>NC_051862.1:72293839-73686339 GCF_015732765.1 Culex quinquefasciatus | reverse complement strand
CGTTTGTTGGAAGAGCGAAGAAAACGAAATCAAGGCAAGGATGCAGTGGAACAAATCATTTGAGTTTTTGGTCCTTATAGAAAAGTGGGTGGGTCTCGTGGCGCAGGGGTAGCGGCTTCGGCTGCCGATCCCGATGATGCTATGAGACGCGGGTTCGATTCCCGCCTTATCCACTGAGCTTCTATCGGATGGTGAAGTAAAACGTCGGTAAACTGTCTCGTCAGAGGCGCTGGAGCAGAAATCCCACGTTAGAGGAAGGCCATGCCCCGGGGGGCGTAGTGCCAATAGTTTCGTTAGAAAAGTCCTTTAATGGAAATGCTTTTTTTCTTCAGTGAAAATGTTAAAAATATAAAGTGAAAACCATGTGTAAATGTGAATACACTAGCAGCGATCATTTGGATTATATTTTATAGTGAATCACATAAAATGATAGAAACAAAGTGCTATTAGCTGAATTGACGAAATGGCTGTTAAGCCGAATCGAGTTGACCATAAAACATCAATAAACTGGAGTTTAAGACTTTCAAGATATTTGTGAGCATGACTGCATGACGAATCTGGATTTTAATTTGTTTATTTTTAAATAAAACATCATAAACTGTTGACAATTGTATGAAAATCATAAAAACATATTTTTAAGGGGGGTGGTGTAGGGGTAAGCGTGGTTGCCTCTCACCCAGTCGACTTAGGTTCGATCCCAGACGGTCCCGGTGGCATTTTTCGAGACGAGATTTGTCTGATCACGCCTTCGGTCGGACGGAAAGGAAATGTTGGCCCCGGACTAACCTAAAAAGGTTAGGTCGTTAGCTCAGTCCAGGTGTAGGAGTCGTCTCCCTGGGTTCTGTCTGTCCTGTCAAAGGTCGTCAGTTCGAATCCCGGGGTGGATGGAAGCTTAGGTGTAAAAAGAGGTTTGCAATTGCCTCAACAATCAAACCGTCGAACACCTAGTTTCGAGTAGGAGCGAATAATTTGATTTGATTTTGATTTTTTGATATTTTTAAGGCAGCTTTTTGTAAATCGGCTTTCGTTATGCAAATTCGCCAAAAATATCAATTTTCAACCAATTTTTGATCTTTAAAAAGCATTGGAATGAAGAACTCTTAAAATTTTAGAAGAAATAGGGTTGGAACTTCCAACTTGGAAGTTTGACTTGTTTAATGTGACTTTGACAGTGTTTTTAAAAAATGTTATTTTTAAGGAATCAACTTTGGCTGTATTTTTTACTAAAATTTAGTAAAAAGAAGTATGCAGTAATTTTTGTAGTGTCCCAGACTATGCTGCCCACCATTGAAAAAAACGGCTGATATCCACTTTTGGCAAAAACGAGATATTAGCACCAGGCGGTAGAGGAGTGGCAGTGCGTGGCCGAATGGTTACGCTGTCCGCTTTGTAAGCGGATGATTCTGGGTTCGATTCCCATCTGCTGCAACCTTCCATCGGATGAGGAAGTAAAATGTCGGTCCCGGCCTTGGTTGTTAGGCCGTTAAGTCATTCCAGGTGTAGGAGTCGTCTCCATGCCATAAGTACAAACAACACACCAAACCAAGCCTACTCCGGTGGAATCGCTGGGGGCGGTTGGACTCGCAATCCAAAGGTCGTCAGTTCAAACACTGGGGTGGAAGGTTCCTTGGAGTAAAAGAGGTTTGGGTGCTCTCCCCATTCAAGCCTTCGGACTCCTAGGTTCAAGCAGAAACTTGCAATAGAGACCACAAAAGACCCGGGGGTCGTTAATGTGGATGGTTTGATTTTTTTTAATTTTTGGTAGAGGATGATTTTTTTCGGTAGAGGATGTTCCAACGCATCTTCTGGAACTTGAATTTCACTAAAATAGTATTTAGATTTGGATGCCGATGCGAAAAACCAAACGGCTAATATGCCACTCTTATGGGAAATTGCCTTGACGGAGATTTTGTGACAAACACTAAACACGTTTTTCTCAGAATACTTGATTTGCCATAATAGCCGAATTTTCAGGTATGGGCAGTATGCCTCTACGCATTTATTTACCATTTAAATTATGATGGTGCCATTCTATAGTTGAAAATGTGGAAAAACGTGAAAAAATTAGATAAGCAAAATGTAATTCTATTAAGTGGTAGAATAGGTCAAATACTACCAAAAACAAACATAAACTAACAAGATAAATGCAAATTAAAATACCAAACATAAAACAAGAAAACCATAAAACAAGAGAAGTAACATTTTTCGTTTAATAAAAGTTGCTCAAAATGACCTCCTGAACACGAGAAAAATACATTTTTTTAATTGGGCAGTTGAGTGTTAAACCAGAACAAAGTTTGTTCTGTGCTTTAAATAACTCCCTATAATTTTGGAGTGATTGGTTGCGTTCACACTTTGCGCATTTCTTTTGAATTTTGTATGGGAAAACGTGCTTTTTCGTATTTCGATTTCTATTTCTATTTTATGTCATAAGAAAAAGCGTCGTCAAAACTGGTCTAAAACATCTGTTTTGCTCGAAATCGCATTCCAGGCAGCTTTTGACAGGAGAGCAATTCTCTCAGATTTCGGTCATTCGATTTTTTTTTTGCATTTTTTAATCCGACTGAAACTTTTTTGGTGCCTTCGGTATGCCCAAAAAGCCATTTTGCGTCATTAGTTTGACCATATAATTTTCCATACAAATTAGGCAGCTGGCCATACAAAAATTATGTATGAAAATTCAAAAATCTGTATCTTGAAGGAATTTTTGATCGATTTGGTGTCTTCGGCAAAGTTGTAGGTAAAACACGGTACATTCGTGAAATTTTTCGATCTTTTCGAAATAAATATTTTCAATTTTTTTAAACCAAGACTTACATTTTAAAAGGGCCAAACATTCAATATTACGCCCTTTTAAAATGTTAGTCTTGGTTTAATAATTTTGAAAATATTTTTTTCGAAGAGATCGAAAATTTTACGAATGTTTCATATTTTAACATTGAAAATCGGACCATTAGTTGCTGAGATAACGACATTAGAAAATGGTGGGTTGTTTGGGGGAGACTTAGAAAACATCAATTTTCCTGTTTTTAAACCTTTGCATGGCATTAACTCAGCAACTAAGGGTCGTACCAACAAAGTTCAAAAGTGCAAAATATAGATATATTTGCTCAGCTTTTCAAAAATATTTTTTTTTCAAAGTTGAGCAAACATGTGCAATAATTTGAAAAAAAAAAATGAAAAACTGCGACTATTTTCAAAAAAAGTCACGTAAAATGGATTTAACTTGAAAACAGTGCACTTTATCAAAATTTCACCAGAGTACTTTTTGATTGCAAATTTGATTTTACATCGAAAAATGAAGTTGAAAAATTTTTGCGACCAATTTTTCAATTTTTTGAAAAAAAATCAGTATAGATTCAAAAATTTATAACTCGCTCAAAGAATTTTTGCACAACCTGGAAATTTCTGAAAAGTTGGCATTTGATGTCCTCTAAAACATATCAAAGAAAAAAAAATAAAAATAGTGTTTTTTTTTCCAAATCAAGTTTTAGTGTCAGAAAGTTAAATAAAAAATCACCAAATTTTTTTTACCGTGTATAATTTTTTCCAGTATAGTCTATATCCATATTTACAACTTTGCCGAGGATACCAAATCGATCAAAAAATTCCTTCAAAAGATACAGATTTTTGAATTTTCAAATATCATTTTTTGTATGGACAGTTGCCAAATTTGCATGGAAAATTATATGGACAAACTAATGATGCAAAATGGCTTCTTTGGGCATACCGAAGGCACCAAAAAAGTTTCAGTCGGATTAAAAAATACAAAAATTAAAATTTAAGAAAATATACCGATTTCGTAGAGAATTGCTCACTATTCTTATTTTGTATGATGTGTTTTCAAAACGAAGTGTGTTTTTGATGGCCTTCGTGCCTTAAAAGGTTAATAAATAAAATTCAATTCAATTAACAGATTTTTTTTAATGTTTGCATCGGCCTTAGTAATTTTACCATTAAAAAAAAAAACATTATTTAGGCCAATACTTGCTGAGATACTGTAAAAGCTTTGTGATGTTTGCAATTTTTCAATTAACGATACTTAGTAAGTTTGCTTTATTTAAAAAAGCAGTGGTAAGAAAAACTTTCAAAAATATTTTAGAGTTTTTTAATCACGCATTTATTATGAAAGGACCCAATATTTATTTTTGTGGTTTCATCGTAGAAAAAAAAGCTTTCTCTGTTTTATGGAAATTTACATTTAAAAACAAAACAAAAAATCGTCAACGAAACACCTCAATCAATTTTAAGCCCAATTTCAGATAACATTGTCTTTTAAAGAAAATCTTGTTATAGAGCAATTCCAGCCCAAAACAGGATTTTTTCAGGTACTTTTTTCTCGACCCTCTCCGATTTCAATGAAACTTTGTAGACATGTTATCCTACGCTTATATAAGCCATTTTTGTGTATATGGAGCCAGTTCCACACGATAATGACATTTGAGAAGGGCGTAAGTGTTTTATTCTCTCAGATTTCGGTCATTCGATTTTTTTTTTGCATTTTTTAATCCGACTGAAACTTTTTTGGTGCCTTCGGTATGCCCAAAAAGCCATTTTGCGTCATTAGTTTGACCATATAATTTTCCATACAAATTAGGCAGCTGGCCATACAAAAATTATGTATGAAAATTCAAAAATCTGTATCTTGAAGGAATTTTTGATCGATTTGGTGTCTTCGGCAAAGTTGTAGGTAAAACACGGTACATTCGTGAAATTTTTCGATCTTTTCGAAATAAATATTTTCAATTTTTTTAAACCAAGACTTACATTTTAAAAGGGCCAAACATTCAATATTACGCCCTTTTAAAATGTTAGTCTTGGTTTAATAATTTTGAAAATATTTTTTTCGAAGAGATCGAAAAATTTTACGAATGTTTCATATTTTAACATTGAAAATCGGACCATTAGTTGCTGAGATAACGACATTAGAAAATGGTGGGTTGTTTGGGGGAGACTTAGAAAACATCAATTTTCCTGTTTTTAAACCTTTGCATGGCATTAACTCAGCAACTAAGGGTCGTACCAACAAAGTTCAAAAGTGCAAAATATAGATATATTTGCTCAGCTTTTCAAAATATTTTTTTCAAAGTTGAGCAAACATGTGCAATAATTTGAAAAAAAAATGAAAAACTGCGACTATTTTCAAAAAAGTCACGTAAAATGGATTTAACTTGAAAACAGTGCACTTTATCAAAATTTCACCAGAGTACTTTTTGATTGCAAATTTGATTTTACATCGAAAAATGAAGTTGAAAATTTTTGCGACCAATTTTTCAATTTTTGAAAAAAATCAGTATAGATTCAAAAATTTATAACTCGCTCAAAGAATTTTTGCACAACCTGGAAATTTCTGAAAAGTTGGCATTTGATGTCCTCTAAAACATATCAAAGAAAAAAAAAAATAAAAATAGTGTTTTTTTTTCCAAATCAAGTTTTAGTGTCAGAAAGTTAAATAAAAAATCACCAAATTTTTTTTACCGTGTATAATTTTTTCCAGTATAGTCTATATCCATATTTACAACTTTGCCGAGGATACCAAATCGATCAAAAAATTCCTTCAAAAGATACAGATTTTTGAATTTTCAAATATCATTTTTTGTATGGACAGTTGCCAAATTTGCATGGAAAATTATATGGACAAACTAATGATGCAAAATGGCTTCTTTGGGCATACCGAAGGCACCAAAAAAGTTTCAGTCGGATTAAAAAAATACAAAAATTAAAATTTAAGAAAATATACCGATTTCGTAGAGAATTGCTCACTATTCTTATTTTGTATGATGTGTTTTCAAAACGAAGTGTGTTTTTGATGGCCTTCGTGCCTTAAAAGGTTAATAAATAAAATTCAATTCAATTAACAGATTTTTTTTAATGTTTGCATCGGCCTTAGTAATTTTACCATTAAAAAAAAAACATTATTTAGGCCAATACTTGCTGAGATACTGTAAAAGCTTTGTGATGTTTGCAATTTTTCAATTAACGATACTTAGTAAGTTTGCTTTATTTAAAAAAAAAGCAGTGGTAAGAAAAAACTTTCAAAAATATTTTAGAGTTTTTTAATCACGCATTTATTATGAAAGGACCCAATATTTATTTTTGTGGTTTCATCGTAGAAAAAAAAGCTTTCTCTGTTTTATGGAAATTTACATTTAAAAACAAAACAAAAAATCGTCAACGAAACACCTCAATCAATTTTAAGCCCAATTTCAGATAACATTGTCTTTTAAAGAAAATCTTGTTATAGAGCAATTCCAGCCCAAAACAGGATTTTTTCAGGTACTTTTTTCTCGACCCTCTCCGATTTCAATGAAACTTTGTAGACATGTTATCCTACGCTTATATAAGCCATTTTTGTGTATATGGAGCCAGTTCCACACGATAATGACATTTGAGAAGGGCGTAAGTGTTTTAAATTTTTGTAATTCGGAATTTAAATATTTCTGTATCTCGAAGCCGTTGCATCGTATCAAAAAGTGGTCAAAGACAAACTTGTAGGAAATTTGACGGGCTTTTCGATAAAAATACACTGAAAGAAAAAAACACCCAAATTTTATGAGATTTTTTGATTTTTAAGTTTAAAAGTCAAATTTGAGGGGGAGCCCACGATTTTTTTTCGTTCAAAATTTTTGTGAAGATAGCCTAAGATGTTACAAAAAGACTCACGAAAAATGCAGGATGGAGCAGCTCACTTAAAAAAATACAAAAATCATTTACTGAAACTGTTTTTTTGAAAAGTGCTCTAAACGTCAAAATTTTCAAAAACCGAATACGGGAATCGATTCTCCAGACAATTTTACATAAAAGTCTCCATATTGACCATTGTCCTAAGTCCAATCCTTGTAAAGTTACAGCGGTTTTAAAAATAAAAATGTTGAAAAAATAGTTTTTTTGATGGTTTTTGGCAATTTCTATATGACAGACTTAATTTTTCAGTCTCGTAAATATTTTTATCGGAAAGCTCGTCAAATTTCCCATAAGTTTGTCTTTGACAACATTTAAATTGGATGTATGAGCTTGCAGATATAAGCTAATTACATTGCTCATAATTGAAAACATCATATTTTTTCAGTGTAGTATAGTAAGCTGGATAGTAAATAAGTTTATATCTGTAAGCCCATACATCCAATTGAAATGTGGTCAAAGACAAACTTATGGGAAATTGGACGAGCTTTCCGGTAAAAATATTTACGAGACTGAAAAATCAAGTCTGTCATATAGAAATTGCCAAAAACCATCAAAAAACCTATTTTTTCTACATTTTTATTTTAAAACCGCTGTAACTTCACAAGGATTGGACTTAGACAATGGTCAATATGGAGACTTTTATGTAAAATTGTCTGGAGAATCGATTCCCGTATTCGGTTTTTGAAAATTTTGACGTTTAGAGCACTTTTCAAAAAAACAGTTTCAGTAAATGATTGTTGTATTTTTTTAGGTGTGTTGCTCTATCCTGCATTTTTCGTGAGTCTTTTTGTAACATCTTAGGCTATCTTCACAAAAATTTTGAACGAAAAAAAATCGTGGGCTCCCCCTCAAATTTGACTTTTAAACAAAAATCAAAAATCTCATAAAAGTTGGGTGTTTTTTCTTTCAGTGTATTTTATCGAAAAGCCCGTAAAATTTCCTACAAGTTTGTCTGTGACCACTTTTGATACGATGCAACGGCTTCGAAATACAGAAATATTTAAATTCGAATTACAAAAATATTTAAAACACTTACGCCCTTCTCAAATGTCATTATCGTGTGGAACTGGCTCCATATACACAAAAATGGCTTATATAAGCGAAGGATAACATGTCTACAAAGTTTCATTGAAATCGGAGAGGGTCGGGTACAACCGATTCCCTATTTGGCATTGTATTGCTCTATACATCTATTTTATTAGGCGAAATAATTTTTTTTGTACCAATTTTATAGATTAACGACGTTAATATTTTCAATAAATTGTTAAGTTGTTTTTGTTTTTAATTCATTTATTTCTGACAGCTTTTACATTCTTGGTCATTCGCTGCTGTAATCAAACGGACCATTTCGCCTAAACCTCAGCTGAATCAAAATGTCTTATGATAAATTCGGCATTTTACGAAGCTACAGCCTACAATATACTTTTATACCCGTTGTATAATATAATCCAAATTAGATAAGTTATGTTCGGCGAAACATGCAATGTCCTTCTCTCTTCACATCCAACATTGTGTAGTCATAAAATGAACATCGCAGCTCATATTGGTGTTCATTTCAAGTTAACACGTGAAAGACACGAATCCTATTATAAATTACGAGAACACATGGACTAGCTGGTTTCGCATTCAACAACCTATTCGATCACAAGCCAGTTCATTCCCATCGTCCTAGTTTTTTCGAAAACCGCGGGCCAACCAAGCGTGACCGAAAACAAAAAGAAAAAAAACGAGATAACCCGGGAGGGGTTGGGACACGCGTACATAAGGGACACATGTTCCCGGAGCCGCCACATGAGGACACATGAGTTGTTAGGGGTAACTAAACTATGACGATCGCTGTTTACGGAGCCCAAACAGTTTTTGGGAGGTTTAGTTGAGGAAAATTGTGTGGATAACGTTGGTAGTTGATAGTTTTCTAAGGGAAAAGTGCTTAAAAAGTGATTAAAAGTGGCAAAATCTTGTTACAAAATGAATTCAGAGAATACAAGGAAGTTGGACAACTTGTAATATTCAAGCTTCACTTAGTTACTTGTGATGAGTTCTAACATATTCATGTTATATCATTCCAACAGGAAACTTTCAACCGATAAAATCGATACCCCCCTGTACAAGAAGAAAACGTTCGACTTTACGGACTATGCCTACCGCGAGGCCGTCAATCGACTAAAGTTCCTGCTGACGGAGGCCTATGAACCGACCAAGGCTGCAACATCAATCTACTACCGCGGGGTAGTAGACGACACCAAGTCAGAGGCCTCGGACAACCAATCGATCGTCGAGAGACCCTCGATGACGGAGGTATCCAAGTACTTCAACCCGGGAACCGTCTCGCGGTACAACTCGAGCGGCGCGGGGTTGGGACGACGTTACAGCTTCCTGAACCAGAGTGCCCTGAAGCCGGCAGTTTCAACGGCTAGCCTGCATCCAGCACCTTCAGGTTGGCAGGCTCGGTTAGTTTGAAGATATGCGCTTACTGACTTTCGATTTAGTTTGCAGTGTCTCACAAAATCTCGAAGTTGCGCAGCCGCCTCCAGAGTTGCTTGGCTTCATCGAAAAGCAAGAAACGTACATCGAACAGCTGGAGAAGGAGTCTCAGTACTGTCGGGTAAGCACGATTTTGAGCAGATTTAAGGCCTTCCAAATCTTAACCCGCCTTGTTTTAGGAAGAACTGTCGACACTGCTGAAGAAGGTCAAGGACGTCGTCTCAGAAAATGAAGCCCTGACAGATCGTTCCAGGTCGAAAGCACTCTACCAGATGGACTCCTCCGAGAGTGAAGATCTGGATATTGACCGCATGCGTGAAAAGGGTAGGCTATCGGGTCCGAACATCGTGTTCGAGTCTCGCATCAGCGAGCTGGAAGCCCAGCTGGCTCAGTCTCAAATCGATCTAAAGAAGCTGTTCAACGAAAACGAAGAGAACAAGCGCAAGCTGGTGCACGGTACGAGCGATGCCAGCTGTGCCGACGTCTACCGCAAGCAGGTCGAGAATCTCCAGCGAGACAAGCACAACCTCGAAGAAACGGTTCGGAAGCTTCAGCTGTCCATCGATCAGCTCAAAGATACCGAAGCAACCAACTTCAGCAAGACCCAGCGCAGTCGAGACATGATCGAGCACGTGGCTTTCGAGCGGAATCAAGCGGAACTGGAGATTCGCCGCTTGAAGGACGAACTCGAGCGGCAGCACGAGCGAGTTCGCGAGATTCAGCACGAAATGACCAAGCGACTGGCAGAGGAGCGATCGAACGCTGAACGGCGGTACACTTTCCAGGTGGATCAGCTGGGCGGAGACTTGAGCAGCCAGTGGGAACAGGCGACCAAGCTGCAGCTGGAGGTGGAGCGAATGAAGCGCATCGAGTCGGACTACAAGCGGGAGATCAGCCAGAAGAACTCGCAAATCGATGAGCTGAAGATGGAGGTGAAGAACAAGACGGCGATCTTTATGTCCGATTTGAATCAGGCTAGTGCGGAGAAACAGTCGCTGGAGCAGGAGATCACTTCTTTGAGGTGAGTAGTTTTTCACATTTGTTTTTTTAACGTTGTTGGATTAACACATCGTCGTTGTCGTGCTATCTTGTCGCACGTGCATTTTGTGCCAAATTAAGAACGCCGTTTTGTGCAGCTCTTAATGCATCACTTTTTTACTTTCACGGATTCCCAAAATTCGGTTCCAATCCTGAGATGTTCAATAAAACAAGAAAAAACTCCGTGCCTTATTGTCACTCTTCATATGAAAGAAGTTTTAATCTAGTCGTGCTACCTTGACATACCCTGAACATTGCTGTAAGTGCGACAACTGGCCAGAGGGATTTCAGGTCAGAACGCGTTTGACACACTAACAAGCCCCACTACTGTAAACATTTGTTATTAAAACTCGGGAATCGGGCAACCCACTCAACTAAACTATGGGACATTGCACAGAATGGTCAGCTAAACAGAACGCTATTGCTATTGTTTACATTGCGTACACTATTGTCCTTTGCAAGCAGTAACATAACCAATCTTTTCGCCACACTAAGCAAACGTCAAATCAATACAAATTGCTGCCCGATCTTTTTCCGGATCTCTCCCGGAATGGTAACGGAATGGTAAGAAGTTTGCTGAGGGTGGCGAAAAATGGTAAACAAATCGTCGCCATCGTGCTAACTTGTCGTACGTGCATTTTGGGCCAAATTGAGTTAAGAACGCCATTTTGTGCAGCTCACAATGCCTCACCTTTTGACCTTCACAGATCCCCAAAATTCGATTTCAATCCTGAGATATTCAACAAAAACCGAAAAAACTCCGAGCATTTTTGTCACTTTACATATGAAAGTAGTTTCAATCTTGTCGTGCTATCTTGTCACTCCATGAAAATTGATGTAAGTGCGACAAAAGGCCAAAGGGATTTTAGGCCAGGAAAGTCAGGATGCGTTTGTCGCACGTACAAGCTAGACTACCGTAAACATTTGTAATTATAACTCGGGACTCCAGCAACCAACTTCAACCAAACTTTGGGACAATGCACAGAATGGTGAGCCAAACAAAACGTGTTTGTTATTGTTTACATTGCGTGCTCTCGTTTTTGAATATTCAAGGTCAAACATTGCGACAAGATAGCACGACGACGTCGAAATGACTTCGTGCATCAGCAAATTTGTTGCTTATTCAAGGTTTAAACATTAAAACGCGTTTTTCTCTGAAAGTCGAAAAGCGACGTGCGGCAAGATAAATAAAAATGAATTTACAGGTCAGAATGTATTATCTTTTATCGATTATTATTTTATTATTATTTAAAATTCAAATGGTCGTTTATGCTCTCTTTGGTTTTATCGCTTTATTCAGCCTCTTACTAAATACGCAAAAAAAATACAAAAACAATAGCTTATAGGACCTTTAAAAAACTCTAGATTTTTAGTTTGACACTCTTTTTATACGGTGCTAACACACATTACCAAAGCTTTGTTTTGATAGTGTGAGTAAAGTCTGCGTAGAAAGTGACAGTTCGTTACTTTTCAATTTGACTTTGTCAAACCAGCGGAGTATAAACTAAAAAGTGTCAAACGAAAAAGTGACCAACCACCGGGGGTTGAGTGTAATTTCAAAATAAATTGGCTGTGTTTTTCGAAAAACTTATAAAAACAAAAAAGAAAGATAAGAAATGTATAATTAAAAAAAACTTAAGATTCACGTTCATTGTCCCAACATTCATTTCGAAAAAGAAATTCAAAAGCCCTTTTTGAAAAATAAACGTTATAAATTGATTTCTTAATAGTTTACAATTGAGTTTTGCCAATCAAAATTTTGAGAGAATAAAGTTTGGAAGTTTGGTTTGTACCTTATTTATTGGAACAATTTTGTTATCCCTTCTTTCCAAAAATAGCTGCTTTATTATGTTACTCCGGCTTGAATATTTGTGAATTAAAAAAAATATTTAGCTTAAATTTGAAACATTTTTCTCAAAAAATGCATAAAACATCTACAGACTCCAACTGGAACGCGCCGAGCGACAATCCAAAGTGGAGGTTTCCCGCCTAAATGCTGAAATCACTTCGCTGCGCCAGCGCCTGGATCGCTCGGACGCGGATCTGCTGCACTCGAAGCGCGAAAATTTAAAACTGAGCGACGAAGTTGCCTCGCTGGAGAAAGAGGTTTGTGCTATTTATGAATTTAGGGAAGTTAAGTTATTGAATGAATAATTTTAATCATCTTTCAGCTAACCCTTGGTGAACTCAACAAGGAAACTCGCCCGTCAAAGGAACTGGCAAAAATCATTTCTGACATGGAAGCAAAGCATGGTAAGTTGCAATAGTTCTTAAACTCTCGTATGGCTTCGTTTTGTACAATGCATTTCCTAATTTAAACCGCTTCATATCATGGGTAAGCTATTGAAACCCTTAACCGTTATGATTAACTGTGTTTTGAGGTTAGAATTGTTTTAAATTTGCGCAGTGATGTTGTTTTAGAAAAAAAAAATGCTCGAATCACCACCTGTACAACAACAAAAAATCAAACAAATTCGCATACATATCACATAACGCTTGATTGTGCGAAAAACATCACACGTACCATGTACTCTCTTGATTTACGCAAATCTTGTGCCAGCACCGGGTCACGAATCCACAACCAAAGCAAACCTCTGAGAAAATTTTATATTCCGGCGTTCTCAATAGTTTATCCATGAGCTTTTTTTTCCCTCCATCCGCTGGCAGTTAGTGCTAAAATACGTCCAAATTTTCCAGCCCAGATAAAAAAGGTGTTAACTTTACAAGCAGTTAATTGACCTAATCTGGCGCCACTTAACCTTTGCCAACAGTCACAAAATCTGATAACTAAATATCTTAATCCACCATCGGGCTTGAACGGCATAATCTGAATACAATGCCCTGCGTTGGGGCCATCCCCCTTCGCGGCAGGTCATCGCAGATGCTCCCTTTTCTGCACCTCACGCAGAATTATACCCCAACACTATAACCAACCAGTGTTCTCCTCTCTCTCTCTATTGTAGCCTCCACCGTGTCAGAGCTCGAGGGCATGGTTCAAGATCAAAAACAGCTCATGGAAAAACTAACCGCAGAATGCAAAAGCTTAACGCACAAGTTAGAGGACACGACACAGAAGCATAAGTACATAACAGTTTAATTTGTGGTTTACTCGTTTTTAATTTGATAATTTTGTTTTACTTTGTACTTGATTAGTTTAGTTTTTTTTAATTCAAATCTTTTAGATCTGCTGTTCTTCTTCCTTTAATATCATCCATATGTTGTATCATAATTAGTCAACGGTACAATCCAGAAGAATAACACATTTTTCGAGACTTTACAAAATTCTAGAATTCTGGATTTGCTACAAATGCTAAAATAATTTATCTCGAAAAGCGATTTGCTGATCGAATTGATGTCTTCAACAAAGTTGTGAGTAATGAGGAGGATAACTCGCAAATAGCTACACAGTCATGCCTCGGTTTTAAATCATCCAAACTTCAATAAAAGTGTTTTGGAATCGGGATTATGTCAACTATTATAATTACATGAGAATTTTCACAAAAATACGTATTTTTCCTGTATTTTGAAAATGTATTATTTTCGAAAAAAAACTCAAAATTTGTGTTAATACAATATGGGTATCAAATGATCGAGATATTTTCAAACATTTTGAAAATAATAATCTAATCTAATCGAACACATGCGCAGCCAGTCCGAAGAAAGCATCCTGGAAGAACTTGCGGTTAGATTACGCCTCAAGTCCTTTCTTGTCTATATTAATAATTGCAGTACATCCGAGTAACCCCAAAAATGTACAGCAAAAATTAAAGCGGCCAGGCCTACTGCGTTGCATTAACCGCAGAGACAGATTCGGTGAACGGATCACATTTCACAGAATCAACAGGGGAGGAAGGATGCGTGGACATACCGTACCAAACGCTCCGAATCAGTTAGGTGTGGTGTGTAAGTGTAAATTGGCAAATAATTATATATATTTAGAAGGGAAGTGGAATTGGGCAATTGAAGTTGGGGAAAATGGGAATTGGGAAAAATGGGAATTGGGCAAGGGATAATGGGGAAGGGATAGAAGGGTTATTTAATTTGTAATATCATAATATAGGGGAATATAATAATTTAACAACTTATGATGGACAGCTCTCACCAAGAAACAGCAAATCTTTAACATAAAGCTCAAATCTTCAAAAGACGCCGCGAGGATGTATCCCGATCGTCAGATTCCAGGTTCTTCTCAGGATCGTTTGACGTGAACACTTTCACTTTAGCACTGAGTATGTCCGCTCCCAACCAGTATTTCTCCATAGTTCGGTGGTTCTAAAAAAGAAGTTGTACTCATGGCCTGTTTTGAAAACTGTAGAAAATCTTATCACAAGAAAATGTGAACTTTTTGCAAACCAATTGAAAAACGACAACTTTTAAATTCTCTAGGAGCATTTCGAACCGTCAAAAAAGGTGCTGCGATTCCCCCTAAAACAAATCAATAATTATTTATTTAAAAAATATATCATGGGAATATTTGTGTACAACACTGAAATTTTTAATTGAGCAAAACCAATCAAAACCAGTGCGGATTCGAAAAAATTAAAATAAAATAAAAATCAAGAAAGACAAAACTGTTTAAATATGAAAAATGGAACTTCATCACCGGGATCTGCTGTACATCCGCAACCTTATCCCGTTCCAGACGATCCGTCCAACAGCTTCGACTGCGCCAGGGTCTCCCGCACCATCGCCATCGTGCTCTTAACAGTACCGATATCCATCTTCTTTCAAACTTCCAAAGGTCAGGATCTTATGAACGACATTCTTCAAAAAATTCCAAGGCTTTTTGTTTTAATTGGCGCTCCGTAAACACCCGTAATTTGCTTTTCTTCTACATTCTTAAAAAACAGTTGAATTTTTCTTCGCAAAAAATCCTTTCTTTTTCAAACACTAATTCATTTGCAGGGACACTCCTCCTCTTCATAGGAGAATTTACGGTACGAGGGGGACCACGAAACGGAACTTAAGAGCGAATCCACGAGCAAAGCATACCCATCTCGCATCGACCTCACCAATCTGCCTGAAATTTTCAGGGGTTGTTTGTACATATAAAACTAGCATCGGGTCAAAATATGAGCACTCTAGGTCAACGGAAAGTGGGGCAAATCGGGACACAAAGTTTGAAGGTTCAAAAACGTCAAAAATCGTAAAAAGGCTGTAACTTGGGCAAAATTCAATTTAATTTCAAAATTCAAAATGCATCTTGAAGGGCTTAAAAAATGCAACAAAATGCAGGGTAGAGCATCCCAATTGGTTGAATCTAAAGGGAGTTATTGGCATCTTAGTGAAAAAATAGCACAATTTTCAAACTCAAATAAAAAAGTGTTCCATCCAGATATCAACTCGGTTCGACCTGCAGCTTGTAGGGGACATCTGGGACTACCATCTGAGACTGAGAACGCTTTGGGTAAGGCAGTTTAACATATCAAATAGACACTTTTACTTTTAGTGAATTTTTTGGTTGTAAATTTTTGCTCCGGGGACCCCTTAGATCCCATTTTCTGATGATAATTTTATCATATTCGTGTTTCTGAGACAATTTCACAATAGAAACATGCATAAAAATGTTTATTTTCATCCATTTTAACCCTTTAAAAAATGAAAGTTAAAAAAAAACTTCGATTCACATATATTGAAATTCAAGTTCGTTTCCAAGGATACTAGATGACAGCAGAAAAAAAGCAGCATCTTAATTTTTTTTAACTTTCATTTTTTAAAGGGTTAAAATGGATGAAAATAAACATTTTTATGCATGTTTCTATTGTGAAATTGTCTCAGAAACACGAATATGATAAAATTATCATCAGAAAATGGGATCTAAGGGGTCCCCGGAGCAAAAATTTACAACCAAAAAATTCACTAAAAGTAAAAGTGTCTATTTGATATGTTAAACTGCCTTACCCAAAGCGTTCTCAGTCTCAGATGGTAGTCCCAGATGTCCCCTACAAGCTGCAGGTCGAACCGAGTTGATATCTGGATGGAACACTTTTTTATTTAAGTTTGAAAATTATGCTATTTTTTCACTAAAATGCCAATAACTCCCTTTAGATTCAACCAATTGGGATGCTCTATCCTGCATTTTGTTGCATTTTTTAAGCTCTTTCAGATGCATTTTGAATTTTGAAATTAAATTGAATTTTGCCCAAGTTACAGCCTTTTTACGATTTTTGACGTTTTTGAACCTTCAAACTTAGTGTCCCGATTTGCCCCACTTTCCGTTGACCTAGAGTGCTCATATTTTGGACAGATGCTAGTTCTATATGTACAATCAACCCCTGAAAATTTCAGGCAGATTGGTGAGGTCCAAACGACGTCCCATACAAAGGGGTATGCCCTGTTCGTGGACTCGCTCTTAACCGACAATTTTGAATTACAAAATATTTTTTTTTTTCTGAAAATTTTTTTTTTTTCAGCAAAATTGACGCGAGCAAATTTTTTTTCGACCTTCCTGTTGCGCGACCTACTTCGATCTCCCTTTTCAAACATTTTGAAAATAATAACACATTTTTTCAAATACTCAAAATTTTCATAAAACTACGTATTTCCGAAAAACATACTCAAAATTTCAGTATTTTTAAATATGGGTATCAAATTATCAGGAATGTTGATTACATTTTCAAAATTATAACATATTTTTTTCAAATACTTAAAATTTTCGAAAAAATACTCCAAATTTCAGTTTTTCACAATATGGGTATCAAATGGTCGGGATTTGTCATATTTTTCGAAAGTAATAACTAAAAATAAATAAAAATACTAAAAAAAATCACAAAACTACGTGTTTTCGAAAAAATACTAAAAAAAATCAGGTTTTCATAATATGCGTATCAAATAATCGGGTTTTTTTTATGCATTGCGAAAGTTATAACACATTTTTGTTAATATTCATATTGGAAAAAACTGAAATTTTCAGTATTTTTTTAAATACGTAGTTTTGTAAAGTTTTTGATTGTTCTCAAAAATTTGTGCTATTGCTTTCGAAACGTATCGAAAAATTCCGATCATTTGATACCCATATTGTAACAAAACTGAAGTATTTTTTTCGAAAATACGTAGTTTTGTATCAAAAATCCCCATCATTTGATACATATATTGTAAAACCAAAATTTTTAGTATATTTCATAAATACGTAGTTTAGTAAAAATCTTGAGTATTAAAAATTTGTGTTATGACTTCGAAATATATGAAAAAATCCGATCATTTGATACCCATACTGTTGAAAACTTAAATTTGGAGTATTTTTTCAAAAATACGTAGTTTTGTAAAAAAAAAATTGAGCATTTAAAAAAACATTATATTCAAAATGTATGAACAAATCCCAATTATTTGATACGCATATTTAAAATAAATTAAGTTTTACGTATAAACGTAACGTAGTTTTATGAAAAAAAAAATCAAAAAAATTTGATGACTTTCGAAATGTATGAAAAATTGTGATCATAAAAAACTTTTAAATATTTTTTTTCAAAAACGCGTAGTTTTGTAAAAAATTTGAGTATTTTCAAAACTTTTTTTTATTACATTTCAAATGTATGGAAAAATCCCGATCTTTTGATACCTACCTATATTGCAATAACAATAATTTTTTGAATTTTTCCGAGAAGGGACCATGCATAAACCACGTGGACGCTTTTTTGGTCATCTCATACCCAAATGGTTAATATAATTTTGAAAATTAAAATCAAATTTGCAATCCAAACGTACTTTTAATTTTTTCTATAAAACGAACCGATTTTCTTTTCAGACTTTGGAAATAGGACTAATAGGAACAATTCTCATATGTTTTCCAGGTTAAAGATTCGGTTCTAATTCCACCCAATTCAATTTTAACTATTAAAACAAAAAAATCGAAAAAACAAGATTTCTAAAATAATTATTTCTTTGAAACAGTTAAATCAATGGGGTCCTGAAATTCAGCTGGAATGTACAGAAAATTTAACTCTATGTGGTTCTTTTAACATCTCAATAATTTAGTGTTAGATAGATGATATGTCCTTCAAAACTCTAGGCCCTCTCTCTTCCTAACGCTTGGTTTTTGGTTCTTATCCGTGCACGTCTTTCTCTCTTTTTTCCCCGTTGGCTTGCTCGACCCTCCAAAAATGTCCATATCACTCGCAACTCCAAACAAAAAACAAACCCGCAAATATCCTCCGCGCGAGCGCAGACAAATCCTCAAGAAACGCGTCCGCTTTTCGACCGATCTCGACCCTACCAACGATGGACAGCAACGATACGCTTCGATCTACGCCCGCGGTGGACCCGAGGATCCTCGCCACTCCCTCGTTGACCGCGTGTCAACGACGCAAGCCGGAAGTGGCGCCCACCTCGGAGCATTACCATCTCGGAAGTACTCGCCCCTGCTCGCGTCCCTTTGCGGAGTCGTCGGCCACCCTGTGCGGCGCCGATGGCAAAGGGACGACCGAAGAGTACGTTACGGCGGCCTGTACAAATTCACGGCGACACCCTATTAAGATCGACGTCAACGTGCGGATCTGTCCAAAAGCCAACTCGACCACCTCGACCACAACCACCAACACTAGCGTCAAGGAGGAGGGCGAGGGCTAGAGCACTTGATCCCCCATACTAACTCTTCCCTACTAATACTTGTAGAACCGTAGACCTTCCGCGTGCAGGTACCTCCCAGAATACTTGTTGCACAACCGTGTGTGTTTATGTTGAACAGTAGGTTGCACTCGTTGTTTGCTTGTTAAATGTTGTCTTTATTTGGTGTAAATTATGTATTTTGTTTTTTGACCGTTGTTTCTTAGAGAGGAAAAGCGAGACCTTCGGCAAACCAATAACGAGCTGATGGAACGGCTCAAACAGGTGTGGCAGAATTACAAGGAAATAAGTCCCGCCTTCCAGAACCGCGCCAAGTGCGCGACGGATCCACTCGAGTCCGACTCGAACATTTCGTCTGCATCCAATCATGACCCGGAGGTACGTGCCAGGACCAGCTAACCCAACTAACCAAACTTTCCTCCCGTTTTCTCTACCCTTTCTATCCCCCCAAACTGCTCACGTCCGGTCGTCCCAGGCAGGAAATAGATATCCTCCAGAACAACTTTGATTTCCTCTCACAACGCATAGAAACTAACGAGGCGGTCGCCGCCGCCGCTGCCACCGCTGCAGCAGTGTCTAACCAAGATAATCAATACCAAGCTTCAACTAACGCTGCTAGCGCTAACTACCAGAACGAATACGCTTCCCCTAGTGCCGACTACACCGGCTATGCAAACTATCCTACTGATCAGCAAGCTAGTGCTGACACTGCTGCAGTTGCTCAGAATTACTCAAGTCCGTCCCCGAATCAGTCAGCCAACGTTGCCAGAGATGATGTGAACTATGAAGGTACCGTACATTGAGGGCATGTGCACAGTGCTGTGCCTAGAACAACAACACACTTGTACCGCAGACATTGTCATCATCAACGCAACAACACATCACACATCAGAGCCGTACCTTGGGGTCAATAAGCTTAGAAGGCTGTGCAAAGGCTTCTTTTGAAGGCATATTAAATCGATAACATCCAACATTTATTTCGGATTATTGGCCAGGACTACTGCGTAGCATTAACCACAGGGGTTATTCATTGAAGTGGGTTTAGTTTTTTTAGTAGCCCCTTAGAGTCGGCCGCGCAAAAATGTTCATTTTCGGAAACTAGGTAATAACTGTTCAGCAAAAAAAAAACCTGAAAATATGGTGTCCAAATTTAATGAAGATTCTACATCTGAGAAATGGTAAGAATCGGATATATATGGCGCCCTCCACAGGTTATAAACTTAAATAGTTGGTTTTCTTCATACATTCTAACGATTTTTCCCATGCAAATTTAAGTAATTGGAGAGACGGGTTCCCGTGGTAAGAATGTGTTCAAATTTGGAATTTAGCCTATTGATAGGCCAATCTTTGATTTCAAAGGGGGAAGCCTCGTGGAAGCCCGGATTTGGGCAACCTCAATATACATATATTTTAAACCAACATTTTGAAAACATTAGGGGTAAGCGATCCGCGCCAACATTTTAAAGAAATTCTAAGAATCCCAGGTACGGCGCTGATCACACATTACATCTGGCTTCCATGTTCCTTTCCTCAACCAAAATCACCTGAGCGCACAGCACTTACACACAAACAATTCCCATCGCAGCCGCGCTGAAGAGAACACTAATCAACGTTTATGTTGCTGCCACTCAACACCACCCGAATTGTGCCCACCGACGGCCAGTTTCCGTCGCAAGCCGCCCGTTGGCGGGAAAATTCTCACCATTATGCCCCTAGACTGCTTCACACTGCTGCCGCCACCACCGTTAAACATGGAAAATTCTGTTTGAGTAATGCTGCAACCTTCCATATCTCTCTTCTGTTCTATGCGTTTGAGGTCACTCCGGAACATTCTTAAGTTTTCAGCAACTCTTGTAACACACTGTCCGCTTGAAGAAACACTCTTACAATACACTTGGCGCACTTTGTTGAAATGCTAATCTGCGTTTCTTTCGCAGGCTCCAAGAATGTGTCTCGACCGGGCAGTACCGCCGCACAGTACCGGCAACCGACCGCTGATGTCCCCGCCAGCAGACCTTCCCAGGGCAAGGTGTCACGACCTGAGTCACAAACCTCTGACCGGCAGCAGTACAGCAAGCAACCTCAGCAGCAGCAGGAACTATCCCGAACCAGCTCCGTCAACGATTACAACGAGTCCAAGGGAAAGCGAAGTGACTCCCGGCTGTCCCGGGCGTCAATCTCCAACGAGGATGCGACCAAGCTGCAAGGAAAGGAGCCGGAGTTTGGACGTCCTGACGGGGAGCGATCATCCCGGGTTGGCGCCGGTGGGGGGGATTCCGCTAAACCAGACGGCACCGGCAGCAGTGGACGCTTGTCTCGGGAATCAACTCAATCGTCACGACAATCAATCAGACAATCATACGGTGAACCGGTACAATCAAGCCCATATGTATCAGAGCTCGTGGAGCAGCCGGTGGAACAATATCCCTCGACAACAGTCACCCAACAGGGAAGTGTGGATCAATCCTATGCACAGCCAGCCGACCAGTACCAACCATCTGACGAGACCTACGCCGAGAATACCGCCGGATATGACACATCCCAGTATGATCCCTCACAGCAGCAGCAACAGTACGACCCGAGCCAGTACGAGGGATACGGCGACCAGCAGCAGTACGTGGAATCCTACGACCCACAGCAGACCTATGACCAACAGCAGCAGCAACAGCAGTACCAAGATTATCAGCAACCATATGATGCACAGCAGTACACCACTGAGCAAGTATATGATGAACCAAGCAGCTACCCCACCGGAAGTGCACAGTCCCCTACCCAACAGTCAGCACCCGCACCCGCACCCGTTCCAACCGCCGCCCCAGTCCCACTGGAACAAGCTGAAAGCGCTCGAAATGTGGGGTACGCACGCGGTGGCCCACGGACCGGAGGAACCGCCAACGGAGCCAAGCAGCAGTACAAGCAACCTGCCGCCAAGTAATGGGCGCAACAGTAGTCTACCGCGCCAGTTGCCGCAGAGTTGCCACTTTCAGCCGATTCACCATCACCAGCAATCGCCGCACTGTCCTCGCCTGAGCATCAGCAGCCCCAGTCTGTTTGGCACCAGCAGTCCGGAGAGCAGCCTGACGCCGTCGCCGACGTCGACCGTGCTGAAGAACTACGACAGTGCCGCAGCTAGTCCCAATCCGCAAGCGTCCGCAGAGCGGAAGCAATGAAATATATTTGATCATAACTTTGTCTAGCTAGTAGAACGCATCATGTAGCACGAGAGGAAATAAATATTTATTCATCCAATTTGTGGGATCATTCTGCGAAAGAAACCATAACTGAAACTTTCGTGGAACTCAACGTTGCATAAAATGTACCGGAAGTTCAAAAGGAAATTTAAAAAAAACGCGGAAAAGTTTGGTGCTGAGCACCAGTTTCTCAGTTCCTGTTGCTGTGAGTTCCTTTGAAATTAACGGCGTGAGTGCTTCTCATTTTTTGTAACTCAGTGCAGCGATAGGGGTGTCCAAAACACAAAACCGACATTAATATTCTGCAAAGATAGGGTTTTTTAACTAGAGAGCCAATCGAGCATAAGACAAAGGATTTTGCTCGATTGGTACCTCCGTTTGACAGTTCTCGTGCTTTGATTGGTACTTTTGGTTTGAGATTACCGTTCTCTAATAAGCTCCAGGCTCTCTAATTTTAACCATAAGTGGACCCCCTAGTAGAACCGACGCGCATTTTTCACAATTTTTCAATATTTTAAGCACTTTTTCATAACCCTTTGTTCAAAACAATGAAATCTGAAGTCTTTTAAACAATTTTGACTATTTGTTTCACCAGTAAATTGTTTTTCAGCAGAAAAATTGCCACTTGAAAAAAAATTGCCTGTTATGGACCCCCTTTTTCTATAGTGGACCCGGGTCCATAATCCGATTGTGGACCCGGGTCCACAATCTATAGGAAACTATAGGAACTATAGGAAAACTGTTATTTTTATACCAAATTTAATCGATATTTGGTGTTTTGATGCTTGGTGGAGGTCTTATGATACATATAATGAATAAAAGATAGATTTTCCATCATAAACGTTATTTCCATCATAATGTTTTGTCAACAAATTTGGCTTAAAACAACAAAAAACCTAACAGACATTTAAACACATGTTTTCCAAAAAAGATCAAGGAAAACGTTTCAAAAACAACTGTAAACATTAAAATGTTTAAAAAAAAGTAATTTTGATGCACATTTTCCATATTAATTACAGAAAAAGTTGACCGAAACAAAACAATAGATTTGTTTACTATTGCTGATAAAACTACACATGTTTATTTTCAAAAAATATTTTGTTATTGATTTTTACTTATAAAATATCATTTCAAACTTTAATTATGATGCTTCAGTTAAGTAAAATTAACTATAGTTTTTTATTAATTATGAATTCTTACGGCTTCAAAACAGCTATATTGTCCGTTTCTCTCGAAGGTACACGCCGCGCGGCATATCAGAATGTGCCAGCGATTTTCTGCACTTTTGGTGCAATAAAAAAACATACCCGGAAACAATGCCATGCAATTCGAAGAAGAAGATCAACAAAAACAAAACGCACAGTATGGGATTTGACAGCGCGCATTTGCCGAAAGTGTGGCGCGTCGTTTCGAGGCTGGTATGCCGCGTGTCAATTTCGGGAATACGCGCAATATTTATACTCATAATTGAAAAAATATGCAATTAGGTTGATTAAAACAAGCATTTATTGTATGTTTGGGAGAAACTTTTGCTTAAATACACAGTTTTCTTCATTTTGAAGGTTAAATTAACAGGGGTCCACTTTTGGGAAAGTTAAGATTTTCGTTGTCCTATATTGGACCCCCCTAATTTTTGCTTGAAAACGAGCAGCTCTTCGCTTTATTTTAGTATAGTTCCTTAAACTTACATTATTTCGACTTACTGAAGTTAAATAACCAGTCAAAAAATGATTGGATAGTTAATTCAATCATGAAATAGAAAAGCTGTTTTGTTGTGAAAATGCTAGTGGCCATGTCTGATTCCAGATGTCGAACTCAAAACACTTATTTTGGCAAAAAGGACAATTCAATGTCAGTCAAAATTGTTTTGAATGATGCTGAACATGATGCTGAATTTTTCATTAAAAACCCTTCATAGGGTCCACTGTAAAAAAGGGGTCCACTAATGGATAACGTACCCTATTATGGCAAAACAATTTATATCAAGCAAAACAATGTAAAAGGGCCGAAGCCGAAGTTTAAACAAAGAGTCTATCCCAAGGGGTTGGGCACATGCTTGATCCGTATGGCATTTGGAGCAAATCCAGTAAATAATGGTAAATAATGGTAAATACGGATTCACGAGGATGAACTTAAAGATTTGAGAGAAAATTTCGATCAGTGTGGGCTGTGACGTTTCTAAACGTCATTGGCAACTGTCACCTAGATTAGTTTTGTATTTCGAAGAAGATTCGGATGGAACTAGAAATACTAGAACTACCCGGACTGGAGCCGGAAGCTGAGGAATTTGGCCAAATCATTTTTGGTCAAACAACACCTGCTGAATAGAGCGGCAAAGGCGAAGGTGTCGTTTACGTAGTGATGGAACTGGGTTGTCGTTGATCCAGTTATGTACGGTAAAAAATTGGCATGCTGTGTTCGACACCTATAAAACCGGAAAAAACCCCTCCCCCCACGAAGTAGCACCTAGCATCCCCGCTGATCGTGTCGAAGCTTACCCGGGACGACCCCGACTAAAGTATCGCAGAAGCGCTTGTACGGTCTTTCGCACATCATCAGCGACGTAGTGCTCTTGCGGTAACTACGCCCTGTCCGGCTCTTCTTGACCGTTGTTGTCACCTTAGCAAACCCTAAATCATCCGCCTGGTCAAAGAAAGCTATTGCGACAAAATTGACTCTTCCTTGGTCTGGATCTACTTTAGTAAAGATTCCTGTTAGTTCCTTGGCCCTGAAAATTCACGAAAAAGAAAGAATTTGAAAAACATAACCTATAGCTTTTATTCGTTTCTCCTTGAACTCACCCACACGTCCCGTTCCGTGGCAGCTCCCATTCCATAGATAGGTTGTATCCGACAGTCACTTGCTTGTCGAAGAACCATTTCTGGGCCACTGTTCCGGAATCCACTCAAGCAGGTTCAACTCGGGCTACAGGAAATTTTCCTGGGGTGCATCTTAATTTGACCGGAAAGTGATTGTGACTTCCGTCTGTTGGGACTGCGAACCAGCTTGATACTTGATAAAGAACTCGGTCCCGGTTTTGTTTGCCGGTTCCTTGGAATGCTAGTGGCGGTGATGGAACCGGGTGCGCTGTCTTGAACGCCGTCTGTAGCAGGACCGGGAACGCAATCGCTACTTTTCGTGTGCGTTTTCCTTTTTTCTTGTTTGTAAACAATATGCAGCGCGCGACGACGACAACTGACAACCTGCACCACTGAAATAAATCGTAAAGTAGAATTTCGTGTTTTTTTCTATCTCGTGAATATGGATGCACATACGGATTTACCGTAGTAAATACATGCGAAATATGCTATATATGTATAGTGACCACCCCGTGGAAAACCCTCTTTTTTACATTTTGATTTTTATAATTTTCATTTTTTCACTTAATTTATCTGTTCTGATTGAATTAGCCCATTTTAAAATATACCCATACTACTTCAAGCCACCCTAATCAACAGTCTCTCATTAGTTCAAGCAAAACAATGTAAATGGGCTAATGCCAAAGTGTAAACAAAGGTCTATCCTGCTCGTTCCTTATGTAAACATCAACTAACATGAGCCGGCATTGGCCCATTAACATTGTTTTGCTTGTGTTTGTGGGTGTTTTTGAAACCCCCTTGAGTTTAAATATTGGCCATTTGATGCAAAGGGTCTATGTGGAAATTGAAAACAAACAAAATGTGATTAACTTTGGCCTGTTGCAAAACTGGTTTATTTTCACATAAAAATCTACTTTTTATACTTTTCTTTTCGTTTGCAGTAAAAATCCCGTCTGTTTACAGTTTTGACTTTCGACCTTTTACAGTGTTTTGCTTGATTTGTTTAATTTTGCTCATTTTAATTATTTTTGGCAACCCTACCGCTCTTCAAAACAGAACTCAAACCTCTCATGCGAGTCACTCACTGTCAATCAACACAACGGTGAGTACTGTCATCCTCAACAAGACACGACTGTCAAAAAGCATCACAAGTTTGATCAACCACATTCAAAGAAGTGCGTCGTGCTCAGGAAAAATCACGAAAATTTCCATTTTTCAGCCGTGAATTTCGTACAAATTGTGCTTCAAAACTGTGCACCAGGTGCCTCTGTAGTGATTAAGCGTGAAAGATTGTGAAAATTTGCCCAAACTGAGGTGGGTCAGGGGGGAAAGAAGTAAGCTTGTGGAACATTCGATTGTTTGGTGTGTGTGCGCGCGTGTGTCCGTGCGTGTGTTTGCGGCATTTTGATTTCCAGCAGGAGCAGAAAGACAACAGGCAGGGAAGTTCCGCAGCAGCGTCATCATGGACGATATCGACGACTTTTTCGACTTTAGCAAGCCCTTCAACCGGGTGGTCATTTCCGGCGGCTACTGCAATGCGACCGTCGTCGAGGACAAAACTATCTTCAACAAGATGCCCGAGCGGGAGAAAATGGGCAAAGAGTACGCGGAGAAGTTCATCAAGACCGAGGAGAACCAGCTGATTGAGGTGAGTTGGGGGTTTGGAAATGCGCAGAAAATGGTTTCTTTTTATAAAAGGATTTTTTTTGAGGTTATGTTTCAAACTGGTTACCGCGCTGGAAGAGTCCTTGAAATAAATGTCGCGTTTGCTATTCCAGCTTTTGTGAAGGTTTAAGAGGCAGTTTGTGTAGGTATTGCTCGGTTTGTTCTAGAGGTCGTATCGAGGAGCCCAGATTTGGATGAAAAAACGCAATTTTCACCGATACAATATTTTGATTTTGTACAGATTCTAGCGCGGCCCTGCTAAGGCTGCCTACCGAAAAAGAGGATCGCGAATGGCAAGAAGATTGGAAATCCGGGACAAACGGCAGAAGCCCATTGAAAAGCAGATCATCGATATTGGCGACTCGGAATTTGCGTTGGCGAATGAGTTGCAACCTCGCAACTTCGATGTGTTGGCACTGCAGGAGGTGTGCTTGGAGGAGGAGCAGGAGATGGGCTGACCAGGTCAGCAAATCGATTCCCGAAGCTGGGTACCGGCTTTATCGTGCGGGCAAGATGCAAGATCGCGTGCGGAGGATATGATGCCGTATCTTCAACTACAGCTTCATCAGAACGACATGTTCCCGGATAAACTGACTCGGCTGATGAAGGCTACCTTGGATGGTGTGATGTGTCACGTGCGTGTTTCGGGGGGAATTAGCGGAACCCTTTGGATCGCGCTGAGGGTTGCAGCAAGGTGATGGCTTATCCTGTGCGCTATTCAACGTCACCCTTAAGGGCATTATACGAATGGCGGGCATCGAAACGAATGGCACGATTTTGAACAAGCCTCCCAAGTTCTCACCCCTCTACTTGTGGATGATGATGAGTTGGAGGAGGTGAGCGAGTTCGTGTACTTGGGATCGCTGCTAACCGCCGACAACGACACCAGCAAAGAGATCCGGACTCGTATTTTCGCTGGGAATCGTGCCTACTTCGGATTACGGAAAACCCTCACTTTGAATCGAGTGCAACGCCGCTCGAAGCTGACGATGAACAAAACATTGATTAGACCGGTATTCCTCTATAACCACGATACCAAGACGATGCGGCAGAAGAACGAACGTGCCCTTGTAGTTTTCGAACGGAAGGTGCTACGAACGATCTACGGTGGAGTGCAGGTATCTGACGGAGTGTGGCGAAGATCCGGAGGCTCAGGTGAGCCAGCCATGTCGCCCGAATGGACGAAAGCCAGCCTGTCAGATTGATTTTTCACCGCGCCGAACCAACTGGCAGAACAGGCAGGAGAGCCGGGAAATCGCGCGCACGGTGGAGAGATCAAGTGAATGATGATATCCGGAAGATCTGTAACCTGGGAAATTGGAGAGTAACAGCCCAATACCGATAAATATGGAAGTGTCATCTTGCTACAGCACTCGTACCTGGTGCGCTATGTTATTGACTCAGACCACTACCTAGTTGGGGTTGGCATGCGCTAAAAGCTGTCGACGATGTTAAACCAACGCCGAAGCCGGCGGGCCCCTCCGTTCAATACCACGTGTCTCCAGAACGGGGAAGTGGCTTACTGTACGATCCGAGTAAGTCGGAACGATTGGTACGACGACGAGTGTCAGCAGATTACCCCCGAAAAGAAGGCAGCTTACGACAAGAACCAAGACTGAGGAGGCGATTGCGATCCACTGCGACAACCAAAGTGCGATCGCACGGATCGGTGGCTATCATCCGAGGATGAAGCACTTCAACATACGACACCATTTCATCATTGGAGAAAGGCGAGGCTGTCGTGGACTAAGTAAGAAGCGAGGAGCAAAGAGCGGATGGTCTTACCAAACCGCTGTGCCGCATGAAGATGAATATCTGCCGAGATCAACTTGACCTGCAGCATTCCTAGGCCATGGTGTCGATTTCTGGAAAAGTCAGGGAAAACCTGGAATTGTCAGGGAATTTTATTTGACCTGGAAAAGTCAGGGAATTTTAAGCTGGGTCAGGGAATTTCGATGATCTTAAAAATAATACTACAAAATTTCATTTATTTTTGAAAATTCACCCTTGATGATGTATTTGAAAGTCTTTTAGGCCAAACTTTGCAACATTAATAATATTTAATTTTTTATATCGGTCAGTCCGGAAGGAACGCAGAACTATATATAAAAAATGCTGAACAAAAGGCTCACGTTGAAAAGCGCGTAGCTTGTTTGCAATATGTATAGGTTTAACAATCAAATAATTTGGATTTGATTTGGATTTCCGTTCAACTGAAAATTAAAAATTACTAGCGCACACAGGGTAAGACAATATGAGGCAGTTGCCCCACCATCCTCAGAGATTTGTTCTAAAATTGGTCATTTGCTTAGCATATAGGGACCATAGAGAAAATCATACATTTTGTCAGAAAAATTGAATGATTTAAAAATTCAAAAGTTAAAAAATTCGAACATTTGAATAAAACAAAAAATCTGAAATTCTAAAGCATAAAGATTCTAAATTTTTAAAATTTTGAAGTTCTGATATTTTGGAATTGTTGAATTTTTATTTTTTTTAATTCTTATTCTAAAATTCTTTAAAATAAATGTAAGGTTAGAAAATTTTCCTAAATTTCACATTAGTATTCGCTATCTAAATTTTTATTTTCTCAAAATTAAACTAAACTATGATTTAAAAATGATCCAAAGTAGTCTAATTTTGTGTAATCTTAAATGTAAGCTGATGTTGAAATGGAATTGAAAATTAAAGAATTAAATTCAAGAATTAAGGAAATAAAACAAAAATTTATGGAATAAACAGGGTTGTTGCGGACTACACTCAACGCATTTTTAAACATACTGACTCTGAATATTTAATTTCTTTTAAGTTTTGAGTAATGTTTTTTATCCCTATTAATTGTTCTTTTATACTGGATACATTTAATTTTAATCTTGAAAATTTAATCACATTTCAAACTTTTCCTGAAGATACGGACATTTGGATGTTACAAAAAATATTATTAAGCATGTTCCAGTGGGTGTAGAAATATTTCTTTTAATTTGAACTTTCTTGAAGAAAAATTAAAAAAAATCAAAACATTCAAAAATCACCGCTCCAACATTCAAAATTGGATTATTCAGAAATTAAGAAATAAAACAAGGAAAAATAGTATTAAAAAAACCAAAAAAAAAACAAATTCATATTACAAACACAAATCAAAGATATGTATCAATATTCAAAAATAAAAACAATCAATTTTCAATTTTTTTTTTTTTTTTTTTTCAATTCAATTTTTTATTTTTCGAGGTGGCATGTTACAATTTTGTTTCTTTTGTGCTTGTATAGAGATTTGGATTTTCCTTACAACTATGAATGTTTCAGATACTGACTTGGGAGCATAGAAATTGTTTGTTTCAAATCTTCAAATCTAGGAAAAGGGTGGTAAAAAACCTAGCGAAATCCATAACTGTTATGTTTGCTTAATCTAATATCACAGTTGGGGAAGAAGGGGAAGGGGATCGGGGTTTGTTGAGTTCCTTAACGTCAGTAGTTGTCGATGGCAGAAATCAGTGGGTTGTCCGACATCTGGCAGCTTGTCCGGAACTTCAGGAACATTCGGTCGATGAATTCGTCGATCGTGTCCAGTTCGGCCAGCTGGTGAAGATCATCGGTTGGATACCACGGATCGAGGTTGTAGATCATCTTGAGAAGCTTGTTCTGCATACGTTGTAGTTTTTTCCGATGGGTAGCAGCGCAGTTCTTCCAAGCTGGAAACCCGTAGGTAAGCACAGCTCGAAAAACACACTTGTAAAGCAGGAGCTTGTTATGCAGCAGGAGACGTGACCGGCGATTCACCAAAGAGTACAGCGAACGGATCAAGGATTTACACTTTTTGAGAGTCTGGTCAGTGTGCTTGTCGAAAAGAAGCATCTTGTCTAGGAGAACTCCTAGATACTTAGCTTCGTTTGACCAGTCCACCTCCAAACCGCAAACTTTCACTTTGGAACTCGGAAGATATCTCGGCGACCTGCGTCTCGAGAAGAACACTGCTTGGGTCTTCGTGGGGTTGATTTTGATCCTCCACTGTCGCTGGAACTCCTGCAGATGGTTTTGGGCCGCCTGCAGCTTGGTCTTGATGACTTTCGGGTCCGAGTCAGATACAAAGTATCCTGTGTCGTCGGCGAAGAAAGCGTACGAAACACCATCAACCATTAGAACGTCGGCTGAGAAGACATTGTACAGGGTTGGACTGAGCACAGATCCTTGAGGCACTCCGAATGGAATTCCATGAATTGGTGACAGTGAGCCATTCACGGTAACCTGGAAGCTTCTTTCTCTGAGAAACGATTGAATGAGTTTGACCAGATACATCGGAAATCTAGCGACGATGAGCTTGTGGATAATGGCATCTTGCCATACCGAATCATATGCTTTCTCAACATCTAGCATGACCATTCCAGTGGACTTTTTCGTTAAAAAGCCTTTTTTGATCGCCTGCGTGATCCTCACGAGCTGGTGGTTTGTAGAGTGCCCTTTGCGAAAGCCGAATTGCTCATCCGGGATGATCAGGTTGTTGTCCAGGTGTCGATTAAGACGGGCCAAAATGACTCGTTCTAAAACCTTACTCAATGTGCTCAGTAAACTGATCGGCCGGTAGCTTCCTGGTTGGGTGATGTCCTTGTTTGGTTTGGGTACTCCTACTACTAGTGCTTGCTTCCAGACGTCGGGGAAGTAGTGCAGCTTCAGGCAGGCATTGATGATCTTCGTGAGAACGACGAGTCCTTTTCGTGGCAGCTGTTTGATCACTATGTTCCGCAATCCATCAAAACCGGGAGCTTTTTTGTTCTTCAGACGGCGCACGATGGTCTTGATCTCATTCGGCTTGGTGTACGTTGACCAGTCGTCGTTCGTTCCTCTCGCCGCAGCAGTTAGCTCCAGCGACCTATTTACAGCAGCGTTGATTTCAGGATCAGCAGGGAGTGGGTTGAGATGGGCTTTAGCAAAGCTTTCGCCCAAAACCTTAGCCTTTTCTGCCGGAGAGATCGCAAGAGTGTCGCCAACTCTGAACGGCGGGTTGTGTTTCACCGTGTTCCTAACCAGCTTAGAGATTCTCCAGAACTGCTTGTGGCCGTTAGAAAGCTCTTGAATTGTGTTCCCAAAGTTTTTGAATCTCAACTTGCTGCATTCATTCTGGATCCTTAGGTTGAGCGACTGTACGATCATTCCCAAGAGGGGGTCGCGAGTCCGGATGAACTGGCGCCTTCTTGTGTTTCTTAACGTGATCAGCAGCTTGATGTTCTGTGGGAGTTTCACTTTTTGGGGGTCTCGTTCGAACCACGGGACAGCCACATCTTCAGCTTCGAGCAGTGCTGCTGTAAACATCTGGATTGCTACGTCTACTTCAGATGTTGATGTGAGGTTGTTGAACTCATCGGATGTTGGGTCAAGCCTTCTGTCGATTTCCTGTCGGAACCGTGTCCAATCGACCCGGTCGTAGCAACGAAACCGTTGTGTAGGAGTACTCGGAGCCAACTCACAGTCTATCTCAAACGTTACTGGAAGGTGGTCAGAGGACAGCTCCTGGTGTACGACTGGGATCGACATTTCGACCTGGTTGTTGGATATGACCAAGTCGATCGTCGAAGGCCGTGCAGATCCTCTGGGGACGTACGTCGGGGCTTCAGGAGCATGTACGTAGAAAGTGGATGTTGGGAGCATGTTTGCGAGGATATTTCCAGTTTGATTTGCCCGTAGGCAGTGCCAGGATCTATGCCTTGAGTTTAGGTCGCCTACTATGAAGTAGGCCTCGTTCATCTTGGTGAGTTCCCGAATGTCCCTCTTGAAGTTGACCCTGTCCTCTTTCGTGCGACCTCCGGGGAAGTACGCCGCTATGATGTTCAACGAAACGCCGCCAGCTTGCACTCGAACTCCAACTGCTTCAATCACTTTCGTTTTCAGGTCGCCCATCGGTTTGAAGTTGATTCCGTGCTTGACGAGGATCGCAACCCCACCACCCCTTTCCGCTGCTTCTGCCGGTCGATCAAACCTCTCCACGGAATACCCATCAACAAATAGGAGATTTTTGTTCGAGCCACGTTTCGGTTATTACCGCAACATCAATTTTCTCCTCCACGATGAACTCGGCTAGTTCCATCGTTTTATTTCGAACGGACCGTGCGTTCCAGTTTAGCAGTTTGAGCTTACGTGAATTAGCGAACGAAAATGTACTTAACCATCAGTTCATGCAAAGCAAAGAACTGCTCTTCTCTTGTTGTACACTTTTTGAGATCGCTGTACATTTCCCTCGCTAGGGAAAGGAATTCTGACATGGTAAAGAGGTCGTCTTCAGCTGTGATCTGGGGATTGCCGGCGGTTGCACCGGAGGCAGCACCAGTAGCCGCACTAGCGGCAGCACCGAGAGCAGCGCCTGCGGTTGCCCCGGCGAACGACACGTTCGGGTTGACAAGTGTAGAAGTAAACGTGCGCAGCTGCGTACGTGGCGTAGGCCTTCTCTCGGAGGTTCGAGCAGCTTTCTTCTCCTGGTTCTTAAGAAACGTCTGGCGAGCAGTGCAGTCCTTGAAGTTGGCAGTGTGGTTCTGATTGCAGTTTGCACATTTTACCATTTGACGCACCGCTTCCGGAGCTTTCTCCAGCTCAGCTTTCGTTGGCAGCTGACACTCGTTCGAGCCGTGACTTTCTCCACACTTCACACATCTTACCGGCATGTTGCAGTGACGACTTCCGTGGCCAAACTTTTGGCATCGAAAGCACTGGATGACATCCGTCTTCTTGCGAGTGTAGTATCGCCACCACACCACGACGTTGAAGATAGCCTTGATCTCGCGAAGCTCGGTCAGCTTTACGGAACCCTTCGTGAAGTTCAGCAGGTACAAGGCGCTGTCTCTGTCTTTGGATTTGGAGAGGATCTTCAGCTCTCGGGGGTGCACACCGCACATTCCCAGCTCAGCTTCCAGCTCTTCCAGTTCCAATGCTGGCAGTCCCGACAAAACGATTTTCAGCGTCGTCTCATCGGGAGTGGAGTGCGAGAAGAACTCTGCATTGATGTTTTTCAGCTCTTTGGTGACGAGGTTGTAAAGCTCAGAGCACGATATCTTGATCTGGACAGCGTTCGTGAGGTTCCGAAGGCGGAACTTATCGGCATCACCGAGGCGGGAAACAAGTCTGTTGATTTCCATGACGGACTTGTTCCGCACTGTAATCGGAGGACAGCGAGATTTTTTGACACTTGTCTTCTTCGGTTTTGGTGACCCAGCCACAACGCTCACGTCACCAATGTTGTCATCAAAGTCGTCCATGGGGAGAATTTCAAACTCGTTGGAAACTGGAACCGCGGGCTGGGTAAACCCCTGGCTGGCAGAGGAATTAGCTTGGTTACCTGCCTTCCGCAGGTCAGATAGCGAAACTCCGCGGCGAAGGGAAGTGTTCTTGCTGATCCCAGCGAGGGAACCATTCGCACTTTTGTTCAAAGTGAGGTTAGCTTTCAGCTTCTCCTTGTTGTAGTCAAAGCGCTCCAACGTGTATCTTTTTATTCCCGGAGGGCCGTCAACCGGCACCACGGGCTTTTTCTTTCCCATTTACGGAGTGGGAACCGCGCGAGTTAACCGTCCCGCGAATAACTTGATAGCGAAACGATAAGGATTAGAACCCAAGAGCAACTTTGCTACGATGTTGATTGAGCAAGAGCTGTCAACAAACTGAAAAAAAAAAAAAAAAAACAATCAAGAGAACAAAAAAAAACATTATGTTTTTAATTCTGAAATTCTTAAATTCTGAAATTCTGAAATTCTTAAATTCTTAAATCCTTAAATTTCTAGGTTCTTGAATTCCTAGGTTCTTGAATGCTGCCATTTTTGTCACCATCGTAGATTACAGAAAACTTGATATAATTTGAAGTGTTTTTGGAGTTTTTTTTCGGTTAGAGAAATTGTGAGAAGAAGATGTAGGCAAATTTGCTTCGGTTTTTCTAAGTGACGCTTTGGTAAGATCATCGAGTATAAACTGTATCTTGAATTTAAAACCACAAGATCGAGAATTTATCACAATTTTTAAATTTTATTATTTTTTTTATTAAGATTTCATTTGGGTTTTAGATCCAATTTTTTTTGGAAAATTTTTGATTGGGCGTTCCAGTGATAAATAATGACTTTTTGAAAAGCTCGAGCAGGCTGTATTTTGTTTTTGTTTTTATAAAATGTATTGATCGTGTGAATGATCGTCTGTAGGCTCTGGTCAAGGTAGAAACCATTTTTTTTTAATTTTATAGCAGAAATATTTTTTTTAATTATTTTTAAGATGTTTTTTAAATATCCAGAAAACCGTTAACTTTAAATACAATCATTGTTGAAAAAGACCTAGATCTTTTTTAAAACTGTAAACATGTACTTGAAAAATTTACATTTAATTGTATATTTTTCTTAGTTTTTCAGTTTTGTTTTAATCTTTCTTAAGGTTCTACAAAATTACATATTTTTCCATGTTTTTGTATCCAAAACCTTTAGTTTTTTTTTTGTAAAAACACAATCAAAAATGGCATCGGCCTAATTCGTTTGCAAATTCCGCAAAAGGCAACAATTCTAAAATTAAACATGACTTCTTACTTTAATTCAAATTTTCAATTGTTTTTTTGAAAACTATTAACTTTAAATTTTCTTTAGGAAATGAAGTGAAAGTTACTAATCGCAATTTGAAATTTGCAACAATTATAATTATTAATTATTTCTAGAGTTTTTTTAAAGGTCCTGTAAGCTATTGTGTTTCACATGTTTATAGGACCCATTCAAAAAAAAAAACTCTAGTTTTTTTGGTAAAAGCAACATTTAAAATGGCATCACCAGATAAAAAAAACATAGGAAAATTTTATGGTTGCTCATTTTGGATGTTCGATTAGAAAAAAATGATTGACAAAATAAAAAAAAAGTTTTTAAGTTTTTGCAGAAAAAAATCGTTAAAAATTAAAATAAAAAAGTCATTGATTTTTTTTCAATTTCTTAAATTTCCAATATTCCAAAAGGAAAATGCATGAAACCATAAAAACGTTCCAAACAATATGTTAGTAAAAAATAGAAAATAAAAAAGAATTGGTGGTCTGGAGAGGTCAGGGAAAAGTCAGGGAATTTTATTTTGGGATTTGAATCGACACCATGCTAGGTTGAGGAGCTCCCTGAATAGATAACCAAACACTGAAAGTTTCATCCAAAACGGGGTACCTCGAAAAGACCTCTCAGCAATCTCTGTAGATTGTCCGATTGACAAAACTTGAAAATCTGAATCGATCGAAGAGTCGGTTTTTCAGATTGTCGCAAGGCCTGGAGTGTCTAGTTATTCGCTTTACCCTTGCCTAAATAGATAGTCATCCAAATTCTTCCAATTTAGTCAAAAATCTTGTTTTTGTTCTGGACGTGAAGCGGCCATAGCAATAGCAAATGTATACAAAGGAGAATAATAATCAGATGTATTTATAACCCACCACCGTTTCGTTTCTTCCCGCCAGGCCTTCATGGACGAGGCAGCCGGCCCGTCGACGTCGCGCACCTCAAACCTGGAGGACGTCGACGACGAGGGCGCGTCGTTGGCCGAGGAGGACGAGGAACACACCAAGGCGCTCAAGGCCAAGGAGATGATGGCACCGCTCTTCCAGCGGTACAACTTCACCATGAAGAAGAACGATCTGCCGATCAACTGGAACAAGCCGGAAATCCTCGACAAGATCCGCTCGAACGCGGTCGTCGTGCTGCAGGGTGCGACCGGTTGCGGCAAGACCACCCAGGTGCCGCAGTACCTGCTCGAGGAGGCGTTCGAGCGTAAGGAGTACTGCAACATCATCGTGACGCAGCCGCGTAAAATTGCGGCCATTTCGATCGCGAGACGCGTCGCGCAGGAACGCAAGTGCGACCTGGGTACGCTGGTTGGGTACAAGGTGGGCCTGAAGGAACAGCACAACGAGGACACCCGGCTGCTGTACGTGACGACGGGGGTGTTGCTGCAGTCGCTGATCAACAGCAAGACGATGGCCACGTACACGCACGTCATCCTGGACGAGGTGCACGAACGGGAGGTGGACATGGACTTTCTGTTGATTGTGGTGCGGCGGTTGCTGTCGACGAATTCGAAGAAAACCAAGGTGATCCTCATGTCGGCCACGATCGACGCGAAGGGTTTCTCGGAGTACTTTAAGATTCCGAAGAAGTCGGGTTATTTGAGTGCGCCCGTTATCTCGGTCGAGCGTCCGCGGCTGCACGTGGTGCAGGAGTTTTACTTTGACGATCTGGAGAAGTTGAAGGTCGACTTCCAGATCGATTACGAGGCGCCGGGCATTAGCGAGCAGATGTACAACATCGCGGCGAAGCTGGTGGTGGTTTGCGATCACCTCAAGGGGCAGGAGTTTGGCGACTCGCTGGAGTACAAACCGTCGATCATCATCTTTCTGCCGGGGATCAACGAGATCGAGAAGATGGAGGGCGCGCTGGAGAAGCTGATCGCGTCGATTCAGAACGCCGCGCAGCGGCCAAATTTGCTGATTATGAAGCTGCATTCGACGCTGCCGGCGGATGATCAGGTGGGTGAACTGTTTAATCTGTGTGGGTGGAGTTAAGAGTTACAATTTGGTGTTTTTTTTTTGCAGACGGCCGTGTTCCGCAAGCCCGGTCCGAACCAGCGCAAGGTTATCCTGTCGACGAACATTGCGGAGAGTTCGATTACGGTGCCGGACATTAAGTTTGTGATTGATTTCTGCCTGCAGCGCATCTTGGTCACGGACACGTTGACCAACTTTTCCACGCTCCGTACCGAGTGGGCCTCGAAGAGTAACTGTATTCAGCGGGCGGGTCGTGCCGGTCGGTTGATGAGTGGTCGCGTGTACCGGCTGGTGGATCGGCGCTTCTTCGAGAACAACATGGACGTTTCGACGTCGCCGGAGATTCTGCGCTGTCCGCTGGAGACGGTGGTGTTGAAGGCGAAGCTGCTGGAGATGGGCACGCCGCCGTCCATTTTGGCGCTGGCCATGGCACCGCCGAACTTGGACGACATCCGGAACACGATTCTGCTGCTGAAGGAGGTCGGTGCGATGTTGCGCACGGTGAAGGGGAACTACGACCAACTGGACGGGGACTTGACGTATTTGGGACGGATCATGTCGAAGCTGCCGCTGGATATTCGCATCTCGAAGCTGATTATGTTGGGGTACATCTTCAGCGTGATGGAGGAAGCGGTCACGATCGGAGCGGGCATGAATGTGAAGAACATATTTTTGAATCAAAACTCGGTCAAGACGTACTCGCAGAAGATGTACTGGGCGGACGGATCTGGCAGTGATGCGATTGCGATTTTGAATGCTTACACGGCGTGGAAGAGTCGTCAGGAACAGGCGGGAGATACCGCGGACATGTACAACTGGGCGCGGCGAATGTCGCTGGACCGGAAGAGTCTGATCGACATGGCTGAGCTGATCCACGAGGTGAAAGATCGGTTGAACCGTTCGGGGTTGAAGCCGGTGTCGGGACCGAATCGTGTGGTGTGGAATGCCCGTGAGAAGACGGTCATTTTGAAGGTGATCTTGGCTGGAGCGTTCTACCCGAACTACTTCATTCCGATGTCGGTGGGTGGGAAGGAGTTGATGGAGCGGCAGTCCTTTACGGAGTTGGGCGGACGAGACCCGTGCAACACGGTTTTCTTCACCGGATTTGACCACGAGCGTTACATTGGTCCGCTGTACACGGTGCAGATCAAGAAGATACTGAGCGAAGGTGACTACTCGAAGCATCAGGCCATGAAGGTGATGTACGACCGGACCACGAACCGAATCTTTGTCACGTTCCTGGGCACGACGGACGAGCGCGACCAGCGGGGATCGTTTATGCCGGGGAAGGTCCACGCGGACGTTTATCGAGCGATAAAGTTGCGCAAACTGGGCGCACGGAACCGGATTACGGAGATTCGTACGATGCGTCAGCGGGACGCGATTGATTATGCTACGAGTGCGGGGCTTGGCCACTGGGAGGACGCCAACGGTTGGGTACCGCGTCGTAAGATCGTTAGGAACGCACATCTGTCGGTGTTGCCGCCGATTTTCCGCGAGAAGGTCGTCTGCCAGGTGACGCACGTTGTCCACCCGAACAAGTTCTTCCTGCGGCCGGAGGACAATCGCAACAAGGACATCTTCCGGGAGATTCACACTCAGCTGAACGCTCGCCAGTTGCACCCGTTCCCGGCGGACGCCAACTTCGCCATGGGGCAGATGGTGGCCGCTCCGGTGCAGGAGAACCAGGAAACGTACGCCCGAGCCGTGCTGAGGAGCTATCGCAACGTGCGCACCACGGGCAGCGTGTCGTGGACGGTGTTCTTCATCGATTACGGCCACACTGCCGCCATGGAAGAGACCGCCTTCCGCCAGCTGGACGATTCGTTGGGACAGCTCAAGGACATCCCACCGCGGGCATTCGAAGCCACGCTGACGGAAATTCAACCATCCGCCATCATCTCGCCACAGGGCTCGTGGACAACCGAGTCGATCCATCGCTTCAAGGAGCTGGTCCTCGGAAAGATTTTCGTCGCGAAGGTCTACTCGGTCGTTGGCGTCGTGGCCAGCGTTGAACTGTCGCGAGACGAAATTCGAATGAACTCCGAACTAATTCGGCTCAAGTACGCACAGTACGCCGAAGAGAGCTACATTTCCAAGCTGGACCACGATCACCGCGAGCGCAAGCAGCGTGAAATCATGATGGACGAGAATCTACGCAACGAAGTGTACCGCTCAGCCGAGTTGACCCAAAACACGTACGAAGACGACGAACTGGAGGACGTGAACCCACCGGAGGACAAACTACGCTGCAAGGTCGTCCTGTCGGGTCCGCACAGCCCGCTCGAAACGAGCGCATCCGCAACAATTCGGTCCAGCGTGATGAAGCCGGTTTCGATAGAAAGTGACTCGGTCAACTCGATCCTGCTCGACTCGAACCCGCAGGACACCCACGAGAAGCTGCTAGTCGCCGGCGGAGTCAACGAGCAGGGCAACCGACTGGTGCTGCGTCAGACCTCGGTCATGCCCAACATTCCCGGCTTCGGCGCCATCATGTCGCTGATCTTCTGCCCGACTGCGCAGCTCAAAAAGGACAAGGACGAAACACGCGTCGTCACGGTCCTCTCCGGGCTGGGCTACGACCCGAGCACCGGCGAGGCCCTCTACCCCGAGCACGACATGGCCCTGACGCTGGACGTGGTCCTCAACGACGACGATATCACGAATGTAAGTGTTACTTGACGCGTAGAAGCGCTTCAACTGTAACTAAAACTCTTCTCTTCTCTTTCCAGATCAACGCCCTGCGCTACACCATGGACAGTATTCTGCACACGGGCGAGGGCCAAACCGACCCCAAGTTCGGCGACGCTTCCATCCAGAAGCTCAAGCTCCAAGTGAAGCAGTACATTATTAAGTAATTATTCCCAGCACTAATATCACTTGAAGTGATGCAATTCGGCCCCGACTAACCAACTCTCTTTCTCTTTTCTCTTCTCCCACCCAACTCTACTCCACAGAATCCTCGAGCACGAGCGGCGCTTCCTGGACCTGCGCCACGCCCCCAACGACTACAACTGGCGGTGCGATCTGAACCTCACCGCGGGCTCGTCCTCGTCGAAAAAGATGAAGGGCGACTTTAACATCTACGACAAGAAGGCCATCTTCCCGCTGCTGGAGCCGCTGAACCTGCTGCCGGTCAGCGCCAGCCAGCTCACCTTCCTCAAGAAGCACTGCCACGAGCTGCACAAGCTGGCCCACACGTACGACAACACAGCTCCGCCCCAATCTTCAACAATTCTAACGCGCGCTTCTTGCTTTTTTTTCAGGGACGTCCAGCTGCCCCGGCACGGCATCACCTGCCAGCTGTGCAACAACGTGCTCGAGACGCTGCCCCAGCTGCGCATCCATCTGTACTCTAAGCTGCACCGGGATCGCGAATCGCAGATCAAGTACCGGTCGCCGCAAATGTACTAAAATTTCCTTCTTTTTTTTATCTTCGTTTCGTTTCATTTTTTATTTTTTTCATTCCTTTTTGGACGCGGTTGTTCCGAGAAAGTGCGCGAGCGCCAGTCGTGGGGCAGTTTTGTTTGTTTTCCTATCATTTTCAACGTTTCATTTTCTCTAGTAGCTGTTTCATCAAATGGCAGCGCAAACGGTTTAGCTTTCCAGAGCGAATATGGTACATAAATAAAAGTACACGATTATCAAGCCAAATAAAGTGCTTTTGATGAGACGTCTGTTTTGCACTCTGCAACTGATAAAGAAATTCTCCCTCAATTTGCATACTAGCATTTAAGTTTGTACAGTTTATTACGCCTGGCGGGATGCAACAAGCACAACTCTATTAAGAAACAGATCGCTTCAAGTGCGGACTTCAATAATACTGTGTTCTCTATTAGTTTGGTACCGAGAAAGACGTTAAAATAGTTTCCCAACTTTGTAAAATAATAGCCAAAAAATATCGACAGGAAATTATTCTTCGACCTTACCGTTGCAGCAGTGCAGCTCATTTGCTTCGTCATCAACATTTTTGATGTGTTCTATTAGTTCCTCGTAATATAGTTTCTATCTTTCATTCTTCAGCGTCTTGTCTCAAGATATGTAGTGAGTTGTCCTCCGAAGATTTCTTTAAACGCTTCTGCCTTCGCTCTTCTGGCTGCATGTCTTAAGACCAAATTCATTTGGAACCCCGTTCGTGCAGGACTTCAAGTTCAACGCGGGGTTCCAAATTACTGTGGGCTTAAAAGCTTAACGGACAAACGTGTTGATATTTTAGGGGCTGTTTAAAAAACCCCATGTTTCCGTTGTTGCTTGAACCACTTCCTCCAATCCGTGTGTGATTTTTGCCATGTTCCCATTGTTGCTGGATCCACATCCTCCAATGGGTGTGTGGGTTTTTTACCTTCATCATTGAGAAAAGCTATTTTACTCCAAGACCACTATTTTTGGTTGAAACCTGTGCCTACTCTATCTGATCTAAACTATCTTGCTTTTTCGTGATTAATTTCATAAGTTTAACCTCACTGTGCAACGTATTCCCATGGGAATGGTATTTTTAGCGGGTTGCATACTGGATTTCGTCAAATATTTGTGATGATTGTACAGCCCAGGTTGCTTAGAAATTGGTTAAAGGGAATTAAAACCAATTCTACCAGTTAATTGAGTTAATGAAAACGAATCACCCGTAATGAAGACAAATTTTTACGGTAATATACATCCACGTCTGTGTTAGGGAAATGCAAACACATCGCCAAGTTGAAAACATGCAACGTTTTGTGCGTTAAGGCAGAATTCCAATTGATTGATGCAAATTCGTAACTTTTCCTTATTAACGAGCGAAAATAAATTGCCGAGCTTCCGTGGCCGTGAGGTTACGGGTTTCTCCTTGTAAGCGGAAGGTGATGGGTTCGATTCCTGTCTGGCTCGGCAAAGAATACTGACCGGTAGGGGATGGGTTTCGACTAGCGGCGTACTGGATTTCCAATCCCGAGGTCGTGAGTTCGATTTTCGTACCGGGATGATGAAGTTTAAAAAAAAAACGTGGTGAAAAACGCGGGAACCGTGGTGTAGCGGTAAGCGTTTTTTTTAATTGATTTTTTTGTGGTGATAATATTAGGTTTTTATTTTTTTAATGTTTTATGAGCTATTGTGTTTCATATCTAGAGTTTTTGACAAAGAACTTTGTCCTAAGGGCACTGTCTACGGGTGTCAATCCAAAATTTCGCGAAGCGAAAGTGTAACGATTTGTGTAATTGTTTAATTGCTTATATCTTCCACCCAATTCAAGCAATCTGCATGCTTTATCCACCAAACGAAAGGGGAAGTCTTAAATTGCAAGTAGACTACCTCACAAAGTTGATAAAACTTTGTTAAAGTATTCAAAAGTTAAGATGAAAATAAAAAATGAATGCAGGAAAAATCCCGGCTGCTGATTGGCTGAGAGCACTTAGCACAGGGTGGCCACCTCGGGAGAAAACCGGGAAAAACTCGGGAATTCGACTGACAAATCGGGAAAATATTTTAAGTTTTGTCAAAATTTGACAAATTCCTCTTAAATGACTTCAACGTATACTTTTCTCTATTAGAATATTACTCTAGTTATTGTAAATGAAGAATTCGGGAAAATAATGTTTGAATTTGTGTAATAGACTCAAGCTACTAGGCTTTGATTGTTTTTTTTTTTTGTTGAGTATTCTATTGTATATTTCTTTGGCGAGAGGGAGAAGCAACTATGATTACCACTTACACCACCGGACCCGGTTTAAAAAACAAATGTTTGATAAGTTGCAATTTTTCTGATCAAGTTCGCGGTTCAATAGAAAATTTACTCAGCGCTATGATTTTTGATGTCTTATTTCAATAATTATTGAATTTCATAAGCATAATAAACAATTTATTTTTGTTTGATTATGTATTTCAATATCAACTTGAGGGTGCACAGCAGCCAAGGAAGTTGTTGTCTTTTTATTCCAAAATTGTCAAGCTTTTTTTTGTTGACAGTAACTTTAGGGAATAAATAACCGATAGTTCCCATAATTTCGAAGATACTAAAATATGCGTACCGAAAATCGTGGTGCAAAAAGCTTAGCTTGATGTGCGCCGTTAAAAATAAGAATACAGTTCAGACTCGATTATCCGAAGGCCTCGGAAAAAATAAAAATATATAAATATTGAAATAAAACGCCACAGTTTCAACATTTGCATGGAAAAAGTGTTTTAAAATGCATTTTACACTTGTTCAGTTGTTTTTCAATCATTAGTTTTCAAATAATGTAAAATTTAACGAAAACAAAAAATTAGCGAAAAAAAATAATAAACATAGACAATTTTCAAAAATTCTAATGATTTTTAAATCAACCCAAACATGCTAAAAACGATTCTGAACGCAGGTGAAAACATCTAAAATTGATTTCAGTTGATTCCACTTAAATTTTATTATAATTTAGAAGTTTTTTGAAAAAAAAAATTGCCCCCTGACCGGGCCAATTTTGACTACCAAACTAAATAAAATTTGTACCAGCCTAAACTATTTTAAAATTATTTAGAACACATGCTAAAAACGATTCTGAACGCAGGTGAAAACATCTAAAATTGATTTCAGTTGATTCCACTTAAATTTTATTATAATTTAGAAGTTTTTTGAAAAAAAAAATTGCCCTCTGATTTTTCGGGCCAATTTTGAAGGGAGGAGGCTAAAACTAAATAAAATTTGTACCAGCCTAAACTATTTTAAAATTATTTAGAATTATGAAATTCAAGATGGCGGCCAAAATGGCTGAAATAAAATATTGAAAAAATGCATTTTTAAATTTAATAGGCAATCAGCCACTCAACAGTGAGGATTATTAAGGACAAACTGCCATGAAACTTTGTGCTTGTGTTTTTAAATCAGATTTGAGTACTTTTGTACAATTTTAAAATGTCGGAAATATTTGGTATTTAAGATATTTTTATATAGTTATTTGGGAACATTTCAGAACATTTGGAAAATATCTTTTCTTTAAAATTTATTTTATAAATTGTAATTTAAATTTTAAATAAAATTTTCAGATATTTTAAAATTACAATATTTTCAGAGTTCAACTGCATAATAGTCATTTCAATACAAACAGTCACTTTTTATTTTTATTCAAACACAAAATTGAGTTTTTGTTGGGTTTTATTTAATTCTCATCTGAAAATTCCGTAAAAAAAAAGATTAACTGAATTTTTGGCTGTTTTGGTTGTGTTGTTCAGAAAATCGCAGCACGGTCAATTGATTTTTTATCATTCTGTGTTACTCAAAAATTTAAAAACATCCAAACATGTTTATTTTTTTCTTTTTTCAATAAATTTGGCACGGCTCATACAAAGGATGTATCGAGAATTATGTTTATGCTTGCGCGATCTGGGAGTCGCGATGAGGGGTTGAAGTACAGGCCAACCCAAAGGGGTTTTTTTGACATTAAATTTTTTTCTAGAAATCATCTCATCAATACCTAAATGCTTGCCGAAGAAACTAAATCGATCCGCTAAAAATGTTTTTAGTTACCGATTGTTTTTTGCACTTTTTCTCTGGAAGAATCGTTCTTCTTGGATTTACAAAAGCTTTTTCAAAGAAAACTGAAGAGTATTTGCATAAATGTTGTTGTCTTTTGCAAATATTTTCTACCCATACTCATACCCAACATTGTAAATGCTATTTCCTGCTTTACAGTAATAATTTATGTAATTCTTAAATTTAATACAAAACGATTTTTTATTGATTTTAAGTTAAGAAAAATGGTGGAGCATGGAGATGAAAAATCACAAGCATTATGGAAAATAAGGATTTGGACTAAAAACTTTAAAAAACGGCTTCTTACTTTTTGTTCTCAATTTGAAAGCTCCCTTGAGAAATAAAAATATTGAACCAAAAGTATACGTTGTGTATGCGTTTAAAAAGTATTTTGATACTAACGTCAGTCTATAAAAAACATTGTAATTTGATTTAAAACTATATGGAAAAATTCCTTCAGGCCTCGGGAGAAAACCGGGAAATTGAAAATCCAAAACTGGTGGCCACCCTGACTTAGCAAATTTTGCCTTGCCTTCTGCTTTCGTGGAACTGTCACGCGAGAATGTTGCACCACTGTTGCCACATTTCATGCGAACTATTTAAGCTAGCACTTAGCCTCAGAAAATTTCAGTGCCTTCCGTGGTTTCATCAAAGACGGATCCACGGTGGTAATTTTATTGCTCACACACACACACACACGCACACATTGAAAGACACAGTTTGTGCACTAAATTGGGAGGAATTCTGTTCTAATGAAAACCAGAATGATTTGGGGCAATGGGGTTGGGACCACATTTATAGGATATTGGTCGCACCCGGAGTGGCCAGTGCCCTCGGGAAGGTTCATTAATCGACCATGCGACTTGGGGCAATATTGGTATCAAAATTCATGGTTTTTGATACTGGTAATGAAAATGGCCATTTAGGCAGGATTGGCCACACCCGAAGTGGCCAATGCCCTGAGGAAAGGTTCGACCGGGGACTTTTATCGAACCATGCGACTTGGGGCAATATCGTTTTTGAGACTGGACATGAAATTTGCCATTTCGATAGTGGTTGTAAGGTCCATGATTTCCGGATGCCGTTTTTTCTGGGGGGGATAGACATTTTCTGAACCATACTTGTTTTGGCAATAGTTTCGTTTTCTGGCAATTTATTTTCACAGAGATGTCAATGATTGAAGACATTAAATTAGTATTAATTATTAAGGATTAAATAAATTGGCAAAGAATTAAAAAATATAAATAACAATAGAATGATTTTTTAGAGTTTTGTACAAAGTTCTTTGTCTTATTGGTCATGTAGAACATAACCACCTGCACCTTTTTTAATAGGTCCTATAAACATATGAAACACCCTAGCTTACAGGACATTTTAAAAGAAACTCTACAATTGCACTCGATGTTAAGTCAAGAAATTACGACTGACTTGTTTATTTATTTAAACAATCTAAAATTTTAACATTCAGAAATTTAAAACTAAACTACCCTGATCTGATTAAGAAGATGTAAACTGCCGTTCTACGCATAATTGTCCCATGTCAGTTTTGAACGATTTTGACTTTATGACATTTTTGAGTTTAGTTTGATGTGTACTTTAACAAAAACACATAAAATGTGGTACTTTGTTCGCAAACTCATTAAAAACAACACCAAGTCTGTTTGTCCCATCGTTAAAGATCTACGCATAATTGTCCCACCAAGTATTTTCTTACACGGAATCATAAGTTTTACTAAGCATTATGTCTTGTTTACCTGATGTATAGCAAGAGAATCACAAATAAGGATGATAAACTGCTAACTGGGGTGATTAAGGACACATAGGGCGAATAGGAAACCACGGGACAATTATGCGTAGAAACACAGAAATCAGTCGAAAAATTTCAATCGCGTTTTTCTCAGTTGCACTTTTTTGAACATGGGACAATTATGCGTAGAACGGCAGTAAATGTCGGTAAAAAAGGTGGTAAAAGAATTTGATAATTTAATAGGCAGTTCAGCATTCAAATTTGACAAAAAAGGGTCTCAGAACTCGCATTTGTTGTTATAAATAAATAAATGCAAGAAAATTTTAAAAAAAGAAAAACGAAAGAAGTGTATGTTTTTGATTCAATTATTGCGAAGTCCCATTCAAACCTTCGGATAATCGAGTCTACACTGAAAGAAACCAGCATAGTAATCTCAAGTGATTTTTCACGTGAGAGTCTCCAGAAATCAACACGATAAGTTCACGTGCTTTTCCCAAGGCCCTCACATGTTTTACATTTCAAATGGATGTGAAAATTCTTTAAAGCCAGCTGATCGTTAGCGAGAAAACTTCCACTCTTTTTTCGCATGAATTTCACTTCAGGTTCAAATGAATTTCACATCGATTGGCCCCATTCGACATTTCCTTTGATTTCGAAGTGAAAAACACGTTAGATTGAAATGCTTTGGTTTTAAAATGTGTTTGGGGAAAAAATCTTCATTAGTATGAAGGCCACGGACGATGGTGGTGCAAAATTTGCACAAATTTCCTGAATTAGTTCAAATATTGTGGTTTGAATTTGAGCTTAAGCGCTGGTGGTAAGAAAAAAGAAAGGAAACAGTTAGGTTTTACGAAGTTAATGCAGATTAAGTTTTTTTATTTTCAGAAGAGAAAATTTCGGCTAGCGATAATACTTGGAATCTGCTTCTGATTTGGAGTTACAAGGTTGCAAGCGGAGCTCGGTTCCGACGGTATTATACAGATCTATCACAAGTTACGCAAGTTTTGGCACACATTACACTGAAAGAATGACGCATAGCAACATCACATGTTTTACACATGAATCCGCCCCATACGACTAAGCATGCGAATATCATGGGCAAATCACATCAAAAAAGTTCAATCTGCGAAGTAGTAAATTCAAGTGAAATTCCCATCAAACTGAAATGAAAAACACTGCACCTTCACATGACATCACACATGACTATCACGTGGATTTTTTATAAGAATAAAATGGATTGCACGTATGATTTCAATGAAAAACTTTCTTTCATTCTTTTTAAAAATATTATTCAAAAAATCTCTTTAAAATAAAATTTATTTTGCACTATTTTTTTTTTTAAATCACAATAAAACACTTTTTGAACCGAGGTTTTCGGCAATGGCGATGAGTTCTGACTGACAATCCTCAAAATTCCACCGCGAACGCCTCCGGCACCGCTCCAACTGTCGGGTTATTCGCATATATTCCTGGTCACTGGACAGCTTTGTGCCTCCAAAGGCCGGTGATATTTTACGCCGGCACATTTTCGTCCAAAGGTCATGCACCCGATTTTAATTTGCTAGAAAAGTGACAAAAAGCATGTTTTTAATTGATTGCCTTTAGTTAATATATTTATTCTACTATACTTACATTTTTTAAGCTACTTGCTGCTCAAAATAAAAACTTTTAATGACCCTAATTCATTTTTAAAAGAACGAGCACACAAACTCGACATTCTGCAACTCGCCATTTTGATTTCTGACCAGTTCTCTTCATTCGCCATCACAGAACAAAACATGCGAGTCTAACGTGGTTTTCACTTGAAAAGCAACAGAAAAGACGAATGGGGCCAATCCAAGTGTAATTCATATGAATCAAGCATGAATATCACATGAAAGCATAATGGTGTAACTATGGCTGGTATTCAAGTGATGGTCACATACATTTGAGATACAAAACATATTGAAGTCATGAGAAATTCACGTTAGTTTAACGTGATGATTTTCAGATATGCTCACGTGAAAAAGCACATGAATTTTCTGTGTTGGTTTCTTTCAGTGTATCATCGAGGCGTTTTTTTTTGTTTTTTTATCATCGAGGCGCTCAAATATTATGCCCTGCTGGCCCGGTGAACCGGTCAAGTCGTTTCGGGAGGGCTCAAGCTGGCCGAGCAAAAATGACCCAAGACAATCAAGTATTTCTCGATCCGGCAGAAGGTCGAATCGTAGCCCATCCTTGATGTCCATTGTGAATCTCGAGAAGCTCCGCTTGCAACCTTTTAATCGGGCTTATGACCGAGCCACGTAGCCCAGTGGTAACGCTTCCGCCTCGTAAGCGGTAGATCGGGGTTCAAATCCCGGCTCGGACCAACTCAACTGGCGATCTTTTCCCTTCTGGAATCGATTGCTTAGTAAAGGGAAGGTAGTGTATCGTCACAAACTGGACCTTATCACGACACCTTAGGGAGGCGACCTATGGAATGTTAACATTAACCTAAACATGTTAACATTAGTTGAGTGAAAAACTGCCACTGAATCCGCTTTGTAAATGCCGGCCCCGATACTCTTCAAGGGTGTTCCCCTCAGGAACAGGGAAAGATTTACTTTATGCTGGTCCACATTCTTCAACGCAGCGTAACAGTAAACGTGTAATATTAGTGAAGTGAAATGTGTGCTGTTATGTTATACAAATCACCTTAAAACCACTAGAAAACTATTTGTTTTCCACTAAAAAATCATTGAAATTTTATGAGAGAAGCTTTCCAAATTCATGTGTGTCGTCACATGAAGTTAACGTATTTTTCATGTGAATTTACCATGTGTTGCTATGAAAATTTTGTATGTGATTTACACATGACATTCACATGCGAAGTCGAATGGGGCGGATTTATGTGGAAAACATGTGATGTTACTATGTGCCTTTCTTTCAGTGTAGGATGTCGTGGTGATTATTGCATTCGATCGTAATTTCTCGACTCATTTTCAAAAATTTTATAGATTTCAAAAATTTTAAAATTAATAAAAATAAAAATGTGAAAAGGTAAAAAAAAAAAATTTTAAAAATTTCTAGATTTTAAAACTTCATTTTTTTTTTTGAAAGATTTCTAAAATTTTTGAATATTTTAAAAATTTCTAAAATTGAAAAAAAAATTAAAAATGCTAGAATTTAAAAAGGAAGGAATTTTGTTTTTTTTTTGAATTTCTTTTTGCCTCCTGATTTTTTAGACCAATTTTGAAGGGGGGGGGGGGCGACATTAACTTTGAAAAATAATTGCAACGGCCTTACTAAATTTTTGTACTTTTGAATTTATTTTTTTTTAATTCGTAGAATTTCATTTTTTTATTATTCGATGTTTAAACTGGTATAAATAATGTTCAAAAATTGGTCCGAAAAATCAGCTTAAGGGGCACTAGCGTGCCCAGGTCCTCAAGGAAGGTGGGGCAAAAATATTAGAGTTTTGAAAATTTCGTCGTTTATGGACACCCCCTGCCCAATTTTAGAACAAATTTCCGAGGATGGTGGGGCAACTGCCCCATGTTGCCCCACCCTGGGCACGCTAGTGTTAAGGGGTTACATACATGTAAATCGGCAAAAATGTCGGAGGTTGTTTTGAGCACAAACTTCAACTTTTTTTAAATCTGTTTTCAGGACATTAAAAAATACATTTTCAACTATTAACAAAATAAATTTGAAGAATTTGGTTGTATCATTGCCGAGATACAGCTATATGAAGTTAACATTTTCAAAAAACGGGTGCCACGATCGAGGCCACGATATCTCTACACTGCCTTGACCAAATCGGCTCAAAATTTTGGTGAAGACTCGCTAAATTAGTCTTGTGTGCATGACGAAGGCCGATTTTCAAAAAGTTTATTTCTAAAAAAGATAAAAATATTTTTATGTTTTTGATATAAAACGTTACTTAATCCACCCTTAGGTGGTTGGTGCCTTCCTCTCATTCAAAGGGTAATGCTATCCAAAATAGACACGCTCGTGGGAAGGTCTTTAAATTACCTATCCAAAGATAGGTCGCATGATATATTTGGAATACGTTTTCATCTAAATATCTGAGAACTAGCCTCCAAAAAGTGTATAAATAACTCTTAAGTGCTTATAACTTTTGATAGGGTTGTCAGATCTTCAATGTTTTGGACGCGTTGGAAAGGTCTTTTGATTACCTGTTCAACGACGGGACCTGTTCATGCAATCCGGACAACGTTTTCATCGTGATATCTGAGATCCGGCTTCCAAAAAGTGCATAAATAACACTTAATTGCTAATAACTTTTGATAGGGTTGTCAGATCTTCAATGTGTTGGTCGCGTTGGAAAGGTCTTTAAAATACCTTTCTAAAAATGCATGCTGCGGTTTCTCACAAAAAAACACCCTTTTTACAATCTTCCGGACTTTAGTCAAAATCGTTTTTTTTAGCATAATTTTTGAAGTACTTTACTAAATTTCATAATTTTCAATAGGGACTTATGGGACCCCAAGACGAATCGAATGAGACCAAAACGGTCCAAATCGGTTAAGCCAGTGCTGAGATAATCGAGTGCATATTTTTTGGTGCACAGACCCACATCCCTACACACACACACACACACACACACACACACACACACACACACACACACAGACATTTGCTCAGAATTCGATTCTGAGTCGATAGGTATACATGAAGGTGGGTCTAGGAGGTCTAATTGAGAAGTTCAGTTTTCGAGTGATTTTATAGCCTTTCCTCAGTAAGGTGAGGAAGGCAAAAATCGAAAGTTTTTGATTTTTGTATTTTTTAAAAAAGCAAATTTTTAAAATCGGGCTTCGTCATGCACACGGAATATGTCTTGCGAGTCTTCACCCCAAGTTTCAGCCAATTTGATCTATCCCATCTCGAGATATCGTGGCACCCGTAAATCAACTCGGTGTTCAGAGAAAAACGCTCGCAAAGTTTGACAGTTCGCTTTGCGCATGGCAAAATTTTCATCTTAAATCGTTTGTAACTTTCTTTAATCTTAAAATATCTTCATGAAACCTTCAGGAGTGATTGAAAATCATCTTTTAAGTTGATTTAATAAATTTTCAGTAATATGACATTTTGTGATTTTCTACATGTAACAAATATTTTTTCAAAAAACTTCAAAATTTCAATGGATTGTCGTGCAATCAACTGAAATCAATTCCAAATGCATTCCCCTGCGTTTAGAATAATTTTTAACCTGTTTGGGTTCACTCAAAAATCTATTGATTTTTTTTAAATGTTCGATGTACAGAACCGCAAAGTTTTCATTCGCTAAAATTTTTGTTTTTGTTAAATCATATTTTTATTATTTTTTTAATTCCGTGTTAATGCTCCATACATCCATTACGTTCGTTTCACACACAAACGAATGAGTGCTACGCAAAGTCACTCACACAGTCATTGACCTCTCCCTCTAGACATACATTCGCTCAGAAAACGGTCGTTTGACATTCTACCGAGATTCCGATCATCTCTCCCATGATCGCATTCAAGTGACTTCTGTCATCCCGCAGAAAGCACAAGAAAGAGAGAGACGAAAAACAAAAGAAAGAGCACGTTGTCTCGTTCGGGTGACTGCTTGAGTGGTGCTCTTTTTGCATTCGTTTCGTTTTTTTTTGTGTTTACGTTCACTGTGTGTGAGCGATAAAATTTCGTTTTCGGAAATGATCGCTGACAGAAAGTTCTATCAAATATCGAGCAGTCCCTTTCAGTGACAGATCCCTTTTAAAGCATTGTGAATCAAGATTTCTCGGTAGTTAAATTTCTATCGTAATTTGTCGATGGTAGATCATAATCTTCGATATCGAGGGCAATAGTCATCACTTCAATGTGTTAAGATCACTTAAAATGGTAATATAACGCGACTCTGAGAGAACAGATTTGACCAATTGACAAATAAAAACAAATTTTCATCTCGATATACCATAAACTTTTGTTTTTATTGATGATTTTTAATCGATGTGGATAAAATAATTTTGCTTGTAGTTTGTTTCATTACTAGTTTAGCAAGGTTTTTTTTTCTGTTGTTTCTCGTCAAAACTTATCATTTATAACTGCAGAGTTTCATTTTCATCTTTTGCGAGAATATATTCTAAGTCCCGCTACATGCCGTTTTCAGCAAAACTTTTCTGATTTGTTGCTTTCACTATAAATTAAATTTACTGTTTGTTTTTGTTTTATCTTGGATATAGAGCTTACGCTTGTGTGTGTGTGTGTGTGTGTGGCTTTGTTGTTAGTACAATACTCCTAATCTAAACAATTGCGTACTTGGCATTATACAGAAAACAATAGCGCAAACGGACAACGAATCATCATCATGTGTGTTTGTGTAATATAATCGTAAATAAGAAGGATAATCTGTGTACCACTATTATCGAATGCATAAGTGTGTGTGTCTGTCTGTGTAGTTGATTTCCACACGCAAGATTTCAGGGAAGGCGCCGGCGACAAAATTACACAATCTCGTACTTGTCCGTGTAGAAAAGCGTCTCCGCGGAATACTTGGCGTCCGTGCCGTCCTCCACCATCTGCACCTTGAGCGGGGTCAGCTCGGCGTACGGCACCTTCGACGAGAAGGACACCTGCGGGAATGGGAGGTTTAATACAGGTTTTGTTGAAATAAGAAAACTTGAAGACTCACATCCAGCGGGAAGAAGTCGCCGGGGATCGAGCTGGGCACGCTGAACTCCATCGAGCCCTGCTTGCTGGCGGCGTCGATGACGGGCAGGTTCCACTGGAGCACGTTCTTGCGGGAGTCGTGGTGGTAGTCGCCGTCGCACTCCGCGATCGACGGGGCGATTCCCATGCTTGAAGGGGCGGGGGGAGAAGGTGGTTAGTTGGATGTTTTGAACCAGGGTTGGATTGGAAAACTTACGGCAACGGGATCGTAATGCACACGTCCTGCAGCTCCAGCCGCGTATGTTCCAACTCGTACTCGATGTTCACGTCGCAACCGCCTTCGGCGTTTTCCGAGGGCCAACAGTTGACTGGAAAGTTTGGAAGAGCAAATTAGTTCAGGATTCTTTGCTGAAGATTATCTGAATACTCACTGGTCAACGGGATGGCCGACTCGTCCTGCGTCTGGTAGCGCCACTTGAGCACGCCCACGTCCGTGTTCAGCGGGAACGGTTTGGCCGGGTTCTTCAGCCCGATCGCGCCCTTGCTCCGGAACAGCTCCTTGTCCACGTTCGGGTGCGTTTGCAGCTGGATTCCGCGCTGATCGCCGTTTTCCAGCTGGATCCGGATGCGGCCGTACTTGTCGTCGGCAATGCGCAACGTCAACAGGCCGGACAGCTCGAATGCCTGCAGGCCACCGTCCCGGCCGACGCGCACCACGATCTTGTCCTCCAGGCGCAGGTGGATGCTGGAAGATTGTGGTTAACGACTTGAATCTGCTATTAATCTTGATCTCTTACTCATCCATCGGCACGTCCGAAACCGGCTTGGCTTTGGCGGCGGAGGCCGCTGCCGACGAGGAGGACGCCGCACTCGGCACCGGATTGCTGGTCACCTTCTCACCCTCGCTCTTGAGCTGGTCGACGAACGTGTCCGCGTCCCGGTTCTTGCCGCCCAGCTTGAGGGCGTTCCGCGAAGGAGCTGGTTTGCTGAAATTGATGAAATTTGCTTAAAATTTCCAAAATTTTCAAGAAGTTCAAGTTCTTACGGTGCACTGGCCGCCGGCTTGATCTCGCCGATTCCGATCGAGGGCGTCGAAATCGAGGAATGATTGGAAATGCCCCCGCCGCCCGAAGAGCCACTGTTGCCGAATCCCTCGGAGCTTCCCCCGCCGTACCCTCCACGACCTCCGTCCTTTTTCTGCTCCATTCGCTTCCGCTGCAGCTCCTTCGCCATCGTGCGCATCTTCTGCTTGGCCTCGCGCTCCTGCGTCTGCCGAACCGCCTGGTAGACCTTCTCCTCGTGCGAATCCATCTCCACGAAGGTTTTGATCTGGGCCAGGTTGACACTCTCCCGGTAACCGAGCGCAACGATCTCGTCGAAGGCGAAGATCAGGTCGAACGCATTCTCCACAATTTCCTTCTCCTCGAGCGACCGACAGAACTCGGGAATCTAAAAAATCCAAAAGAACTCCATTTATCCCAACAAATCAAAAAACCCATCCCAACTCGCAAATCCTACAATTTTCGAAAACAGCCGCAACGTCTCCAAATCCTCCAGGATGTTGCTGGCCTTGGTCGTGATCAGCAGCATGTACAGCTTCTCCAGCGGCTGGTAAACGTACCGCACCGAATCCGTTTCCACGAAGGTGTGCTGCTTGCCGGACGTCATCAGCTTCGGGAACGCCGCCAGCAGCCCCTCGATCCGCGCCTTGGTCATCTCGACAAACTGGCGCGACACGATCGTTTTGCCGGCCTTGGTGCACACGGCGGCCGCTATCAGTACCATCCTGAACGTTCCGCGATTCCGGCTGACGTGGGAAGTAGTGACGTTTCAGGCCTTTTTCCTTCTACCAAAATCTCCACCTCTCCCAAACCCTGGAAGAATCCCACACGATTAAAACGCACACGTCAAGCCAATTTTTCCGGAATCTGTTGCCGGATCAAGCGAAGCACATCCTCTGCGCAATATTTGGCTTAATTTTGCAAATTTACAACTTGTTTTCTGGCGATTAAATTGCTCAACTTTGAGTTCAAATTCGTCGTCGACACACCACTAATTTTTCGTTTTCTTCTTTTGCTTTTTGCTTTTGGGTCCAACTCGACTGCAGTGACAGTTCGCGCGATTTGTGTCAAATTTGGGTGGTGCGATGTTTTGTGGCTAGGGATCGTTCATAAGTTGCGTAGCGGTTGAAATGCTCACAAGCAGAAAAATGTTTTGTAGAATCAGCCTGTACGAGGTTTGATTCAACAAATTTTTTGTTGAATATAATCAACGCCGATTTTGCGTTGAAACAAACCTTGATTTTCTCAAGTCCACAAAAGTCTTTTGTTGTTTCGAAAAAGCTGCTTTGACGTTTAGCGTTGATTCAACAAAAATACTGATTTTCAAATCAACAAAACGTTTTGTTGATTCAAATATGCCTTATTTTTCTGCGTGCATAAATAATACAGAGCATATTCGTCGGATTCGTTGATTAGAATGAAACTTCAGAGGTTGGTAATGCCGTTCAAGAGCCAAACGACATGCGACACCTAGTGTTGAGTAGCAGAACAGAGCGAAGAATGTCGATTGAAATTTCCGCCCTTTGAGGTTATGTATGCGAATTCTGTTTTGTTAATATCCAGCGTTCAAAACAACTTTTGAGCAAAAATTCGAGCTGATACCACAGACAAACAGACGGGACACTCGAGTGCCGAACCATCGTCCTTCAAAAACGGCTATTTCAAATGCAATTTTGTTTCGGCATCCACTCACCCGGCAATGATGGCGCTGCTGTCGTGACAGCTCGCCCGTCTTTTCTCAGTGTGTGTGATGCGTGTTTTTTTGTTTTTAGGTTGAGCGTGAGCACGTGTGAGGCAGCAAATGAAAACAAAAAAAAAATATAATGAAATTCAGAAAATCCAACGGTAATCCACTACACTGAAATAAATATCATGATTGTTGCTATTAGTATTGCATATAGATTTTTGCAGAATGCTTGTGTACATAAATGTCGTGAGCATAGCATATAAACTGTATGCGCACAGCATATACATGGATACGAGTTAGAAATGAGCTAATGCATTTACAAAGTATGTGCATGGCACATGAACGGTATATGTAATGCTCACAGGTTTCAATATGTTCCCACATATAACATGTATGTGCTAAATTCATAATTTTTGTTATATTTTTCTCTTGATTTTTAATAGTATTGCATTTTATTTCTATTTGGTATTACTTATGTCAATATTCTGCATTAATTTTCTTTAATTGTTATTTCAAACTTTTTATGATACTACTAATTATGATTTTTATTTGTACCAATAAATTTACATCGAAAATAATATCACAATCAATTTCTTTTGGTTTCTTTTGGTACATGGGCGGATTTTGGCAGCCTCGTTACGTCGTTGTTGAAGGGGTGGGACGTCGGTCTCGGCAAGCACTCCAGGAATCCATCCAATCCCCTTTGAATCGCGTCCAACTCCTCTCCGGAACGAATCCAAAAGCTGTTAAGTCATCCCACCGACAGCTGGTTTATTCGCCTGCAGCATGCTGTATCAAAGTATCATAACTCCGGCAGCGGCAGCAGCAGGTTCGTCCGCGGTCCGTGGGTTAAATTCTTCCAGTTCGCCCAATTTGTCGGGGCTGCAGACCAAAGGCGAGCCGGAACGCGATTAGATCAGATCTTTCACGATCGTCGTGCGTTGCGAGGATCTTCGCGCGTGGGTGTTTTGATAGGGTTGGCGGTCAAAACGTTGCTGCTATTGACGGTGGCGGCCGTAGGAGCTTTGCGAGCGAGTGGGACGGAACGAAGGATGATTGTCGCGTAGCTGGCCTTGCGCGGCCGCTTCCTTCAGGCTTCCACCACCCGTGGCTCCTACCTGCCTTTTAATCTTCCGGATCCACCTCAGGCTTGAGGCCTCTCTTCTCTTGTCGTCCCGCTTACGTTCCTCGACCTTGAGCGCATCCTGCCCACGTCTTGGCCGCTGTCCCCGCAAACTCCCTTCGACGGCGGAGGACTCCGGTGTCGCCGTAGGATCACGTCCAGGTCACGAATCAATAATCGGTCTCGGTCCAGGTCCATGATTTCACGAGACCGCGAGCGGTGTTTCCGAAAACTGGTCGATTTAGCTGGAAGAAAACTATGCCGTTAAGGATTCAATTTTAATTAGGGTTAACACACCGGAATTCACCTTTTTCACTTTTTTTACAGCTTTAATGCACATAAAAATTTAAATAAATCTTATTTCAAGACGTTGTCGACAAAACTATGTTTTTCAATTTTATGCCATCTTGTTTTATGATGTACAGTTATGCACACATTTGAGCGTGCACCCATAAATGTTGTGAGCATTGCATATAAGTTTTATATGTGAAAGCATACTGCAAAAATCTATAGCGATGCGCACATACAGTTTATATGCAATGCTCACAAAGTGTACTTACGAGCATAATGATTTTTATCAGGCAGAAGGAAAGCATGGTTATAAGCGATACGCATATAAAATGTATTGAGATATTTTTTAATAAACATATTTTGCCAAATGAGGTTCATGAAGTTGTGTTATGGATTTTATAATGCAAATTTAAAGTTCGTTTATATGCAGTTCGCATATAATCTCAATCTTGATTTTAATTTCCGTGTATCCAGACTTTGCGGGTCAAATTTGGGGAAGTTTCGGCCAGAGTCAGATGAGCGTCTGACTAGCGAGGGCATACCCTTTACCCCACTATTTACCAGATAGGCTGGGTCCTGTGGTGGAGTCATCTCCTTCGGAGCAACCTGCTTATCCTTCGTGGACTGCTGCTCAGATTGCTGCTGCTGGTCGTCCTTTTGGCATTTTGACGATGTTGCGTCTATCGTTGGCTGGCAACATAATTGCGCCGTGGACACGCTCCCTGCAGATGTTTCCAAACGCCCATCGTGGGGATCAATTCGGTTAGTTTTGAATTGGATTTTCCTATTCCGACGGCCACTACTGGTGTTTTCGTGACCGGGATATCTTGTTGATGATGGTGTCAGGTGTAATGGTTCATGTTTTCGGTGGAGGAGGAATCTTAGACGGAACATGCAAGCAACGGAGAGGACCAGTGGTGTGGTTTCTGTCATTGTGTTTGTCTTGCTTCGCTGCAGGTGCTGCCACATGATTTGCCTCACGAGGTTCTGCCATCGGAAACGGAACCGACCCACCGTAATTTTCGGCCGTCGGTCTTGATTTATTTATTTTGATTTTGTTACTGATGATCAGCAACAACAACATTATTTCGAATCAGCTGTTAATGTTTACAATCGTTAAGGCTTGATTGTCTCACGCATACACTGACATGACACATGACAGTAATGGGTTTGTATTGGTGTGTTTGGGCTGAGCTTCGGCATAAGCTCACCAGGCAGCGCTGACGTCGCCGTGATTTGGAGATTTGATGAAGGACGATGCATTTCAAAAATAATTTGTATGGAGAGTCACGTCTGTTTGTCTGTGCTGATACTTTGTTATCTTTTGATGCTCTATCATTTTAAACAATATTATTTTTTCAAAATTATTTTTTTTTCCAATTTTTTTTATTGCGTTAATTTATAAAGGGCAAAAAGTTTACACTCGTACTACTTGAATTTTTTCTCAAAAGTTGTTCTAAGAGCTGTAAATTCAATTTTAAGTTTGCATTCCTATGTAACCGAACAGCGAAAATTTGAATCGTCATTCTTCGATGCTTTGCGCCATCTGTCGGAATTTTTGAGCTTTTAATCGCGAATGAGCCAAGGTATGAGCACATATTTAAACTTATCCAGAGTTTTTTTTAAAGGTCCTATCCAGGTTGTCAATGTCAATGTCAATGTCAAAATCACGCAGTGGTACCAACCTTACGAAAAAAGTGTGCCATGGCATGACAGCCACATATTTTTTCTAATGTTGGTGCTACTGCGCGATTTTGACATTTCGGACGTTCACCATTCAAACGCCATCTTCGCTTAAAAACCTGGATAACCTATTATCTTCCATATGTTTATAGGACCTAATCAAAAAATAGTCGAGTTATCTCAAATCTGTTTCAAGGGCACCAATTAATACATTTTTTCAAATAATAACAAAACAAATTTGAAGACATTTCGTTGTATCGTTGCTGAGATATAGCTATTTGAAGTTAGCCTTTCCAAAAACAGGTGCCACGATATTTCAACACTAATTTCACCAAATAGGCTCAAAATGTTGGTGAATTTTCATATTTTTGATTTTTGAATTTTTTAAAGAAGCAAAATAAAAAAATCGGGCTTCGTCATCCTCAAATGCTAGCCAATTTGGTTCATTGCATCTCAAGCTATCGTGGCACCCGTAAATCAATTCGGTGATTCGAGAAAAAACGCTCTCAAAGCTTGACCGACGACGTTTGACAGTTCGCATGGCAAAACTTTGCGCTCAAATCTAGATTTTTTTTAATAGGTCATATGAAACACAATAGCTTATAGCATATTTTCGTCTTTTACTAAGTTTAATAATATTTTTTTTAAGTTTATTAATTAAATATGTGCATGAAACTATCAGGAGCGATTGAAAAACATCTTTTAAATGGATTTAGTAAATTTTCTGTAATATGAAATTTTGTGATGTTCTAGATGTATGTAATCACTTAAATGTCGAATATTAAATGGATGAGTTTTGTTTTTCTTTCAAAATAAAGTCAAACTGTCAAAAAGCATTGCCATAATCATTTAATTTCCTGACAAAAAAGCACAGAAATGTTGACATTTTATGTAAGGTACGCACTTCGGAAGTAATCGGTCAAGAAAAAATTCAAATGGGCAGCAGCGGTAGCGAAAGCAAGTAAGAGAGGGCGAAGAAAAGCCCCAAGAAAACATTCCCTCTCTTTTGTTCCGCCGTTCGTAAAGCTGTTTCTTGACCCCCTTTCTTTTGAAGAGCATACCAGTCCTAAAAATGTAAAAAAACATTCAGAAAATAAAAATTTTACAAATATTTGATTTTTTTCCGAGATTTAGACGTGCATTTCAAAATGTAATAAAAAAAAATCAAGGATCAAAAATATTTAAAATACAAAATTAAAAATTTCTAAAAGTGTAATAATATAAAACCAGAAAATAAAAAATGGAAGTAAAACACGGTATTTTTTTTTATTTATTCACAAAAAATAAAAAAATGGAAATTTAAAAATATCCAAAACGATTCGTACTCAATTATGCAAAGTCATCGAAATACCTATAGTTCACTACGGATAGTTGAATATCGATTTTTTTTCAAGATTTAGGAAAAAACGAAACTATTGGCACTACGCCCCCCGGGGCATGGCCTTCCTCTAACGTGGGATTTCTGCTCCAGCGCCTTTGACGAGACAGGAGAAACCGGGACCGACGTTTTACCACAGACAAACAGACATGTAAGTGGAGGTCACCAACCTGTCCCAAAAATGTAACGAACTTTTTTCAAATATCGAGAAGCATGGTTATTACTTTTCGGATTGACCACCAGAGGCGCCCTTGTGCGTAGTGACAGCGTTTCAAATGACAGCTTTCGTTTTCCTTGTCTGTCTGTTTTGTTCCATCGTTTCTTCCCGCCTTACACGTGCACTTCTGATTACAAAAAGATTTTTTAACTGTTCCTATTGAAATTGTTCTGCGGTATCTCGTCGTTGTTCCGATGGCCAAGCACGGGTTGTCGCTTATGAAGTGGCCACTTGAGCCGCTAACAGATTCGGTCGGTGGAATAAAAAACCTCGATGATGCTCTCGTAAATGTTGAGAATTTGCTTGTTGCCGGGGCTCGTTGTTTTGGTGGTGCTGCTCGAGAAAATTCTCCACCGACCTAGCCACCGGATTGATCTTGGCCACCTTCTCAGATTGTCCCCCAAATGCCCCCAATTTCTCAGTCAGAACTTGGCGCCGCTGCCTCCTGCGCATGACACCTGTAACCGCCGGAATCGTGCCGAATACTCGAGACTCGGAGCCGGGATGCTCCTGCTCCGATTGCCGAACTCGCTACTGCAAAGGCCAAGGAACTTAATGAGGGCAAAGAACTGTTGCGATCTATCAACATGCAGCAGCTGGCGGCCGAATTTTGCTCCGTTCGGAACTGTTTCGGCGCTCCAGCTGGTGATGGGCAAGGAGACGGGACGCTCCAAGGGCTTCGGTTACGTCCAGTACGGCCATGGTCCAGAAGAACCTTCGGCTGGTGGAGGGACAGAATCAGAAGGTGAACTCTGAGAATGGAATGGAAGTCTGAGATTTCCATTTCACAATGATTATCTACGACATGTTATGGATTTGATATCGAAAATGTTCTGCATCACCGCGGTCACCGCCGCTATCTACAGCGCGGCGCACACTTTCAATCGCTTTATCAGAAATTCTAAATCATTGAAGGATGTTGAAAACGTTGAGAACACATTAGTTCAGAATCGCTTTCGGTGAACGAAGGCGTTCCGGTCACAATTTTCGTGAATCGATTGACTTGTTGGTGGCAAAATCAACATTCATTGTTTTTGTTTGATTTTTTTTTAATTTTGACAGCTAGCTGCATATACCCATGCACGCATACATAAACATGCACTGCATGCTTTCAAAAGGAATGATTCTAGGAATCTACAACAGATGTCGTTAGTGAGCAAACGAAATTCTAATTTAAACTGGTCCCACTTTTTGATCAAGAATTTGTACTAGCTTTCATGTCTGTTTGTCTGTGGTTTTACTTCACCATCCGATAGAAGCTCAGTGGATAAGGCGGGAATCGAACCCGCGTCTCATAGCATCATCGGGATCGGCAGCCGAAGCCGCTACCCCTGCGCCACGAGACCCAGATTTAGGAATCTTGCTTAAAATACTCCTCGAAAAATGCCCCAAAGTTATCTTATTTCCCAAGTGATTTTCTGTACCGTCATCAGGGGTGACATTGGGTCTGGGGGGTGAGATTGGGTCTTAGAAAAATGAAGAAATTTGTATGACCCAATCTCACCCCCAGACCCAATGTCTCCCCTGATGACGGTATCTTAAGATGTTGTCATTCAAGATTTTAAAAAGAATTTAAGAATTTTGGAATCTGAGAATTTCAAGAATTTGAGAATGTAATGATTGTAAAATTTTAGAATTCCAGTCAAGATTTCAGTATTTTTTTTAATTTTCAGAAATTAAAATTTGTTTGCTGAATTTTTATTTAGTTTTTAGTTTCTGACTTTGTTTTTAATAATTTTTGATAAGGATCGTTGCGAATATTTTTTGAAGTATCTCTCACGCGCTTAAACCGAACTGTCAACTTTTCTTTGAGGGTCATGAAAAGAATGCGCAAAATTTCTTGACGTGTTGAGGAACCGATCAAGGAAAATTTCAAATGGGCAGCAACGGCAGTGAAAGCAAGCCCACAGAGTATACACAGTACTCTGTGGCAAGCCCCGTGTGGTGAAGTAAAGCACCAAGAAATTTTTTGTAATGCTACACTCAAACCCCGATGGTTTGACACCTACTGTTGTCAAACGAACGGGGTCACGTTTTAGTTTGACACCCCTTTTACACGGAGTTCACACACACTAACAAACGTTTGTTTTAATAGTGTGCGTGAGCGCAGTGTAAAAAGTGACAGTTCGTCACTTTTTAGTTTGACTTTGACCAACCAACGGGGTACAAACTAAAAAAGTGTCAAACGAAAAAGTGACCAACCACCGGGGGTTGAGTGTATTTCTTTACCCCTTTTCTTGGGAGATGCGTATTGGTCCTGAAGCAATAACTGGCAAGGATGGATCTGAATTCAGGGTCCAAAACAGTAATATGAAATCAAGCAAAACAATGTAAATGGGCCAAAACCGAAGTGTAAACAAAGAGTCTGTCCTGATCGTTCCTAATGTAAATGTTCACTAACGTAAGCAGGACAACCTGTTTGTTTCCACTTCGGTTTTGGCCCATTTACATAGCTTAGCTTGAAATGAAAAATTATTCACGATATGAAAATGCTTCTAAAAACAACACAGAAAACCATTCTTTGATTCATGAATTCTGAAACCAAATTTCAATATTTTTGTGAAAATTCCGCCAAATGGCGAACCCGGAAAAACTCGGGAAAAACATTTTTTGCTTTTCACAACAAAATGCAGTTCTGCGATGTTTTCAGAACATTTTGACCAATTTTTCAAACATCAATCCCACTGTGCAAAAATCATCGCCGCGGCACCGCAACCTCACACAACTGTCAAAGCTGATTTTGTTTGTCATCATTGTTGGTGAAGAATCTTTCCGCGACGCACTCGACTCAGTAGTTTTTTCGTGATATTTCAGAGGAAAAATGGCTCTCGCCGACGTTTGCGGATTCTCCAGCGGTTCGCTGCTGGCCGGTGGCCCCATGGGCTACCAATCCTTCCAGCGGGACATTGCGCTGGGCAGCCAAAACTTGGAAAACAGTCTGTCGCTGGCGGTTCCACCGTTCCAAGAGGTAAGTTTAGTAGCGGAGCGGAGAGGAGGTTATGTTCGTGCTGGCTAACATCCGAGTCATTGTCCGGGTACTTTCGCTTCTTTTCGACAGCCGGCGGAGAATCTGGCCAAACTGCAGGCCCATGGCGAATCGAGCGGCATCAAGATGGACTTTGACCACGGAACGACAACGCTCGGGTTCCGGTTCCAGGGTGGAGTTATTCTGGCGGTCGATTCCCGTGCCACCGGCGGTCAGTTTATCGGTTCGCAGACGATGAAGAAGATTGTCGAGATAAACGACTACCTGTTGGGAACGTTGGCGGGTGGCGCGGCCGATTGCGTGTACTGGGATCGGGTGTTGGCCAAGGAGTGCCGAATCTACGAGCTGCGCAACAAGGAACGTATTTCGGTGGCCGCTGCCAGCAAGATCATGTCCAACATTGTGTACTACTACAAGGGCATGGGCCTCAGCATGGGAATGATGTTGGCCGGGTACGACAAGCGCGGTCCTCAGCTGTATTACATCGATTCCGAGGGAACGCGCACTCCCGGCAAGGTATTCTCGGTGGGCAGTGGCTCGATCTACGCGTACGGTGTGCTCGATTCCGGCTATCGGTGGGACCTGTCGGATGAGGATGCGCAGGATCTGGGACGGCGCGCCATCTATCACGCGACGCACCGGGATGCGTACTCCGGTGGCATCGTGCGCGTTTACCACATCAAACCGACCGGCTGGGTCAACATCTCCAACCAGGACTGTATGGATCTGCACTTCAAGTACCAGGACGAGAAGAAGCAGAAGTTTGGATCGTAAATAGGGGGCAGAGCAGATCGTTCATTCATAATTATTGTAATCGCAACATGAAGCGAAATAAATGCTTTTCGGTAAATTAACGGTAATCAAAGATTTTAATTATTTTTTTCATAGGGACCACCCACAAGCCACGTGGACACTTTTTTGAAATTCAGACCCCGCCCCCCTCCCACTTCGTGGACAATTTCCATTCAAAACAATTTCTTTTTTGTATGGAGCGTGGACAATCGCTTCGCTTTCGCCAAGTTTTCTTATTTTTAGATGTTGATTTTTGGAATTTTCAAATTATTGAATTAAGTACCGTAAACTGGGGTGAGATTGATAGCCCGGGGCGACATCGATAGAAATTTGATTTGGCCACTAATTTTGATACAACCAATATACTTCCGTTCAAATCAAGTCCGTCCCATATGAAATTTCGTCAATTTTGAGTTAATGATGCAGTTTGGTTCGAAATCATGTGAACTTTCAGAAAAACTAATAATTAACTAATACTATAACTATTTTTTTAAATCAAGACTAGTATTTTAAATGGGCGTAATATTCAATGTTTGGCCCTTTTTAAATGTTAGTTTTGATTTAAATAATTTCAAAATATTTTTTTCGAAAAGATCGGAAAGTTTCATGAATGTTTTATGTTTTAACATTGAAAATCGGACCATTAGTTGCTGAGATCTCGACATTAGAAAATGGTGGGTTGTTTTGGTGAGATTTAGAAAACTTCAAATTTCGTGTTTCTTTTTCTTAAAGCGGCTCTATCTCAGCAACCCGAAGTCCAATCTTCAATGTCTCTTGGACAATTTTATAGCAAATTTTCTGAACTTTTCAAAAATAAATATTTTTGGAAATGGTCAATCCTGATCACTATTTTTAAAAATTGAAAAACTGCAAATATTTCGCTAAAATCAAACTTTCGGTGGCTATATCTTGAAAACGGAGCCCTTTATCAAAAATCTGTAAAGTAGGGGAACTATACCCTTTCTCAGCCTATTTCTATTATCGGCCTATCAGCACTTTGATCATGAATTACAGCTGTTATAAAGTGTTTTTGACTGTTCCAAAGTAATAACTAGCTTAAAAAAAAGTGAGCAAGCAACTCTTCATTGCTGATACTTCTGAAAATGTGGATTTAATAGCGGAAAACCGCAAAAGTGATGAGAATTGGTCGAACGGCTTAGAGTGATTAAAATGGGCATATTTCCCCTACTTTTAAATTGCAAATTCAATTTTGCATTAAAAAATGTCAAATTTGCTTTTGCTTGAAACTTTGATTTTTTCCAAAAATCACTATTTTTTCAAAAAATCATAACTCAGCGGCAGATTTTTTGACCATGTTTCTCTATGGCTTTTTGGGAAATTGAGTTTTAGTGAAAAAAAGGTTGATTAAAAAATCTGCAATTTTTTTTCCGTGTGCCTATTTTTTTCTCAAAAGTCCTCAACAACACCTACAACTTTGCCTAAGAAACCAAATTGATCAGAAAATTCAGTCAAAAGTTACAGCTGTTTGAATATTTACATACCATTTTTGTATGGACAGCTGCCAAAATTGTATGGAGACTTGTATGGGTGAACCAATGACGCAAAATAGCTTCTTTGGTCATAGGAAAGGCCCCCACAAAGTTTGGGCCAATTAAAAAAAATACAAATAAAATCCATTTCCGGTTTTGGTAGAGAATTGCTCAAGTCCGGAATTTTTAATTTTACTAAATTTTCAATAAGTGATTTTTAATTTTTTTTTTTAATTTTGAAATTCAAGCTTTTTTGAATTTTTAATGTTTTGGAGCTTTGGCTTTTTAAAATTTTATTGGCTGAGAGTGAGAATTTAAGAATATTTGAATTCTAGATTAAATTTTCAAACCAACCTATCCCTCATGGGTTTCCTATGCAGATAGGGCCTTTTGAAAATTTAATCGAGAATTCTTTATTTTGAAATTCGTTGAAATTCATAAATTTTTAGTGAAGTTTATTATTGTTCATCGTACAACCGAAATTCGGTAAAATTTTGTTCATATTGACAGATGGTTTACCGATTTAAACTTAACCTATTTTTCAACTACCGAATTCGGTTAAAAATCTAAGTGTGTACATTTCAGATTTTTTTATTGGCATTTTTGATTTTTTTTTTTATATCAAATATTTAATTTGTGAATTTAGTTTTTTTTTTTATTTTAGATTTCTAATTTTTTATGTTTTTGATGTTTTAATTTCAGGTTTGTTGTTTAATATTTTGTTTTTTATTTTATTTTTTTTGTCTTGTTTTTTTTAGGTTGGCGTCACTTCGCGATAACACAGTAAAACGCACAAAAACGTGCTTGAAAGGCATCAACGCTAGTCATCGTGCCGACTTTTCACATAACGCCACCTAAAAGCAAGTTATCGCAAGTTAACGCGCGTTAAAGCAAGTCAAAGCGGTTAACGTCTGCTCGACTTTTGAACCAAATCAAATCGATCTTGCAACCTTCCGTCGGTTTTTTGGCTTTTTTTAATTTTAAGGTGAATTTTTTTGTGATTTTAATTTTTTTAAATTTTAATTTAATTTTAATTTAAACTTTGCAGGCCAAGGATTGATACCTAAGAGCATGCAATGGCACTGACCTTGTTGCGTGCTCTTCGGTTGACGTCCACGTAAGGAACATCCTGGAAGGAGCGTAACTAACTACATCCGTAGTTCTGTTAGATCATCCGAATTATCTTGATCAGAACAGTATAGCTCTGGTTCCTTGCGAGTGTCCTATTTTCTTACCTCCACGTTGGCTTGGTTTTCATGATGACCTAGCTGGTGGCCTGTGGAAACGGATCGTAAACCTTTGACCACCGCGGGTCAGAGTCGAGACGGCTAAAAGAAAGGGGCGCGACAATGTGGGAAAGGGAAGTAATTTGTGATTGTAGACGGTATTGTTTTGATTCGCAGTATGTTGAGTCAACTGCTGTGGATGTACCTGAGCATCGCAGAACGGGGTTTCTCTTCTTTCCATTTCAGCTAACAGCTATCTTCTGTTTATTATGTTTCACTGATTTTCTAAAACGGCGTCTGTTTACTATCCTTCATTTGATTTCGATTTTACTTATTTGATTCTCTTATTTCTCTACGCTTTTCCACTCTATTTTACCAATTGATGCTGCTGTAACAAACTGTCTGCTTTCCCTTAATTTGGCAGCGATGACAATTTTGATTATCATGTGCCTTTTCTTTATTTTTCTATTTGAATAATTTCTAATTTCTACTATCTTTCTTTTACTATTGATTCTTTACATAGTATATTTCCTGCACTATCTATTGTTTTGAAACTTCACCTTTTTCTTAAGCAAGTGAGGTTCGAGCCCTTAATCAATTTATGGAATGATTAAAGGATTAACAAAAATATTACTATTGTACTTTTGAAAAACATTTCTAAAATGCTTAGGACCAAAAATTGTAACAAAACACCGCGACAAAAGAAATAGCAACAGATAAACAGACTCAACAATAGGGAAGATTTCAGGAGAAAAGAATACACAGTAAATAACAATAAGTTTTTGAATTCAAACTAAAAATAAAACAGTTTTTGCTTTAATGAAAATTGATAGACACACTTTAAATGGTTAGGCGCTTATACTTACATCAAACCCTACTTAATGTACCACCCCCGGCCGAGTTAAAATGCGTAACCGGAAAAGAAGGTGTGCATGCCTGGCACGAACACTCAAAGCGTGTTCTAGCGTGTTGCTCGTACTGACTCAGAGCAAGGGTGAGATGTAGGTGTAAGGGCAGTGCGTGTTCGTCGGGAACCTGGTGCATAAGATCGGTCAAGGCCCGTTCTTACACTGAAAATTGCGAATTGCGAATTGCGAAGTTTATTATTGTTCATCGTAAAACCGAAATTCGGTAAAGTTTTGTTTATATTGACAGATGGTTTACCGATTTAAACTTTACCGATTTCTCATCTACCGAATTCGGTTAAAAATCTAAGTGTGTACATTTCAGATTTTTTTGTTGGCATTTTAGTTTTTTTTTATATCAAATATTTAATTTGTGAATTTTGTTTTTTCTCTATTATTCACTCTTTTAATTGGGTCCTAAAATGAAGCTTAGATTGCTGATATTATTGTTCACAGCGATAAAGCTTATTTTTCTGAGTACAATGACCCTTTGTACGACTATAAAGAGCTTAAAATGGATTTTTGAATCAATTTTGAAAAATTAACCTCGCGGTCCTTCTTGACAGAAAAGCTCCTACTTGACAGGTCGTTCCAAGGGGACCATAGTTGATCCATCGAAAAAATGTTGTCTTGTCAAAAAAAAATTTTGCATTAAAATGAAAAAAAGTGATCAGAAATGGTTTTTAATCGTGTTTTTTACCGTTGTACATAAAAATTGGCATAGGGCTTTAGTACCCAATTTCTCAGTTAATTTTTTTTAATTTTAGATTTTTAATTTTTTTATGTTTTAATTTCAGTTTTTAAAATTTAATATTTTGTTTTTTTTTTGTTTTTTTTAGGTTGGCGTCACTTCGCGATAACACAGTAAAACGCACAAAAACTAGAGATCCTAAATAGGGATACTGGACGAAGTGAATTTGACGTACCCAAACAGACGCGAGTTTGACGTATCCAAACGAGCATTTGCCTTTACGCCCAGCAAAACTTATCAGTGTTGCCAAGCTCAAAACATACGTTGCCAGATCGATTTAGCAAGCTAAGACCAGTCTCCCTATTTAGGGTCTCTAACAAAAACGTGCTTGAAAAGCTTCAACGCTACTCATCGTGCCGACTTTTCACATAACGCCACCTAAAAGCAAGTTATCGCAAGTTAACGCGCGTTAAAGCGAGTCAAAGTCGGTCAACTTTTGAATCAAATCAAATCGATCTTGCAACCTTCCGTCGGTTTCTTAGCTTTTTTATGAATTTTAAAGTTTGTTTTTTCATTTTGAAATTCTGAGAATTTTTTTTTGTGATTTTATTTTTTTTCGATTTTTTTAAATTTTAAACTTTGTTAATTCTATTTTTTTTAATTTTTTAACGTTTAACGTTTTGAATTTTGAAATTTGGTCACTTTACATTTTTAGATTTTTTTGAGCTTATGAATTAAAAAAACTTCGATTGTTTAAAATTTTGCGATTATATTTTTTTTAATCATTGATTTATTTTTTTTGAAATGTTGCTTTTTATAATTAATAATTATATTTTTTTAAATATCTTTTTGAATTCATTAATTTTAAATTTCCTGAATTCATAATTTTGGATTTTGTTCAATTCCTATTTTTTAAATTTTAAATTATTGAATTTTTGAATCTAAATTTTTTTAAATTATTGAGTTTCTGAATTTAAAAATTTAAGATTTTTGGATTTTTTTAATGCTTGAATTTTGAATGAACATGCATTTCGAGTCGATTTGGCAGAAATGTTCCACCGTTCTAGCAGGATTCTGGCAGAACCAGCATTGCTCTCGGATCTGCTAGAATATTTCGTGGCTGGGCTATCCGAGTCACGAAATATTCTAGTAGAGCTGGTTCTGCCAGAATCCTGCTAGAACGGTGGAACATTTCCGATAGAATGCTGTAAGAATATCCACCTATGTAAGAACGCTGCTAGAATCCTGCTAGAGAATGCCGTAAAAATATTCAGCTTTGTTAAAACTCGGACCTTCAATCGGATGGGGAAGTAAAATGTCGGTCCCGGCCTTGGTTGTTAGGCCGTTAAGTCATTCCAGGTGTAGGAGTCGTCTCCATGCCATAAGTACAAACAAAACACCAAACCAAGCATGCTCCGGTGGAATCGCTGGCGGCGGTTGGACTCGCATCCAAAGGTCTTCAGTTCGAACCCTGGAATGGAAGGTTCCTTGGAGTAAAAATAGGTTTGGGTCAAGGTTTGGGTGCTCTCCCCATTCAAGCCTTTGGACTCCTAGGTTCGAGCAGAAACTTGCAATAGAGACCACAAAATACCTGGTGTCGTTAAAGTGGATGGTTTGATTTTTTTTTGTTAGAACTCTGATTGCTGGATACCTGCTAGAACGTCGTGACTGGGAGGACCATATTCTCAGGGTGTGTGAAACACCCTGTAATTCCTTCCCAAACTGGTAATTTGGCAACACTGCCCCTCCGATGTAAACAAATCAACCTAACCTCGTGTTGTTGTTTTTTGCGCGGCGCGCATTCTTCCCGCAGTGCGTGACCCATGTTGGGCAACAACTTTCACCCCCTCTAAGATTCATTTTTAAAAGTTTAAGCACATAGTTAAAGTATGTTAAGTTAAACCAAGTTTAAAATGTTCCTCAAACGGCTGCTGTACTCGTACACCAAAAGTGGCCACCACCTGGGACCGTTCCGAACTGCCCAATCTCCCGCCGCAACGACGACGCACTTTCCCGGGTTGCCTTCGCTTCGCGCGCGACTCTCCTCCAGCTTGGACTTTAAGGATGACCCGTCCGTGCCGGGGACGACCTCGCTGTTCAACATTAAGAAAACCATCAAGGCGTCCCCGTTCGAGTGCGTGGACGGATTTGTCTGCATCCGGACGGTTTGCCCGGTGTGCCACACCGAACCTGGTTCCGACCAGGTGTCGGCCAAAGAGACGATCTACATCAACAAGACGACGGGGACGTTCACGTGTTCGGCGTGTCGACATTTGGGTCGCTGGGAGTACATTGAAAAGTTCTTTGTGCCGTACGGTAAGAGTGCCAAAACGGTTCAGGAGATGAGGAAGCTTCGGGATGTGTTTCTGGACAGCAAGAAGGGTGGGCCGGCGCCGGTGGAGCTTCCCGGGGGGTTGGCCATTGTGGACGAGAAGTTGGCGGGGGAGATTTGCGGGGAGTTGGGGTTGGACGTGAGTTTGAAGTGGGAGTTTGATTATGATTTAATTTTGATAGATTTAAATCTGTTTTAGGGAATTCCTCCGGCTAGTCTGGTACAGGTGGCGTCCCGGTGGGACGCACGGTACAAGCATTTATACGTTCCTCTGGTAGATGTGGAATCGGCGGTGGTAGGCTACAAAGTACTTAGTATTGAAAAGAACGAACTCGTGGAGCGAACCGTACCGGACACAAACTGCTCCGGCTTAATCTACCTCAAATGTTTAGCGGAATCGAAGACGGTCGCCTCAGCCAAGTCCAAAGACCAGTCCAGTGCGATACTGGTTCTGAATGTTTGGGATTTGCTGGCGTTGAGTACGGCGAAGATTAACGGTGAGTGCATTCTTTAAGTAAATTCTTCGAAATTTCAATAACTCTTCTCTCCAGCAACCGCCATCTGTCTCCCGCATGACCTCAAATCCCTGCCCCAGCAATGCTTGCCCGGGTTGGAACGCTTCCAGAAGCTCACCCTGTGGTTCAACTACGACACCGCAGGTTGGGACATTGCTAGAAACTACGCCCGCAAACTCGAGGAACGACGCTGCATGTTTGTCCGTCCAACCGATGCCCATCCAACGCCGGCCAAGGCCCTTGGGCTGGGGTTGGATCTGAAGCTTATTTACGGGAAGGCTCAACCGATTCTTCACCAGTCGATTACGACGTTCCACTCGTTGCGGCAGGATGTGCTGAGCGAGCTGCAGAACATCGACAAAGTTCAGGGCGTAAAGTGGCGCAGGTATCCGACGTTGAACAAGCTGTTGAAGGGCCACCGGAAGGGCGAGTTGACGGTGTTGACGGGGCCGACGGGGTGCGGCAAGACGACCTTCATGTCGGACTACTCGCTAGACCTGGCGCTGCAAGGGGTGTCGACGTTGTGGGGATCGTTTGAGATCCGGAACACGCGGTTGGCGACGACGCTGCTACGGCAGATGGCGGGCCGACCGCTGGACGTGAACTTGTCCGAGTTTGACCACTGGGCGGACGAGTTCGAACAGTTGCCGGTGTACTTTATGACGTTCCACGGCCAGCAGCCGATCAAGGTCGTGATGGACGCGATCGAGCACGCCCAGTACGTGCACGACATTCAGCATGTAATCATTGACAATCTCCAGTTCATGATGGGCGTGTCGGAGGAGAGCAAACACCTCGATCGGTACTGGAAGCAGGACGCCATCATCGCTTCGTTCCGGACGTTCGCCACGCGCAAGAACTGCCACGTGACGTTGGTCATCCACCCAAGAAAAGAGCGCGACACGGACGACCTTACGACGAGCTCGATCTTTGGCGGGGCTAAGGCGTCCCAGGAGGCGGACAATGTACTCATCATTCAGGACAAGCGGCTGACCTCAGTCCGGGGGAAGAAGTACCTGCAGATCGCGAAGAACCGGTACAGCGGCGACCTCGGCATCATGCCACTCGACTTTGACAAGCTTAGCCTGAGTTACGCCCAAAAGCGGAAAAAGACTGAGCCGACCGCCGGGGGAGAATCGTTAGAACTAGTGCCGAGCCAGTGATAGTTAGGTATGTAACAAATAACCAATTTATTCATAGTCATGTGTACAATATGCCATCAAAACCAAAAGTTTAGTTACTTGAGAGAGTACAATTATACGAGAGATTTATACTAAAACGTTAAAAAAACGTATTTAAAGCTAGAGTTCGCTTCCGAAACTCCCTGCTCACGTCGACGATTGTCGGTAGTTCTTAACGTCAATAAGCTTCTTCCCGCACATGGCGCAGATTCCCTTTTTGTACGCGCACTGCTGGCAGTAGTGACTTCCGGCTTGGTGAATCTTTTGCTTGCAAATCCTGTAACGAAAATCAAATTCAAACTTTCTCCACCAAAAAAATCGGCATCACACTAACCGACACGGTGCGAAACTCCCGCCCACCGGCCCGATCGGGTTGAACCGCGTCTTGGCGCTGCTCAGCGCCTTGTTCTCGTTGATTTTGCGTCCGCCGCCTTCGGTGGTGTTCCGCGCGCCCGTCTTCCACGGATCCGGCGTGATCACCTTGCCCAGCTTCTTTTCGCACTTTTCGCAGACCATATTTTTTTTTGTTTTCTAAAACGTAGTTTGTACAGTTTTTCAAACGGATATTGGTGTATCAAGCTTCCCCATAGAAATTTGACAGTTCTCAAAACCGACGAAATGATAGACTAAATCGGTCCCTACAGAATCGGCCTACAACTAGACTGATTAAATCGGGTTTCGTATTGTTTACAAAGTGGACTTAAAGAAAATTTTGGTGGCAACTTGTTTTTTATATTATTTTATTAAGAGAGCAGTTATTTTGGGTATGTTTTATATAAAGTAGAACATTTATTGCTCTAGTTTAAGCAGTAAGTGGAGTTTATAGTAATCATGAAAGATTGCTGTTTATTTTAGAAATTTTCATAATTTTGTAGGTGTTTCAATACAAAGCCAGGTTACAAAGGTTTTCATCATGATCCGGAAGATGGCCCATGCGGCCAAATAGCTTATGATGACACCACTGATTCCTGCTACAGCTTTCCGGATTGCCGGAACATCAATCTTTGTTCGAGGGAGCGAAGAGATTTGAGGTTAGTTTTTTAGATTTATTGCAAAAACTTTCGGGGGGCTACACATTGTGTAAATATGTATTGGAAGAGCCTGCGCATGTGAACTTGGCAGTAGGGTCATTCCGGTTGATCCGGCTGGCCGGATTCATCCACAACGCCGTTTAAATGCATCGATTAATCAAGCGATTTCGTCGGTTGCAGTCGGCCGATTTAGTCAACCGATTAGTCGGTCGATCCCTGTGTTAAGCTCCCATAAGAGTCGGTGAAACAAACGACCGATTAGTCGGTAGATTTAGTCGGTAGATTCAACAGACTGAAACCGACTAAATCGTTGAGAACGTCGGCTCACATTTCTATGGGGTTGTTCTTGGACGTTATGTTTACCTGTGGTTGTTGGTAAACAAGTAAACAAAAAAGACAGTGTCACAAATTGTTGCAAGCAATGTTGTATGCAATTACCCTGTTGAAAAAGTTTTGTATTGTCGGGAAAATCTTGTTGATCATGATGCTAAATGAGTCAATATAGAATATTTTAAAATTATTTGATATTTAAATAATTAAATGATAAAATAATTTTGATAACAGGTTCACTTCTCTCTGGGTTCACGACGCAAGAAAATAAAATAAAAAATCCAATCCTTCGAATAGGTAAAACTATTTCTAAATCAACCTTAACAGTTAAAAAAGCCCCGATATTAAAATATCGTCACTACAAAGTACATCGAAAAGCTTGTTTTTTTTTAAAGACAATCACACTGAATACTAATATTAAACGGGACAAACAAAGGTGGATGGCGTCGCTATTTTTAGAACCCGCGCCCAATAGGGATCGGCAGCCAAAGCCGCTAACCACCGCGCTACTAGGCCCTCCAATGTTTTAGTTCGCTGTTCTTTAAGAGACTGTATCTCAGGGAGCTATTAGACTATGGTAAACAATGAAAAAACTCTTTTTTGTTCTTTCTTTTTTTTGTGTTGGATAGTTTGCCAAACTCGCAAACAATGCAAAATGTATGCAGGATGACCACAGATTAAGACAGAGTTTCCACTGCCTCTTGATTTCTAGAGTTTTTTTTTGAATAGGTCCTATAAACATATGAAAAACGATAGTTTATAGGACCTTTTTTTAAAAAAAAAATCTAGATTTTTGGTTCAACTTGGTGGTACATCGCACGCCTGCTACCAGCAAACCTTATGGAGCCAAAAAATTAAATTACATTTCTTCGGACTGGCCACTCTGGATTACTCTGTGGGATGACGTTTCTGCAAACAAATACAGGTAAACTGCCAAACCGGTAAAAAAATGTTTGTTTGTTTGTTTGTGACAGTTTAATACGTCCTTCAGCATTGGTTTTGATTCTGATGTCTAATCTCTTAAATCCTGGCCTCACACTTATCCCACTAACCCCTCAAATCTCACGTTATAGGGGAACTATACCCTTTCTCAGCCTATTTCTATTATCGGCCTATCAGCACTTTGGTCATGAATTACAGCTTAAATAAAGTGTTTTTGACTGTTTCAAAGCAATAAATAGCTCAAATAAAAGTGAGCAAGCAACTCTTCATTGTTGATACATCTGAAAATGTTGATTTAATAGCGGAAAACGGCAAAAGTGATGAGAATTGGTCGAATGGCTTAGTGTGATTAAAATGGGTATATTTCCCCTACTTTGTCGAAGACGCAGCCGATTTACGGGTCTTCATCACTCAAGTATCGGACTAAAATTCCTATCCATTTCTTCGTGATCGTGGCCTGCGCTGTGATTGACTAGCATGATAAGGGTTTGTTCAAAAATTACGTCCTTGAAGAAGGGGGGGGGGGTTCTGGGGTTTGTGACAGCCCATGTTAAAGGTATAGGAAAAGTGCGTGACAAAGGGAGGGAGGGGGGGGCTGAAATCCCGAAAATCACTGGACGTAATATTTGAACAAACCCTAAGGACATTTGAAAGTTGCGAAGTCGACGCCAACATTTCAAAAAGCATCATGTACAAACCATGCGTTTTGAGAAAAGCGCATTTCTGTATTTTTTTTGAAAAATTTCCAAAAAACCAAATTTCTAGTTTTTGCTTTTTCGGTGTTTTTGAAATCTCTTTGGGTCTGGTGTATTAAAAACACCCAGAGAGCAAAAACTGAAAATATGGTTTATTGGACCTTTTGAAAAAACTCCAGATTTGAATATTGAGCAACATTTTTCAATTCCCATTTTAATATAAAAGCATAAAAAGATGTTCTAATGATAACAAACGATGAAAACCGATGCTTTTATTGATACTTGATCATTAGGGTGACAATAAAAAAATCGACATCAGGGATACCCTCTGATTCGATTCCTTAGGCAAAAATAAGTAACTGTGACAATTTTGAGCTAGATCGGTTAAGATTAAGGGGTCGCTTTTTATAGTATTTTTTTCTTTTGGCAATTCCAAAAAACGCTTTTTGAATGGAATTTTATGTCTATTCACTGTTCAAAACAAACAAAAAATATTGAAAAATCGAGCAAAACAACGTAAAGTGCTAAAGCCGAAGTGTAAACAAAGTGTCTGTCCTGCTCGTTCCTAATTGATTGATTTTTTATTCGGTAGGAAAAGCCACCAAAGCAGTAGCAACAAAAACCTACATCGTTTTAATACAATATACAATACATTTTAGTGTTTACGGGTCATTCCACCTGAAGCGGAACACCATTTGAAAATTACCATCTCCGATTCTGCTCAAATTTGGCAGAGCTGTTAAGATTATCAAAACATGCAAAAATCCCGAATTTCATCCAAATCGGACCACCCCCTCCATTTTTGTACCCTCTCAAAAAATCGACTTCTTGGTGATTTTTGAGCGAAACCCCTAACTTCAAACGACGATAACTCTGGAACCACAAATCTTAGAGGGTCGGTCTTAGACTCAATTTTGAAGGAAATTGGACGTAGAATCCATTTCCGCGATCAAAATTTAGATTAAAATATGTTTTCTACCTGTATTGCGCAATTGAAAAATTTAAATGGCCGTATCTCAAAACAGCCCTATTTATTTTTTAAATTTGACCTCACCATCGTATTCCCCGTCCAATTTTACATAAGAATCACTTATCGACAGAAAGGAATATTTTTCGTTCCAGAGATATCGAATTTTAAAGTTTTAAGTATTTGAAATTACCTATAATATCTACACTCGCCGCATCTGCTAGAAGCACTCAGTCGTGCTGATCAATAATAACTACCTGGTGTTCTGTAAGATGAATTATTTTTTCAATTTTATACGATTTTGAGATAATCAATATCTTGAACAATCTATTTTTTGTTTAAGGAATATTTATTGAGTAATTTTTAATACACTATTTTTCCTGATCTCAGCGTCATTGAACCATAATAAGTAAAATTTGAACTTTTTATATTTATTTGCAAATGCTATAGAGTTTTTACAGTACAATTTTCGAAAATTTATCATTATTCTATTATTTTCATATTTTTTCTAATTCCTCATTTCTTCCCACTTTCTCAAATTATTTATTTTATTTCTTCTTTTATTTGAAACGAGAACAAATGTAGAGCTGGCTGTAGTAGATGAAATAATTCTCATGGGTTCTAGAGCTTTTGCCATGTGCGGTAGCGAAATAGTGCCATTCAGCAAAAACCCCAAATTCTGCCTTAGGGTTTGAAAGATTGATCATATTAAACCGATTTTTATAATGTGTTTCATCAGAATAATTGATGATTTTTTTCAATTCTGGTACATTTAATTTCAAAAGCAATACCATATACTTCTGATACATGTGGATAGCAGCTGTATCGTCTTCCAAGATTTCGAAATGATTGACAAACAAAAAAAAAGATTATTGTTCGGACGGTGTCGAAATGAACACAACTGAATGATAACACAACTAGATAATACATCAGATTAATCGTTGTGATTTTCTTACCTTTTTCCAGTTTTATACTTTCCAGAAATCCTCCTCCTTAATCATGCTTCACGAGAGTTTTATTCATATTAATTCATAATTTTTAACACGATAATGTATCGTACACTTTTTCTTAAGTTACAAGATCAATTACAATTTCCTGCTAGCTCTGCGGGAATTCCATTCTGCCCTGTATTGCGTGTCGTTCTTGCTTTGTACTGTGGGCTAGCACACAAATTCGCCGTATACAGCAGTTTCCTACAGTGGTGTACATTACATTTTTGCCTTATTTGCTAATGATTATTTGGGATGAAATCTTAATTCAATAAATAACCAGCTAGCAGTTATTGAACAGCGCTTCTGAGTGCTTCTAGCATATGCGGCGAATGAAGCTAATGTAGGTTATCTCAAAAACTAAAAACTTTAAAATTCGATATCTCTGGAACGAAAAATATTCCTTTCTGTCGATAAGTGATTCTTTTTCCATCGGACGGGGAATACGATGGTGAGGTCAAATTTAAAAAATAAATGGGGCTGTTTTGAGATACGGCCATTTAAAGTTTTCAATTGCACAATACAGGTAGAAAACATATTTTAATCTAAATTTTGATCGCGGAAACGGATTCTACGTCCAATTTCCTTCAAAATTGAGTCTAAGACCGACCCTCTAAGATTTGTGGTTCCTGAGTTATCGTCGTTTGGAGATAGGGGGTTCGCTCAAAAATCGCCAAAAAGTCGATTTTTTGGGAGGGTACAAAAATGGAGGGGATGGTCCGATTTGGATGAAATTCGGGATTTTTGCATGTTTTGATAATCTCAACAGCTATGCCAAATTTGAGCAGAATCGAAGATGGTAATTTTCAAATTTGCATTTTTTCTTGCACACTTCAGGTGGAATGACCCTTACATTTTTTTTAATATCCGGTCAAACTCTATTGGTTTCCCCTGGGCTTTGTCATAATGAGTGTCATAGGTTTGATGCTTGTTTGGCAAAGAGTATGATTTGATTCGATGTGGAATTAAAATCGAAGTGTTCAGTATATTGCTGAAGCTTCCATTTTTACACATGGACACCACTTCATGCTGCGAGAACCCACTTTGGCGTAGTCTCAGGGCTTAATCGATGGCCGGTAAGCTGTCATCGAGACAAGGAGGTTCTCTGATAGTGGAAATATCACATTTGTACAATGAACCGCTACATATGTGATTTTTCCCTATCTTAATGTGGGTGTCAGGTTAGGATGCGGGTTTAAAAAATAGTGTTTGTAGAATTTAGGATTTTAACTATAAATATCAACTTTTTATACTTTGCCTTTAGTTATTTAGGGACAAAATTAGTAACAGTGAACTTAGTAATTCTATCAGAATCGGTGATTTTCATTCAAGTAGCATAAAAACCATTCTGATTTGTCAAAATTTCCATAGAGTCTCGATCAATCAATAGTGAAATGATATCGGACTAAATTCGTTGATCTGTTGAACTAACGGTTGTCGGATTATGATTGTATCGACCATTGTTGCGAATCGAGGATCTACTGGAATTCTGACGAACAAATGGTCGTCTCTTTTTCATTTCACGACTTGTAAAATATCAACTGTTATTTTTTTTTGTTTTTTAAAAGAAGCCAGACAGGTTTTAAAAGAAACGTTTTTTTTTGGTTAATAATTAAAATGTCGGGGATTTGAGATAAGAGTAGCTTTCGGATAGGTTGCTTTAAATCTTGTATTCAATTCAAGTTAGGTAGTTATCCGCAAATGAATATTTGGACTTATATGAATAATTGAATATTTTGGACTTATGAATACCACACAACTGTGCATTTATTCTAGAGTCAGATCCATACAGCGTCAGTGTTTATTTGGTCGAAGTGTACTAATTCATTGGCAGATCTGATTCTAGTTGTAATGTACGACAAGACTACTGACGGACGTGACAGGACGAGGGCCCAGTTTAGAGGTTTCGACATCAACGATGTGCGGCTGGATCACCCTCCCAAAAAAAAAAAAAAAAATATCCGGTCAAACTCTATTGGTTTCCACCTGTGAAGGAGTTTGGTAATGGCAAGAGAAATCTGAAATGATATAATAGAAAGTGCATAGATTATGGCGATAAAGGCAAAAATATAGAATAAAGATAATTGTGTCGGAAAACTAACTTTTAAACAGAGTTTCAAAAGGAAGCAAAAGTGAAAAAAAAAATGGAAAACAAAAAAGTCTACTATGTAACAAGAAAATCAATGGATTTAAGAATGGGTTCAATAACAGTGGGTTCATTCAGAAAGAGAGCAATCTGTTTTTAAATTTTGATACGCTTTGCCCTCACCAAATCTAATACAAAAATAATTATTTAATTGAGCACCTTTGAAAGATTTGCATCTTTCGCCGGCTAATGTTGAAATATTGGGTAGGTCTAATGAATTATGGCTTCTGGTAAAGTGTTGATGGTTAGACAATTTGAATTTTGTATTACTGTGAGTTTGTTCATGTAAACATAAATAAATGGAGCAACATGTTTGAATTACATTCTGACAGGAATGATGTTTTTGTTAATATTGTACAAATCGGCAGAATGACTTCGCAGTGGTTTTTCATAAATTATTCTTAAAATTTTATTTTGGGCTTTTTGAAGTTTGTTAATCAAAATATTACAGGATATTCCCCAAACTGTAGTTATGTGAGATAAGTGAGAATTAAATAAAGAATGATAAATTATCAAAAGTACATTAGCAGTTAATTTGTGTTTAATTTTATAGATAATTTCAATAATCTTGTTGAGTTTGTTCAATAAATTACTAATATGTGACGACCAATTGAATGTATTGTCTAAAATGACACCAAGTTATTTACATTCGTCTACTATTTTTGTAAACATCCACTGACGTGATAGACTCTTTGTTTACACTTCGGCTTTGGCTCATTAACATTGTTTTGCTTGAAATGTTACTTTTCGATACTAGTATTGAAAAGTTCAACTTTTCAGCACCTATTCGGGTATTGAAAGATATTAATTTTATATTCTATTATTTTTGGTAGGGAAAAGTAGGTTGTTCCGTTTCTCCAGAAGGACAGGAAAAGTTGACTGTTTCACAACGGAATTGCAAAAACTACTATTTTTAAAACCCTCTGGGAGCTTCGGGCCTACTTTTCTATGCCAAAAACAGTGCTGAAAAGTAGTACTTTTCATGTATTTCCATCGGACGGACGTTGGCATATCAAACTCATTTTCCAATTGCATAAGTGCGATAAACGAAACAAAACTTTAAACTAGTTTGTTGACGGATCCGTCGGGCCTGCACCAAAACCTGCATCATGGATGAGTAATTCCAGGCCATAAAAATAGGACCAGCTCGCACACTCCCCGACAAAACCCGCAACTCGGCAACATAAAGCATATGCCGCCGAGCGGGCTAAAACCTATGCTAAATATATAGCTATAGCATGGATGTGCCTGATCGGTTTCTCTTCCCTGAATGCTGCTGCAGTTGCCTCGCCAGCCCAGGGCAAACATACAACAACGTTCTATTTCTAACATTCGAAAACAACACGAGTAATAAACATTCAAGAAGAACCCCAATTCCCTTCAGTTGCCTCTTCTTTGGGAGTAGGTATTCGTCATCGTTTTGTCCCCTTCGCACAAGTGGGTCGTACTTTTGGCTGACTCATTTTTATGCAAATTATATCCTGCCGCATATGCGCCACCACGAACAGGACATGCAAATTGGCAATCCCGTTTGATTATCCTGCTTTTTTTCGCACAAGCAAACCGGCTGTTGCGAAAAAAAGAAAAACAACCGTTAACAAATATGTTTGAGAGAACCATGTGGCCGCCGCGCACCACTTCCAGGTCGCGCAACCAGGGTTGATCAGACACCGCAGACCAGACGGTGTTGGCGGGCTGGCTGTTCAAACCCGCACCCACCCCAGAGCAGATTGTCACGCACGTGGGTTGTGCGCCCACCCCTCTAAACCTTGCTCAATGGAGCCAAACTAGACTGGAATCGATCCAACAACTTGCGAGAGTTGGTGCGTAAATCAATAAAGCGAGACAGTTTTTTTTTCTACTTCTACTTTCCGTAAATGGTCTTCTCCAGTGGCGTGATTGCATCATGAATTCCGAGCGCCTTTTTTGGAGGGGAGGCCGTCAAGACTAGCAACTACTTTTACGGTTTTTAAAGGGGGGAGGGGATGAGTCATCGCAGTTGGTGAGAGATTTTGCTTTCATTATTTGCTGTATTTTAAAATTATTTCTGGGATTTTGAACATTGCTTTCAAAATGGAGAAATTGTTAATAAATTAGCGTGTGTGAACGGTGCTGCTGCTGCGCTAGGCGATTACTTCCGTAACTGTAGTTCAGATTGGTTGGTTCGAGTTGTGTCCGCGTGACATCTTAGTACTCCTCGGCGCCCTCGCCTTCTCCCTCGCCCGAGTCCATGCCGACCTCCTCGTAATCCTTCTCGAGGGCGGCCAAATCTTCGCGAGCTTCGGAGAACTCGCCTTCCTCCATACCCTCACCGACGTACCAGTGGACGAAGGCACGCTTGGCGTACATCAGATCGAACTTGTGATCCAGACGGGCCCAGGCCTCGGCGATGGCCGTGGTGTTGGACAACATGCACACGGCGCGCTGAACCTTGGCCAGATCACCACCTGGGACGACGGTCGGCGGCTGGTAGTTGATGCCGACCTTGAATCCAGTGGGACACCAGTCCACGAACTGGATCGTACGCTTGGTCTTGATGGTCGCGATGGCGGCGTTGACGTCCTTCGGGACGACATCACCACGGTACAGCATACAACAGGCCATGTACTTTCCGTGACGCGGGTCGCACTTGACCATCTGGTTGGCCGGCTCGAAACAGGCGTTGGTGATTTCGGCGACCGACAGCTGCTCGTGGTAGGCCTTCTCGGCGGAGATGACCGGGGCGTAGGTGACCAGCGGGAAATGGATACGCGGGTACGGCACCAAGTTTGTCTGGAACTCGGTCAGATCCACGTTCAGGGCACCATCGAAACGCAGCGAGGCGGTGATCGACGACACGATCTGGCCAATCAGACGGTTCAGGTTGGTGTAGGTCGGGCGCTCAATGTCCAGGTTACGACGGCAGATGTCGTAGATGGCCTCGTTGTCGACCATGAAGGCGCAGTCCGAGTGTTCCAGCGTCGTGTGGGTCGTCAGAATCGAGTTGTACGGCTCAACGACGGCGGTCGAGACCTGCGGGGCCGGGTAGATGGCAAACTCCAGCTTGGACTTCTTGCCGTAATCCACCGACAGGCGCTCCATCAGCAGCGAGGTGAATCCGGATCCGGTACCTCCACCGAACGAGTGGAAGATCAGGAAGCCCTGCAGACCAGTGCACTGATCGGCCAGCTTACGGATGCGGTCCAGCACCAGATCGACGATCTCCTTGCCGATCGTGTAGTGACCACGGGCGTAGTTGTTGGCCGCATCTTCCTTGCCGGTGATCAACTGCTCCGGGTGGAACAACTGACGGTACGTTCCCGTGCGGACCTCATCCACCACGGTCGGTTCCAGGTCAACGAACACGGCACGTGGCACGTGCTTGCCGGCACCGGTCTCGCTGAAGAAGGTGTTGAACGAATCGTCTCCTCCCCCAATGGTCTTGTCCGACGGCATCTGACCGTCCGGCTGGATTCCATGCTCCAGGCAGTACAACTCCCAGCAGGCGTTACCGATCTGGACACCGGCCTGTCCGACGTGCACGGAGATACATTCACGCTGGGGAAGAGAAAGTTAAAATTAGTACGTTGCCACGTAACTGCACTTTCCTTGTTTTTTTTTTCCACTGGGTGCGGCCTCATCGAAAGCCCATGACTCAGCGCATGCACCATCTGCTCGCAAATTCATCGAAAATTCCAGATTTTCCTCACCCATTTTAATCTTCCCACCCTCCAACTTCCAGAAACTTCGCAAAATTAACCGGAAACACTCACCATTTTGCGGCAGCAAAGTTTTCTTCACGCAGAAATTAACTTGAGAAAAAAGCAGCAGCGATTAATTACACGCAAACCTCGCGCTTGGGGACAGCAGATCAGGACGCTTTCCAAACTGAGAATGAGCCGGCTAGCGGTGCGACGGGCCTATTTATGCGATCGCGGCGAGAGAAAAACTGTTATGCGCAGACGCCATGGTAACGACGTGGGCTGCCCGAACCCGAAATCCATGGATACGAAACGGCGAAAGGGGGTGAAATGGGGGAAAGTCAGGGGGGTTGCGCGCGGTTTGCTGCGATGCGGAACGGTTTTGGGAGAGAAATACTCACACACGTGGTGTGTGCGGTGAGAGAGCTGAGTGCATGCTCTCGGGAGAGGAGATTTCCAGACATGTTTGAAAGAGAAATTAGTCCACGTGATGGTATGTTGGGGCAGTTGGTTTAGAATGGATTGATATACCTAAGCGTTTGAAACCTGACGCATTTTGGAATGGCACCCAAGTAGCTTCATGTAAGACATAGACGCGACTTGATTCAGCGCTCAGCTAACACCACTTAATATTCGGGACTTAGATAAGCTGTATCAGCGGCACATACCAAGTCTGATAAAGACTTTACCTTGCTATAATTTCTCAGTCGGTCTGAAGGTATTGGATTGGGAGCACACACACATGTCAAATGTAAAGATTTGACCTAAAAAAATATTTAATGTTCATGGAAAATAGCAAAAGAAATCACCATAGTATGTGTAGCCTTCAAATTCGCGCAAAAAAATATGCTCGTGCCCGTTATTCATTTTTTTTTTTAAATTAAAAAACAACATATTTTGAAAAGATAAATGTAGGAATATTTTTTTGGAGATATTTCTTACAGGGGTGCCAGGGCCGATTTTTTTTCTCCAAAGTTTGTATGCACATAATCGAAAAATTGCGGCCTGTGGAAACGGCTCGTAAACCTTTGACCACCGCGGGTCAGAGTCGAGACGGCTGAAAGAAAGGGGGGCGGCAATGTGGGAAAGGGAAGTAATTTGTGATTGTAGACGGTATTGTTTTGATTCGCAATATGTTGAGTCAACTGTTGTGGATGTACCCGAACATCGCAGAACGGGGTTTCTCTTCTTTTCATGTTTATCTACCATCTATCTTCTGTTTTTATTTTATTTTACTCATATTCTTAAACGGTTGCTGTTTATTATCCGTAATTTTATTTTGGTTTCATTAACTTTTGGTTATCTTATCTCCAAGGGTCCTGATTTTCGGTTCAATGAACAGAAACCACTAACTCATCGCCTATCCATTCGTCGCCTATTCCAACCCGCTAGCATTCATGAGCGAATGAGTCACGCAAGCAGCCAGCGAGTGGCCCGAACTGTTCACTCAGCGAACAAATACATCGTGAAAATATTTGCCTACTCCGTCGCTCGACGACACTCACACACTACCATGCTCAGCGAAGAGCCACTCTCACAAAATGCCAGCGCGGCAGTCTTTTTGTCTTCACACCCTCAGTTTGCCATCAATTTGATTTTTTCTTGGTGGAAGTTTCTTTGAATGGTGTCTATAATGTTATGAAATCAAAATAAATGCACAATTTAATTGATAACATTGATTTTAGGCAACTCAAATCAATGAGTATAACGCAGCGCATCAGAGAAAAAATGTTTTCAGTTCAGAGTGATCGGAGACGATCGGCCTGTCAGAACCGTTCGGAGACTGAGCCGATCAGAGAGAGAGAAGAGTACAAAAGAGAGTGTTCGGGAGCGAATGGTGATAGAGTGACAAACGGTAGGAATTCATCAGGGCAGTATCGCGTCGCCTGCTATTTGTGCTCGCGAATGGAGTGGTTGATTTTGAGCAATCATCACCCTTGCTTATCTCTGACTCTTTTTCCACTCTTTTTGACCAATTAATACTGTCAATTCTGTTTATCATTTGCATGATCTTTATTGGTTTCTTTATTTGTTCATCTCTTTTAATAATTTCTCATCTTCTCTATAAGTTGTCATTTATATAATTTAAGCTTGTTTGTTATCTATATTTTTTAACTACTGTCTATTTCCACATCTACTTACTACATAAAGCTTTTACTTGTTATTCTTTAACATACATAATTATCTTTCTTTTATTATTGATTCTTTATGTAGTACATTTTCTTTTACTTTTTATTGTTTTCAATCTTCATCATTTTATTCAAACAAGTGAGGTTTGAGCCCTTACTCAATTTATGGAATGATCAAAGAATTAACACAAATATTACTATTGTACATTTGTAGTTATTTTATAAAATGCTTAGGACCAAAAATTGTAACAACACACCGCGACAGAATTTTAACAACACATTGCAACAGATAAACATGATCCAACACTAGGGAAGATTTGAGGAGAAAACAATACACAGTGAAATAACAATAAGTTGTTGAATTCAAACTATAAAATAATACACTATTCGCTTGAATGAATGTTGATAGGCACACTATAAATAGTTAGGTGCCTATACTTACATCAAACCCTACGCAATGTACTACGAGTTCAAATGCGTAACCGGAACAGGTGCGAATATCTGGCACGAACACTCAAAGCGTGTTCTAGCGTGTTGCTCCTACTGACTCAGAGCAAGAATGAGATGTAGGTGTAAGGGGCAGTGCGTGTTCATCGGGAACCTTGTGCATAAGATCGGTCAAGGCCCGTTCTTACACTGAAAATTACGAATTACGAATATGTGAAAATTTGATCTCATGCTTATTTTTTTTAAATTTAGACATTCAATTTATTTATCGAAATTTTTTTTAACAGCCTTAAGGGCCAGTCATAGAACTATTTTGAAATGCCGTCGCGGGCCGAATGAAATGGCTCCGCGGGCCGGCTTTTGGGCAGGTCGGGCCTATGATATGTCTATGAGCAACTCTCTACGAAATCGGCCGATTTCGACCATTTTTTTTTTGTATTTTTTTATTTGGCTCAAACTTTGTGGGGGCCTTCCCTATGACCAAATAAGCTATTTTGCGTCATTGGTTCACCCATACAAGTCTCCATACAAATTTGGCTGCTGTCCATACAACAATGGTATGTAAATATTCAAACAGCTGTAACTTTTGAGTGAATTTTCTGATCAATATGGTGTCTTCGGCAAAGTTGTAGGTGTTGTTGAGAATTTTTTATTCTACTTTTTTTCACTAAAACACAATTTCTCAAAATACGTATTTTTTGATTTTCGAGATTTTTTGATATGTTTTAGGGGACAAAAATCCGCAACTTTTGAGCCATAGAGAAACATGGTCAAAAGATCTGCCGCCGAGTTTTTTGACGTTATTTTTTAATGCAAAATTGAATTTGCAATCGAAAAGTACCGTGCAGATTGTTTGATAAATGGCTCCGTTTTCAAGATATAGGCACCGAAAATTTGATTTTAGCGAAATATTTGCAGTTTTTCTATTTTAAAAAATAGTGACCATGAGTGACTATTTCTTAAAAATATTTTTTTTCGAAAAGATAGGAAAATTTCACGAATGTTTCATGTTTTAACATTGAAAATCGGACCATTAGTTGCTGAGATATCGTCTTTAGAAAATGGTGGGTTGTTTTGGTGAGATTTAGAAAACTTCAATTTTCGTGTTTCTTTTTCTTAAAGTGGCTCAAGGTCCAATCTTCAATGTCTCTTGGACAATTTTATAGCAAATTTTCTGAACTTTAAAAAAAAAATATATATATTTTGGGAAATGGTCATTGGTCACTCATGGTCACTATTTTTGAAATTCGAAAAACTGGAAATATTTCGCTAAAATCAAACTTTCGGTGGCTATATCTTGAAAACGGAACCATTTATCAAACAATCTGTAAAGTACTTTTCGATTGAAAATTCAATTTTGCATTAAAAAATAAGGTTAAATTTGTTTTTGCATGAAACTTCGATTTTTTTTTCCAAAAATCACACTTTTTTCAAAAAATCATAACTCGGCGGCAGATTTTTTGACCATGTTTCTCTATGGCTCAAAAGTTGCGGATTTTAGTCCCCTAAAACATATCAAAAAATCTCGAAAATCAAAAAATACGTATTTTGGGAAATTGAGTTTTCGTGAAAAAAAAGTTGATTAAAAAATGTGCAAAAAATTTTTTTTGTGCCTATTTTTTCTCAATAGTTCTCAACAAAACCTACAACTTTGCCCAAGACACCAAATTGATCATAAAATTCACTCAAAAGTTACAACTGTTTGAATATCTACATACCATTTTTGTATGGACAGCAGCCAAATTTGTATGGAGACTTGTATGGGTGAACCAATGACACAAAATAGCTTATTTGGTCATAGGGAAGGCCCCCACAAAGTTTGAGCCAAATCAAAAAATACAAATAAAATCCATTTCGAATTGCTCCTATGTCTAAAAAGAGAGGGTCGGGAGTGTTGCGATTTTAAGCGCTCATCCGCTCATGAGCGAGCATTTTTAGCTCATTCGTGAGGAGGAGCGCGACGCGAGCTAGCTCACGTTTGCTCGTGCTCGTGTTTGCTCATTTATTTTATGAGCGGAAATGCTCATTGCTCGTGCTCGCGCTCTTTGTTGCTCATTGAGCAAAATGAGCGGTATTTTTTTACCTGTAACGGGTAAACGATAATAACTTTTTTTTCAGCAGAGCTTCGAGGTTGTTTTTTTAATGGAGGCTTGAATGGGCTAATCTTAATAATATTGGATGAAGTTGTTTGTCATATTTTTTTGTTATGAAACTTGTTTTGGAGTCAGAGTTAAGGTGTTAAGGTGTTACATTAAGATCTGTACACAGTAAAAAAACATAGAAATATTACATCTGGGAAGTACGTCTTTTATGTTAGAAAAATACGTAATTTTACTTCTGAAAATGTGTAATTTTGCCACTTTACTGGTGTAATGCAACTTTTTCAGTCTAAATCGAGGTAAAATAATAACATTCAAGAGGTAATATTCAACCTTACAAAATTACAATTTCCAAATGTACACTTTTACTGTGTAGAAATAATTCGATTAATATAAAAAGTTGGTAATAGAGTGACACGTGAAAGTGAACTATTTAATAAAGCTGAAAAGTATCTTTTAAGGAATACAAATATGTTATATTGGTAATATTGATCCTTTCACTGTAACTTGGATTTTGCCCGCAGTTTTCTCTCGCACTTTTGACAACAAGAATTCACAAAACTAGGCAACCGCTCGTTGTTTATTTACATTTCCAGTCGCAGTTTCCACCAAACTGGACATTCGCACTTAAAACTGCGAGTGACAGCTGGAAAACAAGCGATTAACCTCGGCTCGCTTTGATCATTTTTGAGGAAATTCAAAACTTCTCAAGCCAGTCTGACAAGTCGCAATAGTGCGATCAGTAGCAATAGTTTAGTGCGAAGTCCGAGTTAATGGGAATTGCGCAATACGTTTAGTCATGTTTTAATTCCTGGGCACCTCATCTTGTTCAGTCAATTATTTGTAAATAATTTTGCATAATAAATGTCAAATCTGTGTCTTAAATTATTTTTTACATCAATTATCTTATTTATATGCTGAAGTCGATCCAAATAAATAAATGAGAAATGAGCGTGCTCACAAGTAAAAACATGCTTTAATAAAAAAATCGATTACCATCCAAAAAATCAAACCATCCACATTAACGACCCCCGGGTCTTTTGTGGTCTCTATTGCAAGTTTCTGCTCGAACCTAGGAGTCCGAAGGCTTGAATGGGGAGAGCACCCAAACCTCTTTCTACTCCAAGGAACCTTCCACCCCAGTGTTTGAACTGACGACCTTTGGATTGCGAGTCTAACCGCCGCCAGCGATTCCACCGGAGTAGGCTTGGTTTGGTGTGTTGTTTGTACTTATGGCATGGAGACGACTCCTACATCTGGAATGACTTAACGGCCTAACAACCAAGGCCGGGACCGACATTTTACTTCCTCATCCGATGGAAGGCGATTACCATCCTATTTACAGCTTATTTAAGATCTAAAAATTCCGTTCCTTGACAGTTTACTCTAAATTTGAAAGTGAAATAAGCTAAAAAGAGTGTCTGAGATTCTTAGCAAATTAAGACACTTTACTTGCGTGTCAGCCATTTTTCATTTATCGGGAAATTAATCAAAACTAGTTTTCTAAATTATCAAACTCTGAAAAAAATATATATAGCCTCACAACATTAAAGTTTCATAAATTTACCATTACCACATTGATCACACAAAAAACTGAGGTAGAAAAGTATCCCCCGCAATCCACCGCGATCAATTTTTGACAGTTCGACGCCAACGAATAATTTGATGAATTTACCGCGGTTAACCAAAATTAAATTACCAATGCAACTTTGATTAGTTCATGTCCCTTTTTCGCGATGAAATTATCTTCAAAAGTGGCAATCCAATTGGCCTGTGCCAGATTCATAAACAATACTAAAAATCTACCTGATTTGCTGATGAGCGCTCATTGAGCGCGAGCGCATGCGTTGAGCATGAGCGAGCACGAGCTACCTGTTAAGTCCTCATGCTCATGAATGAGCGAGCACGGATTCTGGCTCGCTCGCTCATTCGCAACCCTGGGTAAAAGCTTAAACATATTAGTTTAGTAATCGTGGAAATACGTATTCCGCGACTAACATTTTTTAAAGCAGTTTAAAGAAAAACGTCGTGTTTATTTATTCAAGTCACATAGAAGTTTTTGAATGGCTTATAGACCTCATGAATGTTGCTGTTATGCTGGGCCATAGAGGAATATACAATAACATGCTTTGTCCCATCCACAACGGGACACTTTGTTCCTCGCACCCACTCGACAGTTCAGTTTCCATTTCGACGACTAAATCAAAACTATAATTGCTTCCAGTCATCCTCGCTCGTCGTCAACTTCGTCCCTGGCGTCTGCGCTTTCTACCGAATTGAATCAAATTGCCAACAAATCGTAAAACTGTCGAAGAAAAAAAGGGTCTGGGACCGGCGACGGAACATGGATATTGTTGGGAGGTCTTTCCAGTACCTACAGGGAAGGTTGCGTTTTTCAAACATAACTAGTTTGGTATGCCATGCATCTTTCAATTTAAAATCAATGACCTGATGGAGTCGCATGGTTGCTCAAGAAAGAAATACACTGCGGAAAGTTTCACTTTAATTCCAGTGTAAAAATTGACGGAATGACTTTTGATGAACCATTCACAAAATCTGTTCTTCATTGTAGATTTTGGCTGCAAGGTCCGCGGCTTGAAGTTCGATGATGTGTCTGCGATGTAAACACATGGACGCGATCAAACGCACACCATCGCAGACGATATTTTCATTCAACACAATCAAGCGCTTGTTTACAATCCTCTTGTAGCCTGTTGCGCTATACCGTCATTCATGAAAAAAAGAAGAAATGAAGTGAGAGACTGGTTTGGTTTGGAAACTGAGTTTTTCGGATTGGTTCATGTTGTAGCTCTTCGCTATCTCGATGAAATGCAGAAGTTGAAACCCGCTGAGATAAGCAACTTAGTCTGATGGTATTGCACGCGCGTGGGACGCAATATTAGTGACTTCTACTAAAAACTTCAATACACAGAGAAAGTGTCGCCCTTAAGGCTTACGTTTTATGGTGTTCCTCTTGAAGAACCCCGTCATTTGGACTTTGCATGTGCTCCAGGGCAGTGATCGGAGACATTTCTGTGACAATACAGGAAGCACTGTAAAATTACACTAAGGTAATGTAATGTACTGCTAGTTTACTCGAGAATACGTGTTTGCTCGTACTTGAAGCCGACAGAGACTAGGAAAACTTGCTAATTGTTTTGAACTGTGATGATAAGTCAAGAGTGATTCACCCAGTTGTGGATGTGCAATGGAATAGCTACAATGTAGAATTTGGCCATGTGAATTTACATTGAACTAAATTACGCAACAAATAATCGAGGCCAAATCATCAAATTTCAAATTTCCATAATTTTTTTAATCGCAAGTTTTCGTCATCGGTGTCCATCTTGTGCATCACAAATACTTTCGTGGATTGTGGAACATAGTATTTGTGTTCCTCTTCACACACAAGTTTCGATGTGTTTGTTTTCTTTAACCAAATTGCTTCGCAGTTGTATGTTTTGTTATGACCGGCTCAGTCGGTCTCATTGAGGCGAGTAGTATAGTGCGACGGCAATTCTAGAGTCGCGATAAGTTTGTTGTGATTTGTGCCAAATTGGCAATATTTTTGTGTGCGGTTGTTCTTGAGCTTAAAAATATCAACGCAGCGCTGTGCATCGCTAAGGTACAGTGAATATTTGGTTTTTTTTTTAGTTTGTGCAAATAGGTACATAACATTTCAGTGAACAGTGCAAAAAATTAAGACTTGCCTCAAGCCTTGGGGGGTCAAAGTGACAATGCTCAAACATAATTGAAATGGCGGTCTTAAGCTGGTAGTGCACTCTGTTAGCAAAAATATGTATGAGTTATGCTCTCACTGATGGATAAGTGTTTATATTATGTGGACCCTGTGGACATATACATTTGTGTAAAGCATAAAGCACGACGCAATTTCTGTTTGTGGATATCAGATATCTCTAAACCAACTCCTGCTTCATAAAGCTATTTGACATCCGAAATAAAAAAAAAATACATCAAAATTACAAGCCATGGTTTCAACACCTCAATAATGAAGTATTGTAAAATGCATTATACACATTGTAATTCCACTTACACATATTCAAATTATGTTTAAAGCTGGTACAAACATTATTTAAAGTTTTTTTTTTCAAAATTGGCCCGAAAAAGCAGGGGGGCAAAAATAATATTTTTTCAAAAAAAAAAAAAAAATAAAAATTTCATTTGATTTCATTGAAATTGATAAAGAATGTATCCCCCTGCGTTTAAAATCATTTTTCGCATGGTTGGGTTGATTTAAACATCTTTTGAATTTTGGAAAATATTCGATGTTTAGTACAGTTATTCCTCATATTCGGAACAGTTTACAGATCGGCCAATGTTCAAAAAATCATAGAAAATCGATAATTGAACTTAATTATTCGCTTTTACCTTCATGTGAAAGCTTTTTTGCGATCTTACGAATGCTGTATCGAACAACTGCAAACTTTTAATTTTTTTATCATTTTTTTTTAAGGAAAACCACAAATTCGGAACACTTTTTTCTTACGATGTAAACAAACTTTTTTTTCTCTCCAGGAGTATTTGTTTTTCACAAAATAATGACTTCACACTCTGATACCAATAAAACTCATGCTTAGTAATGTTTTATGAATGGTCTGATAACCTTTTTGTTAGGGCGTCCAATTTTCCCGGGTTTTGAATTTCCCGGGAAACGGGAAAAATATTTTTGGAATCCCGGGATATTTTTGAAACAGTAAAAAAAATCCATAGTTTTATTATATTTGTTTTGCATGTCATGCTTAAATCATAGAATTAGCTCAATACTATTAATTGGTGATAATCAAAACTTCAATCTAAACAAGGGCAGCATTTTTTTGAATGCTTAAGAAAACTTTAAAATTGTTTTTTTGTTCATTGTTGTGCTTTGGATTTTAAATGAAACATATTTTTTTATAAGTAAGTCTCTTATAAAAAAGGCTACTAACTATACGGATTTTTCTTTACCTACGGATTTTCGACCTTCTTCGCGAATTTTTATCAGGCTGGATTTTAAATGGTTACAATAATAACTTTTTAGATTAAAATGCTTTTTTGATTTGGCCAAAGCTTTTGCTATTTAAAAATCTTTATAGAACTTTCAGTTTGATATTAATAGTATAATTTTCAAAAAAATTTAGTTGTCCTTTAAAAAAACTCCATAATTGTTTTTTCATATTCCTTTCAAAACATATTTATTCAATAAATGAACCAAAGGCTATTTAAAGGTAGTGAAAACCTGTGTAAATTTGGATTAACACACATTTTTGTGAAAAGACTCGGATCAATACTATCCTTAAAAGCTCCTTAATCCTTACATTTTGTATACTTCAGAAATTTTCAAGAAAAAAAAAAATAAAAAAAAACATACAGATTTGAATCAGCAAATCACGGTTTACATTGTGTATGTTTTAAATGTTCAAGTCATAAGCACTATGATTGCAAAGTTAAAATTGTAAGCTGAAAATACGACACAGTTTTATATTTTTAATGACTTAACAGTTTTTAATAGGGTATATGACCCTATTTTGGACCTAGTACCTATTTTGGACCTATTTTTATTAATCGAGGTAGTTCAGGCTTTTAAAGTACGAATTCACTGAATCCAACCAACAGAAAGTGTAAGCAGGATCGTTTTGTAGCTTACCTCTTGCAAAAATGTTAACATTTTTGATTATTTCCGCTTTTTCAGCCACTTTTTCCAATGCCATTCGTATTTCTTACCATTTTCCTAGCACATAGATTAGGTCCAAAAAATCCAGCCTCGTTGCTTATCAGATTTGGCTCACGACAAAATATTTTTTCAAATCAGTCGCGTTGGATCAGTTTTTGGACCTACTTTGCCGTCGGTTCAAGGCTATCACCAACACATGTATAACAAGGTGTTGCCAGTTTAGTTTATCAATTTATTTCGATATTTCATTGAAATTAATTGATAATTTTTAATTTAATATTTTGAGTTGAATTTCTTTCCTGTAATTATTTGAAAGAAATCTAAGTTTTAAAAAGCAAATGATTAACAGAAACAACGAAACTATGTTTTTTAAACGATAAAATTTCAAATTGATGATAGAGATTTAGATGATTGTTAGGAACGATTGCAAAGTATCCCAAAATTTAAACTGATGTTGATTTATTTTTGTCGAAACATCATTATCACCAATTTAGCTGCATATATTTTTAATTGTTGCTTCAAAAAATGCAAACTGGCTACCCTGTTGGAATTGAAGGGGAAACGATTGAAAAACCTAAAGGGTCTAGTTCATTTAATCGTCAGCTGTCACCGTGACAGGAGCTGTCAACATTGCTTACGAGTGGTTTTTGAAAAAGTCGTATAAATTAAATTTAAAAAATCTTGAGTTAGTTTTAAAAAGATCCTAAGCGCTAGTTATAAACAAATCAATTTTTCGATCAGTTCTCGATCAATTTACGAATTATAAATAAAAAATGCTTTGAATTGTCATCTGCACGTCTTTTAAATGCTCTTTACTGGAAAACAAACAAAATTTGGTTTGATTCAGAGAAAAAAAAAATCAAATAATTGTCGGAGATCGTGATGGCTGTTACGACGTATTGCAAACTAATCAGAAAAATATTCATATGGAAAAAAAAATTACCGTGTCAATCATGTTAGAAACACAATTGAACCAGCTAGAAAAATAAAAATCATCGAAAAAAATTGCAAATGTGGTGCGATGTTAACTTGATGAATTTTATGATTTGAGACATATCTGATTACCGTAAATCTGAGTGACTTTGATAGGTTTGAGATTTTTCCGCAAAATGAAGAGCACAAATTAAATACGTACGGAATGGTATGGAATCATACTGACCGTGGTAGAGAAGTGCTCAACGTACCTCATGAAGAACCTTTCATGAGATTTTTAAAGGTTTAAAAAGTTAGTTAACTATAATTAATAAAATGTTGATAAATAGCATTATTTTAATCTTCTCAAAGTGTCATGATTTTCTCAATGAACATAATTTTGAATCATAAAACGGAATGCATTTTCGGATTCTTCAGACAATCTTGTACTAGGAAAAGGTAAAATAAGTTTGTGAATAGTAAGTCTTATTAAATATTATTTGTTTTTGAAACATAATTTAAAAAAATCTCCTAATTTAAAGGCATTTTCAGTAAAACAATGCGATAATGCGTAAACAATGCGATAATGCGAACTTATATCCAAATAATTGATTAAACAATATGAGATGTCCGGGTTTCGAAGCGTCCGGGAATTCGAATCATTACGTTAATTAAAACACGTTTTCAAATTCAAATCCATTGTTTTATCATAATTATTTAATTTCTGAAATAAATATTTTCCAAATTATAATCGTGGATAGGCCCTTTGGTTTATCAAACCGAGTTTCTGTAAGTGTGCGTGTTGCCGCAGCACGCCGCAATTCGAGTTGTCCAAATTTCAACCAATCAGAGTGTAGGCCCAAAATAGGTTCAGCGATGTCTCCAAAATACATTCAATAAGTCCAAAAAGCATCCAAAAAATGTTTTACTTGAAATGCTTATTTCAATGAAATGGTTAAATTATTTCCAAATTTCAATAGTACACTTTGTTAAGCATAAATTAAGGCACACAACAATCCTGAAACGAGCCAATTTAGTTAGACCGTTCCTGAGAACAATGCGAAATATGTTGACGCTTTGCATAGTAGGTCCAAAATAGGGCCATATACCCTACCATGGGGTCATATCGGCAAAGTGTACAGATTTGTGCTCTGCAAGTCTTTTGAAAAAATTATTAAGTAACATAGAAAATATCTAAAGCACTAGGCATTTTGCGGATCAGTTAACTAAATTTATAATTTTCCCTTGTAACCCAAATATATAAATAAATAAATATGAATATATAAACAAATAAACGCTGATATATGCCGAAAGCAAAATTAAATTTAATAAAATACTTATCGATTGCTAGGTTTGTGTGCAATTTTTTTCTTAACCAAATTTGAATTATCAGAGCAAAATTTGGTCATTTTTTCAACATTGGAAATTCCCGGTTTCAGAACAAATCCCATTTGAGTGCTGAAAAGTAGAACTTTTCAGCATTTATTTTGAAAAGTGTTGCTATTCGATTCTGTTATTTTTGGTACAGAAAAGTAGGCTATTTCGTCGTTCAAGAATGACAGGAAAAGTAAGTAGTTTCACGACGGAATTGCAAAAATGTTTTTTAATTGGTTGCAACTCTTATTTAAAACTTTTAAGTGTTCTGAAAAAAATCTTGCCCCCTTATTTTTCGAGCCAATATTGAAGAATGCATTCTTTTAATAACTTGTTCGAAAGTCTGTTTTCCACATTCTGAAATTGTCGAGGAGGCGAAAAAGAACGACATATTTCGATTAATCCCGCAACATGTTGTGAAGGTACCATTCTTTAACGGCGTCAAACATTAGACAACCTGGATTATTTAATACACACAGTAAATTAATACACAAAGGCTTACAAAGCAATGTTCAGTTATGCCACCCATTATATTTTGCAAAGTCCTTTCAAATGATTTTTGAAGATCAAAAATTGATCGTTGAGAAAACAGGTAAAACCAAAAACTCCAGAAATGAGCTTACATTTTGTCAAACTCGAAACGAACACGATTCGTGCATCAAGTACAAAGTAGTGATAATTTCTGTCACGTCCAGCAGAAAAGAATAAACTTGAAACCGTCGTCATCGTTTTTTCACCCTACACAAACATCACTTCTGCCAGAGCCCAGAGCCATAAGTCACTTGCTGGGTCCCGTCTGAGTTGGGACACCTAGCCTAGCCGGGACCCTTTGTGCTGAGACCTTCAATTTTTATTTTATGTTTGCTTTACGACGTTTGAAACATAAGGCACTTATAGAATGAAACGGGACACATTTTGCCGGCCATGGATTCTTTTCCATGCATTTGCCTTTTATGTTAGTATTTGTTTTGCTATTATGTAAAAGTCTTATGTAAGGATCGCTGGAGAGAGGCAAATAACTAAAAATGATCGTTTTTATGATTTTGTAAAATTTCTGGAGAAATTTCAAGTGGTTTATATTTTAGGACACATGCTGCCAAGTGGGTCTTGGAAGATGCGTTGGACGTTTTGTTATTTATTGTCTTCGAGTTCAATCAGGAATCGATCTGTCCAGCTTTTTTCAATCGTTTTGTTACGATTTTAGAAGTTGCTAAGGGTCAAGAAGAAGCCGTGATATTATGATTTCATTGACTAAAAGAACCCAAATTGTGCAAATTGATCTTGGTTTATTTGATTTCATGGAAATTTTGTGGTTAGGTTGATCCAGGGTTATCCCTAGATCAAAAACACATTTTTGAAATACTGTAAATCGGGGTGATAGAATTTCAATTGATTTGTCAAATATTGTTCAACCCTAAGGTAAGATTTGTTTCCAGGTTGACATTTTAAAAACATGAACTACAATTTTCATGTATTTTTTTCAGAAATATGTTTTTTTTCATTGGAAATCGTTATTTTAAAATCTGAGTTATTCTGTAGAATTTTGCAATTGGGTTCAAGATTTTAAATTTTGTATTTTTTATTCCAATGGACCCCGCATTCCATGCACGGCACTCTCCATAACATTTTGAGGACATACAAAATGGGCATGTGAATATTTAAAAATCTGTATCTTGTGAAGGAATTTGAAAGTAAAAAATGAGTTACGTGCCACAAGCGTGCACATAATTCCCATACAAACTAGAATAAGTCTCAATCAATAGTTTGACCGACTCAATCAGAACAGTTCAAAGTTAAAGTTTATCAACACAATTTTTATGGCGTGTCACAAGATGAGCAATTGGTCCATATCACATGAGTATTACATAAGCGACAAAATAAGGATAGATTTTCCATCAAATTTAAGCTTTAAGTTAAGAGGCTTTATCTCAGAAACCAACAGTCCGATAAACATAGTCAAAAACTAAAGAAAATTCTCTTTGTTTTTAGAAAAAAAAAAATTGCAGAGGGAGAGTATTTTTAAATTGCTTATAACATGAAACCAGTGCACTTTGTCAAAAAAGAAATATGAAAAAAAATCCAAATTTTATTTTGCATTTTAAAATGGTCTTTGAAGCTTTGATTGACAACCTTCGACTTAAAAAAATGATAGAGATATCATTTCGATGATGGATGCATTTTTTAGTCTGCTGAAATCGAAAGAAAACCTTTAGAAATTCCACTTTTAGTATTAAAATTAAAAAAAGTGGGATAGCTCCTTCTGACATAGGAATAAATTTTCATCAAATTAAAAAATATAAAGAAAAGCTGATTTGTGAAAACGTAAACATGGCTCTGTATTAAATTGTTCATCAAATGTTCTCATAATTTATAAAATGTTATGGTACGATCTAGTTGACAATAATAATTATTGTCAACTAAAAATACGACTTTCATAACATTACAAAGAATAGGTAAGGCCGTTGCTAATATTTTTCAAAATTAATTTCGCCCCCCCCCCACCCCCCCTTCAAAATTGGTCTGAAAAATCAGGGGGCAAGAAAAATCAAAATTTCCATGAAAATAGAAGTCTAATCAACTGCATTTTCTGCATTGCATGTAAAATTATCATTTAAACCCAAAATATGATCAAAACCCAATTTTTCGACAATTTGGGTCTATTCTGAGGACAGATTCAGATTCAGTGGCCAAAATTTCATGGAAAAACATATATTTGGACAATTTTCGAAATTCGTTAGGGTGACTTTTTCAAATGGCAATATCTCGAGTTTAAAGAAAAACACCCCTGAGATGTTTTCAGCGTTTGTAGTGCTGGATCTCCTCTTTAAATGCAACCTGGTGCTTAAAATTTGGCTTGCGCCTTTTCGAGATATTTTAGTTTTAAATTTGCATCTTTTTCACTTTAAAATCACTGTAACTTTTGACCCATAAGTCCAAATTGACATGTCAAGAAATAAAAATGTTTATTTTTTAGAGCTCTAAAAGTGTCCCGAATACCACTTTTCTCTAAAACTTAACCCTGAATTGCCACGTTCAAAAAACTGATTTTTGAAGGTTTGCTCAGATGCTTTCTATAAATTTGGTCGTAGAAGGCGTAGATTACGAGATAAAATTTTGGTGTCTTCGACAAAGTTGCTTGGATTGGCTTGGATTTGGCCCAACAACTTTCTACAAGACAAAAAAAAATCCCAAAAATATTCCTGAAAAATTAGATTTTCAAAATCACCCTAATAGTGAACCCCATATGCAACAACTCTTCTGAAGACACCAAAGCTCCAAAACTTCATCTTTTTACGGAAAATCAATTTTCCACCTAATTTTGCGATCTGGACCACTGTGCATTGATAATTATCAATGCAGAAAAATACTCTTTAGATTGTTTTCAGTTTATCTGTCTGATTTTTTTTTGGAAAGGGACATAAAGGCAAAAAATAAAATTTTCGTCAATACTTAGATATTTTGGAAACTTATGATGGCAAAACAACTGGACAGTAGGGTGACAATAAAAAAATCGACATCAGAGATACCCTCTGACTGGATTCCAAATGCAAAAATAAGTATCTGTGCCAATTTTTGAGCCAAATCGGTTAAGGCTTAGGGGTCGCTTTTCATCGTTGAGGTTCATAAGGAGAAAATCACGAAAATGTATGGGGAAAAACATCGTTTCAGTAATTTTCTGCTAGGTGGCGCAGGTCTCGCCCAAAATTGTCCAAGTGTGAGATTCTTGTAGGAAATTTAATTCCCTACAACTTTGTCGAAGGGTGCAAAACGATCCGAGTTGATCCTGATTTTTGGTGATTTTTCTAGAAAAAAATATTTTCTTATATACTTCATATATACCCCTTGTATACTTTCAAGTATATAAGCCGATTTCCTTTCATCGCATTGCTAATAACTCATCAGGATCAACTCGGATCGTCTTGCACCCTTCTACAAAGTTGTAGGTAATTAAATTTCCTACAAGAATACTCTCTCTTTGGGCGAGACCTGCGCCACCTGCTGCAAAAATCCTGAAGCGATGTTTTTCCCCATACATTTTTGCGATTTTCCCCATATAACCTTCAACGATGAAAAGCGACCCCTTAGCCTTAACCGATTTCGCTCAAAATTTGCACAGTTACATGTTTTTGCCTAACGAATCAATCCAGGGGGTATCTCTTGCGATTTTCCGAAATTTTCAATTTTTCTTGTCACCCTACTGGACAGGTGGATAATGCATTTTAAACCCCCCCCTTACGACCCCCCCCCCCCTTACGACTTTGGTCAGAGTCGAGGGACATAAACTTCAAAAAATAGACGTGTCTTCAACAACTTGTAGAAGGAATTTTGTCAAAATATTTATAGTTAAGCAAATTTATTTATATCCTTGAAGAAAAAATCAAGTCACTGGCGTCACGTAAATGGATTAGCAAGTTTTCTTAAAATCTGTCTCAGTCAATCATAGAATTTGTGCAAAACATAGAATAAACCAATTGGCAAGGTAAGTCGTACGAGCAAACTCTATTCACAGAACTAACTAAGAATTCACATGTGGGTAGACCCTCAGAGCCAACTCATGATTTCAGTTAACGTAACGCATCACCATGGCTGATCGACAGCAACGAGGAAATCGCGGCCGCGGTCGCGCCCGGGGCTTCGCCGGAGCGGGTCGCGGTGGTCAGGGTCAAGGGCAAGGTCACTACCAAGCTGAGCATGCTCCGGTACAGCAGCATCGGCAGGAACCTTCGACGAGTCGTCCCCAGCAGCAGAGGGGTGGCGGCGATCCAGCGGAGGCAGGCGCTGCCGGAGGTCGTGGAGCTATGCGTGGGAACCGTTTCGTTCCGGATGTCCTCCGTACGAGACCGGTAAACAGTACTGTCTCCAAGCATGGCACGAAGGGCAAGCAGATCCTGCTGCAGACGAACTACTTCAGAGTTGGACGGAAGGACAACGAGAGTATCTTTCAGTACCGGGTGGATTTTAACCCGGTGGTGGAGAGTTCGAGGTTGATGAGTGCGCTTGTGTTCAACTTGAAGCCGGTTATTGGGGGGTATTTGTTTGATGGAACGCAGCTTTTTACGAGACACAGACTTCGCAGCGACGAGGTTGAGTATCCAACGAAGGACCCTATTTCGGGTCAGAGTTACATTATAAAGTTGCGTAAGGTTGGCACCATTGACGGAACGACGGAGATGGCGTTCATGATCTTTAACTTGATCAATCGTAGAGCGATGAACGGGCTGAAGTTGACGTTGATTGGGAGGAACTATTTTGACGGTCAGGCCAAGATATCCATTCAGCAGTACGGAATCGATTTGTACCCGGGATATGTGACCAGCATCCGACAGCACGAACAGGATGTGCTGATGTGTGCAGAACTTACCCATCGTGTTATGCGTACGGACACGTGCTACATGATGTTCAAGACCTGCCTGAACCAGGGCGCCAACTGGAGGGACAACTACAAGCGCATGGTGCTGGGAACGGTCGTGATGGCCACCTACGGCAAAAACAACACCTACACCATCAACGACGTCGAGTTCAACACCACTCCGGAAAGCTCGTTCGAGACCAGCAACGGAAAGATCACCTTTTTGCAATACTACAAAGAACGTTACAACATAATCATTCGTGACCCCCGTCAACCCATGTTGGTATCCCGTGCGAAACTACGCGATGTTCGTGCTGGAAAACCAGAACTTATCTACCTGATTCCTGAACTGGTTCGGGCAACCGGAATCACCGATGAAATGCGTAGAAATTTCAAGTAAGCCACCCCCACCTTGTACAGAACCTGAAACCCTGCTTAACAGTGTATGTTTTTAGTTTAATGCGAACCCTGGCGGATTACACCCGTCTCACGCCGGACAAGCGCATTCAGCGGCTGGAAACGTTCAACCAGCGGCTGCAAAGTTGCGAGGAAAGTGCCGACGTGTTCCGGTTTTGGCAGACTGAGTTGGATCGCAGGCTGGTTGAGGTTCCGGGACGGGTGTTGGCCGAGGAGGAGATTCTGTTCAACGCAAATGAGACCAAGTAAGAAGCTAACACCGACTGGGATGAGCGATTCTCTGGGTTTTGGGGGGGGTTCTTAGATTGTTGGTATTTGGATGAAATTTTGTTGGCACGTTCGCTTCCTTTCGATACTCCTGTATCTTTATATGATCTATTCCTAGCGCTTTGCGATGCTCCCAGCAGGGCTTGAAAAGGGATCGGTCACTGATAGAAATTGTTGATTTTGGCAGAGCTTGGAAGTCAGCTATCGCATCATAGTTGACTCAATCGGTGGATACACACGAAAGACTGGCGACATCATAACATCCGGGCGACACGACGGCGCATGCTTTCTCTTTCTGTCTTTACCTATTCTAGCTTGTGGAGGTAAGCGTGGTGACAGCAATCATTTGACCGCAGTCAAGGGCCAATTGAACGGAATTTGTGATAGTCAAGTGACTATTGACCACGAGGAACGAACGCAAAAGTTTCATCCATATCAATAAAAAAAAACAAATCCAGAGAATCGCTCCAGTGAATTGCAATGCATTACAGTTAGCTAACAATCGTTCACTTTTAGCAAAGTACTGGCCGGCCCGCAAGCCGACTGGCAGATGGCGTTCCGCAACAATCCGATGTACATGTCCGTACCGCTAAGGAACTGGTTCGTGGTGGTTTCCGCTGGGGATCAGAACCTGGTTGGTTCGTTCATGAACTGTATTCACGATGTCGCCAGGGGAATGCGGTTCGAAATTAGTAAACCTCAGTTTGAGGTCATCCAGAACGATTCCCCGGCGGTGTATGTCGATTGTTTGAATCGCTTGGTTCAGCAAGATCCGCAGATGATCTTCTGCGTGGTCAGTAACGATAAGGCCGATCGTTACGCGGCGATCAAGAAGAAGACATGCGTTGAGCGAGCGATTCCGACGCAGGTCATCAAGGCACGGACGATTACCCCGAAGGGTGGCAACGTGCGAACGTTGATGTCGGTGGCCACGAAGGTCGCGATCCAGATGAACTGCAAGCTAGGCGGCATTCCGTGGGTGTTGAGAAACCCGCTGACGTCGGTCATGGTCATTGGGTTCGATGTTTGTCATGACACTCGCGACAAGTCAAAGTCTTACGGTGCGATGGTGGCCTCGATGTACGGAGCAGGTCAGAAACATCCCAAGTTCTTCTCGACCGTGAATCACCACTCCAGCGGTGAGGAGCTTTCAAACTTTATGGCTCAGAACGTCATCAAGGCTCTGCACTCGTACAGTAATGACTTTGGCGGAGCGCTGCCCCAGCGGATCATCATCTACCGGGACGGAGTTGGCGAGGGTCAACTGAAGTACGTGTACGAGCACGAAGTCGGGGCCATCAAGGAGAAACTGAACATGGCGTACAAAGACCAGGCCGCATCCAAGTTGACATTCTTCGTCGTGAGCAAGCGCATCCACACTCGACTGTTCCACCAGAAGCAAAATCCCATCCCCGGAACCATCGTGGACGATATCATTACCCTGCCGGAAAGGTAGCCCCAGCGAAAAAATTCATCAAACTCAAACTCTCCAACTAATCTTCAAACTCTTTCAGGAACGACTTCTTCCTGGTGTCGCAGAGCGTCCGCCAGGGCACCGTCTCCCCCACATCGTACAACATCTTGCGTGACGAGTCCGGCCTGAACGCGGACCAGCTGCAGCTGTACACCTTCAAGCAGACTCACCTGTACTACAACTGGTCCGGTTCGGTGGGGGTTCCGGCCGTGTGCCAGTACGCCCACAAGCTGGCCTTTCTGGCCGGGCAGTATCTGCACCAAGCGCCGCACAATATGCTCGAGAAGAAGCTGTACTACTTGTGATTGGTGCAGCAAAGACGGTTTTCCTTGGGCCTTACAAGGGGAGTATTATAAGAAACGTTATAGTACTCGTTTTGTCAAGGGGTGTGGATTGATCCGTTATGGAAATAGAATCGAGGGTTTGATTGTATTATTCATAATATTGTTCAAACTTCCATTTTATTTACAGAATGGATATCGTTCCATGCTGAAGAGAATCCGCTTTGACGTAGCACCAAGGCTTAATCGAACTAAGAGGTTCTCTGATAGTGTCCTCTTTTTTTTTATTCGTGGAATTTCGTAATTCAGCAACTTTAATTCAGATTTTTACTAAACAAAACTAATGAGCAACTCTCTACGAAATCGGCCGATTTCGACCATTTTTATTTTTTGTATTTTTTTATTTGACTTAAAATTTGTGGGGGCCAAATAAGCTATTTTGCTTCATTGGTTCACCCATACAAGTCTGCATACAATTTTGGCTGCTGTCCATACAAAAATGGTATGTAAATATTCAAACAGCTGTAACTTTCGAGTGAATTTTTCTGATCAATTTGGTGTCTTCGGCAAAGTTGTAGGTATTGTTGAGGACTTTTGAGGAAAAAATAGGTACACGGAAAAAAAAAATGCAGATTTTTTAATCAACTTTTTTTTTAACTAAAACTCAATTTCCCCAAAATAGGTATTTTTTTATTTTCGAGATTTTTTGATATGTTTTAGGGGACAAAAATCCGCAACTTTTGAGCCATTGAGAAACATGGTCAAAAAATCTGCCGCCGAGTTATGAATTTTTGAAAAAATAGTGATTTTTGGAAAAATCGAAGTTTTATGCAAAAACAAGTTTGACATTATTTTTTAATGCAAAATTGGATTTGCAATCGAAAAGTATTTTACAGATTTTTTGATAAAGTCATTAGAAAATTGTGGGTTGTTTTGGTGAGATTAAGAAAAGTTCAATTTTCGTGTTTCTTTTTCTTAAAGCGGCTCTATCTCAGCAACCCGAGGTCCAATCTTCAATGTCTTTTAGACAATTTTATAGCAAATTTTCTGAACTTTTCAAAAAAAATATTTTTAGAAATGGTTACTCATGGTTACTATTTTTAAAAATTGAAAAAACTGCAAATATTTCGCTAAAATTAAACTTGCGGTGGCTATATCTAGAAAACGGAGCCCTCCATCAAAAAATCTGTAAAATACTTTTCGATTGCAAATTCAATTTGCATTAAAAAATAATGTCAAACTTGTTTTTGCATGAAACTTCGATTTTTTTCCAAAAATCACTCGGCGGCAGAGAAACATGGCTCTATGGCTCAAATGTTGCGGATTTTTGTCCCCTAAAACATATCAAAAAATCTCGAAAATCAAATACGTGTTTTGAGAAATTGAGTTTTAGTGAAAAAAAGTTGATTAAAAAATCGGCAAAAAAAAATTCCGTATGCCTATTTTTTTCTCAAAAGTCCTCAACAATACCTACAACTTTGCCGAAGGCACCAAATTGATCAGAAAATTCACTCAAAAGTTACAGCTGTTTGAATTTTTACATACCTGTATGGACAGCAGTCAAAATTGTGTGGAGACTTGTATGGATGAACCAATCACACAAAATAGTTTATTTGGTCATAGGGAAGGCCCCCACAAAGTTTGAGCCTATTCAAAAAATACAAATAAAATCCATTTCCGGTTTTGGTAGAGAATTGCTCTAATATTTAATAATAATAAAAAAAAAAACAAAAAACATTTATGCGTAACTTATTGGTAAAATCGCTTCAAAATAAATCATTCTCTATCTTCTTTATTTTTATTCATTTCTGTTATCGTATTTTATGCAACTATACTGCCCATGTTCGCATAATTGTCCCATATGCAAAAACAGCAATCTGAGATTAACGCAGGGCAAGTTTGTCCCAAAAAACTGGATTTTTCCGGATTTCTAGAACAAAGTACAATGGCTTTTCTGAAAGATCACACGATTTTGAACCAAACTGCATCAATAACTCAAAAGTGATGAAAATGCATATGGGACATTTATGCGATCATGAGCAGTGTAGTTGCAAAATGACCCAACTGTGGAATTGCATGCATATGACGAGAGCGAAAAAAACGAGTTTTGAATCGTGTTGAGTACAACATTTTTTTGCAATTCCGAAAAACACTTCTAGAGTTTTATTTGAGTAGGTCCTATAAACATATAAAATACAAAAGCTTAAAAAAAACTCTAGACTTTTTCTTACATAATTCTCTTGATATTAATGGGTTGATTTTAGAAAATGTTTGATTCCCCACTTTATGTTGCCGTCAGTGTGATCATTCAATTTTAAAGACAATGTTTAAGCTAGGACCTTTTTTTTTTTTTTTTAAAAAAAAAAGAGAATTCTACCTTTTTTAGTCAGTAGACTTTGGTTGCTAGTGCCACAAAATAGTACTGTAATTATCTTTGTTAAAGCACTCAAAGCTGTCGATAGTCAATATTATGAAATAAAATTAGTGGAATATTATAGCACTCTTATATATGTAGTTATTCGACGGAATGTCTTAAAAAACTAGATTCTGTGCTCACAGCTTTCGTGCGCCAATTGTGGTTTAGGCTCACAGTTGATACTAGGGGTGGGCAAAAAAATAGCGATCCGCTCAAAGAGCCGGTTCACTGAAAAGAGCGAACGAACCATGGCTCACAAAAAAAGAACCGCGGTTCTTTTTCAAATTCTGGTCTTATGAAAGAACCGGCTCAAGATGGAATGATTTATGTTATAAATATAGGTTATTGAATTTCCAAAAAATGTAGTATTAAATTTGTTTGAAAATTGCAATTTCAAAAATGTCAATGCTTATAAAAATTAATCCCAAAAGTAAATGATTTTCTAAACAAAATGAAGTAAACTTTTCATTGTACAACTGATTGTACATTAAAGTAATACCGGAATACAAATTTGAGCATTTCAAATAGCATAATTTGTCAAATATTACCAAAAATCTACTGAATATTTGAGAAATTTCGGAAATAATCATCCTTTTGTCCGATTAAACGTTAGCGTTTATAGACCTGATCTATTAAATCAGAATGTAGAGAAGAGTTCACATAATATTTTCTCCAAATAAAATATCAGCATTAGTCTTTCAGAAATAAACGCAATTTTAAAATCAATATAAATTTTTCCAGCATCATTGATTTCAGTTTGGATGCCAATCAATTACTCTAATGTTTAGTTTTGAGTAGAAATCTTGACATAGAGACCACCAAAACCTATGGTTTTCAAGAGCATCTTCTCGTTTTCAGATTTATTTATATTATTCATCAGATATGGCCATTACAAACATTTTTCAAAGTTTATGTCACCCCTCCCCTTCAAAATCGATCCAAAACATCAGAGGGCAAAACAATATTTTTTTCAAAACACTTCCAAATTTTAATGGAAATAGAAATCTTATCAACTGAAAAAATTAAAAAGCATTTTGGGATCGATCAAAAATATTTTGAATTTTTGTGAAATTCCGTTTGCACAGTAATGCAAAAAAAAAATTTTTTTGGCTTAAAAAAACGGTTCATCAATACTTTTATATTTTGAAAAAGAATGATTGCAATGCAATTTTGAAAAAGAGCGAAAGAACCGTTCAAAAGAGCGGTTCTTTTTAAAGAGCGAACGAAAATGAACGGCTCCTTAAAAAGAACGGTTTTGCCCACCTCTAGTTGATACTGAAAATCATCGCGGGGAGGAACTCTTCAAAGCTTTTGTCGACTAAAGTATCTCACAAAGATCTTGGATTTTGCATTGTGTTGCTGCATTCCAGTGACCTTGCGGGTTGCCATTATTTGCTCTGAACGTGCGCGTTGTCAATCGTCCTGATTTTTAACTGGTTTTGTCCGTTTGTAGTATCGTGTTTAAAAAATATCCAGAATTTTAATTTGCAATAAGATTTAAAAGCAATGGACTACACTGGAAAACCAGGTGCGTAAACTTGTAGAACGAGATATTTCTAACACTAGTAAAAATACGATTAAAGTTATTTGGGGCTAGTGATTTTTTCACGATTTCACGGAAGCCGCGTAGTCTGTGAAATTTTCCCTTGGTCATGAAATTTAATCAATACCGTAAAATGCCGCGAAATTCGAAAATCACTTGAACATTTGCAAATCAGTCTATGATTTTTGAATGGAAACAAACTACAAGACAAGCATTTTGGAAGCAGTTGATGGCCATCCATAAATCACGTAGACATTTTAGCAAGGGGTGGGGGGTTGCGATTGTCCTCGCTCCAAGCAAAAAAGTTTTTTTAATTGTCCACGAGGTGAGGAGGGGGGGTCTGCGCTTTAAAAAAAGTGTCCACGTGGTTTATGAATGATCCCTTGTCAAAATAAATAAATGCAAAAATAAATGCTGAAAATGAAACAAGAAAAACATAAAACAAGAGAAGTAAAGTTTTTCGTAGAACTAAAGTTGCTCAAAATAACCTCCTGAACACGGGAAAAATTAAATTATCTTCGAAACATTTTGGGCAGGAAAGGGCTAAATAAAAGAGTCAAGAGAAAAGCTGCATTTTGCATCCAATTGACAAATTACCACAAACGTTTTCTGAGTTTGTCGATGTTCCCACATATTCGGATCATTGTTTATATCTGGACTTTTAAAAATATGGTTTAATAAGTAAAAAATTAGTGTATCGAGTCCCGAGCAGACGGAAATAACTTGGGAATAACATTTTTTGATATTTGAAAATACTAGGCCAATAACATTTTACGTTATTTATAACAAGATTTGGTATTCGTCGTAATGATTTTTTTGTTTTTGAATTGTTATTGTAATAACAGACTAATAACATTTTTAGTTATTCTTCGATCAAATCTTTGTTATCATTTTTTGTCATTTTAACAACTAATCCGATCATCCCAATAACAGGAGGTATTCTTCCATAACAAAAAATGCTATTCCAAAGTTGTTGTGGCTTTCAACCAACATCAGACCAATAACAATTTCTGTTATTTAATCTAATCTAATCAGACCCTAGCGCAGCCAATCTTTCGAAGGGATCCTGGAGAGTGCCTTAGGTTACATGACGCCTAGCACTCTTCTTGCCATTTATTAACATTTGTAGTGAGACCAATTATGTTATGATAACATAAACTGATATTTAACCCTTATGCAAAAATGGATTTTCCAAGAAGATTCCATGACACTTTCTGTAATTTTAATAGTATTTGTTATTGAAATGGCATGAATTTGGTTATTACCGTCTGCCCGGGGTTGCATAAACGTGTTTTGCAATTCCGGAAAACGAATTTGAATATATTTTTTTGATAAACGTTTGTCTTTTATTAAATTCTTCATAAACAGACGACTCTATCTGTGTCGATATGCTTTTGAAGGGACTAAAAATTAGATGACAGATGGAGCAATATTAAAATCGAGAAGATCGACAGCCAGAGAGTCGAATGTATAAGAAACCAGTAGAGAGATTCAGTATTCAAAATTGGAATTTTCATTCAATTTTCTGATCATCATGGATTTTTTTTATAATTTGATTGATAGGTTTAATATTTTGAGAAGGACGCAAAAGTCATAGTAAACTCAATTTACGAATAATTAAAACACAAACTATTCCAGTTTGTACATTAGCAGGTTTGAAACATTAGGAGTCCTGCTGATGAACAACCTTATGAACAATACAATAATAGTTAACTACTTGGTTAACAAAATGGTATTTGAATCGCTGTAAAAAAAACAATCCTGTTTTATGTTTATTTTTTTTTGAGTTGAACTTCTCATGCTCAGATTTATTGAATGGAATTTCCCGGAACTGGGAAATTTGGTGAAGAGGTAGAAAACATCTAAAGAAAAGGCAGTAATAATTAGGGGCCTGTTGATTGCATTAGCGCTTGATAAAAAAATGGGCGTTCTACGAAAATGAGTTTCGTAAACAACTTACCTGGGCTCGTTTAGGGTACAAAAAGAGGCACTGGGTCTTGAAATTCTTCAGTTGAAGTTAAGGAGCATCATCAGTGAGAGCATTGCACTATTTTCCGTACTTTCAGTTTAAATTATTCATTTTGTAAGGATCTTCTCTGTGATCATCTTAACTTAAAACATAAACTTCCTTCAGTTCGCCCCTACCCCAGAATGTCCGACGATCAGCAGCAGCCAGAGTTCAGTGGCGGTCGAATTCGAGCACGTGGCTTCGTAGGGGCGTCACGTGGCGGACGCAACGGTAACGGACGGCCCAGTGGAGGTGGCGGAGGATGGCCGGGCTCGGAACAGCACCGCGGCCAGATTGGCAGCTTCCAGCACCGCCAGCAACAGTTTCAGAACTATGGTGCCGGTCGGTCACCGGGACCACAGTCGCCTTACGGCGGGGGTGAAGCTGGTCCGGTTGAGGAGGTTTCCGCGCTGGTGAGGCAGTCGTCTCCGAGTGTGCACAGATCTTCGGAGAGGGCGTTCCAGCGGGGAGGTGGTGCGGCGGGTGGACGGGGTGGGATGCGCGGGAATCGGTACCTGCCGGAGATTGTGATTACGCGGAAGCCTGGGGACGCGCAGAGCAAGCAGGGGAAGTTGGGGACGCCGGTTATACTACAGACGAACTATTTCAAGGTGATACGGCAAGGGGATGAGCGGTTGTATTTGTACCGGGTTGATTTTACGCCGCCGGTGGAAACGAGGAAGGCCCAGAATTCGATCATGTTCACGCTGAAGCCTCAAATTGGGGGCTATTTGTTTGACGGAACACAGCTGTTCACGCGGAACAAGTTGTGCGATGAAGAGATTCAGTATAACACAAAGTACAACGCGACCAATGACGACTACACGGTGAAGCTGCGTAGAGTTGGAGTGGTCGAAGGGACGAACGAGGCCGCCTTTCAGGTGTACAACCTGATGAACCGCAAGGCCATGGGAGGACTCAAGCTGCAGCTAATCGGGCGCAACTTTTTCGATCCGGACGCGAAGGTCAACCTGGCACAGTACAAAATTGATCTCTACCCGGGCTACATTACCAGCATCCGACAGCACGAGACGGATGTCCTGATGTGTGCCGAACTGACCCACAAGGTAATGCGTACGGACACGTGCTTCGACCTGTTTGAGAAGTGCATGCACCAGCGGGGCAACTTCCAGGATAACTACAAGCGCGAGATCATCGGGTCGATCGTAATGACCACGTACGGGAGCAACAAAACGTACGTCGTGAACGATGTTGACTTCAGCATGTCACCGCAGAGCACGTTCGAGACGAAAAATGGCCCGATTACGTTTTTGCAGTATTTCCGCGATCGGTACAACGTTACGATCAAGGACAAGGGCCAACCGATGTTGATTTCGCGCTCGAAGGCGCGGGATATCCGGGCGGGTATGCCGGAGTTGATCATACTGGTTCCGGAGCTGTCGCGAATCACTGGGCTGTCGGACGAGATGAGGCGTGATTTTCAGTAAGTTACTAATCGCGTACTATCCACGAAACATTGTACTGATAATGATTTCCGTCCCTTCCCCAGATTAATGCGCGGCCTTGCGGAGCACACGCGCCTCGCCCCGGACCGTCGAATCGCCCGCCTGGAGGCTTTCAACCAGAGGCTGCAGTACTGCAAGGACAGCGCCGACATCTTCCGCTTCTGGAAGACCGAACTGGATCGACGGCTGGTGGAGGTGCAGGGACGCGTCCTCCCTCCGGAAACGATCTTCTTCCATCCCGAGAGTGAGCAATAGTGAGTATTGCGCTGTTTGTGTGGGTTATTGGAATTGCGAGACTAATTTTTGAACTATTTACAGTAAAATGTCAGCCGGGGACACGGCCGAGTGGCAGATGGCATTCCGGAACAATCCGATGTTTCTGACGGTATCGCTGACCAACTGGGCCATCGTAATTCCCGGCAACAATCAGAAGAATGTGAACGACTTCTTGAGCTGTCTATACCAGGCATCGCGGCAGATGCATTTCCTGGTTGAGGAGCCTCAATTCGTTCCGATTCATAACGATTCCCCGGTGGTCTATATGGAGACGTTGAACCAGCTGGTTCAGAGGGACCCCCAGCTGATCATGTGCATTGTAACAAATGACAAAGTGGACCGGTACGCGGCCATCAAGAAGAAGTGCTGTGTTGATCGAGCCGTACCGACGCAGGTAATCAAGTGCAAGACAATCACTCCGAAAGGTGGTAACCCACGCACGCTGATGTCCGTCGCGACCAAGGTGGCGATCCAGCTCAACTGTAAACTCGGTGGAATCCCGTGGATTGTCAAGAGTCCGCTGTTGTCGGTGATGTGCCTCGGCTTCGACGTCTGTCGTGACACCAAAGACCGGAACAAGACGTACGGCGCGTTGGTAGCGGCCATGTATCACGGTAAGCACCGTTACCACCCGAACTTCTACTCGACCGTGAACCAGCACGCCAACGGAGCAGAACTGTCCGACTCACTGGCCCTGAACGTCGTCAAGGCACTGCGGGCGTATCAAAAGCAGTTCGAAAACAATCTCCCCGGCCGGATCGTTGTGTACCGGGACGGAGTCGGCGACGGAGATCTGCAGTACGTGCACGAGTACGAAGTGGGCGCCATCAGGGACAAGATTGAATCTCTCTACAAAGCCTGTGGCTTGGAGGCCAAGTTCTGCTTCATCGTCGTGAGCAAGCGCATCAACACGCGCCTCTTTAACCGCAGGCAGAACCCCGTGCCCGGAACCATCGTAGACGACGTGATCACACTTCCTGAACGGTAAGATTCCCCACAAAATCACAAATAGACCTAACCTAACTTTCCCCGCCTCTCCCCCACAGCAACGACTTCTACCTGATTTCCCAGAATGTCCGCCAGGGCACCGTCTCGCCCACCTCGTACAACGTGCTCTACAACGGGGTTGGTTTGGACGTGGACAAGCTGCAGCAGTACTCGTTCAAGCAGACGCACATGTACTACAACTGGTCCGGTACGGTGCAGGTGCCGGCCGTGTGTCAGTACGCGCACAAGTTGGCAGCCCTGGCTGGGCAGTACCTGCACCAGCCGCCGAGCACGTGGCTGGAGAAGAAGTTGTACTTTTTGTAAGAGGAACAAGGAATCTCATCGCAACCTGACGAATCAAAAGATCTTTTTTATATATGTTTTGCATGTATTGTTTAAAAACACAGTGTCATATGTGTTGATCTTAGGAATAAAGAGTTTTTAAGTGGAAATTGTATGTTTTATTGTTGCTTCGAAATAAGAACAAAAGTTCTTTGGCTCACAAATTTAAAGATAGGTTAAAGTAGTGTTGTGATCGGGGACTTTCTTTTATGATAAAAACACAGGTATTTTGTAATTAAAAAAACAACACGTCTTATTCCACACAAATCAACTACAAAACTGATTTGACAATCTTTATTCTCTCTTTCGCCGGCCGCGCGCATCTTGCTGTTTTCTCGCTCGTTGTTGTTTCTCGCAGCTCGCTAGCGCGCACTCAGTGCGAAATCTGTCAGCTAACAAGGCAATATTTATGAAGGTGTGCACATTTTGTTGCGCTCTGAACTCTTATTTATGAACTATATCAATCTTATAATAAATACTCGTTTAATAATTTATTAAATATTATTCAATCCTGCAACCCATAATCCCTACAAGTAGGCCATGAAGTAAAATTATAAAAATCACACTTTTTGACATCTCTCAACCAGTCAGATTCTAGAACAAAACTTCTAAATTCCCCGTATCCAAAACTATGTCGGCCCACTCGCTCACCGACGAACAGCAGCGCCAGTACCGGCAAATGTTCGAAACGTTCGACAAGGATGGCAACGGTTCCATCACGACGACGGAACTGGGAACGCTGGTGCGAGCGCTAGGTCTTAATCCTTCGATCGCCGAGATCGAGCAGATGATCCACGAGGTCGACCTGGACGGAAGCGGGACGATCGAGCTGAACGAGTTTTACGTGCTGATGGCCCGGAAGCATCGGGAAGCCTCGTCGGAGGACGAGCTGCGGCAGGCTTTCAAGGTGTTTGACAAGAACGAGGATGGGTTCTTGACGGTGGAGGAACTGTCGATGGTGATGAAGAACTTTGGTGAGCGGTTGAGCGATGAAGAGTTGGCGGATTTGTTGGAGGAGGCGGATGTTGACAAGGACGGTCGAATTAATTACGAGGAATTTGTAACCATGTTGACCAAGTAGGGGAAAAGGCAAAATTTTAGGTTTTAACTGGTTTATTACTAATTGTTTAAAAAATATATATAGAATACATCTATGTCTACAAACATTGCTCTGTGTTTCTGGGTTATTGAAATATTTCGCCGCCCTAAAAGGTAATCGTAACCTGGTCCACCAAGTTACCTCTCTTCGCTGCGTCGTCGAGTACGCCCGAGAGGAGGTTCGTGTAATGTTTCCGTACAGAACATCGTTCCGCGGCCTGCACGCCGCGCTAACAAAAATAATTAACAGTTTGATTAATCCAAAGTAAAGAAACTTAACGACTACGGGGGTTCTTAGCTTACACAACTAGATACGCTCGCGTGGGATGGCGCATTGCGGTTTTAGAATTATTGTTGTTCTCTTTTTTTATACAAATTACATTTAAAAAATGAATAAGAAGTAAATATGGCCAAATATTTCCACTGTGTTCTGGTTTTCCTTGTAGCGTTTCGGTTACAGCATTATTTCTTGGTTAATATACAGTTACAGTTACGTCTATAGAATACAGATACGGTCGATTCGAAGCGGGCGTTCGAACCGACAATCTCTTTTTATTACATTGAATTAGATTCATATCAACTTCGCGTCCACCGCATTCACTCGCATTGCACCATTAGAGTAGAGTCTAACCTATTGACCTTTTTCACGGGGTGCTTCCTCTGACAAACACCGCTCAAAACGAGTCAATGTGAATCAACAACAAGGTAACGTAATGTCAAAAGCGGCAACTGTCAAACCAAGCACACCGTCAAAAGGTCTACAAAATCATCCAGCTTACAAGCTAAGCCACTCAATTCCCGTTAAACTTGCCGCTCGGATGCTTCGACTGGTTCTTGATCGAGGTAATGCTCACGGAAACCTTATTGCTAATGTGATTGTTGTTGATGCTGTTGTTGTTGTTATTGTTATTGTTGTGCGGTGGTGGCCGGGGACTGGCGTCGTGACTTCCGTTCAGCTTGCTGACCGAGTTGAACACTGGGATGCGGGACGGACTCGCCTTGGTTCCGTTGCCGTTCGTCATTGTCGCTGCCTGCGGGCTCGAGTTGATCGATCCGTTCGAGGTGTTCAGGTTGATCGACGGGATGGACGTTCGCCGGATCAGGACGGGGATCTCGGTTTTGGAGTTGCTGCGTTCCAGCACGGAGCGTACGTCGGTCTTGGAGTTGCTGCGCTCGAACGGACGCACATCAGGCTTGGAGTTGCTGCGCTCGAAGGGTCGGACTTCGTTGTGCGAGTTGCGGCGTTCTACCGTACGGACGGGGATTTCTGTCTTGGAGTTGCTGCGCTCGAGCACGGATCGCACGTCGGTCTTGGAGTTGCTTCGCTCGTAGGGGCGGACATCGGGTTTGGAGTTGGTTCGCTCGAAGGGACGCACATCGGTTTGGGAGTTGCGACGCTCTACCGAGCGGACGTCGGTCTTGGAGTTGCTTCGCTCGTAGGGGCGCACGTCTGGCTTGGAGTTGCTTCGCTCGAACGAAGGCTTCGAGTTGCTGCGTTCAAAGTTCGATCGGATCTGATCGATTCCAAGCGGGCGCTTCTCCGCACTTCTACCTGCGTCGTACGTGGCCGTGGTGAATTTGATCTCCGTGTTGCGCGGGATGAAGCTGTGCTCGCTGGACATTCGTCGCTCGACGGGGATTCGGGACGGAGGAGTGGTTGGTTTCTCTGGCTTCGGAGGTTTCTTGGTCAGCTTGGGAGGCTCTTCTGGTTTGCCGTTTTGTTCCAGCTCTGGTGTAGCGACCTTGATTTCCGTAACGAAGCTGTTGGGTTCGACCTTGGGCTGTTCCGAAACGATCGGGGCAGTCTCGATGATGGTTTTGTTTGATTCTGAGGCAAAGTTGACCGTGGTTTCCGGGGCGTTTGTGTTCTCAATGCTATCTTCAAAGTCGTCCAGGGTTTGCAGGCTGAAGTCTAGCTTCTCGTCGTCGATCATGATGATGGACGAAGGTTGGGAAGATTCGGTAGAAATCGTTACGATGTTGTCAAGCGAAAATTTGGGAGCGATTGTGAACGGTTTGTTGTTGAGGGACTTGGTCAAATCAACCTCCAGCGAGGAGATGTTGATGCTGCTGACTCCATTCGTGTTTGAGAAAACGGGTGAAGCCTGACTGCTTTCGGTTTGATCGTTCTCGATCGGTTGAGCATCCGCACTGTTGACCAGGGTCAAGCTGATGGGCTCGCCAACGTCGTGGTAGTTGTTTTCGATCGTGATCTTGTTCGTTTCACCATCGCCGGAGATGAACACCAACGGAGTGTTCTCCAGCTCTTCCTTTTGTCCCAGCAACTTCTTCAAGACGTCCGACTTGGGGCGCTCCAGACTACCAAATGGATACCTGGATACCTTAACATCATCCGGGATGTTTGTATCATAGTTTGCGATCTTCACATGATCTGTCTTGTTCTGCTCGGCTTCCGTAGGGTAAACTCCGTTATAGTCCATGTTGATCGTGGTCAACGAGACGTGCTCTCTTTCGTTTTCTTTCTCAACCTTTCGTTCCTCCGCGACGATCACCGCCGGTGGCGCGATCTTGTCAACAACGGTCACAACCTCAACCTGCTGCTCAACGTGATCCTCTCTCGGTGCTTCCTCAACCTCTGATTCCATGTTGCAAGCAATTGTTCCATTCATAGTAACTTCAACGGTGGTCATTACTTCCCCAACCGGTTCTTCTTCCGTGTGATCAATACCATTCTGAACAACAACCATCTCCGACACATCTTCGGTAGATTGCTTCAGCTCGCTCTCCGACGAACTGTTCAGCAGCTCCCCGGAATTGATCGCATCCTCCAAATTACCCCACGCGGAAGCTCCCTTCAGCCGGTTCCTCTGCAGCGAGTTCAACCCATCGGTCGATTCCATCGACTCAATCACCACCTGTCCCTCAACTTGCGAAATCTTGCGCTTGCTGTCAGCTCCGACAACGACGGCGCTAGCTCCGCCAGCTACGGTCACCACTTCACCGGTGATCTCCAGACTCTGGGCACGTTCCAGCGTGTTGCTGGCGCTGCCCGGGTTCGAAGTGTGGGACTCAAGCTTGGACAGATCGCCCAGGCTGGCCGACCGTGGATTGCTGTCCTCCATCATGTCCTCGCTGCTGCTGTCGGCGGGAGACGGCGAGCTCTGGTGCACGGTGATGTCGCTCGAGTTGAGCTCGATCTTGTTGCCCATCGGTTGGGATGGTGCTGCCTGGTCCTCGGTGTCGGAGTCTGAAAAGAGTTGGGTTAAACAGCTTAAAATTAGGATGTCTCCAATAAGCGTGCATGGTTGACAGCTGTGTGTTTGAAATCGGCGTCTGAAACTTCGAATTTCTACAAAATATTCAAAATATTCTCAACTTACCATGTTCATCATGTGTCATGCTTTCGGTGAGCGAGGACTTCTTGCGTTCACTCTTGGGCGTGGAGCTGTTGCTCGGTCCCTTGTCGTCGAACTTGTCGATTCCGGAGATGCTTTCGATGGTGCAGTTCAGCACTTCCTCGGCAAAGTTATCCGAAAAGTTCATCCGATCGCTCAGGTTGAACTTCTTGACGTCGGACTCCGCCTCCGGCACAATGTCCATGCTTCCGTTCAGCATGCGGCTGGCTGTTCCATCAGTCATGTCCATGCTCAGGTTGGTGTCCATCGTGACCGTGCTGCCGTCAAGATCGTTCTCGTTTTGCGGAGGTCGCGGTGCCTTGCCCTTGCGCTTGTTGTCCAGGTCCAGATTGGAAGACTTGCGGTTGTCCTTGGCGGCGTTCGCGGCTTGCATCATCATGCCGGACACCTCCTGGGGGATTCCCGCTGGGTTGCGCATGGTTCCGCTGGAGGTTAGGCTTCCCTGGCGTTGGAACTCCATTGGGACCGAGGTGCTGTTGATCGTGGCGGATTCAACGACGATCACGTCCGGAATCGATTTGGGTTCCTTGGTGCGCTTCTTTACAACCGGTGGCGAAGGAGACTTTTCCTTTTTCTCGTCCGATTCCTTCTTTTCAATGTTGGTGTTGTTCTCGTTGTCGGCCTGAATCTTGGTCGGACTTCTGCCGAACAGCTTGTCGTTCACGGATGGTGGGAACACTCGAATTCCGAACTTGTGACCCTTCTTGCCTTCAGCTGCGTTCGAATCCTTACGTTCTACATCGGTGTTAGCGGACTTGGTTTGGAACTTCTCCTCGATCATCTCTCGCATCTGCTGCTTGAACGAGTGCTTCTTGGGTTCTTTCTCGTTCTCCTTGTGCACCGTCGGCAGGACCTTGTTCAGGTTGTTCGGGCTGGGTTGTTCCATCTTGAGCGTTGCGGTGCCGGATTCGTCCCCAGGGAACAGCTTCTTCCGGGAGTTGCGTTCAATCTGGAAACAGAAGATCATTAGGTTGGTTTCGTTCAACTCCCAAGACAGTGACGACATCTTACCGTGTTCATGTCCGATTGGCTGCTGGATCTCACCAGAGGATGCGTCAGTGCCTGGTGACCGGGCTTCGGGCTCTGCGTGTGGGGAAGCTTCTCGCCGCTGACCAGCTCCAGCTGGACGTTGTAAGGTGAGGCATAGCTCAGGATCGTCATTGCGTCCTCCTGGACGATGTGCCGGAAGTCAATGGTGATGCTGGTGATTCGGTCACCTGTTGAAGAAAACGTGAAAAGTTTTGATAAAACATTTTGGAACAACCAAATTTACATCAATCACAAGCTGTAAAACTACAAGTTCATTTTCTTCGCGCATAAATCTCCCCCAGCTGACCCGGGTGCTAAATCTCAATGTACCCATGCTCACATTTCAATGCCAAACCGCATAACAGTCATTGATGCATGGCTAGGTCTGGCAATCCATAGAGGTACGGTTAGATTCGAACACGTGCATCAACTCTATAACCAAACCTGACACGCAGTGCCACACTATAATAACAGCAACCAGCTAGCAACGAACTCCATGCTCCAAGACTTCTGCAGATCTGCGGCCAAATCGAGCGCGCGCGCACACACAGCATAATGTTCGCTCGAAATGCTATGCTATGAAACTCTATGCTGACACACGGAGTGACTAACCGCCTAGAAACGACCCAATAATAGTGTATGCCAGTCAAGAGAAGCAAAAAAACAACAATTTTATTTTTTTGTGATGTTGTAGGACTTTTACTTTCTGGCCGGTGCGCTGTTGTCCCAGCCCTGTACGGTCAGTCGGTCTCTCACACGGTCAACCGGTTCTCCTCTCCTAGAGTAAGCAGGCCCGTGGAAGATCAATCGACGCAAAATCAGAAGTCGAAATCAGCTGTGGCCCCAGGAGCCTCGTCTTTGCAACGGATAGCTGGCGTCTGTTTGAATTCGCGAATAAGCGAGTAAACATGACACGCTTGATTTTACTGTTCGTCTCTAGGATTAGAAGAGTAGTTTATATTGCTCTAATAAAAAGAATTGTTTTTTATTCTCTATTTCTGAATTTAATTTTTCATTCAATAACTTGTTTTATATTTATCTAATGATCGAAGATATCGATACTAAGATTTTTTTGAAGGCTTGATTTAATTCTTTTGCTTAATCAGTTGCCGACTGAAAAACTATATACCATCATCAAGGGTCAAATAAAAATGCAGAAATTTGTGTGACCTAATCTCACCTCCCAGACCCAATGTCACATGACGGTGATAAAAAATAAAAAAAAAACTTATTTCCTTTTGAAAATTAAAAAGCCAGTTTCGAAAAGTCGAAAACAAATAAAAAATTGCATGCTTAGGCTACCAATTCACAGATGAATCCTGTCAAGCAAATCGTATTTTGTATTATCCAGATTTTTTAGCAAAGATGGCGATACGAATGGTGCACGCCCAAAATGTCAAAATCGCGCATTAGAAAAAAATGTGGCTGTCATGCCACGGCACACTTTTTTGTAATGTTGGGTATCACTGCGTGATTTATAGATACAGATTGTCAAGGAAAACAGATTGGTCAATGCAAAATAAAATGGCAACGTATGTTTTGCGCTTGCAACACTGCCAGTTTTGCTGGGCGTAAAGCGCGGTGGTTGGTGTCCAACGCGTTTGGATCTTTCCAACATTGGCCAATCTGTTTTTCTTGGCAATCTGTATTCGTAACTATCTTCGCAAAATATTTATTAAACGGTATACTGTAAAAATGTTTGCATTTACACTCCAAATTGTAATAGAGTAAAAATCTTTGCTACAAATCACGTGCTTCCATATATTCATAATGCAAATTGAAAAGAAATAATAACAACTGAAAAATTAAAGTTACAAGCCATGAAATTAACATTACTATACTCAAACCCCGATGGTTTGACACCAACTGACGAACGGGGCCACTTTTAAGTTTGACATCCCTTTTACACGGAGTTCACACACACTACCAAACGTTTGTTTTGATAGTGTGCGTGAGCGCCAACGGGGTACAAGCAAAAAAAGTGTCAAACAAAAAAGTGACCAACCACCGGGGGTTGAGTGTATTACGAAAGTTTTGTGAAATGCATAACACAACAATACAAATGTCTTTGAATAATATATTTTTGAAAAATTTAACATTTTTAGATAAAATATGTTTTTTTTTTTTGCAAAAAAAACACCTTTTTGCGGCACTGTACATCTCATTTTTACAATAGTTTTAAATATTTTAAATTTTTTCAATCATGTCAAACATGATAATCAACGCAGGAAAATTAATTTTAAATTGTTTCAGTTGATTGCAAGTCTTTATTCATTGAAATTTTGAACCTTTCGAAAAAAAAAATTGTTGTCCCCTTTTTGTTTTAGCTTAAATTTAAGTTGCAGCTATTTATTTTTTATGGTTGAATAGATCAGAAAAAATGGGCAAAGTTATTTGTAAAGTTCAATCAATTTCATTACTACATCAATTGCTTTCAATTATTGTTTGTTGTTTAATTATGTATTGATGTTATAAATCATCTGTCAACTCGTATTGTGCTTTATATATAGCAGTTGAATTGACATCAACCAGGTGGCGCGGTGGTTAGCGGCTTCGGCTGCCGATACCTAAGATGCTATGAGGCGCGGGTTCGATTCCCGCCTTATCCTCCTGGCCTTCTATCGGATGGGGAAGTAAAACGTCGGTCCATTTGCGTAAAAGAGGTTTTGGGTGACTCACCACACATAACCTTCGGATGTCTAGAAATGAGCAGAAACTTGCAACAGAGCCCACAAAAGACCCGGGGGTCGTTAAAGTGGATTGCTTTGCTTTTTTAGGTATTTAAAAAAAATATACTGAATCTCTACCTCGACAACACTTGACACAAATGACCTGTATAATATCCAAACAAAACCATTACCAAGCTGCTCGTGCACGCTATTTAATTTCCGCCAGAGATGTAATGTTTATTAAATATTTATTCAAATTTTACGACCGCAAATGACGTCGCCGTCGAGCCGACGAGGTGGCATCTAATTTGGTCGGCCTATGGGTACTTTGGATTATGTCGCGCGCCGACTATCGTTATTGGTTTGTTTGAACAATTGCCGACACCGTCATCTTCCTTTTTTTATAGCAAACTCTCACTTTTCGATTGAAAAAAAAAAAGTTTGTTTCGTAAAACAATGCAATATATATTAGAAAAGCAACTTAAGCCAAAAATATTTAATGAATTAGAAAATTAAATGTAACAAATGGGACCAAAAAGGGTTTACCGACATTATTGTGCAATATTTTGACAGGTCACCGTCGTTTTCGAACAACACCTTATTGGTGTATTTGGCTGATCCGTCGATCACGACCCTCGTATACGAATGTTCATTAGGGGACATGTGAAATTTGGCAAGGTGTTGTTTTCACCTCTTCATGGAAAGAGATCATTTGCACAGCAAAGCAAGAAAAAAACCATCTTATACGACTTTCGGGTAAACATGGACCCCTCGGAGGTGGAATCGCAAAATCGAAAAAAGAGCAACAAAAAACAAAATCTCCAAAAAATTAATAACAATAAACAACATATATCAAGCCAAGTTGGTGCGAGGTGGACTTACCTGTATTTATGAAACCAGCCGCCGGGCCCTGAGGCATGACTTTCTTCACGAAAATGCCCTCCTTGAGGCCGCCGTGCACCTCCACGCCGAGTCCGGTGAAGTCCGACCCGCGCAGGGACACCAACCGAGGGGTGGTCGTCTGTTGGGAAAGAAGTGAGGTAAAAGCCGATGAAGTCATAAAATGATTAATTAAGTTAATGATCATTTGGCGACGATTCAGGTGGAAGGACTTTGGCGGTGCCACAAAAAGGTGGCCAAATTGCTGCCGAGGAAGGAATCCATTAGGTACAGCGCTGTTTATGTTGAGGGTTTGAATGGGCTATTTCAAGGATTTGTAATTGTAAATAAATTATATGATGAATTTCTCAAAAATTTTCATACGGGTTGTGGCCTACCTTCTAAAGAATTCATATTACTGATCGCTGGAAAATTTAAATTATTTTTTTATTTAAAACTAAGCAATTATTTTCCACGACTTTTTACCGTTGCAACGCGTTGTCGAGGAGGAAACAAGGGCAAAGAAATATGAACAATAAAATTACCAGCCATGGTTTGAAAATTTAAAAATTTTAAGGCAAGTATAATAAACCTTGAAAAATGTTTGTAACGGCAGTGTTTCTCAACGTTTTTGTTTTGAACGTTTTTGCTAAAAACTTAAATATTTCTAGGGCACTTTTATCAAAGTTTAAAGCTTATATATTTTTTTTAAATTGCTTGTGAAATATGTGAATTTCATTGCCATTTTTACGGTTTTATTTAAAAAAAATCACGATTTTTTTTCTAAGAAATAAATTTCTCTGAATTTTCATATTGTTTGAAACATGAATAGTTCTTGAATATTTTTGTTCTAGTTTCAAAAATTAGCTGTACTAAATGTCTGTGATACAGAATTTATTGACATTCTTTCCAACATGAGCAGTGCATATTTTAATTTCCTCGAGTTATGATTGTTTTCGGTTATGAGCTAATCTTAACGTTTTTGTAAGAGATTTTTCTTTAAGATTTGTTGGCTGTTTACATGTTTCTTTAGACATTTGCATTCCATTGACCATGAGCAGGTTATGAAAAATTGTTAAAATAAATCGCTGAGAATTTGTTCTTTTATTGAAAGAGTACAAATAATATTTTGTAATGAAATTTTTTATCTTTCTACAAAGCCAAAATTATGATTTTTGTGAATTGATACTAAATGTATAATTGAAGGGGGGGAATGATGATCTTGAAAATAATCCGAGGGGGGAATTGATCGAAAAAGGTTGAGAACCGCTGCTATAAACTATACCTTTGCATTCAGAAGAAAGCGAAATATATCAAAAAAAAATGGAAATGAATAGTAATGCAATCCATGCAATAAATACAATTTTTATTTACAGTTTTCTTTTACATTGGTCCAAAAAATAATTGGGTAATTCTCTACCAACTCACACGAAATCGGGAAAAGTTGCCCCGACCCCTTTTCGATTTGCGTGAAACTTTGTCCTAAGGGGTAACTTTTGTCCCTGATCACTAATCCGAGGTCAGTTTTTTGATATCTCGTGACGGAGGGGCGGTACGACCCCTTCCATTTTTGAACATGCGAAAAAAGAGGTGTTTTTCAATAATTTGCAGCCTGAAACGGTGATGAGATAGAAATTTGGTGTCAAAGGGACTTTTATGTAAATTTAGACGCCTGATTTTTGGAACATGTCATTTTATGGGAAATTTAATGTACTTTTTGAATCTACATTGACCCAGAAGGGTCATTTTTTCATTTAGAATAAAGTTTTTCATTTTAAAATTTCGTGTTTTTTCTTACTTTGCAGGGTTATTTTTTTAGAGTGTAACAATGTTCTACAAAGTTGTAGAGCAGACAATTACAAAAAAATTGATATATAGACATAAGGGGTTTGCTTATAAACATCACGAGTTATCACGATTTTACGGAAAAAAGTTTTTTTCCTTTCCTTTTTTTCGCATGTTCAAAAATGGAAGGGGTCGTACCGCCCCTCCGTCACGAGATCTCAAAAAACGGACCTCGGATTCGTGATCAGGGACAAAAGTTACCCGTTAGAACAAAGTTTCACGCAAATCGAAGAGGAGTCGGGGCAACTGCTGTGTGAGTTGGCGGAGAATACCCAATTGCAAAAAAAAAATGTATTGTTCAAAGCAAGACAATTCATTTCGGGATGTATTTTAAAACGTTTATTTTCCTCTTTTTTAAACCAAATGAAACACTTTTAAGAATAATATACAGTTTTTATTTGGTACCACCGGACAGAAGGAAACGTTAAACTTTTGGAATTAATTTCCATGGATTCTTTAATGTCGTTCTGAAATTTAAAAAGAATCGTAACTTCAATCATGACTGAAGAATTTTATGACATACTATTTATTTAAAAAAAACGTTTGACATTTGAAATCTAGGTTCTCAAAAACCTGAAATTATATGTTGTAGTGTTCAGCCATTTATATATTTTTCGAGGATTGGTCTCTCCCTTACATTTAGTTAAAAATCGCAGAATACATTGCTGTATAAAATTGATAGTTAAATTATCAGAATATTTTTTTTTCTAATTTTTCCCATTTTCATTCAGATTAGGGCATGCAACAGACAAACATGAAATTTTATAAATCATTACAACCCTTTTTTTTTAATGTATTGATATCGTAAATTTTTTATTGATCCTATTTCAATTTGTTTTTTTTGTTTGTAAAATATGATAAAATAACCGCTCTTTATGAGATCCAAATTAGCATTTAAATTAAAATTTAAGAACAATTGCTTCGTTGATTTAGAGATCAACTTACATGAAAAAACTAATATATCAAATAATTGCGATAGATAACGTTTCTTTCGAGCTAATATTTTTCTTTGAAAAACTTTACCAAAAGCTCATTTAACCCTTTCAGGCCTGATGGGTCATATATGACCCATACCGAAATTCGGTTGTATAAAATCACACAGTGCTCAAAACATATAACCAGACATGCATCGGCACTATGAGCTCTTTTTAACGACACTCAGCTTGTTCTAGATGGCATTTTCGTTTAAAGCAATGTTATGCTTGTTGCTAGGTAAAAATCTCTTGTTTTTGGCTTGAATAATGTGTAGAAAACATTGGTTCATTGGAAAACCTGATTTTAGCTTATTTTCATGTAAATGTTCTCTTAAGCTCTCAAGAAGAACTTCTTAAAAGCTCTTTGAGTGCAATTAAGAGTTCTTTACCTATATCTCAATTGGGTTTCAAAATAATCTCTCAGGGTCTTCGGGAGCCTAAAAGACAAGCGTAATAAGCGTATTCTAATCACTGGCACAACATGCTGGGTATCTTCTACGTGAAATGCCAAACAAGTTCTTCTAAAAGAGGAGTTAGAGCGGATGCATGTCTGCATATAACATTGTTCAGCAAAGTTGTAATTTATGAGTTTCTCTACCTAGGAAAAAATGTTTGAGTGGTTGTTAATGGCCTTTTTGACGACCTAGAACATCCTGAAAACCTGAAATTTGGAAACTTCAGAAAATGTTGAAGATAATTCAGGTTTACAACGATTTTTCAAGGCAAATGAAGTTTAGTTATTACCAGTCACATCCTCACGACCATTTGGGGCCACTTCGATCCCTTTGGATCTCTTTTGGGATGATCTAGGTCCTCCAAAGTGTCCTGGAATACAGATCTTGGAGTCTACCGCCGTAACAACACGATTCTACCAAGTTTCCGATTATGGTTCATATTCAGTGATGTCCCTGGGACCCTTTGGCAACCCTCTGAGCTATGTGGATCACTTTTGGGATGATCTGGGTCCTCCAAAGTGTCCTGGAATACAGATCTTGGAGTCTACCGCCATAACAACACGATTCTACCAAGTTTCCGATTATGGTTCATATTCAGTGATGTCCCTCTGGCAACACTATGAGCTATGTGGATCACTTTTGGGATGTTCTGGGTCCTCCAAAGTGTCCTGGAATACAGATCTTGGAGTCTACCGCCGTAACAACACGATTCTACCAAGTTTCCGATTATGGTTCGTATTCAGTGATATCCCTGGGGTCCTTTGGTAACACTCGGAGTTATGTGGATCACTTTTGGGATGTTCTGGGTCCTCCAAAGTGTCCTGGAATACAGATCTCGGAGTCTACCGCCGTAACAACACGATTCTACCAAGTTTCCGATAATGGTTCATATTCAGTGATGTCCCTGGAACCTTTTGGCAATCTTCTGAGCTATGTGGATCACTTTTGGGATGATCTGGGTCCTCCAAAGTGTCCTGGAATACAGATCTTGGAGTCTACCGTCGTAACAACACGATTCTACCAAGTTTCCGATTATGGTTCATATTCAGTGATGTCCCTGGGACCCGTTGGAAACACTATGAGCTATGTGGATCACTTTTGGGATGTTCTGGGTCCTCCAAAGTGTCCTGGAATACAGATCTTGGAGTCTACCGTCGTAACAACACGATTCTACCAAGTTTCCGATTATGGTTCATATTCAGTGATATCCTTGGGACCCGTTGGCAACACTATGAGCTATGTGGATCACTTTTGGGATGTTCTGGGTCCTTCAAAGTGTCCTGGAATACAGATCTTGGAGTCTACCGCCGTAACAACACGATTCTACCAAGTTTCCGATAATGGTTCATATTCAGTGATGTCCCTGGAACCTTTTGGCAATCTTCTGAGCTATGTGGATCACTTTTGGGATGATCTGGGTCCTCCAAAGTGTCCTGGAATACAGATCTTGGAGTCTACCGTCGTAACAACACGATTCTACCAAGTTTCCGATTATGATTCATATTCAGTGATGTCCCTGGGACCCGTTGGAAACACTATGAGCTATGTGGATCACTTTTGGGATGTTCTGGGTCCTCCAAAGTGTCCTGGAATACAGATCTTGGAGTCTACCGTCGTAACAACACGATTCTACCAAGTTTCCAATTATGGTTCATATTCAGTGATGTCCCTGGGACCCTTTGACGAACACGAGAAACCAATCCGCGGACGTGGAGATAAGTGAGATTGAGGGGAAACCTCGTATATTTTTGACCCATATAGAGTTCGATACCGATCATATAGCCCAATTTTCAGCTCGAATTTTGCCTGAGACTATGTTAGCGAGTAGAAAGTTGCAGTTGAGGCATTTCTCCGTGTATTGCTACAGAGTTTTTCAATGCTCAGATTCAGCCGCCCACAGATCGTTCGAGAGATTGAATTTGTTGGGTTTTGGGAGGTTTATGACTTGAACAAATTCAACTAACGCTGCAGTCAAAATCCTCCCTCGACCGCCACCTACCCCTTTTGCCTCGCCAGATGGGATTCAAGCCAACCTTCTGCTTACAAAGCGAAACCCGCCAGGAGCTGGCACCCTTTAGTGTTTCCAATGGGTCCCAGGGACATTACTGAATATGAACCATAATTGGAAACTTGGTAGAATCGTGTTGTTACGGCGGTAGACTCCAAGACCTGTATTCCAGGACACTTTGGAGGACCCAGAACATCCCAAAAGTGATCCACATAGCTCATAGTGTTGCCAAAGGGTCCCAGGGACATCACTGAATATGAACCATAATCGGAAACTTGGTAGAATCGTGTTGTTACGGCGGTAGACTCCAAGATCTGTATTCCAGGACATTTTGGAGGACCCAGAACGTCTAATAATGAAATGTAACTTTTTTTTGCCTGTTTCTGTTTACTCATGGAAAAAATGAACTACTGGTACCAAAATTGTAGATTGACACAGCTCAGAAAAATTCAGGCCTGAAAGGGTTAAAATATTTGTGTTTATCTAAATCAACAAATGAGAGTAATAATTGAACATTAAGAAAAATATAAAACTGATACAATTCTGATACCCATTGCCAGCTGCTTTTTTAAATCATTGAAAAAAAAATCATTAATCATTAAAGATTTGCCTAGCTGCTATTTTTTTAAATTTTATTATTTATCCACATTTTTGAACACATACCTTTTTTATTACAAATACCTTTGCAAAAAAAATCCAAATTTTGCATCCTCCCTCCAAACTTCCGAAGCATCAGTAATAAGAAAAACGTTACTTAATCCACCTTTAAGTGGTTGGTGCCTTCCTCTCATTTATAGAGTGATTACAATCCCCTGAACTGCCCATGTTCGCATAAATGTCCCATATGCAAAAACAGCAACCTGAGAAAAACGCATTTGAAGTTTGTCCCACGCATAAGGCTATGTGTTAAGTTTTCACTGGATTTCCTCCTGATTTCTAGAACAAAGTACTGGATGTTATATGCTTTTCTGAAAGATAACACGATTTTGAACAAAACTGCATCAATAACTCAAAAACGATGAAAATGCATATGGGACATTTATGCGATCAGGGGCAGTAAAGTGTCCCCATGGTTTATGGATCTCCCTTAACGTGATCGCAGCACCTAAGAGGTCCTAATAAAAATAAGTGACGAGTAAAAAAAAATAGACTTCCTACAGACTTTTTGTCAAGATTATACAGACACGGCCTTTGAGGAAAATGGCATCGGCTTTTTCGTGGCGATCAGACCCGACCAGTTGAGGTTATGTGAATTCAGACCATTTTTAAACTGCTTGTAATTTTAGATAGGCAAGTCAGATCTTAAAAATTCTTAACCCACAACAAAAGGTCTTCTCGTATGCTTTCTAAAAATATATAACATGTGAGGGTTTCATGAAAAAAACACCCTTTTTACCATAATTTTAATTTAATATGAAAGAGTTTTTTTAACATAACTTTTTAAATACATGATAAAACTGCATGAGTTTAAATAGCAACTTAGGGGACGTTAAGAAGGATTCCGGCCAAAATCGGTTGAGCCTGTGACGAGATATTCCAATGACATTGATTTGGTACACATGTCTACATACAGCCACACACACAGACATTTGCTCAGCTGGTGATTCTGAGTCGATATGTACAAATGAAGGTAGATCTATAGGAGGTCTAACTGAAAAGTTCGTTTTTCGAGTGATTTTATAGCCTTTCCTCAGTAAAGTGAGGAAGGCAAAAAGCTAATATTTCATAAAAAAACTGTTAGTAATTTTGGTTTATTTTTGATTTTTTTTCAATTTAATTTCTGTTTTAGGTAATTTTCTTGTTTTTTTTTGTTCATATAATGTTTTCCCTAATATCAAATTTAATCATCATAATCATACATATTAAAAAAAAACACATAAAATAGGAATAAATAACTTTAAAATAGTGGCAGTGCGTGGCCAAATCGTTACGCTGTCCGCTTTGTAAGCGGATGATTCTGGGCTCGATTCCCATCTGCTGCAACCTTCCATCGGATGAGGAAGTAAAATGTCGGTCCCGGCCTTGGTTGTTAGGCCGTTAAGTCATTCGAGGTGTAGGAGTCGTCTCCATGCCATAAGTACAAACAACACACCAAATCAAGCCTACTCCGGTGGAATCGCTGGCGGCGATTGGACTCGCAATCCAAAGGTCGTCAGTTCAAACCTGGGGTGTAAGGTTCCTTGGAGTAAAAAGAGGTTTGGGTGCTCTCCCCATTCAAGCCTTCGGACTCCTAGGTTCGAGCAGAAACTTGCAATAGAGACCACAAAAGACCCGGGGGTCGTTAATGTGGATGGTTTGATTTTTTTTTTGATTGAACTTTAAAATACCTTTAAAAAAAACAACAAAAAAGTTTCATTGATGGTCAAACAGGATTCCAAAATTGAAGCGTTAAATTAAGTGCATTTTTGAAACTACTTTTTTACGGTACAATTTTCATTGTATTTTTTTATACGATATTTTTAAAATATCATCAATTTCCAACAACAGATGCACTTCTGATCCATCATTTATACCAAACTCTCTGCATGGTCCAACTTGTAGTAAATGAAACCGGCTCCAAAATCATGTCCCAGCAATAATTTTCCCACAAGCTCCGTACAAACATTAAGCAAGAATAATCGCCTTGTCAATTGGGTTTGCCTAGGATAACATGTATTTCTTTATTACTTCGCTGAATAATTTATCGCCACACGGATCGTCGGATAGGAGAGGTGTCCTCCTCCCTACTCGGGGTTGATCATGATTCGCAGGGTGGCTTGCTGACTGTTGGCAATTAAACTTGGTACGCTTAGAGAGAAAAAAAAAAAACAACAACAAAACTCACGTTGATGCAACTGTCGTCGACGGTTTTCCGCTTGTCGAGGCTGTTCTGCTTGGCCGAGGTTGTGGTCGACGTCCAGCTGGGATCCAACGGGGAGCTGGTCTTGCCCGACGTGGTGCCGGTTCCCGGCTCGCCCGTCTTGAAGGCCGGATTGTCGAACGCATACTCGTCCTTCTTGCCCTCGGGATCCTCCGGGACCAGTTGTGAATCTGCTGAAAAAAAAAACGAGACAAAATACGCAAAAGACAAATGTTAATGGTACTCGATTAATAACGAATCCGGTGGTCCTCCGGATGGTTTGGGATTAATAATGACCCAGAGAAGGCACCATCAGCGGCAGCTTGTGCGCGTTGTGACGTCTTGTCACAAGTCAAATAGAATATAAATTATTTGTAATAAAAAACCAAAAAATGTATTTTGCCACTCGTCATACATTTTTGTTTTAAAAATACACGACATGCATAAAGTATACGAGCAAATTTGTTTGTTTTTGTTCAAGCTACCAAAACTGCCACTTGTGACAAGATAGCACGAAAGTGACGATCTCTTTTATTTTTTTTCGGTTAAACGACACGGGAAATGCACGTTTAATTTTTAAGTACGTAATAATCGTCATTTGCTTCGCAATAAAGTCCGACGACGCTGGTATAATTTATATCGAAAGGTCGGCTTAAACGCCTCATTACGGACGATTATTGAATCGATCGATTAGCGGAACGATATTGCACTTGCACCATTGCTGTTTCAGCGACGCGTTTTTTTTTTCGCTGCAATGGACAATACCACGTCGATCGTCGTCAATCGAAGGATGAAGAAAAAAAAGGGTATGTTTAAGAAATTAAAGCACGCGCTGTGGAGTTTCGGCGGCTTGAAGGCCAATTTTCATGGGTATTAGCGGGTTGAATGAGGGCTGTTTGGGGGGATCAGTGGAATTACGAGATGAATGGGAAAGCTAATTGATTTAGGGTCGACAATTGCAGTGGTTTTTAGTTTTGAAGCGAAGTGAGGGTGAAACTGGTAGCGAATATGTTCAAAAATAGATCATAATGTTCTAATCACTTCTTTAACAAATGTTAAATTGACCAATTTTTGTTCTTTGTTTATTTGGCTTAAATTTTTTGGAGGCCTTCCCAATGACCAAAGAAGCTATTTTGTGTGATTGGTTTACCAATATAAGTTTCCATACAATTGCTATATGGCACGTAATTTCGATTTGGTGACTTTAGCAGAGTTGTAGGTATTTACTGTTTTTCACCTAAAATATTTCCCAAAGACATTTTTTTTTACTTTTGAAACTTTTTGATATGTTTAGAGGACCAGGCATTTGGAATAGTTTTTTCCCTGTTTTTGAATTTAAAAAAAAAATCGATGTTTATTATCGCAAAAAAAAATCTCATTTTTTTTGTTTTCGTCAAATTTTAACATTTTTTGAAAACTAATTTTTGCAATACAACTGAACTAGTGTAAAATGCATTTTAAAACACTTTTTCCATGCAAATGTTGAAACTATGGCTTGTTATTTAAATATTTATATTTTTATTTAAAAAATAGAAAATTTACAAATCTAGAGTAACACTTCAAAAGAATAAAAGAAAATAAAAAGTAAAAAAATGAACTGCAGGCTTCTTGGGAAGGCACCGCTATTGACTAAAGAATTAGGAATCTTCAGGGGTTAAATAACGTCATGATTCGAAATCCGGACACTTAGTAGCATATCATTTTCGATATAGCTGACAAAAAATCATGTAATAAGTTGGAAATGAAGAAATATCATCAGGATGTAGTATTAACAGTCAGCTTTAAGAGAATGCTTGCAAAATATGTCTTTTGTAACAATTTTTCATCAGAATTTGAAAATTAAAATGACTTGTTGTGCTTCGAATCCCGGACACTGATAAAAGCTGATTCGAAATCCGGACACTTTTGCTTCGAATTCCGGACACTCGTTTTTGCTAATGAATCGCACAAATTTGGACTGAAATGTTAGTGAATGGCATTCTTTAGGTCTCAAATAAGCTGTTAACATCAAAACAATCGATATTTTATATAAAAATTTGCTAGAATTTAAGGAAAACAAAACCTTTGCTTTGCCTCCCCGGTGCTTCGGACGCCTATGAAATATTTCAAGTGAAATGTTTCGCATTTTTGGTAAACTTATAATTTTATTTTATTTAATTGTTTTGACATTAACTACAGCGTTCAAACAACTTTAAATGAAAGTTGATGTTAGAATTGATCAAATAACCCAGTTTAGACATACATAATGCGAACTTATATCCAAATAATTGATAAAACAAGATTAAGTGTCCGGGATTCGAAGCGTCCGGGAATTCGAATCATGACGTTAGTGACCGGGTTATTGGCACCCAATCATGCCCAAAAAATAGTAAATTTGATAATCTTTTTTAAAAAATCAATGCTGGTACAAATATTTTTAAAAGACTTTGACCTCCCCCCGCCCAAACAAAATTTCAATGAAAATTTAAGTGCATTCAGTTGAAATGCATTCCCCTGCGTTTAGAATCATATTAAGCATGTTTGGTTTTTTTTAATCTTTAGAACTTTTAAAAATTGTTGATATACAACTTTGAAAAAATAAATGTAAAATTATTTGCATCGGCCTAAATGAACAAAAAAAAAATATGAAAAATAAAGAATTTGCATACACTTGAACAAATTTCGTGTAATCCTAGAGCGTCCAATTTCCCGGAGTTACAAATTTCCCGGGAAACGGGAAATTTTCAGTCAATTTCCCGGGAAATCCCGGGAATTCCCGGGAAATTTTAAATTTAGTAAAAATTGTTATGATCTTGGTTTTGATTAATATTATGCAACAGAATTGTATAGGACATCAACATCAATGGTTTAAAAAAGTGTGAAGATCAATTAACAGCTTGACTGCATGTAAAAAATCATTCAACTACAAGAAAATGTATTTTGGTATTTTTTGGTGAGAAATTTTAAATTTGCCACTGTGATCAGTTTATTGAATTGAGAAAAAAAACATTCAGAAATTATCTTTTTCATGAAAAATACTGGTTTCAGCTCTTGAACAAATGGTAAAGCTTTTTAGTGTTGGTTTTACTCCAAACAACCCAATTTTCAAATATTTGAAGCAAGCTTTGAAGATATTTTTGCAATTCTGGAGAACAAACAATAGAAAGTAATTTTTCAATGATTTTTTTTGTATTAATATGCAATATGATTTAAATTATACGATGAATTAACATCATTCCACAAAAAGTCTTCAATTTTTTCACATTTAACCCTCTAACACCTCGACGTCGTCGTGCTATCTTGTCGCAATCGCCATTTTGACGTTCCGAGAAAAACGCGTTTTAATGTTTGACCTTGAATATTCAAAAACGAGAGCACGCAATGTAAACAATAACAATCACGTTTTGTTTGGCTCACCATTCTGTGCATTGTCCCAAAGTTTGGTTGAAGTTGGTTGCTGGAGTCCCGAGTTTTAATTACAAATGTTTACGGTAGTCTAGCTTGTACGTGCGACAAACGCATCCTGACTTTCCTGGTCCGAAATCCCTTTGGCCTTTTGTCGCACTTACATCAATTTCCATGGAGTGACAAGATAGCACGACAGGATTGAAACTACTTTCATATGTAAAGTGACAAACATGCACGGAGTTTTTTCGGTTTTTGTTGAATATCTCAGGATTGAAATCGAATTTTGGGGATCTGTGAAGGTCAAAAGGTGAGGCATTGTGAGCTGCACAAAATGGCGTTCTTAACTCAATTTGGCCCAAAATGCACGTACGACAAGTTAGCACGATGGCGACGACCTGTAGTTGCACCAGTGCTCCATAATTCTTTTACTTCAAATTGTAATTTCTTCAGTACTAGGTATTCAACCAAATGAATTAATTCTTTTTGCACAAATTCGATTTTCATCTCATTTGATCATGGTAAACACAAACGTAAAATATCTCAATTTTAATTTGTTTTGATAAAATAACATCAATCTGTTAAGCTTACCTAATTGTAATAATTTATTACTTATAAAGCAAGATCTATTCCCAGTTGCTTCAAAAATAAATATTATCAGAAATTATTCTGATAACATAATTTCTGATAATCTGATTAATTATATATAAACCAAACAATACATTAAATTGAACAAAATCATGTTGAGTTTGTTCATTTTTTTTCAGAGCATTTTCAAAAAAAAAAAACAGTTTAACAAATTTAAGAAAATGTATATTTCCGCTTGAATTTCGGGAATTCCCGGGAAATTTACAAATTTCCCGGGAAACGGGAAATATTTTTTTTCGGGAAATCCCGGGAATTCCCGGGAAATTTTTTCCCGGGACGGGAAATTGGACGCTCTATGTAATCCTCTTTTCCTGTAAAAGCTGGACAGACTTTTTTTCTGGATCTAAGACCGATGCAAATATTTTCCAAAGTTATTGAAATAACAAGCCATAGTTTCAGCATTTAAAAGGAAAAAGTGTTTTAAAATGCATTTTATACTAGTTTAGATATTTTGCAACCATTAATTTTCAATAAAATTAAAGATTTGACAAAAATCAACATTTTAGCGAAAAAAAACTCAAGCATCGAAAATTTTCTAAAATTCAAGAGATTTTCAAATCAACTCAAACATGCTAAAAGTTATTCTAAACGCAGTGAAACGCATTTTAAGTTAATTTCAGCTGATTGTACTTAAATTTCCTTTGAAATTTTGAAGTTTTTTGAAAAAAACTTTTTTTGTCCGCTGATTTTTCTGGCCAACTTTGTACCAGGCTTATGAACTTGGTTCACGGTTACGTGTGCTCATTTTGCTGTTTAGAAAAATTAAGTTTTTTTTTGTCAAGCAAAATGTGTAAAATAATTTGGGATATGCTCTAAGTTTCTTGATGTTTAAACTTGTTAAGGAAGTTTAAGGTAAAACGGTAAGGCAGCGCCATATTGACACCACGACTCGAGTTTTTTAAGTACCTTAAAGGAAAACGCCGTAACTTAAACAAGTTATGTTTGTTGCAGACGTTAAATATAAAGTTAGCAAGCAATCTATCAAATTCAGAAATTGATTTTAGTTGAACAGAAGTTGTCCACGAACTGGCGTCCCGTTTCACCTTAAGAGAAGACGACGACTTACTATGAAAGTAAACAGTATCACACGAGGACCGCAATTTCAACCCCCGCAGAGACATCCTATACGGTCAAACAAAAAACACACCAGGCTAATCAGCGATTAACCTGTCGCCAATTATCCGTCAATTTTCTGTCATCACGTGCCTCTGCCCACTCATCGCAAGCCGATTATCGCCAATCTCATATCCTATCCAATCCTATAAACTGTGTCTCTCTGGCGTCGTTTGTCGAGTGTGAGGGTGCTTTCACCTCATGGCCGTTAATCGGGGTGGGGGGCATTCATCAACACTCACTGCTAAATAGAAATTCCCACTTTCCTCAAAGCCTCAAACTTTGCTAGAGAGCGAGGGACAGACAGAGCGAGCGCAGTGAATGAAACTGAAACCCCATAATAATCGAATTGAAAGTAAAAGTGTCGCCACACATAGCAGAAGAGGCAAGCACCACTTGGTCAGGACCACTCAGCTGATATCTGGTCTGCGGTTGGTCCACACTCTTCAGGTGGTGGACGCACTACGGGGCAGAGAAAAAAAAAATCGCATCGTTGAAACAAGTTGGAAGCATTCCATAAATCACCGCACTCGTCATTCCGTTGACCATATTGGGAAGTTGGAGCGGCCGGCAGCAAGTTGTTACTCTTCCAAGGTGGTGCAGAGTGAACGCACTTCTTGAGAGCAGTTCTCTGTGAAACCAACTTTTTTATAGTTGCGACGATACATTGATAACTTGACTAATTTGTCTTCCTTTTCCTAATTTTTTCCATTGTCTTTGTTTTGTCATTATTGTCTTTATTGTCTTTATTGTCTTTACTATCTTTTTTGTCTTTATTGTCTTTATTGTCTTTATTGTCTTTATTGTCTTTATTGTCTTTATTGTCTTTATTGTCTTTATTGTCTTTATTGTCTTTATTGTCTTTATTGTCTTTATTGTCTTTATTGTCTTTATTGTCTTTATTGTCTTTATTGTCTTTATTGTCTTTATTGTCCTTATGTTTTTGTCTTGAATGTATTGAAACAAATTGGCTTGGATTGTGTGGATTGCATTTCTTCAGAGAACTCTCCCCTCAAGATCTTGATTGCGGCACAACGACGAAGACCGCGTCAACGCATCATCACACCTGAGGACCTGCCGCGGCTTCGTTGGCGGCATCTTCCGTTCCAAAGAGAGTGTGTGTTGTTACGAACCGGTAAATCACACATTAATTAATCAACTCTCCTGTTGCCCCTTCTCGCAGTGGAGTATCTTTGGAATGTCTCTGCGGCGGAGACCACAGACGGGGAGTCTCGGAGCTGCCTTTCAATTGATTGGAAACCGATTTGCGGTTGACGCTCGGTCAGGGCTGTCCAGCCGTTTCTTCCAACGAGTTGCGGGCACGGACCCGAGACCTGGTTGAACACGTGACAACGGTGATCAAGTTCAAGCTATCGAGTTCCAGCCATTCACGTATGGTGGTATTGCATTACGTGACTGCATTCAACTTGTGATTGCAAACGTTGCGTTGCAGATCTTCGGCGATGGCGGGTACAGATTTAATCGCCGCAGGAAAAGTGCAAACAGATCAAGTGAAATTCATAACCCTCTTGACAGCGCAAAATGGCACTTTTTTTTTGCTGAATGCCTTGTACAGTATGTAAAAAAAGTATTTACACCCCTTGAGCACTATGCACATTTTGTGATGAAACATGTAAACAAATTAAAGTTCAACAGGAACCTAGTACTACGTTTTGTTCGGAAACTCATGCCAAACATTTTGCTACAAACAGCTCATGAAAAGATGATTTCTATAAAAAGTTATATTACAAATACTATTACGAAAATAAAAAAGGTGCAAAAAAAGTTTGTACACCTTTCGAAAAATTAACATAAATAATGTTATTTGTTGACAAATCACCATAAATCCAGTCTCCCAACTCCAAATAGGCATCCTTGACTGATTAAAAAAATGATTTGGATTGAATATAAAGTTTACTAACTACTTAGTATAAAAGTTTATACAACTCTGGAAATTCTATATAAAACTTATCTAAACTTAATTTTGCAAACTTTTAATTCAACTAAATGTCAATATATTACCATATAATTGCTAAATAAACATTTTGGAGTGGGTATAACACCGTTTTGGGGTATTTGTATCGATAGAATAGATTTTCGTTGGAATTTCGTACCAACCCGGAATTACGTCGTCGGAAAATCCGCCGGCATTCGAACCGGTCCACAATTCTTAAGTCAACCTATGTGGCATCGGAAAGGGCATAAAATTTCCGATCTTTTGATACCCATACATCTAGGTTTTCTATAAAACCCACGTTTTTAAATACCTGGGCAAAAAGTAAGTTTGATCCACGAGAACAAAAATTACGAAATTCCATACATTTTTGGCAGATTGCTCAAACGAAACCATAACAACGTTTTTGCCTAGGTATTTAAAATCGTGGGTTTTATAGAAACCTAGATGTATGGGTATCAAAAGATCGAAAATTTTATGCCGATGCCACATAGGTTGACTTAAGAATTGTGGACGGTTCGATGCCAGCGGATTTTCCGACGACGTAATTACGAAATTCCAACGAAAAATCTATTTTATCGATACAAATACCCCAAAACGGTGTTATACCCACTCCAAAATGTTTATTTAGCAATTATATGGTAATATATTGACATTTAGTTGAATTAAAAGTTTGCAAAATAAGTTTAGATAAGTTTTATTTAGAATTTCAGAATTATATAAACTTTTATACTAAGTAGTTAGTAAACTTTATATTCAATCAAATTATTTTTTAATCAGTCAAGGATGCCTATTTGAAGTTGGGAGACTGGATTTATGGTGATTTGTCAACAAATAACATTATTTATGTTAATTTTTCGAAAGGTGTACAAACTTTTTGCACCTTTTTTTCGTAATAGTATTTGTTATATAACTTTTATAGAAATCATCTTTTCATGAGTTTTTTGTAGCAAAATGTCTGGCATGAGTTTCTGAACAAAACGTAGTACTAGGTTTCTGTCAACATTAAATTGTTTAGATGTTTCATCACAATATGTGCATAGTGCCCAAGGGGTGTAAATACTTTTTTTACATACTGTATGTCCACATGAACAAATAACGAGTTGATGAAGGGCCTCCACAAGGTTCCACAAGAGGCGCCCCGAGGAAAGGAGCCATGGAAGGCAGTGGTTTGCTGTCATTTCGCGACTCGACGACGACCTGGTGGTGGTTTCTCATGCATCCAATCAACCCTTCGGACCCGTTCATTATGCCGTGCGGCCAAGATCAACATGAAAATTGTGACCATGGGGCGAGGGACAACAAAAAATCGTTTAACGGATGTATTATTGAAAAGTGTTGGTGATGTTGGAAAAAGGTAAAAACGACTTAAGAGATTGAAATTGGTGTTGATTTATGATTTATAGTAATTGTAATGTTTTATTAATTCTCATGAGAAACACCCAAAGATTCAAAACAATCATTTGAGAGTAAAAAACTGTCAACTTGGAGGTGAAATCGCAGCATCCTCAACTACTCTGTTGTAAAATGGAACGAACGCGGCACGAGACGATCAAGAGCGGACCATTTTACTCTCGACCGTAACCAAGGAATGTAGGTTGATCAAATTTTAACTTTTCTGAAAATCTCCATATAATATCCGGGTTTCGTGCTAACTATTTTGACAGCTGGGAATTCCCGCCTTACCTTATCCAATCTACATACCTTGAACTGTAGACCGGTTTCAAATTGATTTGCTGCCATTTTTCAAAATCCTTTGCTCTCTTCAGAAATCAACGCACAAGAACCTTGATAATAATGACAGAATCACTTATTAATAGCGCCCTAGATTAGATTCCGTTTAAGCTCAAGAAAGTACAACAAAGAGACTTAAAAATACATACAACGGCAAGACCCAATAACATAAATCCAATGTTCAGCTCCGAAGCAACCACAACACACATCAACCTTCCAGAACAACCTGAGAAAAACATTGAAATAAGAAAGAACCCGAGGACCACAGGTAATAATAAGAATTGCCCTCCGGAGACCATTTCTTCAGCACTTCTTCGAAGCGTGTTGCTTGAAGGGACCAAGGATCTGATGAAGGCTGCCCCGGCGGCTGATGTCTCAGATGGTAGCCCATTTGAAGATATTATTGTTTACGACCTGCTTGCTGTGGCTTTCCGAGCACACATCATTCGGAATGTCGGAATTTTGTACCCACGGTAGTTGTGGGAGTGTGCTAGGGGAGGTTCGGGTTTGGTTCACAATGGGGAAGTAAGATTGCTGACTACAAGCAATTGTAGATTTTAGTGAATTTTCTAAATAAAATTGTGAATATTGGCTATATGTAATTGATATTGAATCTTCTTGAGCAATCATGTGCACCCACGTTCATCTATGGGGTTAGGAAAAATAAGGGGTGCGCATAGTTGTTCAAGATGATTCCATAGCATTTATACCCAAAATAAAAAAAATATTTGGCAGGGATTTCCCTAAAATTCAATTCTGTCGACTGGAGCTTGTTCAGGAAGCCTAAATCTATCATACCTTGATGAAACTGAAGCGTTTACTGACATCAACTTCATAAATGTCGAGTTTAGTTATAGGCTTTTTCGGAAATTTTGATGTATGGATAATTTATTCTTGAAAATGTTCAAATGTTGTTTTATCTTATATTTTTGGAACTATAATGAGTTGACAATTTGAGTTTAACTTTGAATCCCAACATCTCCTATCGCTGCACGCTGTCGCGACTCTTCTCAGACTGGCTGGAATTCACGTCTCTTCTCCCGTCTCAGGGTTGAGAAGTATTTATTGAGTCATTCAAAAGAAAACAGGAAGACGAACATACAACTCGGATTAGGACCCCTCATCATCATTCGAGCTGACCGTGTGCGTTTGTGTATTTGCTCGCTTTTGATCGAGTGGTAATCGTATATTTCAACTAGAAGGAGGCAAAAACAAACCAACAAGGTTGACTTTGGGTTCAGTTGGGCTCCCAAAGATTGGATCATCTTAGGATTAAACAAAAAGATTCAAATTTATATTGCAATATCTCATCTGAAACTGCATCCTGCCACGATGCATTCGAAACCCTTCCAAGAAGGTGATGAAGGCTCCCTCGCAAGCAATCATCAACAAGAAGCAACAAAAAAACATGACTCAAAACATCATCAAGGACCGAGCAGAGTTCAACAACCACCGAGGCGGGAGGGACCTTCGCAAGACGGTTAAGTGGGTCACTTCTCCTGGGGCGATGAAAACGACGGCGAAACATTCAATTTTCGTGAAAAGCCCTAAATCAACAGGTTTCTCCTGTCCCCGGTGAGCGGAAGTAGCTGCAGCATATCAATAAGGGGAGGGCCACGACGACGTCCCTTGGATCTCTGAGAGCAATGAGTCAAGTGCGATAAGAGAAAACTCGTTTTTTTGTTTACTGCAAGTTGAGGAAGTTAGGGGAGACGTGGTTTAGTTTATTTCCCATTTTAGCAAATTTTTAGTTTGATATTGTGTGCACTTTCAACTTTAACGAATCAAATTGCATTCGTATGAGTGCTCTTTAATTTGAAAACGTTTGAATTAGTGAACATAAGTAACTGTGCCAATTTTAAGCCAGATTGGTTAGGTTTTAGGTGTCCCTGTTGATCGTTGATGTTTGTATGGGAAAATTCGCAAAAATGTATGGGGAAAAATGTCACCCTTGTGAGCATTCAGATTGGTGCCCATTCTATGATTATGATTTTTTATGAAATGAGTTCCAAACAGACTGCATATGCTAAATTGACAATTTGACAAATTCACAATACGAATTGATAAAATTAGAGTTCAAACCAGAAGTTTTAAGTTTTTTTAAATTCCAACACAGAACTACAGCTATATTTTGATTTTTTGGTTTGAAAATTTAACGGTAAGTTTGTTCAATCATTAACACATACGTTAAAAGCGGTTTAAATTTTAAAAAAAATTTTCATTTATAAAAATCTTATTATGTTTGGGTATATTGTTACTTTTTATTTTCTTCCCTCTAAAATTCATATTTTTTGGGTGAGACATTGAAAAATAAATTTTCCTGTAAGTATTTCTTTTGTAAGCCGTGCGTCAGCAACAAGAGGTCCAGTTCAATGTTTCGTAAGTAAGTAAACGAAATTTTAAGAAATTTTCTGAACCTAAAAAACTACATAAATTTTCACTCATGGGCACTATTTTAATCAATCAAAACACTGAAATTTCTGGTTAAATTCCAACTTTAGTGAAGTACTTTTCCGAATTGAAATCCTGTAAGCAAATCCTACACCTGTATGTCAAATTTGTAAACATGTAATTGTATAAAAAAATCTTGAATTTCTTATTTTTGCAATTTTGATGCAAATATTTTCAAAATCGTTCGTTAAGTTCGACAATACAGTTTAACAGTCAGGCAACTATGCCAGAAAAGTACCCGTAGACTACTAAGCCCCGTTTTAGCGTTACATGGATTTTCAACAAGCTGTAACTTGGTGAAAATTACATGAAATATTAACTTCATATATACCATTGGATTCGAAAATTAATCAACTTTAATATAAAAATATTTAATATGGTGGTTTAGGGGGGCGGGAGCCCGGGGGGAGGGGCCAAAGGAAAAAAACAGCGTTACATGGATTTCAAGGGCCCAGAGCACATCGTAAAATAACCCAAAATACAACTTATATAGGTTTTTGGAAAGGGGAGAACCTCTACTTTAAGGGAAAAATATTTAAAACATGTAAAAAATATTTAAACAATTTTTTAAAAATAGTTATCGTAACTATTTTTACAATAGCAATATTCATTTGAACTATAAAGCCAAATTTTGAAGAAATATGGTCATGCGACATATCAAAATTCATGAAATTGTTCCAGGAATCGACATATGAGCAATTCAACCTGATTCGGTTGAACCGGTAAAATTACCGGTACCGGTTGAACCGATTCCGGGGTTGTATCACTAACCATGTCATGCGACGTGTCAAAACTCTTCAAATTACCTCAACAATCTCTTCGTGACAAATTTGAACCGATTCAGTTGAACCGGTTCAAATAACCGGTACCGGTTTGAACCGATTCAGTATTTTTACTGCAAATCATGCCATGCGACGTGTCAAAATTCTTCAAATAATCTCAACAAACTATTCATGATAATTTTGAACCGATTCACCGACCGATTCTGTTCGAATTCAATATTACATTTAAAACTGGATCGTCAAAAACATGTTGGTTGTTTTTTTTTTTCAAAAAATACATTTTTATCAAGATAATTAATTGGTCGACTAAATTTTTGACCGTTTTTCACTGTGGCTCAATAGAAGCGGGTTTTGTCGCCTAAAACATTTGAATATTTTTCTATAAATAAATTTACAGATTTTAGGAGACTGATTTTTTGCGATGAAAAGTTTATTTTAAATTTGGAAACTTTTTTCCTGTAATTAATGTGTTTCTGAATAGTCCTCATTAATACTAACAACTTTGCCGATCGATCAGAAAATTCTTTCAAAAAACACAGATTTTCGAATACAGTCCAGACTCGATTATCCGAAGTTTCGATTATCCGAAGTTTTGTATGGGACTTCGGATAATTGAATTATGACAAAAACATAGTTTTTTCGTATTTTTTTTAATTTTCTTACAATAAACAACAAATTTGAGTTCTGTGACATCATTTTAGTCAAATTTGAAAGCAAAGCAATCCACTTTAACGACCCCCGGGTCTTTTGTGGGCTCTATTGCAAGTTTCTACTCATTTCTAGGCGTCCGAAGGTTATGTGTGGTGAGTCACTCGTAACTTCTTTTACGCAAATGGGCCGATGTTTTACTTCCCCATCCGATAGAAGGCGTGATCAGGCAAATCTCGTCTCGAAAAATCGATGCCGTTTTGTTGCGAACTTCAGCGCGGGTAAGAGATCGCTTCTCGTATCTAAAGCTTGATCTAAAGTGAAACGCGCTATCGAACTCATAAATAATTCTGCTAAATACTTGAACGCTTCGATTTATGATCTGAACTATAGATGTTAAATGGGGTGCAACAATGCAAAAGGTTTTAATCGTTTAAAAAAAATAAACCAATACAGTATTTTCGCCTACGAAATTATGACAAAATAATTATAAACCATTTTAGAGTAGTTTATGGGTAAGCTCGACCATCAAAAATAAGAAAACGGAAGAAATGTTTTTTTCGTGATTTGATTATCCGAAGTGAAATTTTTACGAGGCCTTCGGATAATCGAGTCTGGACTGTATTTACGTATACCATTTTTGTACAGACTGCTGCAAAAATTGTATGGATTCACTGTCAGTTTGAGCCAAATCTAAAAGTACATAAAAAATGCACAAAATCGGAAAAATTCTTAGAGAATTGCTAATAGCTCTTTGGAAGAAAACACTATTTAATAGATTAGTCCAAAAGTAAAAAATAATAATTTTAGGACCAGGTAGATGGACCGTGGATCGGCCTCTAAAGAAATACAAAAGGAAAGAATAGTTTTTGTAAGTATTGCTTTACTTTTTGACTTCTAGAATTTTTAGCAATATGTATCCGGGACCGTGGTGTAGGGGTAAGCGTGGTTGCCTCTCACCCAGTTGGCTTGGGTTCGATCCCAGACGGTCCCGGTGGCATTTTTCGAGACGAAATTTGTCTGACCACGCCTTCCGTCAGATGGGGAAGTAAATGTTGGCTCCGGTATAACCTAGAGGTTAGGTCGTTAGCTCAATCCAGGTGTAGGAGTCGTCTCCTTGGGTCCTGCCTCGGTGGAGTCGCTGGTAGGCTGTTGGACTCACAATCCAAAGGTCGTCAGTTCGAACCCCGGGGTGGATGGAAGCTAAGGTGTAAAAAGAGGTTTGCAATTGCCTCAACAATCAAGCCTTCGGACCCTTAGTTTCGAGTAGGAATCTTGCAATTGAGAACGCCAAGGAAATGCTGTAGAGCGAATAATTTGAATTTTTGTTCATCGACAAAAAACCCTGCTTGAAAAAGAGTGTATTTATACTCTTTGTTTTCAAAAGTTTTGCAAAACTTACTTACTCTTCAATCTACTCTATGTCATAAATAAAAGTCTAATAAATTAATTGCTAAACCCTATACATGGATACTACACATTTGATAAAAACTTTGATTGGCTTTTGTCGAATATTATGAATTTTGATAGGAATTTTGGTTATGTTGTTTGTTTTCAATTGTGAAAAATATTAGAAAATTTTGGAAATTGGGTAAAATAGATTTCGTTTAAATGTTGGGAAATATCACTTAATCAGTTTACAATCAATTTATAACAATTTTCTTATAAAATAATCATGCATTTTTTGTTATTTTTATATTTCGTACAGTTTTAATCAAAGCCCATAAAAATTCAACCAATACCGCTTCTCCCTTATCGCAACATAACCTTCCAGCCAATCAATTACAACAATACAATGCAAAAAAAAAAAAAAACGGGGAATTGGCGATGTTGTGGCGCATTTTACCGGAGTACCCCTCGCGGCATGGAAGCTGCGTTATCTGGTACCCTGACCGGACCAGGCCGCATAAGATTGAACTGCTCGCGCTGTCGGTCAAGCGAGGAACCTGTTTCACGCTGTTGCTACATGAGAAAAAAAAAACAACCGTGAACCTTAAGTTTATGGTCCAGTTCAGTCCAGTTCTCAGCGATTTTACACAGCAAGTCAAAATTTGTAATCCAGTTGAGGGACGGCTGCAACAAAAGGCAGGCAGCCTATTACAAACCACATTCCTGGCATTTTCCTGGGGCCTTCCAGTCAAAAACATTACTTCATTAGATCTCGAAGCTGAGCAGCAGCAGCCAGCAGGGGAGGGCGTTTAAGTATTTACGCTCGCAAAACGGTTCAGGATCAAAGAACCAGTCAGGTGGAAAGTTGGTAGTGAGTTGAGGGGGGAGCGCTGGCAGCAGGGCACGAACCTTTTTAATTTGAGGTGGAATTCAAATGAGTTTCTAGAATAATTTCAAAACAACTACCAGCCTTACTATCGTTGGTGTAGTTTGTTTAAAAATGGTCAATTCATTGATCAACATATTTTATTTTGTAAAGTTCCACTTATCTCTAACATCATTCAAAATGCGGATCAAACCTTGATGCTTCCACGAAGGATGCTATCAATCTCCACCACGTCTACGATACTGTGCGCTAATTGCCGTGGCTCATATTACCAAAATAAAAATAAGCCATACATGTTTGCCCAACCAATCCCAGCTTCACCGCCGAGACCCCTACTGGTGATTGAACCGCCCTTGCGGCGACCCGCGACTGAGCCCCAACCCACATACCACAGAGAGCGACCGGGCAGGTAGGCACTATCGATTTCAAACGATTATCCAGACAAATTGCCCTGCTACATGCCAATCCGCCGACGACGCCGCAAAGACCCCAGAATCGACCCAGAAAGAAAAAGGCCTTAATTACGGTGCGCCCCTCGACAAGAATTCACGACCGGCCGTATGTGTCTCCCCTTCCCTACCCTTAAGGTTGGGGCATTGCGGGTCGATTACACCACATACACCGGAGAGTGGAGCATAATCATGCCCAACTTGATCTGCACCTAACCTTTGCAGTACAGGGAAACCCCGGTGGTGCGACACGTTTCGATAGAACGGAGTACGAGCTGTCAAACTCAAATCAAATCATCTCTAATTGCCTAAAAGGGAGTACACAAACGTTTAAAAGAGACTTAGATCTAGAAATTTAATTAATTTAGACTAATTTGACAGCAACGACTGTCAAACCAACAGGCCTTTACTGTACCGTGCCCGCTCAAATCAGGTGGTCAAGTTTGGCCCTCCAAAGATTGACCGGCGGCACGCGAATTCAGCTCAAATCTCTGCGATTAATTGATACCTCAGAGTTTGGTCCAAAGTTGGAATTTTGAACCTCCCTTCTCTCGACTGCATCATCATAAGCGTTTAGGTTCAATCCCTGGCTTGATTGGAGCAACCAACAAAAAGACAGATTAAGCCTGTTTGCCCGGTTTACACATGTTTTTTTTTTTCGGAGGCACCTGCGGTTTTGATCTGTCTTTTTTTTTGTTGGTTTTAGTTTATTGCGTGTGATCTAATGTGTGTGAGCGAATTTACGCACCCTAATAAAGGCGAAATCGCGTGACAACTGGAAGATGACGTCATATTTATGCAACGCTACATGCGGCGCGCCGCGGTGGAGATGACCTAAATGGTTGCGATGTTAGTGGGGAATTGTGTCTGGTTTGACAGGTTGAACTTCCAGACGCTGCTGCTGGGTTGTTTGTTACACATTTGGAGAAGTCGTAACCGTTTATTGATTGATTGGTCAATTAGCCGCGATCTTATTGTGTCACTCGGAATGTTTTAGGGCAGGGAAATTGATTGTTTGAGAAACTTCCTTTCAAAAAAGTTGCCAAACCAACGGTATTTTATTGTACACTTGAATGAGGCCAAATTATCTGACAACCAAATGTTAAAAGACGATAATTTTCCGAAATTTTTCATATTATTTTTTTTTACTTGAAAACGTTTCTAAATGAAATATGAAAAAGCTCATTCTGAAAAAAAAAAAAAAAAAAAACAGTATTCTATACGTTTATTTACGAAAACACCTCTAAAAAGTCAGCCAATGTGTTTGGTTTTTTGGACCCATGGCACTCTATTTCGATTTAGAACATCTAACAAATTCTGTAATATTGTTTAAATATGGCCGTTAGCAAAAACAAAAAGGCAACTAAAATACAGTAAACTCTATCTGTGTCAATATTAAAAAGACCGCTGAGAGCGGGAGTTCAAAATCAAAGCATGCTATTTGCAAGAACTGAAAAATTTATTGATGGAGGAATATTGATAACGAGATGATCGACAGCCAGAGGGTTGACTGTATTCGAGAATCTGTATCTTGAGAACAGTATTTCTAAATGATTTGGTATCTTCAGCAAAGTTGTAGGCTTGTAGGTATTGCTTAGGACAGTGATCCTCAGCTGGCTTAAAACTAGCGGGCCAATTTGGCAATTTGCCATAGTATCGCGGGCGTCATAAAGAACACCAATAAAAATTATAAAAAAAATATGAGCTTGAAAGTTAAATTTTTATAAAATACTTTTTGCACGACTTTTTTTCATATAATTTTCAAATCAAGAGTTTTTTTTTTAAATGGACCTATAAACTATTGTCTTTTATATATTTATAGGACCTTTAAAAAACTGTAGAAATTTTATTAAATGTTTTTCTATCATCACATTTTCGTTAATTATACCAATCCCGTCTTATAAAATTTCTTGCGTAAATTTAAGTTTTCATTCATTAAATTTTAAGATTTTTGAAATGTTGAAAAATTACCAATTAATTTTATGATTATAGGTATTAGATTTGATTTTCAACATTTTCTGCACTTAAAAATGATTTTTTATCATTTCAATGAGTTTTGAGTCGAACATTTAGCATACATGAACTATTGGTATAAATTTGCAAAAAATCAATGAATATATGAAAATTGTTCACTTTTTCCGAACTGGGGTCTCATAGTTCAACATTATTAATCAGCTCGAAAGGGTTCTGTTCGATTCAAATAGCAAAAATATCCGTTAATTTTTGTATTCCTAATACATTATAATCGATTGTACAAGTTTTTCTTTAGTAAAAATAAAAATCAAGTTTTTTTTCAATTGTGCCTAAGTTGCTTCATTCAAATTTGTTAGATGGTTCCTATGTTTCTTTAAAATGTCAGCCTAAAAGTGTATAAATCGAAATAATTATGTCAAATTGACTTTTTGTAAGCTTACTTTTTATGTTTCACTTGAAAAAATTACAATTAAATGTTTCTACAATTAAGTTTATTAACCAATAATAAAATTTATATCAGTTTGAGGTTATGTTAAAAGTATGCTTCAGGTTTGTTCAAAATTCATGAGACAATAACTTTTGCATAAAATTTTATTTTTGTGAGGCCATCAACACCAGTTTTCTACCCCTGCAGTTTCAGGAGAGATTTCCATCATTTTGTTTCACCACGGACGAACGGACATGACACGGGGTTTCAAAAAAGTGAAGCAGGTTTTCTTTTACTTCTTCTTGGTGAAAACCTGCGCAAGCGAGATCGCTTATGTCAAAATCTTCGCGCCACGTGGTCTCAAACGTAAACAAAGTCAGCTGATGACGCAAACTCAAGGGCACTTTTTGAAATGGTCGTTTGAATTTATATTAAAAATACAAATTCTATCAATTTTTCGGCAATAAATTACATAGAATCATACAAACAAAGTTAATGCAAAAAAAAACTGTTTCTAGCACCATACTAATGCTAAATGTTTTAATTAATTATTGCATTAGACATTTTGAGAAATCATACCTAATCAAGCGATGCTGCTTCGACAACTTGAATGTAGATGGCGCAAGTGATAGTTTGCTTCAGAAATTTGAAGAAAATTTGTTCCTGGTGTTTTTCTTTGAAGTTTGTATGGATAGTTAGTGCTGTTCGCTACTTCCACATATTGCATTTAATTTTTGCCTGTATGCAACTAAGACGAACTGTCCTAATTCTCCACACGAACTTTGAAGAAAAAACATTCGGTCCTGTCTAAATATTTTTGAAAAATTCAAAGTACACGTGGTTTTGGGGACCCTAAACTTCATGCTTCCCTTCGAGTGCAACCTGTGCAGTCATTTTTGTCAATTTTTGTAGGTCAGTGTTATTAACGTTAAATAAGTTTTTTTTTTCAATAAATTGTATAGTAAACTTTGAATGACTATATTACACATCTGAAAATACCTCGTCAAATTCTAAACCAAGCTTCCACTTTCGAAACCCGTCAGGTTTGATTCATCAAAAGACACCCCAAATGTTAGCACCGGGTCAACATTGTCACCAAACCGGGTATGCAAACCAGGAAACAGGTTTCGAGCCGCGCCGTGAAACCTCCACCGATCATCTCTAGGGGGGGACATAAATTTTGAGTATATATTCGCATTTCTCGGCGCTGGGGGAAAAAAAACCTGACCATTTTTTGATCGGCGACCATTCACAGGCAAAAATATTTATATGTCAAACTCGTAGAATGAAGAGATGATGAAACTTTTGAAACAAATATTTGCGCCCGAGCTTGTCGTTTTCCTCCATGCTGGTTGAGAGGTTATGTTTACTTTAAGTGTCTCACACCTCGCGACGGTGTTGCGCAGCTGTGTTTCAGCATAAATGGTTTCGATTTGGACCGTACGGCTCTGTTATGCTAGAAGCTTGGGAACGCTGTGACTCACGAGCGCTGACATGTTGGTTTGCTGATCAATCGAAATGATCATGACTTTATGAGGTTATGAAGTTGTTTTTGTTTTGGATTTCACAATCCCTGGGGAAGATTCAATGTAGGTCAACAAGGTAGTGGATCCTAACCTCGAAAGCACTAAACCTTGACAGCGTAAATCTACCGTTTTCTACCCTCCCAGCTCCAGTTACATCGACACGCTGACCTTCACGTGACGCTCTGCTTTGCTCTAATAAATAATTCAGAGAGGTATACTTCTGGGAAAGTCCCACGTTCCCAGGCCGGCGGGAGCCGTCGCACGTGTCCGACAATGCCCACCTTTGGGGACCTCTCGCTCGCTCTAGTTATTGTTATTGCCGATGAAGTCGTTAACAAGGCCTGTAACTGTACGAGAGTGAGAGTTGTTTTCGAAAACAAAAGTCGCCCAATGCGGCACTTTGTATGCTCCGGTGGTGGCCGGACCGGACTTGGTGTACGTTCCCGGCAAGTGTCGCGGGTGAGTGCACTTAATCTACCGTGTTCCGGCTTGCGCCGAAAGATTCACTTTTCATTTCTTCGAAAAGATTCGCTACTGCATTCAGCGCGGACTCGTAGGTGTGGCACTGCTTGGAGAATCGGTACAGTCGGTACTCGTAGAGTACAGACTGCAGATCTGTGCAGTAGCGATACCTGAGTGGGGGGGTAGGACTGTTGGCCATTGACCGGTAGCTGATGATCTTTGGGTAGTCAGGTAGTCCGCGTGAACAAGATAGTAATCTCTCGATTGGCAAGCGTGTATTTCAAGTGAATTTCAAGCACGACCCGCGAGTGGCTTCAGAAGGGAATTAGTATGCAAAGCACGACCCTTGAACAAGCCTTTCTCTCGACGCTGAGGACGTTCACACTTCTGGCATTTGGACCAATAAGGGGGTCCTGAAAGTATTAAGATTTTTAAATTTTAGTGAAAATTTGCCAAATCCCACTCCGACTCCAGGAATTGAAGATTCTTAAAACTCGTAGATCTTTGGGTTATGAACCACCCTACTACTGGCAGCACATTTTGACAGGTTAAGATGAAGGACATTCATCTAACCAAGCGGCCACGTCATACCTGTGACGGTATCGCCTTAATAAGATCTGACAAATTTCTCGCGTGGTCGATTCTTTGCAAGCGCATTACGTTGGCGGCGTGAGAAAACGCTTTGCATAATCGACACGACACGGTCAGGTGGTCCGTCCCCACGGGTTGGCCACCTCCTAACGGTGACTACCAAAACCGGGTCCCAAATACCCCCTCGAGGGCACTATGCCAGTTGACACAGCATAGCTCGCGCAAATAAATCGAAATAAAATAATACAAGGTGAAACTTCAAGTTGAAAAATTCAAACTATGCAACGTATATAAATAATATGACAATAAATATCAAGCAAAAACGCAACGAAATGCAAGAAATGAATAAGAAACCCCAAAGGAAACAAATCAATGGCCCCTTGGGTTCGACTCGCACACACGTTTCAACGGTTTCGTTTATGTTGGTTGGTCCTACTCAGTATGGGTGGCTGGACAAGGTAAGACCCCACGTCGGAGGGAAATCGTAACGTTGCGAATTGGTGCGCTGAATGACACATCGAAAACAATCAATTCTGATTTCTTTTGTAGTGCAATTGCTGTGCACGTGGCGTGGCAAGAAGTAGAAGTAGTCTACCATACTCACTTCGGCTATGCGAATATATATTGATCGTTATGACGGTTGATACATAGATCTGAACTTCAGAAAGTCTTTGGATGACCTACATGGAGAAAAAAGAGTTCCGAAAAACGTGAACAAGCGTTCATGATAATGGGAACCACAAATAAAGTGTTCAAATTCCATGCAATTTGAACACTTTGTTCGTTCACGATTTTCGGAACTCTTTTTTTCGTGTAGGACATTCAAAGCATTAACAAAATAATCTACCGTACTCAGTGAGACTTTGCGAGTTACCTCCGAGGTCAAACCCCGCCTACCTTGTGATTGTTATAACGGTTGACACATAGATCTGAACTTCAGGAAGTCCTTCAATGACCTAGGACATTTCAAAGCATGAACAAAGTAGTAGGTAGGTATGTATGATCTCCATACCCGCAGGCAACTTGGTCCTGGAATCAAAAGTGAGCGCTAGGTGAACAATTCGATCATCCATAGTCTATTCACCCACTTGCATAAGTTTTTTTGCTCGAATTTTAGTGCTACGAATACCGGTGCATATAATAAAATTGATACCAACTCTCACTCTCGTACAGTTAAATGTCTTGTTAACGACTTCAACGGCAATAACAATAATTGGAGCGAGCGAGAGGTCTCCAAAAGTGGGCACCGCAAATTTGTAGCGGGTGAAAGGACACTTCACATAGACGCCCTTGCTCCCATCACGTCACTAAAAGATTTCAAAGCATGAACAAAGTAGTCTGCCATATTTAGTGAGGCACTGCGAGTTTTCGTCGATAACAAAATTTGCCTACCTCATGCTATGACGGTTGACACACAGATCTGAACTCCAAGGAGTTCTTGAAAGGCCTAAGATATCTCAAAGCATCAACAAAGTAGTCTACTATTGAGGCTGCATGACTAAGTTTTGGGGTTCAAAACTACCGACCCAGATGTTGTTACGGTGGCAGAATCAAAGATCTTATCACCAGACTGTCTTCGGGATGACCTATATTAGCAATCAATGTATTTTGTAATTGCTACTTAGTACACAATCAGGGCAGTACGATGCATTTCAATCATAACTTGTTCACACCACCTGGGTAACATGCCACACCTGATCCGGATTCCCGCATGCCATCCAATCATTTCATAATTCCTAGCAATTTCCTCCGCAATAAATTCCTCCAGTTTCACACCCTCGCCACGATCTTCCCGATCCTCCGCGGTTAACGCGATCATCACGATGTTGTTGTTGAACCACAACAACCGACCTATCCAACAAGCAGCGGCTTATTTGCAATTATTGGCAGATGGAATTGAGTGTGTGGAGTACGACGAAGAGAGGGAGAACTCCAAGGTCCGAACCTGCCGCTCCAACCGGTCTAACCCAGTTTCCCAGATTTGTACTTCTCTTCTTCGCGCCGTTGGATCACCTAGTTGTGGCAAGGCGCGCGCGCAAACCAGCTGGAACCGATTTACTTGTTAACTTACTTTTGGGGTTCTTCGTGGACCACAGCTGATGTCGGTTTGTTCGGGCGAGGGCGTTAAGGTCTACGGCATGATTGTGTTAAATGCTAATGGATCTACGGTTGTAACTCGATAACGCGCGATACATTGCAATCGAGGGGGGAATTAACTTAATGTTGTTGGCTTTTTCGGGCCGGTGTGGGTGGCTTAGCAGACTTGAGGAAAGTGAGAGTTTACACCAGGTCTTGGGAGATTTGGACCCGCAGTCACCACCCAGGTAGACGAAACTTCACGCCTTTTGCTATCTCTTCAAAGTGGAGAAAACCGGTGTGACTTATCGAAATCTAGACGGTTTGACATTTCTCAGCTATACCGCAATTCAGACTCCGGAAGACCACCTGCTGGCGTCATCTTCTTCGAAGGGTACCCACGGGTTTGGTAGCCGCAACCGGACCACGGGATCAACATGGTGCATCGATAGTGATCGATGGGGGTCGACTGGGGGTAACCCTCAACGTCGGACCATATTGGATCCTGCGAGTTGAACCCCTTTATGTTTCACAACACACACACCGCACGAGGAGGCTAATGACCGACGGCCGCGACACAACAATACGGTTAAGGGGCGGTATCGACGTGTGGGCACTTTCCCTTAACTCGAAAAAAAAAACTTTCCGATCATTCATTCAATTTGCCGGACCGCAGTCAATTACGGATCGTCCGAGTTGGTATCTCTCGTCGAGTACCGATCTCAAATGTGGAGTACAAATTTGAGTACCTCCGCACGTAAGACAACTCTCGATAGCGATCAATTCAGCAATTAGTGAGACTATGGTCGCTTAAGTGATTTAGCGAAAGCAATCGAGACGAACTTCAAGATGAGTTGATTGAGAAACTTTCGAAATCGGTCCAGCATCGGTAGAACAATAAACAGGGCCGTTGAGGTAGAGTCGGAACCGGAGTCGGTGTAACATAACCTCAAAAAACCTGTCATTGCCCAACACCGATTTCTCCCCCAGTGCACAATTTGTCATACCTAACCTCACTCTTGCACAACGCATAACGTATTGTTCAAACATTACCAGAAATAGCAAACAATTAGTGGTCACATTTTCGGCACCGCCCTGACCAGTCCGGTACATGTTCCGAAGGTGTGCCAAATTCAACTTTCTTCGCCGTCAGTTCCTTCAACCTGAGGAAACCGCGGTTGCAACGTACGTTTGTTTACATTTTTGGCCGTCAAAGACCAACGCGGCTATTGCGCGAACGGTGACTTCACCGGCTGCACGTTTTATGGGCACGTAGACGACCAAAAGACCCTAGGAGCCGGCATTCTTTGGGCTCCGGCGAAGGAAGTCACAGCACAATGCATGACTAGGTTTCTAATCAATTACAGCAACTAAACAGCATGAAAGCATTTAATTACGGTACTGGGGGGGGGGGGGGGGTTGCAGTTCGTTGCCGTTGTGATATCTTGATGTATCGTTTTTAGGGTAAACAAATAAACAAAAACAATGGCATTTTGACAGTTTAAAGGTCGCAAAAATTTCTAAAATAGAAATGGATTGCGCATTTTTGTATGACGTGTGTCAAGATGCATAGGATACCCGCTGACTTGCAGCGAAATTATGCAAACTATACTTTTTCATGATTTCGCTGCGGCCAGCTTTTATTGAATTGGTCCACAGACACTAAAGATGTTAAGATGACAAGATGTGCAGGTAACTGTGACTAAGTTTAGTTCAAAACTAACGTGTGACAAGATAGCACTACGGTGACGAAGTCGTCGCAGTTACGAAATGGTATTTTTAGTGCTGTTTGTTTTGATTATGATAGTTGGTGCTGCTGCTGCTACTGGTGGTGCTGGTACTTATAGACATGGGCGTTCAAATTTGTACTAGCAAGGTGGTCCACTTACCTGAAGAAGAAAGAAAGAGAGAAAATAAGTGTTAGTTTGTAGCGCGAATCGATACTTACGTAATTATTGGAACAATTTTAGAGATATAATCGCAGAAAATCGATACCCTCCCGTTAATCCGAAATCGATGCCGTTTTGTTGCGAACTTCAGCGCGGGTAAGAGATCGCTTCTCGTATCTAAAGCTTGATCTAAAGTGAAACGCGCTATCGAACTCATAAATAATTCTGCTAAATACTTGAACGCTTCGATTTATGATCTGAACTATAGATTTTAAATGGGGTGCAACAATGCAAAAGGTTTTAATCGTTTAAAAAAATAAACCAATTCAGTATTTTCGCCGAAATTATGACAAAATAGAATCTGAATCAAATTTGAGTTTTCTGATATAGTTGCATCCAACGACCCATTTAAATTGCTACACCCCAAAAATTTTGATCTTAGCGCCAAGATCTAATAGTTGCACTGACCACAACTCCTGGAGTTTTCCTCAGACTCCACGCGTCGACAGAGATATAAGTAATGATAATAATTTTATGGTGCCACTTGGCGCCCCTCACCCCTTCACGGTCTGAAAGGCTGCCAAGTGGTGCCAGATTTATACTACCGGTCGTCGTAAATCTGCGTCCGACCGGAATGTAGGCCTTTGCGTAAAAAAGTTTAAATTCGCACCCGATGCGTGTAGCTTTTTACTGCTTATGGATGAAGGTTTATGGCGCTGCTTTCTTCGCGAACTTTGCGCATAATTATTCCACATTATACCGGTGTTTATTTTTGGAACGGAATGTGAAAACCATAAGCGGCTTAGTGATGTATTTTTAGCTTTTTCAGTAAATTTGTATATGATTTATGTTAAAATCAATATTTTGGCACATTTTGAAACACATTTGTATTCGATATAGAATTAGCAAACAATTAGGTTTTTTTTCAATTCGTCCCTAGGTGGCATCATCTTCAAAAATGTCATGCCTGTGCATCAAACACGGAGCAAAAAGAGTACCATGAGATTTGAACACTATGTTCGTGGTTCCCATTTTCATGAACGCTTGTTCACGATATTGGGAATTCTTTTTTCTCCGTGAAAATTATTCCAGACTGAAAGGTTTAACAACGTATAAAAAGTTGGATCTGAAACATTTCCATCTAAGTGTACAACATTCAACTTTGTGGAACTGCAGAATTGCCACTAAGTATCATTATTATTTGAAAGTGTTGCCAGATTATCTAACCCTTCAGAGAGTTATTTCAATCACCCATTCAATGATAAATAAACTGTAGGTCTGGAAGTCAATTATCATGTTATGCTTATTTTATTTAAATTCTCATAGATTTTGACAGTGTTGCCAGGTCTCTATAAAAAATATTGAAATAGACCCTGACATTTAAAAAATTTCTAAATCTGTACTGGAGACTTTTTTAAACTTTTTCTTTTAATGATTTAAGTTAACTGAAAGCATGTGAGTATGAACTAGGGTCAAAATCCATCGACCTTTTGCTCGTTAAGACGGTAGACCCACAGATCTTTTCATAGATACAAATTTGAATTACTTCCATGTAATGTCCATTTCGATGGATACCCAAAAAGTGACCATTATTCATACTTATGCTGGCTGGCAGCACCGTAATCATATCTGATGTTACGAAACGGAGCAGTTGGACCGCAGGACTGACACTGAACTGAAAGTGAAATGTTATAAAGATATCCACATGAAAAAATCTACACCACTAGTAAAACATTGTGGGTCGACTCCCTCGAGATACCCCCGAGATGAAAGTGAAATTATAGCAAAGGTAACCTACAACACCAACAGGCAACAATCGATATGGGTGTGTTCACAATGCCCCAAGTACTGTTTGCGAGTCGAACGGCCGTTAAGTTCTACAGAAAGGCTAAACATTGACGCGTGCGTTGGAATAATCGCAGTCCATTCACTTTCGCGCGAACATTTCATGTTAACCGTTTGCTGAGTTTTAGAAGGCATACAATTACGGGTCGAAGGTCAAAACGCAGTCTTTTTCTACACTCTACTGAAAGGTTATCGGCCAGTCGGCCAACTTTTCCGTTTTGTACCCGATTACTGGCTTCAATAAATCAACGCAATTTTGTTAAAAACCAGTTCACCTCATACAATTACAACGATCAATTTAATAACGCACTAAAAGCAGTCTGCCAGCGGGAGCGCCACTATCGGCACGACTAAATCACCCACCACTAATTGTTACAAATGAACCCAACATTCCCCTCCCAGGTGAGGAGGCACGTGCTCTCGAAGCGTGATTTATCAAAACCACAAAATGTGGCCGCTGCTGCTGCTAGTCGTAAACAAAGTTTTCGTGAGATGGATAACTAGCTAAGCTGGCTCGGTTTAGTGGTCAGCTGGTGAGGAATCGACTAGTCTGAAGATAGAGTAACGGGGGAGAGAAATTTGGTGAAGAAGAAAAACCGAATGCAGTACAAACTACCCAGTTCAAAACAAAATATACAAAAAGTTGATGGCTCTAAATGGATCTAACAAAATATAGGCAGGTTTACAGCTTTTAACAATGTTATTAAAATATTCATCTTAAAATATTCGATAAGGTTTGATTTAAAATTTAATTTAAAGACTCCAGTCAGGAAAGTTTAACATATATTTCTAGTATCACATTTTATGATAAATACAAAAACATAGTCACAATCCCAAGTACTTTCCCACAAAAAAGATATAAAAAAATCACACAAAATCACACAACATCGCTTCGCTTCGCTAGGAGACGGTGATTTTAGCGAATTGCAGACTGGATTTTTTCATGTTAATTGATGATTGTCTAAGCCCAAGTTGCCTAGGAATTGATAACTGGGAAAAGAACCAACTCGTCCTGAACCAGATTCTCACCACCATGATGGACGTCCATTGCCCACACAAAATCACACAAAATCACACAAATTCACACAAAAAAATCGAAATTTGTATTTTAATTGCTTTTTTGATAAATACAAAAATATTGTTAGATTCACAAGATCTTTCCAAAAAACAAGATATCAACATTCGCAAATGTGTGCACTTTTTAGGGTCAATGACTAGTGACCAATAACGTTGTGGCAAAGTGTTGAATACTGTTTTAAGAAAAAACTTTTTTCCCACTCACAAAATCACACAAAATCTCTTAAATCACAGGGACTGCTCTACACCCAAAGTTAAAGATCGAGGGGATAGTCCTCCAGAAAAGAAACGTGAGGAAAGTACTATTCTGCGTGAGTAAAGACCTCTTGCATGTTCATTCGTTCATTGGAACAGTTTATCCTATTGAGTGGCTTACATGGACCACCACTTAGTCACCGAACCATGGTGGCTCATACGGCAAAGGCACGGTTCGATAAGCCGAAGGTCTTGGGTTCGAGTTTCGGTACCGGTACTTTTTTTTGATAGATGAACTTTTTTGGAAAATGAACCCATGAGTATAACACTCTTGGTAATTTCATTTTACCACCGAACCGTGCTCTTTATCCTCTCGTATGCCGATGTCCAGTTCTGGGTGTAGCATTTCAAAGCTTCAAGGATGGAAATTAAAAAACAAATTTGGTTATTCTTTGTGGGTTCCAATCTAAAATACAAATTCATTACACTAATAAAACTTTAATTCTGAGTCAACATGTTTTAATTTAACCAATTTGACGGTTCACTTCCCATCGCCAAAACCTTCCCTCTCGATTACATCATAAACAACCTTTCCTTAATTATCTCAGCATGTGGTACTTCTCTGATTTATCTTCATAAATTAAAATCGCTACCCACGGTGTCTTCAGCTCAGCGAGCGCAATCAGATGACAGTAATTTTCACTTTTCGCACCGGAATGCCGGCGTTTCAGTCGAAATTGTTAGCTTGAGTTCCATTCAACAGCCAGCCAGCCCAGCTGATCCGGGGCCCGTAATTAGCCCAACAACTTTTCTCACTGGCGTCCAATTTTCACGATCGCGAGCAGCGTGAAGACTGGGGAGGGGAAAAGACCCCCCTGTCGAGCGGAAAATCGAAATCAACAATTAACTTCATTAAACTGCAACAAACTACCCTTCCCGATACAGCCCCTCCCTCTCTACCCTTAAACGTAACAAAAACAAAATCAGCGAAAAAAAACTTGCTAAAAAGAACGCGATATAATCGTGCGCTAATTTATCGAAATGTGAAAAACGCCAAAATGAAGCGCAAGCACGCAAACGCCTTTTCTCCGGGTTCGGTCGAACCGATTTTCCGCCGCGGTCCCTTCCACGGCAGATTTTGTTGGTGGAACTGCCTTTATGTTGCAGCGCGTTTGCATAGGAGGTGAGGTTATGTGCGCGATTTCGTTCCACGATGACGAGCTTGGCATTCAACTGCCAATCACATGCCCGCCAGCGAAATGATAAGTGCAAGATTGTAACGGGGACCTTGGTAAAAGGTTCCTGAACCAATAATAACAGAGCTTGTTAAAGACTTTGTTGTTTTAAATATTTTTTTTATTTCCAATTTCATCAAATCACACCATATTTTTTTTAAATACAAGGTTTGCAAATTAACAAGAAACCACAGTTTAGAGAACATGTCTTGTTAATTATCAAACATTGTTAGGTTAAAGCTTTCTGCAATCCTAGAAATATTAAAACAACGCAGAATTTAGTATGTTTGAAAACATCAAGTTGTGCTAGCTAATAATTTTTTTAACAAGCTGTGTTCTTTTTCACAGATTTCCTCTACTCGGGGTCTCTCAGAAAGTGAAATAGATGGTTATGCTCTCAGTGATGTTGAGGTGCTTCTGGCGCCTTCAATCTCAACGAGAGTGAGAGTGAGTATTGGGAACTGCTGGGCTGAGCCAACCGTATGGGGTGGGCAGGTACAGTTGGGCGTTTCATGACCGAGTGAAGAGGCGGGCGGAAGGCTTATTAAAATGTTTTGAACTGTACCTCGAGCAGTCACACGTGGAAAAAAGAGGTAGCCACTTGAATGTTGCAATCAGTTTGGGTGGAAGATATCCGGAAACAATTTTACTATGTTTTGTAATTATTGTATAATTGATATGATGCTTTGAGCATTTAACAAATTTTGTTCGTTTTGACTGAAATGGAAATTTGTAGCAATAGTTCTCTTCTATTTAGGAAAGTTAAAATTTCATGAAATTCCTCCCTCGATCCGGAACCTATTCGTCAGTCATATATTCCAACTCATCAAGTCCGTTATTGTTGTCGATAGAATCAGTTGCGGCGAGAAGGGCTCCATTAGCTTCAATATACGTTCTGTTGAGCGGGCAGTGCGACTAGACATCAAAGAAGCTACTCGTTAAAGGGAGCCAACAACAGAAATTTGCTCCATCACGAGGGAGTCGCATTTCATTGGCCTTCGGAGGAGCACGCGAGAGCCCTTAAGAAGGTTAGGCTGTGGAGATCTTGGCAGTACTGTTTGGAAGTATGGGGATAACTCTGATAATTTTAGAGAAATTTAAAATTGACTTGATGATTTCTGTAATTTTTCTCACTTATAAATCAAATAACATTGAATTATTCTAAGATTAACACAATCCTTCTGTCAATAAACACAATCCGAACTATTTCAAACGACAGTGTTCCTCGGCTCATCCTCCAGCACAACCCCGAGAAGGGTTCTGATAGCTAATGAATGTTCAATAAATAAAAATAAATTAACCTATTGTTATCTGATAGCGCTGTACTACTCAGCGCAACTGTTCACAGCCCGTTCAATGGTTCTTGGTAGCTGACTTTCATCGTGACTGTTCGCAACAGTCCCGCCTCGTAATGCAATTTAATGGCTGCTCGGCAATGTCGATGGACCACGATGAGTCAGTCAACAAGGATTCCAAGTTTGATGACCCCCTTCTAAGTTTCTAGGATGAGATTTCAACGCCACGCAAAGGTGCGAACTCTGTTTCTAACGCCTTCAGCTTCGTTCAAAGGACAAAATCAACACCTTAACAAGATCCTTTCCTGAGGGGGGCGAGCAATACCATAAGCGTCGCGTTTGCTGGAGGAGAATTTACTGCAGAAATCAACAACGCTCAAAAAAAGAGAAAATGTCACTTCCTACACACGGGCGGACAAACACTCGTGGCCAATTTCTCCACGGCGAACCGTAACGCGCCACCGCCGTCCCGAAGGCCTTCAGACGGTCCTCAGCTGGCTGACTGAGAGAGTGATACGATCGATTACGATCGTTTGTCAAGCGGAACCTCTTTTGCCGCCAACGGCGGGAGCTCATTTGCATGCCCGGGGATCCCGGGTTGGGTGCCTGCCTGATGGCCACTTGTTGGACCCACACACATACTTCGGGAAGGTATGCGGTAGTGCGTATGTTAATTTTACGACCTGCGATATCATGGACAGTGAAGGAATGGCAAAATTGTTGGTCGAAATTTAAGGGCGATGAAAAATTGACGTTTTTTATTTTTTCAACGTTTTATTCACATATCAATTTTATAACTTTAAGGAAAAATAGCATGAAGTTTAAAAAATGTTTCTAAAATTATCTAAAAAATTTAACTTACTATTTTGTATATGTTATTTTGTTCCCGATTTCTAAACACTTTTTGTTTTTTTATTGTCATTAGAATAAAATTAAATTACCTAAACAACTAATGTTTAAACGGGAGTTGAGGAACAGCAGCAACCGATGACCTGCCTTGGAAATTAAATCATGCTCTGAGAAAAATAAGTTCCAATAATCGTGAATAATGGGAATCTCGAAACAAAGTGTTCATATTTCCTGGTATATTTTTTGAAAAACGTTCAATGAAAATTTGAACGCATTGTTCGTGGTTCCCAAATTCAAGAACGCTTGTTCACGATTTTTGGAACTTATTTTTCTCCGTGTACCTCCTATTGAAATGGTCGTATCGCTTGCTTAGGGGCTTCCTAAATTCCATCCGAAACTTTTTTGGAAATACTACTGAATCCGCGGGTCCGATGCTCTTCATTAACGAGCCTATATGGAGAGGCGAAATGTTATTCTCTGGGCTCCAAACGAGCTGTCAAAATAGGTTTCCAATCGAGCAATAGGGCCTTTCAAGTGTAAGGTTGGAGTCATTTTAACTTATTTTTAATCAAAATACATGAGATAAGAATTTTAGTTTTTTCAAACAATTAGGGTATATGACCCTATTAAGATTTAACTGAATCCAATGAACAGAGAGTTTAAGCAGGGTCGTTTTCTAGCTTACCTCATCCAAAAATTTTAACATTTTTGATTATTTTCGATTTATCAGTTACTTTTTCTAATGCCATTCGCATTTCCTATCATTTTCCTAGCACATCGATTAGGTCCAAAAATTTTGGCCTCGTTGCTTATCAGTTTTGGCTCGTTACACCTTGTATAACTTTCTGTTTTTTACTGGCATCAAGCAAATTTCAGCCGGTTTCCGAGCAATGCGAGTGTTATTTATTTAATACTTATATGTTTTAAGTCACTAAACCGTTGAAATTACAGATCTATAGTTTCAAAAAATACAATTGAAAGCATATTTTCAAATCAGCCGCTTTAGATCAGTTTTTGGAGCTACTTTTCCTTCAATTCATGGCTATCACCAATACATGTAAAACAAGGTGTTGCCAGTTTTCTTTATGAATTTATTTTGTTACTTCATTGAAATTAAATGCCAAGTTTTTACTTAATAATTTGAATTAGATTTTCCAACTGTAATTTGTTCAAATGAAACTATGCTTTAAAAAGCAAATTATAAACAGAAACAATGAAAATATGATTTTTTTTAAATGATAAAAATGCAAATTAATGATAGAGATAGGGATGATTGCAAACTAGCCTAAAATTAAAACTGATGCTGACCGTTCCTGAGAACAATGCGAAATATGTTGCTGCTTTGCATAGTAGGTCCAAAACAGAGTCATATACCCTATTTTGTTTGTAAACAAAAGTATCAAATAATTTGTAATGTAAATAATTTCGTTTTCGGATCAAAAATATTTTTAACAGATTCCAACTAGAGCGTCCAATTTCCCGGGGTTACTGATTTCCCGGGAAACGGGAAATTTTCAATCAATTTCCCGGGAAATCACGGGAAATTTTAAATATATTGAAAATTGTTTCTGAACTTGTTTCTGATTGATATTATTCAAAAAATTGTAAAGGACAGCGACTTTAACGGTTAAAATAAGTGTCTAATAACTAATTGACTGCATGTAAAAAATCATACAGCTACAAGAAAATGATTTTTTTTTCAAATTGCAATAAATCAAGTAAAATAAATCCAAAAAGTATGTCAGGTATTTTTAATGGAAAATAGTTTTTTATCAAGTGAGTAAAATGAATTCATACTCAAAATTAACAATTCTTTTAAACTTGTTTCAGAGAGTGTGGTTTTACCAATACGCATATTGGAAATGAAAAAAAAAACATGCAGAAATTATGTTTTTCATGACAAATATATTATCTATAATAAGTCATACTGGTTTCAGCTCTTGAACAAAATGGTACAGCTTTTTATTATTTCCTTAAAGCCATACTTCTCGTGTTTGTTTTACTTCAAGTTTTTAATAAGTAACTTTTTTCATTTTTTCATACCTCTCAAACCATACAAAGTAGTCTTTTAATGGTTTTTTTTAAGGTTTCATTATACCACATGATTTTCAGGTTTATAATTGACTTCGTTTGAAAGTTTTTTCATGGCACAAAAACGTAATTCAAATTGTACGAACATCTTATTTGATCATAGTAAACATAAAATGTTAAAAAAATCTCTATCTTACTTTGGCAGTAAGGGGTTTATATATTTTTTTTAACGAAATAACACCAGTAATTCTGTAAAAAATCATATCTATATTGTAGAAAATCATTTTCATTATGCAAGATCCTTTTTCAGTTGCTTCAGACATTAATATCATCAGAAATAAATGTCGATATCAAAATTTCTGATAATCTGATACATATATGAACTTAACAATGAATATTATTGCACAAAATAATGATACGTTTTTTCATCATTTTTTTCAGAGCATTTTCAAAATATTGGTTCCAAAAAATTAAGAAATTGTATGCTTCTTTTTGAATTTCGGGAATTCCTGGGAAATTTACAAATTTCCCGGGAATCGGGAAATATTTTTTTCCGGGAAATCCCGGGAATTCCCGGGAAATTTTTTCCCGGGACGGGAAATTGGACGCTCTAATTCCAACCTAATACTAACAAGGCTTTGTTACTCGATTGGAAACTTATTTTAACGGCTCGTTTGGAACCCAGAGAGTAACAAATTTCAATCTTTTATAGTTGAATGAGTTTGTAGCTCAAGCATGACTTCGAATTTTCCAAATTCCAAATTCCAAATCCAAATTCCAAATTCCAAATTCTTCCACCTCTTCCTCTTTAACCACAGTGCAAAGTGCAAATAATTTAAAATTCAAATACCAGTCCAGACTGTTTATCCAAAGTCCTCATAAATCGCAATTTAAACATGAACAAATCAATGTGATTTGGGAAATTGCAATCTATAAAAAATACGAAAATCAAAAAGTAGATTTGTTTTGGTTTCTGTTTTACGAGATATGGCAAAATTGTATTTTGTTATCGTTACTATACTGGACTCAACATAATACTTTATAGAACGTTTCAAGGTTGGATGTTGTAAATTAGGATTGGTATCATTTCCGCAACCATCTTCCTGCACCACGTTGGATAAAAAATGATGATTTCAGGACACAAGATGAATTTTTTGATACAAAGTTTGACAGGTATTTGAGAGACCATAATTTTGCGAAATAAAATAGGATAATGTTTGGCTAAAAATACTTAAAAAGTTTGAGGAACATGAAATGTTTAAAATTGTTTGAAAAGACAACCCGCTCATTTTGGTCAACAAGATTTTTTTGTATTTATCCATTGTGAGCACTACTTGAGCACTACAGGTCGGCTCTGGAATTGCCTAGTTTTGGGAGTTGCACAGGAAAGCGCTTGCGTTTTTTCAACAAGCCACGTGTCGTTGAAGGTGGATGATGTTGGAATCTCATCGAAACTAGCTGCGTTTTGTGGTTTTTTTGTCCTAGCCCGTATACCTTAATTTTGAAAGTGGCTCTCAAGCGACGAACATGGAAATTGGAGGAGGGTGGGGCGGAACTGGGAAAAATTTTGTTTGTTCAAAGTTTACTAATTAAACGCTGTTTGTTTGTTGTCGAAAACACGTTCAGACTGAACGAGTCACCAGTCGCGTCGATGGTCAGCTTTTTTGTGTTGATTTGATTTGAAATGTAGACGTCAACTAGGTGCAGCCGTTTGTTTTGGGGTGGAGTCGAATGCGTTGACGGTGCTACTGCTGTGTGGACTGCAGGTCGTCATGGTCAAAAATAGGGGGTTAAGTTGATGTTAACCTTTGTTGTTTGAGGTGATTTAATTGTTTGTTAGATGAAAGGAGATACGGCAGAGCTCAAATAAAAAGTGTTAATTAGGTAAAGAGCACACTAAAAAAATATGAAAATTACACTAGACGTAATTGAAATATTGACAGAAAATCAAAGAACGTATCATAAAAAGCAACTGAATTTTACATCTTACCAGACGTAATCACCAAACAAAATTGCAAAAATTAAATCCGTGATCATATGGTTGAAGTTACTGAATATTAACATTCAATAAATGTAATTTTAAGTCTCGTATGATGCACATAACTGGAGCATATGATTTGTCTGAATATTCAATCACGTTACTTAATTTTACATAAGTTCGTATAGAATTTCACCTATTTTGGCTGCTCCGCATCTCTGCGTGTACGACTGTCAAAGTCAGCCATCTTACACTGTGCGATCACAACAGTCGAGTGGAAGTTTTATTTTGCTGCTAAGGTGTTCAGAGAAACGAAACTCTTCGCAATCTTTTGGCAGTTTTGTGTTCCTTAGAACCGTTCAAATATGTCAAAAGAAGGAGATTTTGATGTCCGGTTCCTGAAGGCCATTGCCAGTTCCGGTGCTCAAGCAGAATCCGGAGTCTGTTCGCTAGTTTCAAGGTGATTGAGATAGAGCTGAATTTCGTGCATAAGTCAACATATTAATCTTTCCCTGTCCCCAGAATGCTGCAGTACATTGCGGAAATCCTTAGAAAGCTTGGTCCGAAACCGCTTTCCGAGACTTCGCTACAAGCATCGACAAGCCTACTTCCTCAAGTGGCTGTCCATTCAAGCACGCCAGGGAAAATGACTCCGACGAAGATGTTTCGGTGGCCGCATCTGGAACAAAAACGGCACGGATTCAAGAGTGCTCGACTCGTAGTGTGGTGAATTGAACAGTTTTCCAAGAAGAAAAGTGAATGCTATCGGAATCCGCCGAAATATTGAGTTCTGGACCAAAATATTGAAAAATGTGCGCCGTTGATTCCGGACTCCCGATAGAACCGAACCAGCACACTCACACAAAGGCTGTTCGTGCCCAAGGTAGAATCTGTTCTAGGCGATAACTCGAAGTCGAATGATGTCGAAAAATAATGTGGTATATGTGCAAGTGAAAAGTAATCAAATAAATATAAAATGTAATTGAGCTGTCGGAATAAATATGTTTATTTAAACGTCGAAGATTTATTTTTATTTCCTTACCTAGAAACATCAGCCAAAACTTCCCAAAAGCCGCATCCCAGTGAAATTAGGTGAATTTGAATTTTACATCAACGTAAGTTCTTTCGTGTAAAATTCAATGCTCATAGAATGCCTAGCAAAGGGTCGTGTAATTTTCTAATCTGATGTAATTTTGCGTCAAAGATGACGCTCCAGTTATGTGCATCGTTTAGACAGAAAATTACACGATTATTTTTTGGTGTGAGCACATTGAGTTTACGGCCGCTGTTAGATCTTTATTTTGAGGCGTTTATGTTAATTTGTTGAGAACTGAAAAAAAATGTTTGCGTTTCAAACAGATGGTCACCTGTTATTTCCTCGTAATCCGGAATAAATTGCTACATCGGAGTGCTCAAATGGAAAAAAATCAAATCCAATCAATAAAGTTAAACTTATTAGCTAATTGCACTGCCTAATGGGACCACGCCAACATGCATTTGCTTCCGATAAAACTTACAAATCATCGACTTTCCACTGCAACTGCACAAGTAACTTGCAAGATAAGATTGTCCCTCATGGAAAAGCAAAAAAAAAGCACATTGAAGAGCAGGGCACCCACCGTAAATCCTGCCTCGAATGACAAATTTCTTTATCGCTGAAACTAACTTCTTGTCGTCCACTCCAATACGTGCGTACTCCTCTCTTGGAGACTTGATCGGAAGAAGCGGCGAGAAACTTTGTCGCATAAATGCGCCTTGGGACCCGTTTCGCTCGATTCACTCGCTGACCACGATTAATTTGCTGGACCTCGATGATTTATGAAGCCCCTGCCAGCTTCTATTAGGCCGCAATGTTTAACATGTATTAAATCGATCGTTTGGGTGGACCGGATCCGGCCAACTTTTGTAAGATTGTAACACCCCACTCCGTACTAAGTCCGCACACAACTTTTTCTCTCACCTGAAACCACTTTCATTCATCAATTTTCACTGGAGAGTTTCCTCGTTTCACACCTGGCCGCTAATTGAAAGTGTCAACCTGCTGCCGCTACCTTGAGGGAAACTGCAATTGCAGCATAAGTGCATACTTTGTACCAAGAGATGCAAGCCGAGGTTTTAAAGGAAGGAGCCCTCTTGTCACAGCGTTTTAAACTTCATTCACACCTCACCAACTTTACGAGCTTTGACGCAGCGAAAGAAGGTCGCTGTGTGTCTAACCACTTTAAAGTCCCATTTCGTCTAGAAATCGTAAATGTCGTAGCTGCGACATCAGCTGATGGGATGCATCAGGTTGACTATGTTTTAGTTTGCAACACTTTACCAATCGGCGTACCAATCCGTTAAGCTGTACGAAAAAGTTCAAGAGGGAAACAACCAATTTTCCGCTTTAATACATATTGGTGACAGATTGTAATTCTGGATCTATGACAAAACCGTGTTATACGTGTTTTTTAATGATCAAGAAGTAATTTGAAAAAGAAACTGTCTACCAACTTAAACACTCGGTAAAATTTCATCATGAATATTTCTAAAGTTTTTTTTTGAAAAGTTTCAATAAGCTAGCGTCATGTTTCGAAATCCGGACACTTAGTAGCATTTCATTTTTGTTTTAGCTGACAAAAAAAATGTAATACGTTGGAAATGTAGAAATATCATAAGGATGTAGTATAAACAGTCAATTTCAAGAGAATGCATGCAAAATATGTCTTTTCTAACCAGTTTTCTTCAGAGTTTTAAAATTGAAATGACTTGTTGTGCTTCGGATCCCGGACACTGCTAAAAGTTGATTCTGGACACTTTTGCTTCGAATTCCGAACACTCGATTTTTCTTATGAATCGCACAAATTTTGGACGGAAATTTTAGTTGGATTCTCTAGGCCTCAAATAAGCTGTTAACATCAATACATTTGATGTTTTGTATACAAATTTGCTAGAATTTAAGGAAATCAGAACCATAAATTTCTGGTTTGCCTTCCCGGTGCGTCAGACGGCTATGAAATGTTTCAGTGAAATGTTTCACATTTTTTGGTAAACTCATATTTTTATTATATTTGCCGGAAATTTGACGTTTTTCTTCGGGTTTGAATTATTTTTTATTGACAAATTCCAAGAAAGTTTCTGATGTTTTTTTCTTGGTTTTGTTTGTGCTGTAAGTGAATCTACATCCTTAAGACAAAAGTGAAGCTCTGCGTGATTTTTTTTTGTGTGGCGTAACAGAATGGATTTCCGTTTAGTTCCAGCCGTTCCGGCAAGACCAGAAGTTGTTCACAACCCGTGGATGCCCGGATTCGATGATGTTCTAGTGAAGCAACAGCATCTCTAGTGAAGTAACAGCACCGTATTCGATGTATATTCGGTTTGTCGAATGCTTTGGAGGCCCTTGGTGAGATCTTTCCATACGTTTTTTTGCTAGATAATTCATATCAATCAATCAATTCGGTTTTATTAGTGAATAATCATGTTACAATTTGTTCATTCGCAGTACATAACAGAGTTTTGGAGTTCCTTTCAACTGTGTGTTAAATCTCAATCCATTTTGGAACGATTATTGCTTATGACTAAGAGATTAGAAAAAGTAAGAAAAAATTTAGAAAAAACTTACTGAAAATAATTCATATTATATTCTATTTATCAAATGAAATATCCTTCCTACCCCACCCCATCCTCCATGTCCTTAATCCAAATTACACCCCCCCCCCCTCCTCCCTCTTCCCCCTCCTAAAATAATAATAATTACTTGCCAAATTAACACTTACACACCCAACCACAACTCATTCGGAGCGTTTGGTACGGTATGTCCACGCATCCCCTGTTGATTCTGTGAAATGTGATCCGTTCTCAGAATCTGTCTCTGCGGTTAATGCAACGCAGTAGGCCTGGCCGCTTTAATTTTTGCAATACATGTTCGGGGTTACTCGGATGTAATGCAATCATTAATATTGACAAGAAAGGACTTGGGGCGTAATCTAACCAAATGTTCTTCCAGGATGCTTTCTCGGACTGGCTGCGCTTGTGTTTTATTAGATTAGATTAGATTTGATTTGATTAGATTAGATTAGATTAGATTAGATTAGATTAGATTAGATTAGATTAGATTAGATTAGATTAGATTAGATTAGATTAGAATAGATTAGATTAGATTAGATTAGATTAGATTAGATTAGATTAGATTAGATTAGATTAGATTAGATTAGATTAGATTAGATTAGATTAGATTAGATTAGATTAGATTAGATTAGATTAGATTAGATTAGATTAGATTAGATTAGATTAGATTAGATTAGATTAGATTAGATTAGATTAGATTAGATTAGATTAGATTAGATTAGAAACTCATATTTTCATTATATTTAAAAGTTTTGACATTAACAACAGCGTCTAAACTAATTTGAAATAAAAGTTGTTGTTACAATTCATCAAATAACACAGTTTTGACAATTATTATTCAAAAATATATACAAATAATTGATAAAACAAGATAAGGTGTCCGGGTTTTGAAGCGTCCGGGAATTCGAATCATGACATTTTTACGTTTCATATGTTTATAGGATCTTTTTTTAAAGAGTCTAGATATCATAATTAAACATAGAAATATTTTAAATTCAAATCAAATTCTTTTTAAAGAACATTTAATTTGAAAAACATCTGGAACATATTTTGATATTTCCAAACTTGCCATATTTTAAATAACTTAAAACTTTCTAAAATACACGATTTTAGAAAATGCACAATACTTATTTTTGTTTTTGAGTTTATATTTTAACTTTTGTTTTTCGCAGAACTATGACACAAATCCACGATATATATTTTTTAAATCGATGATGATTGCACAGTAGAGTGCCCAGAAGAAATGACCCCCGGCTCCACAAGCGGAAATGATTTTTTGGGTTATTTCAAGCATCTGTGCAAATTTTGAGCGCAATTGGTTAAGGTTAACCCATTGAAGCCCGAGCCTAAAATTGGAGAAAAAAAGGTTTTCATACAAAAATGACTTTTTTTTAAATCGCTAATAACTTTTCAGAAACGAGTTTTACAGCTTTGGTATGTTCTACAAAGGTTTTTGAGCATCAAATTTCCATTGAGAATCTCACTTTTGGGAATATTTTGATGAAAGAAGCGCGCCGTGCAGACCAAACCGTAAGCATATTAGGTTTTCCATACATTTTTTCGATTTTTCCCATACAAACTTCACCTTTGAGTATCAATGGGTAATCGGTGACCAATTTTGCTCATATTTTACCCAGAGATCTAAAATAACTCAAGAAACAATATTCAGCTTGTGGAGCAAGGTTTTGAGAAAGTCCCATATTCTGGACACCCTATTGCATAGGTTAATTCGAATACTTTATTGAGTTTGGAGCTATTTTGCGTTTATTTGATTTCAGACTAACTTTCAAGAGTACATTATCATTAGGGGGAGAGGGGGTAATATGCACCCCCGGGGCAAAATGCACCCCCTGCTTTTCTCGGTATTTGGAAGAATTTTCCGGGGGAAAAATCATAAAAATTGGAGGCTTAACATTGCTAAACCATGCTGGACAAATTTGAGCATCGTGGTATAAAAACAGCTTAAGTTATTTGCAAAACTTTAAAATATTGTGTTTTGATCTAATTTTCATTGAACTTTCATTATGATTTTTGCACAATATAAAAAGCATTTATTTTTATTGTAAGTGTTGAGGTATATAGTTTTTGCCATAATCTTCATTATTGTGTAGATAGATGAGTCCAAAAACATCAAAAAATGCATTTTTAATTAAATTTTTTGCAAAAAGCGTGGTCGGGGCAAAATGCACCGCTGTGAAGCTCCTTTGTAAAAACAGCGGTGTCATCTAGTGGTGACTAGTGAAAACTGCTTTTAGCCGGTGCATTTTGCCCCATGTTGTGGTGCATTTTGCCCCGTTGTTGTATTGCATTTTGCCCCAATGTTGCGGTGCATATTGCCCCGCATTGTTGTTTGAAATGAATCAAAAATATTTTTAGAAATCTGTTATTTTTAAACAATTTTGAGGTTTTTAAAGACTTTTTTCACTTGGATGACATTGAATTATAGTTATTAATGAACATCTAACGAAATTCTTTCACAGAAATGCTGTTATGGTTGAGAAATCACAGTTTTCCCTTAAGGGGTGCATATTACCCCCTGTCCCCCTATATTTTATTTTTGAACCAAACACTCGTCCCCACCACAGCATGAACCAAAACAAAAACCTCAGCGCGCAACAGACGACGAACCTCCCCCCGCTCGAGAATTGACCTTCAAAGCTGTGCAAGCTCGGCTCGGCTCAAAGAACTGGTTTTCAGGGATGCTCGTCCGACCAGGCCGCAGCCAAGATAATCTTCTGACATATTCGGACAATAATCGAACGCGCGTGGAATGTGTGTAAAACCCCCTCCCGACTGTTCTTCCACCCTCAAGTGACCACCTGGGGTTAAAAACACACAAAAAAAAACTTTAGGAAATTGATTTTTTAGGCGTGTTTTGTTTTACACTTTTGAAATTTAAGTTATAAAGTTTTTTCAACTGTGTATTGTGGGAGGCTGCCCAAGCGGCCAGAAATAATTCGGCGCGCGAGATGTTATCTCACGCTCGATTGGGTTGCAATTTGGCTCGAGTGAGTCACTTTTGGTATCTCTGAGGTTGAGGGGGTGAGATATAAATCCACCGTAAAGCCACCCTATACTCCGCTTACTACAAAAGTGACAGGTTGGGCAGTAAGATCCTTGTCGTACACTTGTTTGCGGGGAATATAAGAAATAAATTGCCTCGAATGGAATGTGATTGTTAGCAAGTGTGACCCTTTGATCTGCTGTAGCTGTTGCAGTGACTTTAATTCACAACGGTTTTTACTGCTGATTGAAAGGTGTGATTTGAGGGACAATTTGTAGCTAACCTTGAAACGTGGCCAGATTTGAATTGACACAGAAAATCTGAATTTGAAATTAGGCAAAAAGGTTGAGTGATATCCACACGTTTTATTAAAATTTATTAAGAATTCTGATTTTTTTGACTATTTTTCCGAAAAAATTGTACCAGCTTATCTTGGACACCCTCAAATACCAATCCGGGTCACCGAAGTACCTTAACACCAGTGCTAACCATAAAACCATCGCGTTTTTCGATGACACCTCTCTGTAGGTAATTACCTATCGTGTGGCCCACTGCATTGGCATGCCGGCCGGTTGCGGCAGGCGCTTCTTCCTGTACACACACCACCCCTCCTCCTACGATGGCATGGGGTGCGATTAGGCACTTGTTTTTATTGCGCCAACCCGGGCCGCGGACAGTGTTGTCGGTACTGGTGGCACGCCATCACACCGCGATTCCGTCACTACCGGTGTCTTGGTCAGGGAGGTGGCTGAGTGTTGGCAACTTTACAGTATGTTGAATAAAAAATGTCGGATTGAAATTGATTTTTTTTCAATAATAGAAATTTTTAGATTTAAAGAATTTTTGAATACAATTTGGCAAAAAACGTTGTGACCAAAGAAGCCATGTTGTGTCATTGGTTCACCCATACAAGTCTCCATTTTGACAACAATAATAAGAAAATATTTGAAAATCTGTATCCCTTGGATCGATCGATTCGGCAATGTTGTAGTTATTGATTAGAACTATTCAGAAAAAATAGAAAATTTATAACAGAGGAAGATTTTTTACAGTCTGCTAGACTACCATAATCGGACAATTTGTTGCTGAGATACAACCTTGCAATGACTTAAATTTGATTAAATTCGGTGCTTCTAAGTGTCATCCAATAAGCCCGCATTTTTTAAAAGATTCGTCAGATTTTTAATGTTCAGAACGTAACGTTTGTTAAGTTTTTCGATAATTCTGAAAAATATTTCGGAACTTTACAAACATAAGCTAGTTCTGATCTCATTGACCCTCATCCCTCGTCCTTGAAATTGGCAAGCAAAAATATTATCCACTTGACGTGGAGCTTAGTGAGCTTAAGATGGCCTTAGAATGATAGAGTTGAATCCAAGATTCGGTAGAGAATACAAGTTGAATTTCATAACTATAAAAGATTTGCATAGTCGCAGGCGCATTGAAATTGAATCTACAATACCACGCTAAAATAGCCTGGGCGACTCATAAGAATTCATCCTAAAAGAGATGACAAAATTGAAAGTTTTCCAGTTAGAAATGAGAGTGGAAACTGTCGTCACCACTCGCCTCGCTCTTTAGACTATTTATCTTCCCAAAAAAACTGTCCAACTCCAAGCGAAACTTACTTGAGGATACCGTGGAGATTTTCCCTTATCCTCTTAAAAAAGTGGAGCATCAACAATTCTCGTCTTCTAGATCCTTATTTGTTGTCTCTTGTGCGTGGTGGAGATGGGATCGGTCGGCAATGGATGGTTGTCATGGTGTTGAGATTCTGGTTCATGTGGAATAAGTTTACTAGCGTGCCCAGCTAATCGAGGAAGGTGGGGCAATAATATGAAAGTTTTAAAAATTACGTCATTTATGGACACCCTCTGACCAAATTTAGAACAAATTTCTGAGGATGGTGGGGCAGTTGTCCCATGTTGCCCACCCTGTGCACGCTAGTGAATAAGTTGTTCTCCCAAGTATCGATTTTTAGGCAACTTGGACTCGGATAATTATTGCATGAAACATGACGAAATCCAGTTTACAATCCACTAAAATTACCGCTTCTAAGCGAAGCGAATAAACTAGTTTTAAAAATTATAAAAGAAAATTTCGGAATGTCAACAATAACTGATTCGGAGCGTTTGATACGATATGTCCACGCATCCTTTACTCCCCTGTTGATTCTGGTAAATGTGATCCGTTCCCAGAATCTTTCTCTGCGGTTAAATGCAACGCAGTGGGCCTGGCCGACAAGACAAGAAAGGACTTGGGGCGTATTCTAATCACAAGTATTTCCAGGATGCTTTTTTCGGATTGGCTGCGAGCGAGTTGTGGCGCTATAACCACGGCAAATAGTGTCCAGGGCATTCGTGGAAATACAATGTCCCATCCCAGAGGGTCCCGGAGTACCAAGCCTTCTTAGCATGGTGCTCCCAACGAATACAACCAAATCTCGGAGCGTATGGTGGTGTGTCCCCACGCTTCTTCCTCCCCTGTCGATTCGGAATTGTGTTGTTGTTCGAACACTCAGTGCTCAAACTCAACCCAATTACGAGTCATCTCTGCGATACGGCTTTACGCAGTAGGCCTGGCCGCTTTAACGCTTGTGATGTTTCAATGCAATCTAATGCAATGGCGCACTACAAATGTTAATAAATGACAAGAAGAGTGCTAGGCGTCATCTAACCTAAGGCACTCTCCAGGATCCCTTCGAAAGATTGGCTGCGCTAGGGTCTGATTCGATTAGATTAGATAGATGCATTCTTTGGATTGGCAGCGCTAGATTAGATTTATTTCGGCATGTCGAAAAACCTCATAGTTTTATCGTTTTTTAATGTTGAAAATCCGACGAATGGTTGTCGAGATATCTTCTTTTGAAACATAAAATCCAATTGGGTGACTCTTATGTGACACGGATATAGAATCTTTATGAAAAAAAAAATCTTTAAAAAATGGTTAGATGTTTAGTATTCTACACAGAAAAAAATAATGTAAATTTGGAAGCTGTAATTTTGGAAGGTTGAATATTACCTCTTTTATGAAGTAATTTTACCTCAATTTAGACTGAAAAAGTGACATTACACCAGAAAAGTGGTAAAATTACACATTTCCAGAGGTAAAATTACACATTTTTTCTTACATAAAAGATGTACCCCTTCCCAGATGTAATATTACCATGATTTTTTTTTCTGTGTACAAAAAAATCCACACAAATTATCGATAAATATGAAAATTTATAGCCATTTTTTTCTAATTTCAAAAAGAATAAAGTTTTGATTTTTTTATAAAAAGTCATAGTTTCGTGGTTATTTTGAGTTAGCTAATTTAAAAATCTGTGACTTCTTTTGAAACGTATTTTTACGTATTTTACCGAAAGATATAAAAAATTCCTGATCGTATTAAAAAAAAAATTGAGGATATTATTTTTAGAAAATACGTACCATTGTTAAAATTTTGAATAAATGATATTTTGGAATGTATTAATTTTTATTTTAAAAAACTAATGGGAACTCGATACCGCAAGATTTTTTGACAATTTATCATGTTTTTAATACATTAAGAGGCAGTATTTGTAAATTCTGCTCGGTTTGTTCTAGAGGTCGTATCGAGGTGCTCCGATTTGGATGAAACTTTCAAGGTTTGTTTGTCTATACATGAGATGAACTCATGCCAAATATGAGCCCTCTACGATAAAGGGAAGTGGGGTAAAACGGGCTTTGAAGTTTGAGGTCCAAAAAACATGAAAAATAATAAAATTGCTCGCATTTCCGTAAAATTTCACCAATTCCAACTCTCTTAGATGCATTCGAATGGTCTTTTGAAGCCCTTCAAAATGTGCTATAGACATCCAGGATTGGTTTGACTTTTTCTCTTAGCTTTTGCGAATTACTGTTAAAAATTGATTTTTTCAAAACCTTAATATCTTTTTGCAACAGCCTCCAACACCCATACTTCCATAGGTCAAAAGTTAGGAAATTTCATGGACTATAAGCCTACGGTAGTAACTTTTTGGCCAATCGCAGTTTTTCTCATAATTTTACGATTTTTCTATAACAAACATTTTACAACGTTGGTTTTTGCCCTGTAGGCTTCCATAGCGGCACTTTTTGGTCTCAATGTTGACATATTCGGAATCCTCAGGAAATTTTACATTAGATTGAGATGTTGGAGTTATGAATTTGATTAAGAAAATAATTAAATAAAACATTTATGAAAAAAAAGTTAGATTTTTCATACCCTGTGTTCAATACGTCAAATGCTGTATCAAGTAGGCGAATACCTGTTTTACCCATAATCCGACAAAATGCTAAATAATATTTTAATTAATTCTAAATGGCATTTTTTCCAATCAAATTCAAAATTCCAACACCTCAATCTAATGTAAAATTTTCTGAGGATTCCGAATATGTCAACATTGAGACCAAAATGTGCCGCTATGGAAGCCTACAGGGCAAAAACCAACGTTGTAAAATGTTTGTTATAGAAAAATCGTAAAACTATGAGAAAAACTGCGTTTGGCCAAAAAGTTAATACCATAGGCTTATAGTCCATAAAATTTCCTAACTTTTGACCTATGGGAGTATGGGTGTTGGAGGCTGTTGCAAAAAGTTATTAAGGTTTTAAAAAAATCAATTTTTAACAGTAATTTGCAAAAGCTATGAGAAAAAGTCAAACCAATCCTGGATGTCTATAGCACATTTTGAAGGGCTTCAAAAGACCATTCGAATCCATCTAAGAGATGCATCTAAGATGAAGTTTTACGGAAATGCGAGCAATTTTAAGATTTTTCATGTTTTTTAAACCTCAAACTTCAATGCCCGTTTTACCCCAATTCCCTTTGTCGTAGAGGGCTCATATTTGGCATGAGTTCATCTTATGTATAGAAAAACAAACCCTGAAAGTTTCATCCAAATCGGAGCACCTAGATACGACCTGTTTCACATCGGTGAAAAACTCGCTCTTAAGCTAAATTTTATTTCATTATATTTTTAAAATACAAGAAAAATACTGTCTGAAACTAAATCAAAGTATTACAATTAATGAAAAAAACTATTGACTCGAGAAATAGACAAGAGACATGAAGAATCTATAAGGCTTTCTAGTTTTAGCAGAAAAAAACTATGTTTTATATAAATTCCCAAAATTCCCTTTATACCCAATTTCAATAAAGAAATTATGTTGGCAAAGTCAAAAGCACTTGAAAATGCCACAATTTTTGTTTGACAAGGAAACGCTTATGTTCTTTTGATTTAAAACAAACTGTGGTAATTTATTGGTTTCAATTTGAAACTATTCAATTTTAAACTATTGACCCCACTGAGTGTAAGTTTATCGCCGGGTCGCTTCCCTCCCAAGGTATCTAACCAGGCAAAATCAAAGCGCTGGATGATGCGTCAGGTGTAGTGTGCAGTGTAGTATGTTGTTTTGTGTTAAGTAACTGTTGTTTACACTTTTTAAAACTTGTCAGCCGCTGCCGTGACTCCAGTCCGGAAACCGGTCCCCCAGTTGTTAGCAGGATCTGACCGGTAGGCAAATCGATAGAGGCTGCTGCCGTTGGACAAAACGCGCGCGCGCGCGCTCCAAACAGTTACAGTTACGGCCAGGTCTCTTTAGTTCGTCAACGTCCACCAAAGTCGCGGTTCAGCGCCGGCCAAACCGGTAGACTGCGGCAGTCAGTCCCCAGCGAGTCTTAAAGACCGAAATTAATTAACTTACACATTAGCCGACATTTGGAGCGCAGCTATGCGCCGCCGAGACATGAGGAGGAGTTTCATGCTGGCAAGTCTGTGCTCATGTTCAGTGCAGTGTGTTCAAGCTTGTTGGTTTTTACCTGCAATGAGACGGAAGGAAAAAAAAAGTGGAGCATTAGGAAACTTGGTCAACTTGGTGGTTAAAGTCACATGCAACTACTGTGACGAGGATTGTTGCTGGTATTTGTTTTTTGTTTCAATTTAAACACTGTCTGGATCACGGATAACGCAGTTTAATACTGCATTTTATGTTATAGCTGATCAGGGTTGTTAAAATATCAAAATATCAGCTCTCAGCAACTACAATTATCCCGCCTGAATATTCATGCCTCAAATACAACTGCTCTTCTCTCTTCATTGAAACTCTCAGCGCCGAATATAGCCGAACACGTTTGGGGCTTGCCCACTCGCGATTGACATTTTCCTTTTCTCTCTCATTCCCGCTCCCACGATCATGCTACCGCAACAGCGTTTAACCACAAAAGCCGCCACAAAACCAATTTCGCAAACGCAGTTTGACGGGACGTCATGCGTGGTCGGATCCTAATCGCCATCTCGCGTTCTCTCATTGCAGTTTTTGGAGAGATTGAGAGACTCAGCGGTGAGAGCGCATAGTCGGGGTAAAGGGGAAGAGTGATAGAGAGAGAATGACATCGCTGGGAATCACGAGACACAAGAAGAGATCTCACGAGCTATAGCGACGGCCACTATACTCTCGGATATTTTTGGTGCAGAGATAATCTATTGATAGCTTTTTTATCACTCATTTGCAACACTGTAGCTGATTATGCTAAAGGTAAAAATTGAATTTGAAATCGTAGACAAATAAGAAGAAAAACTGGCAACCCTGCCACCGACTTGTTAACCGCGTTGACACACTTCTAACGAATGGTTTCTATTCTAATGGATTGGAGTTAATTGAAAAATTTAAATTGATCCCAAGAACACAACCTAACAGAGCGGAGTCTTGCATGCTTAACCCAAACCAGAACCAACCGCCGATCTGTCAGAGTAGGAATTTATGGTTTGTCCCTGAGGGCAGTGGCAGCCGTGGTGGTGCGTTGCACAAGTTGTTTATCCACTTGGGGGAAGCCAATAAAATAGTTAGCATAAATGGCGTACATATCATAGTCAATGGCGAAGGTAGTCTCACTTAGTTCAGGCAGAATTTGAAAGTCTAATTACTTTCTAATAAATCTCCCACCTGAGAATGGCGGTGCTGATCTTTCTATGAGCAACACTAAATGGTTGATATAGCGTCGAGTCAGAGTTGTCCCCCAGGGGTGACTGCATTCCTGAAAGTCATGGCGGTAGAAGTTTTTGCTGTGGCGGTATATTTTTATTTTTTATGCAAAATTAGTAGAGTATTAATAAACATTACTGAGCGTTAATTAGAACTGACACTCCTTCTAAGTGGTTGACGGAGAACTGTGAACAGATCGAAGTTATCAAATCAAATAATTAGAAAAATAAATGTGATGTGAAGATAAAACCAGTTGTCTAAGTGTTGTGTATTTAATTTTTTTTGAAAATGCCGTGGCAAAGATTTTTCAAAGTCGAGGGACATAAACAATAGACCTAATTAAGCCTATATTTTTTGCAACTTTGTTGTGATACTATTTAATTCTCCAGACACTCTCGAAAAATGAAATGCACGACGAAACAAAATAACGAAATTGTACTTTTCGATGTAAGTGTTGAAATGATCTTATTTTCAGCACTCAAATGATTGCTATAAAGTTGATCTTTTTAGTTGAGTTGTTTTGTTTTTGACACGGCAAAAGGCGAAAAGGTTTTCTAAATTTTGTCTCGTAATCTACGCCTTCTATAACTAATTTTGTAAATAGCATCAGAGCAAACCTTTTTGATCAGTTTTTTAAACGTAGCAATTCAAGAATAAGTTCTACAAAAAATGTTCTCAGCGCTTTTCGAGCTTTAAAAACAAACAATTTCGCGTTTTGAAAATTGGTTTTGGAAATTTGAAGTTTTTTAAGTCTTAGCCAAACAACCCACCATTTTCTAATGTCGATATCTCAGCGACTAATGGTCGGATTTTCAATGTTAAAACATCAAAAAATCGTGATTTTTTTCGATCCTTTTGAAAAAATATTTTTTAAATTATTAAATCAAGACTAACATTTTAAAAAGGCCAAACATTGAATATTACACTCTTTTGAAATGTTCTTCTTGATCAAAATAAACATTTTTTTCAAAAAGATTGGAAAATTTCACAAATGTTTCATGTTTTAACATTAAAAATCGGACCATTAGTTGCTGAGATATCGACATTAGAAATGGTGGGTTGTTTGGGTGAGACTTTGAAAACTTCAATTTTTCTGTTTCATTTTCTTTAAGCCAGCAATTAGAGTTCCAATCTTCAATGTCTCTTAGACAATTTTATAGCAAATTTTCTGAACTTTTAAAGAAATAGAAACGGTCTCTCATGGTTGCTTTTTATAAAAAATCAAAAAACTGCAAATATTTCGCTAGAATCAAACTTTCGGTGGCTTTATCTTGGGGTAACTTTTGTCCCTGATCACGAATCCGAGGTCCGTTTTTTGATATCTCGTGACAGAAGGGCGGTACGACCCCTTTCATTTTTGAACATGCGAAAAAAGAGGTGTTTTTCAATAATTTGCAGCCTGAAACTCTGATGAGATAAAAATGTGGTGTCATAGGGACTTTATGTAAAATTAGACGCCCGATTTGATGGCGCTCTCAGAATTCCGAAAAAACCTACTTTTCATCGAAAAAAACTCTTAATTTTTTTTTAAATCAGCCATTTTCCGTAAAAAAATTGGAACATGTCATTTTAACGGAAAATTTAATGTTCTTTTCGAATCAACATTGACAACTGCTGTGTGAGTTGGCGGAGAATTACCCACATAAAAAAGTGGAAAAAGTGGAAATTTTCTTTTATGAAATTTCGATTTTATCTAAAAATTACTATTTTTTCAAAAATTTATATCTTGCCTTCAGATTTTTTGACCAAACTTCTCTATGGCTTAAAACATGCAAGTTTTTGTCCCCAAAAACATATCAAAAAATGTTGAATATAAAAAAAATACGTATTTTGGTAAATAGAGTTTTTGTGTAAAAAAGTTAATTAAAAAATCTGCAAATACTTTTTTTCTGTTATCCTATTTTTTTCAATTGTCTTTAAAAATACCTACAATTTTGCCAAAGACATACAAATGTTGCAGATTTTCGAATATTTACGTACCATTTTTGAAGGACAGCTGCCAAAATTGTATGGAGACTTGTATGGGTGAACCAATGAAACAAAATGGCTTCCTTGGTCATAAGGAATGAACCTCCCTAACTTTCAACAAAGTCAAGAGTTGTCCCTTCCCATTAAGGTAATTCTCCGCCAACTCACACGAAATCGGAAAAAGATGCCCGACCCCTCTTCGATTTGCGTGAAACTTTGTCCTAAGGAATAAGGAAAAAAAGACGTGACGTGTTTTTCAATAATTTGCATCCTCAAATAGTGATGGTTTGGAAATTGGAAAAGTACATTTTTGATCTTGATGAAAAAATTACCTTCTGGGTTATTACAGTAAGTACATTTAATTTCCCTTTAAAAAACATGTCCCAAAAAAAAGTACGGTGGAATAACGAAAAAAAGAAGAATTAAGCCTAGATATACCTTCCCTGAAACATATCGGCTCATAATCGATTTCTAAAATCCTATGAGTGTGTTTAGACATGATATTTATCTCTCGAATTTCTCGACACTGGCTGACCGTATTTTTCCGGATTTGTTCTATTCGGTTCGGGTTAGGTCCTAAGTCTTTTTTGAAAATTATAAAGTTTTTGAAGTTCTCCAAAAGTTATGATTTATAAGCAAGCTTGGTTGATATGAAAAAAGGGTCATTATTTACATAATTTTGAACGCTTCAGCGTATACATCATACATCGTGCTTAGACAAAAAAAATCATTAGAATTTTTCGACACTGTCTTATAATTTGGATGAAGAAAACATGTATTATTCTTTGCATCATCCCAACTTTATGAAATTTCAATTTGGAAATTGGAGATACACTTAAACTATTTCCACGTTTAGTACTCCACGGGTAAAACGGCACCTATAGTTAAACGTTGCCCGTTCACAGTCACATTCCTCACCTTTTGCCACATTTTTTTCACTCGCTGATTGTCTGCGCCACTTTATTCTACCCCTAGCCAGACCTTAACAGCAGCTGCCAGGGTAAGGAACGCGCCAAGCCTCTGGTTTACTGCCCCCCGCCTTCCCCAGTTTTTCTAGCATTCGTTTAGTCATTGGGGAGTGTTTGCATATTAAACTGCCGCGGTCGAGAATCCAGTTGAACCACCACACTCGAGAAGAATCTCGACTTGGTTCGCGAGTTCAACCTGGCTCACCTTGGGCCAGACCTCCCCGGCGGTGTCAGTTTCACCCCCTTCCGAAACAGAACTCTCTAATTGGTGCCCACCGTTGTTGTTGTCGTTGGGTGAGAGCGTATAAACATCAGCTGGAATTCAACACAGCATCAAAGTCAGAATCAGAATTGAGCTTTTGAGGTAGGAAGGAGGGTGATTAGCTTATGGCGGCGAGGGGTTCGTCGCTTGCCAATTGGTGCGGTGACTGATGGTGGGTAGGCTTGATTGAGTGATTACTTGCAGGTGGTGTTGGTGGGATTGATGTCATTTAGCGAGGCAGATTTGATGTATGAATCTGCAAATTGGGTGATTAGGCACGGCTCGAGAGGGAGATTATTAGGATTCTCCAACGAAGAGTGAGACCTGGTCATTTGCGAGTAATTTTCCGTTTTTTGATCGGCACATTAATCGAGGCAGTGTCTTAATAACATTTCTTGGGAAATCTTTGTATCATTTAGGACTTCATTTATATAAGGAAAATTAAATTTTCTTCGCAAAATCAAAATGAATTATTTAGATATAACATTGCATATTAACTCTTGAAGTTCTCATACAAATTGGTAGCCCATTTTAAGCGACTACTTTTGAGCACATTTACAAAAATGGCAAAACGTCATTTGCATTGTGCAGCCAGATGTGGCACAAACGAGGAAGAAGAAGCAACCTATTACCAATTTGAGCAAAACTTAAAGATCACCGGTGGCACACAGAAGACGACGAGCTGCAGAGAGAATCTGCCTCGACCGACAAAGTTGAACGTTTGCAGCGTGATTCGGTTGGTTGGCATCGAGAATTCAACCCATCTTATCTCATCAGATCGCAATGGATGAGCTTAAGGAGCATGCTTAAGTGGCTCGATTCAGAGTTAATGTCGGTTCAATGGATCTCGGGAATGTCTTTGAAGTTGACTTTGCTAGGGTAGTACGGAGTCGATGTAGAAGGGATCGTCAACTAAGCTCGTAATTTCTCTGCAACCAACGAGGAACTTGCATTCAGTGTTTGCCTTAAAATTCTCAGGTGCATCGTTTGTCAATCGTTTAAATCACCAAACGTACAATTCACAATGCAGGTGAGTTATGAATGAATGGAACTTTTTCACTTTTTCTTTGCATTTTCAATTTCTATCGTTCACACGCATTTTTCATCGCTTCTGTCTTGGATCTTCTTCAGGTTCTTCTTTCTGTCTAGCAATTCCTCTCTATCATTTACATAAAGTTTATTTATTTACAACTTCCTCTTCTTCTCTTCTCTTTTCCTCCGTCTCGGTCAACAGTTTCTTTATGGGCCTTTTTCATCTTCTTCTTCTGTTTTACCTTATTCAGCCGTTGTTGACGATCTCCGGCCAAGTTTCAATCGTAAACAACGCCAGGCATCACCGTTGCTTGTGCGTGTGAGAGTTATTTGTTTTTAAGTCATCGGCGATGAACCCACATCGAGTGAGAGGGGGAAAAAAAGGAGATTTGCAGACGTGCGAAAGTTTGCATATTTTACACGCCTAATCGAAATCCGTACGCGCCGCCGATCATTAACATCTTCGGCCACCATCAACAGCGATGGTGATGGTTCGACATTTTTTGCGCAATCCGTCATCGTATTCGCAAACAGTCACCATTTAGCCTGTAATGGGCGTTAAATGTGCGCGGCTTGACAGATTTCACTTTTCTTGGGTGCGTGTGCGTGTGTGTGAATGAGGTGGAGTGAATGGATTTGTCATACTTAGTTATAATAAATTTATTTATTATGCAGATGTTCCAATCCGGGTTACAATGTAATACTTATAGAAAGTTCAGTTCAACACAACTTTTAACAATTTTTAACAATTATAAACAGTTTGATCCAATTTTATGAACTTCAACTATTTTTAAACACTATTAACCGGCTACAGCTATTTAAAATAATTTTAAAAATTACCAATATTTTTTTAAATTTAAAAAAAATAATCATTTTGTAGTGTTTATTCAAGATGAATTTACTGACTATTTTTAACAAATTTCAGCATTTTTTGAAATAATTTTTAACATTTTTTTTAACAATTTTGAATAATTTAAACAATTGTTACCAATTTAAAAAAATACAATTAAAAAAAACAAATAAAAGACAATTTTTAACAATTTTTCGATACTTTTTTACAATTGTAAACAACTTTAAACAATTTTTTACAATTTTCACAATTTTTCAAAAAAAAATTACAATTCTTTACATTTTTTTTCATTTTTTTAGAATTTTTAACCATATTTAACAATGTTGAACAATTTTTAACAATTTTTAACCATTTTTATCAATTCTTAAATTTTTTTAACAGTTTTAATAATTTTTAACAATTTTTAACAATTTTAACAATTTTAACAATTTTAACAATTTTAACAATTTTAACAATTTTAACAATTTTTAACAATTCTTAACAATTTTTAACCATTTTTAACAATTTTTAACAATTTTTAACAATTTTTAACAATTTTTAACAATTTTTACAATTTTTACAATTTTTACAATTTTTCAACAATTTTTAACAATTTTTAACAATTTTTAACAATTTTTAACAATTTTTAACAATTTTTTTACAATTTTTAACAATTTTTAACAATTTTTGACAATTTTTAACAATTTTTTACAGTTTTAACACAATTTTTAACAATTTTTAACTATTTTCAACATTTTTTAACAATTTTTAACAATTTTTCACATTGTTTAACAATTTTGAACAATTTTCTGAAACAATGAACAATTTGTACAGTTTAAAAAAAATACAATTTTTTCAATTTTTTACAATTTTTTATAATTTTTTACATTTTTTTTACAATTGTTTACAGTTTTTTACAATTTTTTACAATTTAACAATCTTTTTGCAATTCCGTCGTGAAACTACTCACTTTTCCTGTCATTCTTGAACGACGAAATAGCCTACTTTTCTGTACCAAAAATAACAGCAACACTTTTCGAAAAAAAATGCTGAAAAGTTCTACTTTTCAGCACTGAAATGAGTGCTGAAAAGTTGAACTTTGTTGAACTTTTTTACAATTTTTTACAATTTTGAACAATTTAAAAAAAATAACAATTTTTAACAATTCTTAACAATGTTTAAAATTTTTTAGCAATTTTTAACAATTTTAAATTATTTTTATCCATTTTTAACATTTTTTTTACAATTTATAACAATGTTTAACAATTAAAAAAAAAAATTACAATTTTTAACAATTTTTATTTTTTTTTTTTACTTTTTTAACATTTTTTTCAATTTTTGTCAATTTTCAACGTTTTTTAAACAATTTTGAACAATTTTGAACAATTTTGAACAATTTTCAACAATTTCTAACAATCTTTTTAACAATTTATAATAATTTTTTACAATTTTAACACTTTTTAACAATTTTCAACAATTTTTAAGAATTTTTAACAATTTTTAACAATTATTAACAATTTTTAACAATTTTTAACAATTTTTAACAATTTTTAACAATTTCAACAATTTTTAACATCTTTTAACAATTTTTAACAATTGTTCCCAATTTTTAACAATTTATGTAATGTCTAGGATTTATAAAGATTTTTCTGAAAGTTTTTAGTAAATTAAACAATTAGTTTTTTTACAATTTTAATATATTGAACCAAAACCAAAATTTTGAAAAATTAAGAGTTTCACTTGTTTTTCTATTTATATTAACAACATTTAAAAAAATATAACTAAACATTTTAGCATATAAAAATAAAATTGAAGAATTTCAAGATTTTTGTATATATTTGTAAAGGTTAATGAGTTCCGAACATTATTATAGAATTGAAGGATTTATTTTATTGGTATACAATTTTAAAGCATTTTAAAGAATTTAAAAGAATTTTTAGGTTAATATGTAATTTTATTTGAATAATTCTGTTATTGGCAGAATTCTAACGATCTCAAAAATCAAAACTGACTGTGTGACGTTGTAAATTTGAATGGAAATGACTTTAAGAACTATCCTATTGAACTATAGGATATTGGGCATAAGACTTTTTATGGCTACACTGTACGTCTGTAATGAGACTCAAGTGTAAGTTGTCGAGCTTTTCTAAGACGGATGTTATATATTTTGTTGGAAATTACTTTAAGATCTACTTTATATATTAGTGGAAGTGTTGGTAAAAGGACTTAAGAGTTCAATGATCGGACAATTTTGCCATCATATATATTTCTATGGAATTTTCGTTTGTTTGTTGAACGTTTCTAAATGTAAGAGATCAAATGATATTTTAAACAAGATATAATTAACCCAAAACCCAGCCATACTAATTAGTGTCATAACTATGTAAATGCTTGAAATAAACTTATATAAACTAATTGTTGTTTGCCCTGGTATCAATCCTTAAAAGGCAAAAACTTCTCTCTCAAACATAGATTTCACCTCTTCGCAGTGCACTGACATCGATATCAAAGCCCCCCTACCTTCGTACATTATTGACACTTTATGCAAATACATTCGTGGGCTCACCACGCTGCGTTGCTCAGATTGAGATGTATTTTTTATGGAAACTGTCAGAGGCGACAACGTCGGTGGCTGATTGGCTCGAGGAGTGCTGGAAATTTTCTCGCGTGCAATCCAAACGTAACGAACCGTAACCCACCAAGGTTAGAGAGTTGGCTTTACATGGTGCGTGGTTAAACTAATCGCTCAGACGCCGTGCTTAGTTTTGAGGCAAATATGACGCATCAAGGCGGTACTAGCGCAAACAATTCTAAGCAATTTAGCAAGCAATGATTTGCTACAGCCAAGCCTCACCTACATCCGGAGTTGAAGAAACGTCTCTATTACAAACACACACAGACACCCCGCGTCACAAGCAACCTGTTGTACGCCCCTATCGAAAGTGAATCCCACAACCCCCGATTGCGGTATTACGTGGTACTACAAGTCAGCGAGGATCATCCCATCAGCAGCAGGCTTATGTCCAATTATGGTGTCAGTCGGTGAGTCAAGTTGGCAGCAATATCCGTCGATTTTTGACGGTGCCGACGATTTTCGCGTGTCTAATTACGGGTTTTGCGAGGGAGAGAGATAGATCCTACGATCTTAAGGGGCGCAAGACCCCTTCGGCAGAAATCGTCACGACACGCCGCATAGACTGAGCGTTGAAGACGACTTACTCGTTGTAGAGTTTCTAGAAGCAACTGTTAAATCCAGTGTTGCCAGATCATCAAGTTCTACGTTAGGATTGAATAAATTACCTGTAAAGAGAAAGAAAAAACTAACTTAATCCACCTATGTGGTTGGTGCCTTCCTCACTCTTTTCCAACAATGGGTGATATGTGATATGATGGGTTTGGACACAAATTTCGTCTAATTTCGTTAAGTTCCGGAATACAAAAAAAAAACACACATATCACTCACGGGCTCATAAGTTGCATCATAAGTGGTCAGAACTCGAGATAGGGTTGCCAGATTATCAATGTTTAAAGCTCGTTGGAAAGGTCTTTTGACTACCTAACCAACGATGGGTCGGATGATGGATCCGGACATAGTTTACATACATTTAATTGAGATCCGGCTACAAAAAAGTGCATAAATATCATTTAAGTGGTCAGAACTCGAGACAGGATTGCCAGATCTTCAATGTTTTAGGCTCGTTGGAAAGGATGATGGATCCGGACATTGTTTACATACATTTAAGTGAGATCCGGCTACAAAAAAATGCATAAATATCACTTAAGTGGTCAGAACTCGAGACAGCGTTGCCAGATTATCAATGTTGTAGACTCGTTGGAAAGGTCTTTCGATTATCTTACCAACGATGGGTCGGATGATGGATCCGGACATTGTTTACATACATTTAAGTGAGTTCCAGCTACAAAAAAGTACATAAATATCACTTAAGTGGTCAGAACTCGAGACAGGGTTGCCAGATCTTCAATGTGTTATAATCGTTGGAAAGGTCTTTCGATTACCTAACCAACGATGGGTTGGATGATGGATCCGGACATTGTTTACATACATTTAAGCGAGATCCGGCTACAAAAATAGTGCATAAATATCACTTAAGTGGTCAGAACTCGAGACAGGGTTGCCAGATTATCAATAATCTAGACTCGTTGGAAAGGTATTTCGATTACCTAACCAACGATGGGTCGGATGATGGATCTGGACATTGTTTACATACATTTAAGTGAGATCCGGCTACAAAAAATTACATAAATATTACTTAAGTGGTTATAACTCGAGACAGGGTTGCCAGATTATCAATGTTTTGAACTCGTTGGAAAGGTCTTTCAATAACCTAACCAACGATGTATAGCATGATGATGTTTGGTTCAGTTTACTGCCATTTATTCAACTTCTGAAAAAATGCGAAAACACATTTTTATACATAACTTTTGAACTACTTATCGAAACTTCAAACAATTCAATAGCACCGTATGGGACCCTAAACCAAGTCGAATGCGACTGGTTTGGTCAAAATCGGTTCAGCCAGTGCTGAGAAAACTGCGTGACATTATTGGTCACATACACACACACATACACACACACATACACACACACATACACACACACATACACACACACATACACACACACATACACACAGACATTTGTTCAGTTTTCAATTCTGAGTCGATATGTATACATCAAGGTGGGTTTTCGAGCTTAAAATAAAAAGTTCAATTTTGGAGCAGGATTATAGCCTTACCTCAGTGAGGAAGGCAAAAGAACAACCATTAGTAAACTCCAAATTTGAATAAAAAATCTTTTTTTTTAATTCAGTGTTGTCAAAACGTCTCAACAATCTTTCTATGAGCCACCTTACAAAAAATTCGAGAAACTGTGACGAACTCAAGTCAGTCAGTCAGTCAGTAAGTCAAACTACAGACACCAACGATTTGAAACGCTATTGACGAACGTAATGATGGGGGTGTTTTGGCAGAAGAACAACTCCTTCTGAGCTGTGCAACGCTACTGGGGTCGGTCTTGCAATGTAGCCGGCCCTGGAGTGGAGCGAGTGTTGTGTGATGTAATTTGGTGGATGATGATTGTAACCCTTGCGATGGGGCCTGGTTGCGTGCGAAACTTATGAAATCGACACCTTCTGTAAAAATGGGAATCCAGAGGATGGTTTCATGTGTGCAGGATGACGCACGGGCTGGTATCGAATCACTTGGAAAGCTATACTTTGCATTGAAAAGTTTTACAGTAAAAAAGTGTAAGCTTTCTTTTATAAAAATAAATAACAGTCGACTCTGTTTTTCGATCACCGATTTTTCGAAAAATTTTCCTGTTTCGATCAATTCTTCAGTCCCTTCAGATAACATGCCTCGATTTTTTTCGATACCTCCCGCTATCGACGGTCCCTTCAAAATCGACACAGAAACAGTCCACTGTAGAAGCAATACACCTAATAGTTAATGTCGTTGCACAGTTTTAAATAATTGTATAAAACGGTAAAAACCCACCGTAATCCAATTTCTTTAACAAAGTTGAATATAACTTACTACATTTTGAATCTTTTGTAAATATTTTGTAAACAAAAATAATCATCTTTTAATTTTGAATAAAAAATATTTTTCAATTATTTTTTTTTAGCATTTTAATATTTATATGATTTTTTTATGAATTTTTAAAAATGTTATTGGCATTCATACAGTGTTCGATAGCTCGTTGTGGTCGCTCCGGATTGGCTGGTCGTTTGGGGGATCGCAGGTCCTTCTGCGGTTCGGGTTGAAGGGTTGCCGTGGGTTTAGCACTAGTGATCGTCGGACCCGGTTGGTGTAGCACAAAAAACTCGCGATGTTTAATTGAAACCACAAAACTAGTAAAACTAGTACTTTATTTAAAGAGACGTATCACTAATTTAAGTTTTATTAATTCTAGTCAAATAATTTTCCTTTTTCGCACTGCTCGTAAGATGGGTCAAATTGGAATGGGGGGAATATAACATTCTTCGGCTTGAAGCCACTTCTTGCCGCGCTAGTCGCTTTTGTTTTAGATCTACAAGAATTTTTCGTTTAGATAAAAATGGTTGGTAGCCATGCCCGTGAGCACAAGCTACTGGGAAGATGTGATCGGGTTGGTCTCCAACATCCTCCCCCCCTCTGGAACAGCCGGAGTTCCAGCATTCTCACCTGTCTCCGCCTCCGCCGGATTCTCCACCGGATCCGCGACCGTACTCTCCACCGGCAGGATACAAATCTTCGTTACCGGTCGCTTGATGACACCGTCCACCGTCTTCAGCGAGACGACTCGAACCACGCCATCGTCCCCCGGAAACACCTCCAGGATGCGCGCCATCCGCCAGCGCGTCGTAGGTTGGTTGTCGTCCCGTATGATCACCAGACTCCCAGGCTTGATCTCCTTCGGCGGCTTCCACCACTTGGTTCTTCCCTGCAGCTGTGTGAGGTACTCCGACCTCCACCGTTTCCAGTAGAGCTGCACACACTGTTGGATCTGCTGCCGATGGTCCAATCGGCCCGTTGCAATGTTGGTCAGGTCCTCCTCGGGTAGTGCTTGCAACGATGTGGTGACCAAGAAGTGCCCTGGGGTCAGGGGCTCCAGGTCATTGGGGTCGTCCGAGAGTTGAGTCAGCGGCCTTGAATTGAGACAACACTCCACTTGGCAGAGAAGCGTCGCCATATCTTCGTACGACACGGCTGTGTCGCCTAGCACCTTCAGCAGATGAACTTTCGCCGCCCGTACCGCGCTCTCCCAAAGCCCACCAAAATGGGGGCCCCAGGGGATAAAACTCCACTGCATACCGTCGTCCGCACACCACCTCGACACCGCCTCACGGTGTTCCTTGATCGCAACAGCTTGAAAAGGTCCTCCAGTTGATTCCGCGCACCCACGAAATTTGTGCCGTTGTCCGAAAACAGCTTGGCGCACTTTCCACGACGCGAAATAAACCGCCGCAACGCTTGGATAAAACACGCCGTCGACAGGTCGGTCACCAACTCCAGATGAACCGCCTTCGTGGAGAAACAGACGAATACTGCCACGTACGCCTTCACTGCTGTCCGTCGGTACCCTGGTCGTACGTAGATCGGTCCAAAATAGTCGACACCAGTTGTAGAAAAGGGTTTGGATGGCACGACTCTTGGTGTTGGTAGTTCAGCCATGAACTGGTGTATGTTTGCTGGCTTGGTCCTGTAGCAAACAATACATTGGTGGCAGACTTCTCTGGCTAGGTTGCGTCCACCAAGTGGCCAAAATCGAAGTCGGATTGTGCTCAGCATTAGTTGTGGTCCAGCGTGCAGAAGATTCAAGTGGTAGTGCCGCATCAACAGCTTGGTCAGCGTGTGACGTGCTGGCAATACGATCGGGTGCTTCACACTCTCACACTCTCCCGAATTCCCAAGTCTACCCCCTACCCTCAAGAGACCATCCCGCGACAGAAATGGATTGTACCACCGCAGGGGCGATGACCGCGAAACACACTCTCGCTTGCCGATTGCCATCAGCTCGCGAGCGAAACATTCCTCTTGCACCAGCTGTAGAATGTGGGTCTCTGCTTGTAGTAGTTCAGCTGAAGTTAACGGTCCAATGTAGCGATCATCCTTGGGGGTTCGTAGGTTGCGTGAACAGCGCTGCCACCAAGCCGTGTGGCGCACCATCTGTGTGTAGGTTGAGTAGTGTGCTATGTACTTGTCGATGAAGCTGGGCTCATCAGTTGTTGTCGCTGCTACCACCTTCCGCCTCTCCTCCTCCAGTCCATCAGCCGTGAAGACTGTCCGCCTCGGCCAGTGCTCCATGCTCAGCAGTAACCATTCGCCTTCCCACCACAGCGGCTCGTCCAGTAGGTCCTCTGGTGCCACTCCGCGGGAGATGAGGTCTGCAGGGTTCTTCTTCCCAGAAATATGGTTCCAGTGGCAGTTCTCGGTTAAACGCTGGATCTTAGCGACTCGGTTGGCGACAAACGTTGTCCAGGTCGCCGGAATACCAGCCAGCCAGCGCAAAACGATTTCTGAATCCGTCCAAAAGAAGATTTCAGGAGAGAGATGGCAGAGTTCGAGGGATTCCATGACCTCGACGTACATTTCGGCCGCCAGGGTTGTACCACGGAGCTCAAGTTTTGGGATGCTTTGGGTTTTGAGGGGTGCCACCCTAGATTTGGACATCAGTGGGGAAACTAGGATGTGACCGATTGAGTCTTCTGACCTGACGTAGGCAACCGCTCCGAGGGCCTTTTCCGAAGCGTCAGAGAAGAAATGTAGTTGGATTACCACAGCCCCAGGGATTACTACCACACGCTTAATCCGCAATTCGTTCAGTCGGGGAATTTGTTCGTAGAACTTTCTGAACTCTGCTTCGATCCTTGGTGGTAGTGGTGACGTCCATGTCAGTTTGTGACCATTTGCATCCAACAGCGACCAAGAAAGCTGCATCATTATTTTTGCTCGGGTTATCACGGGGCCAATAAAACCAAGCGGATCGAACAAACTAGCAACGATCGAGAAGAGTTTCTGCTTCGTCAGCGGAGTGTCAGGCAAGGGTGGGGCTTTGAACTGGAACCTGAAGACGTCGGTGTGGGGCATCCAAATCAGTCCCAGAGTTTTCACCATGGGATCAGGGTCAAGGTAGATTCCGTCCGCTGATTGGATCGACAAGTCTTCGTTGGGTAGGCCTTCCAGCACCTCTGGGCTGTTCGACGCAAACTTCCTCAGCTTGAATCCTCCACTGTTCAGCATCTCTTGCAGCTCAACACGTAGTTGTTTGGCGGTGATTGGATCGTCCGCCCCCGTAATTGCGTCGTCCATGTAGAAGTCTTCCTTCACAGCAGCTGACGCCAGTGGGTAGCGTTCGGCCTCGTCAGCAGCTAGTTGCACCAGGGTTCTCGTCGCGAGGAATGGGGCAGGTTTGGTTCCGTAGGTTACAGTTGACATTTCGTAGGTTGCCAAGGGTTGGTCTGGGGTTGGGCGCCACAGGATCGACTGGAACCGCCTGTCTTCCGGGCAGACATCCACCTGCCGAAACATTTTCTCAATGTCGGCTACCACCATAATTGGACGGAAACGACTGCGTAGGATGATGGACCGTAGGCTCCGCTGGATGATCGGTCCGGCCAGCAGGCAATCGTTGACGGACAGGTTGGTGGATGTTTTGGCTGAAGCGTCGAACACTACTCGGACCCGTGTGGTAGTGCTCGCTTCTCGCACGACTGGGTGGTGAGGGAGGTAGAATCGGTCCGCACCTTCCTCTTCGGGTGAGACACGCCGCATGTGTCCCAAGGCCTCATATTCCTCCATAAAGGCCACGTACTGATCGCGCAACGACGAGTCCCGGTTCAGTCGCCGCTCGATCTGGAAAAACCTCCGTTCCGCAGTCACCTTGGAATCGCCTAGACTACGGATGAGTTCCTCATTCCTTGGCAGAGAAACTTGGTACCGTCCAGATGGTTGTCTTTGGGTGGTCTTGACAAAATGGTCCTCACATCTGGCTTCATCGGGTGAGTAATTGTTCTCCAAACCAACCTCTTCGTACTCCCAAAACTTCTCGATCAGCTCGTCTAGTCGACTCGAAACAACAGCATCGCACAGGACAGACGTAATAGGGCCATCCACCGGGTATCTGCCTGCGACTACCCATCCAAAAACAGAGTCGACCAAAGGGGTAAATTGTCGCCCAACTGCATGCGACGTCCAGTAACGAAATAATCGAAAAAGTGTTCTGCGCCTAGTACGAGATCAATGGGGTGGGATTCCAGAAACCTTGGGTCTGCTAACTCTATTCCAGCTGGTAGGTTCCAAGCAGAAGTGTTAACAGCAGCCGTAGTAGATTGGGACGAGAGTTTGGGCATAACGTAAACTTCCATGGGTTGGGAAAATTGGGAGTTACGTGACCGGACAGTCACGTTGACCTTAGCTTGGACCTTGGAAGCTATGCCTTGGATGCCTACCACCTGAATTGTGCTCCGAGCCTCCCGGAGCATCAGCTGTTTCCTCATGTGTCTGCTCATCAGATTGCATTCCGCTGCACTATCTAGAAGAGCCCTTGCCTGCACTCGATGACCCTGGTCGTCCTCCAATACAACCATCGCTGTGAGCAATAAAACTCCCGCAGTCGATCCAGTTGCTGTGTTGCAGGTCACGGTGCTTGTGGTTGCCGAGTTAACCACCTTGGTGTTGGTGTCGTCAACAGCTGTTTCCATGGGTGTGTGGGTTGGTTCAGTGGTGGTGGTGTTGGTCATTGGTCTTGGGTCGCTTGACTTCCCCTTGAAGCAAACGAGTGTGTGGTGCTTTCCTCTACAGTTCCTACATGTAAACCTCGATCTGCAGTCCCGAGCTAGGTGATCGCTGCGAAAACAGTTTCGGCACAGTGAGTTAGTCCGCAGTAGGCCGTCTCGTTCCTGCACAGACATCTTGAGAAAGCGTGGGCATGTGTAGAGCAGATGGTTATCCGAACACGCAACACACTTAGGGCCAAACTGGGTAGTGGTGTTACAGCTTCTCACCGTGGAGACCTTCTTGACCGGTTTAGCTGCAACAGTCTCGTTTCTCTGCTCAGCCGGCCGGGTGGGAAGTGACTTTAGAACGCAAACACGCCGGTGTAGGAAGTCGGTTAAGTCCTTCGCGCTGTCGGTGTCCTTAGGTGCAGAATGTTCCTCCCAACTCCTTCTGGTGGAGCTATCCAAGCGCGAGCTGAGCAGGTGTACGAGCAGCAGATCCTTGTACTGCGAGGGTTGGGTTACCTGGTCCAGCGACTTCACGATCCTCTCGAAGGCATCCAACAAATCGGTCAACTCGGATGCGGACTCCTTCCGCAGGACAGGGAGATCAAAGAGGGCCTGAACCTGCTGTCTGTGGAGGGATTTGGTGTTGGAGTATTCCTTGCACAGGAGTTCCCATGCCAACGAGTAGTTGGCCTTCGTGAATCGGACGCTTTCAACAATGGTGAGCGGCCTGCCCAACAGCTGACTACGAAGGTAGTGGAATTTTTCGATGTCGGGTAAGTCAGGTTGAAAGTGGATGAGAGAAGTGTACAAGTCGCGAAATGTGTGCCATTCATCGATGTTACCCGTGAACTTGGGGAGTGCGATTTGGGGTAGCTTGACATGGGGGGTGGAACCGGGTAGAGTGTTTTGGTGTGAGAGTGAGGTGGTATTGAGCACAGAATCTTCCGTATTCTCCCGAATCGTGTCCATAAGAAACGACTTGAGTTCAAAGTATTTGTTCTCAAACGTTACCCGATCTTGGACACCAGCAAGTGCTTCAGGGGTGTACTCTTCGTGGGACTCCACTTCTTCTCGGCATTCGTTAATCCGGTCCCAGAGACGGTCGAGCCTCTCCAGTCGCACTTTTACCTCGGTTAGGTTTACTGCTTCGGTCCAATCCTTCATGAACTGGTAGATGTTGTCGAACGTCGTTTGGTGCCCCTTCATCCGCGTCTGCAGGACTTTCAGCGACGTTTTCGCTTTCGGCGGCATTGTTCCTCGAAAAATGAGACCAAAGTAGCACAACTTGGGGGAGTGAGTTTATTGGAGCGCTAATTACCTGCTGGCTCTAGGATTTAAGCCTTGTAAAATCTTTAAAGATGATCCTCGTTCGCAGCAGAGCCAGCGGTCGCTTCGCAACGCATCAGATGGACCACAGGTGATTCAGCACCGACCATGTGCTTCGGCCTGAGACAATAGGGCGTCTCGAGCACAATGGGATGGGCAATAGTGGATGTGGCACGGCGTTTCAGCAGTTCGGTACGAACGAATGAACGATTTACGCTCCGTGCGCTTGCCACCGACGATGTGGGTGGGATGGTGATTGCGATCAATTAGCAGCCGTGCTAACCGATCCTCAGCCAGTGTGGTGATGAATGGGTTGGGTGTGTCGAGGGTACCTGGGACACAAAGACCACGAGCAGTACTGGATTTTTGGGTGTAAGGTTTTGAAACCGCACTCACCTAGATTTCCATAGGAAATGTGCCTTGTAGGATGTCTACGCTGAATTTCCTCGAACAGGTGAGCCGTACCGACGCCGTCCAAAATGGCGTACTCCAAGCCGTTTCGTGAATGGGTTGGGGTTTCACGATGGCGATTTTGGCTCCTACCGTCCTTCGACCAGACCAATCCGGTTCGAAGGACCAATGTTCGATAGCTCGTTGTGGTCGCTCCGGATTGGCTGGTCGTTTGGGGGATCGCAGGTCCTTCTGCGGTTCGGGTTGAAGGGTTGCCGTGGGTTTAGCACTAGTGATCGTCGGACCCGGTTGGTGTAGCACAAAAAACTCGCGATGTTTAATTGAAACCACAAAACTAGTAAAACTAGTACTTTATTTAAAGAGACGTATCACTAATTTAAGTTTTATTAATTCTAGTCAAATAATTTTCCTTTTTCGCACTGCTCGTAAGATGGGTCAAATTGGAATGGGGGGAATATAACATTCTTCGGCTTGAAGCCACTTCTTGCCGCGCTAGTCGCTTTTGTTTTAGATCTACAAGAATTTTTCGTTTAGATAAAAATGGTTGGTAGCCATGCCCGTGAGCACAAGCTACTGGGAAGATGTGATCGGGTTGGTCTCCAACATACAGGATTTATGTAGAATTGCAGATTTTTCTCAAAAATCAATAATTTTGCTGAATATGAACAATTTTGCTCAAGATTTCTAAAATGTTTTAAAAGGGGTTGAAGGGGGATTACTTGAAATTTTAAATGCAGCTTTTTAACCAACATAACATTCATTTGAAGCATAAGTTTCAACAGTTCTAAATCGGTTTTAAGGAGCTCGTGCTAAAACAATCATTGCTTTAAATTTTACATCAAATTTGGAAATATGTACTAAATATGTGGCAGTGCGTGGCCGAATGGTTACGCTGTCCGCTTTGTAAGCGGATGATTCTGGGTTCGATTCCCATCTGCTGCAACCTTCCATCGGATGAGGAAGTAAAATGTCGGTCCCGGCCTTGGTTGTTAGGCCATTAAGTCATTCCAGGTGTAGGAGTCGTCTCCATGCCATAAGTACAAATAACACACCAAACCAAGCCTACTCCGGTGGAATCGCTGGCGGCGGTTGGACTCACAATCCAAAGGTCGTCAGTTCAAACACTGGGGTGGAAGGTTCCTTGGAGTAAAAAGAGGTTTGGGTGCTCTCCCCATTCAAGCCTTCGGACTTCTTGGTTCGAGCAGAAACTTGCAATAGAGACCACAAAAGACCCGGGGGTCGTTAATGTGGATGGTTTGATTTTGATTTGACTTCTTAAAAATGTTTTTATTTTCCTGCTCTTGAAAAGTATTTCAAATTATCTTTCAAACTATATAATATTACAAAAAAAAGAACTGTGGGAAAAAAAGCTGTAATATTTAATTTATATCACATTTTGAAATTTTATCTGTTATTCTAATCGAATCTATTGTACTCAAATGTTATCTAATCTAATTTAATAAAACCTAACCTAATCTTATCTAATTTTATCTTAATCTTAAATAATCTTATATAACAAATATTAATCTAATATTTTTTACTTTAACCTAATCTAATGTATTCTATTCTATTTTGTTATAATCTAATCCAATCTAATAAAATATCATTCAATTTAATCTAATTCAATCTTATCTATTCTAATCCAATCCAATCTAATCTAACCTAATCAAATCTTATAAAATCTTATGAAATCTAATCAAATCTAATCAAATTTAATCAAATCTTATCAAATCTAATCAAATCTAATCAAATCTAATCAAATCTAATCAAATCTAATCAAATCTAATCAAATCTAATCAAATCTAATCAAATCTAATCAAATCTAATCAAATCTAATCAAATCTAATCAAATCTAATCAAATCTAATCAAATCAAATCTAATCAAATCTAATCAAATCTAATCAAATCTAATCAAATCTAATCAAATCTAATCAAATCTAATCAAATCTAATCAAATCTAATCAAATCTAATCAAATCTAATGAAATCTAATCAAATCTAATCAAATCTAATCAAATCTAATCAAATCTAATCAAATCTAATCAAATCTAGTCTAACACAATCTTTGGACTTGAAACTAGAGAAAGTATCCTTGAAGAACTTGTGGTTTTTGTGTTGTAAATTTTGGTAATTTTGAATATTTAAATTTACTTATGACTTCATGATACTATAAATTTGGAATTTGGTACTTTAAAAGATAAAACTGACAAGTATTTTCAGTTTGCAAATTTAACATTGATATTAAACTTGAACGTTTAAAAGTTTACGAAATGTCAAGTTCTCATTTACAAATACAATTGCACTGATTATTTTCACAAAAAAATTGTTTACTCAGATTTTAACTGGTTTTCACGATACACAATAATTTTTAATCGTTTTTAAACGATTTTACAAGACTTTTTATTCAACAATAAATGATATGTTTCAGCTTTAAATTTTTATGTCGTCCATAGATTTTGTGTGGAAACTTTTAGAAAATTTGCATTGGACAAATTAATGTATAAATATTTTTGATTAATTAATCACAAAGAAACAAGTACTTCTGCGAAATACACTACAAAACCTGTGCCATTCTAGTAGTGCCCAAACCGGCACAACTATCGCAAGGTCAACACAGTCATTTTTCATTCTTCAAAGATAGCCAAAACCAATTTTCTCGCCATTTGCAATTATTTGGCGTACCGCCGCCGAGCCGTCATCACCCGACGCTGAAATTAATAAATCATTTTTTCACACTTCCTGCCTTCAACCTGCTCTGATGTCTTGCAATGAGATAACCTTATTTAGAGTTCTCGCGCCTTCTTGAAAGGTGGTTTCATTGAAGTTCTTCGAGTTAGCACCTCCGCCGGAGTGCTCTTTAATTAATTAACAAGCCAAAACCATCGCCAATTCGGTACCCTCGGCTGCAATTGATTTACACCAGTTTGATTTGGATGCCTTTTCTCAACCAACAACGTGCTAATTCGATCTTGCCCCGTGCTAATTGCGATTTAACAAGCCGGGTTAGTGTGGTTACCCTGAAATTACTAAACAAGTGCGCGCTCACGTGGACCAAAACTTGCACTCAAATTCATTACACCGGTCGACGAAATTTTGTCGAGGGAATTAAGATTTACGAGTTTAATCTCGAAAGCGCAATACAAAAAAACTAAGTTTGGAGGTTAGACAACTTAATGTTTTTTTGTAAAGCAGTGTTACTTGCACCGAAAAATGACCAAAGCTTGGCGGCCAAAGAAAGACCCCGGATCGAACCGCGTCGTCGTGTGCGTGTAACTTTTCGTCTCTTTTTCCGGTCCACAAGTTGCCGCCAGTCGCCCCATGTACAACAATTGGAACGAAGGTGCAATCTTCCAATAAATAAGCCGGTAATTAAAATTGCCGGTGGCGGCAGCACCGCGTCCAAATCGATGTATAATTTCATTAAGCCGGGTGAATGTTGGCCTGATGAGCTTTATGCATGTTATTATTGTGGGTTAAGCTTTCTGGGGCTTCGATATCGGTGTGAAATGTGGGCATCTTTGGACGGGGCGCCGGTAATGACATAATAAGTAGATTGGTTTGGCAGAGCAAAAATAAATTAGATTATGTCATTTTGGCTGCCGTCAATGACTGAGTGTGTGTGGAAGTGAATTCAGCTCTAATTTGGATGAGAAAAATGATGGAATTGTTCCGGATTTTGGTGCGCGGAGATTGATACTTTCCCATGTAACAATCTGATGAGCTTTTATTGGTCAGATCGCGCTGCAGATAGATATATAAATTTGATTATTTGATTTGCATAAACGAATGACCAAATTTTGTTTTGATGAGCTGTTTAGATTATTGAGAAACTTTTTCCTGATTCCTTACTTATCTTGCTATGTTTTTAGACAAAGTTATTTGAGCTCTAACCAATAGATTCCCTGAAATGTTTTCAAAAATCTTCTCTTGGTTTGAGACAGATTTATTCTGAAATTTTGTTCTCATTTACCGATATTTTCTTGGAACAGGCAAAATCGATTTGACCGTATTGGTCTCATAAGTCGTGGGGTCCCATAGATCTCTATTGAAGATTGTAATTGTTGGTTTATGAAAGATTTTTTTTAATTTTTTAGAAAGGTAATTTTTTATTTAAAACATACATTTCATTTAAAAATTTCATATGTTTTGTTGTTTTTTTGGTTTGTTTTTACATTAAAAGAATGTTCTACAACGTTTATTTTTGGGAAGGGATCGAAAAAAAATTTCTTTTAAAAACCTCAAAATTTTAAGTAAAATAGAAGTCTAATCAACTGCAAATAATCTAAAATGCATTTTTCTGCATTGATTTTTAAGCATGTTTGAGCTGGTTTAAAAAAAATTTGAATCACTCAAAAAAATTTTTTAAGAAAAAAGGATTTTCGCTAGTAGTTAGATATTTTGGAAACTAATGATTTCAAAACAACTGCACAGGAGTATATTGTACCGTAAATCGGGGTGAAATTGTGTTCCGGATCCGTGGCTTAATGGTTGCGGCTTCTGCCTCGAAAGCAGAAGGTTCAGGGATCAAATCCCAGTCGGTTCCCTTGAAATTTGGAATCAGGAATTGAACTTTGAATATAAACGAAAAACCTTCAAGAATCAGGTGGGATTCGAACTCACACCTTTGGAATGATGGTCTGGGACGCTAACCATTCGGCCATCATGGAGCTAATGCTCTAGATTTGAATTGCTCCGTAGTGGCGAAATAATGTCACAAGGTATAATATATCAAACCATTTTAAAACTACTAATACCGTCTCAAAACAGCCCAGGGCCATCTCATATACTCATGAACTAGACGAGGGAGTCGTGGATTGCCTGGCCCGAGTCATCTGCATTACCGATCTATGTCTGTACAATTTCAGAAAAAATCGTAAGCCATAAAAAGGTATTTCGCTTCAAAGGTTCTTGAGATATATGGTGATTAATAACCGAACCGTCTCAGTTGAAATATACTGTGGTCATGGGTTCATGGGTGGTCATGGGTTCAAATACATACATACATACATAAATACATCGGGGTGAAATTGATAGGATCTTTATTTATTTTTGGAACACTTTCCAGCTGATAAGGTTTGTCTCAAGATTATTATTATTTTTAAATGTACTGGGATCACACAACGTCCTTGCACTTTTTTTGGAAAAATGTTTTTTCAATAGTGTTCAATAGTTTATGTCTTACGTCAAGTCTATGACTACAAATGTTGCTGCTAAAGCTTTGATGAAAACAATAATTGTTTTGATTTAGTTAACTTTTTTTTTGTTGAGCCTTATGCAAGGGTCCTGATTTTCGGTTCAATGAACAGAAACCACTCACTCATCGCCTATCCAGTCGTCGCCTATTCTAACCCGCTAGCATTCATGAGCGAATGATACTCGCAAGCAGCCAGCGATTGGCCCGAACTGTTCACTCAGCGAACAAATACATCGTGAAAATGTTTGCCTACTCCGTCGCTCGACGACACTCACACACTAACATGCTCAGCGAAGAGCCATTCTCACAAAATGCCAGCGCGGCAATCTTTTTGTCTTCACGCCCTCAGTTTGCCATCAATTTGATTTTTTCTTGGTGGAAGTTTCTTTGAATGGTGTCTATAATGTTATGAAATCAAAATAAATGCACAATTTAATTGATAACATTGATTTTAGGCAACCCAAATCAATGAGTATAACGCAGCGCATCACAGAAAAAATGTTTTCAGTTCAGAGTGATCGGTGACGTTCGGCCTGCCTGAGCCGTTCGGAGACTGAGCCGATCAGAGAGAGAAGGAGAGTAGAAGCGAGAGTGTTCGGGAGCGAATGGTGAGAAAGTGACAAACAGTAGGAATTCCTCAGGGCAGTATCGCGTCGCCTGCTATTTGTGCTCGCGAATGGAGTGGTTGATTTTGAACAATCAGGACCCTTGGCCTTATGACCACTGCGACCAATTAGAGGAATATTGTTTATTTAGTTAACTAAGATTCTAAGCTTTTCAACCAAATATACATAAATTAAAAAAAATATCTATTGATATTGCATTTTAAACGGAATTCGAAGCACAAATCAACAGTTTTCCCAAATTATATGAATCTTGTTTAACTGAAAATGCAGAGAAAAAAATATAGAAAATAAATTACAAGCCATGTCATTGATTCGAATGGAACTGCATTCAAATAAGCAAATCTGAATTCTACAATTGAAAAAAAAACTGACAACTGTCAAAAGCTTGAAACCACGCAAGGTGTGTAGATAAGATAAGGTAAAGTGGGCTTTCTAGCTGTCAAAATAGTTAGTAAGCAGGAATCCGGGATTTTATTTCGAGATTTTCAGAAAGTGAAATTCTACCATTTTGCCTTCCTCACTGAGGTAAGGCTATAATCCTGCTCTAAAAATGAACTTTTTATTAAAAGCTCAAAGACCCACCTTCATGTATACATATCGACTCAGAATCGGAAACTGAACAAATGTCTGTGTGTGTGTATGTGTGTGTGTATGTGTGTGTATGTGTGTGTGTATGTGTGTGTGTATGTATGTATGTGACTAAAATTCTCACTGAGTTTTCTCAGCACTGGCTGAACCGATTTTGACCAATCCAGTTGCAATCGACTTGGTTTAGGGTCCCATACGGTGCTATTGAATTGATTGAAGTTTCGATAACTAGTTCAAAAGTTATGTATAAAAATGTGTTTTCACATATATCCGGATCTCACTTAAATGTATGTAAACGATGTCCGGATCCATCATCCGACTCGTCGTTGGTTAGGTAATTGAAAGACCTTTCCAACGAGTCCACAACATTGAAGAACTGGCAACCCTGTCTCGAGTTATGACCGCTTAAGTGATATATTTGTACTTTTTTGATGCCGGATCTCACTTAAATGTATGTAAACGATGTCCGGATCCATCATCTGACTCGTCGTTGGTTAGGTAATTGAAAGACCTTTCCAACAAGTCCAAAACATTGAAGACCTGGCAACCATGTATCGAGTTATTACCCCTTAAGTTATATCTATGTACTTATTTTTTCTGGATCTAAAAAAATAGCTGAAGTATGTGTCCAAACCGCTCATATTACCCATTGTTGGTAAAAAGTGAGGAAGGCACCAACCACATAGGTGGATTAAGTTAGTTTTTCGGACAAATTTCACACAAAAAAAATCTATGGGGATGTCCAGTATGGACCGAGCCACGTAGCTTAGTGGTAACGCTTCCGCCTTGAAAGCGGTAGATTGGGGTTCATATCCCGGCTCGGACCAACTCAGCTGGTGATCTTTTCTCTTCTGGATTCGATTGCTTGGTAAAGGGCATCGTCACAAGCTGGACCTTGTCAACGACACCTTAGGAAGGCGACCTATGGACTGTTAACATTAACCCTAACATGTTAACATTAGTTGAGTAAAAACGCTTTTAAATCAAAAATACAAACACACTCAACGCTTTTTTTTGTACACTTTGGCATACTAAACAACCGGAAAACTATTCACAAATTCTCCATATAAAATCCAAGTTTCATGATAATTAGTTTGAAAACCACGTGCAAGGAAATTGTTGAACAATGAGGTTAAAATGTAAACATCTGTTTTGACGTTTGAGTCCTTTTAATTCGAAAACGTTCGAACCTGTTCGAACTAGCGAGCATTCGCATTTGCAGAGATTCATTTTCACATTTTATTTTCTCGAAAAAAAAACAATTTTGGGTACTCTACATTAGAATTCAATGAAAATTCAGAATATATTAATTTTGAGCATGTTTGAGTTCGTTTAAAAATACAAATATGTAATTTTGAACGATCTCAAACATGCTCAAAATTAATATCAACTCAGGATAATGCATTTTAAATTGTTTTCACTTGATTGAACCTGTATTTTATTTAACTTTTGAAGTTTGTTGAGATTTTGTTGAGGGGCTGTTCGACTTAAACTTTGAGAAATAATGGTCTTATAATAAATTAAAAATGTCATTAATATTGACAAAACTAGTGATCTCCCCATGATAAAATCGTGGCAAATGTTTATTTTCCATACAAAAAAATTTAAAAAATCTGGTTCGGTTCAATAAACCACTGTCATTTGAGCAGTTTTTGCATTTTTCTAACATGTATATTTTATGGGTGAAAAGTCATTGCTACCACTCGTATCGGGTGCTCCATTAATAAGGTTGGCTTAGTCACCTTCAGAAATATTTCACAGAAGAAGAAGAATTTTCAAACGGAGAATACTCTCAACATTGCCAGACGAAATAATTTTTGGTAATATTTTTTTTAACTTGATCAATTCAGCTTTTTGCTTTTTTTCGAGATTTTTAATTTTGTATTTTTTGTGATATATATTGATTTTTTGAGTCCAAAAATGCTTTTTAAATTATTATGCAATCGTTGATCCAACTTGGAAAACATCCAGCAGTCCCACGGAATCTCCCCCCGCAACCCACCATGACCCAAAAGTGGAACCTTTTTCGCCCGATTGATTGATGTGTAAAAATGTGCAGTTTTTGAGCTGTCATATTTTTTCTCTAGTTGGCGTCCATCTTTCTGCGGCTAAGGCCGTGTGAAATCTGATTATCTGTGTGACCACATCGCATTTTTTTGTTGTTTAATTTTGCCGACACCATCTAACGAGTGGCAAGTGGCAATTTTGTGGTTAGGATGGTGAAATGTTTTGCACCTCTTTTTTCCAACGCGGCGGCGCGGATTACCCTTTTTTGTGGTGGTGCGTGCGTGCGTTGGCAGATCTTTAAGGTGAAACCATAAAAATGGCGGTGGCGACGCTTTAAGCTTAGTTCCGAAATTAAGCGTCCGGCGAAGAAGATTAAAAACAGAGAGGGAGAGATTTGCTTGTGCCGGCACCCAGGTAAACAAACACGAGCCGAGCCGTGTGTTATGTAAACAAAGTGTTGTTGTTGTTGGCTGGCACGACACGAAGTTAGTCATTGAACGGGATTGTTGTTTGTTGCGTTAAGGAATTTGAAGTTTGGGCGTGTACCTGGGCTTCCTGTCCCATTCGTTGGTCGGGCCTGTGTGTGCCTTTGGGAAACGGGGAGATGCAAATTTTTGGGGGAAATTTGCAAATAAAATTTTGTGTAAGGGACACTCCCAGGGTAAATTTGAGAGTAAGAGACAAAAAATGGAAAGTAAGATGACGCCAATAACAATAAATCAATCGTTGCTTTTAGTTTTGAGCTTAGTTTGGTGGAATTTCCGGAAAAGTGCATTGTCATGGTAATGATGATCGACGAGAAGTGTATTAAAAATGCAAATTAGCAAACCATTCACTGGATTGTTTTCGAATACATTTTTTGCTTGAAATTCATTGAACTTTATTACCTTGGTCAAACATAAAGTTTAATTTGATCGTACTGAATACGTCCTGAAAACATAAAGACAAATGTTAACCTTTCGGAAGCTGGATTTTATAATAACCTGATTTCAAAAATATAAAAAAAAATATTTGAATCAAAAATATCACCGAGAAAAGTTGTGAAAATGCATATTTTTATTAAATTTTTAAACTTCATTCAAAAAACTGTGTTTTTGCAAAGCTTCAATTGAAATTTTTATAAAGTTTCCCAATTAAAGTATTGTTAATATTTATTATGAAACATTGCATTTTAGTTATTATTTCCGAAAAGTCTAGCTTTTGAAAATAAAACATTTTAGATTGTAGATTTGCAAAGACATGGCCTTTTCAAAATGAAGTTCGAATAATCGAATCAGTTCTCTTATTTTTTATTGTCGAGCTCAAGTATAACCCCTAAACAACTCTACTGTGGTTAAGAATATTTACTGTCAAGATGGCGACGATTAAAGATATAAACAATGCATTTGGTTATTTCTAAGTCAGCCAACTATTCAAATTTGACTAAAATGGAGCTACAGAATTCAAATTTGAAGTTAAATTGTTCATGATTCCATTACCGGAAGTCCGATATAAACCTTCTGGACTGTATTTCCCTTACGCATTTTATTTTAAAAAGAATAAAAAGAGCTGGACTTTTAAGTGTAATCTGTTACTGATTGATCATTGTTGAAATCATCAAACTTTGTTGTTTTCCGTTTTGGCTAAGTAAATAATAAACTGTTTTTGTTTTGTTTTATAAGTACTGCTTATCATCTCAAAAACATTTTCAGCGTTCATTAAAATTTAATGTGTAGCTAAAGATAGTTGGCAATTACGTCTCTCGATAGCTGTTTTAATGTTTTTTGTTTTGTTTTTAACTTTGTAATCAACGCTGCACTTTTACAGTGTGCACCGTCATCATTTCTCTTTTTCGAGCTGGGTGCTGCACCGGGAGGAAAGTTTTATCATTTAATTCACACTTTTGATTTCTTTTACGATTCCGCGCACTCCGGGCACAAATGATGTCGAAACAACCCATTGGCCAGTGAGATAATTGATGCCCCTGCTATTATGGCATAACTCAAAAGTATTTTTTTAAAGAATTAAAAAAGGGTAAAATAAAGATCAGCAGAAAGATACATTACACTTTCGCGACAAAAATCATGCAATAGTGCAATTAAAAGTCTCACCAGCGTCTTATCTTATCGACATCTGAACTTGCCGAAAAATATAGTACGAGAGGAAAAAACGCGAACAGCAAACGTGACGGTAATTACCAACGTGGGGAATGCAATTTTCCGCCGAGGGGTGACCACCTTTTAGTTACGGTAGGTGGGAAGGGGGGTACAAAATGTAAACTAATTAAAACAAACTGTTGGTGGTGAGAAAAACAGAGCCCTTGGCAGAGAAAAAATACGTAATTGAACTAGCTCGTGCGAGCAAAATTAATTTTTAAATGGTTGTAAAATATCAGAACAGCATTAGAAAACTTAAAAAAAGTAAAAGTTGTTTTGTTAAAGATCAACACATTATCTAAATTGAAACAAAACTGTTTTGTTCACTTAAGATAAAAAAGACAACAATACCCTGCTTCATGAACATTCAAAGGGAAACTTTGTGCTAGAATTGCAAATTATCGAGTTTGCATATCTATAAATAAGATACACGGCACCACCGCAAGGGGTTGGCAAACAGTGCATGAAATAATTATGGCATACATTAGGTACGAACCTACTAATTGAAATGATAAAAGCCACGAGTTGATCGTGAAAGTGAAACCGAACCGCACCGCGTGAAAGGAAAGACGAGACTTGGGGAATGTGACGTAATTGTTAAGAAGAGTACATTGGGACCTCGTGTTAACTCTGGCTTTACTGAAGATTCTAAATAAATAAGGTGAATATTAAATGACTGTAATGTAATGGACAGGTAATGGTCCGATTTACAATGTTAAAACATGAAACATTCGTGAAATTTTCTTCTTTTCGAAAAACATATTTTCATAAATTTTAAATCAAGACTAACATTTCAAAAAGATCAAAAATTCAATATTACGCCATATCAAAAAATAAAAAATAGTATTTTTTTGCAAATCAAGTTTTAGTGAGAAAAAGTGAAATTAAAAATCGCCAAAAAAATTTTTACCGTGTATCATTTTTTTTCAGTGTAGTCCATATCCATACCTACAACTTTTTTGAAGACACCAAATCGATCAAAAAATTCCTTCAAAAGATACAGATTTTTGAATATTCACATATCATTTTTGTATGGACAGCTGCCAAATTTGTATGGGAAATTATATGGGGGTAATTCTCTATCAACTCACACGAAATCGGGAAAAGTTGCCCGACCCCTCTTCGATTTGCGTGAAACTTTGTCCTAAAGGGTAACTTTTGTCCCTGATCACGAATCCGAGGTCCGTTTTTTGATATCTCGTGACGGAGGGGCGGTACGACCCCTTCCATTTTTGAACATGCGAAAAAAGAGGTGTTTTTCAATAATTTGCAGCCTGAAACGGTGATGAGATAGAAATTTGGTGTCAAAGGGACTTTTATGACAAAAGTTACCCCATAGGACAAAGTTTCACGCAAATCGAAGAGGGGTCGGGGCAACTGCTGTGTGAGTTGGCGGAGAATTACCCATGGACAAACTAATGTTGCAAAATGGCTCTTTTGGGCATACCGAAGACACCTTAAAAGTTTCAGCCGGATTAAAAAATACAAAAATTAAAATTAAAGAAAAAAGACCGATTCCGTAGAGAACTGCTCACCAGTGTTCCCACGAGCCTAAGCCATCGGCTAGGCTAGGTTCATTTTTCTGGTTCAGGTTCACACCACACGTCGGCAAGCATCGTTGGCTCAGGCTCACTGAGTGCCGTGAGCCATGGTTCATTTGGTTCAAACCAGGCGAGGCTAGCCAAAATGAACCATTGGCTTGAACCTGGCTTGAACCTGATCAAAGAATGATAGGCTAAACGGCAAGCTTTGTTACACCGTAGTATGCTCAAACCGTAACATTGTTACACCGTAACATTGTTACACCGTAACATTGTTACACCGTAACATTGTTACACCGTAACAGCATTACACCGTAACATTATTACGGTGTAAGGAATGTCACGGTGTAATGATAGCTACGATGCAACGAATGTTGTGGTGTAACAATGTTACGGTGTAATGAATGTTGTGGTGTAACAATGTTACGGTGTAACAATGTTACGGTGTAACAATGTTACGGTGTAACAATGTTACGGTGTAACAATGTTACGGTGTAACAATGTTACGGTGTAACAATGTTACGGTGTAACAATGTTACGGTGTAACAATGTTACGGTGTAACAATGTTACGGTGTAACAATGTTAGGTGTAACAATGTTATGGTGTAACAATGTTACGGTGTAACAATGTTACGGTGTAACAATGTTACGGTGTAACAATGTTACGGTGTAACAATGTTACGGTGTAACAATGTTACGGTGTAACAATGTTACGGTGTAACAATGTTACGGTGTAATCATAATACGGTGTAACAATGTTACGGTGTAACGAATGTTACGGTGTATCGAATGATGCGGTGTAACGAATGTTACGGTGTAATAAATGTTACATTGTAACATTGCTACACTATACGATTTGTTACACAGTGCATTATTCCTATGGTTTTTATTAGCCTGGTTAGCCTGGCTTAAGCCATGGTTCATGGTTCACTGAACCAGGATTGAACCACAAAGAGAGGCTTAAGCCGAACCAAGTTTATAGGTGAACCTAGCCTAACCGGTTCATTTGGGAACTCTGCTGCTCACTTATGTTTTAGTGCAGAAATCATCAAATGATAGGTTTTTCTGTCAAACAAAAATTAACAAAATTAACAAAATTAACAAAATTAACAAAATAAACAAAATAAACAAAATAAACAAATTAACAGAATTTCAAAATTTACAGAATTACAAAATTAACAAAATTAACAAAATTAACAAAATTAACAAAATTAACAAAATTTACAAAATTGACAAAATTAACAAAATTAACAAAATTAACAAAACTAACAAAATTAACAAAATTAACAAAATTAACCAAATAAAAAAAAATAACCAAAATAAAAAAAATAACCAAATTAAAAAAAATAAACAAAATTAACAAAATTAACAAAAGCGTGTGGATGTGTGTGCCACCAAAATGATGAGAAATGGATTCGCAAAATAGAAATTATGATCAAAAGTGCATTAAATTTGATCTTTTTGGCATAAATCCGGATCTCTCTTAAATGTATCTAAACTATGCCCATATCGTTGATTGAGTAATCAAAAGACCTTTCCAACGACTTTAAAACATTGAAGATCTGGCAACCCTGTCTTGAGTCATGACCACTTAAGTGATATTTATGTACTTTTCTATTAGATGAAGAGATGAAATTTGTATCTGAATCCACATTTCACTCATTGTTGGTAAAGAGGGAGGAAGGCTCCAACTAATAGGTGAATTTAGTTAGTTTTTTTTATTTCATTTCATTTTCATTTTTTTATACAATGTGATTCCATCCTGGGTGCAGAATAGTGGTCCGCAAAGCGGCTTCAATTTAGAACTGTCAAAGTGGAACCAATTTACTGTTAGAAAAAGGATACCAAGAAGTGGCAAGTATTGTAATCGATCTATGATTTATTTTGTCAGGAATAAAAAAGTCAAGTGCGTCGAGCTTTTGAGGTATTCGAAGTCAACACATTTTAAGAAGAGGGTTGGAATCGAGATTGGCATAATTTGTCGCTTACATTTAAATAACCTATGTTTATGAGGTTTTTTGAAATGTTAGCAACGAATTATAAATAATTATGAATGGCACCAGCTAAATAATATTGAATAAACTTAATCCGATATTATCACTGCGTTTCAATGCTACAAAATCACGAACTTCCATTCGGTTGCTCTTCAGATTCATAAAATTCCACTCACTTCTGACGCAATTGTTCGCCACGCGGACAACAAAGATGGACTCTTTTGGCCACCCATCGTTTAGTATACGAACAAAACAAGTACAAAGCACTTAAATTTTCAGCGAAAACTTTAAAATCAACAGATCCAAAATGTTGAAACAAGTCACTTCAGCAGCAACAAATATGTCACGCTTGAGCTTGAACATAGCCTTCTACTTTGTTTATGTTTACAGCTGTAGTGCAGTTGTATTAGTGAAGAGCAGTGGGGATCATTCGGAAATCACGTTACGCATTCTGTCTTTTCAGCACCCAGATTCCATCCAACTCCTTAGTAACAACAAAGCGTTACATACTAACACACCTATCCCATAACATCGAGATCTATAAACTGACATGGTGGGCGCCGTGTGTGGCGAATGACTGTTACCCTATTCGCAACTGATCTAGTTTTAGTAATCATAATGTTTTTGATTAAAGCAAATGAATTTCAATAGTTATTATAATTATTGCCAAAAAATAACAATTAAACTGATTTTTCCAGTAAAAATCGAAAATAAATTGATTGTGCTGTTAAATACAGACTATTTAAGTACAGAGAACATTTGGTTGACAAACCTGTACCGATATTAAGTCAACAACAAGACTAATTTTAATTGCAGGCAATTCCAACCTGTCAGTCAGTGCTAATAAAACCATGTTAGTTTTTCAAACGACTTTTTCCCCACCCCACAAAAAAAAACCATTTCACTCTGTCAACTCCAACGTCCTAACAAATCGCGCTACACCTTTCATCAGAGCAACGCTTGACAGTTACGCCGAACCTCACGCGCCGTCCATCCACATGCCATGGCGTGACATGTGGCACTTGTTTTTGCTGTACCCCCTCAGCAACAACAAAAAACCGCACCATTGCTTCGCAATCTCTTTGCCCTAGGCCGCCCCAGCCCGACATAAACAGTTAGGGTGTAATCAATTAGTTAATGTTTTAATTGCAACCGTAGACCAGTGCTGTTTTTTACCTAGTCCCGGGAAGAGCCCGGGTTCCGTTTCATGCATTTATTTATGACCCACGTCGGACGCGGACCTCCTCGGGCGGGATAGAGTCCGAGTGGTTGGGGAGTTAGCTGCTTTACGCAGGAAGAATCCGGTCTTTATGGGGGATACAGAAGTCGTGGTTCGGGTGGAGGGAGCTGATTAGTTTGCATAGTTAGGTGAAATGAATACCTAATAATTTAACTTTAAGGTGAAGCAATTTACCTGATTATGGTTGTAATGGTTGGCCAGCAGGTGTGAGTAGATTACAGTTTCATAAGTAGAAGTTTTAATTTGAACTCATCATTCACAGGATTCGAACAATACCTCTGATCACATTAGATAATTTAGACCATAGAATAGAGAAAGATAGAATTGCCACTCATTTACCGACCGGGGGACAAAACTGTGCTGCCTAACTGATGCCAGCGGCGAAACGGGGAACTACAACACCCTGCGCATAATACTGTCAAGAATGTGGAGAACTGGTTGGCACATATATATTATTCATTAAAAATGTAAAATGATTTTAAAAAAACATGGAAAACAAATCAAAACAATTATGAAAATTCAAGATAAGTGCATCCCTTAACTAGGATATTTTGTTTTAAATAAGATTAAATAATTTTTATTTCGCATCAGCATCTTTTTTTCTAAATTTCAAGATTATGCCAAATAAGTTGACACCCGTTTTCACTTCTCCAAGACATCTGTTTTGTCATGTTGACATTTCGCTGTCGCTGTCAAACCAAGTGAAGAATCGGAAGAGGAAATGACTATTTTGCCGTTCGGAGTGAAGAAAAGTGGTCGTGGTGTTCCAGCAAAGACTCCGCACTCCAACTTAAACCGCAATTTGCGCCTAATCCTAACGTTCTACCGCCTTCACTAGTCTCGTCATTTCATCCGGCTTCCAAGCACCATTTCATATTTTTGATTGCCAACTGAACGTCAACAAGCCTTTTTCCATCTGTCACTATCAAACAAAACGCACCCTCTAGAATGCACAGGGCAGTTCCATCAAAGTGCACAGTGCGCATTTCGACTGAAGTTCCCCGTTTCGAGCAGTGGTGGCGCTGTCGGCAGTGTCGCTTGACGTTTACAAGGGGGAATCGGCAAGTGGCAATCCTACCTATCTCTATTCTATGTTTAGACTCAACTTCTGTTATTTCTTCTGCAATATTACTGAAGTTGTTTTGTACGCATAACATCAATAAGTTAGGACTTTAAAAACTGAACCATAACTAAAATCTTGCAGCTAAAATTCCACGAATCAACAACTTTGCACAATGCACTCCTCGTTCCGCTGATACGCGATCTTTCACACGTTCAGCTTGTCATCTCTTCCCGTGGAGTTCCCCCTAACAATGCCCGTCGTAATCCCGCTGAGGATGGGCACCTCGGTGGGGGGGGCGCCCGACTCATGTGTGTAATTTGAATACCAAGTTATATTCTGAAAAGAGCGAAAAACACACCCTAAAACCTGAAACCGCCGGTTGCATAAACACCTTCGGGCCACGGTGAAGTTTAACAAACCTGTTGTTGTCTCGAGAGATTCAGCTCGGAACAGGTTTCTTGGGTGGGTGTGGGGGGGGATCTCAAATCGAACACAAAAACTAATTCAGTTCCGAATCGATTAGAGACCTTGCGTGGAGCACCCACAAACGGTGCGTGGATAATCCGCGTAAATTAATTTCCCCACAAGTTCTTGATGGGTTCGGCTTAGAATCCTTTTGAAACGTGGCCCGAAGAACGCACCCTGAAGATCATCAACTTCGGGACACACCTTCCCCCCCTATGAGGGGCTTGACCCGACTAAGATTTGTAGAACGGGTGCTGCTTTTTGTTGTTGCTTGGAAATGGCTCTGAAACGTATAAAGATTGATCTAAAGCGAGGTTGGCACAATGAATGTGTGCGCGTGCGCGCCCCAAGCCGGAAATCTAATTCTTCTGAAGTGTTTATGAGCGATTTTGGGGCATTGTCTTGGTATGGTTTAGTCTAAGCTTCAGTATGGTAGCATGTCCTTCAAGCCCAAATCGATCAATATCAAGTAGAGGAAGTCCGCGAGGTCTACCCGACTATTGAATGGCTCACCAGCGTACATGGGGACATCGATCTAGACATCACTTTTAACAAAAAGCACGAATTAGGTCGACTTAATTAGTGTTTTCAGCTAAAGTTAGGACCCAGATTGATGTCCCCAGGTACGCTGGCTATACATAGGACCTCAAAAAAGCCTTAGAAACTATGAGTAGTTTCCGCGATCCTCCAGAATTGAATGGGAAGGTCGCAGAACCATGAATGCCAAAAGGCAGCCATTTCTTTGACCTGCACTGGAATGTGTTTCCATCTGGAGCGTCTTGTCAACCGCAGCATCACAATCACTCAGCCAATTGAACCAACAATCAATCTTCCAGTCACAGAACAAACACGAACAACAATCAACCCTGCAAGCCCAAGAACCGGCCATCAGCGCCCTCTCAAGACAAATTTGATTGATCGTGTCCGGATGAATGACAAAACAAGAATATACCCGTTCAGAACGTACAAGATCTACACACGTATGCTCCGGAGGTAGATTGCTGCCTTTCACGGCGAGCCAAACCTTGAAGACACCTCTTTTTTCCCCGTGCTGCGCATCTCGAGCAGGTCTTCGCGTGATGCCGGAGGAGGTAGTTGTAGGAAGATGATGATGATCATCATCGCAATCCTAACCTATACAACATTCTTGCCGTGACGTGGCACAAATCTGCGCTGGGACGACCTACGACGATCCGCAAAAGGGTACCCTACATCGTGTATTACAAAACACTTGATCGACGATTCCTCATCGCCTGCCACCTCGCCGCACCTCGCCTTCACAGCTGATGAGATTCATCCGAGAGTTATGAAAGGAAAAACCTATTGGCGGTGCGACTTGGTGGAGATATGTGTCGTGTACGTCTTGCAGCGGAGGTTTCCTCGGCGATCTGGAGTTGGCCGAGTCTCCTAATGGTTCTGTTTTTGCGCGCTCTCTCTCTTGAGATTGCGGCTTGGAAGGTGCCAAAGTCGTCCACCACGGTCAGGCTGACTGACCAGGGTCGTCCCTGGGATCTATTGATCATTCCGACAGGCCGCGGATGGATCGAAGTGGGACCGTCCAGTGCGTTGATGAGTTTTTAGAACGTGACTAGGGGAGAATCTTTGCAATTACTAAGGACGTTGTGAGATTGAATTCTAATAGAGAAATCGAGTCGACATTCAACAAAACTTTGTAAAAATAGAGGTTATTAGCGCACTCACATGAGAACTGATAGACTTAATGACTTTTCCCTAGTTTTGGGCATAAGAATAAAAAGGTGAAAATTCACTCCTGTGCTTTCAAATATTAAGCATATCTATTGACTCTACCAGTAGCTACGGCATCTTGAACATAACCATAAAAACTCAACCAACTCCACACCCTCTCTCACGTAACAATGTCACTCGTTATCAAGGCTCCTAACAAGCCGCGCGATGATGCAATTGAGAGAAAGGGAAGAAGCAGCTAATAATTGTGTGTGACCAAACCCCTACCAACGAACAACGAAGCTAATCAACGGCGACAGCGCTGCAGCAGCGAAATATGAGCCATAAATATATTAACCCGCTCCGCGTCCTCCTCGATCGCCGTCGAAAAGCTATTAACTACTCCTCGGCGGACAGTCCGGGCTTGGACCCTACCCCGTCCAATTGGACGGAGCAGATGACACTTTACCGTGTTGGTCAAAGGATCGTAACGACCTGAAAAATCGTTATAAAAGCTGCAAATTCCTTACATTTCATTCGCTCCCACCTCAGAGGCCATTTCTTCCATTTGTCATAATTTATTTGACGCGAGGTAGACCTTAAGACAGGTCCCACCGTAGACCAAATTCCAACAGATCGAGCCCTTCCCTGAATGCACCGACCTTTCGTAACCATCTTCGTTGCCTAGGTCCGGGGAGACCTCTATTCATGACCGTTGAAGTTACCTCTTGGACATGCCATTTTTCTTCTCAATTTTTCGGATTGAAAGTGATCGTCCCCAATGCTTTGAACACGTTATCTATTATTAGGCTGTCGAAATGGAAAGTACAATTATTCATGATTGAGCCGTTATTGATTTAAATTCAAATTATGTCCCCCACCGCTCCTTCTTCTGTTAACAAAAGGGGGCTTTGATTGATTGAGAGTGAATTCGTGCGGTCATTCATTGGCGAAGAGGGCAGCTTTGCGGATTTGTGTGCAGGAAATTGTTCCCTACTTGGGAGGTTGATGAGTTACGAAAGCCGATTAATATATTCAATTGAATCGATTTTGGATGACGCGGTTATGCAATTTATCGCTAACGGTAGAGATTTTCGAGCACATAATTGTGTGAGATTTGCAAGAGATAAGTATTTTTAATTGCATAGACTGCTTTATTTACAAAGAAAAGTACTCTTTCTTTTCGTAAAAAAAGGATTGATATTTTAGTACTTTTTTAATTGAAATGAACATGATCCATTAATTCATTAATTTTTGGCTCTTCCCTGTCGGCCATACAAATCTTCATGCACATTTGGGGACTGTCTTTACTGAATTTCATGAACAAATTCGGAAACCTGTAACTGGAGAAGTGATCAGGACTGTTCAGAAAAATAACTGTACGAATAAAAAAAAATTGAAACAACTTTTATCTCAAAAAGTCGAGTTTGACAAACTTAACGTTTGTTTTTTCATGGTTTGTAGTGGCACGTTTTTTGGCCTGGTTTGGAATTATTTAACAAACAGAAAAAAAGAAGATATTTTGCATCATTAGTCCATATAAAAAATATGCAGCCGTCCATAAAATGGCTATGAAAAATGTTAACAAAGTGTACCTTGAGAACAGATTTTCTTACCAATTTGATGTTATCGACAATGTAACATATATAGCTTAGAACTTCTAAGAAAGAAAGTTACATTCCAAAATATTCCATTTTTTAACCTATGCCAACAAAAATAAAATTGCGTAAAAAATGATGGTCACAATGTATGTGGCAGCGTTTTCATTTTTATACAATCATGATTTTCCAAAAAAAAAAACAATGAAAAAAGCGATAATAGTTAAACTGTAAAATGAAATTCAAATCAAATTTTAATATTGTGTACCTTTTCATGTTTTGTTTCACGTACACAGCAAAAAAAATCCGATCACATGGAAAAACGTGCACATCACCTTTGTGAAGAAAATCACTTAATATTACACACTGCAGGTAATGTTTTTCTACGCTCATAATAAAATGCAACCGATGGGATTCAAACCCAGCTTCAACAGTGAGAACTGGCGCCTTAGCCCGCTCGGCTATCAGAGCGATGAAGTTTGGAAAAGATAAATGCCTATGGGCCATTCCAGGCCAACTGGGTACACTTTTGGACAACAACAACAACACTTTTGGACTCGAACTTCACCGATTTGGACCAAACTTGCAGGGAACGTTCATCTATTGATAGTTAACAGAAATCCCATGTTTGGTGCTGATTGGACCATCCCTCTATTTTTGGCACCGCCCTCTTTTTGACGATTTTCTTAAAAACTTTTTTTTTCTTTTAATCATAACTTTGCAAGACATTCTACTGGTTGAATTTTATAGAAAATTGTCCAAGGAATTCAATAAAAATAAAATTTTAACCCTTAAATGCCACCTAATATTATATTTTATCGTTTTAACTATTAAAATTTAGTTTTTCCAATTTCTTATATTTTTATTTATTTTATTTTATCAGCATCGCGTTTCCTGGACAATTTTACATAAAAATCAATGTAAACCTCAAACTAAAATGAACTATTGGCGAGATACAGTGATTTTACTGAAAAAAGTTTGATTTTGCGCAGCACTCGGAAGTACATGGTGTACTTTTCAACAATAAGGGATGAATCCCGCATAGTTCGGTTTTTATATATGAGAAACTTATTTCGGATTATCATTCATGGGACAGAGTGCTGCCCAAAATCAAACTTTTTTTCTCAGTAAAATCGCTGTATCTCGAAAATAGTTCATTTTAGTTTGAGATTTACATTGATTTTTATGTAAAATTGTCCGGGAAACGCGATGGTGATAAAATAAAATAAATAAAAATATAAGAAATTTTTAAAACTAAATTTTAATAGTTAAAACGATTAAAGACAAGGGGGCATTTAAGGGTTAAAATTTCATTTTTATCTAATTCCTTGGACAATTTTCGATAAAATGCAACCTGTAGAATGTCTTTTGTTCCAATAGTTGTAAAGTTATGATTAAAATGAGAAAGTTTTTTAGAAAATCGCCGGGCGGTGCCAAAAATAGAGAGATGGTCCAATCAGCACCAAACTTGGGATTTCTGTTAACTATCAATAGATGAACGTTCCCTCCAAGTTTGGTCCAAATCGGTGAAGTTCGAGTCCAAAAGTGTTGTTGTTGTTGTCCAAAAGTGTACCCAGTTGACCTGGAATTACCACCATATGAGTTTGGCATATTGGACTACATATTTCTGAGTAATATTTCAATAAAACTTCATAAAATATTGTAAAAAAGTTTTTAACACCTATAGGTCTTTTACACAGCTAGATTACTACTTATTGAACTGCTACTAAAATGATTTTTTGCTGAAAATTCAAAAAAAAAAAATGGTCAAGATAACTAACGACGAAGTTGATTTTATATACAAAGTCAACTATAGCTGTCGGCCACTATTGCTATGAAAATAAAAATTTTATTCTGAAAATAAAAAAAAAATTTTTCTTTGTTAAAAAACCGTTTGAATTTTGAAAAAAAAATGACAGCATTGCGAAATTATTTTGACTTTCTTGTGTTATAGTTCAAAGGAGCATTTCTATTCAAGCAGTTTTTGCTTTTTTCTACAATGTATTTCTTATGGGAGAACTGTCATTCCTACCACTTAAACAGGGTGCTACAATGAGAATTTTCAAAAATGCTAATTTTGTAAGTTTTATTAGCTATGTTTTATATAAAAATGATAATTTTTAAAGAGTGCAGCTACTATGTTTTTTTAAGTCCATGACGATTCCGTATAAATTTTCCTGAGATTCGTTCGTTACGTAAACGCGTTTTTTCACAGTCTTTTGTATTGACAGCTGCTAAAACTGTTTGGAGACTTATACGGACGATATGATGTAAAATTTCATATTGAATATGAAATTAAAAAAAATATGTCTGTTCATCATCTGTAATTTAATGATAAAAAACTAAATATTGAATAAAAATCAATAAAAAAAACTTGTGGCAATCACCTTTAACAAAGTAACGTCATAGATAAACTGGAATTTTTGCCAGTTCATCGCTCTGTGACCTATGGTCATTCCGAGACCATGACGAAGATCGTCTCTTCTACCATATTTTGAACGATTATTGTTTCCCATAGGCACACACTCCCATAAGCTCTTTAATCTGCTGTTGACAGTGATAGGCACCTATATATGTGAAGCCGGACCCCCATTCACAAAGTTTAGCTCAACGAAACCCACGCGCCGTTTCAGGTTTCTCACCGTTAGAAGTTGCGATTTTTTTTTGGGGTGCGTGATGTCAGCCGCGACCCATCCCAAAGGAGGGGGAACCTTCGATAATATGCTAAACAGAATGTGCTCGATCCGTTAGACTCCGGGCAGATAGTGGAGGGGGATGTCCATAATTAGAGTCCATCAGTCTGTGTTGCCACTTATTGTGCTGCTATTGACTAGTCTGAACCCTTAACTGTTTATTCTTCGTATATTTTTTGAATTTTATTCTGTTTTCTTTTTTTATTTTCAATATTTGTGTTGTTTTTAAGTTAACTTATTTTATTAACTTTTCTTGTAAAGTGTTTTTTTATTGTGCTTTGTAAATGAAATTTTGATTAAATACTATTAAGGAAATGATAAGATCTTCAAGGGTTAACCTACCAAACCAAAAAAAAGGTAGCAAAACTTGAGGCAATTTCGCCTGTTCCAAAACAGGTCATCGACCTACCTTTCCAGCCAGCCACTGAACCGAGCTGCATAAACTTGAAACTTTTGCCTTATAGTCATTCCGATGAAAATTGCTTTCGATTCCTGCTGCTGCTGCTGCGTCTGACCTCCAAGTGCATTCGAAATGCAAGCGAAATCAGCAGCAGTAGCGAAAAATGCATATGTGCAGTGGTTTTGAGTGGCACTTTTCAATCCCACCGACTACCGGGCGGAGTCTTGCGGTCTTGACTTCGACATCCATAACGAGAAGAAAAGTGCTGCTGCATTGTGGGTTGTTGTTGGGTGAAAGAAAGAGTGTATACGTACGCGGCTGATTTAAAAAGAAAGCAAAAACCACCTTGGCAATAAGGGCAGTGGTGGCAGAGGGTATCGAATTGCATCGGTGGACAGGGTTGAATTTCAGGAAAAGTTTTGAAATTTCACGACTTGATTGAGTGAGTGACATAGTGATTGCATGAGTGATTGAGAGAGTGAGTGAGTAATTGAGTGAGTGAATGAGTGAGTGCGATAGTCATACTAAGAGAACTTAAAGTGCCTAATAGAAAGTGGGGACAAGGCACTCAAAATGCAATGCCACTTACAGTTGGTCACTCAAATTTTACCAAGCTTTTAAATGGAAGGTGTTCATTTTTGACAAATCCTATGGACAAAGAGGAGATTGTAAACACCTGATGTGTAAGATCTTGGAGGTGCTCATTTTTTTGACAGAAAATCGCTGGGTTCTCAGTTTCTCGTGTCCCCACTTTCTATTACACCCTTACCAAAAATCGTGACTTTTTGAGTTCAAAATCCCACTTTTCACACGATTTTTTCAGTTCAACCCATACAACCATTTTTATGGTGATTAAAATGGGCATATTTCCCCTATTTGTGATTTTGAATGTTAGAGAGTATGTGTGAGTAAAACTTGTAATTATGTTTCGGAATTGAGTTGGTTTAAGTTCGTCATCAAGCTTCAAGTTTAAATAACATTGTGACGTTACGCAAAACCTCTCAGCTTTCCTGAAAAGACTAAGTGACGCAAGCGACCTTTTTTCACAGCTAAGCTTTTTGACATTTTCCCTATTGAGAAAGGCCATAATCATTTCTAGAGTTTTTTTAATAGGTCCTATAAACATATGAAAGACAATAGTTTATAGGTCCTTTTCAAAAAAACTCTGGATTTAAAGAATTGTATGATTGGTCATGAATGTAAGGAAGCATGAATGAGTACTACTTTTAAATTAAATATTCTCGTCGCGTAAATAATGCATATTCGGACGTTAAACTCAAACGCGTTGACTTTCTAATTACTCATTACGATTTAATTTTGTTAATTCATAAAATTAATAATGTTTTATAATCCGGTTGATATTAATCTTCTCATTGAAAAGTGCCGGCGACAAAATTGGGCGAAAAGTTCACCGCCCGGAGATCGCGAGTTGGCGCGAGCGAATGAACACCGCGAAAAACGATTCGGGGGTGCATTGGGGTTAAATGATCATTTCGTCATTCGGTTTAATTAAAAAATAATTATTTTTTCGTAAATATCGCTACTTTGATGCGATGTAATTCATTTTTACAGTAAATTAGGCATTGTTACATCAAACTTGACCTTTCAAACGCACCAGAATGGCCAAATTTTAAAACATCAATGTTTGCCAATTTGACCGTTTTACCCCCAATTCCCCTTGTAGAACAAAAGAAAAGTTCATCCGCGGTCTGTCAGCAGCGCGCTGTTTTGTTTGCTGGATCAACATTTGGAAATGTCGAACGTTGAAGGAAATCGCTCAAAAAATGGAAATTAACCGATTTCAAATGTTATGGCCGCAAATGAAAGGTAAGGGTGGCTAATTTTTGATTCCGATCTGTAAAACTAGTTCTGGCGAGGGTTCTGGGCACTGCGCAATCGATTTTACCGGCGGGTTGCTTCCGGTTGCATTTGATTTGAGGAGAAGGTTTTTCAATCCACCAGGGGCTTATTCGGGGGCAACAGTTTCGGTAATCCGGAACTTCCGGTAAGTTTCATATATGCAGTGTTTAGCATGAAAAACAAACTTAGACCAATCTTTTAAGTGTGCGCTCTTTTTGAGGAGGGAGCGCAAACCGAAGTAGAGCGCAACTCGGGGGAGCTTTATTTCGGGTTTTGAGCGCGAATCGAAGGAGCGTTATTGCAGGGTTTTTGCGTAAAATGGGATTTTCTTTTTTAATTTTATTTACAATTAAACGAAACATTTATATAAGGGGTCATCCACAAAACACTGATAATGGGCCATCCTCAAATCTGGGTATCCAAGAACTCCCGGATGTCATGGCCTAGATAGCTACCTGATCGACGGAGGTCTCGACGGAGGTCTATATGAGTGAATTAACCATCGGTATAGCTTCAGGTTGCTTCAGTGAACCACGATGGATACCCTTCGCCATGTTGGATTATTATGGGTCCTCCAGGAACTCCCGGGAGTTATGACCTGACGATCCAAGGCTGTATATCATAGGTACTCTCGATCTTCCTTTGCATTAGTGTGAGTGCATGACTCCGACTCCACTAAAACCAAAACAATAACAAACGAACAATGGACCGTGCCAGGAAAAGCAAAACATAAACAATGTCAGTGGCAGTGGAGTGAGAGAGTCAGAGATAACGATTTTGACAACCGCACTACTACACACTCGCGAGTACCTTAGGTAGAAAGCCATGCTGATGATCTACCTAATCAACGGGGGTCTATATGGGTGTTTTAACCATTGTAACTATAATCTTTTTTAGACTAAAAAAAGTTTTTAATTCAAACCTGGTCATAACTTAAAACTTTGCCAATGGTTGGTATTCAGAAAATCTTATCTTAAGATACAGATTTGCGAAAACATTCACAGCACTTGTGTATAGACAGACACCATTTTGTATGAAGAATATGAGGCAATAGTGCACAATAACTATTTTGGTTATAAAAAACATCAATGGACAAGGTTTCATACAAATCTGAAAATGCAATCAAAAGCCGATTTGCAATAACGAAAGGAATTAAATACTTTGTTGAATCCAAATTAACGCCTCATTTTTCTGTTTGTTTGTTGTTGTGCAGGTTTGGTTTCAAATATTTCGTTTGATATGTTTCACACTAGCGTGAGGAAGGTGGGGCAATAATATGGACGTTTTGAAAAATACGTCATTTGTGGACACCCCCTGACCAAATTTAGAACAAATTTCTGAGGATGGGGGGGGAAGTTGCCCCATGTTGCCCCACCCTGTGCACGCTAGTGATGTTTCAATTGGGCCCAAAGGTTAAGCTTACATTTGTGATATTATTGTTCACAACGATAAAGCTTTTTTTCTGAGTACAATGACACTTTGTACGACCGAGAAGGATTTAAAATCGATTTTAAATCAAATTAAAAAAAATCACAGCTCGTTCTAAGCGGACCTTAATTGATTCATAAAAAAAATGTTGTTCTGTCCTATTTTTTGTATTTAAATGAAAAAAAAAATGATCAAAAATGGGTTTTATTCTGTTTTTTACCGTTGAACATAACAATTGACTCAGGGCTTTAGGACCCTATTGTCTTATGGGTGAATTGATCATCGGTGTGGCTTCAGGTAGCTTCAGTGAACAACGATAGATACTCTGAGGTACGTTGTTATCGATCATCCAAGAATTCCAGGAAAAGATGACCTGACGATCTACCTGATCAACGCGAAACTATATGGGTATATCAACCATCGGTATCGCTTCAAGAAGCTTCAGTGGACCATGATGGACACTTTGCACCATGCTGGATTGTTATGGGTTTCCCAGGAACTCTCAGTAGTCACGTAAATCATCAGGTCATAACTCTCGGGAGTTCCTGGAGGACCCATAATAATTCAACATGGCAAAGGGTATCCATCGTGGTTCACTGAAGCAACCTGAAGCTATACCGATGGTTAATTCACCCATATAGACCTCCGTTTATCAGGTAGCTATCTAGGCCATGACATCCGGGAGTTCTTGGATACCCAGATTTGAGGATGACCCATTATCAGTGTTTTGTGGATGACCCCTTATATAAATGTTTCGTTTAATTGTAAATAAAATTAAAAAAGAAAATCCCATTTTACGCCAAAACTCCGCAATAAAGCTCCTTCGATTTGCGCTCAAACCCCGAAATAACGCTCCCCCGAGTTGCGCTCTACTTCGGTTTGCGCCCCCTCCTCAAAAAGAGTGCACACTTGAAAGATTGGTCTAAGTTTGTTTTTCATGCTAAACACTGCATATATGAAACTTACCGGAAGTTCCGGATTACCGAAACTGTTGCCCCCGAATAAGCCCCTGGTGGATTGAAAAACCTTCTCCTCAAATCAAATGCAACCGGAAGCAACCCGCCGGTAAGTTCGATTGCCGCAGTGCCCAGAACCCTCGCCAGAACTAGTTTTACAGATCGGAATCAAAAATTAGCCACCCTTACCTTTCATTTGCGGCCATAACATTTGAAATCGGTTAATTTCCATTTTTTGAGCGATTTCCTTCAACGTTCGACATTTCCAAATGTTGATCCAGCAAACAAAACAGCGCGCTGCTGACAGACCGCGGATGAACTTTTCTTTTGTTCTACAAGGGGAATTGGGGGTAAAACGGTCAAATTGGCAAACATTGATGTTTTAAAATTTGGCCATTCTGGTGCGTTTGAAAGGTCAAATTTGATGTAACAATGCCTAATTTACTGTAAAAATGAATTACATCGCATCAAAGTAGCGATATTTACGAAAAAATAATTATTTTTTAATTAAACCGAATGACGAAATGATCATTTAACCCCAATGCACCCCCGAATCTTTTTTCGCGGTGTTCATTTACTCGCGATCTCCGGGCGGTGAACTTTTCGCCCAATTTTGTCGCCGGCACTTTTCAATGAGAAGATTAATATAATATTTTATACAGTTTTGGTCGTCTCGGCAGATTTTTTTTTGCGTTTTTTAAGCATTCGTGTCGACAAATTATTTACATTGAACGCGCGTTTTTTTTTTATATTGAAAACAGTAAAATAATTGCAAAAGCAGCAAAACCTAATCATATCACTTGAGCTCGATAAACATGGTAACTCGTCGTTCGCTTCGTTAATCAATACCGCACTAAAAATCAATCATTTAAAACTCCTGAAAACATCCCAACTTACAAGTTACACTGTTTAATCCTTCATTCTTTAATTACAAATGATTTTGGTTTTATCTTTCCACAGCCGGCTGTCTAAGATTAAACCATTTCATTAAAAACTTTACAACAGATAAACGGGAAATGTCTCATCCGCAGCATCCGATGGCTTGCCTTGAGAATAATATATAATACCTTTCAACAAACACTATGATTTTGGGTCGCATCATCATCTTCTATGATGAATCCTGACCAAACACCCCATCCTACTAACAAGTTTTCAGGTTCCTGGCGCTCGTGGGGTGTAAGCACAGAGTAAATCAGCTGCCCTAGTAGCAACCTGCGCTAACTAACATTCCCGTCCCTTAAACTCGAGGTCTACAAACTGACATGGCGGGCGCCGTTGGTGGCCAATGACTGTTACCTATTCGCAACTGATCTAGTTTTGGCAATCATGGTGTTTTATCTTTTCAGCGCATTCATACATGCTGTTGATAAGGGAAACACCACTAGATCGTCGAAGCCTATGACCAGTAGTGCTGAAAGGATATTACGGTTCTGTTCAGCAACGGAGGGGCAACCATGGGTGATCTCTCATGCTCATGCTCATGCTCATGCTCAACCCATATAACCATTTTTATGGTTGTAGTACCTGAACACAAAAAAAATCGTATGAAAGTGGGATTTGGTACTCAAAAAATCATGATTTTTGGTAAGGGTGTAGGCACTTTAAGAAAACTGAGTGAGTGAGTTAGTGATTGAATGACACTCTGATCCTGATCGGGTGTATGAGTGAGCGATTAATGAGTTAGTGAGAGTGTGTTAAAGAGTGAATGAATCAGTAAGATAGTGAGTTTGTCAATGAATGTTTGCAGGTTTGAAACATATTTGTTCTACACACAAAATATAATTCTCTGGCATCTCTGCCCCTATCCTGGCACAACCACCACGTATGTGGAACGAATTGGAGCAGCGCAATAAATTACAGTGATATTGAAATTCCAATCACCTCGATTTTTTCTCGTTGCACCCCAAACAGGTACTACTATACGTGCCAGTTCACGTTCACCAACCGCATCAGCAGTTTTTTTTTGCTTTCCTTTGAGAGCAACAACTTGCAATCAAACAAACCAAACCTGGACCTGAACCTGCTGTGGCATAAAAAGGGATGGTCACGAGGCCGGCGGAGGCTTGGCGCTTAACGAAACCGCGCGCACCATCCACCATGACACTCTCGGTTTGGCGCGCCAAGTGTCAAGTGCCAAGTTCTACCCGTGCCCAAGGTGTGATTAACCCTCTGGTGGCCAAAGTTTTACTGTAATTTCTCATGTTGCTGCCTTCCTCACTGAGTGAGTCAGAGAGTTAGTGTGTGAGTGAATGAATGAGTGAGTATGTCAGTAAGTGAGTGAGTGAGAGATTAATACTGAGTATGATTGAGTTGGATAATGAGTGAGTTATTGATTGAATGCATTGAGTTATAGAGTGAGTGAGTGAGTGAGTGAGTGAGTGAGTAAATGAGTGAGTGAGTGAGTTATTGAGTCAGTGGGTGGATGAGTGGGTGAACCAGTGAGTGTGATTGGGTAAGCACACAGCAGTTGCAACGACCCCTCTTCGATTTCCGTTAAACTTTGCTCTAAGGGGTAACTTATGATCCGAAACATGAATCCGAGGTAAATTGTTTGACATTTCGTGACGGTAGAATGATGTTCTTATTTTTTTTGTTCAAGTTATATCTTTATCTTTTTTCTCATTTACACTTTGAACTTATTCAATAATTTATATTTTTGTTGAGTTTTGCTTAATCATAAGCGAACTGTTTTTTTGGCTTGGGATTTTTGAAATTGTTTATTTATTAAGATTATATTTATTTATTTACAGTCCTACAGGGTTCCGGTGAGCATAAAAAGCGCGAGCTTCCACGGCGGCGGTTTGCGGCTTGTGTGTACAAAACAAGAATTATTGTAATGAAAGAGATATTTTGTTTCATCAAGCCGGGGTACATACTACAAGCTGGAGAAGAGACTCGAGTAGTCCCGGAGGGACGCAAAATCCCCTTCCCCTCGTATCCCCTCCATGATAATTTCCTTGGAAAAAGCCGTTCAAGTTCAAAGCCTGTCTCCCCTCGGAGGCTCGTTATAAGGTCTTTATTCAGCCGCAGGCCAATTGCTGCCACACTGCTGACTGATCCCGACTGGATCAACCTGAATTTGCGGATCAACCCGGGCAGGACAGCATTTCAGCATGAACACACGTTGGCACTGGGACAGGCCCGTACGGATGTAATGACTCAATTTGGTGTGAATTCAACATCGGACTGTTTTTTCTTCACTATTTCTCCGCGTTGGACGACTTAATTTGGCTATGGGATGATGGGTGTGTGAGATTAAGATGTCGGTCTCTATTATCACTTGGAAAAACTGGGACCTATTATCATTGGGAACGGATAAACGAAAAAACGAAACTATTGGCACTACGCCCCCCGGGGCATGGCCTTCCTCTAACGTGGGATTTCTGCTCCAGCGCCTCTGACGAGACAGGAGAAACCGGGACCGACGTTTTACTTCACCATCCGATAGAAGCTCAGTGGATAAGGCGGGAATCGAACCCGCGTCTCATAGCATCATCGGGATCGGCAGCCGAAGCCGCTACCCCTGCGCCACGAGACCCACGGAACGGGGAACGGATATAAGTTGTGAAAATTCCGAAAGTAAATGGAAAAAATAATATCTATGAACATTAAAAACAAATAATTTGAATCGGGAAGTTTTTTTTCAACAATTTTAAATAGGAATCAATATGGGTCATTCCATGTCAACTGAGTACACTTTTGGACTCGACCTTCACCGATTTGGACCAAACTTGAAGGGAACGTTCATCTATCGATAGTTAACGGAAATCCCTAGTTTGGTACTGATTGGACCATGCCTCTATTTTTGGCACCGCCCTATTTTTTGACGGTTTTCTAAACAACTTATTTTACCTTTTAATCATAACTTTGCAACTATTTGAGCAAAAGACTTTCTAGAGGTTGCATTTTATAGAAAATTGTCCAAGTAATTCGATAAAAATAAAATTAAATTTAACCCTTAAGTGCCCCCGTATATTATATTTTAACGTTTTAAGCTGGGTGCTGAATAGTGGTTCGCAAAACGTCCTCAATTTTGAACTGTCAAAGTGGAACAATTTACTGTTCGCCAAAAGTAGAGAGTATTGTTATCAAAAATTAAAGTGTGGCTTTTAAGGACCTGGAGTTGAAGTCAAGAAATCTTAAGAAAGATGAAGACGAGATGGTCTTTTTTTTAAATATGAAAGGAAGTTGTTTATGGAGTCGATGCGGTTGTTCTAGAGCGTCCAATTTCCCGGGGTTACAAAATTCCCGGGAAACGGGAAATTTTTAACAAATTTCCCGGGAAATCCCGGGAATTCCCGGGAAATTTGAAATTGATCGAAAATTGATCTTATTCTGCTTCTGATTGATATTTTGCAACAAAATTGTATAGAACAACAATTAATGGCTTGACTGCTTATAAAAATCATACAACTTTGTAAAAAAAAATTCTTATTATATCAATTGATTTTTTTTTTGTTAAGAAGTATTATTTTTTAAATAAAATATTGAATCAGTAAGTAAAATCCATGCTTCTTAACCATAAAAATGCTTTTAAATTTGTCTCTGTTACCATTTCAAAGGAATATGTTTAAGAATAACGTTGAATCATAAAACAAAAAAAAGCATGCAGAAATTAAGTTTTTCATGGCAAATAACTTGTTTTAGAACATAATTTTATCAACAAAACTCATTTTAAGGATTTTTGGGCAAAATTTTGACTTTTTATCAATTTCACCAAAAATTTATAGGTATATTGTTAAAAAAACTTATAAACTATATTAAGTAAAATTTACACATTGATTTTCTTTTTCTTCTTAAAAACTTATCAGCAACCTTAGTGATTGTGTAAAATTTGAACACATTAAATCTGATTTTAACAACAAATATTTTGTACAAAGTCACTCCAATATGCTAAATACAATTTTCAACGCCACTAGTTTTCAAATACAATTGAAAAACATTTTTTTCCAACAATAGTGCATGGACCTTGTGTGGCCTACCCCAGTACATGTTTTACAAAATAATAATCTTGAGACAAACCTTACCAGTTGAAAAAAATAAAATAAAAACAGAATAAAATCCTATCATTGATATCCCGTTTTTCTTATAAGTACAATATGCACAGTAGATTAAAATTAATAAAATTAAGTAAGGATCTCTCATTAATATTTTTTCAAATTAAAAAAATAGGACCAAAATGTAAGGAAAATGTATACTTCCGCTTAAATTTCGGGAATTCCCGGGAAATTTAAAAAATTTCCCGGGAAACGGGAAATATTATTTTTCGGGAAATCCCGGGAATTCCCGGGATTTTTTTTCCCGGGAATTTTTTTTCCCGGGACGGGAAATTGGACGCTCTAGGTTGTACCCATCAAGAAGCTATCTTTATTGTTTGACTCCGTTTGAAAACCTGGTTTAGTGAAAATCTTCTCTGTTTGTTGGATCAGCCAAGTTTGTAGAATTAGCGATGTTTTATCGCTGGACCAGGAAGAGCTGCAGGATTTCAAAATCAGCCAGGGAATTTATCTGCGACATTGCAGAATGACACTCTCACCGCAGTTCTTCGTCTCCCGTAAAAAAAACTCTCTTGACCGATCAAAACGCGATAATTTTCCAGCGAAATTTCAACATTTTAAACAAAATAAAACACATACTACTTGTTCGGACCTCAGAACAAACTGAATTTTTACAGCAACTTTTCTGGTAGTAGCTTAAAACTAAAAAATATTGATTTTATTACGCATGATTTAGATGGAAATATAATTCAACTCACATGAATAGTTTGCCCTTTATCACCTTTTCCTCACACAAATGCTCTTGTTGCTCACGGGTTAAATTCGCTCTAGTAAACAAAGTTTCGAATTAATTCCACGTCGTATTTCCATTACACCCTACTTACGGTCGCTAAGTGGCTTTAATTATGGTAAATCTGGTGACAAATTATGCCCTCTTTCGTGGCTTTTTACTCCCACGCGCTGCTGTATTAATTTATAATTAAGAATACAAAATAAGTAAATTCAACGCCCTAAAGAGCCAATAGCAAAACAACTTACAAATCTGGTTAAGCTGATCAACCGATCGAACCAGGAAGTTAAAGAAATGATGGTAAATTCGGCTAAATTTACGCAACCACGTTACACTTTGTAATGGCTAATGTGACGATCCAACTTTTTCAATTTCTAGGGTTTACATGGGTTTTCGTCGCGGTCCGGCTTTCCGGCCGTCCGAGTTCTTCTCTGCGTTCTCTCTCATCTCGCGTGATACACTTGCTGGCATAGTATTTTTCATCAACTGCCCAGCGGTGCGAACACTACTGATTATAAGACAGCTCATTTAGCAGTAAGGAAAAAGTCATGCTTGTGCTTGAACAGCCTCCTGAGCCTCCTACTTTGAAGATGTAAACAAAGTGAGATCGTTCGAAAATCACGTTACGCATTCTCTCTATTCATCACCCAGGTTTTAAGTATTAAAATACAGTTTTGACCAATTCCTTATATATATATTTTTTTTATCACCATCGTGTTCCCCGGACTATTTTACTCAAAAATCAATGTGAACCTCAAACTAAAACTAACTATTGGCGAGATACAGCGATTTTACTGAAAAAAGTTTGATTTTGCGCAGCACTCTGCCCTATGAATCCAAATCCGAAATAAGTTTTCCACATATAAAAATCGAACTATGTGGGATTCATCCCTTTTTGTTGAAAAGCACACCATGTACTTCCAAGTGCTGCGCAAAATCAAACTTTTTTCAGTAAAATCGCTGTATCTCGCCAATAGTTCATTTTAGTTTGAGGTTTACATTGATTATTATGTAAAATTGTCCGGGAAACACGATGGTGATAAACAAAATTAAAATATAAGGAATTGGTCAAAACTGAATTTTAATACTTAAAACGTTATAATATACGGGGCACATAAGGGTTAAAATTTTATTTTTATCGAATTCCTTGGATTATTCTCTAAAAATTTTTGTTTAGAAAATCCTCAAAAAAGAGGGCGGTGCCAAAAATAGAGGGACGGTCCAACAGCATCAAACTTGGGATTTCTGTTAAATATCAATAGATGAACGTTCCCCCCAAGTTTGGTCCAAATCGGTGAAGGACGAGTCCAAAAGTGTACTCAGTTGACCTGGAATGGCCCATATAGTAGAAATTCCTATATATTTGGAAGGTAAAGCTTTCGCTCCTAACTCCATCCAATTTGCTGATTCGCACTATTCAAACAACTTATTTTGTAAAACTGTTTATAGAACTTTGCTTGCTCACTTCCTATTGAGCTATTTATCACTCGATTTGAGTTGCAAACTCGTTGTACTTGAACGTCAAAGTGCTAATATGCCAACATTAGAGGCACGATAGAATTAGATGCGGTTCCTTTAGATCCTAAAATGTAGTGTATGACCTGTTTGTACATACCATGTATGTTTTTTTTTTTTTGTATCTTTATCCATACCTGTAATAGAAGAAAAATAAAAATAATTATTGAAACATTTATATATCGAGTTGAACAAAATGGCAGTTGAAAATTTTGGTAATGCTTGAAAAGAGTCCAGAATAGTTGATCTTAACAGCACTATCATTGTGTGTGATGGGAAGAAGGTCAGGTCCGAGATAACATGAAAAGTTAGTCGTAACAAAATGGTAATGCATTTTTATAGTAGTTTATTGGAACTTTGCACAATACGATTGTAAATCTGAAGCATAAACAAACAACGCACTTAACATATTTCCACGTCCCGCATAAGCGCACGCCATGTGCGTTGCTTCCAGAAGTTGTGAAAACAGGTAGCCTAACATAACCTGATCAAACAGCACATAACTTCACAACAACATAACGCGCGTACAACGTACACTGTTGAGGTTGCACCGAGGACAACTTCCTAAAGCTGCGGTAGCCAATTTTTGGCGCAAAAATCGAATTCAACCCCCTTTTCTGCCCCGTATAACCGCGTTGATAACCGCACGCGTACCATATACGTAACGTTGGACCCCGACGTGGTTCGCGGTTGACCAGCTCAGGCGAGGTGGGTACAGTTATAGAACCAACTGACACCCCCTGCGGGATCCCCGCCAAAGTTTGTGTACACAGACACACGTCGAATCACGATCTCTGGACGAAACACGGACGAACGGACAGGTTGGACCTAATCAAGTGTTCAAATTTGGCATTAGTGGGTCTCGCCCGGGAGCTCAAAAAGGGTAGCCTAATTTGCGAAGTCACCCCTCTCGGACCTCCTTTTGTTCGTCAAAGGGAGCCCAACTTGATGGATGGGCCTGGACATTTGGTGGTGGGGAAGCACGTGTGCCACTTTCGGCCTGTAATGTCTCGACATTCGAATCGGGAAGAATCAATTGTCTTGGCCGGGTTGGTGCGGGCCTCACGAATCAAATCGGGTTGTCCGGTTTGGAGATCCAAATTTGGTCAAGTGGGGCCCAATATCAAGGACAAGAACGCGCCGGCCAGGTCGCGTCGCAACGGGGAACCTGTCGAAAGTGAGGAAAAAAAGGGAACGGTTCGGATTTCACCGTTCGGACATTCTCCACGCGCGGGGGTATTCAATTAACGATTGAACTATCCCAAAGTAGTCCACTTAGCTGGGTTTGACAACAAAGTCATTTTCAGCGAAAAGTTTGTAGCATCGTGCCCGGATTTGTTCCACCAATTGGGTCGACCCTTCTAGCAACGCGAGTCACGGCTCAATTCGTGGTAATCTGCGCGAAGAATTCCAACTCTTGGGTTGATGAATTACACGAGAAGCGATTAGCTCATTAGAGGCGCGCAATAATTGCGCAAATGATGGAAAGAATTGCGCGCAAATGCAGGCAGTTGTGTGGGGATTCCACACACACAAAGCACATCGGAGAGACCTAAAAGTTCGCGAGATCTCGTTGAGCAGGAAGAAAAATGAGAATGACTTCTAATACGCGATCGTTAGCAACTGTTTGCAGCTGTAATGACGACGTCAAGTATTTATTAGTGTCGTGGTAGCGATGTAAGGTTTGACCACACTGGTTGGCCTTTTTTCACACCGGGAGATCAAATGAGTGATTGTCTGATTATCATATTGGTTACAGGAAATTGTTTGGAATGTGACATTGGACTTGCATATTTTCTAAGCTTTGAATTGACATAATATGTTATTAATGAATTTACATAATGTTTGTGATTGAACATTTATTTCTTGTCAAAAGGATGTTTGCTAAAATTTCTTCTAGAGTTAGAACAAAAATTTCCACAAAACAGTTAAGTTATGTCTTTATTCAAATCGATCATTTCAGATAAAAATAGAATTAGAATTAGGGATGGAATTATATTTAAATATTGAATAATTAAATATTATTTTTCGCTATTGAACTTCTACAACAAAAAACACAGGCCATCCACTCAAACGACCCAGAGGTCTTTTGTGTCTCTATTGGGCTTCTGTCTCTTTTTACTCCAAGGAATCACCCACCCCAGGGTTCGAACTGACGATCTGTGGATCGCAAGTCCAGCCGCCGCCAGCGAATTCACCGGAGCAGGCTTGGTTTGGTGTGTTGTTTGTCTAAAGCAGTGACACGAGTCCCAAACCTGGGAGGACTTAATGGCCGGGAACCGAAGATAATCCATAATCCGGTAAACAACTATCTGACCAGAGAGTAACAGATTTTTCTAGCCGAAAACCCACTTTTTAGCATCCATTTGAGTGCTAAAAAGTTCAACATTTCAGCTTTACCGATATTTCGGGCAGACACATTTTTTTTCTATTTTTTTCTCTCGGTGAGCGTCAACAAGATTCTTCTATCGCTGGTCCAAAACAATTAAATAAATTTATCTCGAAAATCCGTTAGCAGTAGAAATCATCTGGGTGCTGAATAGTGCTTCGCAAAACGGCCTCAATTTTGAACTGTCAAAGTAGAACCAATTTACTGTTCGCCAAAAGGAGAGAGTATTGTTATCGATAATTAAAAATTGTTATTTTAGCAAGAATGAAAAATGTGTGGCTTTTGAGGACGTAAAGTTGAAGTCGAGAAATGTTAAGAAAGTTGAAGGCGAGATCGTATTTTTTTTTAATTATGAATGGAAGTTGTTTATCGAGTCGATGCGGTTGTATCCATCCAGAAGCTGTCTTTATCGTTTGGTTCCATTTGAAAACCTACTGGTTTAGTGAAAATCTTCTCTGTTTTTTAAAACAGCTTATTTATCAGTAAGAAAAAAGTCATGCTTGTGCCTGAGCAGCCTCCTACTTTATAGATGTAAACAAAGTGGGAAATGTCGAAAATCACTTTACGTATTCTCTTTATTCATTACCCAGGAAATTATCTCAATGTCTGTTTTTTTAGTACAAAACTTTGTTTTTTTGTTTTGAAAAATTGAGAAAATGTTGGAATATTTTTAATGTATACTACCGTCAATTGGGGCGAATCGGGACTACAGGTTGAAAAGGAACAGCACGGTTCAGAGCACTTAAAAGCTTCAAATTTGGAAATGAATGAACATATTTTGTTGTTCTGAATTTGGTCTAACTGAAACCACTTCAAAAAAGCAAAATACTAAAACTGCTGTCCTAATTCGCCCCATGTGTCCTGATTCGCTCCAGATGACGGTATGTGATTTAGAGATACTAAATAAAAATTATGTGGACAACATTTTTAATGGTCCATATATTTATTAAAAACAGAATTTGAATGAGAATTATGAGGTGAGGTGCAATTTTTAAACTGCCTTTCTTCACAATTGTTTCAACTGACAAGAATCATTCTAATTACTATTGAATCTAGTTTCCATAAAACTAAACATTACTCGATTTAGGGTTTGAGGTGAAAAGTCATCGATTGTGATTGGACACTCAATAATATTTTAACTGAATGAATGTACATGGAAGAGAAAATCAAAATAAATATAAATTAAAAAAAAAAAAAAAACTCGATTTAGGGCTCGGCTTTCCTATAGTGGACCCTCTGTAGGTTTTTTAATGAAAAAAATCAATAAAATCACATTTTCAAGCTATTTTTGTCTACAAATATTTTATTTGGCAAGTTCAGATCATTTAAAAAACGTTGACTGAAATTGAAGTGTCCTTTTTGCTAAAATAAATGTTTTGAATTCAACATCTGAAATCAGCACTGGCCACTAGCATTTTCACAACAAAACAGCATTTCTATTTTATGATTGAATTAACTATCCAATCATTTTTTAACTGATTATTTCACTTCACTAACTTTACTAAAATAACATGAAGATCTGCTCAATTTCAAGCAAAATTAAGGGGGTCCAATAAAGGACAACAAAAATCCAAACTTTTCCAAAAGTGGACCCCTGTTAATTTAACATACAAAAATTAAGAAAACTGTATATTTGAGGAAATGTTTTTCTTAAATATACAATAAATGCGTGTTGTAATCAACTTAAATTGCATATATTTCAATTATGAGTATAAATATACTTGTTTTCATGTTTAAAGTACTAAAGCTGCTGAAACTTTAAGAATTTATAATAAATCAAAACTATAGTTAACTGTACTTAACTGAAGCATCTTAATTGAAGTTTGAAATTATATTTTATGATAATTAATCAAAAACAACTGTAAACAAATCTATTGATTTGTTTGGTCAACTATCTAGGTAATTAATATGGAAAAATGTGTATCAAAATTACTTTTTTTTTAAATCATTTTCATGTATACAGTGGTTTTCAATACGTTTTCTTTGATCTTTTTCGGAAATAAATATGTTTAAAAGCAAGGGGCTGGAAACTCTAATATTTTTTTAAAATACTGAGTATATTAACGATATTCCAGTATACTTGTTAGTATACTAACCGAAAAGCAATAAACTGTTAGTATATTAAGATACTCTCAGTATATTGGTAAGTATACTGGCGATATGTAAAGGAAATAATAAGTATACTGACATGTATTTTGATATACTGGTTGACATAATAATTATAGCTCTAAGAGTTTCGAACCCCTTGTTTAAAAGTCTGTTTGCTTTTTATATTGTTCTAAGCCATATCTGTTACAAAATTATTATTTTAAAATAAAAAGTTAGCAAATGCCTTCTTTTAATCTTTATATTTATCATTAGATCATTAGACCCACACCATTCATCAAAACATCAAATATCGGTTAAATTTGATATAAAAATAACAGTTTTTCTATTGTGGACCCGAATTATGGACCCAGGTCCACTATAAGAAAAGGGGGTCTAAATCAAAAATCAAACCATCCACATTAACGACCCCCGGGTCTTTTGTGGTCTCTATTGCAAGTTTCTGCTCGAACCTAGGAGTCCGAAGGCTTGAATGGGGAGAGCACCCAACCGCCGCCAGCGATTCCACCGGAGTAGGCTTGGTTTGGTGTGTTGTTTGTACTTATGGCATGGAGACAACTCCTACACCTGAAATGACTTAACGGCCTAACAACCAAGGCCGGGACCGACATTTTACCACTGTCGAACTGACGTGCCACGCGGAATCCAATTTTGTCCGCAACCCTCTTTTTCTTTTTCTTATTATTTTTTTTCTTGAGCGATTGTCAAACTCGTCTGTGTCAAAGAGAACTGTCATTTTGTGAGTGACGGCTAAAATCAGCAGTTGGTTCACTCGGTCAAACAAAAGTAAACATGAAGAAATGGGGAGAAATTGCAGTGTGAAAAATTGTTTTAAAAACGATTCTAGAAATTTTAACACATCGTTCTACAAATTTCCTGACGATGTAGATCTATGCGGGCAGTGGGTACAATTTTGTGGGTCTGAGGAGCTCGAGGCGGCATTTGTGGCGGCAGGACCGTATGGCATCAGAGGTCGGAAAATATGTTCCGACCATTTCTCTCGTGACTGTTTCCGGATGCCAGATAGAACGGAAAAAAGGTAAGAACAAGTGAATTGAAAATTCCTGGTCATATTCTAATTAAATGTAAAGTCTCAAGTACGGTGCTGTTCCTCGGCTGGATGCCAACGAGGAAAATTATTTTGACGTTGAATACCTCGAAGACGAGACAGTGCAAGATGACTCTTTGACTGCGCCCTGCAACGCGGCCATGCGCTCGTCCACCGGATGCTGGACAGTCAGCCACATCTCGTCAGACGCGTTGACGGACAACGTCCGACCGGAAGTTTACCGGCTTGATTTCAACGACGAGCAGGATTTCAAAATTATCAAAAACAGCAACGCAACTACGTCGTCACCCACTAACAACGGCCAGCCAACATGGTCGGAGAGCAGCTTTAACGAAGAGTCGATCCCGAAGGCCGCCTTCGGGCCGGAGGCCTGCAATATGGACTGCGATGACGAGTTGTTCTCAACAACTAGCCCCAGCGCGGCCAGGCGCTCGTCCACTGGAAGCTGGACAGTCAGCCACCTCTCGGCAGACGCGTTGACGGACAACGTCCGACCGGAAGTTTACCTGCTTGATTTCAACAACGAGCAGGATTTCAAGATCATCAAAAACAGCAACGCAACTACGTCGTCACCCACTAACAACGGTCAGCCAACATGGGCGGAGAGCAGCTTTAACGAAGAGTCGATCCCGAAGGCCACCTTCGGGCCGGAGGCCTGCAATATGGACTGCGATGACGAGTTGTTCTCAACAACTAGCCCCAGCGCGGCCAGGCGCTCGTCCACCGGAAGCTGGACAGTCAGCCACCTTTCGGAAGACGCGTCGCTGACGAACATGGTCCGACCGGAAGACGAGAAGGATTTCGGGCCGGATGTCAGCAATATGGACTGCGATGACGAGTTGTTGTCAACAATAAGCCCCGGCGCGGCCAAGCGCTCGTCCACCGAAAGCTGCACAGTCAGCCACCTCTCGACAGACGCGTCGCCGACGGACAACGCTCGACCGGAAGTTTAGTCCGGTGATACCGGCGCGACATTTTCGAAGACCACAGGGAAAACCAAAATTAAGAAGTCGGACAGGAAGCTTAAGGAGAAATTGAGAGCAACAGAACGAACCAGTGCAAGACGGGCTGCGGCAATTAAGAGGAAAACAGCGGAGATTAATGATCTGAAGAAACAGATTTGTAATCTGAAAAAACAGCGCAGTTGTGACCATAAGCTGATCACGAGAGTTCGGAAGAATTGTGTGCTGTACGACAGCTTGAAGAACGAAGGGAGAAAGTTGCGGTCAAGGCAGTACTCGGATCAAACAAAGAAATTTGCGCTGTCCTTGTACCTGAGCGGTCCCCGAACCTACAGAATGGTGAAAAACTCCAAGACTCTTGTGCTGCCATCAAAGCGCGCAATCAAGCGCTGGATGGAAAAAGTGAAAATCCGTCCGGGTCTTAACCCAGTCATTTTGAAATGTGTTGTTACAAAAACAAAAACGTTTGATCGAAAGGATCGCGTAGTAGCCGTTTCAATGGACGGCATGAAGATACGAGCGTCCCTCACATACTCCGCCAAGTCTGACGTCTTCTACGGATTTCCGGACGACGGATCAAACCGGCGAATTCAGCGTAATGACCCAAAGAAGCTCGCAACCGAGGCCGTTGCTATATTGGTGCAAGGAGTTGGGCGGAAGTATAAACAGATATGACTTTAGGGAAAGTTTGATTACCATGTGGGTATTCAATTTAATGTTTACATTTTAGGGATTGGGCTACTACCTGACACACAACACTCTTGGCAGCGTAGAACAGATGAAAATCGTTAAATCAACCATTCGAGCCCTTCGTGACATCAACTTGGTGCCCAAAGTCCTGGTGATGGACCAATTCACGACTAACACCAAAATGGCGCGAGAAGCTGGGGCCACAGTGCGGAAGCCATTTTTTCTGGTTGACGACGACCCGGTCTACGTCATGTGGGACCCGCCACATTTGACCAAGAGCACACGTAACAACTTGAAAAAGCACAACGCAGTTTTTGGCGCTCGAATTGCGAGTTTCGGAGATATTGAGAAACTTTTCGAGCTGGATTCTGTGGCAAGTCCGCGATTAGCGCCACGATTGACCGAAAAGCATATCATCGTACCACCGTTCTCACCGATGAACGTGTCGTTGGCAGTAAGAGTACTTAGCCAGTCTGTGGCTACTGCAATAAGGTGGTATGTTGAACAAGGCCAGCTTCCGCAAAGAGCACTACAAACCGCGGAATTTCTGGAGATAAACGACAAACTTTTTGACACTTTCAACAGCCGATCTGAAACATGTCGCAGTAAGGTAAAAGAGTAAATCGTTAAGCTTGCAACAGTAATTTTTACATCTAATTGTCCATTTATTCACACAGCCTTTCAAAGCCGCACTTAAAGAAGATTCGTGCCACTGGAAGTTCTTGGAACAAACAAAACAAATTTTGCTGGATATGTATTACACGACCAAAGATTGCGTTAATCTCTCAGAGGTAAAGACACTGTTTAGGTTTTTTTGCTTATTTATTTATATTATTTATGTTATTTTTTTGCAGGCCAAAGAAAAATCGGGTACTTTTGCTGTGAGAAAACTACCCCACAAAAAATGTATGGCTAATCTTAAAACCGAGGACCAAGGCCGTTTCATCAACGACGACGCGTACAGCTTCCTGGCCATGAAAAACAGTGCGTCAGGGCTAGATCTGATGATTCCTAACAACAAATTGTACGAAATCGGAATTCTGTGCTACGCCGCATTTGAGCAGAAGTTTCGCCATTTTTTATATCTTCCGGTGGCCTGAATTATGCACGAATTTGCGCTGAACTCCGGTGGCTTGGATTATGCACCAATCTGTTCTGACCTCCGGTGGCCTGGATGGCCCAAATCCACCACCAAATCTGCGATGACTTCCGGTGGCCTGCACTATGCACCAATCTGTTCTGACCTCCGCTGGCCTGGATGGTCCACATCCACCGCCATCTATGAACTCATGGGATTCATATTTACAAACAGATTTTTGAAGCTATGAATAGAAAAGACAAGTTCAGCTTAAACAAATCTTTAACACTTATATAAACACATCACACAGTTTACAATTCCAAAAATCCAGCGGGAGAATCAATTAAACAGCCAACAGGATTCGTTCTGAGCACTGATTCACATTACTTACCTTAAATTTAGACAATAAAAGGGTAAATTAATAAAAACTATCTATGCCAAATTTACCGTAACGTAAACACATCAACTTACGAAAAGCCGCTTTGATGCTGTTTGTTTACAAACATTTCTAAGAATATTGCTCATTCGATAAAAACGATCAACGTGCGGTCATCGTGTTTCAAAGGCATTTCCTAGGCGCTGTTGCAAAATGAATTGCCGCAGTTTAAATTTAGTTTAAGATGTGCAATACTTGAAAATCAGCAGGAGCACCAAGAAAACCAATGTCAATAATAAGAAGAAGGATTCCGAAAGTCTGAATGTAGATGGTGCTAGTGTTTAACGGAAGATTCAAACTGTTTTGCGGTCAAGTTTTTTACATAAATATGTACGTGGTGGCACGTCAGTTCGTCAGTGATTTTACTTCCTCATCCGATGGAAGGTTGCAGCAGAAGGAAAAGGGGGTCTATAACTGGCAAAAACACATCAAAATTATTCAAAAGACTTCAGATTTCATTGTTTTGTACAAAGGATTATGAAATAGTGCTTGAAATATTGAAAATTTTCGAAAAATGCTCGTTGGCTCTACTAGGGGTCCACTAATGGTTAAAATACCCTATGACAACTTACATCAAAACGAACATATTTCCCACAAGTTGTCCCATGGTTTTACATTCCAACTCCCATACCGTTTTCTCATTTATGGGAACATAATTCGGCGCTGGTGAGTTACCGTTTGGAATTTTAATTTCCCCCTGCGATTGAAACCGTCAGCCCTGATGCAAAACTTTACCCACGAACCGTAAACAACGCATGTTTATATGAGTTTATAATTTTCACGATAAAAATGTCGTAAAATTTTAATTAAAACTTCATTCGACATGTACTAACCCGCTCCAAGAGCGGACAATGTGTACAAAATGTACCAGCAGGGGACTCACTTCACATCTCCGATCCCATCATCATCTTGATAACCCACACGTGTGTGCATCATTGGTGAGGGGAAGCGCACACTTCATCCATCTACCACCACAGGTGGGGGGTCGCGAGCGTAGATCTTCCCAGGTGGATTTTGGTTCAACAACGAAAAAAAAACTTGACTCCGTTAGTCCAGCGCCGGCAGATCCAATCTCTCAATCAACGCAGCGTCCAAGAAGTGCAACACGCCGCGGCACGGTAATTGGCCGGCACCGGTTGCTGGGGCATGTGCGCAGAATCCTCTTTCCCCGTTCATAAGTTACGGTATGTAACCATAACCTAGTGTAGACCGCGGCGAGGTTTTACGTTTGGCGGTTTGTTTTCAATCTTTCAATACGGCGGCGGTTTATGGGTGTGAATTTCTTGAGGAAGGTCTATAATTTATAATCAATTCTCATGCTAGAAAATTAAGTTCAAATCTTCGAACTTTTTCAAATTTGGAAGCTTTTGATACACTGAAGAATTGCGTGAAAGTGTGCTAAACACCGGAACTTGTAATCCGCTAGCTCAAGCCCGCACTTTCTCTTCCATAACTCGAATTTGCTAATCGAAGTCGATGAAGACTGTCTTGCACAATTCTTTGCGTCATAAATCACGTCACGACGGTTCTTCGTCAGTCCCAGGTGGCAATTTGATGATGTAAACACGCCGCTGTAGACGGGTTGAGTCCGATTTAGAACTCCAATGGTTTTGCATAAACCATTTTCCATAGCTGGAAGGAGGTGACACATTTAATGGGAGCTCCCCCATTTGAGCGCGGGGACACCCGCTTAAGGGCAACGGAATGTCCATTCGGAAGCACCTTTTGTGGGATTTTACGGGAAAGCGGGTTGTTGCCAAGAACTCCACACAATGGCCACCGTCACACCTTAGGGTTGTTCTACTTGTGTTAAGGTATGGCAGCGACGGCGGCCTTCGATTTCAATAGCGGTTGATAGACGGATGGCATTCCCGAAGCGACAGGTTAGATTTATCATGTGACCGCAGAGTGGTCATGGCAATCGAGGTGACCGCAAAGCTGAGAATTTGGTTACATGAGGTATTCAACAGTGAAGTTCTATTTATTACAAAACCACGAAATCTGTTGCTTTGCAAGAATTTACAATCAATAGGCGGCCATCCACGATACAAAAAAGCACTTGATTAAATCATCTCGCACATGCCGACTGTACCCAGCGATATAGCCACCCGTTTAATTCGTGACCATAACAGTAAAGTTCACTTAAGCAGTTTGGGTTCCTTGACTACCTCCCAGCTCAGATCAACCAACCAAGTCTCATCTTCATCAACCGCTCAAGTTGCTGTTTTTACCTCGCCGCATCATAAAAATAAAGCTTTATGTAATCACGTTTAAACGGGCCTCCTTCAAGCAAGTTCGGACGGGGTAAGAGGTTAAAGTCAGTCCAAGTCAGGCCTCGTTGACGTCCGAATCGCATATGTACGCAAACCCTTTTGCTCGAGTACCTCCTCACAGTAACAACTTTCCAGGTCGTTTGGAAAGGCCTTCAATTGTTGTCCGCGAGAGTGAACCTTAAATCTTCTCTCTCGTGAAGATGAGTTTTATGATGCCCGAGGGCATAAACACAATCGGCTACTGCCACCGCTGCTGGGAGGTCACTGGTGGATCACACAAGAGTTAAATTGCCGCGGTTCGAGGTTCGCCAAACCGCGGTAGAATTTGAACGGTATCGTTTGAGAACGTGCGCATTATCCACTTGAAGTAGTCTTGAAATTGAGTGTTGTTTGGGTATGAAAAGCTTTCAAATTTGTGACAGTTAAGGACTTGAACGTTTGAGTGTGTTTTGCGATTTTCAATGGTCGTTCAAATCAATCAATGCCTATGAATTCTTAGAAATCATTCTAGAATAAAAAAGTTGCTATTTTCATGAATCATCACCATTTCAAACAGACTCCAAGGGACTTGTGAAAATCATAAAGTTATTCCAAAGCCAAACACGTGCCAAAATGCAAAGCATAATTCTTTTCCGCAAGATCAAGAAGGCGAAGGAAACACATTTTAAAATTTATTGTGATTGTGTTTTGGTTCTGCAATAACCTGTTCCATGCTGCGCAGATTCAAATTCTGCTGCAACAGGTAGCGGAAGGTGGGGCAAGATGTGATCATGATTGTTAGAAAATAAATAATAATTGATTGAAACGTGTTATTTTACCACCTTTTTTTGGTGTTATGTCACTTTTCAGTCAAAATTAGGGTAAAATTGCGTCATGAAAGAGGTAATATTCACACGGAAAGAAGGTTTATCGTGAATTTTACTAAAATTTTGTATAAAATCCTAAAAAAATGTTGTTTTTTTCAACAACCATTTTTTAGTTAGAAATCCAAAAAAATCCTGAGTTTGACAGCTGGAACCAGGTCCGAAAAATAGTAAATCTAGCTAAATTATTAGTAAATTTCATTGATTTGTGAGCTGGAAAATTACTGTCAGTCTTAAATTTACAGCTTTATTTTTATAGTTTAAGTATATATTCAAATTACTTTAATTTGACCAAAATCACTTTTTCTATTTTTGCATTTTTTTTTTATTTTTTCTATTTTGCTATTTTAAATTTTTGTATTTTTGAATATCCACATTCAACTAAATTTAACTTCATTTCACTTAATTTAGCTTAATTTAACTTCATTGAACTTAATTTAACTTAATTTAACATAATTTTACTAAATTTTACTAAATTTTACTTAATTTTACTTAGTTTAACTTTATTTAACTTAATTTAACTAAATTGAACTTAGTTTAACCACAGAGTAACTCTGATTACTCTGTGGTTTAACTTAATTTAACTTAATATTACATAATTTTACCTAATTTTACCTTTTTTAACTTAATTTTATTTAATTTAACTTAATTTAACTTAATTTAACCTCAAAATCAAACCATCCACATTAACGACCCCCGGGTCTTTTGTGGTCTCTATTGCAAGTTTCTGCTCGAACCTAGGAGTCCGAGGCTTGAATGGGGAGGGCACCCAAACCTCTTTTACTCCAAGGAACCTTCCACCCCAGTGTTTGAACTGACGACCTTTGGATTGCGAGTCCAACCGCCGCCAGCGATTCCACCGGAGTAGGCTTGGTTTGGTGTGTTGTTTGTACTTATGGCATGGAGACGACTCCTACACCTGGAATGACTTAACGGCCTAACAACCAAGGCCGGGACCGACATTTTACTTCCTCATCCGATGTAAGGTTGGAGCAGATGGGAATCGAACCTAATTTAACTCAATTTAACCTAATTCAACTCAATTCAACCAAATTCAACTTTTTTGTTGAGTATTGATACCACAGCAACCAATTAGAGGATTATTGCGGTGTAATTCAACTTAATTTAACTTAATTCAAGTCAATTTAACTTAACTTTAATCAATTAAACTTGATTTATATTAATATAACATATTTTAACTTATTTATATTTTATTTTTCTATATTTCACTTAATTCTACTAAATTTTACTTATTACAACTTAATTTTACCAAATTGGGCCAAATTTTACTAAATTAAACAAAAAGAAACAAATTTCGACTAAATTCATCTGAATTTGAATAAATTTCGCTTAATTCAACTAAATTTTATTAAATTTATCAAAATCAAACTAAGATAATTGGTTGATTATTAACAAAATTTATCCAACTAAACATAATTCAACTAAATTTAATCAATTTAACTTAATGTAACTAAATTCTACATATCTTTTTTTCTAAATTTAACCAAGTGTTACTTAATTTAACTCAAATTAACTTATTAAATATAAATCAACTTAATTTTACTAAATAAAACTTTATTTAACTTTATTTAGTTTAATAAAATTTGATTGAACTTAATTTTTCTCAATTTTACTTAATTTAAATTAATTTAACATTATTTAACACTATTTTTTATGTGCATAAAAGGCATTAGGTGCCCTACTCCTTCGGATCTGTCAAACATTGGCCAGTCTATATCTAGACATTCTGTACCCGCCGCGTTGTAACGTTTTGAGAGACCAAAACGAGTAAATAAAAAAAAATCTAGCAAAGATTTACTGGTCATTCAAAACAAATCCTAAATAAGAAGAAATAGAAATAAAAAAACGGTACTTAATCCACCTTAAGGTGGTTGGTGCCTTCCTCGCATTCATGTTGTATTTTAGGTGGTATTTACAAATTAATTTAAGAGTTTTTTTTAATTTTTTTTTCATTTGTTTTTTTTTTAATTATTGGTTTTACTTGAACAGCAATATTCAATTCTTTTTTTTACCAATTCTTCAAAATAAAGGTGAAAAGTCTCATGAGTTATATATTTCAGTAAAAAGTTCGCGTAAATCTTTGTCGAGACAAAATGATGCAGCAACATAATTAATACAGATTTTTTTCCAGAAGAGACGCAGACACTGCTTAAGCGATGTGGCAACCGGGCGATACGCATGCAAGGGGGTGTGGCTGCCAATCCCCCGCGTGGTCAAAAAGTCAAAAAAGCAAAAAGACCCGGCCTTTGAGGTTATGCAAAAATCACCCTTTTTTGTAGCTACAAAAAAACTTTTTCTTGGCATAACTTTAAAAGTACTTCACTAAACAGAATAAAATTTAATAGGGTCTTAGGGGACCCCAAATCGAACAAAATAAGGCGGATCCGTACAAAATTGGTACAGCCAGTTCTGAGATAATCGTGTGGAAAAAAAATCATGTCTACACACATCCCCACAGACATTTGTTCAGAATTTGATTCTGAGTTGATAGGTATACGTGAAGGTATATCTAGGAGTCGTATTTAAGAAGTTTATTTTTCGAGTGATTTTATAGCCTTGCCTCAGTGAGGTGAGGAAGGCAAATCTATTTTTGTGATTTTTTTACATTTAGAACCAAAAAGAGAGTGTTGTTTTTTCAAGTATCCAATTCATTAAAATATTTTTGAAAAAAGCAGTTCAGAGTCACATCAACTCTTTTTGCCCAACATTCTCCTAGTTTTTTTTTCTGCAACGTTATTATTTTTGTGGAGTTTGGGGTTGCTAAAAATATCTTCTTTTTTCCGAATCGCACGGTCTAATGACTATATTAAGACCCCAGCAAGTCGAGCAACAAATTTTGGGATTATTTGATACGGTTATTATTCATCAACTCCAAACCAGTAGTTTCCAGACTTGGTACGATCAGCACTCAACTCTGCACGAGGACCCTCGAAAATTCCAACGTTGAAGCGTGGTCTCCGTCCAAAACTATGTGTTTAATTCTTCATTATGGACCTCCCCCGAAAGATCCCGCATGGTGACTTCAGGGAGGTACGAAGAGGGACCAAGGAATGGGGACCAGGAACTCATTAATGACCGTCGGTTCGAGTCCAAGTCGTCGTTGTCGGCCAGGCTCTGGAGTCCGGCGGTCTATTTACGACTTTAACGATCGAGGGAACCTCGACTTCTCAAGAGCGGGAGAGGCGGACATTGTGTGAGTTTGCGCCCGGGTCATTAATAGCGGTCATTAGGACTTAGGTGGTATGGAAATTTATGTCCAGAGTCAACATTGGTGTCGGTTGAGGGGGAGAATTAATTCGGAGTTGAGAGCTGGACAGTCAGAATTATGTCAACAAAAAATGGCACTGAAATTTTATCAAGATATTTTCGAAGTTAAAATTTTAATCTTTTGAAGTAGAGTACTGATGCATAATCAAATCAAAATAACGACAAAATGCAAATGAAAGTAAAAAAGCTCACTTCCAACAACGTATTTCTGCCTTGTTATTCAAGCTAGTTTTATTGTTCTCATAATTGAATTCAACTTCAACTCAACCCAGTTCAAAACATCTTGAGTGAATCAAAACAAAAACGAAAAACCAATCAAACCCAATCCAGGAAGAGGTCCACCGGCGATAATAAAAACAATTTTTTGTCTTCTTCGGCCCGCAGCATCTTTGAGCATCACACATACCAATTACGCACACACACAAACTCACACACCATCTCACAAACAAGTTTCGATATCACTTCTCTTATTTTCGGTATGTGTGTGTTTCTGTGCAAAGCTAAAACCAACAGAGGCACCTCTCAGTTAAGGTTGGACACCAAACCCAGAGTCATCTCTCTCCGGTTGGCGATGTCCAAACCCCGAACAGAGAAATAATCATAAAAATTCTTTTTAAGAGGACTTTGCGCCAAACCTGTTTTTTGTGTTTCTCCTCTGCGACTGACTATGTGTTATAAAGGCTCTTCTTTTTATCCCCGCCGACCACCTTCGCGCCACACCTTGGTTCGTGAAGAAGCACCTTCTGAAGGGAGATGCCGCGCGGGTTCATCTTCTTGACTGTTTTTTTTCCGGGGTGATGATGATACTCGCAAATTCTTCGAGAATAACTTTCGAAATCTTCTTCACACTCACACCGAAGCACGCGAGCTGGTCACCAAACGAAATCTTGATCATTTTTGAGAATGCCTTATGAAATTAATTTAAATTAGATAGTCATATTTCCCATTGAAACTTGTAAGCCACTTTCAAATGTTACGCTCGTCATTCTGCACAGGTGTGAGGGGAGGCCAAAGAATATCTGCGGCCGTTTGCAGCGAGAATTTGTTCTTTTACCCGATCGCGATGGTCCTGTTTTTTGCTTGCCTTCAAGATCATTCCGCGATAGTGTCACTGGAAAAACGTGATAAAATTGGCGTCGCAACTTTCAACCCAGGGGAGGGAGTTTACGCATGCATTCCAGTTCTGGTGTACCGGTTTTTCGGGTAGCACAAATGGCGCATCAGTTTTTCGGGTGCATTTATTTTTGGGAATAACATTGTGAAATTTTTGTTCAATGAAAAAAACTTGTTTTTTATCAGTCGTCGTCGAGCCTTCCGGGCAGCGATGTTAGGTGAGGCAGGTTTTCCAACTAGTCAACAAAAGAATTTTAAATGTTTTTTTATTGTTTTTAGAATGAGACATAGTCCGTCTATTTCGTTGGTTCTTCATTGCAATGATCTGTCTAAGCCGTCCAAGCAAAACATCTTTGAACACATTTTGAAATCTGAATCATTTTTAGATGATTTCTGATTTTATCTCAAGTCTTTTTTCAAGTTTCCTGACCGGTTTTGAATAACCGATTGATTTGGTGTTAAAAAGGCAGGAACAGCTTGAGCTACACAGTAAAAAATTGTGTAAATTTTGAAGGTTGAATAATTACTTTTTTAAGATGTACTTTTACATCAATTTAGACTGAAAAGGTGACATTGCAACAGAAAAGTATTAAAATGACACATTTTCAGAGGAAAAATTACACATTTTTCTGACATAAAAGATGTAGCCCTCATTTTTTTTACTGTGTACAGGAATTAACACAAATATATGGCTCTCTTGGACAAAACAGAGTCTCTCAAAACACATTTGCGGGATTATGTCATGGAGTTAGGAAATGAACAAATCCCTGACTCTTCGGACAACGAATATTTTTTGTATGTGTGTAACTTTTTCTCTGATCAAAGAAGACATTTTGCATCATCCATACAAGACTCCTTATAATGTTTGAAGCTATCTATACAAAAAGGCTTTAAAATATTTAAAAATCATTATCTTTAGAACGGATTTTTTGATCAATTTTGTGTCTTGAGCAAAATTGTACACAGCAAAAATTGTATAATTTTGGAAGGTTGAATATTACCTCTTTAACACTCAAACGCTCGGGTAGTCATTTGACCCCTGTTTTTTTTCTTTTTTCTTAGATGTAATTTTACCTCAATTAAGACTGAAAAAGTGACATTACATCAGAAATGTGGCAAAATTACACATTTTCAGAGGCAAAATTGCACATTTTTTTCTGACTTAAAAAATCTAGACTTTTTTTTTATAAGGTCCTAAAAACATATGAAACAGCTTATAGGACATTTTCAAAAAATAGTCTGGGAATGTACCCCTTTTCCAGATGTAATATTTTCACGATTTTTTTACTGTGTAGATATTGCTTAGGGATTCACCGAAAAATAACAATTAAACTCTAAAAAAAATACTAATTTTTTCATGTGACATTTCACAAACATTTTTGTAGAAGCCAAAGTGTTAAAATATCAAATTTCGAACATTTATTGGCTTTCTATGTAAAATAAGGGATCTCAGTGTGTGGGGGGAAGGGGGGGGGGAGGAGGGCAAAGGCTTTGTTACACTCCATACATCTTTTTTTTTAATTTGTATGGAAATTATGTTACGAGGGGGGAGGTTACGGTGCTTTGTTTTATTCAAAATAAAATGAAGAGTATTGTTTATCTTTGGAATCACATTTTCAAAACATATCAATTTTTTTGCCTGTTTAATTTTAACTATATGTGTTTATTTGGGTGGATGATTCCCGTGAAAGTAAAAAATTACTACTTTTTTTTGTTTTCTTTTCTCATTTAGAATACAAATTTTGATTTCGTTAAAAAAAATATTATTTTTGCAAGTTGATTTTAAATTTAGTTTTTGAAAAGTGAGCTAAAACCCTTAATAAAACATGTTTAATGGGATAAATGCCTTTAAAATTCAATTTATTTTGCTCATTTTATAATATAAAATTCAATAAAATGTTAATGATATAACAGAAAACATGTTAGCTTTATTAGTCGAATATTATAAGAGCAGTTCAATAAATGAGAATACGCGTGCCCTACATTTTATTTCAAAATGTAGAGCTCATCCATAAACCAGGAGGATTTTTTTGTGTCGCATTTAAATTTAGTGAAGATTTTTTTTTTGGTTTATTGAAGAATAATATATAATGAAGCATAAAAAGTAGTTTCTGTGATTTAAACATAGGATTTTCAGAGTTTTTTACTTTTTACATTTTTTAAGTTCCACGAAATTTGCGTGAAATTTGGTGTTTTGAAATTGAGGTTCCCGTGAAATTTGCAATTTTCGAGCGTGAAAATCACTAAGCCTAAATATCATGATTTTACCAAAGTTTTTGGCTTCTTCTTGTAGGATTTATGTCGAAAAAATCGCAATTTTTCGAATCTTTGGAAATTCTAAATTAATTAAGGGTAGCCGATATTTCCTAGTAAAACTAATCCATTCAGCTTGAGCCACGATATCCACATAAATCCGCCTGGGAGAAACCAGAAACTTAAATTATGGTCAAATATTGATAGTGCATCACATTAGTATGGCAAAATACCAATCATTTGATCACAATATACACAGTCATCCCACATATTCGGAACACTTTTGTGATAATTTGTCAATAGCATGCCAAATGCAGCTTTTCTCTCGACCCTACTATTTTTAGGACCTTTATTTGAACATTTTCTTGCTATTTCACTAGTAACAGTAGTACTTTTTGAACGAAAAACTTCATTTCAAGACTATTTTATCCTGAGCAGCAAAACACTGCCTCCAAATTGCCGGTTTCATGATTGCTGGATGTTATTGTGCCTCCCACAATTGTGGAACACCTGAATTTAACTGATATTTTCACAAAAAAAGTTATCAGACCATGGATAAAACATCACTAAGCTTGAGTTTCACTGGTTGCAGTGTGCGAAGTCATTATTTTGTTACTACTCCTGGAGAGATCCAAAGTTTGTTTACATCCATAAGAAAAAAGTGTTCCGAATTTGTGGATTTTGTGGGTCAAAGTTTTTCTTCAAAAACTTGATATAAAAGTTAAAATTTGCAGTTGTTTGATACAGTATTCGAAAGATCGCAAAAAAAGCTTTCAAATGAAGGTAAAAGCGAATCATTAAGTTCAATTATCGATTTACTATGATTTTGTTAACATTGGCCGATCTGTAAACTGTTCCGAATATGAGGGATGACTGTACCTTAAATGTAATAGTTTGTGTATTGATCTCGAGCGATTTTAGAAAATTTGTTCGAAAAAGTGACTTTTTCAGTTAATCGAAGAGGGGGTGAGAGAAAGCTTAAGCTAAGCCATGACAGCTGTCAAAGTTCAATTTCCCTTTAAGGCTCCAAGTTTTTTTCTTTATTGTAAAAAAATCTGCTTAACTTTTTACTTTTCTTGTTTTTAATGGGAAGAACCACCTGGAAGCCAGTCCGCCAGTCGCCAATCGATGCCATAACAGTGACGCCAAACGACCAGCAACGACAACCGTCAACCGCCACTCGGGTCGACGCCGGGAAATTAAGATCATTTGCATATGAATCATAATGTTTATCGTGGCAAATTACATAGCGCACTTTACGTTGACTTGGTTCGTTTTGTCCACTTCTTCCTCTCTCTATATACGAGAACTATTAAGCTACGATCATCTCGATTCGTTCCAGCGGAACTTGTCCACAGATGTGAGCGGTGTACAACCGCTCTAATGAGTGGATCCGTTTGTTGTTAGCACCCGCGAACACACGGGCAATCTTCCGAGACCTGTTCCGCACAGCTAGTAAACAGTGTAGTAAAACGCACCCGCACGCTGAGACCTGATTAGTACGTATCGAACAGCAAATCGTACAAGCAAGCTCGGCTTCGCAAATGTGGTACAAGTTGTTGGCACGATCTTGTGTACGATCTGTGCTAAAATGCCGCGTGTCCGCCAGACATCGTGCCGCGATCGCTGATTGGGGGGACGCGATGCGCGTGCTGGAACACGCTGTACGACACCGTCATCACCCCCGCACATTTAAACTCTGTGTGTGTGTGCATGTTTGCGAGTTGTTGTTGTTGTTGATACCATTATGAGATTTAATTAAAAAGCCGTGATAGACATCTGACTGACATGAGTTGTGCGGTAGATGAAGAGGAGGATGATGAAGAAGCGATTCATTGTACTACACATTCTGGTACAAGTTGTATAATGAGTGCACGCTAAATGAAAGCAAAGTGAACGAGTTGCTGTCAAGGTCGCGTCGGAAGTGGAGCGCTTTGAGTGTTGCATGCATACTAATTGATGGTAATATGCGATGAAATAATAACAGTTCTTGGGCATGGGATGAAACTGTGATGTCAGGCAGAGGTTGAACAATCTCAGCAGAGCAGTTTGTTCAGGTATGCGGCAGCTAATATGGGTATTAGATTCATTGTTTTGATGTTAAGTCCCACGAATTGTTTGATTTGTAGCTTGTTGACAACGCTGAATCAACGTTAATGTAGTGACATAGGAATGTGAGTTGTTAACGCAGCATCTTCAAAGAGTACAGTTCTGGTGAACACCATCTACCAATCCAAACTTCATCAGCAGGTTAAACAAACATCGTTGAAAGTGAAAACACTGTACGATCGCACGATCCCCACTCCATGCAGGTATATCTGTGCAAACTGCACGCTGGTCAGGCCTTCAACGCCAGCGTATTGATCTTTGACCACACCGCACAAGTCACGAGTTGCGTCGACGATGTACCGCTACCCTACTAAGGAGGCAGTCTTGCCCGTGGAACCGGCTGCAGGCAGATCAACCCCAGATTGGCCGCGGCAGTCCGACACGCAGTGACATTCTACAAACCCCTCAACTTTTGGCATAGACGCTGTGAATATCAAGTTCGCGCACGAAAGGAATTTCTCGTCAGCCTTAAGCTTATCGCAATCGCTTAGACTGAGTAAGGGTTGCTGTTGCGAAAAAAAAACCTGCTGCGCCAAACTGCTGTACGGGGAAGAGAGATCTCTGCGCCATCAACATCAACCGACCCGAACGACTCGTGGTCTCAAATTAGCATAAGTTTATGTTTATTCCGCGGAGTCGAGCTTAAGTCGCTGAATTAATTAGTGCTCAACTTCTAGTTCTGGAACTGCCCCGCAGTCCGCACAGTGTGAAATCTTAGACTTTTCTCTTTTGCAACCGACGGAGGGCAAATTTGGCATCACGCAAGAATTCCAGTCACCATTTGGATGCAAAATTATGTGAGGTTAGGTGAGATAAATTCAATGCCGAGTGGAAAACGAGTTTCTCCGGAGAAAAAATCATCATAGAATCCACAACTATCAAAATTCAGGCTCTCTCTCTCTCCACTCCACCCCGTTAAGAGATGTCACTTCCAATTTGTAGCCACATTAGAGGTCCCCAACGAGAGCCACCCAATTAGTTGCGGTCGCTAGAGTCGATGGCATTCCAAACTTCCAAATGGCTGCTATCCGGCCCGGTTGTTGGTGCTACGCAAATGTGATGGACCCCAAAATAGATCCAATTTCGGTGTGGTTGTGTGTGTGTGTGTGCTGAAGATATGATAAAATATGGAAATTTTTATCGACAACATTGGCCGGGCTAGTTTACGAATATGTAAATAGGACAATGTAATATGTAAATTTCGAATCCATTAAGACAGTGATTATGGTGCTGACAATGATTGATCGGTAATTAAAACCGCCAAGTGGTGAAATTAAATTTAACGTGCAGCAATACATTTCTTAGGCTGGATGAAAGTTTGTGAAAATGTTTACGCAGATTTTGTGAACATGACTTGGCCAAAATTGAATTGACAGCCAAGGAGAAATAAAGAAACACTCTTTTTCACAAACAAAAAAACGGTAAAATGTTTAAACTTAGTTTAAACAATCTTCAGTTGTAATTTGTAAAACAGTTGTTTGTTTACTTGTCTGTCTTTCTTCCATTTCATTGCGTAAATAGTTGTAAAAAAATAAATCATTTAGCTTAGATAATTCCGTTTCATAGCATCTTTGCTCAGAAGGCACGTAAGCGGGTATGTTCTCTTAACGAAATTGTTTCAACATTTATTTTATATTTCTGTTTTTCTGCGGCCTCGATTTTTTTTCGATGTTTTGAGAAGAAAAACAATTTGTTTAAATCTACTATAAAGTGGATGTGCGAGACAAGGTCGAAAGTACTAAGCTGCATAGGCCATATATTTAAAATGGCTAAATTATAAAATTTTGTGATATTGTGTGAGTTTCCTTTCAAACATGAGCTTTTTAACATTTTTTTCTTTCAAACATGAGCTATTCTCAAAAAAAGTTAAAGCTTTCTTGCCTGTTTCGGTTAACATGAACAATTATTTTTAAAGTTTGCTGATTCTTTTTTAAATATTTATAGAAATTGTACCATCATTTAAAAAAATGTTTTAATCTTATTTTGGCAACTGAGCAGTTCTCTACGAAATCGGTCTTTTTTTTAATTTTTGTATTTTTTAATCCGGCTGAAACATTTTTGGTGTCTTCGGTATGCCTAAAGAAGTCATTTTGCATCATTAGTTTGTCCATATAATTTTCCATACAAAAATTTCGTATTTTGTATTGTTGATATCTCAGCAAAGAATGGTCCGATTTACAATGTTAAAATTTGAAAATTAGTGTAATTTTCCGATCTATTCAAAAAAATATTTTCAAAATTGTTAAAACAAGACTAACATTTTAAAAGGGCGTAATATTGAATGTTTGGCTCTTTTGAAATGTTAGTCGTGATTAAAAAAAAATGATTTATTTTTCGAAATGATCGAAACAATTTTTATTTACGAATGTTTCATATTTTAACATTATAAATAGAACCATTACTTGCTGAGATATCGAAGTTACAAAATGGTGGATTGTGTGGGTGAAACTTAGAAAACATAAATTTCCCTGTTTTTAAATACTTGGATGGCAATATCTCGGCAACTAAGGGTCCTATCAACAAAGTTTAAAAAAGCAAATTATAGAGAATTTTCTCAGATTTTCAAAAATATTTTTTTCAAAAGAGGGCAAACATGTGCCCAAATCTAAAAAAAATAAAATCTGCTACTATTTTCAAAAAAGTTACCTTTAACTTGAAAGCGGTGAATTTTATCAAATTTTCCCTGAAATACTTTTTGATTGCAAATTTGATTTTAAATCTAAAAATGAAGTTGAAAAATTTTTGCGACCAATCTTTCGATTTTTTGAAAAAATCCGTATTAATTCAAAAAATCATAACTCGGTCAATGATTTTTTGCACAACCTGGAAATTTCTGAAAAGTTGGCATTTTATGTCCCCTAAAACATATCAAATAATAAAAATAATTCAAAAATAGTGTTTTTTGCAAATCAAGTTTTAGTGACTAAAAGATAAATTAAAAATCACCAATTTTTTTTACCGTGTATCACATTTTCCAGTGTAGTATTCATCCATACCTACAACTTTGCCGAAGACACCAAATTGATCAAAAAATTCCTTCAAAAGATACAGATTTTTGAATATTCATACACCATTTTTGTATTGACAGCAGCCAAATTTGTATGGAAAATTATATGGATAAACTTATGATGAAAAATGGCTTCTTTGGACATACCGAAATAACCAAAAAAGTTTCAGCCAGATTAAAAAACACAAAAAATCGAATGACCGAAATCTGAGAGAATTGCTCAACTATCTTTGCGTATCTCCAAACATGAACATGAACATTAGTACAAATCTGCATGCTAAAAGTTCAAAGTTTTTTTGATTTATTATTTTTAAATTACATAATTGCAAGTTCTTTCCATTCTTCTTAACACATGCAGATCTTGAAAATGTGCTATTATTAAAAGTCTGAATTCAAGGATATCATAAAGCAGTTTATGTTTTTTTCTTAAAATGGATTTTTTTGTAATATTTCTGTGTGTTTTTTCATTCTTTCAAACTTGAATTATATAAATGGAAAAGGAAAACTTTTGGTTTGGTTGCAAATTAGGGTGGTTCACAATTAGGGTGTTTTATAAAATCGAAACAGTTGCATTCAAAAGGGGATATTTAGCACTATAATTGCTGAAAATAGTCTAAGTGTCATTTTTCTTTGAGCACACTCGTCCATTACTAGAAAAATATATTTGAAAGAGCTGAAAAAACTCTTCGCAATTCCAAGTCCAACAACTTTGAAAAATCTCAATTTCTCCTCTCACGTTCGCAATGTTCCCGACAAAAAACTTATACCTAAATGGCAGCAGATTTTTTTCTGGTGCATTGCTTCGAATTTCCCCCAAAACCCCCAAAAACCTCAGAGAATTTCTTCCGAGACCCGCTACTTGCACACGTGAGCTTTTGCGGTCGCCCCTCCTCGTTTGGTGGATTGATTTATATTCGCACGTTCAACATGGTCAACCTCCAGAGCTCTCTCTCTGCGATGGTTTTCGGAGGACCATCATGGGAAGACATCAGGGTATGACGACGACGAACCGCAACCGTGAAATGAAAGTGAAATTTTCGAATCGCCGCACGACGGAGGAACACTTTCATCGGAGCTTGGTCGGTCGTTAAAATGCAGGGGTTAAAAATACGTGAAGAATCGATGAGGACGTCAAACGAATGCGGTAATGTTGAATTTATTTTTAAAAAATGTTAAAGGAAGCCTTCCACTGCCCGATGTGCATCGTGCAGAAATCTGACAATAAGTCGAATTTACGCGTTTTGCAATCAGCGTGAAATGCAACTTGATGTAGCTTATAAGGTTCCGACAGAGCCCTAATTCACTTGACGTATTTTTCATTTTTCTTTCTTTTTACAAATTAAAAACTGCATTTTTCCTTTATCGCTGATACGCATACTTGCACCGCGTTCAAGAGTGAGGTTATGAAATACGCGCGGTGAAGTGCGCTTAGTTGTTGTTATTAAAACCGCTTCCAGCCAGCCCCAAGACTGCTGCATCGACGTTGCAGAGACACCTGAAGTCGTCCGCGCGGGGGTATAATTAACCATGGCCCCCGTGGAAAAATGGGTTCCCATGAAGGAAGCGGACGTATTTACCATACGTCTCCGAACCCGGCCGGTCTTCGTCGTCGTCGTGATATGACGCGCGCGATACGCCAGAGCGATCATTAATGAGAGTGACTGTGTCCCTGTGCGGATCTTAGGGCGTGACGGGGCCCAAGTTACCTAACATCGACTGACTGTTTCGTAGAAGAGATTTGCCCAGTTATACTGCAGATCATCTTGATTGGACGCGCTTTCCATCTAACGAGTGCATCACGAGTTCCGGCGTCGTGGGGATCTTTTTTTTGCGTTTAAATTAATGGCATCATTTACTTCGGACTCTGCTCGAGTGACAATGTGTGATGTTGTTGACGTCATGTGCTTGAAATTTTGATTTTTTTTCAATAGTCTAATAAAAAAAAACAATAGTAGTATTTATTTGATAGAGTCGAGCTTAAAATGGCTTGGAATGTATGGAATTCAACTCTTCTTTTGTCATTGATAGGATTTTTTAAATTTTTTGTCTCAGTATTTATATGTATCAAATTTCCCGGGAGTCTCGACCAAATTTCCCGGGAATTACACGGAGTTCCCAAAATCGTGAACAAGCGTTCATGAAACAAAGTGTTCAAATCCCATGGTATAATTTCCAAAAACGTCCTTGTTTCGTTTTAACTCCATTGAAATTATAGTTTTTATTTTGATAGTTATTGTATGAGCAGTTCTCTACGAAATCGGTCTTTTTTTCAAAAATTTTAATTTTTGTATTTTTTAATCCGATTGAAACTTTTTTGATATCTTCGGTATGCCCAAAGAAGCCATTTTGCATCATTAGTTTGTCAGTATAATTTTCCATACAAATTTGGCAGCTGACCATACAAAAATGATGTATGAAAATTCAAAAATCTGTATCTTTTGAAGGAATTTTTTGATCGATTTGGTGTCTTCGGCAAAAATGTAGGTATGGGTATGGACTACACTGAAAAAAATGATACACGGTAAAAAAATGTGGTGATTTTTTATTTAACTTTTATTACTAATATTTGATTTGCAAAAAACACTATTTTCATTTTTTTTTTCATTTTTTGATATGTTTTAGAGGAGATTAAATGCCAACTTTTCAGAAATTTCCAGGTTGTGCAAAAAATCTTTGACCGAGTTATGAACTTTTGAATCAATATTGATTTTTTCAAAAAATCGAAATGTTTTTTTAACTTCATTTTTTGATGTAAAATCAAATATGCAATCAAAATGTAGTTTAGTTAAATTTTGATAAAGTGTACCGTTTTCAAGTTATGGTCAGTTTTTGGTAACTTTTTTGAAAAAAGTCGCACTTTTTCATTTTTTAAAATTAGTGCCCATGTTTGCCAACTTTTGAAAAAAAATATTTAAAAAAAGCTGAGAAAATTTTCTCTATTTTGCGTTTTTGAACTTTGTTGATACGACCCTTAGTTGCTGAGATATTGCCATACAAGTGTTGAAAAACATGAAAATTTATGTTTTCTTAGTCGCACCCAAACAACCCACCATTTTCTAACGTCGATATCTCAGCAACAAATGGTCCGATTTACAATGTTAAAAAAATGAAATATTCGTAAAATTTTCCGATCTTTTCGAAAAAAAATATTTTAAATTGTTTTGAATCAAGACTTACATTTAAAATGGGCCAAATATTCACTATTACGCCCTTTTTTTGAAAATTTTTTATTCGAAAAGATCGGAAAATTTCACGAATGTTTCGAATTTTGACATTGTAAATCAGACCATGAGTTGCCGAGATATCGACGTTAAAAAACGGTGGGTTGTTTGAGTGAGGCTTAGAAAACATCAATTTTCCTGTTTTTAAACACTTGCATGGCAATATCTCAGCAACTAAGGGTCGTATCAACAAAGTAAAATATAGAGCTTTTCAAAAATATGTTTTTCAAAAGTGGGCAAACATGTGCATTAATTCAAAAAAATTAAAAACTGCGACTATTTTCAAAAAAGTCACCTAAAAATGGCCTTAACTTGAAAACGGTGCACTTTATCAAAATTTCACTTAAGTACTTTTTGATTGCAAACTTGGTTTTAACTATATATTTAATTTTTTTGAAAAGGTCAGTATTGCCTCAAAAATTCATAACTCGGTCAAAGATTTTTTGCACAACCTGGAAATTGGCATTTAATGTCCTCTAAAACATATCAAAAAATGAAAAAAAAAAATAAAAATAGTGTTTTTTTGCAAATCAAGTTTTAATGACAAAAAATTAAAGAAAAAATCACCATTTTTTTACCGTGAATCATTTTTTTCAGTGTAGTCCATATCCATACCTACAACTTTGCCGAAGACACCAAATCGATCAAAACAATTCCTCCAAAAGATACAGATTTTTGAACTTTCATACATCATTTTTGTATGAACAGCTGCCAAATTTGTATGGAAAATTATATAGCGAGCTAATGATGCAAAATGGCTTCTTTGGGCATACCGAAGGCACCAAAAAAGTTTCAGTCGGATTTAAAAATACAAAAAAAAATCGAATGACCGAAATCTGAAAGAACTGCTCTTTGACACTTTTTTAGTTTGTACCCCATTGGTTGTTCAAAGTCAAACTACAAAGTGACACTCACATTTACTATCAAACCAAACTTTTTTTAGTGTGTGTGATCTCCGTGTAAAGAGGGTGTCAAACTAAAAAGTGACCTCGTTCGTTTGACAACAATTCGTCGCCATCGTGCTAACTTGTCGTACGTGCATTTTGGGTCAAATTGAGTTAAGAACACCATTTTGTGCAGCTCACAATGCCTCACCGTTTGACCTTCACAGATCCCCAAAATTCGATTTCAATCCTGAGATATTCCACAAAAACCGAAAAAACTCCGTGCATTTTTGTCACTTTACATATGAAAGTAGTTTCAATATTGTCGTGCTATCTTGTCACTCCATGAAAATTGATGTAAGTGCGACAAAAGGCCAAAGGGATTTCAGGCCAGGAAAGTCAGGATGCGTTTGTCGCACGTACAAGCTAGACTACCGTAAACATTTGTAATTATAACTCGGGACTCCAGCAACCAACTTCAACCAAACTTTAGGACAATGCACAGAATGGTGAGCCAAACAAAACGTGTTTGTTATTGTTTACATTGCGTGCTCTCGTTTTTGAATATTCAAGGTCAAACATTAAAACGCGTTTTTCTCGGAACGTCAAAATGGCGGATGCGACAAGATAGCACGACGACGTCGAATTGGTGTCAAATCATCGGGATTGCAGTGTATTACGTTTTCCATTTAAAGGTCTAAGGTATTATAAAAAGGATAGAATTGACATAAAATTTTATGTGAAGTAATCAGACCAAAATAATAAAAGCACAAATATACGTTCATCCATAAAAAAACACAAAAAAATCACCATAATCACCCAAAAGTGGGCCATAAACCGAACCTCAAATGTGTCAATAATAACTGGTATTTCAACAACTCGTCGACGACATTAACCCGAATCGTATTCCTGATGCACTCTCCTGCTCGAAGAAGCCAACCAAAACAAGGACCCACAACAAAAAGCAACAAAACAAAACAATAAAGTAATTACCACCCGATATGCGAACGACCGGCTCCCATCACAACAACAACGCATTTTCGCGGCCTGATGACTTCTCGGAAAGCAATTCCCCCCGCTCCGTGTTCCAAAATTATGATCATTACGCCGACCGACTCACCTTTGCGTTTCAGGACGTATCCCTTCTTGTAGAGCCACCAGCCGAGCACGGCCACGAGCACGACCGCCAGCAGGGTCCCGAAGATGGCCCCGGCGATGTCACCGCCGCCGTAGCAGGAACCAGCTCCGTCCATTTCGCCCTCCATCGGTAGGTCCCAGAATTTCCGAGAAAATCGACCTCAACACTGTGTTCACAATAACAAATTTATTGTTATTCACTTTTTTTTTGTGTGTTTCACTGATTTGAACTTTCTTTCGTTCGTTTTTCCCGTCAAAACTGTTTTTCTTTTCCGCCGAAATTGTTTCAGGTCCCCGCACTTATGCAATCATTATCTGTGATTGTTGTTGTTGTGCTTTTCTTTGATTTCGATTGTTTGAGCCTTTTGCAGTCGTCGCCTTTCTGAAATGAACCAAAAAGAAGAAAAAAAAATACACGTTAGTGAATGCGTTTTTCTGTGGCGAAAGAAGCTGTATTTGTTTTGGTTTTTGCATGATGGTAATTATAGGTTATGTATACCACCTCCTTCCCCCCTTTTCCCTGTTTTGCAGTGATTTCGGATGCATTTGAACGTGCGTGCTGAAGATTTTTGGGTTTTGCAGTCGTAGTTTTCTTCGCTTTCCTTAATTGAGATGAGTTGGAGAAAATTTGCATTAGGGGGTCTTTGCACTCTGCACAACAAAGTAGGTGAGCTACAAAGTTGCAAATATTTCTTTATGTATTTATGCGTTTGATCCAAATATGTGTATATTCGTGTATTTTTACTGCTATATTCGGCTCAACCTTTGTCCCAAAAACCAAAGAAGGACTTTTTGTGTGATTGTTTCGCCGATACAAGGCTTCATACAATTTCGGTAGCTGTCCAAACAAAAATGGAAAGAAAATATTTGACAATCTGCATTTTTTGCAAGGGTTTCCAGAAGCGATAATTACTTGCCAGTCTGCCAATTAATTACTGAAATTACTGGTCCAAAATGATTAATTACATAAATTACTTAATTACTATTCACTACGATAAAAAAAACATTTAATTTAAATTTAAGTATTCATTTCTACGGTTACTTACTTACTTTACTTTTACTGCTCAGACAACCCCCGGGTCATGAGCTGTCTCCAGATGCGCTGCCACTGAACTCGGTCTTGGGCTGCTACTCTCCAATTCCAACTCGGAACTCCCACACTTCGAAGATCTTCCTCCACTTGGTCTAACCACCTTGCACGTTGCGCCCCCCTCCGCCGCGTTCCAGACGGCTCCGAATTGAACACCAACTTCACCGGATTGATAGTCTGGTTCGGTTGGCGCGCAACCAGCGCGTCCGGCATTCTCGCGACGTGTCCGGCCCACCTGATCCGGCCAGCCTTGGCGACTTTCCGAATGTTTGGCTTGCCGTAGAGTTGCGCCAGCTCGTGGTTCATCCTTCTCCTCCATACCGTGTTCTCACGCACGCCGCCAAAGATCGTCCTAAGCACTCGCCGTTCGAAAACTTCAAGTGCTTGCAGGTCCTCCTCGAGCATCGTCCACGTCTCGTGCCCGTAGAGAACGACCGGTCTTATCAGCGTTTCGTACATGGTGCACTTTGTACGCCGGGAAAGATGACCAGACCGTAGGGTCTTGTGGAGTCCATAGTAGGCACGACTACCGGTGATGATGCGCCTCCGAATTTCTCTGCTGCAGTTGTTGTCAGACGTTACCAACGAACCGAGGTACACAAACTCCTCCACGACCTCGAACTCGTCGCCGTCGATCGTCACGCTCGGTCCTATGCGAGCCCTAAGGGACTCGGTTCCTCCTGCCAGCAGATATTTCGTCTTCGCCACATTCACCTTCAATCCAACCTTTTCTGCTTCCCGCTTCAATTCGGTGTACCGCCTGGCCACCTCCTCGAACGTCCTGCCGACAATGTCCATGTCGTCGGCATAGCAGATGAATTGGCTGGATCGGTTGATAATCGTGCCCCGCATGTTGAAGCCCGCCCGCCTCATTACACCTTCAAGCCCAATGTTGAAACAGAGGCCGGAGATACCGTCGCCTTGTCGCAGTCCCTTGCGCGATTCGATCGGGTCGGACATCGCCCCGAAATCTTCACGCTGCACCGTGCCCCGTCCATCGTTGATTTCACCAGTCTGATCAGCTTCCCGGGAAAGCCGTTCTCGTACATGATCTTCCATAGCTCTTCGCGATCGACCGAGTCGTACGCGGCTTTGAAATCGATGAACAGGTGGTGCGTTGGGATCTGGTACTCGCGACATTTTTGGAGGATTTGGCGTAGCAAAAAGATTTGGTCCGTCGTCGATTTCCCCTCCACAAAACCGGCTTGGTACGGCCCAACGAAATCCTTTGCTCGCTCCGACAGACGACAGAAGATAATCTGAGACAGCACTTTGTAGGCCGCGTTGAGAATAGTGATGGCTCGATAGTTCTCACATTCTAACTTGTCCCCCTTCTTGTAGATCGGGCATATTACTCCCTCTTTCCACTCCTCCGGTAGCTGTTCTGTGTCCCAGACCTTGACAATCAGCCGGTGTAGACAGGCCGCCAGCTTGTCCGGGCCCATCTTGATGAGTTCAGCACCGATACCATCCTTACCCGCTGCTTTGTTGTTCTTCAGCTTCTTGATGGCATCCTTAACCTCCCTCATCGTGGGTGCTGGCTCGTCCTCGCCGTCCACCATACCGCTGACGTCGTTTCCCCCGTCGTCCTCGTACTCCGCCTCTGGGCCGTTCAGGTGCTCGTCGAAGTGCTGCTTCCACCTTTCGATCACCTCACGCTCGTCCGTCAAGATTCCTCCGTCTTTATCCCGGCACATTTCGGCTCGCGGCATGAAGCCAGTCCGGGATTGACTGAGTTTCTTGTAGAACTTACGCGTTTCGTTGGAGCGATACAGCTGCTCCATATCCTGGAACTCCAACTCTTCCAGGCGGCGCTTCTTATCCCGGAAGAGATGGGTTTGCTGTCTTCGCAACTGTTTGTACGACTCCTTGTTCCCACGGGTGTTATGCAGCAGCCACTTGTCCCGCGCTGCTTTCTTCTCGTCCCAAATCGCCTGACATTCCTCGTCGAACCAGCCGTTCCGTCGAACTCGGTCCACGTACCCGATGGCGCTCGATGCCGCTGCGTTGATGGCTGCTTCCATATGGCTCCAGCAGGCCTCCAGAGGGGCTTCGGCAAGCTCACCCTCGTCAGGCAACGCAGCTTCGAGTTCCCGCGCGTACTGGGTAGCGACCTCATGGTCCTTGAGCCGCTCCAGATTATACCGCTGCGGGCGACGGTACCGGATCTTGTTGACCTCAGACAGGCGTTGGCGCAGCTTAGCCACCACCAGGTAGTGGTCCGAGTCGATGTCCGCGCCACGGTAGGTTCTGACGTCGATTATTTCTACGGCATTTCTACGGTTCTGAACCAAATTATTTATAAATTGCTCATTCGATAGCTCTTTCAAAAATTATGCTGATTACTTTTTTTTTGTACCAATCTAGATATTGTGAATTTCGCGTATAATTTTTATTGAAAATAGCTATATAAACTTTGAGTGATGTTTACTGTATCCTACAGCGAGTTAATTGGTTTGAAATTTGGAATTGTTTAATTTTATTATAAAATTGACATTTATATTTAATCATCGCATTATTTTCAAAAAAAAAAAAACTCTAGATATGAGCAATAATAATTGTTTCATGGCCAATTTAACCTGTTCATTATCTGATTCGAAATTCCATTATGTTTCAAGTTTCATTCAACCGAACCCTTATCAATCAATTGCAAAAGAAGATTATTTAAGTTGACTTACGTTTTTAAAAGTCGTGTTTGTCATAAAAGCAAGAAATGAATTTTAATAATATTTTCAGTTTATTGGAAGTCGAATGGCATTAAAATATAGAAGTTGTTTGAAAAAAGTCCCCCTGCTTTTTCGAGCCAAACACAAACTTTGATGTATCTTTGCAGCGTCTCTTCTTGAAAATTTTGAAATTCATCAAAATAACGTTAAGTGTGACATTATTTTGCATGTTTTTTTCTCAAGCAAATTAATAAAATCTGTTACTGAAAATACGGATAATGTGGAATGTGACATTTACATTGGATTAAATTTCTGCACTTGAATATTAGTCGATTTTAATTTCACTGAGTTTGATTTTTAACATTGAAACATTTGTCTCAGAAATATTTGGAAAATTTACGGGAAAATATCTTAGCTCTTAATAGAGAGATATTACAGGACTGTCAATTTCTACAGCTGATGAAAAAATATAAAAAAAACATATTTTTTTTTATTTTTATTGATTTTCAAATGGCTATCACTTACAAACTTTGTTTTTATCAATGATAATTAAGTACCTTTTGGTTTTAAATATTTGATCCACATAAACTTCAAATAAATTTGACTGCCTATTAGAAGGAAATACATAAAAAAATATTTCTTGCAAAAAAAAAACATATTTTTCTAATTACTTAATAAAAATGAATAGATTGCGGATTCACAAAACATTTTTCACTGGGTAATATATCGTGGCCTTTTGTTGTTAATCAGCTTCGATAAACAACACGATGAAAATAAATTTTAAGAGAGTTTTAGGAGAGAACAATGATGAAAAATGCCTTCTACATACAGAATCAGGATTTTTTAATCTTTGTGTTTCACTCTTATTTTTATATATTATATATAAAAAGTAAATAGTTTCGTTGAAGAAGTACAATTTAAAAAAAATCAATTACTTTTATTACTCAAAAATTACTTTAATTACCAATTAATTACTTTAAATTACTCTAATTACCATGAATTACTAAGTAATTAAAGAATTAGCTAATTACCAGCTAAAAATCAAAGTAATTATTAATTACTTGCCAGTCTGAGGCATTGCTGGAAACCCTTGATTTTTTGGACGAATGTTCTTATCGATTTGGTGTCTTCGGCAAAGTTTATCCATAGAGAAGCATGGATAACAATGTTGCTGCCAAGTGATAATTTGTTTTTAAAATTGTATTTTCCGGCAAAAAATAATGTTTTCATTTTTTTTCATTTTTTATCGAAAAGTACTGTCATCAGTTGGGAAAAAAGACTCAATGTCACCCCTGATGTTGATATTATGCAAGAATGTTGAAAAAGTGTGTCGTTTCCTGAATAAAGCCACTTACAGTTTCATCATTACTAAAAAGTGTCAGTTTTCGCTTTTCATCCATGAGAGTCCATTTCATAAAAAATGTTGTTAATTTTCAATTTGTCCAAAAAACATTGAAAATTGAACCACTGGTTTTCTGTCGCTCTAATCTAGTCCATCCCATATGTAAAAACAGCAGGCCGAGAAAAACGCAAGGTAAATTTGTCCTGTCCATAAGGCTACGTGTTAGGATTTCACGAAAAAGTGGAATTTGCTACGGTTTTCTGGAATATACTACTAAAGTGTATTGGGTTTTCTGATAGTTCACATAATTTTGAACCAAACTGCATCGTTAACTCAAAATTGACGAAATAACATATGGGACGGACTTGATCTGAGCGGCAGTTTCAATGTTAACCAATTAAACATTTGAAATAATGGCTGATCTCTTCTGAATTCTTAAAAAAATATATATTTCAAAATTTGGATTAAGATTTCCCTTTTTTGTAAAATAAAACATTATTCTAAAAATATTTTTTTGCTCCGTAGTTCATTATGGATCAAAAATTGCAAGTTTAAAGTGGCCGTTGATTTTTTTTGAAGTTTATGTCCCTGTATAAAAACAAAATATGAGCAAGCCTCATTTCAATTCGAATCAAAACTTTCTGTTACGATTTCCTAAAATGTTATTGTTGATATTCCATGGTCCAATTTTTCTATCAACAGTTCATATTGAGCTGTTGGTAGAAGTTTTATTATCTTTTTGGAAGAAATTTCATAAATTCAATTTTTTTCTGGGCTTAAAAAAAAATACAGTCAGAGACAGAATTTCGATGGCTTTGCATCTTTTTTGAATTTTTCAATTTATTTGTACTGAAATTTTTGTTTGTACATTTTTATTTTTTTGCTGTAAAAGCCTATTTTATTTTTAGGAAGTTTCGAAACATGGAAAATATATTGTGATGTTTATTTGGTTTAGAACTAAAATTTAAGAAAAATCGTCGGTTATTTTCGTTCGATATTTACAAAACCATCAGTTTGTTCCATAACGGTGCTCATCTTCCTGAGATTTGTTACAAACTTTTTTGGTATTTTTAAACTACTGAAACTATTGGTTCAATTTTTTATTCATCCCTTAAGCTGCTACCTCCAAAAAGAATTAAAACAAAATTTGTTAATTTTTATAATCAAATTATTTTTAGGATTGAGTCCGTAAGTTCAACATTTTGGAATGAAAAGCCAACAACTTCCCTGGTTACTGTGTACCGTTAAATGTCTTTAAAAACACATTCATTGAAATTCGATAGTTGGTTTCTAATAATTATTGATATAACTCTCGCAAACACTTCTTTCATTGGACCGATTTGAGAAAATGATAAACTTTGTAGGTGTCATTTCGAGATGTTTATTTTACTTTTTCTTCTCAAGATTATTTTCACAAATCTAGTGTTACACACCAAAGGCTTAAAAACAATTTCAAAATCCATATAAGTGAGTATTTTGTTCGTTTTGTAATTGTTGAAAGGTTCCTTATTATTCAATCATGAATATCTCTAAAACCACAAAATAAGTTTATTTTTTCAGGAACAGTTGAAAAACTGATGTATCAGTTATGGTTATTATTGTTAAGATGCTAAAATTAGCTAAACTAAATTGAAGCATAAAATTCGAAATGCCCTGCAAACATGCACAACATGCAGCATATTAAATCATAAAATTATATTTGAAAACCCGAGCAGACGGAAATAACTTGGGAAGGTCAGTTTTTGATATTGTGAGAAGATCGAAATATGTTATTGGGATGATCGGATTAGTTGTTAAAATAACAAAAATCAATAACAAAGATTTGTTCGAAGAATAACTTAAACTGTTATTATGTTGTTATTGCAATAACAAACCAATAACACAGAAGGAATCATGAAGGAATAACAAGATTTGTTATTTTGTGCGGAGAGGTGGAGCTGTATAATAACAAAAAGTGTTATTGAACTGGTATGTCTCCATAACAAAAAAAGTTATTGTTTTGGTTTAATTGTAATTTACAAATAAACCTGCAGTTGCCATAACTCCTCTGTACTAGTCAGGGCTGCAGAGCCGGGTACCTCCAAGCGACTTTGAATCTATACTTTGAAGACAACTCCGACTCTGGATGCAGGATATGACGCCAACGACGACTTCAGCTCTCCAAAAATACCCGACTTCACCGATTCCGACTCCAAGTAAAAATTGCTGGAAATTTGATGAATCCAATACAGTCTCCGAGGTCTCACTCCAGCTCGAACTTCAACGTCATCTCCGACTTCCTGGCTCTGTGAAAATAATAACAGTTTTTGTTATTCACACTTCAAAAATTCTCAATAAATAAATCAATTCCGCTAGAGAATATAACAAAATTAAAAAAAAAGAACTCTCAAAAGTTAATTTTATCGGATTAATTTAAGCTTGAACCCCATTTCATGGTGAAACAAATGACCCCGATGAAATTGTTCAAAATTATTTCATAGTTCTAGCCAATTTTAGCGAAGTCCCTAAGGGGGTATATCAAATAATTAAAAAAATCAACTTTCAAAATTTCAACTTTTTAGTATAATTTAAGCTTAAGGACCCCATTTCATGGCCAAAATAATGACCCCGATGAAATTGGTCAAAATTAACTCATAGTTCTAGCCAATTTTAGCAAATTCCTTTAGGGGGTATATCAAATAATTTAAAAAATCAACTTTCAAAATTTCAACTTTTTAGAATGATTTTAACTCAAGGACCCAATTTCATGGCAAAAATAATGACCCTGACGAAATTGGTCAAAATTATCCCATAGTTCTAACCAATTTTAGAAAATTCATTTAGGGGGTACATCAAATAATTAAAAAAAAATCAACTTTCAAAATTTCAACTTTTTAGAATGATTTTAACTCAAGGACCCAATTTCATGGCAAAAATAATGACCCTGACGAAATTGGGCAAAATTAACCCATAGTTCTAGCCAATTTTAGCGAAGTCCCTAAGGGGGTATATCAAATAATTAAAAAAATCAACTTTCAAAATTTCAACTTTTTAGTATAATTTTAGCTTAAGGACCCCATTTCATGGCCAAAATAATTACCCTGACTAAATTGGTCAAAATTATCCCACAGTTCTAACCATTTTAAACAAAGTCCTTTAGGAGGTATATCAAATAATTAAAAAAATCAACTTTCAAAACTTCAACTTTTTAGAATAATTTTAGCTTGAGGACCCCATTTCATGGCCAAAATAATTACCCTGACTAAATTGGTCAAAATTATCCCACAGTTCTAACCATTTTAAACAAAGTCCTTTAGGAGGTATATCAAATAATTAAAAAAATCAACTTTCAAAATTTCAACTTTTTAGAATAATTTTAGCTTAAGGACCCCATTTCATGGCCAAAATAATGACCCCAACGAAATTAGACAAAATCTGGGTGCTGAATAGTGGTTCGCAAAACGGCCTCAATTTTGAACTGTCATAGTGGAACCAACTTACTGTTCGCCAAAAATTGAGAGTATTGTGATCGATCATTAAAAAAAAAATTCAGGAATGAAAAATTTGTGGCTTTTGAGAATCGATTGAAGTCAAAAGACCTTAAGAAAATTGAAGGTGAGATCGTATTTTTTTTATAATTATGAATGGAAGTTGTTCATGGAGTCGATGCGGTTGTATCCATCCAGAAGCTGTCTCTATTGTTTGATTCCGTTCGAAAACCTGGTTTAGTGAAAATCCTTTCTATTTGTTGGATCAGCTTCGCTAGAATTAGCGATGTATTTTCGCTGGATCAGGAAGAGCTGCAGGATTCTAAAATCAGCCAGGTAATTTATTTGCGACATCGCAGAATTACACTCTCGCCGCAGATCTTCGTAACCCGTAGAAAAGAAAACTCTCTTCTAACCGCGACGCAACAATTTTCCAAAAAAATGTCAAAAACTAGACAAAATAAAACACATACTACTGATTGTAAAACAGCTCATTTACCAATAAGAAAAAAGTCATGCTTGTGCTAGAACATCCTCCTACTTTGTAGATGTAAACAAAGTGGGATCATTCGAAAATCACGTTACGCATTCTCTCTATTCATCACCCAGGACAAAATTATCCCAAAGATCTAAACATATTTAACAAAAGAAAAAATAATAACAGATTGTGTTATGGACACTTAGAAACTTTTCCATTTGTGCGATTTATGGTAATTTTATTTCTAAGTCAGTATACCGAACGAATAACAAATTTTGTTATTAGGAGAGTTTTTGAAATGTATAACATTTCCTCTTATTAGCGTGTTATTAAACATTTTCAATGTAATATCACTTCAATACCAAATTTTGTTATTTTATCAGAATCTGTTATTATTTTTTCTTCTTGAAGTTGAACTTCAGGATAAAATAATAACACTTTTTGTTATATTAACAGGATTTGTTATTGAAATATTATTAATTTTGTTATTACCGTCTGCCCGGGAAGAGCATGATCTCTCCCCGGGACAATCGTCCAATGAAAATGTATACGAAAAGCAATAACCCTAGCCTAACCGTGCGCAATTGACCGCAATCACCCAATCATCACCGCATAAGCAACATAATTTCCCCGTTCGCCAAATGTTGGACACAGTTAAAAAATGATGCCAAGAATTGCTCTACACATTATTTCCATTGGGCTATGCTCAATTTTGCTGTGCATATCAAGTCCTTTATAGTTCATTCAGCTATCATAATCGTATGGGCTCGAGGGTGAATGTTCATGGTCCAGGTCCAAGTCCAGGTATGAATGAATGAGCCTAGCATGTGCTGTGCTATTTTGCATTGTAAGTACCGTACTTGAGGGAGATCAACGGACATATGCGGTTAGCATTGATTGGTCTGGTTGTTAAGTGCCTCGTGGTCACTGTTTATCGAAAATCGTTTGGATATGTATTTTTGAAGGAGATTTTAATTTGAATATTAGAACAAGAGTTTCTGATGTTTTGAAATCATTTAATACTTTTTGACGAAGCATCTATTAGATAACAAAACGACACTGACAAGCAACTTCCATTAGTGCTTAGTTTTGTTTCAACTTGTCATAAATATTAGTGTAAATGAGAAACCATTTATCACGAAAAATGATCTTATCCATTCCGAGATACGGCATCTCGAAGGTTGTGATTTGTTTCATCTCAACATTATCGCTTTTATTGAGATAAAAACAAAACCCCGACCATAACTTTCACTTTTCCACGTGATCGAAAGTCCAGTCCCCAACAGTCCGTTCCAACCCATAAGGGAACACGGCACCTGGGTGGAAGCCTCACAAACTTCAAACCCAACCAACCAAACGAAACCACGATACCGCACTCAGTAATCCTAATCGGAAATCACCCAGAAAATCCTCTCGTCTGCCTTCGGTCCAAACCAATCATCGGGAGCGCCCACGTGCGATCTGTCCACTGCAAGTAGTAGCACATTACCGCCGAGGAGGCTTCCGATTACACACCTCTCCTTCTCTGGGCGATCTCGTCTTATGCATACATATATTTGAGGTTTTGACGAGTTCTGCGTGCGGGTTCGTCGCTTGCGCCCACTGAAGTATCTCCGCGCGTGTTGAAGTCTTTCATTTGTACCGCTTCTTCGCGTCAACAGCAAGTCGTCTTGGTGCAGAAATTGTAGCAGCAGCAGCTGACCACAATCACTCGAGAGCGTTCCAGACTGAACCTCCGGTGTTGGTGCCTTCGCACTGCGATCGACCAAAGTCTCAGGTCAGGTTCCCGGTCCATCATTCGATACGAGGAGCGCCCCCTCGTCCGTTTGTTTGCGTTCGACGAATGTAAATATATTTTAGAAAGTATCAACGCCTTCGACCAGGTAAGTCAGCAGGCAGGCCAGCAGCAACAAACATGGGGGGAATGTATCGATTTCTTTTCCGAAATGAAGAAATCGAAAATATTTTGTTCCTTTTTTTTCGGTGGAGGCAACGAGGCATTCTGGGAGCAGTTTCTGATGGACGTGCGTATACGTTTACCCCTGGAAGTCTTTTTTTGTGATTAAATGGATGGAAATTAATTCAAATGTTTTAAAGAGCCTCTTGATTTAAAACTAAAATAAATGCCGAATCATACCCACTTTAATTGGTTCACATTGCACACAGAAAAAGGATGATGGGAATATTCATCATATCATACAGTCATCCCACATATTCGGAACACCCACAAATTCGGAACACTTTTGTGATAATTTGTCAATAGCAAGCAGAATGCATCTTTTCTGTCGACCCTAATATTTTTAGGACCTTCATTTGGACATTCTCTTGCTATTTCAGTAGTAAAAGTGGTACTTTTTGAACAAAAAACCTTATTTCAAGACTATTTTATCCAGAGCAGTAAAACACTGCCTCCAAATTGCCTGTTCCATAATTGTGGGATGTTATTGTGCCTCCCGCAATTGTGGAACACCTGCATTTTTACTGATTTTTTTTCACAAAAATGTTACCAGACCATTCATAAAACATAACTAAGCTTGAATTTCGTTGGTTTCAGTGCGTCAAGTCATTATTTTGTGAAAATTATGCATTCATGGATAGAACCAAAGTTTGTTTACATCCGTAAGAAAAAAATATTCCGAATTTGTGGATTTCAAAGATCAAAAAAACTTGATATAAAAGCTAAAATTTGCATTTGTTCGATACAGCATTAGAAAGATCGCAAGAAAAGCTTTCACAACCTTCGACACAATATGATGATACAGCCATCCCTCATATCCGGAACAGTTTACAGATCGGCCAATGTTCAACAAATCATGGAAAATCGATAATTGAACATAATGATTTGCTTTTACCTTCATGTAAAAGATTTTCTTGTGATTTTTCGATTGATGTATAGACCGGCTGTATATTTTTAAGTTTATATCAAGTTTTTGAAGAAAAACATTGACCCTTGAAATCCACACATTCGGAACACTTTTTTCTTACGATGTAAACAAACTTTTTTTTCTCTCCAGGAGTACTTATTTTTTACAAAATAATGACTTCACACTCTGAAACCAAAAAAACTCATGCTTAGTAATGTTTTATGAATGGTCCGATAACTATTTTTGTAAAAATATCAGTTAAATTCAGGTGTTCCACAATTGTGGGAGGCACAATAACATCCCACAATCATGAAACAGGCAATTTGGGTGCAGTGTTTTGCTGTTCTGGTTAAAATAGTCTTGAAAGGCAGGTTTTTGTTAAAAAAAAGTACTACTTTTACTAGTGAAATAGCTAGAGAATGTCCAAATAAAGATTCTAAAAATAGTAAGGTCAACAGAAAAGTTGCATTTTGTATCCTATTGACAAATTACTACAGAATTGTTCCGAATTTGTGGGTGTTCGAATATGTGGGATGACTGTAGGGGAGTGTGGGGTAATTTGGACACCCTAAGGAAATTGCTCTGTTACGGGCTGTATGGATATTTTAAAGGAATGTGGATGACACCAGAGGATAATAGAGACCATATTTGATGGAAAAATGTCATTCATTTCGATAAATTTTGATGAAAACCCCATTTTTATCGCAAAAGTTAAAAGGTGTCCAAATTACCCCCACATTTTTGTGTGGGGGTAATATGAACACCCCTATGGGGTAATTTGGACATGCCTTGTGGGGTAATTTGGACATGCTTTGTGGGGTATTATGGACATACCTTGTGGGGTAATATGAACACCTTTTGTGGGGTAATTTGGACACATGTTGAAGAATAAGTTTAACATTTAATTTTTTGAGCATGTTTTTTATCCTTCAACCTGGTTTTGTAATTGCTTTATATTTTGAAGTGTTTCTCACAATATTTCATCAAAGGTTTAAATAATGATTTTGTGATAGAACTATAATTCAATGGGAAGATAACAAATAGTTCAGTGTAGTATACATAATTTAATTATTAATACTGAAATGATTTAAACATTGATTCTGGATCAGGCACACTATACTTGTTTTTAGTTATTAAGGTATCGTTTATGTTTATATAAATCAATCTTTATATAGAATTTATTAGCCTGAAAATATCATATTTTCTTTTAATTTTACATTCTTTAGCCCTTCAAATTTAAATATTATTGTAAACCAGCATAGAAATTAGAAATGTCAAAGAAATTAATTAAAAGCAATCAACATTAGAGTCTTGTTGAACGCCAAATGTACCGTAATCAGATTTCCATCAATTCGAACATTGGAATAAATTTATCTAAATTAAAAATAGGGGTTTTGTGAACATTCATTTTAGATTGTTTTGACATATTAATCCCTCTAAATTTACCTAAATCCCTTTAAAAACTCATCCAACCATGAAAGTTACTTTTTTGTTGCCTGACAGGTAGACTTTCAGGTATGTCCAAATTACCCCACAAGCCATGTCCAAATTACCCCCATAGCATATTCTATCATAAATTGCGATTTTTGATGATAAAAATGGATAAAATGCACAATTTTTATACGTACGTATCTCAGGCATCGTCCAAGCATCCCCCTTAAACAAAAAATGTCCACTTTTTTGCCATATAACTCCTGCAAAACCTTATTTCCTAACCTTCAAATATTAGAATTTAAGGCAGTGCCAACCGGCCTTTGGAAACTTTTACATATCATACTAAAACTACTTAACCTATTCCAACTTTTTTGGTTTGTCCATACTCCTAGGCCATTACTAGTACTAGCCTTATCACTTAAATTGCCGTTTTCACTTTATATCCGAAGAAAACGTGATTTTTAAAGGGGTGTCCAAATTACCCCCACTGTCCATATTACCCCAAACTCCCCTACTTTGAAAAACTGGTGAGTATGATTTGCAAAGATCTGGCCCACAAGCCATGGACGTAGATTATTATCGCATTAGTTGCAAATATGCCAAAAAAGTGACATATCGATGCCTCTGTGCTCGCTTGTACTAAGCTTGCTTTTCCTATATAGTTGACATAAGAGAGCACAGAGGCATCGATATGTGAAAAATATCTTTTTGCGGGTTAAATCCCATTTGAACTTGTTCCTGCTACCGACAAGCCAGTTTTCAACCAAATGGGCTGGAGGCCTAACTTTTAGTAGTCTTTCGGGAAATTGCATCTACTTTTTGATCTGAGTAACTTTTTATTTTTTACCCGGGCTTAAACTTACTTTGAATGTATCATTTGAAATATTAATTTAATTTAATTAAATGTTTGTAAAACTAAGTTTATTTAATTTAAAAAGAATGTGAATCTTAGGATAAATCCATAGATCAGGGCTGTGGAGTCGGAGTCGGAGTCGGAGCCGGAGTCGGTGGAGTCGGGTCTTTTTGGGGACCTGGAGTCGGAGTCGGAGCCGGAGTCGTCAAAACTCGAACAGCTGGAGTCGGAGTCGGAGTCGGAGCCGAAAATTTCTGATAACCTGGAGTCGGAGTCGGAGTCGGAGTCATCTTAAATGCAAAAAAAATCTTTTTGTTCAGTATTTGCTATAAAACAGCTTAACTTACAAAACTTCTTATATTTTTAACTGTTTTTTTTAAGTCGTATGCACTGAATTGCCATTTTTTAAAGATTCATCAGATGCCATTATGTTTTTGAAGCCTTTTATTGTGATTGAAAAACTCTTATTGTGTTATTTTACTAAATTATAACCTGTTTATTCCCTCTTACCCAAGTATTTCGTATTATAACTTTTTGTAGTCAGAAATATTTAATTGATTCTTGACTGCAACCCTTCAATTAAAATTTGATCAAATTTAATCTAGTTCTCTTTGAAAACAGTACACACACATTCATTTTTTACCCTGATAGCGAATGACTTTCAGGGAAAAAATACGAGGTACAAAAAAGATTAAAAATAATAATTGCTGTTTTTGGAAATCGGAAAAAGTCACTGACAGTATAACTCTTCCAACAAATATTCAATCGTTATAACAATCTATTTCTAAGAAATCAACATGTGCATTTTGTTTTAAAGTAAGTAAAACAAAATCAAAGTGTTGCATTTAAAATAATTGAAACTGACAAAAATTTATCAATACAGTTGCAACTTATTTTGAAATAATCATTGAATATGTTAAATATATCGATAATCTTAATGTTTACTATTTCTCTACTAAAATCTGAGAATGTTGATCCTTGAAAAACTATTTTAATATCGTTGCAAAAAATCGTTGAACAAATCTCTAGATTTCAGTACCAAAAAGTACACAAAATTATAATATTATTCAACCGGTAATAATTTTCTCATATTGTATGTCCGACGCCAATATTTCGGAAGGTGATTATCATTGCAAATCAATGTACCAAAAAAATGTTTTATGGAAAGGTCCTTTTAAAATGACCTAGAAAATATGTTACCTGTGGATTTTGGTTTTTATCCAATATTTTGATATTTCATATATTTTGAAGGAGGCGCACGATCATTCATAAAGCTTCGTTTTAGGTGAAGATTCAAGAAGTATTGCGCGCCTCCTTCTATGTATATTGAAAATTTTTAAATTAAAATAAATCAATAATTCTCAGGTAAAATATTTTCTAGGTCACGGATATTTGAAAAGGACCCCTTAATTATCTTTTCCACGGAGACATTTTTTAGATACCTTGATTTGCGATCATAATCTTTAAATAGTAGTATATGCAACAAGTTGCAAAAATAAGTTGTTTTAAGCACGAGTCGTACATTTATCCAACGAGGTTTACCGAGTTGGACAAGTACGATGAGTGCTGCAAAAAAAAACAAGTTCTGCAACGAGTTGCTTACAACATTTTTTGCAATTCCGAAAAACGCTTCTTTAATGGAATTTTATGTCAATTATTCATGTGTTAAGTAAACCCACCGTTCAAAACAAAAAAATATTGAAAAATGTTACTTTTCGATAAAAGTACTGAAAAGTTGTACTTTTGTTTATAAATTTTCCATTTTGTTATTTTTGGTAGGGAAAAGTAGGCCGTTTCGTTTCTCCAGAAGGACAGGAAAAGTTGACAGTTTCACAGAGGAATTGCAAAAAAAAACAAGGTGACTTTGATAGACAATGTGCTTCTTATAAATGTCAGCTTAAAAGTGAGCAAATTGAATTTATATGTTAAATCGATCATTAAGGCCAGGTTTCTTTGAATGATTCATTCAAAAAAATTGCAATTTGATATTAAAATATATAAGCTTTTTATAATTTAAATGTAAATAAAACAAACAAGCTAACTTGAGGTTAAGTAAATAAAACCCAATTTAATTTCAAAACTGTTCTTCTGAAAATGCCTTCAAAACTGGAGATAGTTTTTGAATTCTGTTTCAACAACGTATAAAACTTGTAACCTAGAAACTTTTTTTCAGTTGATTCTTCCTCGAGAAAAACATATCAGTTAGAGAGTATTTAAATAATCCTATTTATCAATATTTTCAAAATAATAGTTAACAAACTTTTGAAACATTTCAAAATAAGTGGAGTCGGAGTCAGAGTCGGAGCCAACAATTTGTAGAAAGCTGGAGTCGGAGTCGGAGTCGGAGTCGGCTAGAGTTGGTAGGCTGGAGTTGGAGTCGGAGTCGGAGTTGGAGTCGTCTAATCTCAGAAAGCCGGAGTCGGAGTCGGAGTCGGAGTCGCTTAAAATATGACCCGACTCCGCAGCCCTGCCATAGATGATCCAAATTGTATCCAAATTCACTAGAAAATTATAATTTAAATCATAATGTCATAATTCGTTGCCTCAAAAACAAATTTTGCTGCAGGAATCAAACATTCTCCAAATTTACAAAATTTCTAATTTCTAATTTTAACATTTCTTAAGTCAAAAATGTTCAAAGAATCTGATCCTTTATCCGGTTGAAAACTACTTCTTGAGATACTTTGAGCACTTCTCTACCAAGGTCAGCATGTATGCATACCATTCCGTACGTATTTAATTTGTATTCCTCATTTTGCGAAAATATCTAAAACCTATCAATGTCGCCGGGATATCAATGTAACACCGGTTTACGGTACTTTGAATTAGCACATACACTTTTTAATGCTGTGAAACAAATCCAATTTTGTTAAAAGTTTTGGATTTTTTTGCTTTTTTTCAAAAGTTTTGTTTACTTTCTCTATAAAAAGAGATATTTCAGTCATCATTAAATTTTAATCATTACTGATTTATAGATAAAAATTTTATCTATAAATCAGTAATGATTAAATTTTTTGTACGATATTTACTTTGTAAAAAATCAGGTAAATAAATAAATTGTTTTAGCCAATAAGTAAAAAATACACAGAAAAAAATCATGGTTATATTACATCTGGGAAGAGGTTCATCTTTTATGTCAGAAACACCTCTGAAAATGTGTAATTTTACCACTATTCTGGTGTAATGAGGTAAAATTACATCATAAAAGAGGTAATATTCAACCTTCCCATATTACACCTTCCAAATTTACACAATTTTTTACTTTCAAAATTATGAAATATAACATAATAACAATAATTAATGAACTAATTAATAAGGGTCATTTCATCCTAATTTTCATCCTCGACTTTTTGTGGTCATGCTCAAATTAGGCTGAGCTGTTTATACAATCCAGACTCGATTATCCGAAGGCCTCGGAAAATATTCACTTCGGACAATCGAATCACCCCTAAACTACACAATAAAAAATAATGTAAATTTGGAAGCTGTAATTTTGGAAGGTTGTCCATTACCTCTTTTATGCTGTAATTTTACCTCAATTTAGACTGAAAAGTGACGTTACACCAGAAAAGTGGTAAAATTACACATTTCCAGAGGTAAAATTACACCTTTTTTCTGACATAAAAGATGCACCCCTTCCTAGATGTAATATTACCATGATTTCTTTTCTGTGTACGCTAAAGTGATTTTAAATTTATGAATCTGAGATGGTGGTCAATATGGCGGTGGCGAAATATAAAAAAAAACAAAAAATGGGGTCGCAGAACTCGAATTTTATGTTCAAAACAAGAAAAAAACGAAAAAAATATTGTTCGTGATTTGATATCCAAAGTCACATACAAATCTTTGAATAATCGAACTTTGGATAGTCGAAACTTCAGATAATCGAGTCTGGACTGTACTTTCAAACCATACAATTTCAGTTCAGCGATTTTCGTAAATTTTTCAAAAAACATTTGTTATTGAATGGCCGTTTCTTTGGTTCAGAAAGTGATAGAAAAAAAACTCGACCATCCTTTTGGAAGAACATTGGACGCTGAATCTAATGCCCATATCAAAACCTCAGTTATTCAAAAATGACAAAAATCGAAAAACTTTTGTCAAAAAAACAGGTTAGTCCGATTTTGCTTAACCCTCCAACGCCCATGGTTGCACCAGAGCACCAAAAATTTTTCACTTCAAATTGACATTTCTCGAAAACTATTGAGTTAAATAAACTCATTCGTTCTACACAGTGTTTATTAGGATGTTTACTACATCTAATTCAAATTTCATCCAAATTGGTCAAGTCTGTAAAAAAATGGCAAGGAAAAACGTAAAAAATCTCGATTTTGCTCTGGGCGGGAAGGTGTTAATTTCGGGATTCTTGCATGTTTCGATATATAAACATCTCCACAAAATTTGAGCATCCGGAAAAATTGATTTCGAGTGGTGTACCGCTTCACTTGAAGTAACCCATATCTAAGGCTACCAACTCGTGCTGAACAAAAATCCGTACACTTTGCCGATATGACACCATGGTATAACAAAAACTTTCAATGAATTATTTAGATAAATTAAATTTCATAAATTTGAGAATTAAAAATATAAAACTGTGTCGTTTTTACAGCTAACAAATTTCACAAAATGCTATCAGAGTGCTTATGACTTGCACGTTTAAAAGTATTCATAAAATAAACCGTGATTTGAATCAATCCTTATGTTTTTAATTTTTTTTGTTAAACGTTTAAAAGTTTACGAAATGTCAAGTTTGCTTTTACGAATAATATCGTACTTAGTGTTTTAACGAACACTTTTCCAGAGTTTTTTTTAATTGAAAAGGTCCTATAACATGTGAAACACAACAGTTTAAAGGACCTTTAAAAAAACTCTAGATTTGTTAATTGAAATGTTCAAATGTTTTCACAAGTTTTAGAAAGCCTATGGAAAGGGATAAATAAATTTAGAAAGGAATTTCTAAAAGAACAATTCCAGAGTTTTTTTTAAAGGGTCCTATCAACATATGAAAGACAATAGTTCAAAAACTCTAGAATTATTGATAATCAAGTTTGAATTGAGGAAACCCCGAAAAACTCTCCCTTTTTAAATCGAACTCACAGAAAAATAAAAATTTCTAGTTAACAAAAGCTTCGACCAAATCAAAAAAGCAATTAAATGATTAAAAACTTGTTAAAATTCCGTACAAATCCGTATAAAGCGTAAAATTCCCTAAAAAATTCCGGCCTGTTAAAAATCCGCGAAGAGGTTCGAAAATCCGTATGGTAAGGAAAAAATCCGTACAGTTGGTAGCCTTCCCCATATCAAATAAGGTCTGAAAAACGGTCCACCTAACATAAAAAAATCCAAAACCTATTCCTATAAAGATATCCCAACATAGAACATTTTATTGCTTTCGATTCGATTTCCACCACAACCTTCCCTGTGCCGTTCCCATATACGGCCGTAGACCTCCGTAGTTCCGAGAACACCTAGCCAAGCGAATAATTGCCGATCAATTGGCGCCTTCGGCTAAGCCTTCGGGCAATCCAATGTGTGTGTGTGTGTGTGCAATAAAAAACAATCCCATAAACTTCTGTTTACACCCTCACCGTCCCTCACCCAACTCCCAAGATTCTGCGCGCAATCGCGATCCGGTTTTGTCGGCTGGCAGTCTTGGAGTGCGGTAAATTGGCAGATTGTGCCAGGTTGCAATTTCCCCATTTTACATTAGTTGGTGCTACTTTTGCTACTGCCACTGCTACTAGTACTGTTAATTGTAGTAGTAGTGGCAGTTGTTGTTGTTGTTGTTGTTGTTGTCCAATAGGTGGATTGCTACTGGCGTACGTAAATATGTGAAATGTGGTAAAATCTTGCGAAAGCAAAACACGTTCCAGCCTCAGCAGCGTTCCCGGTGGCAAAACTATATAATAGTCACAGTTGGCAAATGTCTCCAGAAAAGAGGCGGGGTGGTTCCAAGTTGGTTTCGGTCAGTCATTAAAATGCTCATCAATCATAGAAATATATTTATTACCCTGTTTAATTCAATTGACCAAGAAGTAAAAGTAATCACAATTCAATGGGATTTTTTTTAAATCGATAAAATAACACAGCAAAAAAAAGTAGTAATCCAGCTGTGTGTAAAAGGCCGGGTGTAAAATAAATTTTGCATTATTTTATGAAATTTATGTAATGAAATATGTAGCCCATCAGTATCCAAACCTACTTGATCAAATTGTCAGTCTTCATCGGAATGATGGCCGAGTGGGCTAAGGCGCCAGTCCTTACTTTTGGTACTGGGTTGCTACTGATGGGATTCAAATCAGTAGCAACTGTTTACAAAAACTGTATATGTAGTGTGAAATATTTTGTGTGTTTTTCCACAAAAGTGATGTGCAAGCTTTTTTGTGCGATTTTACCATCTGATTGTTTGCTGTGAATAGAAATCGAATGTGAATAGAAATCAAGGGAGCGATTTTTCTTTAAGTAACGCATTTGAGGGGGGACAAATGGCCACAACTCTGTTCCAAGATTTTGGGATGACTGCAATTAGAAAAAAGATTAAATTATATATTGACGTATTATTTGAAATCAAATATTTGTTTAAATACTTTTAAACAAGTTGAAGATTTCTTATCAGAAACATTATAATAGTTGAAATAATGATCCTTATAAATTTTATTGAATTTAGTATTGAATAGGACTAATTCAAATTTTATAATTTCATTCTTCAATAATTCGAAATTGTTTCAACAACTGTGCACACCAAACACAAGGAAATTACAGAGAGAATAGAAGTTTGTAAAACTATCTATGAACTCATTAACATTTATTTCAATAATGTTTCCTGTATATTAACTTTGTAGAACATTGTTACACTCTAAAAAAATAACCCTGCAAAGTAAGAAAAAAACACGAAATTTTAAATGAGAAATTTTGTTCTAAATGAAAAAATGACCCTTTTGGGCCAATGTAGATTCGAAAAAAACATTAAAATTCCCATAAAATGACATGTTCCAAAAATTTTTACAGTCAGGTAACGGAAAATGGGAGAATTTTAAAAACTTTTCTAGTGTTTTTTTCGATGAAAAATACGTTTTTCGGAATTCTGAGTACGCCATCAAATCGGGCGTCTAATTTTACATAAAAGTCCCCTAGACACCAAATTTCTATCTCATCAACGTTTCAGGCTGCAAATTATTGAAAAACACCTCTTTTTTCGCATGTTCAAAAATGGAAGGGGTCGTACCGCCCCTCCGTCACGAGATATCAAAAAACGGACCTCGGATTCGTGATCAGGGACAAAAGTTACCCCTTAGGACAAAGTTTCACGCAAATCGAAGCGGGATCGGGGCAACTTTTCCCGATTTCATGGGAGTTGGTAGAGAATTACCCATTACTGAGAAATTAAAATGAAAACAAATTATAAAAATGTTTCAATTGGATAAAAAAAATTAAACTTAGACAAAAATAATTAAGGCCGTTGCTAATATTTTTCAACGATTATCTCATATCAGTCAAAAAATCAGAGGGCAAAAATAATTTAATTTGTTAAACTTACTTTTTACTTTTTATTTTCCTTTTTAATGGAAATTGAAGAATTTGTATTTTCATCGATTTTTTTTCTGAAGATAGACATGTTTTGAAGAAATTTTATATTCTCTGTAAATATTTATTTCTTGTTTCTGAACAATTTATGTGAGCTTTTCTTATACTTTCAAATATGAATATTTTTCAGTTGATTTATCTTGCATAAAAATTATTTTTTACCATTTTCAAAAAAAATCGTAGGCATTCACAACCACCCCAAGGCTCGTAAAAATCTGCACATTTTACGACGGGAACCGTACAGTCAGAGAAATTGGAGAAGTGGAGAGGCAAAAAAAACACACACAAAATCGCAAATGTAGCTATCTGGAATTGCAAGTATGCAAAACTAGGAGGCAACTGCTTTCTTTACTTGATGTGAACAAGTTGAAATTTTTATGAAAAATGTTGTTATTTTTGTAACAAAATTCATGAAATTTAAAAATAGATTTTGAAATGAATTTTTTTAAGGCAGTATATTTTAACTTTATCTTTGACTATGATTGTTTTGATCGATATTGCAAGAACCAGAGTAGTTTTCAAATGTGTTAAGATTTTATTGAAACATTTCACAACTTTGTGTAACACTGTTTATTTTTTTTTTTGTGGGAGATAAATTGTAATCATCTAGGTGAATTAATTTATTTGTTTATTTGTCTTCTTCCCTGTCCCAGTCCAGTTGCCATGTTTTGCCCGGTACGATACATGTGTAATCAGAGAAGAAAGAGAACTTTGAGCGGTGTATTAAAACTGCACAACCCTCGTCGCGATAGCCGTGCTTCGTATTGTTGTTGTTTTTTTTTTGTCTTAATTAATGTACTTTTAGTAAAATTATCTTTTTTAATTTTTTTCAATATATTCGTACAAATCTGCACAAAAATTAAAAAAAAATCTAATGTCTAATTTTTTTTTTTTTTCAAAATTTTGTAATGTGCATTTGGATTAGCTCAAATTGCGCTCTTAAAACTTAAGCGACCAATTTCTGCGGCGGCACCCACAGAACTGACTGTTCCTGGTGCTGGTGGCGGCAAAATTAAGATTAGTTCGCAACCTGCCACGTGTTGCGGTGTGTTTGCACTGGAGAGCTTAGAGTGCGGACTTGGGTTTAATGATTTATCGATGCTTTTTCATCAGCGTGCGCGCCTGAGAAGTGGTTCGCAGGTTCGCCGGACCTGGGACCGGGTGAAATCGAGTTTTATTTTCTGTGTGTGTCTGTTTACATATTTTAATATGCGAATTGAAAGGCCGGGCTGGACGCTGGGCAAAATTTGCTTGCGTGGCGACGACGGTGGCAAAGGTGGAACGACGCTAATCTTGATGGCAGGAATTTGGACAGACAAGCGGACAAGTGCGTAAGCGTTCCGTTTATGCGTTGTGTAATGGTTTTGTGGATCTTTGGTTCATTGACATTTTATTATATTCAATGTCATTCACATTGTGCTACGAAACTTCCAAAAATCTTAAATGGATAAACCGGATTCCTTATGAAGATATTCCAGTAAGAATTGAGCTAAATTCAAATAGAGTTTTGTTCTTATTGTCTAGAACTAGACTTTTAACTCAAATCGAACTTATTATTTCCAGAAATTTAACTGAAGTGTTTCATAAATAATTTTAGGTAATCTTTTTAAACCTATCAAATCGACTGGATTTTTCTTTTAAACTATTTTGTAGAATATGGAAATTTACCGTCATTTAATTCAACCTGTCTGGAATGCAATTAATTTATAATAGGCCCTATCCCAGGGGTAACCAAAATATGGCCCGCGGGCCTAACGTGGCCCACGAGATGATTTTTTTGACCAGTGGACCCATTTTGAAAGATCGTGAAAAATGGCCCGTTGACCACTTGTAAAGTGATTTTATACATTTTCAAAATCAAGGTGTATTTTTAACTTTTTATGCTAATCCTTTTTATTTTATTTCTGTTACTTCAAAACTAGTGATTTATTAATATGTTGATCACAATTTTAGAGCACAGATATTTTGTTCCACATCTTAATAATTCACATAAATTAACAACAATTAACATCTGAAGGATGCACAGCAACCAAGGAAGCTGTTGTCTTCTTATTCCAAAATTGTCAAACTTACGGACCCAATCCTGCAAAAATCTGATTGTAAAGATAGTCAAACTTTGTTGTAAATTACTACGAAGACAGTATTTTAGGGGATGAATAAAAAATTATATCGATAGTTCCCGTAGTATTGAAGATACTAAAATGTCTGTAACAGAAATCTGGATGAAAATGCTATGGTTGATGTGTATCGTTAAGAATTAAAACAATTTCACACGTTTCAATGTTTTCAATGTGAGTGAAATAATTAAATATCGTCAAAACTTTCATCAAACGTTTTTGGAAATATTTATAAAACGGTCAAACTTGAATAGAAATCTGTAATAAATGAAAAATATCAGTTTTTATATTAATTTAAAAGTCATAATGACCTTTTAATGAATTTACCCGAAAACTAACTTTGAAAGCAGACAAAATGTTGAAATCGGGGGAATAAAGGTGTTGCTAATATTTTACAAAGCTTCTGTCGAAAAAACCTCCCCTTTCCCTCCCCATATTGAAAATCGGCTCAAAAAATCAGCGACTAAAACATATTCTTAAAAAATTCAGAAAACCAAATTAAATTTAAGTGCATTCCTCTGCCCTTAGAATCATGTTCAGTATGTTCGGGTTTATTAAAAAATAATTTGAATAGCAGTGAATTTTCGATGCATAAGTGATTTTTCGTTAAAATGTTTTTATGCCAGATCCTAACTGTTTTGAAAACAATGATTGCAATGCGACTTTATAAATGTTTGGAACATTTTCGCATTTTATGAGTGCTTAATTTAAATGAATGTCACACTTAATTTAAAAACAAACCTACTCCGTTAAAAAATTGTTCAGTTTACATGTCATCATTTTTTAAATATAAATAAAAAATTTCAAATCTTATTGAAAAAACAAAAACATTGAGCTAAACACTTTTTATTTTCAAATAAGGCCGTTGCAAATATGTTTCAAAACTTATGTCGCCCCCCTTAAAATTTATTCTGAAAAATCAGGGGGCAAAAACAATATTTCTTTTAAAACTTCAAAACTTCCATAAAAGTAGAAGTCTAATCAACTGAAAACTTTTTAACTTGAATTTATTTTAAATACAACACAAAATTAACATTTAGCTATTTTGAGAATTCTTTTGGTAATTATTTTGAATACATTTTGCTATGTGGAATGATTATGAAACGTTATAGTGTAATGTATTACAGAACAATTTATTCAGAAAAAACGTGTTAAAATAGCCATAAATATTTTGAAAAAAGGTGAATACCGTAATCTGGGGCGACGGGACTACAGTCTGAATAGGGACAGCAGTTTTTAGAGCACTTAAAGCTTTTAAATTTGGAAATGGATGTACACATTTTGTTGGTCTGAGTCTATTCTAACCGAAACCAACCAGAAAAATCAAAATATTTTGCTCCAACATGGTTAAAACTGCTGTCCCAATTCACCCCACGTGTCCCGATTGACCCCAGTTTACGGTAATAAAGTAATTCACAGCTGGAAACAAATATTTCACTCTGAGTTCAAGAATTCATTTCAGCTCATGCTTTTATACTCTTAAAATAAACTTGTTGTAGTTGGATTAAAAATTAAACCGGATCGAATTAAATTTGAATTGAAACACTAGCCTACAGACCATGCTATCTTGTTAAAATTATAATTATTATAATTATTATAGACATTTAGAAAACATTGTTCAGGGATTCAAAAAATATCATGTTAATTTGAAATCGATCAGGTAAAAAATAGAAAATTAATAATATTTCCAACAAAAAAGGTAAGAGATTAAAATATAAAATTAAGTCTACATTGGCAGTCAAAGTTGAGGTATTCTTAAATCGTTTATTTGTTTTTCCAAAATTTAAGTTATTCCCCTACACATCACAGATTGGACTTTATTAAAAATGTTAATTTTTATAAATCCAAAAAAAGATTTGTAAGAGTTTGACAGTATCAAAACTCCAATATTGTGAAACTTTTTGTTGAGGCATTTTCAAAAACAGGCTTGAAATTTGAAGTTTATATAATTCAGCTTGGAAATAAAAAAACTTGTTTTAAACAAAATTAGAAAATCTATAGAAAAAAATCATAACCATTCGGTAAAAATTACAACCACATTCAGTGCTTTTAAAAAATCTGATACATTCGTTAAAAAAAGTTTGTTGAGTTAGAATAAAAATTCAAATTTAACTCACTCGAAATGATTTCAATTTAAAATGCTGGAATGGAATGATTTATCATTTCAACTTTTGCATGATGAATTAGAAATTTTCGATGGATTATTATTGTTCTTCTTCAAGTTTTTTTTTTTTAAATTGAAATTAGATGTTTTTCAAATCAAGCCCAACTTCAAAGCATGACCTAGTCTAGCCTAATAAAGTTCCAAATCCCCAAAAAAAACTCCATACAAAAAAAGTACATTAAATTCGCACCTGAACATAAGCTTGAGGCCCAATTGCTTCACTCTCGTTGTTCGCCTTCAGTTCGCAGTTTGTTATTTATTTCTCAATCCTCATCAGTCTGCAGTTTTCTGGAGCAATTTTTTAAATCCACGCCACCAAACAACCGTTCACAATTCAGTAATTCACTTACATTCGCACTCTTCTTGCTTTTTATGATTTTTTCCTTTCCTTTGCTTTTCTCCAATGTGAGTAAATCCGAAAATTCGCACTTGTTCTCCACGTTTTTCTCTTTCTCTGATTCCCAACACTGGTGGTCACTTGGCTATGTTACGAAACTTCTTCTAATCACTCTACTCGCCTGGAGTTGTTCTCTCGCGAATCACCTCTTTTTTTTATTGCTCGGTAGTTCGCGGAATGCTCCCCCGAAAATCGTAAACGAAAAAAAAACCGCTCACTTTTCTCCTCGCGATCTTTCACTTGTTTACAACACTTTTCCTTGTGCTTTCCAGCTTGGTCTGCGCTCTTGGTAGCACTTTTGCATCTTGTTTGCTCCGAACCTCCCAAACCGATGTGTACTGCTGCACTTGATCCGAATTGCACACCGACGACTCGGACTTGTTCCAATTTTCCAGTTTCTGGAGGCACTTGAGTCGCAATCGAATTTTCGTAAGGATCACTCTACCTCCCAACGCGCGCGATACCTTTCTCCCAATTTCACATGCAGAACTCCACACTTCAGCACGCGTAGCTGCGCGATCCGACTTCACCGTGTGCAATTCCACTGCGTCTCCTCCGACACCTTCCAGAAGCTGTTCAGGAAGCTGTTTTGTCGTTTCTTTTTTCGCGGAGCCAAATTCCGGTTCGTTTCAACTACGTTTTAAATCTCGCTGGCCAGAAAAGCCCAAACCGTTCACCTGAAGGTTCGAAATCGAACTAAAGGTGATCGCCAGGCAGAAATCTCACCAGACCCGACCTGCTAGCGAACGGGCAGTGCGGTCGGTGCCAGTTGTTCGAGCAGTTTCGAGCTCCCGAGGCAGCGTTATTTTGCTGCGGATTTCTCCTTCTACTCGATCGCACGATCGCGATGGTGGTGTAGGTGCGCACAGGTGTGGAACCGTACCTGGAAACGGGCTGCGGGAGAACAAGTTGACTTATTCTCCTGGTATGCTGCGAGCATGAGCTTTGGGAGAGGTTTGTTGCGAGAGATTGAGCTTTGGGAGAGAGCTTACGAGCAGGGCGAGCAGAATTTTCAATTTTATTGTGTTTATTCAAGTCTCTGAAGTCTCTAAAGTTAACCCGGTCAGAAATGGCGGACACAATTCTGGCGTTCGTCTGGGGGCTTGCGCCAGCCATCTGGCAGAATTTCTCCCAGATTTGCACCAGATTTCTGCCATGATTTCTGGCGAATATGACACAAACCGGTCGTGCACGGTTCAACCGATTGAACCGGTTGATTTTTGTGCCAGACAGCTGGCAGAACTTTCGCCCGATTTTCGCCAGATTCATCTGGCGTTACGCAAAACATGTCTAGGATAAGTGTGCCAAGTGTGTCTGAACTGCACGACAAACGTCCGCCAGCGCCAGACACTCAAATTTACCAGATTATTTTCCGAGTGGGAAGTTAAGTCAAGTCAACCCGAGCAGACGGAAATAACTTGGGAAGGTCAGTTTTTGATATTGTGAGAAGATCGAAATATGTTATTGGGATGATCGGATTAGTTGTTAAAATAACAAAAATCAATAACAAAGATTTGTTCGAAGAATAACTTAAACTGTTATTATGTTGTTATTGCAATAACAAACCAATAACACAGAAGTAATCATGAAGGAATAACAAGATTTGTTATTTTGTGCGGAGAGGTGGAGCAGCATAATAACAAAAAATGTTATTGAACTGGTATGTCTCCATAACAAAAAAAGTTATTGTTTTGGTTTATTTGTAATTTGCAAATAAACCTGCAGTTGCCATAACTCCTCTGTACTAGTCAGGGCTGCAGAGTCGGGTACCTCCAAGCGACTTTGAAGATAACTCCGATATATGACGTCAACGACGACTTCAGCTCTCCAAAAATACCCGACTTCACAGATTCCGACTCCAAGTAAAAGTTGCTGAAAATTAGCTGAATCCGATGCCGTCTCCGAGGACTCACTCCAGCTCGAACTTCAACGTCAGCTCCAACTTCCTGGCTCTGTGAAAATAATAACAGTTTTTGTTATTCACACTAAACAAAATCTCAATAAATAAATCAATTCCGTTAGGGAATATAACAAAATTAAAAAAAAAATAAAGTCTCAAAAGTTAATTTTATCGGATTAATTTAGCTGGAAACCCCATTTCATGGTGAAATAAATGACCTTGATGAAATTGGTCAAAATTATCCCATAGTTCTAGCCAATTTAAGCAAAGTCCCTAAGGGGGTATATCAAATAATTCAAAAAATCAACTTTCAAAATTACAACTTTTTAGAATAATTTTAGCTTAAGGACCCCATTTCATGGCCAAAATAATGACCCCTACGAAATTGGTCAAAATTATCCCATAGTTCTAGCCAATTTCAGCAATGTCCCTTAGGGGGTATATCAAATAATTTAAAAAATCAACTTTCAAAATTTCAACTTTTTAGAATAATTTTAGCTTAAGGGACCTATTTCATGGCCAAAATAATGACCCTGACGAAATTGGTCAAAATTATCCCAAAGATCTAAACATATTTAAGAAAAGAAAAAATAATAACAGATTGTGTTATGGACACTTAGAAACTTTTCCATTTGTGCGATTTATGGTAATTTTATTTCTAAGTCAGTATACCGAACGAATAACAAATTTTGTTATTAGGAGAGTTTTTGAAATGTATAACATTTTCTCTTATTAGCGTGTTATTAAACATTTTCAATATAATATCACTTCAATACCAAATTTTGTTATTTTATCAGAAACTGTTATTATTTTTTCTTCTTGAAGTTGAACTTCAGGATAAAATAATAACACTTTTTGTTATTTTAACAGGATTTGTTATTGAAATATTATTAATTTTGTTTTTACCGTCTGCCCGGGAAGTCTAGACATTCAAGTCAAAACTATTGTTTAAATTAATAAATTAACTTTTTTCTCAATTTAAGAATAGTTTGATCACAATTGTTTTGACCATTTAGTACTATTCGAGAAAATCGATTTATAAAGTTTGATGATAAATATTTTCAAAACTATGAATGGTAGAGCCAAACTTTTTGAAGCAATCGGTTCGTATACTATCGCATAACAAACGCTCCAAGTTTCAACTACAGTGGATTCTCTTGTTGTCGATATTGAAGGGACCGTCGAGAGCGGGAGTTATCTAATTATAGAACGAAAAATCAAAGCAATCTATTTGAAGGGACTGAAAAATTTATTGACAGCTAGAGAAATATTGATATCGAAAAGATCGATAGCCAGAGAGTCCACTGTAATTTGGCTACACCAGTTAAAAGATACAGTAAATTATGTAATCAAAAATCTGAAAAGCACGTGTCACAAGTGGGCCTTGAAAGTAAAATTGTACTACGTGTCACAAGTGTGCACAGAATTTCCATACAAACTAAAATAGTATATTTTCAAAAAACAAAAGATTGCATTGCCTTTAGAAAATGTGTACCAACATAAATTTGTGAAAAACAAGAAAAATTTTCCACATTTTCCAACACCATGTATGACGTGTCACAAGTGTGCACGAACATTTTAATGATAAATTGGTCTATGTCACAAGTGTGTGTTGCGATATCCGGGAAACGAAAGCGAGTTTCCAAAATCGGGTTAAAGCATCTTGTAGTGTTTGTTAAGTATAGCAAAACGTCATCATTAACTCATTTTCGACCAAAATGGTCTATGTCACAAGATAGCACACAGCTGACGACTTGTTATTATTATTATTTGATAAAATGTACGCAAGCGATGAAAAAGTAAATCAAATCGGTAAATATTGTGAAGCTTACTTTTGTGTTTCAAGCTATGTAAGCCTTTTCAAACATTTACAAATTTAATAAATTTTTATCACAGATCGGAAAAGACAAAAGAAATGTCCAATTTAATATATTAATAAAATCGTGTAAATATTCTGTAAACTTTTCCATCGGCAGTACTGTGATATTAAACTTATTTTTTTTTGTTTAATATTTTGAAAATTTGGATTTTTATTAGAAATCTTGTAAATTTTAAATAAAGCTAGATTGTAAACACAATTTAATTTTGGCTTCAATCATATGAGTTTGAAATGAAAAAACGACAGCAAAAAGTGGAACATTTTTTAAAATTGTTCAAGTGAAGTTTATCAAAGAAGAAGATTTTTTTTAACTGTTTAGCTTTTCAAACAATTGAAATAGTAATGAGTTGCAGAAGATTTTTTCATCACCGAGATAACCAAGATAAGTGTCAAATTTCAAAATGATAAAATGATAAAATGATAAAATGATAAAATGATAAAATGATAAATTGATAAAATGATAAAATGATAAAATGATAAAATGATAAAATGATAAAATGATAAAATGATAAAATGATAAAATGATAAAATGATAAAATGATAAAATGATAAAATGATAAAATGATAAAATGATAAAATGATAAAATGATAAAATGATAAAATGATAAAATGATAAAATGATAAAATGATAAAATGATAAAATGATAAAATGATAAAATGATAAAATGATAAAATGATAAAATGATAAAATGATAAAATGATAAAATGATAAAATGATAAAATGATAAAATGATAAAATGATAAAATGATAAAATGATAAAATGATAAAATGATAAAATGATAAAATGATAAAATGATAAAATGATAAAATGATAAAATGATAAAATGATAAAATGATAAAATGATAAAATGATAAAATGATAAAATGATAAAATGATAAAATGATAAAATGATAAAATGATAAAATGATAAAATGATAAAATGATAAAATGATAAAATGATAAAATGATAAAATGATAAAATGATAAAATGATAAAATGATAAAATGATAAAATGATAAAATGATAAAATGATAAAATGATAAAATGATAAAATGATAAAATGATAAAATGATAAAATGATAAAATGATAAAATGATAAAATGATAAAATGATAAAATGATAAAATGATAAAATGATAAAATGATAAAATGATAAAATGATAAAATGATAAAATGATAAAATGATAAAATGATAAAATGATAAAATGATAAAATGATAAAATGATAAAATGATAAAATGATGAAATGATGAAATGATAAAATGATAAAATGATAAAATGATAAAATGATAAAATGATAAAATGATAAAATGATAAAATGATAAAATGATAAAATGATAAAATGATAAAATGATAAAATGATAAAATGATAAAATGATAAAATGATAAAATGATAAAATGATAAAATGATAAAATGATAAAATGATAAAATGATAAAATGATAAAATGATAAAATGATAAAATGATAAAATGATAAAATGATAAAATGATGAAATGATAAAATGATAAAATGATAAAATGATAAAATGATAAAATGATAAAATGATAAAATGATAAAATGATAAAATGATAAAATGATAAAATGATAAAATGATAAAATGATAAAATGATAAAATGATAAAATGATAAAATGATAAAATGATAAAATGATAAAATGATAAAATGATAAAATGATAAAATGATAAAATGATAAAATGATAAAATGATAAAATGATAAAATGATAAAATGATAAAATGATAAAATGATAAAATGATAAAATGATAAAATGATAAAATGATAAAATGATAAAATGATAAAATGATAAAATGATAAAATGATAAAATGATAAAATGATAAAATGATAAAATGATAAAATGATAAAATGATAAAATGATAAAATGATAAAATGATAAAATGATAAAATGATAAAATGATAAAATGATAAAATGATAAAATGATAAAATGATAAAATGATAAAATGATAAAATGATAAAATGATAAAATGATAAAATGATAAAATGATAAAATGATAAAATGATAAAATGATAAAATGATAAAATGATAAAATGATAAAATGATAAAATGATAAAATGATAAAATGATAAAATGATAAAATGATAAAATGATAAAATGATAAAATGATAAAATGATAAAATGATAAAATGATAAAATGATAAAATGATAAAATGATAAAATGATAAAATGATAAAATGATAAAATGATAAAATGATAAAATGATAAAATGATAAAATGATAAAATGATAAAATGATAAAATGATAAAATGATAAAATGATAAAATGATAAAATGATAAAATGATAAAATGATAAAATGATAAAATGATAAAATGATAAAATGATAAAATGATAAAATGATAAAATGATAAAATGATAAAATGATAAAATGATAAAATGATAAAATGATAAAATGATAAAATGATAAAATGATAAAATGATAAAATGATAAAATGATAAAATGATAAAATGATAAAATGATAAAATGATAAAATGATAAAATGATAAAATGATAAAATGATAAAATGATAAAATGATAAAATGATAAAATGATAAAATGATAAAATGATAAAATGATAAAATGATAAAATGATAAAATGATAAAATGATAAAATGATAAAATGATAAAATGATAAAATGATAAAATGATAAAATGATAAAATGATAAAATGATAAAATGATAAAATGATAAAATGATAAAATGATAAAATGATAAAATGATAAAATGATAAAATGATAAAATGATAAAATGATAAAATGATAAAATGATAAAATGATAAAATGATAAAATGATAAAATGATAAAATGATAAAATGATAAAATGATAAAATGATAAAATGATAAAATGATAAAATGATAAAATGATAAAATGATAAAATGATAAAATGATAAAATGATAAAATGATAAAATGATAAAATGATAAAATGATAAAATGATAAAATGATAAAATGATAAAATGATAAAATGATAAAATGATAAAATGATAAAATGATAAAATGATAAAATGATAAAATGATAAAATGATAAAATGATAAAATGATAAAATGATAAAATGATAAAATGATAAAATGATAAAATGATAAAATGATAAAATGATAAAATGATAAAATGATAAAATGATAAAATGATAAAATGATAAAATGATAAAATGATAAAATGATAAAATGATAAAATGATAAAATGATAAAATGATAAAATGATAAAATGATAAAATGATAAAATGATAAAATGATAAAATGATAAAATGATAAAATGATAAAATGATAAAATGATAAAATGATAAAATGATAAAATGATAAAATGATAAAATGATAAAATGATAAAATGATAAAATGATAAAATGATAAAATGATAAAATGATAAAATGATAAAATGATAAAATGATAAAATGATAAAATGATAAAATGATAAAATGATAAAATGATAAAATGATAAAATGATAAAATGATAAAATGATAAAATGATAAAATGATAAAATGATAAAATGATAAAATGATAAAATGATAAAATGATAAAATGATAAAATGATAAAATGATAAAATGATAAAATGATAAAATGATAAAATGATAAAATGATAAAATGATAAAATGATAAAATGATAAAATGATAAAATGATAAAATGATAAAATGATAAAATGATAAAATGATGATGATAAAATGATAAAATGATAAAATGATAAAATGATAAAATGATAAAATGATAAAATGATAAAATGATAAAATGATAAAATGATAAAATGATAAAATGATAAAATGATAAAATGATAAAATGATAAAATGATAAAATGATAAAATGATAAAATGATAAAATGATAAAATGATAAAATGATAAAATGATAAAATGATAAAATGATAAAATGATAAAATGATAAAATGATAAAATGATAAAATGATAAAATGATAAAATGATAAAATGATAAAATGATAAAATGATAAAATGATAAAATGATAAAATGATAACATGATAAAATGATAAAAACAAATCTAAATTCAATCAAATTAGTTTTTTCACCAAATTAAGAAAGTCTCACTGTAATCCAATCAGTACGCAGCCAGTCTAATAAGAATCATTTCTCATTGATACTAGCGACTGACAGGTCGCAATCTGAAATCTCATTGATCTCGAGATTCGAAACGTCACTCAATCAAACGACAACAAACCGAAACCAAAAACTGAAGTTGTTTCGTGGTCATTCCTTGACTTCATTGGATTTCTTGAAAGAACATCTAGTAAATCTATGCGTTTTTGCTAGTTTTTAGCAAACAAATAATGTGCGGCTTGCGACAAGCCGTCCAAGTCGAGTGAAATGGGTTTCCTAGAGGACACACTCATTATTTTGGCTTCACAGGTAAGTTTGGAGAATTTTTGATTGATTTTTTTTATTGCTGATTAACCGGCAATTTTCTTTACGATGAGTTAGGTTGTTTTCTTTATCGGAGGATGGATCTTCTTTGTGAAGCAGCTGTTTCGGAACTACGAGATCCGGCATGTGTTCGTGCAGCTGGTTTTCTCGACGACGTTCGCCCTCTCGTTGACCATGTTTGAGCTGATTATCTTCGAAATAATCGGATGTTTGGACTCGAGCTCGAGGTATTTCCACTGGCGACTGGGGCTGACTCTGCTGCTGTTCATGGTGATTGCGTTGATTCCGTATCATATCGCTTATTCCTGCATCAGCAACATCCGGATTGGTGAGTTGGATGCAGATCGCCCTCAATGAATTGGTAGTTTAATGATAGATCTTCCCCTCAGTCCCTCAGAAATGGGTGCAGCCAATCACGACCATGATCTGGTTCTGCTACCTGTACGTGTTCTGGCGGATCGGAGACCCCTTCCCGCTGCTCAGCGTCAGCAAGGGAATCTTCACCATCGAGCAGGCGGTCTCGCGGATAGGCGTCGTCGGCGTGACCGTAATGGCCGTGCTGTCCGGTTTCGGTGCCGTCAACTATCCGTACACCAGCATGTCGTACTTTATCCGGCCAGTGCTGCAGAGTGACGTGGCGAACATTGAGCGACGGCTGATGCAAACCATGGATATGGTGCTGGTCAAGAAGAAGCGCATCGCGCTGGACCGCAGGAGAACCAAGCCGAACGCCAAACCGGGGATTTGGGGTATGATAAGCAGTGTGACGCAGCGACCACCGGGAGCGGAGAGTAAGATTTCTTTCATTAAACTCCCAATTATTTTCTTAAACATGTTTTATTGCAGATATCGGACAACTCCGGCTGGAGATTTCAGCTCTAGAAGAGCTGTCCAGACAGCTATTCCTGGAAGCTCATTCAATGAAGAATATGCAGGAACGGGAACGATGGGCGGGAACGCTTCAGGGAAAGTACTTCAACGTTTTGGGGCACTTTTTCAGTTTGTACTGTCTGTGGAAGATCTTCATCGTAGGTTCTACTTCTACTATCATTAAGCATTCAAACTAACTTTGAAATTTGTAGTGCACCATCAACATCATTTTCGATCGGGTCGGCAAGAAGGATCCGGTCACGCGCGGTATCGAGATTGCCGTGCACTGGTGCGGGTTTGAGATGGATGTGGCCTTCTGGAGCCAGCACGTTTCGTTCATGCTGGTGGGCTGTATCGTTGTGACCTCCATTCGGGGACTGCTGCTGACGCTGACGAAGGTGAGTGATGTGGGCATTTTGGTCGCGCTAAAATCGGTGAATGGAATCCCGGTTTTCAGAAGAATTTGCTTATAATATAATAAGCAAAAACGTTGAAAATCATAGTGTTTCTTGAAGTGGGTACTGGACCTTACTAGCGGGCCCTGACAAGTTCCTGGTGATGCCGTGCAATAAAGTACGAAAGGTTGAGATAACTGAAGTAAAGGCCCGATGATCTAAATGCACAATTGTCTGTTCAAAAACCAATGGCAAAATGAAATCCAATCTCATCATTTTTATCGTAAACTTAGCCTTTGAATATCATGTTTTGTGTAAAATTGGTCTACCCAAATTTAGCTCATTGATTTTAAAGCACAAAGCTACCTTATAGCAATAGAGCAAAGGCTGATGCTCTTTGCTGCCAGACGGTTTACGAAACAACACAACTTTTAAATCGCTCCTATACATGAGAAGTGGCGGCTAGGAAATTGGTCTAATTTTATTTATATTTAGCGTCCGGGAGCTTAAAACAATTATTTTGGTTGACTTAAGATCGGAAAATTTATTTGTCCGTCGTCCGCAATAGAAACGACAATAATCTAATCAAACCGTAGCGCAGCCAATTTTTGAAAGAAATCCTGGCGAAAGCCTCAAATATATATTAAGAAAAAACATTTGTAGTGCACTGTTGCAACAACACGATCGTTAAAGTGGCTAGGCCTACTGCGTAATGTTAACCGCTGAGATGATTCGTTGATGTTTGGGAAAGGGGTGAGCTAGAGCACTGAGTGTTCAAACAACCCAATTCTGAATCTACAGGGGAGGAAAAAGCGTGGGGATAAACCACAAGACGCTCTGAGTTTCAGTTTTAGGCAGTAAAGTCCTAAAATTATGTTTAAACTTGTGATATTATTGCTCACAACGATAACGCTGATTTTTTCTTCGCTGTCTTTCTTCGGGTCCTATAAGTCACTATCTATAAATCAGAAATTGGGCTCAATCCAATGTAAATCCCAAAACTAAATGGCAAATTCTTCAATCTTCTGTACCTGAATAATTTTACATCTTTTTTTTTACAATTCAGAGTATTTCAATGGGTCATATTGTATTTTGCAGGGTTTTAAAAAGACTCCAAATAATAATTAAACAAATTTTGATAAGAAAAAAAAATCCTCTTTTTCTCCCAATTTCTAGTTTTTCTACAAAATCTCGTCCAGCAAGTCGTCCAACATCATCGTACTGGTGCTGGCCCAGATCATGGGCATGTACTTTTGCTCGTCGGTGCTGCTGATGCGGATGAACATGCCGGCCGAGTACCGGACCATCATTACCGAGGTGCTGGGCGGGCTGCATTTTAACTTCTACCACCGCTGGTTCGACGTCATCTTCCTCGTCAGTGCACTGACCACGATCGTGATCCTGTATCTGCTTCACAAACCGCCAAACGTGGACACCAGCATGTGATCATTTTATCGAAGCCATTATTTTTTTGAAATTTACTGAACAATTTCCATTAAACGCTGTTACGTTTCTTTGAGCCCCTTTGTGATCTCTTTGTAATTTTTAAACGTACTGAAAAATCGCAGCAAAAGATAAGCTGAGATGCAATCTCTATCTCGTAACGTGTTGCAATCAGGGCATGCAATTGGGCAGTTCAGTTAAGAGCCAAGACTAACTTTGCTGGTGTCACCGTCTAGATGTAAATATACATAAACTCTTCACTATAAGGTTGACCAGCTAAAAGGTCTTGTGGCAAGTAGCTCACTAATCGACGGAAGAAAAAGTTGAAATAAAAAGGACAAGAATGCTGAAATTGTGTTGAAAAGTTTTCTTTTAAATTATGATGACATTTCCTCATAATTGATTCGAATGCGATGAAACTTTCCCCATGACAAAACGATGACACGTGTTTCATTGCAAACTTCAACAACTTGTTAGGTACTTTAATAAATCGCGAACAAAGCAATCCAAATAATGCTCGACCTCACAAATTTAAGCTCACACGCCAGCTGTCAACGCGAGCGAGCTTTCAATCTCCGTTACTCATTACTCGGGTCGCTGGTTGTCATAGTTCTGAACGGCACCTCGAAATATGGTTCATTTGCCATTAGCATAAATCAGTGTGCTTCCTTGGAACTGCATACACGCACGCGATCCCGAAAAAAGTAAATATTATTTACACTGAGAAATAAAATTTACGGAATGATGATAATTTCGTTAAAATTTTTAAATGTACTATACTGTACTTGCTTTTTTAAACGTTATATATTAGGGTGGGTACGTTTTTCAAAAAGTTCTCGGATCAAGTTTTAGTATGGTTCCCTTGTAGGGCATGCCCATAGGGACTTTCATGCCAAATATCAGCTTATTTGGTTGTAAACTGGCTGCGCGCATCAGGGTTAAAGTTTACATGGGAATTACTATGGGAAAATTGGAAATTTTGTTCAAACACTCCTACAGGTCTGGGAAAATAACGCGCCAACTTCTGGTATGGTCAGGCCTATGGGGAATGGTCTGGAGAACACTTTTCCCGAAGAGAGCATATGGATTCGTTGTGAGAATCGGCTGGAATATTCAATTGCAAACCTTCTTTGAACTAGAAAATGATCATTTCGAGCAATCCTGATATTATTTAGTCGAATTCAGAATCTTTGGATAGCAAATTTGTATTTTTTTGCAAATATTTCAACCACGTGGTAGCTGCCTGACGTATGGCGTCGCGGTGTTCATCAACCATTCATAGCATGCTAAGGAAAATTTGATGCTTTTTGGGGGAAAACCGTTGATTTCGGAGACGTCGGATTGTTTGCCGATGCGCCAGGTCTAGGGACAACGAATCCATATGCTCTCTTCGGGAAAAGTGTTCTCCAGACCATTCCCCATAGGCCTGACCATACCAGAAGTTGGCGCGTTATTTTGTAACCATGTTACAACTTTGCCTTCAATACCGGTTAAATTAAATAAATAGCTTGTGCTAGCCTCAACCGAAGATCGCCGCACGATCGAATGCGGCACCCCTTTAACAACATCAGCGCCCCTAGCGGGAAAGCCGAGAAGTAGTCATTTCCATCCAACCACCGATCAGCGATCACCTCTCTCTTCAACGAGTTATCACTAACATTAAAGTCCACAATAAAAAGATCCCCATGTGTAAGTGGGACCTGGTGGCCCGTCTGGCTTTGGGGGGGTACTATAGTGCTCTGGGAACGAGGCGCGGTCTCTTTCGATTCGATCGGTGAACGAACAACATCTTGCGAGAAGTGAAGTCTAGTTTTTCAGTGGCTGTTAGTTAACCGTACAGCTAATAATCGAATCCCCCAAGTGGAAATTGGAACGTCTAGTTAGGCCCAGTGCATCGTTTCGCTGCGTTGTTTAATTGCGTAGCGGCAGCGCTGGAAGACGTTGAGTACAGCCTGCGAACCGGCACGTCCGTCGCTCGTGGCCAGGTAATAATTGCGTAGTTGTTGGATTGTGAAGATTCGTAGCTAATGTGTTATTTCGATGAAGGACCTTATCCTTCTAACGAAGGTGTTAGTCCAGGGCAGGTGCAGGGATCGACGACCACCACGTTGTTCCTGCGGGACGGTCCGGAGACCCGTAGTGTCCGGTCCCGAAACCCGTGTGCGCATCTGCGGGCCAGGAAGTTCCACACTTCCAGGAGGAATCGCCCGGTCGCCAATTGCCGGCCATTCGCTCCACGGCCACGAAGCAACGAAACACGTGGTACCCACGGCGGCATCACCAATAGCGCCGCTCATCATCACCACGTGCACGCGCGCACCTCGAGCGCGAGAGCATAAGACTGATCAGCCGCTGACAACAAACGAAGCCGAGACACGAACCGCTGCTGCTGCCTTGCCGCCGCCGAAGCTGTTATACCAGGTTAGATCCACCCATTTCTACTCGTGAGGCTAATAATTAGAAACAAACTACCGTACAAACACTAACCGCTGTAAGCAAACAGGAACAAGCTAGTAGGAGATTTACCCCAAACCGAAATGTGTTATACTGCTACGAAGCAGGACCGTATGACTAAAAGACGACGCGTCGCACAGGTGAAATTCACCCTCCCAGTCCTGAAATACAAAAACCAATCTTCAGACGAGTGTTTTAGTGAATCGTGAGATGAGAATTGATTCTTAACTTAGTTCCTTAGATTATTAGATTTAAATGTCCCTTGGGTCTATTGTTTTGGGCTTTACTTTGGGGTGCTTTTAGGGGTGTAGAGTTGGCCTGTTCGACGATTGGAGGAATTTTGGAGTGTAATTACAACGACTCGCCCTGAGCGAGCTTGCCGGGACCGTAATCGATCGTGCCGCTTTGCAGGTCAATTCGCTACGGGTTGGCCTGGCGCGTAAGCAAAGCGTGTTCTAAAACCTATTCCCCTCACTCCGAGACGGACGATTGTTACAATTTTCCCAGACCTGTAGGAGTGTTTGAACAAAATTTCCAATTTTCCCATAGTAATTCCCATGTAAACTTTAACCCTGATGCGCGCAGCCAGTTTACAACCAAATAAGCTGATATTTGGCATGAAAGTCCCTATGGGCATACCCTACAAGGGGAACCATACTAAAACTTGATCCGAGAACTTTTTGAAAAACGTACCCACCCTATTATATATGCAAAAAAAAACTATAATTGTACATGATTAGCATAGCACTCAATTTTCTCAGTGTTCCTACCAGTAGCATTGTCATTGTAACAACGCGTGAAATGTCTAGTAAAATGGTATGCAAAGAGAGTGAAGCTCCGACGGCAGTGGCTTGGTATTTAACCATAAATCATACAGCCAGGCCAAGCCCTGATTCCGGTGGCAGGGAAATGCTAGACACGATTGCAGGCCGCCAGTCTGAGTTATGAATGTTATGAAGGTCGTGCTTACAGGGAAAAGTCAATATATTTTGTTTGAGTCGGATCTGGAAGTTGTCAATTTTTACCGGCAATGAGTTCAATCATTTTATTAGAAAAATCCCAATGGAACGCTAGATTTGAGAGGTTGAAATGATAGTCCTCCCATAAAAAAAACGGCGGAAGAAAAAACAAAAAACTGCTCCCATAGGGTCTTAAAGCCACATGTAAAAACACACATTAAAAAACCATTTATGTTATTGCAAAAAAAACGTTACTTAATCCACCCTTAGGTGGTTGGCGCCTTCCTCACATTTAAAAGGTGCTATCCAAAAAAGACACAAAATGGCGGTGTTTTTTAGTGTTTTTTGCAGGGCACTAATGCACAGTGGTCCAGATCGCAAAATTAAGTGGAAAATGGATTTTCCGAAAAATGGTGACGTTTTGGAGCTTTGGTGTCTTCAGAAGAGTTGTTGCAAATGGAAAGGGGCAACTTTTGGTTTGGTTTAAAATTAGGGTGGTTCACGATTAGGGTGATTTTGAAAATCTAACTTTTCAGGAATATTTTTGGGAATTTTTATGTCTTCTAAAAAGTTGTTGGGCTGGCCAATTCAAGCAACTTTGTCGAAGACACCAAAATTTTATCTCGTAATCTACGCCTTCTATGACCAAATTTATAGAAAGCATCTGAGCAAACCTTCAAAAATCAGTTTTTTGAACGTGGCAATTCAGGGTTAACTTTTAGAGAAAAGTGATATTCGGAGCACTTTTAGAGCTCTACAAAACGAACATTTTCAGTTTTTGACATGTCAATTTGGACTTAAGGGTCAAAAGCTACAGCCATTTTAAGGTAAAAAAGATGCAAATTTAAAACTTAAATATCTCGAAATGGCGCAAGCCAAATTTTAAGCACTAGGTTGCATTTGAAAGAGGAGATCTAGCACTACAAACGCTGAAAAAATCTCAGGGGTGTTTTTCTTTAAACTTGAGATATCTTCATTTGAAAAAGTCTAATTTTCAAGGGAAAACCATATGAGACCACCCTAACGAAATTCGAAAACTGTCCAAATATATGTTTTTCCATGTAATTTTGCCCGCTGAATCTGAATCTGCCATCAGAATTGAGCCAAAATGTCAACAAATCGATTTTTGGTCATATTTTGGGTTTAAATGATAATTTTACATGGAAACCCAAAATATGACCAAAAATCGATTTGTTGACATTTTGGCTCAATTCTGATGGCAGATTCAGATTCAGCGGGCAAAATTACATGGAAAAACATATATTTGGACAGTTTTCGAATTTCGTTAGGTGGTCTCATATGGTTTTCCTTGAAAATTAGACTTTTTCAAATGAAGATATCTCAAGTTTAAAGAAAAACACCCCTGAGATTTTTTCAGCGTTTGTAGTGCTAGATCTCCTCTTTCAAATGCAACCTAGTGCTTAAAATTTGGCTTGCGCCATTTCGAGATATTTAAGTTTTAAATTTGCATCTTTTTTACAACTCTTCTGAAGACACCAAAGCTCCAAAACGTCACCATTTTTCGGAAAATCCATTTTCCACTTAATTTTGCGATCTGGACCACTGTGTAATGTGCTTACAACTTATGATAGGGTAGTCAGATCTTCAATTCAATTCATGCTTGATCTGAGATCCGGTCTCCAAAATGTGCGTAAATAACACGGAACGCTTATAACTTTTGATAGGGTTGTCAGATCTTCAATTTTTTGGACGCGTTGGAAAGGTCTTTTAAAATTCTTTATGAAAATGTATAGCATGGCGAGTTTTCTTGCAAAAACCACCCTTTTTACAATCTTCCGGTCTTTTATTAAAATCGTTTTTCAGCATAACTTTTGAAGAACTTAACTTAACTGCATAATTTTTAATACCGACTTATGTGACCCCAAGACGGATCGAATGAGGCCAAAACGGACAAAATCGGTTCAGCCAATGTCGAGATAATCGAGTGACATTTTTTTTATCAACATCCCACCACAGACATTTGCTCAGAATTTGATTCTGAGTCGAGAGGTATACATGAAGGTGGGTCTAGGAAGTCTAATTAAGAAGTTCATTTTTCGATTGATTTTATAGCCTTTTCTCAGTAACGTGAGGAAGGCAAAAAACATAATGAAACATTTTACCATGAATCAACTATGGTCCTCTTGGAAAAAAATGATTTAAAAATCATTTTTAAACCAAGCACGTAGAATTTATCATTGCGTTGATAAAAATAAGCTTAATCGTTGTGAAAATAGCATCAGCAATTTAAGCCTAATTTTACGGGGCAGGAGGGAATAACAAAACGGAGATCATTTCAATAGCAGTCCTGTTAAAATATATAATTTTGTTATCAGGAAATGATGATCATCGGTAACGAGCAGAAATAATAATAACATCCCCAAAACTTAGTCTAAAATGTATTCTTGAACAGATCTTGTGAGATAGTTTGACAATAAAAACTCAAGGTATGGAATATGGAAAATCATTCAATCATTGATCGCGTTTTTTATTTGATATTCCAACTTTATTATTTTTTAGTATTTTATTTATTGTTATTATTTTTTATAGTTCAATTTTACATTAACTATGGGATGATTTCGACCCATTACCCATTTTCTAGTATTTTTTTTTTATTTCGCTTAGAACTATGGAAAAAGTTTGAACAATTTCATCAAGGACATTATTTTGGCCATGGTCTTTGCACTAAAATCTTCAAAAAAGGGGAAAAACGTCAGTTGATTTATTATTGAATTGAATTATTGATATAGCCTTCTAAGGAAATCAACAATTAGTTCAAAAATTGTCCAAGTGTTCATAACCCAATTTGTCATTTTTTTTAGTTTGCTGAATATTATGACCAGAACTATGGAAAAAGTTTGACCAATTTTGTCAAGGGCATTATTTTGGTTAATTTTTTAAAAGTGAAGAATTTGCTGTTGAAGTTGATTCTTTTTATTATTGATAATCTCGCAAGGTTACTAAAACATTCAAACATGTTGATTATATGCTCAGTTGGATGTTTTAGATGTTCTCTGTTAAATTTTACATTTTCTCAAATGTTGAAAAAATGTGTAAACCGTCAGCCAATGTTTACTGATTTTATTCATCATTTAAAAGTTTGAAAAAGACATATCATATCATAGCATAGCATGTCATAGCATTACGGGTCTGCACCACGCTTGTTCCTGGCGAGTTTTGCACCCACATAGAGTTGCTGTCATCTCGATGAAAATATTCAGAAGTTCTTGTGGTAAAAACAGGTTACTACTGCCTTCATCCGTTGATGCTGGTTGGTTTTCCCTCGGTTGCTGACTGAAGCCAGGAGGTGTTGTGTTCTCTGCAACTTTTTGCCACTGATTCAACGGCAATGCATTGCCATTCTGCCCACCATTAAAAAAACGGCTAATATCCACTTTTGGCAAAAACGAGATATTAGCACCACTCTTATGGGAAATTACCTTGACGGAGATTTTGTGTCAAACACTAAAACGCGTTTTTCTCGAAATACTTGATTTGGCATAATAGCCGAATTTTCAATTATGGGCAGCGTTGGCCATGGCTGCAGATTTGGGACCACTCGAACAGATTCCGCTCCTGGTGACGCCAGAGCAGGAAAATCCACGTCCGTGTATGCTGGTGGTGTTTTGTGACGATTTGGTTGGTGCCTTGTCGTCGCTTGCTGCCGAATTTTTACAAACTCAGCACGTTTTGGGCAGCTCCGATTCTTGGTCGAATGTTCGCCACCGCAATTGAAGCATTTGGCTTCGATGTTGTCGTTGATTGTGTTGCAACCTTTAGTTTTGTGCTAACCTCCGCCGGTTGCACAACGACTCTTGATGAAACAGTTCCTTCCACCATGTCCAAACTGCAAACAGTTCGAACACTGTGTCACGTCACGGTGCACTGGACGATAACGTTCCCAAGACACGATGATGTTGAAAATTGCCCGAACTGCTTTCAGCTCAGACGGCGTTGTCGATCCTTTCTCGAGATGAACCAGGTACAGTTGATCACGATACTTGATGTCCTTGTTGTGTCTCGTCATCTTGAAGACTTCGATCACGTTCAGCTTACGAGATTTTAGCTCTTCTTTCATGGAGTATTTACCTGGATCGTCATTGCTGCAGTTTTCAATCTTTGTGTTGTTCAAGAAATCCCAAACGTAGTTGTAATCCATTCTGGTAGGTAGCAGAATTTTGAGTCCGGCAGCACACAAGCGAATGGAAGCTCGTAAAGCACCAGATTTGATAAACCTGGACTTTCACACCGAATCCGATGACGATTTTTTCACAAAAATGAGCGATGACGATTAATTTTGAGCGTCCTTGCTCAAACTGCCTGGCTTTGTAGGCAGCGCATCGGTACTCTTTAGCTTCTTTAAATCTACCAATCCTGCTGGTGAGGACCGCTTCTTTTTCTTGTCGTGAAGCATTTTTGCACTTTTTACCACTTTTCAGGAGCTAATATCGAGGAGTACCTCTCTCGTTGTTGGTTCCTAAAGAAATGAATTCATACAAAAGGCTACCAACTGCCTAGCAATTTGTTGGTGCATTGGATAAGACAACTTGTTAGTTTACATTGTTTATTAGGTCAAGAAAATCTCTTTAGGGAGTTTAGAAAAGTTACAAAGAATTCAAAATAAAGGATAATAAAGTTAATTATCAGCTACAGAAAACTAATCGTAAAATGATGTCTCAAAAGCACTTTTGAATGCCGACTGACAGTGTCGGCTGGGTTTTCAGCTCCAGGGGTAGTATACTTATTAATTTATGTTTTATTTTAACAAACGTAGAATATCCGAATCTAGAGTTTCAATCAAGTTTCAATTACATTTTACCAGATGTATGAAAATTTGAATTGAAATTTATTGGTTTTTGGTCAAGTCACTCATGTGCTATCTTGTGATACATCTGCTTATGGTGGTATTGAGTTGTAATTCAGCAAGCGTTAAATTGAAAGGCTTGGTATCCCAACTGAATCCCCACACCACACACCATATCTTAAAACACAAACTTTTCTCATTATTGAAACAGGTAACGATAAGAAGATTTTTTTAATTATTCACTATCTATTACTAACTATAATCCTCAAAAAATATTTTTCTGAACCTGATTACAATCAAACCATAACAAAGCAATTTCCAGCCAAATCAACTTATTTTTTATGACAGCCAATTTAAAAAATTATCATAAATCGTCATTTGCGAATCGTCACTTCCGCGCTCACGCACACACCTGTTTAATGTTCCCATTTTCAACAGCCACAATAATTGTACCACAAAGCTTCAACACATCATTCAATTATTAAGCTTGGAGCCTCAACTCAGCCTTCTATTGATCAAATTTACTGCCCTTCCTCGTCATTCAACAACTCCTGCGAGCTCAGCAGCAGCTCGTCGTCAATGTTAACCCAGAATGAGGTCGCCGAACAAAAATTGGCCCAGCAGTAGTAACCTTTCCCTATTTTTTTCGCCAATAGCACGATCAAATGCCAAAAAATATCGTGAAAGGAAAGGTTAAAGAGTGACACGGTGGTTTGAAATATGATGTTTTGATGGAAAAGCATGAAAAACTTTTTGCTATTCTGTTTTAATTATGCTTACTTTTCCTGTCATTCTATAGCGACGAAATTGTCTACATGTAATCACCGAAAATATCAGTGCTGTAATGTTCATTAAAGCAATCAATGGAGTGCTGAAAAGTTCAGCTGATCAGCACTTGTATAGAAAAGTAATGCTATTCGTTACTATTTTGGTAATAAAAGATTTAATTATAATTTTACTTTTTACTAAAAACTTCGATTGCATTTGTACAACACAATTTTGCAACAATAAAAAAAATTTAAAAAAATCTGTTCTTCATGCTTTTAAGCACCGCGTGGGAGGTGTAACGTTCAAACAGATAGTTAAACCTCCCGCCCTCCTTGATCCCCAACGGAACCTCGCCACAACGGTCCCCAAATCGGGTCGTCGTCGTCGATCACCATGGGGACTGTTTACTCTGGAATAAACAACCGAACCGAACTCCACTGCGAACAGCCGCGCGATGGCATTCCGGAGGCCCAATCCCAGCTCCAAACGTGACTTGAACCTTCGCGAGAGAATATGAGCCACGTCGTCGAACTTGCAGTGCACAGGAATTACGTAGACGGACATCGGAACTCGGTCGGGATTTGCTAGGCGGCCACACTCATCTGGTCTTGGCCTTCGGCTGGAATCGATACTACACAAGTTTTGCAAATAGTTCCGGAGGGCCGGGCGGAAGTGAACAGTGTAATTAGGGCTTGTTCCGAGGTGGGAAAAAAGTGCGCGGAAAGTGAATGTCTAATTACAAGGTGAAACTGCGAGGTGGCGTTGACGGTAGGTGAAAACGCCTGGAACGCTGCAGCCCGTCGTACCTCGCGTGTGGGCCCCACTTTTTTTGTGGGTGGTGTATCGCTAGAGGAACGGGGCGAACTTTGTACACATTGTGTTCCTTTAACCAATATGCGATGCATTATTGATGACCGCAGGTTAATCACATGTCCTAGTTCATGCCAAAGGAGAAGGTGGATCCAGCTCAGTAGTGATTCGGTATTGATCGTAGTTGGTGAAGTTCCGGCTGGGGTTACGTACAGATCCAAGTGAAGATCCCAACCCCAACCCGGGGAAGGTCAGTGTAGTGAAATATTGTTGTTTGGTCGAAAATTTCGTCAGCTTCGCTGTGATTGATTGATGATTGTTCGAAGAAAGGAGGAAGATGTAAGTTCAAAGTTCGTTCAAACAGCGAACAAAAATCACGGTGCTACCTTGAGAGTGTTCTGACGATGCAAGAGGATTACCATTAGAACGAGTTTATCCACGACGATGGGTTGCAATACTAGCCAGGAGATACCCAACTTTAATCCGCAGGCGGCAAATGGGGGCAACGGCGAAAGAACTGAGCAGGATGAGCTTGCGGAACTGCTCGCGGATGAGACCGGGGAAGGTAAGTCGTCTGGGCGTCTGGCGCGGGAAAAAGTTAATTGCTTGCTTTAGATACGGTTTGTGGAATGTGGGTTAGCACTCGGTGGGGTGTAATTTGGTAATGTACTCGGTGAGATACAATCTAAAAGGAAATGTGTCTCGTGTACTTTGGGTTAAAATCTGTTCTCGTTCTTAGGTTAAGTTATATCTTAAGTTACATGGAATATGTAATTAGCAAGTAGTTAAAAAATCAAGCTTCATTGTGAACCTTACAAGTAATATCAGCAAATTTATTGTATATTTTATGAATTAGCGTCATAAAATCTGTTTTAAAAATGCATTTAAATCACTTGTTTTAAGCTCTGAGTTGCTTTTTTGAGAAATTCAAATTTCACTAAAAGAAAAAAAAATGTTTTATTTTTTTTAAATTTTTTATGGGTTAAATCCTATTTAAACTTCAAAGTCAAAACTAGAGGTCCTGTCGCAACCAATTAAAGTCATACTTGGGATTCGGGTTCAGTACACCTAGGGGATCATGTCCTCCTGAAATACCAGCAAAATTTACGCATTTTGTTATATCCTAATGATACAAATTGTGTCCTTCTGCCCTGGTTAATAAACTTGGAGGGAAGAGCAAAAAAAAATTCAAGGTCATTTTTCAAAATTTCCAGATTCATAAACGAATTTCCATTCAAAATACAGGTAGTTTAATAATTATGATTCATTAGATTAAATACAAATAGACTGCACTTTTCTAGGCGCAATATATCAAATTTAAAGGATTTTTTTTATTTGCTTTGCATTTAATTATTGCTATGACTTCCTAAAGAAATCTGCTAGAATAAATAAAAGCAAACAGTTGTTCCTGAAATTGATTATTCTTTCACGCTTAGCTACTATATCAAACTGTTTATGACGAGCCTTGGATTCATTAGCACTTGACGTAGAATTCAATGCAAGTTTCAATCAAAAGTTTTGAAAAAAAAAACTCAATTTTATATTATATCGCCAAATCGGACGCAAATAGAACCAAACCTGTATTCTGCCAAACTATCCAAAAGTTTAAAAAATCAAGTTAAATTTATGATTTTATTTAAATTTTCAATGAATCTTTACGTACTTAACGTAATCCAATTTTTGTTGATATTTATAACTGTATCCGTGTCATATCGTAACTCAAGCAACAAGTTGCAAATGATGATTTTTCCGTTCAACCGAGTTGAATAAATACGACTAGTGCTGCAAAAAATCAAGTTTTGCAACGAGTTAGTTACACTTTTGAAAGGGTTTTTTGAGTGCATCGTTTGTTTCTCTTCTTTAGTTTGGTGTCAGTGCGTTTTGGCACTCAGAACCCATACCTCAAAACGGAATTGTACAAAGATTATTTTTGTAAACCCATAGTGAAACTATTTACTCGATTGACAAAAAGTTGAACTTTACAGCACCAAAATCGAAAATAAACATCTTCCAATATTTTGTTCTTGTTTTCTCAATTAAATGGATGTTTGACATAAAATTCTATTCAGAAAAGTATTTTTCTAAATTGCAAAAAATGTTTTATGTGACTCGTTGCAAAACCTCGTCCTACCCGTGTGGATTAATCGGTATTTGATAATTTTGACGTCCAGATCACATAAAAAATATGGGTTTTATGAATAAAGTTCTTAAGTTTTTTAGAAACATTTAAGGCTATGTCCACAAAAAAGATTAACGAAAATAATTGTTGGATCATCATTGAATTCGACTTAGTATTTTAATTTCAGTAGATTTCTTTAAAAAGGTCGTCTTTTCAACTGGTTTGTATCTGATCATATATTGATACGATTCAACGGCTTCGAGATACAGCGCTACATAAAATACGAACTGCAAAAATAATTTAATAACTTCCGTCCCTCTGAAGTGTTACCCTCCAGTGCAGATGGATCCGTATGCACAAAAATGGCTTCTTTAAGCCTAAGATAACATGTCAACGAAGTTTTATTGTAATCGGAGAGGGTAGAGTAAAAAGGTGCCTCATAGATTCATGTTATGGACAGATGATCTATGTTAAGGCGGGGCCAGATTATGGCAGAGCCTTGTTGGAGAAATATTCGACTCCTCGTCGCCGTCGTGCTAATTTGTCGTACGTGCATTTTGGACCAAATTGAGTTAAGAACGCCATTTTGTGCAGCTGACAATGCCTCACCTTTTTACCGTCACAGATCCCCAACATTCGATTTCATTCCTGAAATATTCAATAAATACCGAAAAAACTCTGAGCATATTTATTACTTTTCATATGAAAGAAGTTTCAGCCTAAAAATTGATGCAAGTGCGACAAGTGGCCAAAGGGATTTTAGGTCAGAACGCGTTTGACACAGGTACGGGCTCGACTAGCGTAAGTATGTTCAATTATAACTCGGGACTCTGGCAACCAAATCCAACCAAACTTCGGGGCAATGCACAGAATGGTCAACCAAAACAAACGTGTTTGTTATTGTTTACATTGCGTGCTCTCGTTGTTGTTTATTCAAGGCCAAACATTCAAACGCGTTTTGCCTTCCTCACTGAGGTAAGGCTATAATCCTGATCTAAAAATGAACTTTTCATAGAAAGCTCGTAGACCCACCTTCATGTATACCTATCGACTCAAAATCGAAAACTGAACAAATGTCTGTGTGTGTGTATGTGACCAAAATTCTCACTGAGTTTTCTCAGCATTGGCTGAACCGATTTTGGTCAACCAAGTGGCATTCGATTTGGTTTAAGGTCCCATACGTACCTATTGATTTTTTATAAAGTTTCGATATGTAGTTCAAAAGTTATGTATAAAAATGTGTTTTTGTATTTATCCGGATTTTGGATAAGTGACCAAAACTCGATTCAAATATCGTCATGTTATACATCGTTGGTTAGGTAATCGCAAGACTTTTCCAACGAGTACAAAACATTGAACATCTGGCAACCCTGTCTCGAGTTATGACCACTTAAGCGATATTTATGTACTTTTATGAGGCCGTATCTCACTTAAATGTATTAAAACTATATCCGGATCCATCACCCAACCAACCGTTGGTTAGGTAATCGAAAGACCTTTCCAACGAGCCCAAAACATCAAAGATCTGGCAACCCTGTGTCAAGTTATGACCACTGAAGTGATATTTGTGTTCTTTTTTGGTGGATTTTAAGAAAAACTGGATGAAATTTGTGTCCAAACCCACCGAATCACCAATTGTTGTTACAGATTGAGGAAGGTACCATGTACCATCCTTATTCTGGCTGACATCTGAAAAATCTGGCATTCCCAGTTTTATCTGGCAACCCTTCGTAGACCTAGACGTGGTCTTAATTAAAACAGAAAGACTTTAAACTATTGCTATGAAATTACATTTAATGTGATCAAAAGATAAATGTTGCTTTTTTAATACAAGTACCCAACAGCAAACACTCAAACTAGTAGCCTTGCTTCAATAAAGGGGGAAATTCGAATACTATCAATTCATAAATTAATAATTACATTGGTTTGAATTTTCTATGCGCCCTTGGCGCCGTAGCGTTTCCGAACGCATTTATGTACACGGGAGGGAAAACATCGTTCATTGTTCTAGCATATTGGCAGTAGTAGCGGGGACTAGCAGTTGTCTGCAGCTGTTACCGCACTGAATTGTCTGCTTTTATTCGGTGATATCAGTTACGTTTAGTTGAAGTTAGCTTGGTAATAGGAAATGTATTACTCCTGTAGTAAGAATTTTTGAAAAGGGCTTTGATAGAATTTTCCATTCATCTATTATGATTAATGATCTGACATTATTGTAAATAAAATAATTTTTAATTTTTTTTCCAAATATTTGATAAGTCTTTCAACAGGATGTCTTTCTGGGAACACCGTTCAAAAATCTTAAGAATTTCGAATGAAAGTCATTCACATAAGTCAAATTTGTAAATATGACGTTTCCAGCAACATCACCCTAACAAATCACACATCACTGTGTGACCACAGTCTGCCATCTTACCCTGACTCGCATACATGCTTGCAATTGTCGGTAGTTGTGATATATTTTCATTCGCTGTTATCGTCGCGCGTAGGTCGCGCATGTACGCAGACGCGGTGCGGACTCGCGTGTTGCTCTCTGTCTGGAGTGGAGACTGAGACAAACACAGGTTTGGTCGGTGCCGGTGCCGCCGGTATTATACAAAGACACATTTGCTGTATGCTCTGCTCAAATTAGGGTTATTTTATTGGGTTGCAACGAAATTTTGTGTTCGGGAGAATTCTGAGGTTATGAAGTGGCACATTTATTGATTAATATAATTGAAATTTACTATTTATGGATTTGCTGTGATTTTGGGAATTCCCTAGTTTTTGAAGGTGATGTTATCAGTAGTAGCAGTGCAATTGTATTGCAAAACAAACTTTTTGAGCACCTCTAACTAACACCACCAGACTGCTCTACACAATAGAGAGCTCAACTATAGCAACGACCTGCGCGCAGGCTTGCCACAAAATACAGATTTTTCAGCACAGGCCCGAAACACAAACGAATTTTTTTTACAGTTAAAATAAATTTGAGCAGTTTTTGTTAAATTGGCCAAAAAGATAAACATTGTTAGCATCTTTTGACATGTTCAGTTTTTGGTAAGAATATTATTCTTTAAAGTTATAATCGATTGAGTGTTTGGTATGTGCCAAAAAAATCTGTATTTGTGGCAAGCCTGCCTGCGCGTTTATTCAGTCGTCGGCAAGGTGTCAATCGGTTCGGTACATTTGAACTAGCAGCGGCAACACTAGCAGTGGGGAGTTCTTTTTTTCCCGAAACCCAGTAGAGTCGACAAGGAATAATGACTTACGGCTGTGGCAAGTAAGTATACAGTTTGGTTGAAACTATCCAGACCCGTCCCGTTGATTGTCAGTCGGCCTATCGGAAACAAATTGGCGTTGGTGCTAGTGAACAAATCGTTTTCGTGTTGATCTAGATTTTTGGTTAGTTAACAGGATGGACTAAAAATAGCGAGTGTGCCGTAAGCGGAGACAAAAATTACCAACTGGGTGTGATTCGGCAAAGCTGTGTTGTTATGGTTGTACCCGGAGAAAGATAACACGCTGCATGACACAAATTATGATCACTTGTAGCCCCAGAGGGTTAATGTTAGCCTAGGTCCGTAACTGCACTCAGTAAGTGCCACGCGGAAGAGAGAACGGAAGTGCATCGTCGCAGAAATCGCCAATTTCACGGGTCATTGATGCAGCGTAGGAAGAGACGCGCTGCTGGTTGGCAAATTTATCGATTGCTTGCTTTGCAAAGTACAGACTTTTTCGCAGACGACGACGGGGTTGGGTTAGTGGGGATGGAGTCGTTAAGATTGGTATCGCGGGCGCCCTGTTAGGGAAGGTGGAGGGGGTTGTGAATACAGAAGTAACTTACGAAGAAGTGGAGTTCGACAGCGTGACTCTGGGGTTTGATTGATGGAGTGGACAAGGTGTGGAACCGTAGAACTGTGATTTTTTGATGAACAAAGTGTTGGATATCAGTAAAATTTAATAGTTTTCATATTAGAAAGTGATTTAATATTTAAAGAAGTCATCAAAGGATACAATTTATAGCAGACTTTTTTCTTATAATAATGTTTCTTGATCACCTCAACTCATAAGCTTGCGAAAAAGGTAGAAATTTGTATGAGATTTTAAACCTTTCTAATGAAGTTTGGAATTATCGTAATAATTTGATGTTGCATTTAATAAAAATAACGAAAAAAAAATATCAAATTAAGAATGATGTCAATGTGATACAAGACATATTAGGCCGTTGCAAATATTTTTCAAAGTTTATGTCGCCCCCCCCCCCCCCTCCCCCCCCTCAAAATTGATCCGAAAAATCAGGGGGCAAAAAATATTTTTTTCAAAAAAATATCAAAATTTCAATGGAAATAGAAGTTTAATCAACTGAGAACAATCTAAAATGCCTATTTTTGCATTGTTAATCATATTTTACATGTTTGGACTCGTTTAAAAATATTTTGAACTTTTATGAAATTACAACGGCCTTATTGTAATCTTAAAAAGAAGATTCGTTTTTTAATTGTTAGAAAATTTCTGCAAAAACTTGGCACTAACTTTCCTAATCAAATTAGTCAATTAGTCTTGAAAACAATATGAGACTTGTTTTAATTTGACTAATATTCTATGAATTCTTTATGGAGAAAAATATGTGGAATTTAAAACAAATTGAAATTGGTTAAAACATATATTAGCCGTAAAATTAGTCAATACCGTGAAATGCGAAAAAATCAGATGACAAATTCGTTAGTTAGTGATTTCTCACGATATCGTGGAAACCGTGAAATTTGACAAATGCCGTGAAATGCAGTGAAATTATAAATATAAATATTAATAGAAATTTCTCCTCGTTGATTTTACGTCATACAGTCCAGACTCGATTATCCAAAGCCTCAATTATCCGAAGTTTCGATTATCCGAAGGTTTGTACACGAAAAAAAAAGAGTTCCTAAAATCGTGAACAAGCGTTCATGAAAATGGGAACCACGAACAAAGTGTTCAAATTTCATGGTACGTTTTTCAAAATCGTACACCCAAAACTGGCAGCGCTAGTACGAGAGAATGATGGTCTCGAGTCGAGAGAATAGTGGTACCATTCACGGACGCAGAGAACACAGCTCGAGATGGGCGATAGAACTATTCTCTCGAGGTTCATTTGCAAAAAAAGTTCATCCGTCAAACAAAAAACCAAAAGTGTCGACAAAGGAATCGAACCAGAGACCTTTGACAAACCAATCAATGACTTAGCTGCCTCGGCCACCACAGCTTGGTGACCATGGAGAAGTCAGAAGTCGATGTATGACACTTGTTGGAGATTTATTGATTCAACTAACGAATGAACTCATTTGTTATGATGGTGTGAGTTGGTACCATTATTCTATCGATTTTGGCACTGAGCCCTCAATAAATTTTGAGAGAACGATTATCTCGATTCTGAATTTTGGGTGTACCATGGGATTTGAACACTTTGTTCGAGGTTCCTATTTTCAAGAACGCTTGTTCACGATTTTAGGAACTCTTTTTTCTCCGTGTAAGGGACTTCGGATAATCGAATCACGAACTATGTTTTTTTCATTTTCTTGTTTTTTACATTAAATTCGAGCTCTGCGACCCTATTTTATTCGAAATTTTATGCTGACGAGGGCCTGTTTAAGTGCGTCAAACTCTTGTGGATTTTTTTTTGAAAAAAAAAATATTTTTATGATTAGTTAATACATTAAATTAAACCTTGATGATCAAATTAAATAACTATGATGCAAAACATAAAACCAACGTTTTGGATGTTATATTTTTTTGTCGAAATTTTAATCATAAGAATCTGTCTCTTAGATTGAATTTAGTTTGCAACAGAGATTACTAAAATATTCACTGATAAAATTTCTTCACAGTTTTTTTACTGAGTTTAAACTGAGAAAATATATAATTGTTTAATATTATGTGTTGAAAATAATATGTCCACACTGTTCCAAAACTTTCAGTACTATCAACTTGTGCAAACTTGCTTAACCTTTTGTTGCTCGATGTTGTCAATGCAATTTTGCTACCAAAAAAGACGTATTTTTAATGATCAAATCACTGCTCATAACAGTTAACGCCCACAACTGAGTTGATTTTCCACAAAAAATAACATGTGTGTCGGTACTTGATCCAAATCTATGTTAACTGAACCAGTTGCTTTAATAAGCCTAAAACCTAAAACCCAGTGACCAAATGCGATGCAATCTCAAGGCCCTTTCCAGAGCTGGCCCAAGTGCCACGTGATTGTGTCCACACACAATCGCGCAGAAATGTCTCGCGTCTCATTAACGTCAAAAATGCAACCCGTCCGGCTGAGGTTAAACCCACGCACGCAACTCTTTAGCAGCCCTCTCTACCGCGTGGCGGCTCAACTCACCGAGCATCATCATCATATGTATCATTATTTAATCAACCTATTAACACTTTATATTCGCGAGCACATCGCGAACATGGTTGGCTGCTGCTATACTGATGCTGATAAATAGCAAAACAAGTGCAAACCCGCGAAGAATTTGTGTGTTACTAAGTGCAGTTGCTCATCCCTTTTGATGCTGGGATAGCTGGCTATGTTTTACTGTTTACACTCAAGGGTTAAATAAAAACGAAACGAATTAGGGGAAATATACGCTTTCTAATCAAACACCTATCTTCGTCATAAGGTGGGTTTGTTGCTCGATTAAAGCTCCAAAATTGCTATTTAGGCTATAAACTTACCAGCAACAGCACAGCCTCGAGTAAGCACGCAAATGTATGCCATTTACGGATCACTTGCACTTTTGATAACAATTTCTATTTTGCGAGACCATTTCTCATAATTTTGGTGGCACACACATCCGCACGCAAGGTGAGAGCTTAACTGCTTAACGAAAGTCGCCGTCAATATCTTTTCACTTGCGCTAACGTTTTCAAAGCGCTTAAAATATGAAATTACTTCCAACTACCGGCAACATGTTCTTTTGCACATTAGTTAGTCACTCAATTGAATAATAATCCCGAAAAATGTAAATAATTAGCAAGCGCCATAAAAAACAAGCGCGCAAAGTCTTTTGACGTTTCAATTTTGACGACCCATTCCAATCAAAGGCTGCAGAAAACCGAGCGAGAAGCGACGGCAAATAAAGAACAAACGGTGGCCTCCAACACCACCAGCAGCACCTGTTGGAGTGAGCCAGTGATGCCAGGAAACGTTCTCTATAAATGCCACTTTTCGTGAGTGTACGCTTAAAATTTCAGCACAACTGGCAGCACTAGTAGAAAAAAGAATTAAGCTGAAAATAGAAAAATAGGCGTGGCCCAATGCATTCTCGTCTGATAAGAATACAGTTGGGAAGTATTTTTTTAAATGCTTGTAAAAGGAATAGCATAACTTTTAGTAAAATTGAAAGTTAACAGAAATGTTCACAAAAAGTTGCTGTTCTCGTTGGTACTTGGTTTCAGTAAATTGCAAGGAACACTCCAGATTATCCAGCATCATTCAAACACGACCGCTTATTAGGCTTAAAATTGGTATATTTCCCCTAATACATCATAAAATCATCTCATAAAGCCTTATGAGAAACTCTTTTATCTAGCAACTCTGTCTAAAAATTTGAGAACTTAAATGTTAGGTTAGATTTCCATATTAAGGGTTTGCCATTTTACTCATTTCGGCGTTTTCTTATGAACAGATGTTTGGCTAGACACGATTTTTTCAGCTCTTGTCATATTTATCAAGCTTGGTAAATCTCGAAAACATCTCCTTCTTGTATTTAAAAAAGATTAGCCAAATCCAAATATATAAAAAAAAGATTTTTTTGCATGTCTAGTGTAACTAGAAAAATGATCCAATCTCTGTACAGTAGGGTGGTTCATGGATATATGAAAAAGACAAAAGTGTTCTATTTCGTTTGCATCAACCGGAATTTCAAAGTTCTATGACCCCAGAAGCTAGCCTGAAAATTTGAGCTCATTTGATTAAGGTTTAGTTGCTCCAGTTTTGATCTGAAGTTAGTATGGAACTTGATTCAATTTAATATGGAGAATTGTAACTTTTTACATGTTCTTATAGAAAATTTCCCAAAACCCTATCAAATTTTCCTATTCATAGGTTTCTTATAGGTTTTGATCCGGGGAACAACTTTGCAGAATATCGCAAAGTGCTAAGAATTGGTCCTGAAAAGATACAGGATGTTTTTTAGAGTTTACTTTTTTCGGCAAAATTTCAAAATATGCTAAAAAAATTAATCTGTATCTTTTCGGGATCATTTCCTAGCGCTTTGCGATGTTCTACAAAGTTGTTCCCCGAATCAAAACCTATAAGAAAACACTTACATGATAAAGTTTTATCGGGTTGAGGAAAACTTTCTAGAAGAAGAGTTAAAAAGTGAAAAATAAATCAATTAAATTTATTGAAATTCCATTCTAACTTCATATCAAAACTGGAGCAACTAAACCATAACCAAGTAAGCTAAAATTTTCAGGCTAGCTTTTTGGGTCATAGTACTTCAAAATTCCGGTTGATGCAAACGAAATTGAACACTTTTGTCTTTTTCATATATCCGTGAACCACGCTACTGTACAGTTGAGTCGCTCTGGAACTTTGTTCAGAAATGTCGCGGTGACTGCTCTAATTTGTATCTAATTTGAGTGGCCAACGATCGCCACGTGACACCGCGATGCAAGCTGACTATGGGACGGTTGCTGAACTAACCACGGAGCGTATAGGGCATGAGTCAAACGCAAGCAAAATTGTTTATATTTACACGCCCAAATTGAGCTTTGTTTACATATGCTGGGTGGGACGTTAGGATAGGGGAGTGCAGACGGCACCGCGACGCTTTTTTGGGGGGGGTTATAATCCCAGAGGGGGTTTACTGTTTGGTATGCAGTCAGGTGGGCACATTTTATGTCTCCAATAATGAGGGAGAGTCTAAAACGGGAAGAATGACCAAAATCGAATTAGGTTGTTACTTTGTTTGGGCGTGGCGTGAAATCGGTAAACAGTGAAGGATGCCTCTTATTAACACTAGAACGACCAAGCCTCCCAAAAAAATTGTAGCGGTAACTTCAACTCGCTGGTTCTCAGGCATATTGTGCGTATTCCCGAAAAAGACACGCGGCATACCAGCCTCGAAACGACGCGCCGCACTTTTGGAAAATGCGCGCTGTCAAATCCCATACGTTGCGAAAATTACAGATTTCATCAAAGGTCTAGGATCGTATCGCATCGCATGGTAAAAAATCAAATTGTTCGCTCTACAGCATTTCCTTGGCGTTCTCGATTGCGAGATTCCTACTCGAAACTGGGTGTCCGAAGGCTTGTTTGTTGAGGCAATTGCAAACCTTTTTTTACACCTAAGCTTCCATCCACCCCGAGATTCGAACCGACGACCTTTGGAGGATTGCGAGTCCAACTGCCTACCAACGACTCCACCGAGACAGGAATAAGGGAGACGACCTTTATTGACTGGGGCCAACATTGACTTCCCCATTCGATGGAAGGCGTGATCAGACATATTTCGTCTCGAAAAATGCCACCGGGACCGTCTGGGATCGAACCCAGTCCAACTGGGGTGAGAGGCAATCACGCTTACCACTACACCACCGGTCTACGATCATGCACACATCCTTACAAATCACTAGAAATAAGATTCGTCAAGATTGGTTGAGTTATGCCCGAGAACCAGCGAGTTGAAGTTACCGTTCCATTTTTTTGGGTTTGGACCATCCACAAACCACGTGGACACAGTAAACCCCCAAATATCAAAATTTCCGAAACTATCAAATCAAATCAGGCGTCCAATTTTACATTAAAGTCCCTTTGACACCAAATTTCTATCTCATCACCATGTCAGGCTGAACATTATTGAAAAACATGTCTTCTTTCGCATGTTCAAAAATGGAAGGAGTTATACCGCTCCTCCATCACGAGATATCAAAAAACGAACATTGTATTCGTGATTATGGACAAAAGTTACCCCTTACTACAAAGTTTCACGCAAATCGAAGAGGGGTCGGATAGCGAAGACTTGTGATCCTTTAAAGAAGTGTCAGGTACCCGAGCATGGGAAAATAACAAGGGAAATGCGTAATAATACCTTTCTCTGGTATCAATACCAAATTTTGGTATTCCTGGACCCTTTAAAATTTGTCTTAAGGATTATGCAAGAGCAAAATGTGCTATCATACCAAATAAAAGGTATTGTTTTGATATTGCAAAATTGCAGAATTTGTCAATGGTCGAACACCACATATTGGTATTCTTTTGGTATTACAGTGTTTTATCAAATTCCTCTGAAACTATGGGAAAATTTTGACCAATTTTGACAAAATAATTAATTTTGCGCTAAAATAATGTCTCAAAGCGAATGCTTTAATTGAAAACCGGAAATTTCAAACTTGATTTTAAACATTTTTGATATACCCCCTGAAGAAATGACTTGAAATTGTGGAAAATTTTCTAAGTCAGGATGGCACATTTTGGTATTATTTTGGTATTAAAGTGTTTTATCAAATTCCTCTGAAACTATGGGAAAATTTTGACCAATTTTGACAAAATAATTAATTTTGCGCCAAAATGATGTCTCAAAGCGAATGCTTTCATTGAAAACCGGAAATTTCAAACTTGATTTCTAACATTTTTGATATGCCCCCTAAAGAAATGACTTGACATTGTGGAAAAATTTCTAAGTCAGGATGCCACATATTGGTATTATTTTGGTTTTGAAAGGTTTCATCAAATTCCTCTGAAACTATGGGAATTTTTTTTATAAATTTTGATGAGATAATTAATTTTGTGCTAAAATGACTTGAAACCCAAAAGTGTTAAAGCTGATTTTAATTTTTTTTATATACCCACTAAGATTTTTTTAAAGCGTTGAGATTTCTCTAAGTTGGGATAACCAACTTTGAAAAACGAGTTAATCGACAGATTATAAAATTTTGGTGAATTTCAATCCAGTTTCATTTTAATAACACTTATTTTTCAATCTTGTTATTTTTTAGAATCTTCAAGAACTTCAAGCACAGGCCGTTCATCAATGACAAATGCATTCAATGTGGTGAAGAATATCACTAAGAACAACATGGAATCATCAGGTGAGTAGATTTGGCTGTTGCATATGGATCATTTCCGTTTTTTCACTAACTGCAACTGTTGCACTAAAAATGGTATGAAAATACCAAATTTTGGTATTTCTTGTGCAAATACACGCGACCAAAATGTGCTCTTGGTTGCCCAGTAATAGATGGTAAAATACCATGAAATCATACCAAAATCATGTATTTGGAAGACCACAGGAATACCAAAATCTGATTTTCCAAGGGCGCGGGAATACTTAAAAATTAAACCATGGCAATACCAAGTTTTGGTATTCAAGCAATGTTCAAAAATCCAGAAGACCTCAACTTGGTATTGAAATGGTTTTATTTTGAGGTATTATTTTACTCTTGGAATAACATGGTTTGGTATTGTTGTGCCCTTCCACATACTAGACTTTGGTATGATTTCATGGTATTTTACCATCTATTACTGGGCAACCAAGGGCACATTTTGGTCCCTGTTATTTGCCCAAGTAATACCAAAATTTGGTATTCCCGTGTTATTTACCCCTGCTCGGGTAGAGAGGATTTATACAATGCGTGAACGACAATGCCGTTGATTTCGTAAAGAATTTTACTGAAAAAAAACTTTTAGAATATGTCTGGACATTTAAATGCACTCAAATTTTTAAACCTCATTTAGTTTTTAATTGGTAAATTCTAAAAATAGATGGATACAATAATGATTGTCATGAACGTATATAAAAAATACACCTGAATATTGCTCATAGGTCACATTAACTACGTAAAAGAAATCAAAGTGCTCCATCAATCAGCAGGCCCACTCAATCATTTAGTCCTAATGATGCATGCATGAGGAGTAGCGTGGTTCACGTTTCTATGAAAAAGACAAAAGTTGTTATTTTGTCTTGCATCAACCGGAATTTCGTTCTTTTATGTCCCCAGAAGCACTCCTGAAAATTTGAGCCCATTTGGTAAGGTCTAGGAGCTCCAGTTTTAATTTGAAATTTATATGGGATTTTGATTTATTTTCCATGGGAAACTATCTTTTTACATTGTATTAGGATTTTTTATAAATCGATGAAATGACTTGATTCTTATAGTAGGAGATAGGTTTTGAACTGGGAACAACTTTGTAGAACATACCAACATGCTAGGAAGTGACCCTTTAAAGATACAGATACTTTTAGATGGTGGCTGGCCTTCAAAGTCACCATCTAAAAGTATCTGTATCTTTAAAGGGTCACTTCTAGCATGTTGGTATGTTCTTCAAAGTTGTTCCCAGTTCAAAACCTTCTCTACTATAAGAATCAAGTCATTTCATCGATTCCTAATACAATGATAGTTTCCATGGAAAATAAATCAAAATCCCATATAAATTTCAAATTAAAACTGGAGCTCCTAGACCTTACCAAATGGGCTCAAATTTTCAGGAGTGCTTCTGGGGACATAAAAGAACGAAATTCCGGTTGATGCAAGACAAAATAACAACTTTTGTCTTTTTCATAGAAACGTGAACCACGCTAATGAGGAGTCAAATATGTACTCAGCAGAGCTATGTTAATATTTTCCAAAATATATAGGACAATATTCTCTTTCTGATTAAATAATATTAATCTATTTAGCTTCTATTTGTTTGAATACCTTGTATATTTTATTAACCCTAACTGACTGACAATCACCGGGTTCGATCACAAATTAACTCACCCAAAATGTCTGCTAACAAATCTCGACCCTCTCTCAGGACTACGGCTCTGCTAGCGGGGCTAGTTCTCACCACCTTTCTGCACCTTGCGACCGCCGAAACGTACGAGTGCACCATCGGCAAGCTCGAGTACGGCGAGGGCGAGTTCTGCATATTCCGGAATGTAAGCTACAGCGCCAAGTCAACGGCGAGCATCGGCTTCAAGACGCCCGGGAACTCGGTCCAGACGCGGATCGCGTTCGAGGAATCCGAGCTGGACCACCTGCCGAAGGAGTTTCTGAGCAAGTTTGGCAAGGACATGCGGGTGCTGCACGTGGTGCGCTGCAAGCTGCAGTCGGTGGTCATTACGAACGCGATGGAGGAGCTGTTTGCTACGGATAATTACATTGAGAAGGTTATCGTGCATCAACAGTCGGGAAGTTCTCCGATCAAGTCGATCCATCTGCAGTCGAACAGGCTGGAGGATGTTTCGAACATTACGAGAAATTGTAAGAATGTTACAATTTTGGATTTGAGCCGAAATGAGCTGCTGTCGAAGGAAAGCGTGATAAATTTGGGAATGTTCAATGGATTGAATCAGTTGGAGTACTTGCTGCTGGCTGACGTTGGTGCCCTCTACCTCGATTACGATAATCTGCCAAACCTGCCTTCCTTGACTCTGTTGGACCTCTCGATGAACAATTTGCTTCCATCGGATCTTCAAGTGGACAAACTGTCTGTGCTGGAGAATCTAAGAGTGCTTCGTTTCAACGATATTGGCTTTGCCCAGCTGGATTATGCTCACCTGACTCAAATGAAGTCCCTCAAGCAGGTATATCTGGAGGGAAATTCCTTCGACTGTGTATATTTGGTGGACATGATCAACTTTCTGAACGAGAAGGGCATTGAAACTCCGGTTGCTCGACCGGCAACGGTCTGCTCGACGGGATTTAAGGTAGAGAAGCAAATGTGCTGCAAGTCTTCGGACTTGGGAGTACCCATTAAAACTACCAAACCCATTACAACTCATGGTTCGACGCACAAACCAGCCTCAGAACTGAACGAAGTTTATACCAGTAAGACTACGGAAACTATGCCGACCATGAAAACAACCGGATCCGCTGAAATGAAACCAAAGACGAGCTCAGGAAATGGAGTCTCGGAAGTCACCATCAACTTCAGCTGCATACTAGTCGGCTTAGCCTTGGCTAAGCTATCGAGCTTCTAAAGACAGTAACGTTACTCATCGGGAAGAGTTGCAAACTCTTCCCCTCCCTCAAAGATAATAACACTTACAGATATTCCACGAGCTTTCAACGATCCATTGTGTGCACTTCATCCGGTAATCATAAAGGGTAAAAAAAAACAAAAAAACCTCACCAAAGCAGCACACCACAAACTTCATTCGCTCGAGCTTACAAAGCTCAAACACACACTTTCGCGGTCAGTGTTTAACACCACCCCCTTCCCTTTTTTCGCTTCGCGCACATCGCGCACATTCGCGGGATAATCTCAAAGATAGATAGAAGTGCTCTTAAAACTGCTATGCAAGATTGTTTTTTGGATGGATTTTTGTAACCCCCCACACGCACACAGAAACACACGATTTGTACGTTTTTTAATTCCTCTCAGTGTGGATTTTTGAGTATTGTAAGTGTAACGTAATTGTAACGGAGAGCACTGCTTCACTGTAGTGTGTAGGAGGTGATACTCTTAAAATTGACGTGAAAACAACGAATCCAGTTCAGCAACCGTAATCTTTGTGGGTGCTGTTGTTACGCCCAAACGAGGGAAAACAAATCCTCTGACAGAATTTACAGTATCTCTGACATCGAATGAAGATATCGTTGACAATGAGTGAAAAATTGAACGGTTTTTATATTCTCAGTATTATGAGTGTAAGGTTTTAATTATCTCCTAATATCTCACGGAGCTCTTCTATTATTTTAAAGGTCTTTGGCTTAAGGGGTTACATACATGTAGAAAATCACAAAATTTTAAATTACAAAACATTTGTTAAATCCACTCAAAAGATGATTTTTAATCACTCCTGAAGATATTTCATGATTAAACTGAGTAAGAGACGATTTAAGCTCAAAATTTTGCCATGCGCAAAGCGGGCTGTCAATCTTTGTTGGCGTTTGTCCCTAAACACCGAGTTGATTTACGGGTGCCACAATATCTCGAGATGGGATGGACCAAATTGGCTGAAATTTGAGGTGAAGGCTATCAAGCAACGTTGCCAGGTTTTTTGGGGGGAGATCTGTATTTTCTTGAAAATAAATCTGTGTTATGTCTAATTTGAATCCATAGAAGACATTTTATTTTTTTTTAATAACAGATTTATGCTTTTTAATCATATTAAATCATAATTTCATTACTAAATTCTTGAAACTTTAAAAAAATCATTTTAAAAAAATCTGTATATACAGATTTTTGGGATTTTTGGGATCGAAAAATCTGTAAATACAGATTTATCTGTATATCTGGCATGGCTGCTCTCAAGATGTATACCGTTTGCATGACGAAACCCAATTTTTAAAATTGCTTTTTAAAAAATACAAAAATCGAAAACTAACGATTTATTAATATGAAAAACACAAAAATATTTTTATCTTTTTTTATAATAAATTTTTTGAAGATCGGGCTTCGTCATGCACACGGAATTGGTTTAATGAGTTTTCACCAAAATTTTGAGCCGATTTGGTCAAGACAGTGTTGAGATATCGTGGCAGTTGAAAATTTATATTTTGATGCCCTGAAAACAGAATTGTATGTAACCCCTTAACGATAAGTACAATTTCTAAACTCTAATCACAGGTACAACACTCTTGAAATCATAAAAAAAATGTTTAAATCTCAACAAGTTCTTCTAAAGGAGCACTTGGAAAAGATGCACGTCTGATCCAGATTAAGAACAATGCTGCCATTTCAGATTCTAAGAGAAGTTGTTTGAAGACGATGTTATACATTCTTTGATTCATTTCAAACTTTTGGGCAACTATTGTCCCATGCAAAGTTGAAAAAAAAAAAATCAAAAAACGCATGAGATATTTGAAAAAGGCAAAAACATACATTTTGTAATTTTTTTGTTTAAAAAAACAGCTTTGTACATTGTTGTATCTATAATATCCCATGCGATATAATGACCTGTAAACACTACCCTGAGATGTCGTGACTAAAGAGATTTTTTAGTGTTATAGACAGAATTGGTTGGAAATTACTTCGAGGGTATTTAAGGAACTTTTCTACACCTACAGGCAATTATTTAAACAAACAGGATTGGTTCAACCTGATTTTTTTTTTTGAAAATAAACCTCGATGATATTGCTCTATTCTATCACTTTGTAATAAACATTTGTTTGCGAAACTCAATCGATGTCAGAACTGTTTGGTTTGGGTGTACAAAATAAAACAAGTATCATTTTTCGCAAAGTGCTCATCTAAGAATACATAACACTGGAATGTTGTAACTTGATTCCAAGGCTGAAATGCATAAATATTATAATTCCAAGCATTTCAATTGGTGTACTATTAAAAGCATTCAAAATGTGAAAAAACAAGTATTACTAACTGATATTACCTTATGTTCCCATAAAAAAAACCTTCTAAAACTAACATGAAAACCAAAATTAAGCTTAACCTAGCATATTTCCACCAAACTAAATCAAATCAGTAACGCTTTTTCTCTGCTAGTAGTTTCTCAATGTCAGTAGATCACATCAAGTTTAGCTCAACTCGACCTTTTTCCCCCGTTAGCCACCCACCCACCAACAAAAAAAAATTAAAAAAATGACATTTTCATCACAGAAAGAGCCACACCACCAGAGTCCAATCAGTAGAATTTAGAAGAAACCACGTGGCGACTCGTCATTAACTTTATCTAAGCCATATTTCCAACCACTCTCTTGATATGAGGAAAGATACCGTTCAGTACCGAATTCTAGTCGGGTTTTGCCATAGAGAAGAAGCAGTGTGTATCGAGTAGTGTGCGACCACCACGTGTTAGAGGAACAAAGTTTTTCGAGGTGTGTCGAAATTTGATATAGAGCAACCAAAGTAACGAAACAAAAAAAAAAGTATGATAGTTGAGTAGAAGAAATCAGGAAACAAAAAAAAACAAAATAAAACGCTTTCAACGAGTTAATTTGCCAAACACACCAATGCCGTCGCAGAGAGTGAAACGAAACGAATAGTTAAGATTTGCCGCAAACCGAAACAGTTAACGTTGGATCGATTTTAAACCAGAATAGTCCAGTAGCGAAACAGCATCTTTTGTAAGCAGGCTCACATTTGTATTTCTACGGTATAGGGTAAGGATCAGCGCCACCTTCATTTTCCAGGCTATTTAGCATACTTAGCACCGACAACTCAACAAAACGCCATATCTGCAGAGGGATGGTGGCGGAAAGCGCATCCCGGTACATGTCTGCAAAACGTTTTTTGCCAAATATTTCTCTTTTCTAGCATGTGATACACAATAAAGAAAACAACCAGTTTTGCTAACAGAAATCGTGTTTTACTTCATTGCTTGAGTTTTAAGATTAAGTATAAGATTTCCTTAAACAGCTCGAATATTGCAGCCACGTCTTTATAGAGAAAAGCTTTCATTTTCGAAGCTTTATTTTCGAGTTTGAAAGCTTTTCGTTGGACTCTCATTCGTGCTCTTTATGTTTCACTTGAGTAAATGCCAACAACAAACCAAATAAACCTTAACATGCTGGAACACTTTTTAACCACAAATTAACTCATTTCAACGTATTATGACAATTTTTCAATAAGTTATGAATTTTAAAAACGTTTCATAATAAAATTTATTTCTTTTCTTGCACATGAAACACACAGTAAAAAATAATGTAAATTTGGAAGCTGTAATTTTGGAAGGTTGATTATTACCTCTTTCATGATGTAATTTTACCTCAATTTAGACTGAAAAAGTGCCATTACACGAGAAAAGAGGTGAAATTACACATTTCCAGAGGTAAGTTTACACCTTTTTTCTGACATAAAAGATGTACCCCTTCCCAGATGTAATATTTCCATGATTTTTTATCTGTGCAATCCTTCTCTGTTTAACATTTCTCATTTTCGAATGAGGCCTTGTAATCATTCGATAACACGTAAACGCTTCAGTTTTAACAAAGTAACTATGATAGATAGAATTTGGATAAAAAAAATGCTATGGAATCCTCTTAAGCAACCATGTGCACCCAATTATTCTTGCTATCCCCATAGATAAACGTGGGTGCGCATGGTTGCTTAAGATGCTTCCATAGCATTTTTATCCATCCCTTCTTTAAAAGATGGTGATAATATCCTATTAACTAATGTGGAGAAAGCTCAAAAAACTTGCTCAGCAGTTTGAGAGTGCTCATAATTTCAACTTGAATGTTTTGAGCAGAGCTGAAAATGTCAGGGGTCATGACGCGAGAATCGGCGACGCATACACGAATTTTTCAGATCCATTCACTGAACCGCAAAACCGTGACATAAACAAACCCGCCGCAGTCGTGAGTGCCCTAGCTCACTGAGCAGCTGCAATGCGAGGCAGTAGTCGACCAACGCTCATTCGACGTTGCACGCACACACATAAAGAAACAAGTTTTTACACAAAAAGTTGGTATTTATGCGTGGAAATGTAATTTTGAATATAAGTTATGGTTGTTTTAAGTGTTTTGCACAGTCTAGAACCATTCAATTGTTTAAAAATAGTCAAAATAGTGTTTAGAGAGGTTTTTACGAGTCAATCATACAACACGAATTGAGTGAGTGTAGTTCATTTTTTCACGTCTCTCATTCTCCAGCAGCCGACCGGCACGAGTCAGGCGGCAGTGGTTGAAAGGACACAGTAGGCTTACAGTCACATGCTAGCAGTGAACTGACATTTTGGTTTGCTTCATGTGTACGCTGGGTTGGAAACATTTTGCAGGCCTGGTTTTGAGTCCTATTGAAGAACAAATTTCAATAGAATTTCAGAATATTGTTGACAAATTTTCATCAGATGAAGTTTTTAATACGGATCTGAATGAAATAAAATCTATTATCAAAAAATTTTAGAATATGAAAGCTCCTGGTGAGGATGGCATTTTTTTCATTTTAATTAAAAAAATACCAAAAGCAACTTTAAGTAGCTTGGTCAAAATTTTCAACAAATGTTTTGATTTGGCATATTTTCCCAGTAAATGGAAAAATGCCAAAGTAATTCCGATTTTGAAACCGGATAAAAATCCTGCTGAAGCTTCAAGCTATCAGCCCATTAGTTTGCTTTCATCTATTAGTAAATTATTCGAAAAAATAATTCTTAATAGAATGATGACGCATATTAATGAAAATTCAATTTTCGCTGATGAGCAGTTTGGATTTCGCCTTGGGCATTCAACTACTTATCAGTTGTTGAAAGTTTCAAATTTAATTCGGAGCAACAAATCTGAGGGCTATTCTACTGGCGCTGCTTTTCCAGACATAGAAAAAGCATTTGACAGTGTTTGGCATAAAGGTTTGATTGCGAAATTGAAAAGGTTTAATTTTCCGATTTATATCGTGAAAATTATTCAAAATTATTTGACGGATCGTACTCTGCAGGTATGTTATCAGAATAGCAAATCTGATCAACTACCTGTACGCGCAGGCGTCCCTCAAGGAAGCATTTTGGGTCCAATTTTATACACTATTTTTACTTCTGACTTGCTTGATTTGCCCCCAGGATGTCAGAAATCACTTTTTGCTGATGATATAAGCATCTCCGCCAAAGGTAGAAGTCTTCGTGACATCACAAGAAGATTACAAAACAGCTTGGATATTTTCAATTCTTATTTGAAAGAATGGAAAATTACTCCAAATGCTGCAAAAACTCAACTTATTATTTTCCCTCACAAACCAAGGGCTGATTTTCTTAAACCAAAAAGTCATCACAATATAAAGATGAATGAGGTAAATTTAAAGTGGGAGGATCAAGTGAAATATCTTGGACTTGCTTTTGACAAAAACCTTACTTACAAGGATCACATTGAAAGTATCCAGGTTAAATGTAACAAATATATTAAATGTTTGTATCCACTTATAAACAGGAATTCTAGACTTTGTCTCAAGAATAAACTGTTAATTTATAAACAAATTTTCAGACCTGCCATGCTTTATGCTGTGCCGATATGGACAAGCTGTTGCTTAACCAGGAAGAAAAAACTTCAGAGGATTCAGAACAAAATTCTGAAAATGATTCTGAAACTTCCTCCCTGGTTCAGCACCAGTGAACTTCATCAATTAGCCGAAGTTGACACTTTGGATGTTATGTCCAATAAGATAATTGATGCATTTCGACAAAAATCATTGCAGTCTTCAGCTGCATTGATCCGCTCTTTATATAGTTTATAAGTTAGTTTTAAGGTATCCCTTTTCCCTTTTGTACATGTAGGACCTCCTACATTTGAAATCACTGAATAGCGAAAGCTACAATATTTCATGAATAAAAGAAAATTGCTAGTATTTATAATTGAGGTGAAAAGTCGTCGATTGTGATTGGACACTCAATAATATTTTAACTGAATGAATGTACATGGAAAAGAAAACTGAATAAATATAAATTTAAAAAAAATAGCATTTTTATCCAAATTTTCCATTTTTCTTATTGGCACGGAATCCACTTAAACTTTAATTCTGTCGATTGGAGCGTATTCTGATAGGCAAAATTTACCAAACCTTAGCGAAACTAAAGCATTTACTGACGTCAATTTGAAAAAGTCGAATTGTGTAATTGAGTCATGGATAAAAATTTTGCAAAAAAAAACCTCAATGACTTGAAATAAATTGCGGATAATTTTCCGCCAACTCACACGATATCAGAAAAAGTTGCCCAGACACCTCTTAGATTTTCATGAAACTTTGCTCTAAGGGGTAATTTTGGTCCATGATCACGAATCAAAGGTCTATTTTTCGTTATCTCGTGACGGTAGAGCAGATACGTTTTTCAGTGATTTGTAGCTCGAAACCGTAAAGAGGTAGAAATTTGGTGTCAAAGGAACTATTGTGTAAAATTGGACGCCCGATTTGATAGCGTTCTCAAAATTCTGAAAAAAGTATTTTTCATAACTTTTTTCAAATGTTTTAAAACCGCTGCCATTTTCCGTTACTTATCTGTCAAAAATCTTGCGTTATTTTATGTGACATTAAATGTACTTTTCGAATCTGAAATAACCCAGAAAAGTCATCTTTTCGTCTAGAACAACAATTTTCATTTTTAAACTACGTGTTTTTCTAACTTTGCAGGGGTTTGTTAGAGTGTATCAATGTTTTATAAAGTTACGCCATTCAATTACAATTTTTCTGGTGCCTGTTCAAACATGCACAGTTTTAGTGAGTTGATTTTTTGACGATTTCGTCAATTTACCGTTTTTTACGGCATTTTAGGATTCCATTCGACATTTTCATATGTTAAGCACTTTTTTTAAACTTCTCCCTATTTTTCTTTGAAAGGTCAACTTATTACCTTTTATTTGCGTAAAAAACAGCTAAACTCGGTTGAAATGACGAGCAGATATGATTTTTTAATAAAAGTGGTTTTTGCGATAATTCTAGAAAATGGCCATATTTCAGACCACCCTAACACGGCGTAGGTCACCCTAAAGGCCAAACAAAAAATGCGGGTCTAATTATTTCAGCCATGGAACTCCCAGAAAAACTTTGAACCCGATCAGAGCGCTTTTTGTTTTTTTTTTTTTCATGCTGTTTTCGTAGGATATTGCTGTATATTTATTTTCCTTTTCCGGTAAAACTGGGCAAAATTTCAAAATTCCCGGTTTTGTTATAACCCCGGGAAATCGCAGGATGGAAAAATTTTTAAATCGAATCCCAAATTTTTACATCGAATCCCGTGTAGTGGCGGGGTTGGGTAACTGCGTAGCCGTTGCGTTGCGTTGATTCGTAAAAATATGTTTTAAATCGTTTTTAATAATAACAGTGAGTCAAATATTTGTCCGAAATTTTCAAATTGTCCAAGCAAAACATTCTGACCCAGGACCGTACAGAAATTCTCAGCAAGGAAAGTGAAAATTTCAAATTTCAGACTAGGGACTCGGGACTCCTTTATCTGACCACCACAAAATTTTCCTCCGAGGGGTTAAACCGGTTATGGGACAATCCGGCTTGTTTAACGGTATTGTTCCGAAACAGTAGTTTTGGTCGAAAAATGTCAATAAAAAAGATGAAAATAATGTATATTTTGAACAAATATTGCTAAAACTTGTTCAATAGAGACTCTTAGAACATAAAATAGCAATTTTATAAAAATAGTTGTTTATAAACTAATGTTTTGATATGTTTTACTTAAAAAAAACTAAATTTAAACCAATTTTTAATATAAATTAACTAAACAAAGTTATCAGAAGTTCCAAGTTGTCACCAACTCGTCAGTTGTGTGCTATCTTGTGACAACGACCATTCAGTACTTTTCGAAAAAATCGATTTTTAAAGTTTGTTGATAAATAATTTCAAAACTATGAATGATAAAGCCAAACTTTTTGAAGCAATCGGTTTGTATACTATTGCTTAACAAATGCTCCAAGTTTCAACTAATTTGGTTACACCAGTTAAAAGATACAGTAAATAATGAAAACAAAAATCTGAAAAGCACGTGTCACAAGTGTGTTTCGAAAGTAAAATTGTACTACGTGTCACAAGTGTGCACAGAATTCCTATACAAACTAAAATAAGCTCGAATCAATGGTTTAATCGACATAATCAGTAAATTTTTATAAACAAAAGGTTGCATTGCCTTTAGAAAGTATGTGTGTACATAAATTTGTGAAAAACAAGAAACATTTTCCACATTTTCCAACAACATGTATGACGTGTCACAAGTGTGCACAATCATTTTGATGATAAATTGGTCTATGTCACAAGTGTGTATTGCGATATCCGGGCAACGGAAGCGAGTTTCCATAATCGGGTTAAAGCATCTTGTAGTGTTTGTTAAGTATAGCAAAATGTCATCATTAACTCATTTTCGACCAAAATGGTCTATGTCACAAGATAGCACACAGCTGACGAACTGGCTAGAGGTACTAGTATTTGACACAGTAACATCATTTCATAAATGAGTTCACTTGAATCGATCAGATTTTGTACAATTATTTGAACACTTTTTGGACTTTTTCAGTAAAATAATTTTGTATTTTTTAAGAAAAAGTTTTTTGCAAATCCAATAACAGTGTCTTAGTCTCAGTGAGGATAATCTGCCGCGTCGATTTAGGTATAAAACATGGTACTTTAGTTGAATTTTATGTACTTTTATATCACAAACATTTTCCGTACGGGGGGGGGTAAGGACAAATATTTGACTCACTTTAGATCACAATCGAAATGCTTCAAGGCTGGGTCCATTAACAACATTTGTATCCTTCACAGAAAACAGTACAATATATATTAGGAAGTTTCCCAATTCTGTTTATTAAGTTTCATTTTTCCTCAACAATCACGCACCTCCATCAAACTGTCAAAAACCATGAGCCTCCATCAAACTGCCCTCCAAAACATTCGGAACCTCCCTAATTTCCACCCACTCACACACCCAAAAGCACTCTCCCGAAAAGAGAGAGAAAAGAAAACTCCAAGAGCGCAAAAGCTTTCCATCTCTGCTCTCCAAAATCGCCCCCACAACATCGCAGCACAGAAGAAAACATCGAATCGTGCCCCTCTGTGCTTCGTGCACACGATGCACATCGCGGCTGCTTCCCTTATCAAAGTATGGGTGCCGACCGACGAACTCTAAACCCGACCCGACCGTGTGTCAACCAGCTGATGAGGCCCAAGGATTCCCGTTCCGTGGCAGCAACCGACCACTTTGATGTGATACTTTTACCCGTGCACACGTGCGTCCCAGCAGCAGCAGCAGCTGAAGCTCCCGGAAGTGAAGAGGTGCTCCTCAAGTGGTGTTCCAGTGGTTTGTGGTGAGTTCGTTTGATCGGTTGCAGTTCTTCGCGGTCTCCTCTTTGTGCACGTTTTCGTGGTTCGGCAGTCGGGTTTTTGGCAGCTTCGTAGACGTCCAGTTGAGCTGTACCGTGCGCGTTGTTCAGGTCGTCGTCGTCGTGTTCGTGAACAAGTGGTTTGTTCAGTGAGTGAAGTGAACGCGGTCTATCTAAATCTCCAGATCAATCGTTGCAGCTTGTTAGCGCTGATTCAAGTGGAAATTCGCTTAAGGTTCTCAGAACCAGGAATAGCGAACAACTGCTAGTAGCAGCTTAAGGTAACACATTTTATGGCCTAACCATAACGAAGGAACTTTCAATTTTAACGGTGTGCTAATGAGATTTGCGTGTTCTACCAGCAAATGACAGCAATTAGGGATTCCACAAAGGGGTAATCTGGAAAACATTTAGTGGTCAACCCACCAGAACGGTTGTAATTTTTAACAGTTTCGTGCCACTAATGCCACATTTTGTTATTTATAGTCTTTAACAACCTTGCTTCTTCCACATTCCCACTCGAAACTCTTCTCCAATTTCCATAATTCATCGCGTTTAATAAGCAATGGAATTTCAAAACGGAAGCAACCCGACCGCGGTTACTAACTTACTCCAAGAGAACGAAAGAGAAGAGCGTACAAAGCGAGCAATTCGAAGTTATGCAATATTTTCACGACCCAAACCCAGTGAGTGAATTCACTGCTACTGACTGGGGCACGTGGAATGTAGGCTTGGCTGCTATAAATTAGCTTGCGCCCAAACTTTCCGCCGCTTCTGTCCGGAGGTTGGGAGGAAAATTGATTTGGTGTCCTTGGGCGGTGGGTGGTGGAAGCGGGGTGGGGGTGGAAAAAGTGGGGAAGAGCGGGGGGCTTGTCAGTAATATCGATCAATTGATTTTGAGCGCATGGAGGGGATGGTTTGTAATGGGCACGAATGGGAGAGTAAGTTATACATTTATAAAGTGATGACCTTCTGATATGATATTGCCGGAAACGGCGTTTCTTGTTTTTTTGGAACATCGTAACGTTTTATCAAATAATAAATTGAGTTACAGAAAGAATGGATTACATACATGCATACAGCAACTTTCGTGAGAACTAAAACAGCAAATTTCATGCCAAATTGCAAATACATAAATATTACATCAGTGGTTATATTTTGGGAAAGGTTTTCCAGATTTTCGGGCTATTCTACTCGCTGGAAACGTAGTTCGGTTACTTATGCAACGATAAGACGGATGATGATTCTTTGTATTTTTTTGATTTGGATGAAACTTTGTCCATGCATTCTGTCCATGCATATGTCAAAAGAAGCAATTTTGCATCATTAGTTTTGCCATACCAGTCTCCATACAATTTTGGGGGCTGGTCATACAAAAAAGGGTATCTAAATGTATAAAATTCTGTATCTTGAGGAGGGATTTCTGATCGATTTGGTGTCTTCGGTGCAGCTGTAGGTTATGATTAGGACTTTTTGAAAACAATTTTCATCATTTCAGGTCTGATGGGTCACATATAAACCAAAAATCAAAATTTTCTAAAGCCTATAATTTTCGTATGGTCCTCAGGATCATTTTACCATCACCAACTAATACAGCGATTCCACGTTAAACAGAAAATCAAAAAAAATCATATCTAGAATTTTTTTTGAAAAGGTTCTATAAACTATTGTCTTTCATATGTTTATTGGACCTATTAAAAAAAAACTCTAGATATCTGAGCAACTCTCTACGAAATCGGCCGATTTCGACTATTTTTATTTTTTGTAATTTTTGATTTGTCTCAAACTTTGTGGGGGCCTTCCCTATGACCAAATAAGCTATTTTGCATCATTGGTTCACACATACAAGCACATACAATTTTGGCTGCTGTCCATACAAAAATGGTATGTAAATATTCAAACAGCTGTAACTTTTGAGTAAATTTTCTGATCAATTTGGTGTCTTCGGCAAAGTTGTAGGTATTGTTGAGGACTATTGAAAAAAAAAATAGGTACACGAAAAAAAATTGCAGAATTTTTTCCAACTTTTTTTTACAAAAAACTCAATTTCCCAAAATACGTATTTTTTTGATTTTCGAGATTTTTTGATATGTTTTAGGGGACAAAAATCCGCAACTTTTAAGCCATAGTGAAACATGGTCAAAAAATCTGCGCCGAGTTATGAATTTTTGAAAAAATAATGATTTTTGGAAAAAATCGAAATTACAGATTTTTTGATAAAGAGCTCTGTTTTCAAGATATAGCCTCCGAAAGTTTGATTTTAGCGAAATATTTGCAGTTTTTCGATTTTTAAAAATAGTGACCATGACACAGTGGTCGGAAACGCAAATTTAGCAGGAATAATTTATTTCCGCTTCAGGGATGCATTTTCGAGCTTCGGTGTCTAAGAAGCATTTGTTAAGAATAAAATTCTACATCTTTTGGTCAAAACGATATTAGGGTGGCCCAACAATTTCAAATATTTTCAAAATTTATCTTCGCTTCTAGATGAGATAGAGGTGTACTTTCTTCAACAGTATTGTAGTACTAGCCATTTCAAACAACTTTGTCGAAGACACCAAATCTCTATCTCTTAATCTGATCATTCTACAGCATTTCATATAAAAAGCAGTAGGGTGGCCCATCAAAAAAGTGTTTTTATTGCGTATCTTTTTTGTATTATTTTTGGCAATTTTGGTGACATGAGTGACCATTTCTAGAAATATTTTTTTTGAAAAATTCATAAAATTTGCTATAAAATTGTCTAAGAGACATTGAAGATTGGACCTCTGGTTGCTAAGATACAGCCGCTTTAAGAAAAAGAAACAACCCACCATTTTCTAATGTCGATATCTCAGCAACTAATGGTCCGATTTTCAATGTTAAAACATGAAACATTCGTAAAATTTTCCGATCCCTTCGTAAAAAAATATTTTGAAATTTTTCAAATCAAGACTAACATTTTAAATCGGCGTAATATTCAATGTTTGGCGCTTTTAAAAAGTTAGACTTGATTTAAAAAAAATCAGAATATTTTTTTCAAAAAGATCGGAAAATTTCACGAATGTTCTAGGTTTTAACATTGAAAATCGGACCTTTATTTGCTGAGATATCGACATTAGAAACCCGGGCGGAAAGTGAGTTGGTGGATATAACTTCGAACTATCTTGGCTTGTTTATTCGCATCTTGCTGTAAACTCCTCGAGTTATGACGACTTTTGAAACCGACTGCGTATCATGGAAAGTATATTCCATGATCATACTGCATTATCTACAGTTGATATTGAGCTGTAAGTGGTAGTTTTTTTGGACTTAGCAAAAATTTCGAAAATTAATTTTTTTTTCAAAAATTTTACCCGAACATCATGAAATGATTATTTTGACTTTGTTTCAAATTTATGCTGGACTTAGCAAAATTTGCAGTCACTGACCGAATTTTCAATTTCCGATACTTAGAATAATTTTCATGAGTTGATATTTTAAAGTTTGATTTCATTTATGCTGGACTTTGAAATTTTTGCGTATATTTTTTAATTCTTTACTTTTTACAGAAAAAGCATTTTTTTGGGACTTAGAAAATTTTCGGGAGTTTGGAAACATGATAAATTATTTTGATGTTTATTTTTGCTTTGAACCAAAATTTCGGAAAAATCGACGAAATTACAGGACATTTTTGTCCGATTTTTACAAAAACATCAGTTTGTTCCTAAAATAATGTCACTAACAAAACTTCTTCATTGAAATTTTGAAATTCGAAAGTTGGTTTTTAATAATTATTGATATACCCCCTACAAAAATCGTTCCGGCACTTAGAAAATTTACGGGATCCGTATCACGACAAAATTTTCGGTAGAATTTATTTGATTTTTTGGACTTAGCAAAATTTTGGCTTTTAGCCAGTAAAATTTCGGAAAATCGTCGAAATTACAGGAAATTTTCGTCTGATTTTTACAAAAACATCAGTTTGTTCCTAAAATAATGTCCCTAACAAAACGTCTTCATTGAAATTTTGAAATTCGAAAGTCGGTTTTTAATAATTATTGATATACCACCTACATAAATCGTTCCGGCACTTAGAAAATTTACGGGATCAGTATCACGATAAGATTTTTGGTAGAATTTTTTAGATTTTCAGGACTTTGCGAAATTTTTGCTCTCAGCCAGTTGAATATTTTTCAACATTTTGAAAAATTATTTTGATAAGAAACATTACCAGGCTTTTTGGAATTTTACTGTGGATTTTTGGACTTATGCAATTTTAGGAATATTTTCATAAACTGTTATTTTTAATTTAATAAATGGAATAAAGAGACTTTGGATTTTTCGTGATTTGGAAAATTATTATGACATTTTGGCAATTCAACGCTTTTTCCACAATTTTTTAATGAGTTTTTAAAGTAAAATAATTTTTCAACTTTGAAAAATCTTGTTTTGATGTAAGTGCGTATATTCCTGCAATATTACTCATATTTGTGAAGAGAAAGAAGGGGGAGGGGGTCTGAATTGTGGCGGGGTGCATTAAAAACCAATAAAATTATTTTTGGGATCAAAATCTACTTTATGAACTTGATATGATTTTTGGAAGATTTCAGTTGTTTGCTACTATAAACTCAACTTGATGTGGCATTGTTGGTCAAATAAACTCAACAAAATTTTTCGCAGATACGCCTCGAACAATTTATGTTCGTGGCCATGTTCGGTTATCTCTTAACCATACCCTGGGGTGAACTTGACTTGTTCGTGTTTTTACGAACATAGGTAGATTTTTCCAAGATGCAACTTTCTGCCCGGGAAGCAGTGAGTTGTTTTGGTGAGACTTAGAAAACTTCAATTTTCGTGTTTCTTTTCCTTTAAGCCGCTGTATCTCAGCAATCAGAGGTCCAATCTTAAATGTCTCTTAGACAATTTTATAGCAAATTTTATGAACTTTTCAAAAAAAAAAATTCTTTAAATAGTCACTATTTTAAAAATCGAAAAACTGCAAATATTTCGCTAAAATCAAACTTTCGGTGGTTATTTCTTGAAAACGGAGCTCTTTATCAAAAAATCTGTATAGTAGTTTTCGATTGCAAATTCAATTTTGCATTTAAAAATAACGTCAAATTTGTTTTAGCATGAAATTCCGATTATTTTCCAAAAATCATTATTTTTTCAAAAATTCATAAATCGGCGGCAGATTTTTTGACCATGTTTCTCACTAAAATGGCTCAAAAGTTACGGTTTTTTGTCTCCTGAAACATATCAAAAAATCTCGAAAATAAAAAAAAATACGTATTTTGGGAGATTGAGTTTTAGTGAAAAAAAAGTTAATAAAAAAATTTGCAATTTATTTTGCGTGTACCTATTTTTTCTCAATAGTCTTCAACAATACCTAATACTTTGCCGAAGACACCAAATTGATCAGAAAATTCACTCAAAAGTTACAGCTGTTTGAATATTTACATACCATTTTTGTATGGACAGCAGCCAAAATTGTATGGAGACTTGTATGGGTGAACCAATGATGCAAAATAGCTTATTTGGTCATAGGGAAGGCTCCCACAAAGTTTGAGCCAAATAAAAAAATACAAATAAATTCCATTTCCGGTTTTGGTAGAGAATTGCTCATCTACGAACGTGTTAATGGATATTCGCAATATTTTTATATGTTATGTAAAATATTACAAGAAATCACGGAAACATATTTTCAGATATGACCTCTTTGGTTCCGATACCTTCAAATTAGCAAATGATATTTTCATAGGACCTTTTGAAATATTTAGCTAGTTTTTTCGATCCTCATTGTATTTTTCCTTGAAATGCCAACAAAAAACTTTTTTTTTTGCGAAACGTGACACACCAAAATGGGTTCAGCCGATCCGGTGATATGATTTTTTTATATGTGCGTTTTGCGAAAATCAACAAAAAATGTCATTTTTTCAACCACTCAATTTCGGATGTGAGTACCCTAATCACCAAACAAAAAAATACGGGTAATATTATTTTGCCCAAGGAACTCTCATGTCAAATTTGAGTCAAATCGGAGCAATTTTGATTTGCGGCCTTCTTGTTTGACGTGGAATCGCTGATATTTTTTTTGAGCCAAGGTGCGAGATGGCGCAAAATCTGTTTCAGAAGATTTTTTTTTTTTGAAAAATCAATAAAAATCATTTTTGAAATAAAATCAAATTTACAAGTTTTAGAGATATCGTTAGTTGAAAATTATCTAGGCTCTTCTTAAAAAAAGTGTTTAGGGATGGTCCCAAGTAATTACTCAAAATTGTTTAAGAGTTATCTGGTAACTCCGAAAAAAAAGTGTTAAAAATGGAATAGAAAAAAATACTTACAAGTACACTTTTAATTTCAAAATTTGACATTAGATCTGGACTTTATGAGTACTTCGAAATAGGGTTTGTGCTGTTTTTCAAATGAAAAAACGCTCAAACATGACTATGTGGTTACTGTTTTGCGAACAAAAAATCTAAGTATCTCGGAATTCCTATAAAAATACGTTTTAATTAAGATATTTATTAAATTTTGTAAAAATGATGCCTATTTTTGAAAATTAATGTGAATTTTTCGGGACGTCTGTTTTTCATAGCTTAAAATTAAAAAATTAAAGAAATCTCTTGATTCAATTTAGATTTTTATGCTCCTAAATAGCCTTTTCATTCACAAATTGATTAAAATAGTGATTTTTGACAACAAATCTAAAAATCCTAACCTTTTCCCGATTTATTTTTTTCGGACTTTGACGAATTCCTGACATACACAATTTCATTGCCGCTCTGATCATATTTTGAATTTATTGTACAATTCTGGAGTTTTTTTTTTGAAAAGGTCCAATAAACCAAATTTTCAGTTTTTGCTTTTTGGATGTTTTTGAATACCCCTGACTCAAGGCGGTTTCAAAAACACCCAAAAAGCAAAGACTGGAAATTTGGTTTATTGGACCTTTTCAAAAAAAACTCCAGAATTATAAAAACAAATTGTAATTCCATCATCTGCATCACTTTATTTTACCATAACTTTTTTCTAACAAAACAAAAAAAATATTTTTCTTTCATTCAAACAGAACACTAACTTTTTCTCATCAGTTGAGCTATCGTTCCACACCTTTTAGTATGCAAATGACGCTCTCGCTCGTAAAGACTGAACTTAAATTGCTTGTTTTCGCCTAAACCTTCACAGACACGAAAAGTTCAGAACCTAATCTGACAGCCCGTCTGTCTGGCACAACTGATTTACATTTTTCCAATGATTAGCCGAGTTCTGTTGGGGGAATCAAGCAGCTGATAATTATTTGGCTTTTTCTTTTCAATTTAGGTTACATACCAAGCAGAAGCTTCGTTTCTTCAGATGTGCAATAACATAAATTCTCAAAATTATGTAAATTCAAAACTGAATCTTTCTCCTCATTCATTAAAAGGAACTTATTCCGTATTCATCCGACCCATAGTTCCTACCCTGATTGCTCTAGGATCAACCTATCAACACTGTACGCAATTTGAATTACTACACCTTTATCGTCCACAACAACATTATCCAATCTCACCCCACCTCGCTCAATTTGTTGAACATGTTTCATTATGAATAATTTGTGATGCCAGCCAGCCATCGACCACACTCTCCCTTTCGCTTTGAAGCCAGCAAGTTGCACATATTGTGTCTACTAAATCTTGCTTATCCCTTACGAACTATACGACCTGGCGGTTCTGGTACCTTTCCTTCCTTACTTGCACACATAATTTGCCGTTAGTTGGCCTCTGGCCCTCGTCACGCAAGTTAGCACCAGCTTAGTTTGAGCCGGCACGAGGGAAAAAAGGTCGAAAATTAGGTTCGTTTGGGATGGGATTTCGCAGCTCGTTTGAAGGTGTACGATGTACGGTACTTGCAAAAATGCCCCTAACCCTCATGTTCGGGACGCCAACGGAAACAACTCCTTGTTATCAGCCAATTTATTCACGGCAGATCAAAGCTGCAAATTAGATTTAAGTTTAGTACAATGTTGTGTTTGTGTGTGTGTGTTTGTCTTACAATTTGTTTGTTTCCTGTTTTCCGTCCAACCCGATCCGGATTTGTGTTCTACGTTTGTGTTGTAGCTGTAATTTTAGGTTAGGTTTGCACCGCGTTCCTGTTCGCTTCATATTGTGCAAGTTTTCGCATGTTTCTGTTGTTTTTCATGTTTCTATGTTTAAAACTTACTTGTACACAAACAGCGGTTCTGTCCTGGTCCTTCCTAACCCGTCTCGTCGTCCCTCCGAGGATCGCCACCCGGATCTACCCGCGTGTGGTTCCTGTATCGTGTTTGCATGTTTGCATGAGTTGTGTGTTATTTATTTCACTGTTTGTTTCAAATTAAATAACAACTTACGAATTTGTGTCCGTCTACTTGTTGTTCACCCGGCCCACAAACTCCTCTCCCGAATCCTCGATTCTAAATCAAATTCCTAATCCTCAAACTTCCAAAAAATCACTCCACTTTCCTCTCCCTGACCAACTTGTGCTTGTAAATTATGATTGTGCTTTGTTTTGGTTTGTCGTCCCTCTGCTCGTGTGTTTCGTCATTGTTTCTTCCTTCTTCCTCACGTCTCACGCGCGTGAGATGCCGTCGCGCCGTTCGTTCCCACGCAGCAGCATGGTGTCGACCCCGTCGCGGCAGTGAGCGGCCTCAACATTCCCCGGCCCGTAAACCCGGTTCCGAAGCCTCTGAAGCAGGTTTACCCTCGATCTCCAGCACGGCCAGCCTCGCTGTCGCGCGCTTCACCAGCCCGCTGTTGATTCGCACCCATGCTTGGCGAATCCTCCCGTCGCCGGACACGATCGGCTCTTCGACCACTCCGCGAATCCAGGACTTCCTGTTATTCCCGTCCACGATGTACACCAGGTCGCCCGCCTTCAGCGGCCTCGACTCACCGAACCACTTCGTGCGTTGATTCACCGACGGCACGTACTCCTTGATCCAGCGCTGCCACATCACATCTGCCAACTGTTGCGACCGCTTGTAGGCGTCACGTAGAGCTTCTGCAGGGTGAGGGGATGGCGGAACCGTGTTGGGTTCGTTCGGTGAAACTCCTCGGATGAAGTGATTTGGTGTGAGGGCCTCCGCCTGCGACGCTTCTTGAGCCACGTACGTGAGCGGACGTGAGTTTATCATGTCCTCCGCTTCCGCCAGACAGGTCATCAGAATCTCGTCCGTCAGCCGCCGCCCGTCGTCCAACGCCTCCAGCGCCTCCTTCACAGAGCGGACCAGACGCTCCCAAACACCCCCCATGTGGGGTGCAGCGGGTGGGTTGAAGGTCCACTTCGTTCTCGACGTTGTCAGCACCTCGGCGCAGTCGTTCCCGATGCTCCGCACCGTCTCCACCAGCTCCTTGCTCGCGCCCCGAAAGTTCGTTCCGTTGTCGGAGAAGAACTCGACCGGAGGGCCTCGACGACAGATGAAACGGCGAATCGCCATCAGACACGTTTGTGCCGTCAGCCCATACGCCACCTCCAGATGCACCGCGCGCGTGACGAAGCATGTGAACAGCGCTACCCAACGCTTCTCGGACCGACGTCCCACTGACACGTCGAGCGGACCCAGATAATCAACCCCGACGTAACTGAACGGGCGAAGATTCGGTGTGATGCGTTGCACAGGAAGCGCCGCCATCCTTGGAACCAACGGCTGATTGCGGTGCACCTTGCACCAGACGCACGCCGCCGCCACTTGTCGAACCAGTGTGTTGACCCCCAGAGTGAAGAAACGCTGGCGCAGCTCGTTCTTGATCGTCTCGCGATATCCGTGTCCGAACTTCTGATGGTAGTGCTGGACAATCATCCGGGTGACATGGTGATCCTTCGGTAGAATCACTGGGAATCTCAGATCGAAAGGCAGAAACTCCGCGTTCTCGGTTCTACCCTCCATCCGCAGCAGGCCGTTTTCGTCGACCAGTGGAGTCAGCTTGTACAGCGGACTTGATTTTTCGAGGGCGAGCCACTGATCCGCCGGACGATCCTTGTTCCTGGTCAGCACTTTCACCTCGTCGATGAAGCTCTCCGCCTGCACCATCTTCAGCAGGTACACCTCCGCCTGCTTGTACTCGTCCTGCTGCAGAGCCACACGTACCGATGGTACCGTCGTCGGTCTCAGCATCTTCGCCTGCGCCTTCGTCGCACGCAGCGTCTCCATCGGCAGCCCTTTCGTTTTCCGCTTGAGGTTCGACACGAAACGGTGAGCGCACGCCATGGTCCTCACCAACATCGTCCACCTTGAGAAGTGGTTCACCTCCACGATGGTGTCCACCACCTTCACGTCGTGTAGAAGAAGATGCACGCGAAGTTCCTCCGTGGTGTTCGGTGGGGGCAGGCTTTTCTTCGGCCAGTTTACTTGCTGGTCGTGGATGAACCTCGGGCAGCAGACCCACGGACTGTCGGGCCGGACGTTCGGGTCCTTGCCCCACTTCGTCAGGATGTCGGCGATGTTGTGTTGTGTCGGGACGAAGTTCCAATCCATCAGCGACGTCATGCTCAAAATGGCACCAATCCGAAATCCAACGAACTGTTTGTAGCGACGCTGATCGGAACGGATCCACGAAAGGACGACCGCCGAATCAGTCCAGAAAAAGGTCTTGCTGATCGGGAAACTGTGGTTGTCGTGAATCGCCTGGGACATGCGCGCCGCAAGTACACACGACTCCAGCTCCAGACGCGGGATGGACAGCATTTTCAGCGGCGCCACCTTGGACCGACTCATCACCAGCGCCACCACCACTTCGCCCCGGACAATCGCTCGGAAGTACGCCACGCATCCGTATGCCTTGTCGCCCGCATCCGCGAAGATGTGCAGCTGAATCTCCTCAATCTCGTCCCACCGCGCGTTCCCGAAGTAGCACCTTGGTAGTTTGAAGTGCTTCGCGTCCGCCAAAATGTTGATCCAACGCAGCCACCTCTGGAAAGCCAGCTCGTCGATCATTTCGTCCCACTCGCACCCCGTGCGCCACAGATCTTGCACCAGGATCTTCCCGAGTATGGTGATCGGTCCGAGGAATCCCGCTGGATCGAATTGCGCCATGACCACACTCAGCACGATCCGCTTGGTCGGACGTCGCTCTCCCGCCAGAACGTCATGGAACTCCGGCTTCGAGGCCACCGCGAAACAGAACACGTCCTGATCCGGTTCCCAGACTATGCCGAGTACACGCTCGTAGAAAGCCGACTTTTCCTGGTTGAAGTGCACGGATGTCTTCACGCTTCGTTCTCCCATCGCGTCCAGCACCTTTTTCGAGTTCGACACCCAGTTCCGGATGTTGAAACCTCCTTTCGAGTGGATGAACTTCACCTCGTTGGCCCGCCGAATCGCTTCCTCGACCGTGTCCACCGAGTCGTAGTAGTCGTCCACGTAGTGTCGCTCCTTTATTGCCGCAGCTGCTTCCGGGAACTCCTCCGCATACTGGTCCGCGTTCAAGTTCTTCACGAACTGAGCCGAACTTGGGGAGCAAGCCGACCCGAACGTTGCTACGTCCATGACGTACACCTGCGGAGCGTCGGCAGGGTTCTCGCGGAACAGGAAGCGTTGAGCTTGCTTGTCCTCCTCTCTGATCCTGATCTGATGGTACATTTCTTGGATGTCACCACCCAGCGCGATCGGTCGTTCTCGGAAACGACACACCACTCGTGGAAGCGGCACCAACATGTCCGGTCCCTTGAGCAGCTGTGAGTTCAGCGAGACACCCCGCACCGACGCCGCCGCGTCCCAAATCAGTCTTGTCTTGTCCGGCTTCCGAGGGTTCAGGACGACGTTCAGTGGCAGATACCAAACGGCGTGGCTGGGCGTCCCCTTCAGCTCCTCGGCCGTTGCTTTGTGCGCGTACCCCTTGTTCTGGTACTCCGCGATCTGTTGAGAGACGTTCTGCTTCAACGTTGGATTCTTGTCCAGCTTTCTCTCCAACGCCTGCAGCCGCCGCGTTGCCATCGGGTAGCTGTCCGGAAATCGCCGCTCGTCCTCGCGCCACAGCAGACCGGTTTCGAACCGCTCTCCGGTGCGCTTCGTCGTCGTCTCCAAAATCTTCTTCGCTCGTTGATCTTCGGCAGACTCCGGCACCGCAAACGACGCAACACCAGCTTCGTCCAGGACGTACTGGTCCCTCATCATGTCGTGGAGTTCTTGGTTACTGGCCGGTTTGACGACATGCAGATTCAGGAACGTATGCACCAAGGGCTTGGGTGTATCAGGTCCGTACACGGTCCAGCCGAGCTTTGAACGGACAGCAATCGGTTCGCCTTGTTGACCGACTCTTGATTCCAGCGGCGCGAAGAGATGGATATTGTCAAGACCGATCAAGATGGTCGGTTTCTCCTTGACCTGCTCCGCAACCTGTACGCCCGCCAGATGACCGTACCGCTTCTGCACCTCCTTAAACCTCACATCTTGCTGCGGCAACTGCAGCTTCGAAACCGTCCGCACGTTCTCCAACTGGAACATCTCTCTCGAACCTCTGGCCGCAAGCGTCAGGCTCACCCGACGAGATTGGTTCTCGTGCCGATCGATCTCGGCTGTCCAGGACACGACCAGCGGCTCCAGCTTTCCTTGCAATCCCAGCTTGTTGGCCACGTACTCCTCCATGAGTGTACTCGACGATCCTTCGTCCAAAAACGCCAGAGTGTTGAACGCCTTGCTCCCCGCGTACATGGTGATCGGAATGGTCCGGAAGATCACCCCGCCGTCGACCTTATGCGTGTTGCAGTCAACCCGCTGGAACTGCCTCGCAGCTTCCTCGCGGTGAAGTAGCGGATGATGTTGTCCTCGACAATTTCCGATCTGGCATCGCATTTTCGAATGGCACGCGCTGTTGCCATGGCTACTCAAGCACACAGTGCAAAGCTTCAAGCGCTCCACGGTCTTCATACGCTCAGGCACCCGCATTCCTAGGAACTCGCTACAGTTCCGTATCAAGTGATTGGTTTGTTTACAGACGTAGCAAGCCATGCTCGTTCTGCCACCCGCCGCTTTCTCTTTCGTCGCTTCGTGCAGGTGCACGAACTCGTTCCGCTTGCCCTTCCCTCCGTGTACTTTCGTCGGCTCCTGAAGCGAGAGCGTCGCAAACTCGGCCACCTCCGACACGTCCTCGACCAGTTCCGACAAAAAGTCGGACAGCATTCTCAGCGGAGTGTTGACCTTTCCTCGCCTGTAGCGCACCCAGTCGAGCTGATGACCTGTCGGTAATCTTTCAACCAGCTCCTGGACCAGCATCGGGTTGTTCAGATGATCCTTCATGCCCGACACTTCCAGGTGATCACACAGTTGCTTGATGGTGATCCCGAAATGGATGAACGTGTCGAGATTTTCACTCGTGGGAGCTGGCGCGTTCCGTACCTTTTGCAAAAGCGCCCGAAGCAGCTTCTCCGGCCGGCCAAACATGTGTCGCAAGTCTTCGATGACATCCGGCACCGCATCCGGCAGCACGAGCCGACCCTGCACCAACGTCAGCGCTGGCCCTTCAAGACAATCCACCAACCTCTTCAAGTTGTCTACGTTCGTGAATCCGCAGGCTTCAGTGGTGTACTTGAAGCTGCTTATGAAGAGAGGCCACACCTCCGGCTCCCCGGAGAACTTCGGCAGATGTCGCGACATGGCTTGTCTAGCCGCCAACTGCTCCTTCGTCAACTTCGTGGCCGGTTTCCCCGGCCCGTCAGAGACCTCGCGCGATCCGGAAACCGGTGTCGTCGGGTCCTCCTTCTCGTCGCTCTCATCACCACTGCTGTCGGGATCGGAATCGCTGAGTTTGGGGACGGGTAACTTCGGCTTTCCTAGAACTCCCTTCGGAGTGTCCGTCGAGCCCGCGCCCGCTCCCTCGCTCTTGCCAGCCGGTGGATCCACCGCGGCCTTCTCCAGCTTCTGCTTGCTCTTCTTGATGAGCTTCTTCATCTCCTTCTGCTTCGCGAGGAACTCTTCCTCCGCAGCCTTCTGCCTATCCAAAAACTCCTGCTCCATCTTGAGCTTCAGCGCGCGCACCTCGTTCGCCGCCGCAAACTCCCTCTCCTGCATCTCTCTCTCGATCCGGAGCTCCTGCTCGGCAAAACTCTTCTCCATCTCGATCCGCTTCATACGGATCATCACCTCCTGGGCCATCTTCTTCTCCCGCTCCACTCGTTCCAACTCCAACTGTTCCAGCACGTCCTTCGGCAGGTCAGCAGCGCCGGAAGTAGTGCCCGCATCGCTCTTCGGCTTCTTGGCGTTCTTCCGGGTCTTTGGCACATGCAGCGACTGAGAACAGTTCGGGCAAAAGTAATTCTCAACTTTTCCCGTTTCTCCAGCGCACGCCAAATGTGCCCAAAGCCGGCAAGCTTCGCACTCCACCGTCTCAACGTCGTCACCCTTCGCTTCGCCGCAGACTACGCAGTCGGCTGGAACAACCGGCTTGGGTTTCGGGGGCATCCTGAACCGTTCCACGCCGGAAACAAATTCTTTGATGATGTTCGGGACGCCAACGGAAACAACTCCTTGTTATCAGCCAATTTATTCACGGCAGATCAAAGCTGCAAATTAGATTTAAGTTTAGTACAATGTTGTGTTTGTGTGTGTGTGTTTGTCTTACAATTTGTTTGTTTCCTGTTTTCCGTCCAACCCGATCCGGATTTGTGTTCTACGTTTGTGTTGTAGCTGTAATTTTAGGTTAGGTTTGCACCGCGTTCCTGTTCGCTTCATATTGTGCAAGTTTTCGCATGTTTCTGTTGTTTTTCATGTTTCTATGTTTAAAACTTACTTGTACACAAACAGCGGTTCTGTCCTGGTCCTTCCTAACCCGTCTCGTCGTCCCTCCGAGGATCGCCACCCGGATCTACCCGCGTGTGGTTCCTGTATCGTGTTTGCATGTTTGCATGAGTTGTGTGTTATTTATTTCACTGTTTGTTTCAAATTAAATAACAACTTACGAATTTGTGTCCGTCTACTTGTTGTTCACCCGGCCCACAAACTCCTCTCCCGAATCCTCGATTCTAAATCAAATTCCTAATCCTCAAACTTCCAAAAAATCACTCCACTTTCCTCTCCCTGACCAACTTGTGCTTGTAAATTATGATTGTGCTTTGTTTTGGTTTGTCGTCCCTCTGCTCGTGTGTTTCGTCATTGTTTCTTCCTTCTTCCTCACGTCTCACGCGCGTGAGATGCCGTCGCGCCGTTCGTTCCCACGCAGCAGCATGGTGTCGACCCCGTCGCGGCAGTGAGCGGCCTCAACACCTCATCTGCTCAATAAATTTCAATTTCATCATCTATTGAGCATCATAATGATTATGTGTTCATGTGTTTTATAGGAAAATATGTATATTCTATGTACATTTTTATGTTTAGCCTTTGTGTTTTGACAGCATAAATAACAGACAGCATAAATAACAGATTTAATATTGCTTAACTTTCTACATCTGAGCTGGCGTCTTTCGCTGAGGGTTAACCATCGAATTAAATCCCCGAAGCACTGGCAACATCGTGGCCATTTCACCTGGCCGTTTTTGCACCTGGACCTGTAGACCTGGGCCAAAGCTGGACAGGAAATAGAGTAAACCACCCACTCTTCACTAAACGCGAAAGGCGGAAGGAAAATCAGCCCGGGCAGCACAGCAACTACTCCTGACATTATGCAAACCGAGAAGTAGTACACCCCCGCGGCAGGTCATAGAAGAGGATCACCACCCCCTTCCGTCCCTTCCTTTCTCTGAGGCAGTGTGAAAGATACCACTTCACCCGTCCACTTGGGCACGTGTTCATGGAGAAAGAAGCAGGCTCCGGCCCAGGTGGGATGAGATGTGAAGTTTCTCCTTCTCCTTTTTTTTCCTCTCGGGTGGAGCTGCCCGAGAAAAGGTCCTTGAAGATGGAAAAAAAAGTGCGGGGCAACGTAACGTAACGTAATCAGGCTACACGGGCCCGCTCCGGGAAACCAAGCCATCCCGTGGGAAAAGGAAAAATGGGTTCAAGGTGAGCAGAAAGAACCCCATCGATTGCGACGTGCGGTGGTAGAATGTGGATGCGGTAGATGGATGGATGATGAAAGCAAGAAAAAGAGGAGGATTCGGTCACTTGAAAGATTCTGTGGCGCCTGTACTTCCTGTACAGCTGGGAAAAGTACAAATGTTGCAATTTATCTTTAGATGGAACACACATAAAAAATCTCAATTCTGGCAAAGCGTTGGGAAATCCGAAACAATTTCATTTGGCACTTGCTTCATTCAATCGGTGGTGAAAAGTGTGAGTGAATCGGACTGCAAATTCAACGTCGAAATAAAACTTTTTTTCTTCAACGTGAAGACTTCCATCATTGCCATGATTTGTCGTTCAAAGATATACATTTTGACGTCAAAATTCCTTCTACAAGTTGTTTAGAATAGTGTCCTTAACATGCTGATTCCTTTTGGTAACGATTATACCATTCCTTGCGAAAGTATGGAAATCATCATTAATCAATGATTGCCAACTAGGACGACAATGATTGTACCACAAAATTATATAAATTTTGAAACGCATTTGACGAAGTTGACTTTATAGCTGTCGGCAACCATTGCTAGTACCAACCACTAGCGTCTTCCTTTTTATCTACAAGGCTTGTCACTTAGTAGCAACCCAGTTCAGATAGATACAAGTAAAACTATATGTGTTCCGAACAGTAGTTATAGAGCGTCCAATTTCCCGTCCCGGGAAAAAAATTCCTGGGAATTCCCGGGATTTCCCGAAAAAAAATATTTCCCGTTTCCCGGGAAATTTGTAAATTTCCCGTTTCCCGGGAAATTTGTAAATTTCCCGGGAATTCCCGAAATTCAAGCAAAAGTATACATTTTATTAAATTTTTGGAACTATTTTTTGAAATTGCTCTAAAAAAATAATAAATGAACAAACTCAAAATGATTTTGTTCAATTAAATGTATTGTTTGGTTTATATATAATTAATTAGATTATCAGAAATTATGATATCAGAATTATTTCTGGTAATATTATTTTTTGAAGCAACTGGGAATAGATCTTGCTTAAAGAATATTACATTATTACAATTTAACAGATTGATGTTATTTCATCAAAACAATATTAATTTCTTACCTCGAAATTAATTGAGATTTTTTTACGTTTTTGTATGAAAATCGAATTTGTGCAAAAAGAATTCATTCAATTGGTTGAATACCTAGTACTAAAGAAATTACAATTTGAAGTCAAAGAATTATGGAGCACTGGTGCAACTACAGCTGTTAGAGGGTTAAATGTGAAAAAATAGAAGACTTTTTGTGGAATGATGTTGATTTATCGTATAATTTAAATCATGTTGCATAATAATACAAAAAAATCATTGAAAAATTACTTTCTATTGCAAAAATATATTCAAAGCTTAATATTTTATATTTGAAAACATCGGGTTGTTTATCTAGAGTAAAACCAACACTGAAATGCTTTACCATTTGTTCAAGAGCTGAAACCAGTATTTGTCATGAAAAACATAATTTCTGCATGTTTTTTTTTTTCTCATTTCAATAAACTTGTCATAGAGGCAAGTTTAAAATTTCTCATCAAAAAATACCAAAATACATTTTCTTATAGTTGCAGTCAAGCTGTTAATTGATCTTCACACTTATTTAAACCATTGATGTTGATGTCCTATACAATTTTGTTGCAAAATATTAATTAAAACCAAACCATAACAACTTTCAATGAATTTAAAATTTCCCGGGAATTCCCGGGATTTCCCGGGAAATTGGCTGAAAATTTCCCGTTTCCCGGGAAATTTGTAACCCCGGGAAATTGGACGCTCTAAGTAGTTAGTACCAAATGCGATTCCTTGAAGCTGATACAGTTACAGGCCTATCAACTAGTAATCTACGAAAGTAAACTGTAATGACAGAGTTAATTGAAAGGCTTATTTATATTTGCTTTGAAAACCAGCTCGTTTTTCTTCATAACTGATTTTAATGTTAACCCATATTATCAAAACGATAACTCGTCCAGCTCAAACCTTTGTAGGGCTAAGAGGTGGGACCATCATCATCATCATACAAGGACTTTCCGCCCTGGGTTCCTAAGTGTCACTGTTAAGACATTAGGTTGTATTATTGTCAAGATACCACGATGTCGCAAAACTGTTTTGGCCAAATCGGCTAAATTTTTTGGTGAGAACTCGTTCCCGGTACCGTGTACATGACGGAGGCCGATTTTCAAAGGTTTTTCAATAAGATAAAAATATTTTCATGTTTTTCAGAAGCAAAATCGTTTTTTTTAAGCAACATATCAAAACATATCCCAGGCGGTCCCGGTGGCATTTTTCGAGACGAGATTTGTCTGACCACGTCTTCCGTCGGATGGGGAAGTAAATGTTGGCCCCGGACTAACCTAAAAAGGTTAGGTCGTTAGCTCAGTCCAGGTGTAGAAATCGTCTCCCTGGGTTCTGCCTCGGTGGAGTCGCTGGTAGGCAGTTGGACTAACAATACAAAGGTCGTCAGTTCGAATCCCGGAATGAATGGAAGCTAAGGTGTAAAAAGAGGTTTGCAATTGCCCCTACAATCAAGCCTTCGGACACCTAGTTTCGAGTAAGAATCTCGCAATCGAGAACGCCAAGGCAAAGCTGTAGAGCGAAAAATTTGATTTTTTTTTATCAAAATCAGGCTTCGTCATGCACACGGGATATGGCTTCATCTCAAATTTCAGCCAATTTGGTCTATCTATTTATTTATTTATTTATTCGTCAAACATACGTAGACTACATGATCGTTGCTTAGTTTCTAATTACAAGGGGGGAACATCTATCTTTGATTGTAGAACTGGTTTTTCATGGTGGATTTTGTCATTGTGAAATCGATTATGTTATTATATTTGTTATAAGTCTCCATCATTCTATTCATGGGCCCGTGTTTAGCGTAGTCAGTTCTGTGAAAATGCAATGCGAATGGCTCACGTGCTCTCAATACGCGTGTGGGTTCATAGAAATTTAATGTTTGTAACAACTCTGGAGAATTAATTCGGTTTGCAATTAGATCATTTACGAACGAAAGAGAAGCGAATTCACGACGCTTTACAAGTGTTTCTAAGCTTATTAACATACAGCGTGCAATATACGAAGGAAGGGAAACACTGTCCACCCTAGTTTACGAAGAGCAAATAGTAAAAATTGTTTTTGCACTGATTCAATACGGGTTTCGTGTGTTTTGATGTGTGGACTCCACACGACGCTACAATATTCAAGAATAGAGCGAACATAAGCTATGAACAATGTTTTCAATGTATAGGGTCCTTAAAGTTATAACTGAATCGTTTTATGAAGTTGAGCATATTAGTTGCTTTGAATACCATCGTGTTGTAATGTTCGATGAAAGTCATTTTAGAATCAAGTATGACTCCTAAATCTCTAACATTTGAACAGGTTTCAACTATCTGGTTGTCTAGTTTTACGTTTATATTTGGCTTATTTATTTTTCTGCTGAACAAGATCGATGTACACTTTTAATGTTAAGTTGTAAAAGGCTACGACAGCACCATTCAAAGAATATGTTGATTTCGTTCTGGAATCTTGAAGCGTCAGTTTCGTCTTTAATTTTCATAAACAATTTCATGTCATCTGCGTAAATCGAAACGTTGATATGCTTAAATATAAAGGATACATCATTTACGTAAAGAATAAAAAGTAATGGGCCTAAATGAGAGCCTTGATGAGATATCGTGGCACCCATAAATCAACTCTCGCATGGTAATGTTTCAAGCTTAAATTTTATGTTAGTCACTTTAATCATGGAATATATTCATGAAACGTTCAGGAGTGATGGAAAATCATCTTTTAGGTGGATTTTATATATTTTCTGTATTTTGATATATTGAGATTTTCTACATGTATGTAACCCATGACCGAGCCACGTAGCCCAGTGGTAATGCTTCCGCCTCCCAAGCGGTAGATCGGGGTTCAAATCCCGGCTCGGACCAACACAACTGGTGATCTTTTCCCTTCTGGATTCGATTGCTTAGTAAAGGGAAGGCAGTGTATCGTCGCAAACTGGACCTTATCAAGACACCTTAGGAAGACAACCTATGGGATGTTAACATCAACTAGGGTTGCGAATGAGCGAGCGCTCACGGAAAGCGTGCTCGCTCCAGCTGGAGCGTGAGTTTTTATCAGGTAGCTCGTGCTCGCTCACGCTCACCGGAGCGTTTTGCGCTCACGTGAGCTGGTGAGCCAAAGTAGGTAGTTGTTTTTCCCTGTTGAAGCATCTGCCTGTTTGAAACGAAGTTTCTAGAACTATCTCAGCACAGGCAGCAAAAACAAACAAGAAAGTGGTCAAACAAACAAAAGTAAGCAATAAAATGAATTTGATCGGCGAAATATACGTTCTATTTAAATTCAGAATTAGCCAAGGCGCAGAATGATTCACTCTTGAATGTGCTAACAAAGAGCTAACTCATTCTTAATGTAAAAAATCATTGACGTGAAGAGATATTTACAAAAAAAATAATTTAATTTAATTAATTGACAAATGTTTATTTTATGTTTTTAGAATCCAGAGTTTTGATTCAAGGCGGTTTTAAAAACACCAAAAAAATTGTTTTATTAGACCTTTAAAAAACAGTAGCAAACTTTATAAAAGTTATAATCATCCCTCGTATTCGGAACATTTTAGAGAATGTCCATATTGAAAAAAATATTTATTGAATCTGTAATTAAATATTTTCAAAACTTGGTAGCGGAAGTGTTCGATATAATTTACTTGACGGAAGAGGAGCCACCCTTTATGTGATAAAACATAACAATGACAATTTATATTATTTCATTCAAATGGGTTATTTCAAACACTAGCAATTTGGAGGCTTTTTGTAAAAAGAGAACTGTTTCAACAATTTTACCCTATTTTCTAGAATGAGAAAGAGAAAGATTAACTTTATAAAAATGATCAGCCGTTTCCAAGCACTGAACGATTTATTAAACGGAATGACTTTTGTTTAATGGTTGCTCATTCTGATCTACACGCTGGAATGGTAGCCAACATACTGTTTAGGTACATAAAACAGTTTAATTTTATATTTAAATCAACCATGCATATCACATTGAATCGAACTTACCCCAGCATAAATCTTCTTGAATTATTTCATTGTTTTGTAAGTTTTTCTAAGGTTTACAGTCCTTTTTGCTCACGCGATCATACCCTTCCTTTGTTTCCACTGACATGCTGCGCCTGAAGTACAAAATCTAACTAGGATTGAAAAACAAAAAACTGTCTCAAAAAGATTCGATTCAAAACGATTCGCGATATTTCCAAAGTGAGCGCTCCGTGAGCGAAAAATGAGCGCGAGCGCGAGCGTGGGGCAAACGCGAGCTGAAAAAATCGGAGCAAACGTGAGCGCGGGCAAACGTGAGCTAGCTCGCGCAGCGCTCCTCCTCACGAATGAGCGAAAAGTGAGCGCTCACGAGCGCGTGAGCGCGTGAGGAACGCAACACTGTATCAACCTTAACATCAGGGCTGTGGAGTCGGAGTCGGAGTCGGAGCCGGAGTCGGTGGAGTCGGGTCTTTTTGGGGACCTGGAGTCGGAGTCGGAATCGGAGTCGTCAAAACTCGAACAGCTGGAGTCGGAGTCGGAGCCGGAGTCGCCTAAATTTTAAGAGCTGGAGTCGGAGTCGGAGTCGGAGCCGAAGATTTCTGATAACCCGGAGTCGGAGTCGGAGTCGGAGTTATCTTAAATTCAACAAAAACTGTGTTTTTTATTGTTCAGTATTTACTATATCGACGTCGTCGTGCTATCTTGTCGCACCCGCCATTTTGACGTTCCGAGAAAAACGCGTTTTAATGTTTGACCTTGAATATTCAAAAACGAGAGCACGCAATGTAAACAATAACAAACACGTTTTGTTTGGCTCACCATTCTGTGCATTGTCCCAAAGTTTGGTTGAAGTTGGTTGCTGGAGTCCCGAGTTATAATTACAAATGTTTACGGTAGTCTAGCTTGTACGTGCGACAAACGCATCCTGACTTTCCTGACCTGAAATCCTTTGGCCTTTTGTCGCACTTACATCAATTTTCATGGAGTGACAAGATAGCACGACAAGATTGAAACTACTTTCATATGTAAAGTGACAAAAATGCACGGAGTTTTTCGGTTTTTGTTGAATATCTCAGGATTGAAATCGAATTTTGGGGATCTGTGAAGGTCAAAAGGTGAGGCATTGTGAGCTGCACAAAATGGCGTTCTTAACTCAATTTGGCCCAAAATGCACGTACGACAAGTTAGCACGATGGCGACGATATAACAGCTTGATTTACAAAACTTCTTTTGTTTTTAATTGTTTTTAATTGTTTTTTACGTCGCATGCAATGTGTCGCCATTTTTTCATTTTTTTAAAGAGATTTATCAGATGCCATTATGTTTTTGAAGCTTTTTATTGTTATTGGAAAGCTCTTATTGTGTTATTTCACTATAATCACTAAATGACAACCTCTTACCCAAATATGTAGTATCATAATTAAAAAAATATATTAAAAATATTGGTTATGTAGTCAGACATATCTAACTGATTCTTGACTGCTTCCTTTTGCTTATATTTATGTGCCCTTCCAATTCAAATTTGACCAAATTTCATCCAGTTCTTTCTGAAAAAAGAACCCACACAGCCATCTTTTATCCCGATAGCGAATGTCTTTGAGGTTTTAAGTTAAATCATTTTTTAGGAAAAAAAATACGAGGTACATAAAAAGATTACAAATAGTAATTACTGTTTTGGGAAATCGAAAAAGAGTCACTGACAGTTTAAATTTTGTAACAAATAATCAACGAAAATAACAATCTCTTACTTGGAACTCAATATGCGCATTTTGTTTATAACTGAGTACAAGAAAATCAAAGTGTTGCATTTAAAATAATTGAAACTAGCAAAAAATATCAAAAGAAGTTGCAACTAATTTTGAAATAATCATTGAATGTTGATGTTGATGTTGATATTAGGTAAACTATTTTGATATCGTTGCAAATTATCGTTGAACAAATCTCAAGACTTCAGTACAAAAATTAACTAATAAAAAAATGTTTAGAACAAAATGTAGGATATTAATTTATTTTTCAAATATTATTGGGTAATTCTCTACCAACTCACACGAAATCGGGAAAAGTTGCCCCGACCCCTCTTCGATTTGCGTGAAACTTTGTCCTAAGGGGTAACTTTTGTCCCTGATCACGAATCCGAGGTCCGTTTTTTGATATCTCGTGACGGAGGGCGGTACGACCCCTTCCATTTTGAACATGCGAAAAAGAGGTGTTTTTCAATAATTTGCAGCCTGAAACGGTGATGAGATAGAAATTTGGTGTCAAAGGGACTTTTTGTAAAATTAGACGCCCGATTTGATGGCGTACTCAGAATTCCGAAAAACGTATTTTCATCGAAAAACACTAAAAAGTTTTAAAATCCTCCCATTTTCCGTTACTCGACTGTAAAATTTTGGAACATGTCATTTTATGGGAAATTTAATGTACTTTTCGAATCTACATTGTCCCAGAAGGATCATTTTTCATTTAGAACAAAATTTTTCATTTTAAAATTTCGTGTTTTTCTAACTTTGCAGGGTTATTTTTAGAGTGTAACAATGTTCTACAAAGTTGTAGAGCAGACAATTAAAAATTTTGATATATAGACATAAGGGGTTTGCTTATAAACATCACAAGTTATCGCGATTTTACGAAAAAAAGTTTTGAAAAAGTTACTTTTTGCGTTTCTCTTTGTTTCGTCGTCCGTGTCTGTCGCGGGTGACCATGAATGGCCATGATCGATGACGACCAACTTTTTCAAAACTTTTTTTCGTAAAATCGCGATAACTCGTGATGTTTATAAGCAAATCCCTTATGTCTATATATCAAAATTTTTGCAATTGTCTGCTCTACAACTTTGTAGAGCATTGTTACACTCTAAAAAATAACCCTGCAAAGTTAGAAAAAACACGAAATTTTAAAATGAAAAATTTTGTTCTGAATGAAAAAATGACCCTTCTGGGACAATGTAGATTCGAAAAGTACATTAAATTTCCCATAAAATGACATGTTCCAAAATTTTTTACAGTCGAGTAACGGAAAATGGGAGGATTTTTAAAACTTTTTTAGTGTTTTTTTCGATGAAAAATACGTTTTTTCGGAATTCTGAGTACGCCATCAAATCGGGCGTTTAATTTTACATAAAAGTCCCTTTGACACCAAATTTCTATCTCATCACCGTTTTAGGCTGCAAATTATTGAAAAACACCTCTTTTTTCGCATGTTCAAAAATGGAAGGGGTCGTACCGCCCCTCCGTCACGAGATACCAAAAAACGGACCTCGGATTCGTGATCAGGGACAAAAGTTACCCCTTAGGACAAAGTTTCACGCAAATCGAAGAGGGGTCGGGGCAACTGCTGTGTGAGTTGGCGGAGAATTACCCTATTAAAAAAACTAAATCAAAATATTATCAACCCATAAGAATTTTCTCATACTATATGTCCCACGGCAATATGACGGAAGGTGATAATCATTGAAAATCAATGTACCTTAAAAAAATGAAATACTTGTGACCTAATAGATATTTTACTTGTGGATATTTGTTTTTATTACATTTTAAGTTTTTTCATACATTTTGATGGAGGCGCAAGATCATTCATAAAGCTTCGTTTTAGGTGAAGATTCACGAAGTATCGTGCGCCTCCTTGAGCATGAGCATGAGCATGAGCATGGTTGACTGCCAATGAGCTGCTACTCCGTTATTGACAGATCAGCTGAAGTTAAACAATGAATCAAAAATGATCAGTGGGAGCCAACCATCCGTTCACTGTTTAACCTCTGAAGATCCCTACTTTATTAGTCAATACCGGCGCCCTCCCAAGAAGCCTGCAGTTCAACGAAAGGGAGGAATGTTAGTCCGATAGTTGAAGTTGCAGACTCATCAAGTACATAGTTATTCGCTATATACTTGTTGATACCGCTTGAGACCGTTGAATCCACAGCATCTCCTTCAAGCATCACGTAATTATTATTTTTTTGGGTTAGTAGGATAAGGTATTGGCTTTTCGATGCCTCCCGAGCTACGATGCTATGGGGAGGACTTTCATAACAGACCCGTCGGCGAGCCTTCCGAGCAACGATGCTATGGGAAGGTCTTTTTGGTTAACACACAAAGTCACTCACACACAACTATTTCACTCCACTATTAATTAATCCAAAATGTCAGTCTTTCGATCATTATATAGAAATGGCTTTTTCACCATAAAAATAAAACCTTATTCAAAAAATTATACACAATTTACCCGACGCCGTGCCTTCCTATCAACGATGATATAGGAAGGGCTTTGAAAATCACAAAACAATTAATTAAGATCACAAAAAAAAAAAAATCACAAAAAACAACAATTACTCAACGAAAATTACGCTCAAGACACAAATAATTCAGTAAGTCATGCTATTATTCGATCACCACAATCACTCAGCCCTAACGAACAGCGACACAAAAAAATTAACCTGAATAATCACGACTTCGCGTCCCCACTTCCAGCGCACCAATCCACGAAGTATCGTGCGCCTCCTTTAATTTTTAAAATTAAAATAAATTTAAAAATTCCAGGGTAAAATATTTTCCTTGTCACAGATATTTGAAAAGGACATCTTAAGCGTCCTTTCCACGAAGAAATTGTTCAGATACATTGATTTGCAATAATAATCTCCTTCAGCCATGGCGTGATGTCCATGTACGTTAAAAAAAAACAAAATTAAAATTTCGTTTAAAATTGTCATTTAAAAAACAAGGCGCCTGTCACTGTGCTTCTTATAAATGTCAGCTTCAAAAAGAGCAAATTGAATTTTAAAGTTCAATAGATCATTAAGGCCAGGTTTCTTTTAATTATTTATTCAAAAATAACAATTTAATATTTAAATTTATAAGCTTTGAATACATTATTTGCAAATTTGAGGTTAAGCAAATAATTCCAAATTTATTTACAAAACTGTTCTTCTCAAAATGCCTCTAAAACTGAAGATATTTTTCGATTTCTGTTTCTATAACGTATAAAACTTGTTACCTAGAAACTTTTTTTCGTTTTGTGATTCGAACTTATTATTTTTGAGAAAAACATGACGCTTAGAGAGTATTTGAATAAATTTATTTATCAATGTTTTAAAAATAATTAGCTAATAAAAGTTGACTAACTTTTGAAACATTTAAAATATGTGGAGTCGGAGTCGGAGCCAACCATTTATTGAAAGCTGGAGTCGGAGTTGGAGTCGGAGTCGGCTAGAGTTGGTAGGCCGGAGTCGGAGTCGGAGCCAACCATTTGTTAAAAGCCGGAGCCGGAGTCGGAGTCGGAGTCGGCTAGTCTGAGAAAGCCGGAGTCGGAGTCGGAATCGGAGTCGTTTAAAATATGACCCGACTCCGCAGCCCTGCTTAACATGATAACATTAAGTTGATAAATAAACTGTCACTGAATCCGCTTTGCAAATGCTGGCCCCGATATTCTTCACGGGTGTTCCCCTCAGAAACAGGGAAAGATTTACTTTTTATGTAACCCATAAACTGGGTCTCGTGGCGCAGGGGTAGCGGCTTCGGCTGCCGATCCCGATGATGCTATGAGACGCGGGTTCGATTCCCGCCTTATCCACTGAGCTTCTATCGGATGGTGAAGTAAAACGTCGGTCCCGGTTTCTCCTGTCTCGTCAGAGGCGCTGGAGCAGAAATCCCACGTTAGAGGAAGGCCATGCCCCGGGGGGCGTAGTGCCAATAGTTTCGTTTCGTTTTTTCGTAACCCATAAACTTCTTATTTTAAAAAGCCTAATCTCACTTATAGATGGGTTTAAAAATTAATGGATTGTTCAGCGTTTGTAAAATCGATAGAATATAAGAAAGTAGAAGTCACTTTTAATTTAAAGAAAAATAAATTTCATCATTTTATTATGTTTTTTTATTTATGTTTTTTTATTTGTTTTAGAGGACTTATTCTAAATCAAACGTATATGAAGGTCATTCTCTGCCACATCAAACACATTTCGAAAAAGTTTCCCGGATCTTTCTTCGTCTTGTGGGATACTTCATTCTTAGGGGTAATTTTGATCTCAGATCATGAATACGTGATCCATTTTTCAATATCTCACGATGAAAGAGCGGTACGACCCCTTTAATTTTTTAACATTCGAACAAAACGTGCAAATTATTTGCAGTCTAAAATGGTGATGATTTGGAAACTTGGTGTCAAAGAAACTTTTATGTAATATCAGAAGCTCAATTTGATGGCGATCTCAAAATTTGGGAAAAGGTTTTATTTTAACAAAAATGCAAAAAAAGAGATCCCAAACCTCCTAAAGACAATGTTTTACGTAAATCAAAGAAAAATCGGAGCATCTGTTGTGTGAGTTGGTGGAGAATGACACATGATCATTTAAACGTTTAATAATGCAAATATTTTCAAAGTTTATGTAATTTCATGACAAATTGTACAAAGAAAAGATTTACTTCCGGTTGAATCGGGGTTTCCAGCTTGGATTTTGGGGTAATTTAAAAGAAAGCTAGAAATCTGGTAAATTTGGTTAGATTTTTTTTATTGGAGGTCAAATATTGGGCAAATCTAGTTGGTTAGAGCCCCCAAGGCATATTCATAAGAAATCTGAGTGATATCGCCATAAATGCACTGATTTTCTGCGATTTTTTGAACAAACATCCCATAAAATCAAAAAATAATCTTCAAAAAAAAAGTTGCGCTAGACCATCCGACGAAACATTTCGGTATACCCCGCAAAATGTCAGGAAAGAGCCCATCTTTCACGGTGCCAAATATCAGACATACCGAATTTTTCATCATTAGTTTGTTCTAAAAAACACACCGTGCATTTATGTAAGACCTGACCAGTGACCATATTGTCAGTATATCAAAAAGTCATATTAATTTAAGAAAATCATCACTCCGTTACCATTTATACAAACTTCCAGTTCCAGAAACTTTGTGAACTATTCAACGCTTTTTTAAAAAAAAAACTAACTTAATCCACCTATGTGGTTGGAGCCTTCCTCACAACAATGGCTGTACACAAGTTTCATCTATTTTTTATATCCGGCTTCCAAAAAGTACATCGATATCACTTAAGTGGCCATGTCTCGAGACAAGGTTGCCAGATCTTCAATGTTTTGGACTCGTTGGAAAGGTCTTTTGATAACCTAACCAACAATGGGTCGGATAGTGGATCCGTACATAGTTTACATACAGTTAAGTGAGATCCGGCTTAAAAAAAGTACATCAATATCACTTAAGAGGCCATATCTCGAGACAGGGTTCTACAGGGAGTCTACTTGTCTGTTTCTCAATACTCTGCACATGGTTGGCATTTCGACTGAAGAGTAGTTCCTACATGTGTTTGCAGCTGTTCTTTCCTGGTAGGAACCAACAGTAGTGCAATGTTTGCCACCTCCCTCTGCCAATCGTCGACAATTCGTTGGAACATTTTCCAACCTTTAATTAAATTGTTTTCCTTGTTTTCACAGCTTTTCTTTTTGCACACAATGCTAGTGCCACTGTGGAGTTTTCACTACCGCCAACGGCGAGACTGACTATGGAACGATGTTTCCTGGGGCGAATTTGATTAAATTGTTTTTATTTTTAGTTTAAGATAAAAAATACTATATTCTTCAATCATAACATATGGCATCAGTACAAATGTAGAGATTAAAAAAAAAGTTCTAATAAACATTTTTTTGCTATTTGTTTTTTTTTTTTTTGAAAATGTCTTGAGTCACTCAAAAAGAGAAAAAAAATGTTTTGGACTTAAAAAAATTGAGTACAATGTTAGATAACTATTTATGATAAAACTGATATGCTATGAAATTATTGGAAAATTTTAGGCATAAGTACTGAACATTTAAAAAAAATGGTCACGTTATTACATCACTCCAATGATGTATAATTTTCTTTTTACAAAGTCTCAGCCACTCGATTGAGCTCACATAATGTCAACGGGCTATTTCTGGACGCTGAATATTAAAACTAACCGAATAATCGATACACCGGCGACCAACTTCACTCGGGCTCGTCCTCGAAACCGGAAATTCCATCGACCAAGAAAAAGGGACCTGTCCCTAATCACGGGGCGGGGACGAGGAGAACGGGCCCAGAAACCGATAACATTTTCGATCTTAGCACTTTGTCCACAGAGTTTAATATCCCGAGGCCCGCTCGCTCAGAATTTTGTGTGCGGTTTGTTTCACATTCCACTTCTGGGAGGGAGGGTGGGGAAAAATGGGCTGCTAAAAGAGGGAAATGACATCGAAGCTCAGTGACCTCGCTTTGGGTCAGTTGAGAAACTTGACCCCTCTACAAAGTCAAGGCATCGTGAAAAGATACTGTGATATAGGGTAGATGGTCCAATGTTGGACCTAATTGTGTAACTCAAACAAAGCCAAATTGATCGAAATCGCTAAAAAAAAACTAGCCTTCAAGATTATCTAAGAAATTACAACAGAACAAAGGATCCCCCCTCCTTAAATTTGAACACAAAGATTGAAAGTCAAAGTAGGAGCAAGTATTTAAAACATTTTACGGAATACCTCTCCATCTGCTGGGTGGGGAAAATGCGAACAGGTGTCAATGAGGTCGGCCGTCGACGGAAAACAAAGAGCGAGGCTTAGACTAGGCGGTGTTAATTATAGCTCGAAGGGATTATCGAAGTGAAAGACAAACGAGCTTATCGGATGAGTTCGGTTTTCCCCCTACTCGTGAGCAGCTTAAGGTGGCTTTGGAAACGGAAAAAAGCTATAGAGTCTATCTTTTTCAACACATTTTCGTTCTTTCGTTACATTATTTGAAATATAGAGATTTTTTATGATCCCAAAAAATTAAATTTCATTCAAAATTTGCTATACAAAAGTTCAAAATTTACAGCAAAAACAATCCAATAAGCAAAAAAAACTATTCCAAATAAATTTCAAGTATCATAACTCGCAAAGTGTGCTGAACAGCAATTCGACAAATTTATGCTCATACGTTTCGAGAAAAATTCATTCTAATGTTTGATATAAACAAAAATTAAAATACGCAATAAAAAAAACAATAACAAACAAGTTAGGATTCAGGTAAAAAGTAAAGAAGTTTCTTTTTCCGGAGGTGGTTGGTTGAGGTGCTTGAAAGCGTGATATTTTGACCTGTAGAACTTAATACTTTGCATGCGTAGAATAGGCAGCAGGTTACGCTGTCCACTTTGAAGCGGATGATCATGGGTTCGATTACCATCTGCTCCAATCTTCTATCGGATGGGGAAGTAAAACGTCCCGGCCTTGGTTGTTGTAACACTGAAAAAAAATGTACCGAATTTCTAAATTATAGGATTTTTTTCCTTTTTTCCTTACTAAGTAATCCAAAAAATCCAATTACTAAATATAGAAATGAGGCAAAATTCCTGGAATCATGGAATTTTGTACTTTCTTTTATTTCAGTGTAGGCCGTTAATTCATTCCAGGTGTGGTAGTCGTCTCCCTGCTATAAAAAGACAAATAATACAAAAAACCAAGCCTCAACAACTTAATGAAGATAATTCGATATCTCTGTGCTTTCTTGTACCAAGCTTGAAGGTTTTCCTATTTAGTTAGCATAAGAGAACAAAGAGGCATCGAATTATTTACATGTGTTTTTGATAATTCAACCATACCCATTCTAAAAGTTGAAAAAAAAACAGCATTGGTACAATCAGATTTGTTATCATGTAACGGATAGAACGAATCAAAAGTCTCTCATTTTCACTCTATGGGGATCAAAAAGCTCAGAAATTAGAGATTTCCTAGATTTTATTCTGGAATTCCCGCTTGACACTCTCTAAGTTCTAGGTGAAGCCTTTTTGATAAATTACAAAATCAAGCGTCGAATATCAAGCATCAAACAATCTCTTCATTAAAGTAAAATTGTTCAAATGTTTATAGTGTAATTTGCAATTTGATGTTATATTGATAACAATAACCAGTTAGTAGAACCCGTGCACCAGGTTTTTGTTTAAGTCAGGGGTGCCCAACCTTGTGGCCCTGAGGGCCAGATCTGATTTTTCTGAAGCAGTGGCGGACCGGAACTAATGTTTGGTAAAAGTTGAAAAAGTACTCAAATATTTTTTTCATATTTTTTAAGTTATGTACACAAATAAATGAACTGGTGTTGCAAATAAGATTCATGTATCTTAGTATTAACTGTCGAAAATCTGTTCATTTGATTTATTTTTATATTTATTTGTTTAAAATTGTATAGATTTGTGGATTGCAATTAAATATGTACCGTGAAATAATTGTTTATAAAACAACATTTAATTTTCCTTGGTCGTTGCATTTTTAAAGTTTAATTTCCTCATCACAACAATAGGAAAAAAATCAATTAACTTAACTTCAATTTGAAGTAAACACAGTTCAAAATACAAGAAATTTAAATTTAGTGGCATTTTATACCTTTTAAGAAAGCACTCCCAATTTTTTATATATTTCCAATTCTACAAATCGGATATATTTGTTTTCTTGCACCATTTTCAGATTAAAAATATCAGTATAGAAATGATAAAAATTAAATTCAAACATGAAAAAATATTTGAATTTGAAATGAAGACATTTAAAAAAATACATAGTCAAAATTCAAACAATACGTTGAATTAGCATTTTTTTGCATAAGCAATAAAAAAAATCTATTTTATTAAATAATATTTGAAAACTTGATGAAAAATTTTAGTTGCTCAAGCCGGGGTTCGATAACGTTTGAATCCGATTGATGCAAACGTTTTACAGGGCGGGGCTTGTCGATTCAAGCTGAGGTACCTCGCGCACGGCTAGCCTGCGTGGAAAAGGGTCACCGAAGTTCAGCAGAGCTAACACCATCCAAATCCCAATGCGAGTTATTTGAGAATGTAAAAATCTTAAAAATACATGAAAATAACTCAATTTTTAAGAAACTGCCGTTGTGAATATGTGAAAATATGATCTAAAGCTTATTTTTTTTAATTCAGACAATCAATTTATTTATTGAATATTTCATGAGCAGCCTTAAGCACCGGTTATAGAACTTTAAAAAAAAACCGTCGCGAGCCGGATGAAATGGCTTCACGGCACAGTGGTCGGAAACGCAAATTTAGCAGGAATAATTTATTTCCGCTTCAGGGATGCATTTCCGAGCATCGGTGTCTAAGAAGCATTTGTTAAAAATGAAATTCTACATCTTTTGGTCAAAACGAGGGTGGTCCAATGACTCCTTTTGTCAAAGAAAATGCATGGAAAGTATTATCCTATTTAAAAATAAAAGACGATTTACCAAAACGTAGAGGAATAATAATATGTTAAAATACATTTTCTAAGAAATAAAATCTTTAATCTTTTTATTTTCTAATTAATTTGAGCCACCCTAATAAGATATCATATCCTAGCTGCTTTACTATTTAAAACAGGTTATGTATTGAATTTTGTTAAAATGTTTTTTTTTATTTTTCTTTCTATGCGAAGATATATATAAGAATGAACGAATATGAACAACCCTAGGTCATACCCTAGTTGCCATAAAAACCAGGTTTGACCACGTTTGTCCACAAATCAATTTAACCTGAATTTGAGCTCACTAAGAGCAGTTTTGATACTGAATAATGCGATATTCATGTAAATTTTCTCATAGAGCATGGTACAAAATCTCATAAAATTACCATTTTTAAATCGCTGTAACTTGGGTTTAAGAAAAACCCTTTAGAGATGTTATATTCATATTAAAGAAGAAGTTTTGAGCTTTCAGATGCACCGCGGAGCGTATTTTTTTGTGTCCCCCTCGAAAAGATACAAACATTTGAAAAAGGCCTATTAAAAACTTTAAAAACGCTGTAACTTTTTATCAAAAGACCTAGCGAGTTCGTTGACATTTCAAAAGACGCGTATTTTTATGCTCTAAATATGTCCCGAAGACACCAAAATTGCCAAAAATAATACAAAAAAGATACACAATAAAAACACTATTTTGATGGGCCACCCTTCTGCTTTTTATATAAAATGCTGTAGAATGATCAGATTAAGGGATAGAGATTTGGTGTCTTCGACAAAGTTGTTTGAAATGGCTAGTACTACAAAACTGTTGAAGAAAGTATACCTCTATCTCATCTATAAGCGAAGATAGTTTTTGAAAATATTAGAAATATTGTCAATGTAATACCTCTACCCAAATGCAGTTTTGGACTGTATATTTCTGCTCCGAAACTTTCATACAAAAGTAATCAATACTCTCCCACAACTTGTCACCAAGTCCAACCGGTGAAACTTTCCACAATTGTGACAGAGACCATTTCGCTTCAACCAAGAAATGGTGAAGAATCTGACAGTTCTTGCACATACGACGTCACCGTGGTGTGGTGTGGACTTCAAACGGACGGAAACACTGCCAGTAACATGCAATCAACTGTCAGCAATTTTCCAGCCCAGCGACTGTACTGATAACATTTTGTTCGAGATCCAGTTCAGTCCGGTTCCGGCGAAAAAAAAAAACTCCCGGGACATGTACAACAGGACATGGATGCAGCTGTCGATTTCGCATATATGCGTTCGATGGAAAAATCGATACGAAGCTCGATACGATTCAACGGTGGATGGAAAAGCTGAAATGGAAAACCCCGGAAAATGTGATTGAAAGCAAATATTGATCCGAAAGGCTAGGTTTAATTAGTTCGATATCCGTTGCTTTCACCGGATCCGGCGTCAATCAACTTGAGTAGGAAAGTTCTGCTCTTTTCAGGGACCACAAAGAAAGCGACCATTCAATTAACTTGAACAAAGTTTACCTTGCCCTCGACGTCGCCATTTTTCGAGGTCGGCTTGGAAGACGACGATAAATAATCTTCTATTCTGTTTCCAGCATCAAAATTTTACACAAAAAGGATTGATGATATCATTTTGTTAGTATTTACAGCTTCCGTAGGCATTTTGACAAAGAAAAAACGAAAGAAGAACCACTCAGGAAACGACGTAATTAATCACAAAAAATGATGGAGCTCGTGTTTTTTTTTTGTGGCGTCAGTCTTGAAAGCGCCATGCTGACTCGTCTGTAAAGCGTCAACGGGGGGAGTTGAAGGGAGAATGTCACTTTATGCTAATTTCATCAAGGAGGTGAAATTTATGGTGAAAGAGCTGAGTCGAGAATAATCAATTATTTTCCGATAGTGGGCTGTGATTAATGGGCAGAATTTTTGGGTTTCAATTTGCTTGCCAACAAGGTTCCTTGCAAATTTCAAGTTTTTAAGTTTTAAATTAAAGTGAAACCCCAAATAAAACAAGCACAACCTTCAACCAACCAACGAAACTTTACAAGCACCCCCATGAACTTTTAAAATCCCGCACACATCACGAAATACCGGGGGGAAGGGGGCAAATAATAGTTTATTTTATCAAATAAATGCCACGCCACATTTTCCGCTCAAGTCACCAGTCGGTTCGAATGTCACGTACCTGCCGTCGATCGTTCGTCGATTCGAATCGATATATCCGGGAGTTACCTTTTTTCACCTACAACTCTCACTGCAATCAAAATGGTTTGTTTTCATTGGAGATCTGCTGGCTGAAATTGGAGGAAATAAAAAGAAATAATCGCAAGCCTCTATAACCACATTATGGCACGGCAATAGTTGACTATTTCCCTTGCACCAGGTGAAAAGATGGGTGGAAAATCTTTTCGGGCTCAAATATAATAACAGCAGTAATCGAAATTCGTAGTTTTTCCTTCATTTGTCAATACAAGCTCGATAACGAATGCTGAGCAAGTTACCTTGCACACTGGCCAAAACTGTAAAGCTACAGTCAAAGTTTAAACTTAATTTTAGTATTTTCCCACACTGTGCAGTTGAAAGTACCCCTTTCCATCATACGACGAATCCAGTTTCCAATTATCCTTCCAGTCTTGGGCTTGCTGTGTTTGTGGTTTTTGTGAAAATATCGCTTCGTTAATTTTGGAGGCCTTTTGTATTACGGAAATGGAAGCCAATGGAATCAATTGTGGTTGAAATTTAGAGCACGAATGAAAACTAACAGGGTCTATGGTATTGAAACGTCAGTGTCCGTCCGTTAATGGAGGCTAGTTGATGGTTTGTTTGTCCAAGTTAGACAAAAGATTGATGATATTGATTGAATTCAAAAGTCATCAGAATCTGGACAGCACAAATTCATACGCAATTTAAAAAAGCTGGCAGCAAGTTCATAGACAAAAAAGACAAAAGGTTATCAAAAATGTGGTAGACCAACTATTCAAAATAAGGAGAAACTTTGATGAATTTTGCATTCTAATTTTTCATGAATTTTTACAACATTAGGGTACACACTTAAAAAAATAATAATATTACACTTGACGGAATTTCAAATATAATGTAAAAATCATGGATTTAATTGAAAACTCGATGTAAAATTATGCTTGATTTGATGCAGAGTCGTAATTTCTCAATTAAAACGCAAAGCAAAAGATTCCGTCAAGTATCGTGTAAATTTAATCTTAGTAAGACCTGATTTTGCGTATCATTTGATGAAAATAACCGGAGCGTGTTTTTTGATGGAATTTTACATCTAAACAAACACAATATTAGCCTGATATGACTACGCTCGCTTGACAGCGCAAGTGATGTGTCAGCCATGTTTTGGAAATCACTCGAGTTTCTGGCTTCAAGCATTTGGTGGAATGTCAACGAAAATCTCCCAAATTCCTAGATTTGCCAAATAAAAAAGATCAAGGTGAGTGAAATATACCTGACGCTGCAATTTGTTCAATTGAAAAAACAACACTTTGTTTACTTTCCAGCTGTACTAGATGCAACCACGATTCTCCGGAGGCGGAACAAAAAAAAACTACGCCGGTCGTTGGTCGAACGGAACCTGTTCAGGTCCGGGTCCTGCCCATCCTCAGTGTAGCAATCAAATTGGCCACCGCCAGCAACGCATATTTGTGCCGCCAGTTGACTAATCCGAAAAGAACAGAAAGACTCTGTGTGACTTCCCCGGTTCCCTCCTGGCATAGTTGGACAGATCCCGGTAATGCTGCAGGAGTACGCCGACAGAACCTGAGCTACAATAAATTACCAACGGCGGCGGTATAACTCCGCCCACCGGTGCCTGGAACATGCGCCACCAGCGGCTCAAGGTGGAAGAGGAATGGTAGCCGTCCTAGTTCGCATTGGTCGAACAGAACCTTTCCAGATCCAAGTCCTGTCCATCCTCAATAGTCAATTGGCCACCACTGGCAACGGAATGGTCAAATATTTGCGCCAGCCGCCTCTGCTGCAACTGCAGGAAGTACCCTAATAGAACCAGAGCCCAAGTGACCCAGGAATGCTCCCGAATGTATCTCCGACGACGAAAACGGCTACAAGCACCCCAGCAATCTCGGCGTGATGAACAAGTCCCAGACGTTGCCCCGAAGCATGGGCGGCTCCAGGACGACCCCGACAGGTGGCAGCGGGGTAACGGGGACGGGTTACGGTGTTGGGCCTACCACAGCCGGAGCAGCAGGTTGTACCGCAGGTGGTGGCATGCCGAAAGATCGTGCCAAAACCAGCGGAGACGCCCCCGGCCATTCGGCGGCAATTTTTGGTACGGGAAGCAGGTCGTTGAGTTGAAGTTTTTGACTCTTTGTTTCTATTTCGCAGATTCCAAGTGGTTCTCCGATTCGTAAAGCAAGCAACGGTTACGGCCACAGCGGGGGCAAGAATACTCCACCCCGGTTAAAGACGCCGATCGGGACGGCGCTCTCAAGCAATCAATCCGGCCAGCAGCAGCAAATAACCGTGAAAGGCGTCGAGTCCAAGCTGGTCCAGATCATCTCATGGACGAAATCGTCGAGGGAGGCGCCAAGGTCGAGGTGGCAGGTCCCCCGATAGAACCAGAGCCACAAGTGGTCCAGGAATGCCACCGAATGTATCTCCGACGACGAAAACGGAACGGATTAAATGACCTTAGAGTGACCTTGTTACGGAATTCCCTTGGGTTTTATACGAATTTTTCTGGGCAAAGTTCGAAAACGACGATTACAGTGCATGTTTAGACAAGTGTTGCAACGTTATTTTAAAAAAATATAGCTAAAAAAGCATGAAAACGATCAAACTTTTTTTAATTCCTAACCTCAAAATCACAATTCTCCCAGCTAAAATTACATCAATTTGAATATTACATCGTCGTATAATCGAGTTTTGTAAAATTCAATGCATCAATAAATGCCTTGCTAGAGTCATGTAATTTTCAAATCTGATGTAAATTTGCATCAGATATGACGCTCCAGTTATGTGCATCAATTTAACAGAATATTACACGATTATTTTTTGGTGTGTAATTCTCTACCAACTCACACGAAATCGGGAAAAGTTGCCCCGACCCCTCTTCGATATGCGTGATACTTTGTCCTAAGGGGTAACTTTTGTCCCTGATAACGAATCTGAGGTCCGTTTATTGATATCTTATGACGGAGGGGTGGTACGACCCCTTCCATTTTCGAACATGCGAAAAAATAGGTGTTTTTCAATAATTTGTAGCTTTAAACGGCGATGAGATAGAAATTTGGTGTCAAAAGGACTTTTATGTGAAATTGGACGCCCGACGTATTTTTCATCGAAAAAAACACAAAAAAAGATTTAAAAATTCTCCCATTTTCCGTTACTCAACTGTTAAAATCTTTGGAACATGTCATTTTATGAGAAATTTAATGCACTTTTCGAATCTACATTGACACAGAAGGGTCATTTTTTCATTTAACACAATTTTTTTCATTTTAAAATTTCTTGTTTTTTCTAACTTTGCAGGGTTATTTTTTAGAGAGTAACAATGTTCTACAAAATTGTAGAGCAGACAATTACAAAAATTTTAATATACAGACATAAGGGGTTTGCTCATAAACATCACGAGTTATTGCGATTTTACGAAAAAAAAGTTTGAAAATGTTGGTCGTCGTTGATCATGGTTGCTATGGGGCGCAGGTTCGATTCCCGCCTTATCCTCATGGCCTTCTATCGGATGGGGAAGTAAAACGTCGGTCCATTTGCGTAAAAGAGGTTTTGGATGACTCACCACACATAACCTTCGGACGCCTAGAAATGAGCAGAAACTTGCAACAGAGCCCACAAAAGACCCGGGGGTCGTTAAAGTGGATTGCTTTACTTTTTTTGATCATGGCCGTTCATGGTCACCCGCGAGCAGACGTGCATCGGCACGCTCTGCACTGCACCTTCAAATTTAGCACTTACCTTAAGTGCAACGCGCACAGCGCTTGCCCAGTGCTAGTGCTATTATTTAGCACTCCCGGATAGCACGCCACATAAATTTCAGTTTAATTTAGTGTGGGAACTTCAAGTGGTGGCCAAAAAGAGACATTTTTGGGTCCCAAAAGACTACAATCCTCGATCTGTTTCCTTTGTTTCCATTTTCACTGATTTTCAGACTCTCTCGCCATTTTTTAAGATTTTTTGCGATGATCTAAAAGAAATAAAATTTTGCTTGTGATTTGCATAAAGTTAAAAAATATGTCTCACAAAGAACAGAACCATGGACCTTTCACATCCAAGTCTTGAACGCTAGCACTGCACTGAATTTTCCGATAAAAACTAGTGGAAATATTTGCACCACATTCTAGTGATCGTGACAGAAGTTTTCGAATAAACAAAAGGCAACAGCATCTTAGTTACCGTTTTAGTTAGAGTGCCAGGGCGAGTGCTATGATCAGAAGCACAGTGCTATCCGTTAAAATAGCACGCGTGCTAACCAAGTGCAGTGCCAGTGCATGTCTGCCCGCGAGAACCATTTGCGTAAAACAGGTCTAACCCTGCAAAGTTAGAAAAAACGCGAAATTTCAAATGAAAATTTTTGTTCTAAATGAAAAAATGACCTTTCTGAGTCAATGATGATTTGAAAAGTACATTAAATTTCCCACAAAATGACATGTTCCAAAGTTTTTTACAGTCGAGTAACGGAAAATGGGAGAATTTTCAAAAAAAAAATTGTGTTTTTTTCGATGAAAAATATGTTTTTTTTTTCGGAAATCTGAGTACGCCATCAAATCGGGCGTCTAATTTTACACAAAAGTCCGTTTGACACCAAATTTCTATCTCATCACCGTTTAAAGCTGCAAATTATTGAAATACACCTCTTTTTTTGCATATTCAAAAATGGTAGGGGTCGTACCGCCCCTCCGTCACGAGATATCAAAAAACGGACCTCGGATTCGTGATCAGGGACAAAAGTTACCCCTTTGGACAAAGTTTCACGCAAATCGAAGAGGGGTCGGGGCAACTGCTGTGTGAGTTGGCGGAGAATTACCCATTAACAATAAAATCTTTTAGATAATATGAAAAAATCAGGAAGCTGTTATGAGTTTGGGTTGAATGTTATCCTTCAACAAATTTCACTATTGTCAGATTAGAAAAACAACTGCGACGTAAGTCTCAAGTTTTAAATTCGAATTTTGCAGCATTTTTCCTGTGGCAAAACCATCTACTTAAACCAACAGCATTTCGGAAGCAAACATCGTTCCGCACTTTCCCAAAAGCTCACCGACATGTCTCTAGCTTCACCACGCAAACCAAACGGATCCTGATTGCTGCTGGTATGTGGTAACAAGTGCAATTCACACCTACGAATTTTCTGTTGATTGTGGTTTACATCTTCTAATGAATGTTTTCCTTCAGTTGGTTGAAAATCATTTCAACTGTTATGTGCACGTAATAATTTAGTCAATACATTTGTCAAGAATATTAAAAAAAGAAGTGTTTAAATTTAATTATATTCAGGTACATTAAAAAAGCTAGTTTTTTATAAAAATACTTTTTGAATAGTTAAGAAAATTAATTTCTCATCTGATAAAAAATTTAAATAGTTGCATTTTTGATGCTTTTTTATTTCAAAACACATACAACATACCATTTCACAATGAATAGAACCCGAAATGACACAGTTCATCTTAAATCGTGTCCAATAAAGTTCAACAATCGATCGTTTCCACTACACTTTGAAAGGTAACACAGTTTGGCACCAATGCAACCCAATTCACTTTGGCAAATGTCAAGAGTCTTCAACGTCAATTTTCGTCAACCACCTCAACTGATAGAGTAGACAGTCCTTTTCTTGCTTCAAAATTGTATTTTTTTCTAAAATCGCCAACTTACAAGCTTAGCAAGTTTATAAATAGTTGAAAGTAACGACGTTCCCAGCGACGATTCAAGATTATCCCAATTCGTCATCCTTCCGGAATAAACACCCACCACTTCCTCTTGGTCCTTCCACTGGACAATATAAGTGATTGCAATGGCTCCCGCAGGTTCTCGTAATTGAATTCTCTCCTTTCCGGTAGTCGTCATCATCATCATGTGTGTCGCCACTTCCTCCCATCACTACTGCGTGCGATGATAACGAGTACCCTTTACGATGACGGCGTTGTCCATGATGATTTTCCACCCCACAAATCCCGGCAGCATTGGCAAGGTTGTCGTCGCGTGGGTGCTATCTTGTAGCAGAAGGGCATTTTTTGTACAAATAAAACATTAGTAAACTGGGGTGACATTGATAGGATATTAATTTATTTTCCAATAATTAAATTTACTTAACTGGTAAGGCTTATTTCAAAAGCAAATATTTAAAGTTGACGTTCAAAATAGTTATTTTTAATGGGTAATTCTCTACCAACTCACACGAAATCGGATAAGTTGCCCCGACCCCTCTTCAATTTGCGTAAAACTTTGTCCTAAGGGGTAACTTTTGTCCCTGATCACGAATCCGAGGTCTGTTTTTTTTATATCGCGTGACGGAGGGGCGGTACGACCCCTTCCATTTTTGAACATGCGAAAAAAGAGGTGTTTTTCAATAATTTGCAGCCTAAAACGGTGATGGGATAGAAATTTGGTGCCAAAAGGACTTTTATGTAAAATTAGACGCCCGATTTAATGGCGTACTCAGAATCCCGAAAAAAAAGTTTTCTTCATCGAAAAAAAACGTTGGAAAAAAATCAACATATTGAATTATATTTCCAAAATATACATATTTTTTAATGGCATTCAAATAGTAGTGAATAGTAAACAACTTCCAATACTTGACTTCAAATCTGGAGATGATTTTGAAAAGGTCCAATAAATTTTCAGTTTCGCTTTTTGGGTGTTTTTTAATACCCTGTGTACCCTGTGAGTCCAGTGCGCGGTCCGATTGATCCGTCGTCGGAAAATCCGCTGGCATCCGAACCGGTCCACGATTCAGAAGTTAACCTATGTGGCATCGGAAAGGGCATAAAATTTCCGATCTTTTGATGAAAATACATCTTAGATTTCTATAAAACCCACGTTTTTAAATACCTAAGCAAAAACGTTGTTATGGTTTCGTTTGAGCAACCTGCCAAAAATGTATGGACTTTCGTAATTTTTGTTCTCGTGGATCAAACTTAATTTTTACCCAGGTTTTTAAAAACTTTGGTTTTATAGAAAACCTAGATGTATTGGTATCAAAAGATCGGAAATTTTATGCCCTTTCCGATGCCATATAGGTTGACTTGTGAATTGTAGACCGGTTCGGATGCCGGCGGATTTTCCGACGACGTAATTCCGGGTTGGTACGAAATTCCAACGAAAAATCTATTCTATCGATACAAATACCCCCAAAACGGTATTATACCCACTCCAAAATGTTTATTTAGCAATTCTATGGTAGTATATTGACATTTAGTTGAATTAAAAGTTTGCAAAATTAAGTTTAGAAAGGTTTTATATATAATTTCCATAGTTATATAAACTTTTATACTAAGTAGTTATTAAACTTTTTTTGCACCTTTTTTGATTTTTTAATAGTATTTGTAATAAAACTTCTTATAGAAATCATCTTTTCATGAGCATTTTGAGGCAAAATGTTCGGCATGATTTTCTGAACAAAACATAGTACTAGGTTTCTGTCAAACTTTAACTTGTTTACATGTTTTATCACAATATGTGCATAGTGCCCATTGGTTGTAAATACCTTTACATACAAGTTGCCGTAAGGTTTTTGAGCAGGTTACAAACAAGCATTCTTTTTGAATTTCCAAAATAGGTTTCTTTAAATAAAAGAAATTTCAATGATGATGAATTGTTGGTTTAATTTTGTACTAATTCATAATATTTTCAAAAGAGCTTCAACATTGATTTAAGGAATAAGCTTAGCTAGCTCTAGTGACAAGATAGCACACGTGTGTGACCAAGTGGCACTGTCCCACGTGACTGAGTCACAAGGCAATGATTACGACCATGTTCAAGCTCAATTAGAGCAGAAGACGATTTGCTACACTGTGCGTATACCATGCTGGTAGGTTTATCCTGGGTAAAGGAAAGGGAAGTGGTGGAAATGCACCCTAGAGTTGGTCTCAAAACATGGGCTAGCAGAGCGAACGCTCGTCCTAGAATAGAAACAAGTGCAGCTATCGACCATGTCAGTTCTATCAGTGTGGTGTGGTGGGGTTGTAATCGATTAGGTCTTGCTCAATGGCCTTAAACAGTGTTGTCGAGTGCCTGATGGTTGTCTGCCAGTTAATGCTGGTGCTATACATTATCTCGCTGGTAGCGGAAAATGGTACGGGGAAATTCAGTACAAGGAAGCATAGCGTGGCCTTGTCAGTGTGGAAAAACATTGTTGTTATTGGAAAATTGGCATCGCTTTACCGAGAGGATGGCTTAACGTTACCGAGAATCAATTTATGGCACACCACCTGAACGACGAGGGTTGTTTACTGTAAGGTCGTTAGGGTTGTTTTTGCTTTAAAAACATATTTTTACATTGTCACTTTGACCTCAATATTTTCCAAGAATCATTCTAAACTTTTTCAGCATTTGAATTTTCAAATATTTTGAGCCACCCTAACTATTACTCTAACCTCCTACATCCACGAGATAATTGAATTCATATTTCATTACAGCTTCCGAGAAGATCAATCCTAATCATTTATATTTCAATACCGTCTCGCATGCTTGGAACTGATTGAATTTAAATTACAAAACACTTAACATTTCACCTTTTCTCGTGAATCCCATTTAAACAACGCCCGAAGATGTGTGTTCTGGGGGCAGTGAATTCAATTCCGTGCATAAATATGCCCCAATAAATCTTGTATCTCTTGCACACAACACAATGGAGATGAAATCGACGACCTCCACGTTTGAAAATTGCTTTCTCGAGAAAATCCTTTCACCGATGAAAAGCTTCCTCGCAGAGTGGACCTGCAGGAAAAACGATAAATCACCCCGGTAAAAAGCCCCCCGCAGCAACAGCAACCTCAACCGAAACACACGACCTCCACTGTACGAAATCAGCTGATTCTGGGTCGATTGGACTACTGAGCAATTCTCTGGATATTTGTAGTTGAACTGCTTTTATATTTTTTAGGCTTTACCAAATGAACAACTTTCGAAAATGTTCTGTCAAAATTTTAAAACTTTTGAAATCGATGATGCCATTTTTTCCATATTTATAAAGTATTTTTGTAAAAATTCTGTATTTTCGAATAACAAAAAGTTAAAAATGTAAGCTTTTTATAAAGTCGTCTCTCCTGTAGTTGCTCCAGAGAACAAATTCTGCTATAGCCAGTAGTCGTTCTCCGAATCGATAATAAATGTGGCGGTACAGATAAGTAGCAAAACACAATCTTCGCAAGACCGCTTTCTGCTAGAACTTGAAGCCCTACTTCGAGCCTCTGCCTCCCAGAATTCCCACAACAAATTAGATTCGGAAAGCGAGCCCAAAACCGTATTCCACCAACCAACAGAACCAAAATTCAATTTCGCCAAACCTCGACAAAACCATCTCTTCATTTGTCCAATTTAGTGCGATGATTTATGACAGTTTGGGGACGTAGGCCTTTTAAGCGCCCCCCAAGTGCTTCCCGGGAAGAAGTCGTCGGACGTGGTGTCACTGACAGCGGGGGCAAACTTCTCCCCCACCCCCGCAGAGGGATTGCTTTGAATTTGGGATGAGCAACGACGAAAAAAAAAGCAACGTGGAATAAATTCAATGTTCTGCTGAGCTCAGAAGGAGCAAAGCTAACCGTTACGGATGGTTTAGCGCGGGCACGATTGAGTCTTGGAACTGCCAACAGGCACAAATCCGAGGATTTTCCCGATCTGTCCGCCAATCGATACCGTTTCGGTCAATTAAGCGGGTCGTACGGAACGCAACGGTGCCGGATGAAAGATGGAGTCTGTCATCATTGGCGAAGGGTAGTTTGAAGTAATGATTTTTAGGAAAATAAAGATCAAATTATCCAAAGGGAAAACTTTTAACATTTCATTTAAAACTATCATTTAATCATCAAGTTTTAAATATTTGTCTAGCAAATTCTGTTTTTTGTTTTTTGTTTTTTGTTTTTTGTTTTTTGTTTTTTGTTTTTTGTTTTTTGTTTTTTGTTTTTTGTTTTTTGTTTTTTGTTTTTTGTTTTTTGTTTTTTGTTTTTTGTTTTTTGTTTTTTGTTTTTTGTTTTTTGTTTTTTGTTTTTGTTTTTGTTTTTGTTTTTGTTTTTTGTTTTTGTTTTTGTTTTTGTTTTTGTTTTTGTTTTTGTTTTTGTTTTTTGTTTTTGTTTTTGTTTTTGTTTTTTGTTTTTTGTTTTTGTTTTTGTTTTTTGTTTTTGTTTTTTGTTTTTTGTTTTTTGTTTTTTGTTTTTTGTTTTTTGTTTTTTGTTTTTTGTTTTTTGTTTTTTGTTTTTTGTTTTTTGTTTTTTGTTTTTTGTTTTCTACACGATGGACTGCGCGTATGAATTCGTGAATTTCAGTTGAAGCAAACAAAAGAATAACATGTTCGATTCCCAAGGTTTCCCAAGATTAAAAAAAGAGTAAGATTCAAGTGATCGATTTGTTAGGGAAACCTTAATGAAGCTCAATTCGCGCCATCCGCTGCCCGTTTCAATCAAGTTATAACACTAATGCAATTAGTATAATCCACTTTACTTTATCCAGCAAAGTTTTCTCTCTCAACGTCGGAAATAAAAAAAAAGAACGCTGTTTGGGTTTATTTTGTCAGTGCCGATTCTAGCAGCAGTCTGCAGGTGGACTTCATCACACAGAGGTAGAAAAAACATGCATTTTTTACATGTACTCTCCAGACACCATCTGCAACATCAGCTTCAACCAACTCCGCCAGGTGTTCTGCGAGCCTATCGCGCGGGGGCAAAAGTAATTAATATATATTTATGTTGCCATTTTCTTCCGTACTTTTTGTTTTATTTTTCCATCCCCACTCTGCCACCCAACAGCAATTACCATAAATTTAGCCTTAATTAACCTGTTATTCCGTGTGAATAACTTTTATGTCGGCCTGACTGACGACGGCGATGAGGACGAATGAACGGCCGGCCGGCCTGTTAATGTGTAGCAGTTTGAAGCTTTATCAAGTGCAAAGTTTTCCCAGCCAACGGTCAAATCGTGTATCGTGTGCCTGGGAAATGGCCGACGACCCCCGGGGAAACCCTTGGCTGAACCATGGTGCACTCCCACCGGAGAGGAGGGCCATAAAATGTTCTCCACTTCTGGGCCCTATCAACCGAGGTGCGATTCGCCCAGGATGAGATGCTAATGGCCATCCTGCTGAGGGAGAAAACGGATTGCTCCGACAAGCACGTACCACGATGTCCTGATTAATTGGCGGGGGAGCTTTTTTAGTTCGGCGTCTAATCATAATTTGATTCTTATGCGGTAGCAGGAGAATAACTTGTTTTGAAGCGCGTATTGGCATGGCACATTCATCGTCGTTAAACTAATTTTCCTTAGGTATATATTACAGCACTCATTTCAGTACTGAAGAATCAAACTTCAGCACTTGTATGAAAAGTAATTCCGTCAGTGGGGTTGACATTGGTTCTGAGGTGGGTTGGGTCAAAGTGTTTTAAAATGTTTTTTATTTTGCAATTTCTCAGATTCTTATGAATGAAACTTTAATCATTTTGAAAGGTTGTGATACGTATTGGTCAAACATTTCTAGGACTACAAATTTACTAATTTGTTAAAGGACAGTTAAATCAACTTTGCGAACCATGCGAATTAAATTGTGTACAACTGGAACGGACGCTAAAATGCCACTCGACACTCAGCACAACCACAATTTAGTCCATAATTTAGTTACCTTCCGGAGCAGCAATTAGTGCATAAAAAATTAAAATAGCACAGCAGCTTCACCCGCAGACACAGCTGTTATCCACATCCTCCCCCAAACCACTAAGCAAATTGTTGGAACTAGTTTTGGCTACAAATTTTCAACTCTCGATTGACTGTTGTTGAGCGTTACATTGTGTCACTGTTATGTCACATTACATTCAAAATTGCTTTATTCATTAGAGTGCTGAAAAGATCAATTTTATGACGTTATTTGAGATAATTTTATGTCGAATTTAAGAAAAAAAGTTTTATTCTAACTCAACATCCAGGAACGGTCCTTCGAAAACTGCGATACCGTGCCGATGCACACAGTCGGTTTAGTGAAATTATTATGTCACTCAGGCGCAAGTTCTGAAACAACTGTGAACGCTTCGAAGCCTGGCTCACAATCCGCGAGCAAAACGATAAAGTTTTAATGTCCAATTGGAGGAGGCACTGTTGCGTACTTCCGATGGATGGCTGGCGGTGATGGTGCTAGTTGGAGCGACTAAATCTGGCACTAGTGTTATCGACTTATGAAAGGTGGGGGCAAATCTGGCGCAGCAAGTGAAGGGGGCTTGCTAGTGTGTGCGTGTGAGGGAAAATCCTATTTTCATTATGAAATGAAAGCACTTCAATTATATACTAACGAAGGCCGCTGAGAGTGGGGGTACTTTGAAAATTGAGTGTTTGAAATTTTAATTCTTTTGACGACGCAATAAAAAATTTAATGCAATTTGTGCTGAAGAGCATCGGTAATTTCTACAAAATGGACTTATCACAGAAACTCCATATTTTAGCTTATGCTATTCAGTGATTTCAAATTTCAAATGTACAATTTGTTTATAAATTAGCAGTGTATTCTTGAGACCAAGTCTAGAATTCCTGTTTGTAAGAGGATACAAACATTCAATATATTTGTTACATTTAACCTGTATACTTTAAATGTGATCCTTGTAAGTAAGGTTTTTGTCAACAGCAACCCCAAGATATTTCACTTGATCCTCCCACTTTAAAATTACCTCATTCATTTTTGCCTTCCTCACCACAATGAGGAAAGGCTATAAAATCACTCGAAAAATGAACTTCTTTATTCGACCTCTTAGATCCACCTTCACGTATACCTACCGACTCAGAATCAAATTCTGAACAAATGTCTGTGCGTGTGTCTGGATGTGAGTCCGTGCACCGAAAAATATGCACAAGATTATCTCCGGACTGGCTCAACCGATTTGGACCGTTTTAGTCTCATTCGATCCGTCTTGGGGTCCCACAAAACCCTAGTAAATGTTATGAAGTTTAGAAAAGTACTTCAAAAGTTATTCTAAAAAAACGTTACTTAATCCATTTTTAGGTAGATGGTGCCTTCCTCTCATTTATAGAGTGATTACAATCCCCTTAAGTGTCCACATGGTTTATGGATCTCCCCAAACGTGATCGCAGCACCTAAGAAGTCCTAATAAAAATAAGTGACTAGTAAAAAAGATAGACTTCCTACAGACTTTTTGTCAAGATTATACAGACACCGCCTTTCAGGAAAATGGCATCCCTCTACAAGGCTTTTTTTCGTGGCGATCAGACGGCGGGACCATTTGAGGTTATGTAAATGCAGACCATTTTTTAAACTGCTTGTTATTTTAGATAGGTAAGTCAGATCTTGAAAATTCTTAATCCACAAGAAAGGTCTTCTCATATGCTTTCTAAAAATATATAACATGTGAGGTTTTCATGAAAAAACACCCTTTTTACCATAATTTTTTAACATAACATTTTAAATACGTGATAAAACTGCATGAATTTAAATAGCAACTTAGGGGGCTTTAAGACGGATCGATTAAAACCATTCCGGCAAAAATTGGTTGAACCTGTGACAAGATATTCTAGTGACATTGATTTGATACACATGTCTACATACAGCCAAACACACAGACATTTGCTCAGTTGGTGATTCTGAGTCGATATGTACAAATGAAGGTAGGTCTAGGAGGTTTAACTAAAAAGTTCGTTTTTCGAGTGATTTTATAGCCTTTCCTCAGTAAAGTGAGGTAGGCATAAACGATTTGGCTAGAGTTTGAAATATTGTAAATAAGAGTGGTTCTATTGCTAGAAAGGTATTTGAAAGACCTTTCCAACGCGTTCAAAAGATTGAAGATCTGACAACCCCATTGAAAGTTATGAGCACTTAAGTGATAATTATAAACTTTTTTGAGGCCGGAACTCAAATATGTTGATGAAAAAGTTGTCCGGATCTATCATGCGACCCATCGTTGGATAGGCAATCAAAAGACCTTTCCAACGAGCCCAAAACATTGAAGATCTGAAAACCCTATCAATAGTTATAAGTACTTTAGTGTTTTTAATTCACTTTTTTTTAGGCCGGATCTCAGATATTTTGATAAAATAATTGTTATTTATACACTTTTTTGAGGCTGTGTGGTGTATGGATGCGAGGAAGGCACCAACCACCTAAAGGTGGATTAAGTAACGTTTTTTTAATGTGGTGTAAGAAAATCAGCCTTTTGTGAGAGAAAGTATTATGTTGATTTTTTGCAACATTTGTAGTTATATTCAATTCTTTCAAATAAGAATGGATATGCGGAGATGCTTGTACCACCAGCAAAAGATGATTTCTGACAACCTGGGGGCAAATCATCAAGTCAGAAGTAAAAATATTGTATAAAATTGGATCCAAAATGTTACCTTAAGGGACGCCAGCACGTACATGTAGTTGATCAGATTTGCCTTCTGATCACAAACCTGCGGAGTGTGATCCGTCAAATAATTTTGAATAATTTTCACGATATAAATCGGAAAGTTAAACCTTTTCAATTTCGCAATCAAACCTTTGGTAAAGTAAAAAAAATAGTTAATTTGAAAGGTGGAATTTTGGAAGGTTGAATATTACATCAATTATTATGTAATTGTACCTCAATTTTGACTGAAAAAGTGATATTACACCAGCCAAGTGGTAAAATTACACATTTTCAGAGGTAAAATTAAACATTTTTTCTGAAATAAAAGATGTACCCCTTCCAAGACGTCTTCAACATTCTATAACTTATCAAGGATTTTTTTTGATTGAATTGGTGCATTCGGCAAAGTTGTTGGTCATCAATGAGGACTATACAGAAAAATTGGTTCACGGAAAAAAATGATTATTTTTTAATTAACTTTTTTCACACAAGATAAATTTCCTTAAATAATTTTTTTTTGTATGTTTTGGGGTCAAATCACGCATCTTCTATCAAATCTTTTATCAAAATTTTTCCGACGAGTTATGATTTTTTTTAGAGGTCCAAAAAATCAGGGGGCAGAAAAATATTTTTTCAAAAAACAAAAAAAATGGAAATCGAAGTGTTACCAACTGAAAACAATTCACAACAAAATCTAAAAAATCTACATCACCACAAAAAGTTTTTTTGGCTAAAAAAAAATCTTAAGTGCTTGGATATTTTGAAAACTAATGATTACCAAACAACTGGGCAGGTGTTAAATACATTTTAAAATACTTGTTTCATTCAAATGTTTATACCATCGCTTGTAATTTCATTTTAAATACTTTTTTTATCGAATTGAATTTGACACTCTCAACAACTGATGATCATCAGCGAATTTTGATTTTTTATTAATGTGCGTCATTATTCTATTAAAAATTATTCTTTCGAAAAATTCAAAAATAAATGAAAGAAAACTAATGTGCCGATAGCTTGAAGCTTCAACATGATTTTTATCCGCTTTCAAAATCGGAATTACTGTGACATTTTTCCAACTACTGGGAAAATATGTCAAATCATTACTTTTGTTTATAATTTTGACCTACTTAAAATTGCTGGTGAAGAAAATTTTTGTTCAACAATATTCTGAAGTTCTACTGAAATTTGATCTTCTATAGGACTTAAAACATGCAAGTTGAAATTTTGAGCACTCTCAAACTGCTGGGTAAGTTCTTAAACTTTTTCCCCATTGTTGTTGTTGTTGTTAATTCATTTATTTCTGGCAGCTTTAACCTTCTTGGTCGTTCGCTGCCCTATTCCCCATTAGTTGATAGAATATTAACACCATATTTTGAACTATTTAACGTGAATTAGGTGAATATAACTTTAAAACGGTTCACCTTTTCAAACAATTTTCAAAACGTCGTTCATAAAGTACACCCAAACGGCGGTCGCATGATTTTGATGCATGGTGGCATGAAAGTATATCAGAATCTGCATGAAAACTGTCCTGATGCATTTTTTGCGATGTAGGGGTATGACATTTTTGCCCGTTACCGACAATTATCGACATTACCGACGGCTTTTTGGTTGTATTCCACAAAAAACCCTTAACAGAATGGGGATTGAACCACCAACTTCTTGGTTCTTGATCCGACACGCTACCATCGCGCCATGGACGCTTGATGGAAAGAGAGTGAAAGAGCACCAACATACTCTTCTCTTTGGATTATTGTTCGGGGACGGGACAGCTTTATATGTGTTGGTGAGAACTGCAGATCGCTGACATGTTTACACGCGGGCAAAAATAATCTACGGGCTTGCTGCAAAAAATGTTATAAAATGTGTCATTTTTTGCAGCAAATCCACTGTTGCAGATATTGAGATATATTTTTCCTTTGGGTGATACTTACTGCTTAAATCAGGAAAATTTTAAATAAATACACGAAAATCCACTTGAAAAACTCCCCTGAAGCCGATGGCGAGGTCAAACTGAACCCTTTTAACACACCAACGATACAAAAAAAAAACAGTCGGAAAATTCTTTTCACTTAAAGCTTCATATTCTATCCTTTTTTTTTGTTCTGTCACCGCACACAACCTGGACGCCTCCCCCGAGGGCATATTTTCCAACAACGTATATTCTGTGCAATATGTTGCCGTGGTCACCTGATCCCAAACCCCAACTCCTCTCCTCCCCCTTTTCATCAACCCTTTTGGAAACAGCTGACATTACGACCCCTCAGGCCCATCCGCACACAAACACACTCGAAATCATCACGAATGTGGAGGTTAACCCCTGGCGTCCTCATCCCATCACCACTAAAATCTCACTTTATGATTTGTGAACTTGAAAATTTAAATGTTTTGAAATGAAAAATAAATTTAGATTTTAAGTTGACATTCCCTCCCACTTTTCTCAGTGTGTTTCGCAAAGCTTGACTTTCCCATTGGTTGCATTTTCCATCAACCATCCGTCCCATCATGGTTGAGGGATATGCGGATGGCATTCGGTATGAGGGATGGAACGCGCGCTCCCTGCTCGCCCTAAGGGCGAACATCATACGAGGAGAGAGAAAAAGCCAATTTGCGAAAACTTGAGAAATGATTTCACAGCCACACCGCAACACCATTACCGTCACCGCAGGAAAGTCAAACAGCCCAACCCAGCACAGGCCTGGCGGCGGCTTAGAGCGGAGCTTTTCTCGACTTTGAGTCGGATTTCACTCGCGCATCTTTGCGGCATCGTCCGTTCTACAACACCATGACATGATGAATAGGAAGAGGATTTAGAATGGTTAGAAAACGGTGTTATGGTGTTATTAACAATACATTTATTGTTTGTGAATTTGGAACAATTCAATATATTAATTTTATTTTCAAAGAATAATTAGATGAACCTCCAGGAAGTAGTTAAAGCATTTCCCGTAAGAAATTCTTGAGAATAAGCTTTTTTTCAATTAGTTAGAAGAACAAAATTCAAAAATCAGCCAAAATAATCGAAATCATTCTACCCTATACTTGCCATTCCGTCTCAACTTACAGCCCGAAGGGCAGCACGTCCTACCCCTCAAATGAATATGTTCTGTGCCGTCAAATATTTTTACTACCTCCGCCGTCCGTCCACACCAAAGTTCCCGCAGCAGCATTAAAAAAAACTAGGCCAAACCATGAATATTTGAAGTGTCATCCACCCGTATACCGTCGCTTCAAAGATCACATAAATTGTGCCGACAACTCCCACAACTCTTCTCCTTCTCTGTTTACAACTCTGCTCCAGTCACTTCAGAGGGGAAAAACAGTTTCCCTTTTTCCACTTTGATACTGCAAATAAAAATGTGTATGGAGAGAAACGCCCGGAATATTATTTACAAAACTTGTTAATTGATTGAAGAACAGCTCTGACCTGACCTTTTCTTCCCTTCCTGGAAAATCGAACCTTTTTCCGATGGAGGAAACCCACCCAACATCACTCAAAGAAAATCAGTTTTCTAATCGTTTTTCTTCTGTTTGCATTCTTTATTTACAGGTAAGGGCAACGATTCACCTGGTACAATTCTTTGGAACAAGGTAACTGGTTGTATTTCAAAGGGTAGCTAATGTTGAATAAGCTGAGAAAAAGGTTAAAGTATTTGATTGGCTCGGAGGGACCCCTTCAACAATAAATATATTCAATTTAAAAATTTGAAGATTTTGCGGAAACGTGCAAATGCTAACAGAAAACAGTCTGATTTGATCCCTGCTCCAAATGAAAATCCTCCTGGCAGGTTATTCGAACCAGATTTACTCCCACTTCCAAAGAAGTGCCGAAACTCCTCGAAAATTACCCAGTCGATGCTTCGTCCCACATGAGAGAGCATCAGGATTCCAGTGCGGGTCAACTCTCCACCATCCGCTTCAGCAGTTTTAAGGCAAGGACTTATGCAAAGCACGCTCGAAAGTGATAAATTACCCATTCCGATCACGTTCCTGCACTCTTTGTCCCGGGAAACCTCCGGGACCAGACAAAGTGGCTCGTGTCATTTGGGATGCAGGATCCCAAGACTTTGGAGGCAACGTGTCGTCGTCGTCAAATGCCACACGTCTTTATTTCTTCCGGTCGAAGATTAAGCCATTGCTGTCCTGGATAGTGACTGGATTTCAATATGGCGCGTCCTTTGTGTTCACTTGACTCATTTACATTTTCTTGGCATTTTTGTAGAAGACAAATTTGGTTGTTAAATCAACCAAATTTCTTGCCAGCCGTTCTCTATGAAACAATTCATGTTTCATTAAACTTGTGGAGGATCTTAAATACTCGTCAATTGTGGATTTTTGAAAATTATTATATACTTCAACATTTGTTTAGTATTAAGTTGTTTTAGTTTTTCAAGTTTTTCCATAGTTTTTATTGTTAAAAGCAGATTAAAAGTGTTAATTTTACGTCAAATGTACCATCAATAAGGATGCTGGCATAGTTTTTAAGAAAAAAAAATCAATGTTTATATTTAGTAGACTAAGTTTAAAAGCTTTTTATCAAAATAAAAGTAAATTTTAGGTAAAAATGTTAAAAAGTCAGACAAAATTTTGCTGATTCTTTTTTCACTTTTTACAAGAAAAATCAATTGTTTAAAATCCGTATTTATAATTTTTGATTTTTTTTATATTTAAATATTTTTAACGAAATATTGAATAACAAACAATAAGATCAAAACTTTACGATAAATTGTTTATAATTTGTCCTCAGTTTAACGCAGGGTTGTGGAGTCGGGTCTTTTTGGGGACCCTGAGTCGCTGTCGGAGTCGGTGTAGGGATGGGAGTCGGTTAAAAAAATTCTGATAAATTTCTGATAATCTCGGATCTGAAACTGGAGTCGGAGTTATCTAAAATTCGACACAATTCATGAACTTTTTTATTGTTCAGTATTATTATTATGCCGGTTAGTTTACATATCTTTTATCTATCTATGTATATAAAAAATTTCGACGGTTTTGTTCGAACGCGAATCAATTCAACAGGGAACTTCGGATCGTGGTGCTCTTTGTTGTGTTGGGTTCGTATAAGTCCAAGGATGGTTCTTACGCCAAAAAAAATTTCAACTTTGGTCACTCTGGAACCGATTCCGGAAAATCTGCAGATTGTTACGTAAAATCAAATTTTGATCACAGGAGGCTAAATAAGCAAAAAAGTTAAAAACGTCAACAAACGAAAAAAGGCAGAACGAAGTTTGTCGGGTAAGGCTTGTTTAGTTTAAATTTTTTGAATCACGTGCACTGCGTCGCCATTTTTTCATTTCATTTATTTGTTGGTTTAAGAGATTTATCAGATGCCATTATGTTTTGAAGCAATTTTAATTTGATTAGATAGCTCTGACTGTGTTATTTTACTAGATTCACTAAATCATAGATCAACTCGGACCGTCTTGCACCCTTCTACAAAGTTGTAGGTAATTAAATTTCCTACAAGAATCTCACACTTGGACAATTTTGGGTGAGACCTGCGCCACCTGCTGCAAAAATCCTGAAGCGATGTTTTTTTTCCATACATTTTTAACGATTTTCCCCATATAAACTTCAACGATGAAAAGCGACCCCTTAGCCTTAACTGATTTGGCTCAAAATTGGCACAGTTACTTGTTTTTGCCTAAAGAATCGATCCAGGGGCTATCTCTTGCGATTTTCCGAAATTTTCAATTTTTCTTGTCACCCTAATGTGCAGTCAGTTTTTTAAATATTCAATTGATCCTTGACTGCCTCCTTTTACTTGTATTTATGTATTCTTTAATTTAATTTAATAACAAAGGTTCACTATCAGTAATTTACTAAAATGCTAACGTTTTCAAAATATTTGTAAAATTGACAGTATATCTATACAGCAATTCCCCACGAAAACAGCATGGAAAAAAACAAAAGTGCTCGGATCGGGCTCAAAATTTTTCTGAGGGTTCCCTGGCCGAAATAATTAGACCCGTATTTTTTTGTTTGGCCATTAGGGTGACCTACGCCGTGTTAGGGTGGTCTGAAAAATGGCCATTTTCGTCGATTTTCGCAAAAACCACTTTTTTCGAAAAATCATAACTCCTCGCCATTTTAACCGATTTCAATTGTCTTATACGCAAATGAAAGGTGATAAGTTGGCAATTAAAAGACGCAACTTTTGGTACCCAGACATGTATAGGTCATCGCTGAAATTTTAAAGTTTTCGCAGTTTTTGTGAAAAAAGTTGATTTTTTGCCAATTTCGTCATTCTCCGGTTTTTGCGCGCGGCGCGTCAGAAAACACGGATTTTATTTTCAAAAAATCATATCTCGGAATCCTGTTAATGAACTCCTCCCATTTTTTAGTATATTATGTAAAAATGTCCGGGGAATCCGATAAAATTATTTCCAGACATAGGCTCTTTGGTCCAGACACCGTCAAAACGGCATTTTAAAGTTGCATACGCCCTTTTCATATGTTAGGCTAGATTTTTGAAACTTCTTACTATTTTTCTTTGAAAGGCCAACTTATCACCTTTCATTTGCGTATAAGACAATTGAAATCGGTTGAAATGGCGAGGAGTTATGATTTTTCGAAAAAAGTGGTTTTTGCGAAAATCGACAAAAATGGCAATTTTTCAGACCACCCTAACACGGCGTAGGTCACCCTAATGGCCAAACAAAAAAATACGGGTCTAATTATTTCGGCCAGGGAACTCCCACAAAAATTTTGAGCCCGATCCGAGCACTTTTGTTTTTTTCCATGCTGTTTTCGTGGGGAATTGCTGTATATAAAAGCTGAAAATTCGCTGCTGGATCAAATTTTCAGCTATTATATAAATCTATAACTTGGAACTCAACATGCTCGTTTTGTATGAAAATACAAAAAAAAACATAGAGTCGAGTTGAAAATTTTCCAAACTGACAAAACATATCCAAAATAAGTTGCAACTAATTTTGAAATAATCATTTTTTTTACTGTGAACAGACACGGACCACTGCGACACTTGCGTATCTATTGTAGTATGATCTGTTCTCAGAATTTCTGTTTTTCTGCTGTTTACAGCCTGCCAAACGATCGTCTTCCGTAGCGCTATTGTTTGAGCGAGACAGTATTGACGAATTATTCGAGCAGTTGCCCCCTCTCATTCCCCAGAACAATCCCACAATGCCGTGCCACACGAGCACTAGAGACCGATACGAAGACGTGGAGATGAGCGAGATTAAGGAGAAACCTCGTTTATTTTTGACCCATCTAGAGATCGTTACCGATCATATAGCCCAATCTTCAGCTCGAATTTTGCCTGAGAGCATGCGAGTCGAAAGTAGCATTTGAAGCTATTCTCTACGTATTGTTACAGAGTTCTTCAACGCTCAGACTCAGTCGCCAACAGATCGTCCGAGAGATTGGATGGGATGGGTTTTGGGGAGGCTTGGGACTTGACATAGTCAATTCCCGCAGCTTTCGAAATCCCCCCTCGACCGACACCTTCCCCTTTTTGCCTCGCCAGATGGGGTTCAAGCCATCGAACTTCTGCTTACAAAGCGAAACCCGTACCACTACACCACGGGAGCTCGGCTGAAATAGTCATTGAAATATATTAAATATATCGACTATATGGAAAATCTAATCTAATCTAATATAAATATATTGACTATATGGAAAACTTAAAAATTAACAAATCAGACCAGAATAAAGTTTTTATTGTGCCTTTTGGACCTCAAAACAACCCTCTAAAATTTGGGAGTGATTGGTTGCGTCCACACTTTTTGCTTTGTTTTTCAATTTTGTATGGGAATTAGTATGGAAAACCCCTCTTTTCACATTTAGATTTTTATCATTTTTATTTTCCACTATTTTTTTTTCAAACCAACACAACAGCATTACATTACAACTTTCCCCTAAAGAGTATGATGCTAACTTGCTCCTGTCAAAAGATACTGCGTCCCCAACACTGGTCTAAAACGTGTTTTTCTTTCAGGAGCACCTTTAAAATGCAATGCGCAAAGTGTGGAAGCAACCAATCTTCGGGGAGTTGTTTATTTCAAAACCAAGGTGACTTTGAAAGTTACTGTGTTTCTTACAAATTTCAGTCTACAAGTGTGAGAATTGATTTATTTATCTAATCGATCATGAAGGCTTCTTTTAATAATGTTTTTAGAAAAATTTACAATAAAATGCTTGATTAACAAAATAATTAACTTTTAATAAAATTTATGTTAATTTGTAAATAAAAAATTCAAATTATTGAAAACTAAATCCAAATTTACTTACAAAATCCTCTACTGATAATGCTTGAACAATAACATTTTAAAACAGATTTGTCATGCAAATGTTGAAAGTATGGCTTGTTATTTCAATATGTATATTTTTTGAGGTAGGAATCATTGGTTCAAAATGGGACCAGCCCGTGGAATGATGGCTATAGCACCCGCCTTTTAAGTGGAAGGTTCAGAGTTCAATTCCTGACCGGTTTCCTTTAATAAAATTTGACTACAATTGAATTCTGAATATGTCAAAAAAAACCTATAGAATTTACTATCTCCAGAGAGTTTAATACATTCTAAAAACTACAAAATCTTAAATGAGCCTGAATGACACATCGTCAACGATAGAAGGAAGCAACAAAAAAGGAAGAAAGTTAAACGGGGATACAAATTGAGAAAATCTGACTTTGAAATTCAAGATTAACCACATCCGCCCGGGGAAGACCGATGATGCAGTGGTTGACGCGGGGTCGAAACGGCAAATTGCCATCCTCAATCCCGGCCGGCAGCAGTGATTCTCACGTTTTCCCTCACAATTTCTTTGGTGCAAAACAGTCGTGGGATCATAAAATTGAGCTTTTCCGAGATGGGTCCTCCCAATATGTCCGGCGAAGGAAATTGGTTCGGCGCAATAAAGAAAGGAAAATGGCCGTTGTTTAGAGTGTAAAGTGATCAAATTAAGAGTCGCTTCTCACGGCGATAGATTAGTGTGTGGAGGTTTGGAGAAAATTTACTTGCCGTCACCCTAACAAAAGAATAAAATGTCAAGTGAGTGGAAATTTGATCGAAAAGACCGCGCGCAAGCGTTTCATGTTTTATGATGGCTCGACTCTGAAGAGTGAACTAGCACAGTGAGATGATTTACGAGCAGTCGTTAAAGTAAATTCAAGGATCGATCCGGGAAGATGAATGGGGCGACACGATCCGAGACGAGCAAAGTGGTTGACGATTTAGGTGCGGAAATATGGAGTGATTATTAAAAAAGAGATATTAAAAAATTACAAACAATTTCCATTCAAATGCTTATGTAAGTTTACCAACATTTCCCAAAACATTATAAAAATGGATAAAAGCTCCAAATACATTTAGATGGAGACGCATGGTACTTTAACTTCAAATAATGTACCGGATCCGAAAATTGTTTTTCAAAAAATCATACCTCAGAACATAAAGGATTTAAGGACCAAATTCATCTTCCCTATCGTCAACTGTTGCCACTCTGTCAAGGCATTTCAACGACTTTTCATCTTTCCATTCTTCACCGTGATAAACTTTTCGGTAATACCACTCCGTTCAGATACCACCTCGCCGATTCAATTTAATAGACTCTTGCAAAGCTTCTGCAGCCTTGAAGCTCACTCGAACCAGCTGAAATTTTCAGTTTTACCCCCTTCCTTTACGACAATATGTATGGTAAACTGAGGAAAATTTGAAACTTTGTTGAATAATAGAACAGTTTTCCAAAGTTTTCCCCTCTCCCGCTGCCTCCAGAGTGTGACGATGCCATGGCAAGAATGGAATATAATTTAGTGTATTTCAATGTTTTACTCGTTCTCTGGAAAGGGTGAAAACATACAAGCTGGCCACAACTGGCAAGACCACACTGCACGGTTGCCGTTGTTGTTGTTGAAGGTGCACACATAAGAGCACTTTATCGGATAGGATTCCGTTGCATAACGAACGGGACGAGCTGTCTGGGAAAAGTTCTTACGATGGAAGAAAAAAACTACGAAGAAAAGTGGTAGAGAAAAGCATTGAAACCCCTTGCAGAACGAAAGGAACTTTCGGCGAAAGTTGTGATCGAGAGGGGGAAAAGTTTCACTTCTAAGACGATAGCAAAAAACAAGAGAAAATATAAAATCACGAGCGATATGATTGGAGCGAAAAATTAAATTTCAGACGTTCGCTCAGGATAACGACGCAGCGTTATGGGCCGGTGAATGGTGATGATGATGATTATGGGGGTGACGACAGAGTCGGGTGAAAGTTTCCAACCCTGGCGTCTTATCCCTCTCCATGGTGTGACACTTCAGGTTATCTTTTGACGTTATGTTGTTAGTAAGGTACAAGAGATGTACAATTGCGAGTCCTTTTGTTCATATTTTAAGAGTACTGTATTGCCACTGTTCACATAAATGTCTCATATGCAACACTTTATTCCTCACAACCGGAGCAAACCAGTTTTTTTACGAGAACTTGACACATAGCCTTATGTGTGGGACAAACTTACTTTGCATTTATCTCAGCATTCTGTATGTGCATATTGGACTTTTATGCCATTATGGGCAGTGTACTTCTCAAAAATAATATGATTTTACCTACAGGCTAAGTCATTTTTGAAAAATATGAAAAAAAAAATCATAAATAAACAGAACACAGTGTTGGGCTGCCGACAAACTCTCGTGGCATAGCGTTAAAGACTTAGGCTTTCATCCAAAGTGTTTCGATTCGAATCTCGGTGTACGCTTTAAGTTTTGTCACCATCTTGAAATGTTAGACCGAGCCACGTAGCCCAGTGGTAACGCTTCCGCCTCGTAAGCGGTAGATCGGGGTTCAAATCCCGGCTCGGACCAACACAACTGGTGATCTTTTCCCTTCTGGAATCGATTGCTTAGTAAAGGGAAGGTAGTGTATCGTCACAAACTGGACCTTATCACGACACCTTAGGGAGGCGACCTATGGAATGTAAACATTAATCTTAACATGTTAACATTAGGTTGAGAATGAAACTGCCACTGAATCCGCTTTGTAAATGCCGGCCCCGATACTATTCAAGGGTGTTCCCCTCAGGAACTGGGAAAGATTTACTTTTTTTTTACTTGAAATGTTAGCCAAATGTTGTTTTCGAAGTATTTTTCAAAGTAAATTAAAAAATCATCAATATTTCTTATATAACATTGCAAATTGGAGCATTAGTTGCATTAGAAATTCGGGGCTGTTTAGAAACATTGCCAATTTAAACATTCCTGATTGTTTTTCTTTTATCCACTGAATCTTAGCAACCAGAGGTCCAATCTTCATTGTTTCATTAACAAAAGTTTAGGAAATTGTCTGAACTTTTCGAAAAAAAATATTTCAGTAACGGTCACTAACGGGCACTATTTTAACAAGCTATAATTTGAAAATGTCAATCTAATCAAAATTTTCGTAAAGAAATTTTAGAATGCAAATTTAATTCAATATTAAAAACTAAAGGCAAAATAATAGCTTGGATAATGTTCAAATGCTATCAATATACTATTTAATATCATAACAAAAGTTGCGGATTGTTGTCCCCTAAAATACATAATTCAAATTCAAAAATAAAAAAAATGTTGGTTTCTGGAAATAGAACTTTTAACAAGAAAAAAAAACAAGTTAATTCAAAAATCTGCAAAAACGTGTACCTATTATTTTAAGAGTTTTCATCAAAAAAAAATTCGAATTTTTAAGAACATTTTTTGTGTGGACTGCCAAAATTATACGGAGACTTGTATGGATGAACCAATGATATAAAATGGCTTCTTTGGTCATAGGAAATTCCTTTTAACTTAAAAAAATACATTTTTAAAACTAATAGGAAAGCAAACTTGCAAAAATATTTAAAATGTCAGACTTTTTGCCTTCCTCACCTTACTGAGGAAAGGCTATAAAATCACTCGAAAAATGAACTTCTTCATTCGACCTCGTAGACCCACCTTCACGTATACCTATCGACTCAGAATCATGTTCTGAGCAAATGTATGTGTGGATGTGTGTAGGTGGGTGGACAATAAAATTGTCACTCGATTATCTCCGGACTGGATGAACGGATTTTGACCGTATTAGTCTCATTCGATCCGTCTTGAGGTCACATAGTTCTCTATTTAAAATCAGCAAGTTTAATTAAGTACTTCAAAAGTTATGCTAAAAAACGATTTTGGCGTATGTCCGGAAGATTGTAAAAAGGGTGTTTTTTGCAAGAAACCCTATCATGTTATACATTTTTAGAAAGGTATTAAAAAGACCTTTCCAATGAGCCCAAAACATTGAAGATCTGACAACCCTATCAAAAGTTATTAGCACTTAAGTGTTATTTATACACTTTTTGGAGGCCGGATCTCAGATATTTCAGTAAAAATGATGTCCGGGTCCATCATGCGACCCATCGTTAGTTAGATAATTGAAAGACCTTTCAAATGAGCCTAAAACATCAAGGATCTGACAACCATGTAAAAAGTTATTAGCACTGAGGTGTTATTTATACACTTTTTGGAGGCCGGATCTCAGATATTTCAGTAAAAATTATGTCCGGGTCCATCATGCGACCCATCGTTAGTTAGACCTTTCAAATGAGCCTAAAACATCAAGGATCTGACAACCCTATCAAAAGTTAGTGGCACTTAAGTGTTATTTATATACTTTCATGAGACCGGATCTGAGATATTGTGATAAAAAATATTGTCTGAATCTTCCATGTGAACTTTCGTTGGATAGGTTTTTTTATCAGACCTTGCCGATGAGCCAGAAAAATTGAAGATCTGCGAACCCTATCAAAAGAAATCAGTAATAAAATTGATTTGTTAAACATGTTAAGGGAATGTTGCTATTTTTACCGAATGTATCCAGGTTTTTATGCGAAGATGGCATTCGAAATGGTGAACGTCCGAAATGTCAAAATCGCGCAGTAGCACTAACACAAAAAAAATGTGGCTGTCATGCCATAGTACACTTTTTTCGTAATGTTGGTATCACCGTGTGATTTTGACATTTCAAGTGTTCATCATTCGAACGCCATTTTCGTTTAAAAACCTGGATTGACTTTATGAATATGAGGAAGGCACCAACCACCTAAAGGTGGATTAAGTATCGTTTTTTAAATGCTTGTGCTAGAAAAAGCGGAAAAAGTTACTAACAAATTCCCACCATTAAGAATCATTTCTTATTGAAAAATGGATGTACTCACACATTATTTTAAAAGTACAACTTTTTTACAAAACTGCCTAAAATAAACTAAAAAATGGGATAACTCACAATATTATTTCAAGCACGATAACGTTTTTATGAATAGAAAAAAACCCTCAACAAATTATTACGAATTTGTATTATTTATTTGAAAGCACTTATTGAATGAATGAAAGAAAACTCACAAAATGAAATGACGAAAGAAATATGGAGAAATATCAGTTATTCTGTCTATGAGCGAAAAAGTTATTTTTACTTTTACACCCCATAATCAAACATTTATAAATAACTTTGCAATGGTGCGTCTATAACCAAAGTCACTTTTAGGTAGGTATTCAGTATACACAACTGACCCATACACAAAATAAAATAAATATGTCATCAACTTGTGCCAATTGGTTCAGCTGTTTGAGCCATATTTTTGCTAAATTATTTGTTGGTTTCGGTTAGAACAGACTGAGTCCTACAAAATGTATATATTGATTTCCAAAATATTAAAATTAAATAACTCTAAAAACTGCTGCTTACGGGTGTTTTTATGCTCGGTAACTGGATTATCTTCGAACAACTGGATTTAAGATGATATTTTTTTAGAGGTCGAATCTGGTGTGAAATAAATACTAGTTCAAATATCATTCATTTTTGATACAAATCATTGAAAGGTTATACTAGACAACATAAAAATATTAACAAACACATAATAACAAATAAAAACAGAAACTGAACTTTTAACCACGCTCAAAAACAACACCGAAAAGAGGGACCACAACAAAATCACTGCCGCGTTGTGACCCATGTAAGTTGTCACTTTTCAGCCAACAGTGACGAGTGACACTCAGACACATCAGAGCCAGGCCCCCGGTAGTGGTTTTGTTCCAATTCCAAACCTGTCCAACAGGCCAACAGGCCAAAACCGAGAGAGAAAGAGTGTGCACATCAACGTGACATCGCGCTATCGGAATTGAGCGCGGATGGCACGTGTTGGTTTGCCCGAAGTAATTCCCACTGACACGTACCCTATTTTCGGCCTATTGTTCCTATTTTCGACCTATCCGCTTTTCTGTTTATTTTCACTGGGGTTAAATAAACTTGTTATTATGGCAACAGCTTTAAATTGACACCAACAACCGACACGAAATGAAATATTCTGTTTCTGGGATGAAAACATGAAAATTCTCAAATGTTCGCCGGGCTTGATGCTTTTGGCATGAACACATAGTTGAGCTTGCAACGCAATAAGAGCAAAAGGGGATGTGGGGAGGCAAAATAGTTGGAATTTTAGCAATTTCATTCATATGAAAATTTGCACTTGTACCCGAAAGGCTTCCCCGGGCAGAACAACTCCATTGGACGTACGCTGGAGAAAAAAACAACAAATTGTCCAAAGTGCACATTTTCCTAGGAGGGGTTGGGGAGGGGGTGAATGTTTACGATTTGTTTTGGTGTGCACTTTACACAGAAAAAAAAATCATGGTAATATTACATCTGGGAAGGGGTACATCTTTTATGTCAGAAAAAATGTGTAATTTTACCTCTGGAAATGTGTAATTTTACCACTTTTCTGGTGTAATGTCACTTTTTCAGTCTAAGTTGAGGTAAAATTACATCATAAAAGAGGTAATATTCAACCTTCCAAAATTAAAGCTTCCAAATTTACATTATTTTTTTCTGTGTAGATACTGCAAATTGCTCTTAGTTATACGTTTTGAACCTTGGAGCAGTAGGTATTTGCTTTTGGCAGAAGTAGCAAGGAGAAGCAATTCTTCAGAATTATCTACTATGCCAGGTCATGAGACAGGATCCAAAGTGCATACGTGTAAGTTTCATGGAGATATCTAATGGGATAGTTGTCTGGTCGGAACGGGTTGTTGTCAGCTGTACAAAACAGAGTGTAAATCTTAGGACAGGACGCTTTTGAAATATGAAATAACCAGTACGTACACGATGCAAGTCATTTACCGGTGAGTGCTTTCGAGTAGCCACGATGCTTTGCTTGCAGATTTTATTTTATTTCAAGAGTCTCAGAACCATAAATAAAATTTCTTATTCGAAACGAATTATTTACGATTTATGAAAAGTGGAAAGGTATAGCTTTTAGAATCGTTGTACAAAAAGATGACTCATTGCTGAGATTTAGACCCGAATTTCGCTAATAAGTACTTTCATTTATGTCAAGATCAACAACGACCATGCAGTTGCCAAAATTACATGTTCTAAATGCCACTTGAATTTATCATCCAAGCGAAATTCACAACTCACGATGCAATAAACACTATCAAGAACTAGCAACAAAAGTGCTGCAAACTGCGATGCATTAAATTGCACAATATCCACGTAGGTAAACCATACGAGCTTCGTGGATAATAAATTCCTGCTACAAAACGTTTCTGCTGCTTGTATCATACCGCTTCTTCCTAAAACAACCACCAAGAACCAACAGCGCTACTTGTTTGCTATCTTGCATAATAATACACTTGGCCGGGCGGTGTTATTCTTCCGATCCTGGCTGCTCCTGGTACTATCCTTGCTAGTCTAGATAGATCTAGAAGACCACAGCCGCCGATGGGGTTGGGGGAGAAGTTCCAAAATTAGCTACATCATCATTTTGGAACCGTACATCAGCCTCGTCCCGATCTTTCGGTATACACGAACGTAAATTCGCCTCAGAAGAAGCCTTGACGGCGAAGAGGGCCCTTCAATTTTCCAAAGTGGTACATCACAACCACTTCCGCTCTTGGATTCGGGATAGCTTCCTTCGGTCTCGGGACACAACGAACGACAGCAGTGGCGGTCATGGAGAGCTTTTGCTAGAAACTTTAAACATATATTTGATTTTCATACCACGATTAAAGTTGACATACAATCTAAACAACTATCCGGAAGATGTACACAGAGATGAGTTTTAACACTAAGATTAATCATATCGTCGTGATCATGCAATCTTGTTTGAGTTGAGTATATTTTGTGCAGCTTTTAATGCCTCACCTTTTGACCTTCACAGATTCACAAAATTCGATGTCAATCCAGAAATATTCAAAACAAAACCTAAAAAGCTTCGTGCATTGTTGTCACTCTTCATATGAAAGAAGTTCCATTCTTGTCGTGCTATCTTGACACACCCTAAAAATTGCTGCAATTGTGACAACTGGCCAAAGAGAAGTTAGTCAAACGACGTTTTGACACACGTGCATGCCCGACTACTCTCTTCATTTTTAATTATAATTTAGGACTTCGACAACCAAATTCAACCAAACTTCGGGACAATGCACAGAACGGACAGCCCTACAAAACGTGTTTGTTATTGTTTACATTGCGTGTTCTAGTTGTTGTTTATTCAAAGTCAAACATTGAAAAGCGTTTTTCTCGGAACGTCAATCTTTTTTGTCTTAACTATAAAGACTCATGAGCATCATGTGAGTTGACCCAATAATAAATAAGAATAGTCACACTTTTCGTGTGGCCAGCTCACGTGACCTCAGCACTTGTCCAAATGGGGAAAGCAAGACAAATAAGGGGACACGAGAAGCTCGTGAGTGAATGATTGGCATGTTTGATATTGATTCATCGGCTTCCCACTCGAAGAATGTCATGCTGCCGTGTCACGACGATTTATCCTGCTTTTGTTTCAAAAATCTTCTCGGAGCAGGTCGTCACAATACCGTGTGAAATGTTATCAATCTTCGATGGAGACATTCTGGAAGCTTTTCCGCCCCCCATCAATGGCTGTTACAAGCTCAAAAGAACGAGATTCCGTCATATCGGAAATGACATTTTTTTTCTCGTTTCAAAGAAAGAAGCCAAGTTGTACCTTTGTGACTTGTAAAAGTTATGAAGCTGTAACACAGAATGATGTAACTTTCTTATCAACCAAGGTGACGAATGTCTTGCAGATTCATCATAAAACGCCCAAAAAAAGCACACCTTCATCTCGCTCCCCAAAGCGGTCAGCAGCTGTCACATCTGGAAACACATAAATTTTCGCGAATGCTCCGGGAAAACAGTGAAAATATAAGGTTTGTACATTTCCCGAGAGGACCCATAATCAAAAAACCATTTGGTCGGAGCGGGAAGGTGGGGGGGGGGCAAAACTTTTCCCATGTAACGTTCCTGGTGAAAAATTCCGGCAAAAAAACAACATGTGCGAGGACGTCAGCTTTTACGCAGCAGCAGCTTCTGCAACATGATGTATGTACATAAATCCGAGTAATACGTTAATTTTCGGTGTTCAGTATACTCAACAAGTGCGAGCATTTGTGTGCCTTTTATGTGCACAGTAAATGTAAATTTAGATTTTTTTAATTTTGAGGCAGTCTTATTCCCTTGCCTCAATGTGGCTCCGAATTTTTGACTTTGATGGTAAATTTTTTCCAGTTTTGTTTTTCAGAGTTTTGCTATTTGAATATATCATTTCTAGTAACTCTTTTTCTAGATAACTTCAATCAACAACAGTACCAAAAAAAACCCATCTGAATACTTCTTCTCAAGTAATTTAAACTAAAGTGGTTTACTCACAATTACTTTTTTACAAAGTCCAATCAGCATAAGAAACCCTTGGCGCATAAAACCTTTTGAAAAAGTACTGTAGAACTTCTGTGTGTCAGAGGTATCGTAAACCAAAATTGATAATATTTTAATTTATTTTTATAACTCGTATCCATTGATGAAATAATGTCATTGCAAAATCCCACACAGAAAAAAAAGTTGAATATTGGAATTTTGAAAATTTGGTAGGTTGAATATTTCCTCTTTTTTTAGTAATATTACATAAGAAAATGTGTAAAAATGTGAACCTGATGAATATTCACCAAAAACTGATGGAAATTTAACATTTTCAGAGGTAAAATTCAACAATTTTTTGACACAAAATCTGTCACCATTTCCTGATGAATATTACCATCATTTTTTTCTGTGTATTTATCGACGTTTTCGTAATTGTGGTCAAATAACTTACATAAATTTTCAAAACAAAAATGTTTTGTGGACATACTCATGGCTCAGCAGGGTTCAATACCATTTCGTTTGTATTTTTTTCATATTGTAAAAAAAATCAACCTTTCAATGTCACCCAAGTTTACGGTAAACAAAAACCTTTCCTATTAAATTTTCCGCGACGAAAAATCTTTGAAAAGAGTTGCAAACTATGCTATAAAAGGATTAGAAATCGTTTCAAGACAAACTTAAAAAATGCAAGTAATTCAGAAAAAAAGTTTTATTTTTTAAGGTTACATTTTAACGGTTTTGTCATATCACTTCAAAATATGTAACTAACATTATTCAAGTAATACCAAGTGTGATATTTTGTTTGTTCGGCCCTATGCTATGATTTACGCAATACATGCTTTTGATAAAAAAGGACTACTAATCATTTGAAAAACAGTCAAATACTAAAAAAATATGAAAAAAACAACAAACAGGCTGAAAACAACCATTAACTGATGAAGAATTTTTTTACTTTATTTGAAATAAAACTAAACCGAACAAATAATTAAATTTTGATGAATTTTAGTGAAGATTTATTTTAACCGTGGTTATTTTGCCGGGACTCGTGGGGTAGGGGTAAGCGTGGTTGCCTCTCACCCAGTCGGCTTGGGTTCGATCCCAAACGGTCCCGGTGGCATTTTTCGAAACGAGATTTGTCTGACCACGCCTTCCGTCAGACGGGGAAGTAAATGTTAGCCCCGGTCTAACTTAGAGGGTTAGGAGTCGTCTCCCTGGGTCCTGTCTCGGTGGAGTCGCTGGTAGGCAGCTGGACTCACAACCCAAAAGTCGTCAGTTTTCGCCCCGGGGTGGATGGAAGCTTAGGTGTAAAAAGAGGTTTGCAATTGCCTCAACAATCAAGCCTTCGGATACCTAGGGAAAATTCTCGTATTTTTTTCACTTCTAACTTCATCCAATATGCTGATTTTCACTATTTAAACAACAAATTTTGCAAATCTTTTGATAGAAACTTGTTTGCTCACTTCTTATTGAGTTATTTATCAATCGATTTCAGTTGAAAACGCTTTTAATTAGCTTTAATTGAATGTCAAAGTTCTGACCTGCCAACATTAGAGGCACGCTGGAATTAGATGCTATTCCCCTAGTTTCAAGTAGGATTCTCTTCAAACCATGTCCCTTGAGCTCAACTCGAAAAAGAGGTATTCGATCAAACTCAAATCGTTCAAAAAGTGCATCACCAAAGTGAAAATATGTGATTTTTCAGTTGAAGACTGTTCAAATTTATCACAGGAAAATACACTAAAACACCCATGAATGTAAAATTTTCGGGGTCCATTTTAAGTTTGACACCACTTTTACACGGAGATTACACACACTACCAGATGATTAGTTTTGTATAGTAACAACTTGTTACTGACAGTTTGAAACTTTTTAGTTTGACTTTTTGAACTATTTCATTGCAATGAGGTACAAACTAAAAAGTAACAAACCACCGTGAGTTCAGTAGAAATCACATTAAGATTGATAATTAAGATGAAATGTCACCAAAAATTTGATGGATTTTCACAAACCATTTTTACTACTGTGGTTTCATTTTATTTTCACTCTGAAATATCCTTTACAGTGCGGCCTGGAACAACACCTCATGCCATTAAAGTCGGAATCCCCACCCAGTTTCCCCCTGGCCAAAAGAATAATTTCATCACTCGTTGCACAGCATTCAAAGTCCCATCTCGTAAAGAATGAACAGGAGAATTAAGTATTAGGGATGCATTAAAGAGAATAAATGAAAAGGTTTTTCTCGTCAAAAAATGTTTTTGTTTGATGCCTTCAGTCCAAATTTATTTTATTTTTTCATTGTAAAAAATGCATTTTTTTTTTTTCAAAAACCACCTCAGCAATTCCGGCGACATGGTAGACATAAAAATATCCTGACAGCCCAAATTTGAAGGCGCTAACGTCCCACTAAGGTGCCATAAATATCCATGAATAATTTATTTCCGCCGTAAATTTTCTCAACACACATCGTCGAATCATTGTGTGCCTACTTTACTCTTCATAAAATGTACGCTGCTCATGTGTGAGTTTTTTTTACGTTTTATTGCGATTGGGATTAAATTTAAGTATTTTGCTTGCATTTTCAATGGGAATTAAAGACTGCATCGAATTTATTATTTTTTAGCGAAGCTTGGTTCGTGGAAAAACTTTGAACATTATTTGCTTAACTTCAAAAACATGTTATTTGCACTTTCAATTAAAATTGAAATCTTAAAAAATATCACAATTAAGTTTTAAAAAGTCCACTTTCACAACTATGCTGCCAGGCAAAGATGAAAACCATTAGTTGAAAATTTATGGCAGCTAAATTGTCTGGCCCAGGCTCCAGACTTGGCCAAAAGCCACACTCACAAAAGCTAGGAACGTGCCCTGGTTTGGTCCGGAAACGAGCAGTGTGTAAATCTAACGGAAGTGACTTTTTGATGCGTTGAAAAATGACCTGCTCTTAACCTTTGGCGACATGCAGCAGAACCTGGTGCTGGTTCATACAGAGTGCTTTTTGGAGAGATGGGACGAGAGACACACTCTGTTTTAATGTGAGACCATTTTCAAGTGAGTTTATTTATTGCACGTGAGCTTCGTAAATTTCGCTGAATTGACACTATTAATATCAAATTCAACGAAATTGGTACGGTCAATTTGACCTCGAAAATGTGAGGTTTTACCCAAAGCATCTTTATGTTAAAAGGAGTCAATCTACCTGTTGAAAATCAACCAACCCACAAGTGGCATTCCCACAAAAGAACTTCATTGTTTCATTACGCTTTACATCAATTTAACTGTGAATATAAATAACGCAAACAATGCACACTGGGAAAAAAGGGACCCGCAGCCCCATGAATTAGATGCCGCTGAAATTTTAACTTGGAAATATGTGTTTATTATGTAAAAAAATCCGGGGAATTGAATGGTGATGGTTTCGTCTGCCGGAGATATTAGGAAAGGGTCCATTTTGCCCAAATATCCCCTAAAATGCAACCTTTTTATATTTTATGCTACATTCCGTGAAATACCGCAGGTTTAGACTTCAAAATAAGTGAACTTTATGTAAAAATCATGACAAATCGATTGGTGAAGGTTTCACGTGCCGGAGACACCGAGAAAGGTCTCATTTTGCCCCAATTAACCCTATATTCGATTTTTTCATCTAATTTGCTCTACACTGTAAAGTGCCGCAGGTTTTAGACTTCAAAATAAGTGAACTTTATGTAAAAACCATGACAAATCGATTGGTGAAGGTTTCACGTGCCGGAGACACCGAGAAAGGTCTTATTTTGCCCCAATTAACCCTATATTCGATTTTTCATCTAATTTGCTCTACACTGTAAAGTGCCGCAGGTTTTCAGACTTCAAAATAAGTGAACTTTATGTAAAAACCATGACAAATCGATTGGTGAAGGTTTCACGTGCCGGAGACACCGAGAAAGGTCTTATTTTGCCCCAATTAACCCTATATTCGATTTTTCATCTAATTTGCTCTACACTGTAAAGTGCCGCAGGTTTTCAGACTTCAAAATAAGTGAACTTTATTTAAAAAACCATGACAAATCGATTGGTGAAGGTTTCACGTGCCGGAGACACCGAGAAAGGTCTCATTTTGCCCCAATTAACCCTATATTCGATTTTTTCATCGAAGGCCGTTGCAACTATTTTTCAAAGTTTATGTCTTCATTGATGAATAATGATAGGAAATGCACATTTTCCATATAAGGCACATTTGGGGCAAACGGGCCTATTTCTGGTGTCTCCGGCACGTGAAACCTTCACCAATCGATTTGTCATGGTTTTTACATAAAGTTCACTTATTTTGAAGTCTTTGTTGTTGTTTTATTGGGCACGTCAACTTGTTAGCATAACACTTTAAATCAAGTCAAGGAAGAAACTACAGGAGGTTATAAAAGATCCAAAGATAAAATCAAACAAATTGCAGAAGGCCTAATAACTAATTTTGAAATGATCGTTTCAGAGCACTTTTGAAAGACGATAGTGTTGGTATCATCTTCGCCTCGATCGGCAGGTTGTTCCATAGGGTAACGCCGGCAATCATGATGCTCTTTCCGCTTGATGCTGTGTGCCTTGGGACAATTAGCGACCGCGTGCGCTGGTGTTGTCCGTGAACCAGGTGTTCCTGAAGGTATTCGGGCAGGTTGCCGTCGTATCCGCGTTTGATGAAACAGCACGTCCGCAGGTTGTAGTTGTCGGGAAGGTCGTGTCCAGAATTGAATGCCTTACAGCTGCTGTTGAGTCTCGGCGACGAAGATTGTACACGAACCGTACCGCAGACTTGAAGCACCGGTGTAGTTGTTGTTTAAGTGCGGCAGTGAGTCCACTGTAGTACACTATATCACCATAGGTGAAAATAGGTACTATTACTGCCTGAACCAGCTTCCGCTTTGTGGCACCAGAGAGGACTCCAGAGAATCGTCGGAAGGTCCGCAGAGTGTTGTAGGCCTTTTGGACGACACTGTTCACTTGGTGCGTCCACGACATGGCGCTGTCCATCTCCAGTCCCAGGTTCGTAACCTTCTCTGCGACAGGCACAACTTCACCCTTGAAGACGATATCCGATTGCGGCACAACTCTACCAGATCTACTGAAGACGATGGCCTGGGTTTTTTTCGGGTTTGGGTGCAGTCGATTCTCAGTAGCCCAGCGCGTGATTGCCTCGAGGTCCATGTTGATGGTTCCGATCAGTCTGTCTACTTCGTCGATTTCTCCAGAAACATAGATTTGAAGGTCGTCTGCGTAGAGCTGGTAGTTGCACTTCAGAGAGGCAGGTAGGCTGTTGATGTACAGACTGAAGAGAATAGCACTCAGACAGGACCCCTGTGGAGTACCATCTGTAACCTCCCGCACCGCAGACACCACGTTTCCATGCCGGACCGATTGCTTTCTCTCTCCCAGGAACGACGAAACCAGCTCACAAGCAGGTCTGGAGAACCGGAACTCTCGGTTGAGCTTCGCGGCTAACAGCTGATGATCCACGCAGTTAAAGGCCAGCGAAAAATCCACCAGCACCATGACGGTACAGCGTCCGGCATCCAGGTTGCCGTAGATGTCGTGGGTGACCTTTGCCAGAGCAGTTGTTGTTCCGTAGCCCTTTCTGTAGCCGGATTGGTTGCGCGCTAGTAGGGGGTTGTTGGGGTTATCCAGGTGTTCGGTGATCTGGTTGAGCAGGATCTTTTCCAGCACTTTGGAAACAGCAGGCAGAACACTGATAGGGCGGTAATCTTTTGGCAGAACTGGGTTGGACGTTTTCGGGATGGGGGTGACAATCGCCGTTTTCCACAGCGCAGGGAAAGTCCGAGTTTCGATGATGGCGTCGAACAGATGGCAGAGTACTGGCAGAATGAACGGGCACAGCATCTTCAGGAACGAAATTGGGATACCATCTGTTCCGGTTGCGTTCGTGTCGATCTCGAAGATCTTCCTGCAGATTTCCTCTACGCTGGTATGGCGAAAACTGAACCCGTTCGCACCGTGATCAACCGCTGTTCTGTGAGATGGTTCTGCTGGCGCGTTGCGGTGGCTGGGGGTTGCGGCGTTTCCCAGACGGCGGTGTCCGTCGGAAAGAAGATGTTCAACTCGTCTGCATTTATATCTGCTGACGATGAGCTCTGTTTCGTCGTGTTGTGGATACCCTCTCTCTTCAGATTGGACCAAAGTTTCTTTGCCGGAAGATCGTGAGCGAAGTGGAGTTCTGCATAACGCTTCTTAGCTGCGAAGAAAAACTGCGGCACTTTACGATGTGGAGCAAATTACATGAAAAAATCGAATATAGGGTTAATTGGGGCAAAATGAGACCTTTCTCGGTGTCTCCGGCACGTGAAACCTTCACGAATCGATTTGTCATAGTTTTTTACATAAAGTTCACTTATTTTGAAGTCTGAAAACCTGCGGCACTTTACGATGTGGAGCAAATTACATGAAAAATCAAATATAGGGTTAATTGGGGCAAAATAAGACCTTTCTCGGTGTCTCCGGCACGTGAAACCTTCACCAATCGATTTGTCATGGTTTTTTACATAAAGTTCACTTATTTTGAAGTCTGAAAACCTGCGGCACTTTACAGTGTGCAGCAAATTAGATGACAAAATCGAATATAGGGTTAATTGGGGCAAAATAAGACCTTTCTCGGTGTCTCCGGCACGTGAAACCTTCACCAATCGATTTGTCATAGTTTTTTACATAAAGTTCACTTATTTTGAAGTCTGAAAACCTGCGGCACTTTACGATGTGGAGCAAATTACATGAAAAAATCGAACATAGGGTTAATTGGGGCAAAATAAGACCTTTCTCGGTGTCTCCGGCACGTGAAACCTTCACCAATCGATTTGTCATGGTTTTTTACATAAAGTTCACTTATTTTGAAGTCTAAAAACCTGCGGCACTTTACAGTGTGGAGCAAATTAGATGAAAAAATCGAATATAGGGTTAATTGGGGCAAAATGAGACCTTTCTCGGTGTCTCCGGCACGTGAAACCTTCACCAATCGATTTGTCATGGTTTTTTACATAAATTTCACTTATTTTGAAGTCTGAAAACCTGCGGCACTTTACAGTTTGGAGCAAATTAGATGAAAAAATCGAATATAGGGTTAATTGGGGCAAAATGAGACCTTTCTCGGTGTCTCCGGCACGTGAAACCTTCACCAATCGATTTGTCATGGTTTTTTACATAAATTTCACTTATTTTGAAGTCTGCAAAACTGCGGCACTTTGCAGTGTGGAGCAAATTAGATGAAAAAATCGAATATAGGGTTAATTGGGGCAAAATGAGACCTTTCTCGGTGTCTCCGGCACGTGAAACCTTCACCAATCGATTTGTCATGATTTTTTACATAAAGTTAACTTATTTTGAAGTCTAAAACCTGCGGTATTTCACGGAATGTAGCATAAAATATAAAAGGTTGCATTTTAGGGATATTTGGGCAAAATGGACCCTTTCCTAATATCTCCGGCAGACGAAACCATCACCATTCGATTCCCCAGATTTTTTTACATAATAAACACATATTTCCAAGTTAAAATTTCAGCGGCATCTAATTCATGGGGCTGCGGGTCCCTTTTTCCCGTTGTGCAATGCATGCAACCAACCGTAAACCGCACTTCACAATTAAAGCAAACAGAGTAATTACTCGCCATCGATATCGATATGCCTTTCACCGATCACCACTACTGATAATGATTTATAATAATACCCCCGAACAATGAAACAATGCCAACGGGGCTTATATTTGCATAATTCATTTTGCAAAACAATTTGCATTTTTTTTTTGGTTCTTCGGATGATGAAATAAAATATTAAAGTTTGCCATCATTGCAGGTTGCCAATAATTTTTTCGAATTTTTATCTTTCATATCCTGGGTGAACAAAATCTAACTTTATCTAAATCAAATTTCATTAGGCTTGTGAATAATCAAATTTTACCAGTTTGGAATCGCTGAACACAAATATGATCTAGTGGTGAAAACCACATGCTAGTAAACAATTTTCAATATCGCCATCAGAGGAATCATATAAATCAGTACAAAGTAATCCAGATCGCAAAATAAAGTGGAAAATTGTTATGCCGAAAAAATGTGTAGTTTTGGAGTTTTAGTTTCTGCAGAAGAGTTGTACCAAATGTTAGGGAGGAATTATTGACTTGGTTAATAAGGATGGTTCATGATTCGACTGCTTTAGAAATATTGAATTATGAAACATTCCAGGAATATTTTGTGATTTTTTTCTCTTATAAAATGTTGTTAGGCATGCTATTTCAAGCAAGATTGTCGAAGATACCAAAATTTATAGCCTCAGAACAACCTCTTACACAACTGTTTTTTTTTTTTTGTTCTTTATCGTATCAATTCAGTGTTACGTTTTAGAGAAAAGTGTTGTACGGAGCTTTTTAAGAGCTCTGAAAAAACGAAAAGTTTTTTTTTTAAATAAGCTATTTTAAGTTTTTTTTTTTCAAATAAAATATCCCGAAAAGGCCAAAATTTATGTGGCAGCTTGCATGCAAATAGAGAAATCTAGCACTACAGAAGCTTTAAAATTTTCTGAGGTTTTTTCTTCAAACTCGAGATATTTTCTTTTAAAAATGTTTGAATTCTATTATGTTTATTTTCATGTAATTTTGCCATTTTCGTCGATTTTCACAAACACCACATTTTTTCAAAAAATCATAACTCCGCATCATTTTAACCGATTTCAGCTGTCTTGAGCGCAAACGAAAGGAAAATAGTTAACAGTTTCAAATATCTAGCCTAACTTTTGAAAAGGTCAAATGATAACTTAAAATGCTCTTTTGAAGGTCTCGGGACCAATGAGCCTATTTCTGAAAATATTTTTACCTAACATATCAAAAAATGGCAGAAAAATGTCATTTTCACTAAAACTGCGATAACTTAATCAAATTCAGCGATGACCTGTACATGTTAGGGTACCAAAAGTTGCGTATTTCAATTACAAACATTTTGATACCCTAACATGTATAGGTCATCGCTGGAATTTCAAATTATCGCAGTTTTAGTGAAAAAAGTAGATTTTTTGTCGTTTTCGTCATTTTTCCATGTTTGAGCGTGACGCGTCGAAAACCCCAGTTTTTATCTTTTTTAAATTGTATCTCAGAATATTGAAAACATAACTTCACAGCAAAAAATCCGATGGTAAAATCGCAGGCAAAAGCATGCACATCACCTTCGTCAAAATAAACACTTAATATTACACACTGCACGTACAATTTTTGCAAACACAAAAAAAAAGTTGCAACCGACGGGATTCAAACCCAGCACCAACAGTAACGACTGGCGCCTTAGCCCACTCGGCCGTCAGACCAATGAAAATCTGTAAGGATAAACGCATATATGAGCTTGACATTTCGGTCAAGTAGGTTTCCCATTCTGATGGGCTGCATATTTCAGGGTGTAAAATCACATAAAATTGCATGAAATAATGCAACACTTATTTACACCCAGGCCTTTTACACGCAGCGGGATTACTACTTTTTTAGCTGTGTTCACCATTTTTTGATATGTTATGTAAAATTCTTCGAGGAATCATGTAAAAATATTTTTAGACATGGCTCTTTGGTCCCGAGACCTCCAAAACAGCATTTTAAGTTTTCATGCGACCTTTTAAAATTTTAAGGGATTACAAACATGTAAATAGGCAAAAATGGCAGATGCTGGTTTGAGCACATAAAAATCTGTTTCAGGGCAATAAAATATACATTTTAATCTATTAACAAAAAAAAATTGAAGACATTTGGTTGTACCATTGCCGAGAAATACCTATTTGAAAATAGCCTTGACCAAATCAGCTCAAAATTTTGGTGAAGACTCGTTAAACCGGTCCTGTGTGCATGATGAAGGCCAATTTTCAAAAAACTTATTTTAAAAAAAGATTTTTTTTTTCATATAAAAAATTGACAGTTTTTAGTTTTTGCATTTTTTATAAAAGCAAAATTTCAAAATCGGGCTTCCTCATGCACACAGGATAAGTTTTAAAAGTCTTCACCCCGAATTTTAGCCATTTTGGCTCATTTTATCTCGAGATATTGTGGCACCCGTAAACACTAGCGTGCACAGGGTGGGGCAATATGGGGCAACTGCCCCACCATCCACAGAAATTTGTTCTAAATTTGGTCAGGGTGTCCATAAATGACGTAATTTTCAAAACGTTCATATTTTTGCCCCACCTTCCTCGATTAGCTGAGCACGCTAGTGCCCGTAAATCAACTCGGTGTCGAGAAAAACGCTCAGAAAGTTTGACAGTCCGCTTAACGCACGTCAAAATGTTGATCCGTGGTTTACTCAGTTTAATCATTAAATATCTTCATAAAACTTTCAGGAGTTATTAAAAATTGTCTTTTAAGTGAATAAAAAAAATCTGTAATATGAAATTTTGTGATTTTTAACATGTGAGCAATTCTCTACGAAATCGGTCTTTTTTCTTCAATTTTAATTTTTGTATTTTTTAATCCGACTGAAACTTTTTTGGTGCCTTCGGTATGCCCAAAGAAACCATTTTGCATCATTAGTTTGTCCATATAATTTTCCATACAAATTTGGCAGCTGTCCATACAAAAATGATGTATGAAAATTCAAAAATCTGTATCTTTTGAAGGAATTTTTGATCGATTTGGTGTCTTCGGCAAAGTTGTAGGTATGGATACGGACTACACTGGAAAAAATGATACACGGTAAAAAAATTTGGTGATTTTTTATTTAACTTTGTCACTAAAACTTGATTTACAAAAACACTATTTTTATTTTTTTATTTTTGATATGTTTTAGGGGACATAAAATGCCAACTTTCAGAAATTTCCAGGTTGTGCAAAAATTATTGACCGAGTTATGATTTTTAATCAATACTGATTTTTCAAAAATCGAAATTTGGTCGTAAAATTTTTCAATTTCATTTTTCGATGTAAAATCAAATTTGCAATAAAAAGTACTTTAGTGAAATTTTGATAAAGTGCACCGTTTTCAAGTTATAGCCATATTTAAGTGACTTTTTTGAAAATAGTCGCAGTTTTTCATTTTTTTAAATTAGTGCACATGTTTGCCCAGTTTTGAAAAAAATATTTTTGAAAAGCTGAGAAAATTCTCTATATTTTGCTTATTCGGACTTTGTTGATACGACCTTTAGTTGCTGAGATATTGCAATGCAAAGGTTTAAAAACAGGAAAATTGATGTTTTCTAAGTTTCACCCAAACAACCCACCATTTTCTATCTTCAATATCTTAGCAACTAATGGTCCGATTTTCAATGTTAATATATGAAACATTTGTGAAATTTTTCGATCTCTTCGAAAAAAATATTTTCAAAATTTTCAAATCAAGACTAACATTTTAAAAGGGCGTAATATTGAATGTTTGGCCTTTTTGAAATGTTAGTCTTGATTTGAAAATTCCAAAAATATTTTTTTCGAAAAGATCGGAAAATTTCACAAATGTTTCATATATTAACATTGAAAATCGAACCATTAGTTGCTATGATATTGAAGATAGAAAATGGTGGGTTGTTTGGGTGAGACTTAGAAAACATAAATTTTCCTGTTTTTAAACCTTTGCATTGCAATATCTCAGCAACTAAAGGTCGTATAAACAAAGTCCGAATAAGCAAAATATAGAGAATTTTCTCAGCTTTTCAAAAATATTTTTTCAAAACTGGGCAAACATGTGCACTAATTTAAAAATGAAAACTGCGACTATTTTCAAAAAGTCACTTAAATATGGCTATAACTTGAAAACGGTGCACTTTATCAAAATTTCACTAAAGTACTTTTTATTGCAAATTTGATTTTACATCAAAAATGAAGTTGAAAAATTTTTGCGACCAAAATTTCGATTTTTGAAAAATCAGTATTGATTAAAAATTCATAACTCGGTCAATGATTTTTGCACAACCTGAAATTTCTGAAAAGTTGGCATTTTATGTCCCCTAAAACATATCAAAAACAAAAAAAAATAAAAATAGTGTTTTTTTGTAAATCAAGTTTTAGTGATAAAAAGTTAAATAAAAAAATCACCAATTTTTTTTTTACCGTGTATCATTTTTTTTCAGTGTAGTCCGTATCCATACCTACAACTTTGCCGAAGACACCAAATCGATCAAAAAATTCCTTCAAAAGATACAGATTTTTGAATTTTCATACATCATTTTTGTATGGACAGCTGCCAAATTTGTATGGAAAATTATATGGAATAACTAATGATGCAAAATGGCTTCTTTGGGCATACCGAAGCCACCAAAAAAGTTTCAGTCGGATTAAAAAATACAAAAAAAAATCGAATGACCGAAATCCTAGAGAACAGCTCATGTATGTAACCCCTTAAGCTAGATTTTTGAAACTGCTTACTATTTTCCCCAAATAGCTAATCACCTTTCATTTGCGCCTAAGACAGCTAAAATCGGATTGATTTTTGAAAAAAGTGATTTTTCCGAAAAAGACGAAAATTGCCATTTTTCGGACCACCCTAACACGGCGTAGGTCACCCTAATGGCCTAACAGAATCATGCTGTTTTCGTGGGGAATTGCTGTATAGCTTTACCCTGAAGTGCTACGTTACAAAAACTATTAACCAAACCAAAATTTTCCATTTTTAATTGCATCAACTCTTCTGAAGACACTAATTCTCAAAAAATTCATCATTTTTAGGAAAATCTATTTGCCATTTAATTTTGCGATTTGGACCACTGCGCAGTGTAATACCAAAAAAAAAATACGAAAATGTGATAAACGATCATCGACAAAATTTGTACAAAACAATACCATAAATTGACCTACGTTACCTACCAAATTTGACTCTTGCAGTTAACGTATAAGAGTTCCTTTGTCTATGCAATTTTGACCACTGTCCTACTGCATAAACTTGTATGCGATGGGACAATTTTGATCATCACAAAATTTTATTCCTTAGTCATCAACATAGTTTTGTTCGTTTTTTCGAATCTTTCTAATAAAATAATTGAGCTACAACTATTCAACTTAACAAATAAAACGACATTACAGAATGTCTAATGCCACTAATTGCAGTGCCGACCATTCTGGTGGAACAATTAAGCCGTACAGTATCGGCCCTCCCCGGAGGCACATTTATAGCCCGTCGTCTATGTGTCACAATGGAAAATCCACTTCCGAGCTTCCTCTGATTTCCCGTTAACCTTGCTTAATTAGTACCACTCTGTGCCGACTATTCTAGGTGATATCCGTGCCCGCCCCGTCGACAACGAATGCAAATGTTCTCGTCGCGGGGGCCCGTTAATGGTCCAGTGGTTCGCGGGCTGGTTGCTCTAAAAATAGTGACCATCGACCCATATCCCACGGGCTGCTTCTAGCTCTCGTCGTAAATTATACTCGATCTGCTGTGTGTGGTGTTCCGCCAACCTGAGAGACGCGGGGAGCTTATCCCGGGAACACTGGAGCGTTAACGCTGATTACCATATCCACATGTACGTACGGAAACCCGGAAAGTGATGTGGTTCCTGCTGGTTTCGAAGAACGCAACTTTGAAAGTAGAAAATTTATGTATGCAAATTGTAGAAGTTCGTGCAAAATTTCACACATTAAATTCACAATACTGAATTCTGTACTTCTGAGTTTTTTAGTAAGTGAAAATCTGCTAAAATTTTCAGCAGCGTTGATAGTTTTACATTATTTCAGTAGTTCAATTTTCAGTCAATATTCAATAAAAACAAACCTCCAAATTTTTGTGTACGTTTTTTAAGAAGATTTCAATGTTTGTGTTTTTGAAAATATCATTCGATTCTTGACAACCCTCGATGTTTGAATCCAAATTCCGTCATCCATGTTTATTTTTACGATGTATCTCGTCCATGTTACATAACACATGTTGTGCTCTTCGTACAAAATGTACAAGTTCGCGCCTTTGCGCTCTGTTTTTATGCTTCCTCTGGGAATGGGAAAAGCTCGGTACTCGAAATGTTACGATTTTCGTTTGGAGTCCTCGTTTTGGGGCTCTCCGAGGGAGGTCAACATGAGCCCGTTTAATCTGTGGAGCTGAGAGCAGACAGCGGAGTTTGAATTATTCTACAGGAATTGATCGACAGTGTTTTTTTCCTTTACTTAAAAAAAAGATTTTTTTTATGTATCACATAACTTATCTACACCATTCGATCACAAAACTTCACCAACTACCAACCGCTGAATTCCTCATTATTTCTAACTAAGCAAAGAGGCCCATAAACATAATCAAAAACAACAATCAGGTGACAGCGCTTTAATGCCCTTTCAGTTCTCTTCGAAATTGCATTTAGAAAGGGCCCATTATGGACAACAGTTGGAAAGTTAAAAGGGCCCATTAACGAGATATTTGTAAAATTATGAGTTTTATTGAAGAAAACAACATAAATTAAAAAGATAATGTTGTGTTTTATCGTATCATCAGTAAAAATACCAAAAGTCCAGCTTTCTTTTAAAATAGGAATTGAAACAAGTTGTCCACTTTTTGCCAGCGATTTTTTGAAATGTTTGGCTCGAAATATCAACTAAGTGGTCATAACTTGAGACAGAGTTGCCAGAACTTTATGACTTTAACCTCTATTGAATATCAATCAACGATAGGTAGGGTGATCGGATCTAAACATTGTTTCTATATCTGTACTGTAAATGGCTTTAAAAATCTACATAAATATCACTTGAGTGGTCATTACCTGATACAGAGTTGCCAGATCTTCGAATTTCTAGATCCTTTAGAAGGGCCTTTTCCTTTACCTCGTGAACAAGGTGAAAACGTTCGCCACATTCTTCCTTGTCAGGTGTGCGCCCAACCACTGAAAGAATGGACCTAATCGTAATCGAACAAATGTTATCCCGCCCTCCGCGCAGATAATCTCTACTCTTTTTTTTGGGATCTGTTTTCCAGCTGGCTGCACCCTGCCCTTGTCGGGTCGATTCTTGGGAAGCCAGACGGTAGACGAAATCAGAACTGCCAGCGGCAGTGTTTTTTGTTCGCCACGAAGAAACAACAGAGTGTGAAAAACGGCTTTTCCTTCCCTCGCTGAGGAGGAAGAGGGCAAGTTAGTTTTGAAGCTTACACGTTACAATCGATTGGGATTGGGTTCGGATCTTAGATGAAAATTTCGTTGGTTAAAAGTTTAATCTTAACGATTGTATTTTTCTTGTATCTACCAATCAGAAACGTAATTGAATCAAAAAGTTTCTGCCAAAACAGCTCTAATATGGCAGCTGATGAGCATTCAGTGACGTGTTTTCTTCCATGTTGCTATCGTACCTGGAAGCTTAGCGTAACACATTCCCCTAACCGGAATGTTGTTTTCAGGGCTGTGGAGTCGGAGTCGGAGTCGGAGCCGGAGCCGGTGGAGTCGGGTCTTTTTGGGGACCTGGAGTCGGAGTCGGAGTCGGAGTCGTCAAAACTCGAACAGCTGGAGTCGGAGTCGGAGCCGGAGTCGGCTGAATTTTAAGAGCTGGAGTCGGAGTCGGAGTCGGAGCCGAAGATTTCTGATAACCCGGAGTCGGAGTCGGAGTTATCTTAAATTCAACAAAAACTGTGTTTTTTTATTGTTCAGTATTTACTATAGAACAGCTTGATTTACAAAACTTCTTATGTTTTTAATTATTTTTTACGTCGCATGCAATGCGTCGCCATTTTTTCATTTTTTTAAAGAGATTTATCAGATGCCATTATGTTTTTGAAGCTTTTTATTGTTATTGGAAAGCTCTAATTGTGTTATTTCACTATAATCACTAAATGACAACCTCTTACCCAAATATGTAGTATCATAATTAAAAAAAAAATATAAAAAATATTGGTTATGTAGTCAGACATATCTAACTGATTCTTGACTGCTTCCTTTTGCCTATATGTATGTGCCCTTCCAATTCAAATTTGACCAAATTTCATCCAGTTCTTTCTGAAAAAGAACACACACAGCCATCTTCTACCCCGATAGCGAATGTCTTGGAGGTTTTAAGTTAAATCATTTTTTAGGAAAAAAATTACGAGGTACATAAAAAGATCACAAATAGTAATTACTGTTTTTGGAAATCAAAAAAGAATCACTGACAGTTTAAATTTTGTAACAAATAATCAACGAAAATAACAATCTCTTACTTGGAACTCAATATGCGCATTTTGTTTATAACTGAGTACAAGAAAATCAAAGTGTTGCATTTAAAATAATTGAAACTAACAAAAAATATCAAAAGAAGTTGCAACTAATCTTGAAACAATCATTGAATGTTGATGTTGATGTTGATATTAGGTAAACTATTTTGATATCGTTGCAAATTATCGTTGAACAAATCTCAAGACTTCAGTACAAAAATTAACTAATAAAAAAAATGTATAGAAGAAAATGTAGGATTTTAATTTATTTTTCAAATATTATTAAAAAAACGAAGTCAAAATATTATCAACCCATAAGAATTTTCTCATACTATATGAAACGAAACTATTGGCACTACGCCCCCCGGGGCATGGCCTTCCTCTAACGTGGGATTTCTGCTCCAGCGCCTCTGACGAGACAGGAGAAACCGGGACCGACGTTTTACTTCACCATCCGATAGAAGCTCAGTGGATAAGGCGGGAATCGAACCCGCGTCTCATAGCATCATCGGGATCGGCAGCCGAAGCCGCTACCCCTGCGCCACGAGACCCACGCATACTATATGTCCCACGCCAATATGAAGGAAGGTGATAATCATTGCAAATCAATGTACCTTAAAAAACGATACTTAATCCACCTTTAGGTGGTTGGTGCCTTCCTCACATTCATAAAGTCAATACATTCAGTAAAAATAGCAACATTCCCTTAACATGTTTAACAAATCAATTTTATTACTGATTTCTTTTGATAGGGTTCGCAGACCTTAAATTTTTCTGGCTCATCGGCAAGGTCTGATAAAAAAAAACCTATCCAACGAAAGTTCAAATGGAAGATCCAGACAATATTTTTATCACAATATCTCAGATCCGGCCTCCAGAAAGTATATAAATAACACTTAATTGCCAATAAATTGCGATAGGGTTGTCAGATCCTTGATGTTTTAGGCTCATTTGGAAGGTCTTTCAATTATCTAACTAACGATGGGTCACATGATGAACCCGGACATAATTTTTACAGAAATATCTGAGATCTGGCCTCCAAAAAGTGTATAAATAACACTTAAGTGCTAATAACTTTTGATAGGATTGTCAGATCCTTGATGTTTTAGGCTCATTTGAAAGGTCTTTCAATTATCTAACTAACGATGGGTCGCATGATGGACCCGGATGTAGGGATTATGGGTTGCAGGATTGAATATGTAATAAATTATTAAATGAGTATTTATTATAAGATTGATATAATTCATAAATAAGAGTTAAGAGCGCAACAAAAAGTGCGCACCTTCATGAATATTGCCTTGTTAGCTGATTGTGGATTGAGTGCGAGAGCGCGCTAGCGAGCTGCGAGAGAGAACAACAAGCGAGAAAACAACGAGATGCGCGCGGCCAGCGAAAGAGAGAATGAAGATTGTCAAATCAGTTTTGTGGTTAATTTCTGTGGAATAAGACGTGTTGTTTGTTGATTGCAAAATATCTGTGTTTTTATTATAAAAGAAAGTCCCCGATCACGACAATGGCACAGTCCGGTAAGTCGAACCTTTTGATTCATGAAAGATCATTTGTTTTGCTTGAATTGCTGTGTTGTGAAATCCAACAGTTTTGTTTACCTGCCAGGATGCAGGTCCAAAGTTTCGCTTTGTTGTTTTGCCTGTGTGATTCAGGTAGATTTTTGCTTGAACTTAAGTTAACAATTGTTATTTGAAATTGATAAAAGGCATAAAACTATCTGCGATAATTGACTGTCTTGAATTTAATGAATGATTTGCTTGTTGTTGTGATATTGTTTTGAAGTAGTAAGTTTGGCTTTTCGTTGTGATAATTGAAAACCAATGTTTTATTCTAAGTTTATGGTGGAATTTGAAGGCAAATAATTTGCTCGAAATTTGATTGTTTTTGTACAATCACATTTTTGCTTTAAATTTGATTGTTGTTGTTTTGATTGACGACCAATGTTTTGTTTTTAATTTGATGCAACGTATAATTGTTGTTGTGGAAATTGAACTCCAATGTTTTGTTACAAATTAGATTTCAATTTTTTTTTCTCATTTTTGTGATTGATGAAAATCAATATTTTGTTTATAATTTGACAAAAGATTTGACAAGATTGTGGAAATTGAAAATCAATATTTCGTTTTGAATTTGATGGAGTATTAGTTTGCGATTGAAGGTAGATAATTTGTTTTTAATTTAGTTGTTGTTTTGGTAATTGAAATAAAATTTGTTGTTTGAATTTTATTGTTGTTATTATAATTGACGACCAATGTTTTATTTTAAATTTGATGCAAAATTTGATTGTTATGGATTGTTGTTATTATTGATGATCATTATTTTAATTTTTTTATTTTGGATTGGATGCTGGTTATTTTGGTAATTGAAGACCAATGTTTATTTTTGAATAAGATAAATATTTGCTTCTTGTTAGTTTTGTTTTAAATTTAATGAAAGATATGCTTGTTGTGCCAATGACTTGATGCAAAGTCCAATAAAATCACAAATTACAAAATTTACAGGTTTAATTTTGATTGAAAGATTTGATTGTTGATGAGGGAATTAAAGCCCAACGTTTTGTTATGATAAGATGACAAATTTGCTTATTTTTGCGATAAATGAAAACCAATATTTTGTTTCGAGTGAGATACGAGGTTTGATTGATATTGTGGTAATCGAAAACCAGTTATTATTTTGAATATGATGATAGATTTGCTTTTGTTGTGGCAATCGAAAGCCAAGATTTGTTTTCTGAATTTGAGTTTTGTTATTATAGAACGGTATTTTTTTTCGGTTTTAAATTTCATGCAATATTTGATTGTTGTTTTATGATGGGCAATTTTGAGTTTTAAATTTGACGCAATATTTGATTGTTTATATGGTAATTGATGACCAATGTTTTGTTTTGAAGTTGATGCAAAATTTGATTGTTAATTTTATGGGTAATGAAAAAATGTTTAGTTCTCATTTGAATGAAGATTTGATTGTTGTTATTATTGACGATAAATTATTACTGTGAATTTGATGCAATATTAGATTGTTGCTTGATGCTGTGGAAATTGAAAACTATCGTTTTAGAATTCTAATGAAAATTTTATAGATTTATGCAGAAATTGACAATCAATGTTTTGCTTTGAAATTTGATTTGAGCAACGTTTTTTGCTGTTATAATTGATTAGTCATAGTTAATTTTGAAGTCTCTTCTGTGTTGGAGACTGACAAACCTCTGTGATGGTAGTCAGAAAAAAGTCTCCTCTGTGTTGGAGCCTGACAGACCTCTGCGATGGTAGTCAGAAAAAGTCTCCTTTGTGTTGGAGCCTGACAGACCTCTGCGATGGTAGTCAGAAAAAGTCTCCTCTGTGTTGGAGCCTGACAGACCTCTGCGATGGTAGTCAGAAAAAGTCTCCTTTGTGTTGGAGCCTGACAGACCTCTGCGATGGTAGTCAGAAAAAGTCTCCTCTGTGTTGGAGCCTGACAGACCTCTGCGATGGTAGTCAGAAAAAAGTCTCCTCTGTGTTGGAGCCTGACAGACCTCTGCGATGGTAGTCAGAAAAAGTCTCCTCTGTGTTGGAGCCTGACAGACCTCTGCGATGGTAGTCAGAAAAAAGTCTCCTCTGTGTTGGAGCCTGACAGACCTCTGCGATGGTAGTCAGAAAAAAAGTCTCCTCTGTGTTGGAGCCTGACAGACCTCTGCGATGGTAGTCAGAAAAAAAGTCTCCTCTGTGTTGGAGCCTGACAGACCTCTGCGATGGTAGTCAGATTAAAAAAAATGAATGATCTGTGCTGGAGTTCTTTGCGAAAGCAGTCAGATAACAATCTCCTCGATAAAGGAACCCGACGGACTTTTGTGATGATTTTTTTTTAAATAACTTCGCAGAAGGAGCCTTATGGATTTTAAAAATATATTGTTCAGCAAATCTTTTCATTCAATTAAGGACCGTCTTTAACATCACAAAAGAAATTGACCTAAGAAAATGAATAAATAAATTTAAATGTGAAAGTGAGCACTTTTTGGTATCCACAAATAAAGCAATATGTATTTTGGCGTTATGTCTGTGAACTACCTAAAAAATGATTTTAAATTCATCGAATAGGACTAAAACGGTTGTCACTAACACTGGAGTTGTCCTCTCTTGAAAGATAAACCTCTAAATTGAAAGACGTTAATGATTAGGTATTCCATATTGATAGTTGTTATGGTTAATTGTTACTTTAATCGATTTACTCAGCTGTGTTACAAAAGTTGCTTGAAACCCAACATTATTTCACAGGGAAGTAAAAATTTAAGTAATCGTTAACATGAACAATACATTATTAGTTAAAAAGGTAAAATAATTCACTTAATAATTAATTTGATGCATTTTTAAATAATAATTAAAGGAATGATTAATCATCAGAAATGCTTAAAATATAATTTAAAGTGTGAGAGCGTTGCGTCACAAGAGAAAATAATACAAATATTTAAATATTAATTTAGAGTTGAGAAGTATGAGTGACAATTTGAGCAACGAAAAAAAAAAACATTATTTTAAAAAAACTAGGAAATATTTATTATATTTATTTTTATTTTTCAATGCAATATCTGTTATTTGTATCAAAATAATTCAAAATCATTCATTAATTTCGATAGAAATTATATTTTAACACTGTATCATTTAATTGAGTTAAAAAAAACCTTCAGAATTTTAGTAATGTAAATATATCAAAATTAAATTAAGAGAAACATTATTTTGAAATAAATTAAAGAAACTTTGGGGTTCTTTAATCGATTGTACATAATTATGAAACCAAACTTTTTCAAATTACATAACAGGAGTTTATCAGCAAAGAAAAAGTTAAAATTTTAAATAAGAAAAGAAATTATTGACAGGAATCGTAAAGATCGTGATTAAAAAAAAAATAAGTTTCTGTGAACAATCTACTCAAGTAATATATTAAAGTTGCTTGGAACCCATTTTACATTACGAGAAAAATAAAACAAAATATTTAAATATAAAACATTAAAAAATCTTTCAGCTGTTTTTAGATAAGCAAGGTACGTTTTGAAGGAAATTATGGTTAGGATATTGTCTCCTCCGTGTTGGAGCCTGACAGACCTCTGCGGTGGTGGTAGTTTGAAAAATGTTTCGCCTGAGCTGGAACTCTTTGAGAAAGTAGTCAGATTGCAATCTATACATTTATGCATTACATGAATAATTGAATAAAATATGTTTTTGTTGTTATCTGATAAGCACAGTACATTTTGAAGGTATATATAAATAATATGACCTTAAACATTGTTTTGATCATGATTAAATGTAACATTGAATAATCTAATCTACGGTAATATCAAAAGTGCTTGAATCCATACCATTAGCTACAATAAATACAATTTGAAGAGAAAATTAATTTGTCATATAATAGAAATCGAATATAGCGGAACGGCATTTATTTCAGTTTATATATTTTATTTTTATTGCAACAATTTACCACATGATTTTGTTTTATTCATTAGAATAATATTTTCTGTACTATGTTTGTTTCAAGATAAACAAAAATATTATTAAGTAGACACAACAGAGAAAAAAAACTATTCGGTAAAAACTATCGTTTGTCTGGTTAAAAGATCGTGTAAGTGAATATTAATAGAAAGTTCAAAATTTTTAATATAAAAGTTGAAAAATGTTGATACTACCATGCATTTACAGAACAAAATCGTTAAATCGGTAATTTTTTTTTAAAGAAAGCTTTTGTGGCAAAAATAAAAAACATTTGATTTTATATTTTTATAAAAAAAAATGTAATTTGTGCAGCAAAGCACATTTTGAGCATTAATTGAATTATTTATATTATTTTTGCAATTTGCTTCATTTATTGAGATTGCTTTTCAAGAAATCATCTTAAACTGAAATATGGACTATTTTTATTTTATAAAAGTGTACCGGTACTGATGAAAACAAATTCTTCGAAAATATTACTGATTTTGCATTTTAGTAATTTTGCCATGATTTATTAACAGTTTCAAAATTAGTTAAAATGCGGTAATTTTTGGTACAATGTTAAGCGGTGTATGGACATCGGAAGGAACCGCTCAAGAGAAAATTCAAATGGGCAGCAGTAGAAGCGAAAGCAAGCCAGATAGGGTGAAGAAAAGCCCCAAGAAAACGCTCCTCTCCTTTGTTCTGCTGTTCGTAAAGCTGTTTCTTGACCTCTTTCCTTCCGATCTCCATACTAGCCTTTATTTAAAAAAAAATTTGTTTGTTTTAGCTGTACAGCTTAGTTGGGAATAAATTACAGAAAAGTACAGATAAAAATATTGAAAATGAGGAAGGAATAAGCTTGCTTGTAGATCCATTTTGGGTGTTTTTGGGTATTAATTACAAACATATACTTTTTGTCACGTCTGCATTTAATATTAAAATCAGTTTATGTTTACCTTCAAGTCCCGTCTGGTGGATGGATTTTTCTATCTGTTTGAGTGAAAACATAGTAATTCGGACAGTTTGTGAATGTTGTGGAACCCGGTGCGCGCCCGTTGGAAGAGAAGAATAGTGCTTCGTCTGCGCCGGAAGGGGATTGTCTAAAATCGCGTTTGGAGCAACTTTCTGCCGGATGCCGATAGCCATCAAGTCCTGATCCAAGATCGTCTCGACCGTTGAGGAGGCCCAGTAGAAGCTGGCCAACGTGTACAAGTGCATGGAGCTTGACAGGAACATCCCGGAGGGGCTGCGGGAAAAATACTGCGGACGGAGAATCGGAGCAACTCAAGAATGAAGCTTTTCAATGTTTTTCTATGAGCATCAAAATTGAAGAGATGAAAATTTTCTGAAGACTCCGTTATTTGGTGAGACCTTTCCTTTTTAATACAGGAAACTTTTTCATTCATTCTGACATATTTACAACTCATTGAAGACATACCACGCCAATCTTATTATACACGCGGTAGGGTGTTCCTTCGGTCGTTCGCTGTGAGTTGTGGATTGCCTGCTTCTCTAATGAAGGTTCGACCGGGGGGCATGCTTATTAATTTCTCGTCGCTCCATACCCTCAGTGACGTGATGGGAGCAAGGGCGTCTATGCGAAGTGTCCCTACACCCGCTACAAATTTCCGGCGCTTGGGGAGGGATGCGGGAAATTTTTTTGATCTATGCGCCGGTATTTGTAGCACTAAAATTCGTGCAAAAAAACTTATGCACGTGGGTGTACAGATTATGGAGTAAAAGATGATCGAATTGTTCACCTAGCGCTCACATGTGTTTCAGGACCAAGTTGCCTGCGGGTATGGGGATCATACATACATACATACATACATACCTCCAAGTCCCGTCTGGTGGATCAATCGGACGTGGCACTGGGCTTGGGCTCATAATCCATAGATCGGTTTGAACTCCGTGGCGGGCGCACATAAATTCAAAGTGTAAATTTGAGTGAAAACAATATCTGTGCCTGTCATAGTTTTTGTTTCAGATTTTTTTTTTAAATAAGTTAAATAAATTACCACATTGTATATATTTTTAGAAATGCTTATTCTTTGTTTTTTTATGGTACACATAAATTTAAAACTTTAAAAACGCCAGAACTATGCTTCATTTGTTATTTTAGTCAGCAACATGTTAGATTTTTGAATTTAGAATACATTGTTTTATATTTTCATATTCACATAATGAAAATAAATAAAAATAATGTGATTCCATTTCATTCGAAATGTTTAAAAAAATAAAAATTGCTTTTGAATTTGAATTATTATTTTTTTAAATCGTGTTGTTTCAGCAATGTTTGTAAAATTTGCTTTTTAATTTTAAATTACATAAAATTTAAAGAAAATCAGGTAAACAATCACTAATCTCGTATTGCATAAAAAATTGATAAACCTGCGTTTATTTGAGAAATATTTGTGGTTTTTGTTTTCTCCTCGTTTTTCTTTTTCTTATATTTTCAGGTGTTTTTAAATTTTCAACCTCATCAGCGCATTCCATTTTCTACAACTCCTGCGATCGGATGTCAGTCTCTTGGACAACATAGATGAAACATTTCGAAGACTGCGCTTTCGTATTTAGATCAGCATGAAAACAAAGTCGAGGAACCCGACGAAAATCTTTTAGGAAATTAAAAAAAAAATATTGTTTGATTTAGCATTCATGCAATTTTTCTGTTAGGAATTATGATTGATATTCGTCATCTTGAGAGTAGAAAAGAGGAGAATGTAGGGATTATGGGTTGCAGGATTGAATATGTAATAAATTATTAAATGAGTATTTATTATAAGATTGATATAATTCATAAATAAGAGTTAAGAGCGCAACAAAAGTGCGCACCTTCATGAATATTGCCTTGTTAGCTGATTGTGGATTGAGTGCGAGAGCGCTAGCGAGCTGCGAGAGAACAACAAGCGAGAAAACAACGAGATGCGCGCGGCCAGCGAAAGAGAGAATGAAGATTGTCAAATCAGTTTTGTGGTTAATTTCTGTGGAATAAGACGTGTTGTTTGTTGATTGCAAAATATCTGTGTTTTTATTATAAAAGAAAGTCCCCGATCACGACACCGGACATCATTTTTACTGAAATATCTGAGATCCGGCCTCCAAAAAGTGTATAAATAACACTTAAGTGCTAATAACTTTTGATAGGGTTGTCAGATCCTTAATGTTTTAGGCTCATTTGAAAGGTTTTTTGATTATCTAACTAACGATGGATCGCATGATGGACCCGGACATAATTTTTATTGAAATATCTGAGATCCGGCCTCCAAAAAGTGTATAAATAACACTTAAGTGCTAATAACTTTTGATAGGGTTGTCAGATCTTCAATGTTTTGGGCTCATTGGAAAGGTCTTTTTAATACCTTTCTGAAAATGTATAACATGATAGGGTTTCTTGCAAAAACCACCCTTTTTACAATCTTCCGGACAAACGCCAAAATTGTTTTTTTAGCATAACTTTTAAAGTACTTAACTAAACTTGCTGATTTCAAATAGAGACCTATGGGACCCAAAGATGGATCGAATGAGACTAGTACAGTCAAAATCCGTTCATCCAGTCCGGAGATAATCGAGTGACATTTTTTTGTCCACCCACCTACACACATCCACACAGACATTTGCTCAGAACATGATTCTGTGTCGATAGGTATACGTGAAGGTGGGTCTACGAGGTCGAATTAAGAAGTTCATTTTTCGAGTGATTTTATAGCCTTTCCTCAGTAAGGTGAGGAAGGCAAAAATGAAATACTTGTGACCTAGAAGATATTTTACTTGTGGATATTTGTTTTTATTACATTTGAAGTTTTTTCATACATTTTGATGGAGGCGCAAGATCATTCATAAAGCTTCGTTTTAGGTGAAGATTCACGAAGTATCGTGCGCCTCCTTTTTAATGTATATTAATTTTTAAAATTAAAATAAATTGAAAAATTCCAGGGTAAAATATTTTCCTTGTCACAGATCTTTGAGAAGGACCTCTTAAGCGTCCTTTCCACGAAGAAATTGTTCAGATACATTGATTTTCAATAATAATCTCAGCCATGGCGTGATGTCCATGTACGTCTTAAAAAAAAAACAAAAAAAAATTTTCGTTTAAAATTGTCATTTAAAAAACTAGGCGCCTGTCACTGTGCTTCTTATAAATGTCAGCCTTAAAAAGAGCAAATTCAATTTTAATGTTCAATAGATCATTAAGGCCAGGTTTCTTTTAACAATTTAATATTTAAATTTATAAGCTTTGAATACATTATTAGCAAATTTAAGGTTAAGCAAATAATTACAAATTTATTTACAAAACTATTCTTCTCAAAATGCCTCTAAAACTGAAGATATTTTTCGATTTCTGTTTCTATAACGTATAAAACTTGTAACCTAGAAACTTTTTTTTCGTTTTGTGATTTGAACTTATTATTTTTGAAAAAAACATGACGCTTAGAGAGTATTTAAATAATTTTATTTATCAATGTTTTAAAAATAATTAACTAATAAAAGTTGACTAACTTTTGAAACATTTAAAAATATGTGGAGTCGGAGTCGGAGTCGGAGTTGGAGTCGGAGCCAATCATTTATTGAAAACTGGAGTCGGAGTCGGAGTCGGCTAGAGTTGGTAGGCCGGAGTCGGAGTCGGAGTCGGAGCCAACCATTTGTTGAAAGCCGGAGCTGGAGTCGGAGTCGGAGTCGGCTAGTCTGAGAAAGCCGGAGTCGGAGTCGGAGTCGTTTAAAATATGACCCGACTCCGCAGCCCTGGTTGTTTTTAGCCGTTGATGGCAAAACCTTCTCGGTAAAGGTAATCCTTATGCTTTATTCACAAACTTATTCCCTCTCCTTAATCCAGGTGGGGAACAAGGAATCGAGAAATTGTTGATTCATAATTCCAAATCTATTTTCGTGTTTCCCATGAAGGGTTAGCAGTTATTGATTGATTGATTAAAGTTCGTGCATTATTGAGGGTGGATGTAGGTCGACATTTGAAAAATTCTGTAGAAAATTCAACTTAAATTCTGGTTAAGAAAGTTAAGCAGTTTTTTGATATTGTAATCGATCTATGTGGCTACATAAAAAAATTCTAACGCTTTAGGAAGAATACATCTTGAATCCACTTTATTTCGTTCGGTGTGTTGCAAAATAAAAGTTATAACATAAATTTAAATCTTTATTTGCCGGTCAGCGTTCAAGATTATGAAATTTCAGCATGTTTCACGCAACAAATTCAATAATGTTTAATATCTATTTGACCACGATTCCGATATATGAATTTTTGAACATATTTCATCAGATTTCGGTACATTTATCGAATTAAAAACATCATGCGACTCCAGCAAAATGTTCTTGGTAGTTCTCTACGATTTCGCAATTTTTAAATTTCCATTTTTTTTATTTGGATGAAACTTTGTCCCAGTTGCAAAGTAACCGCCGACCTTACAAGTCGCATTATCAACGCCAGTTCGCAGTTTGTGTGCGCGTCGCCGCTTTTTTTTTAAATGTGCATCGTAGACAAAAACAGTGCGGTTCTGGATTTTTGTCAACTCCAAACCCAACCAGGCCCGAAGCTTGTAAAAAAATTCCTGGCAGACCTTCAAGTAAACCAAGAAAACTTGCGAGCATTGCAATTATGCAATAGAAGAAGAATAGCCGTGTTGCAGTTCGCCGACTCAGCAGTGGCCTCGTCCATCATCGACAAACCTCTGGTATATCAGGGTTGCAAAATCCCGATTTACCTGGACAAAAACGCTACGGAAGTTCGTGTGCTTGACCTACCTCTAGGCATAAGCAATGACGACGTAGTTAAAGTGATGAGTAAATACGGCGAAATTTTGACCATCACCAACGACCGCTGGATGAACTTCTTCCCAGGAATCGCAAATGGAGTTCGGACTCTGCGGATGTTGCTTAAACAGCCAACACCGAAATCAATCACTGTAAACAATGCTGCTGCAGCAGTGACGATTATAGGCAAAAAATCGCTTTGCAAACTCAAAGCAAAGAACAAAAAATGTGCGGATTCAACTAAAAAGGTGAACCAAAAAAGCAGTACACCACCGATTGAACATGAGCCAAGTAGCAGCAGCAGCAGTAAAAGCAACAACAGTAAATCAGACCAACATCCAAAGCAAACAAGTCAAATTGTGCTTTCTAAGCACACTCGCAAAACCCGGAAGCGCTTACAAGCATATTTGGACGCGGATGACGAATTGACAACAAAACGAAGAGAGATGGCTGAAGAAGAATCTACAGATGAAGAAGACGAAGATGTCATAAAAGCAAAATATTATAGGAATAAGTGTTATGAGATAACTGTTAAATCCCTGGAGGAAGAGGACGAAGATAATTTTGAAGAACTTGATAATTTAAGATCAAAACTTTCCGCTAAATATTTGAAACATAGACAGAAATATTCAGAAAAAAAGGCATGGTAACAATTATTGAAATATAGCCAAACAAGTGATTTAAAACTCTGTAACCTTTCCTCTTCCACTATCCACCTTGAAGAGATGAATGCACAATGGTGTAAAGTCTCTATAATAAAACAAAAAAAAAACTTTTTCCATGTCCATGTTTTCCACAGAAGTTTCTAAACAATTTTGGGGGCTGCTAATACAAAATGGGTCTGATCGATGTGGTGTCTTCGGCAAAGGTGAAGGTTATAATGAAGACTTTTCGGAAAAAGGTTGAGCCATAATGCATGATGGTGCAATATCTTGTTTAGGAGATATTTACCATTTCTGGAGCAACATTTGAAAAGAGCGCATAAGCATTTTGGCCGCCAGAACTATTTTAAAAGTTCTGAGTTAACAGGACACTATTTCATAAAACCCGCAGTGTTAAAAGGTAGCTGGGAAGGCCAGCTATTGATTTACATTTCAAGTTTTGTGTTTTTCCCAAAAAGCTAAACAAACCACTTTTTTCTGCAGTCCGGTAGCCAAAACGGTCTAGCCACTCAGTAAATATTTTTTAAAGATATGTGGTTCTGGCGAAAATGGTCAATAATCGCTAGGAATACACTAATTGCCATACAAAACAATACGGGTCTATTTATTTTGGTCTAGGAACTGCCAATGACGGAACGCCATATTTTTCATCGCCAAAAATAATAACACAGAAAAGTCGAGCAAAACATTGTAATCGGGCCGAAGCCGAAAAGTATACAAAGAGTATATCCTGTTAATTCCTAATGTAAACATCAACTGACGTAATGTAAGTAGAACAGACTCTTTGTTTACACTTCGACTTCAGCCCTTTTACATTGTTTAGCTTGAAGTAAGGGTTTACTGTGGTTTTGACATCACTTCTAGCGTCGTCAATAAAATATTTGATCAAGAAAATTTCTGCGGAAAAATCGCTGAAAAATCACTATAAACCGATTTTTTACGCCCTATCGATTGAAACTGACAGAACTCATCTTCTATCTTCAACCCTCGAATTGTGAGAGCCAGAGCTAGCGTCAAATCAATTTTTCACCATGACTAAAACAACATTTTCGGATTGAATATAATGTTTGATTAGAGATAATCACTTTGCTGATAGATCTACCAGAAGTGATACTAAACTCATCATAAACTTAGCAGATGATATGTACGATCCGTCCGTCCGATATCAAGCTGAATAAATAAGTTGGTGTTTGCATTTCCCCTCATTGCTTTCTCCCGGTGCCAAAATACGGATCGTCCGTGCAGAATTAATCATCCCGGAACAAAGCGTCACGTTGTCGTATCACATCATCTGCAAATAGATTTACATTTAGATGAGTGTTCCAGTGTTTCCGCATCAAACAGGAAGCATTCGCTGTTCCGACTCCGTCAACGTACCCCCCCTATCCTGGCCGATCTGTCTGCCACTTGTGATAAAGGATAGAATATCAAAGTGCTCTCTTCACGGCATAAGATTAGCAGCAGTATTGTCTCGGGGTTCTGCGATATCGCGTTTCAGGGTCAAAGTCGTGCTCGCGTCAGAATTTGGCCAATACCAGCTCCAGCAAAACTGTTGGCAAACATTCTTTTGCTGCTGCTGCTGTCATCTCTCGTTGTGACAGCACCAGAGCAGCAGCACGATTTCAAAGGAGTTGATGCCAACAAATTAGCAGCAGCAGCATCCAATATGTCATCGGATAAATCGCTAGAGCAACGAGCGTCGCACAAATCACGGCGACATCTGTGTGTACAACGCCGTACTACTGCAGGATTAGGAGAGGACACAGAGAGCCGTGTTAACTGGAGGAGGATATCGGAACAGGGAGAACTACACTGCTGGCGGATTGTTGTCACAAGGGATGACATAGATCCGAACGTTCACACTGTGTGTGCGTACAATCAAGATTAAAGTGCATGATAAATTGAAATTATCAGTTTATTATATCAATACATTATAGAATTCTGGAATAAAATCGACGTTTCCCCGATTCACACCATGAATAATAAATCGAAAAATTTGGTCACATTTAAAAATTTACCGAACCAGGAAGCATTTTTTTTCTCCATCACCCAACTATTAACTGCCAACTCACTGAACAAACCTTGCTGCAAGATCAATATTGATAAGCATCCAAGTTTCGATTTTTGCTCAGTGCAGTTCTGTTGAGTACTAAGTGCACAAGGGTGGTTCAAATTTGAGTTTTGGGCGTCGAATAGTCGATCTGTACAAGTTGAATTCCAAATTCTTGAAACTCCAATTTCAATAATTTTCGTCAAATCAAGACCACACTTGGAATACAGCCTCCCAGAATCTAGTCGTCAGCAAACCAAATCTGAACCACTCTAATGTGCATGCAGCCAAATAACAGGGAAAACACGATGATGGTGGTGGCGTGGAGGTTCCTTCCGCATGGTTGGTTGGACCTCTGGTTGGCATGCCGAACGGAGTTGATTTATTTCTGACAGACGGGTGGCTGGCAGAAAAAAACGTCTACACCAGCTGTCGATTGTTGTTTTTCCTCGTTAGTTAGTATGCAAATGAAAAATATGTTTTACACATCGATGGTAAGTTGTGTATTGATTTTGTTTTGTTGAGTGTGTTAAGAACAAAAAGCTCATGAAAAGATGATTTCTATAATATGTTCTATAACAAATACTTAAAAAAGTGCCAAAAACTGGTCCAAAAATGTTTGTACACCATCCTCAGAAATTTGTTCTAAAATGTATTTTTGAAGTTATGTGAAAATTTTGAAAATGAAAAAATATAATCGCTTTCGAAATGTTTGAAAGATTCCCGAAAAAAAGTAAATCCTTTTTAAAAATTAAGGGGAATTAAATCGGGTGGCTCCTGTTGATACAAACAACAACAAAAAAATCCAAGCTGTCACAATTTTTCAAAACACAATTGTTACAAACTCCATAAAACGGAATCGACGTAACACCTTATAATGTGGCCCTCTTAAACCTTGCGGTTTCGTCAACGGATCCACAGGCGTGTATCGTTCTTTTTGCGACAAGACTCCGCCTCCCGGGTCTGCTAAGTGTGAAGGTATGGGCACGGGGAGAGGGCACCGAATACCTATATTTACACTTAGCATTTTTGCGTCCATAAACTAGAGTTATTTCCATAATCGTCGACCAAGCCATAGTAATTCCAAGACAAGTCTAAAGGAGTTCAGCATTTCGACGTTGTCGTGCTATCTTGTCGCACGTCGCCTTTTGAAGCTCCACGAAAAACACGTTTCACTGTTTGACCTTAAATAACAAAATATAGAGCACACAACGTAGACAATAACAAACGCGTTTTGTTTGGTCGACAATTCTGTGCATTGTCTCAAAGTTTGATTGAATTTGATTGCCAAAGTCCCGAGTTATAATAACAAATGTTTACGGTAGTCGGGCATGTACGTGTGACAAAAGCGTTCTGACCTGAATTCGCTTTGGTCAGTTGTCGCACTTACCGCAATTTCCAGTGTGTATCAAGATAGCACGACAAGATTTAAACTTCTTTCACATGAAGAGTGGCAACAAGGTTTGAAATCTATAAAAGTAAAAAGGTGAAGCATTGCGAGCTGAACAAAATGGCGCTCTTAACTCAATTTGGCCCAGAATTCTCGTGCGTCAAGATAGCACGAAAACAACGATTCGAAGAATTGAAAATCAAGACATTCCACAAAACTTGAAATATTGAAGAAATTTAATTAAAAATCGCTTCACCTTTACCGTTGCGTTCCTTGATAAATCCAATCATGTGGATAGGAAAAATGTTTCCGAATCCTCCTTCTTCTGCAGTCACCCCGAGCAAAATATGTAAAACATTCTTCATTTTTTCGTTCTCCGTACCGGTCTTCTGAATAATAATTCAGACTGCAACTGCTGTGCTGCTGCATGTGGCGTAACAGCCACTGAGCAAGTAGGACTTCTACTCGAGCACAGTGTGTGATGCCGTAAATCCATTGCACGGTACGTTCGATGAAGCATTTCCGTTTCCGAAATCACGTGAAGAAGGAATACTTAGAGGTAGGGGTGGGTGGGACTAAAGCAATATCTTGCCTCAATCGATCACCCACAACTTGGGTGTGTTTGTTGGGTGTGGAAGGCACTAAGAAAACGTGTCCCCTTTTAGGGTAAAATGTTAATTGAGAGGTTGAAACGGTGGAAAGAGACGATTTGGAGCATTTTTTAAATTTCCCCCTAAAAATTTTCAACGGCTTAGCATTCGTGTCGATCGTTTCCCCAATAACCGGCGTGCACGTAAATTCAATTCATGTTTTATCGAATGCACTTTTGATTATTTTGTATCTGATGGCACCGGCATGGGTAATCCGTGCGAGCTCTGTGGTCCCCCCCATTCGCTGAAATGCCCCGTTGGCATGCAAATATGCCATTCGTGATTATTGAAATTAGATCTCGAGCTCTGATAAGTTCAATGCAAATACAACAGGGATTTGCTCGTGATACAAAATTTTTGATTGAATAATTGTGCAATTTTGTCGTGTACGCAACGCATTCAATTAGCTACTTAATAATGGTGATTATAATTAATATTTATCGATTGCAACAAACTGTGATAAATGGAATGCCAAAAGATTAAATGGACAAATGGACAAAAGTTGACAAAAGGTCGAATGAAAAAAAAATCGTTGAAATGACAAAAGATCGATTTTTTCAATATTTAGTTATTTAATATAGAGGTCTTCTGAATAAAAACTTGCCCCCGGATTGTTGTACACTTTTTGTTAAAGAAGGAGAGGAGGGGGAGGTAGGGGTGGTTTATTATCTTTTATAAATATAAATAAAGACGATCGACTTTTATATTTACAGATATATTTTTAAAGTAAGATTTTGAGAAGGATAGATTGAAAAAGAATAGAAAACTTGCAAGTAAGGCTTTTTCATTTTGCAGAACTGTTTTTATTTGAAAAAATGGAAAAGTCACTGAAATTTGACTAAAATATTCCAACCAATATTTTTTTTATTAATTAAATAAAAACATACAAAAAATATAAGAAGTATGTAGTATTTTAAAAACAACTGCTCATGTTTGAAAGAATGAAAAATATCACAAAAATATTACTACAAACAAGAAGAGGTTTTTTTATATATAATAAACACAAAAAAAATGTAGAAGGTAATTTTTTTTTATAGAACCGCTCATATTTGAAACAATTGAAAAATTCACAAAAGCATTACGACAGTCAAGAAAACGTTGTTTACAAAACCTAAAAATATTTTAGAAGTAGATATTTTTTTAAAGAAATTCTCATGTTTGAAAGAATGGTAAAACTCACAAAAATAGTATAACAATCAAGAATATGTTTTTTTTTTTTGGAATAAAAAAATGAGAGGTCGCCTTTTAAAACAAACTGCCCACGTTTGAAAGAATGGGATAGCTCACAATATTATATCATACTATTATTACAAAAACTATTATTTTTTTGGGAAATGAAAACTTCTCAGAAAATGATTTGGAAGTTGTTCAGTGTAGGTATTTGAAAAAAACAATATCATTACTAAAAGGATGGATAATCTCACAGGAGAACAACCGATTTGTTTGGTAGAAAAAAAAATTCATGGTTATTTTAGAAGTATACAATTATCATTATTTGTTTCATTTTTTCACATTCGACCTTTTGTCCATTCGACCTTATGCCTTTCAACCTTTTGGCATTCAACCATTTGTCCATTCGACCTTATGTCCTTCGACCTTTTGCCGCACATCTGAAAATAAGAGTTGAGAAATCAAATAAAGGTCCACTTGGTTCATGGATGGTACTCTAACAAACTTCTACAAAAAGAGTCGGATAATTCAACAAAAAAAACTAGTTCTTACCATAAAAGAAAACTCAAGAGTTGACTTTCAATATTCATCAGCTGTCATATTACACTTTGTCATCACGAATAACCGTAAAGACTAGTCCCAGCCCAGAACGCATCAAATTCTGACGAAGCTGTCATCCGAAGAAACAGACAGCTGATTACCGATATCAAGCAATTATATCTGCAAAATGATGAACCATAATCGATAGCAAAAAAAAACAAACTGATAAAAAAAAACTACTCACCCTTGTTTGAGCTTTTTTTAATGGACGCCAACACAGCCAGCACTATAGTTGCCAACAGAGGACAAATATTTGCTCTATTCTGTGGCAGGACCAGACCATCCGGGGTTTTGCGGTTGTTTTGGCCACCACGGCGTCCCCGACAGACTAATGGAATGTGGCATATTTATAGCATTGATTACCTCTAACAATGTGATGTGGTTCGCTAGCTTAGCTTGATGCGGTTGAAAAATTTATCGCTCTGAGAAAGTGAATCAGGTAAATGTCATGAGCAGCATATTGCACTAATTGGATAAGTTTTAATTTATATTCCAATTACCTACCGATGGATTTCAAGTGGGAAGTGTTGAAGAGGAGCATGTTTCTTCGTTAAATTTTGTTTATAAATTAAAAATAGGAATAATTAGAACACTTGATTCGTTTATTCTTTAAATCAAAGTGAACAAATAAACCAAAGAAAACAAGCTGAATATTTTCTTTTCAACCTCCGAAAAGGCACAAAAAGAACTTGGTTTATTATAAGGACGCAAAGTAAAAAAAGAGGGGTTTCTTAGTGAAAGACGATGACGGTAATTTCTTTTCAAATTTACCCTTTTATTCCATTTTGTCAGACAAAAAGGAAGGAAGGAAACAGCTTCCACCCCCTCCCAACATCCAGCTTTCCTGTACAGTCCAACTTGGGTCCCTCGCCACAGCAGGAGTTCCAGCTTTAAATTTATATACTTTATTGAGCGGTGGTGGAGTGGGGGTGAAGCATCAAGTTCGCAAACAGAGGATAAAAAAATGTATAAACACGTCCAACCCGAAAATTGCAACCCATCAAACGGAGAAAGAACCAAAAACCAGCTCACACACACACACACACCGGCCAGCTGTTTTATTGCAGAGCGACCCGCATTTTACCATTAGCAATGGTTTTTCCGCTGCTTCAAAGGTCGACCCCGTTGTGTTGGGTGGCACTGTGAAAGTGCGGGGTGAAATGGGTAACATCAAATGTGTAAGCTGAATTGTACACTTTTACTCACATAAATATTACAGTTTTTATTACAGCCTAGGAATCATACATATATACGGCAATTCCATTTCAAAGAGTCTAAACCGAAAAAAAGCTCTCCGATCGGGCTCAACATTTTTCTGGGGGTTCCTTGGCCAAAATAATTAGACCCGTATTTTTTTGTTTAGCCATTAGGGTGACCTACGCCGTGTTAGGGTGGTGCAAAAAATGGCAATTTTTGTCATTTTTCGCAAAAACCACTTTTTTAGCTGCGTATTTTAATTACGAAAATTGTGGTACCCAAACATGTATAGGTCATCGCTTAAATTTTGAAGTTATCGCAGTTTTAGTGAAAAAAGTTGATTTTTTGCCGATTTTGTCATTTTCCTGTTTTTGCGCGAGGCGCGTCGAAAAACTCAGTTTTTATTTTCAAAAAATCATATCTTGGAAACGTACGGTTCGACATCGCCATTTTTTCGATATGTTATGAGAAAATTTTCCGAAGTATCCGATAAAAATATTCAGCAATTCCCCACGAAAACAGCATGGAAAAAAACAAAAGTGCTCGGATCGGGCTCAAAATTTTTCAGGGGGTTCCCTGGCCGAAATAATTAGACCCGTATTTTTTTGTTTGGCCATTAGGGTGGCCTACGCCGTGTTAGGGTGGTCTGAAAAATGGCCATTTTCGTCGATTTTTCGCAAAAGCCACTTTTTTTGAAAAATCGTAACTTCTCGCCATTTTAACCGATTTCAATTGTCTTATACGCAAATGAAAGGTGATAAGTTGGCCTTTCAAATAAAAATAGTAAGAAGTTTCAAAAATCTAGCCTAACATATGAAAAGGGCGTATGAAACTTTAATATGCCGTTTTGACGTTGTCTGGACCAAAGAGCCTATGTCTGGAAATATTTTTATCGGATTCCCTGGACATTTTTACATAATATTCTAAATAATGGGAGGAGTTCATTAACAGGATTCCGAGATATGATTTTTTCAAAATAAAATCCGTGTTTTCTGACGAGCCGCGCGCAAAAACCGGAGAATGACGAAATTGGCAAAAAATCAACTTTTTTCACTAAAACTGCGATAACTTCAAAATTTCAGCGATGACCTATACATGTCTGGGTACCAAAAGTTGCGTTTTTTAATTATTTTTTTAATTTTCGTATATTATGTAAAAATGTCCGGGGAATCCGATAAAAAAATTCCAGACATAGGCTCTTTGGTCCAGACACCGGCAAAACGGCATTTTAAAGTTTCATACGCCCTTTTCATATGTTAGGCTAGATTTTTGAAACTTGTTACTATTTTTCTTTGAAAGGCCAACTTATCACCTTTCATTTGCGTATAAGACAATTGAAATCGGTTAAAATGACGAGGAGTTATGATTTTTCGAAAAAAGTGGTTTTTGCGAAAATCGACGAAAATGGCCATTTTTTAGACCACCCTAACACGGCGTAGGCCACCCTGATGGCCAAACAAAAAAATACGGGTCTAATTATTTCGGCCAGGGAACCCCCAGAAAAATTTTGAGCCCGATCCGAGCACTTTTGTTTTTTTCCATGCTGTTTTCGTGGGGAATTGCTGTATTTTCAGACATAGGGTATTTGGTCCAGACACGATCAAAACGCCATTTTATGTTTCCAAACGACTTTTTTAATAGTTAAGCTAGATTTTATAAACTTTTGACTATTTTTCTCCAATAGCCAAACTAATCACCTGACGCGGAGATACGATTTTATAAAAAAAAAGGTTTTTGCGTAAAATGACGAAAATTGCCATTTTTTGAACCACCCCGATGTAGGTCACCCTAATGGCCGAACAAAAAAATATGGGTCTAATTATTTTGGCCGAGGAAACCCCAGAAAAAAATTTGAGCCCGATAAGAGAACTTTTTTTCGATTTAGGCTTTTTTCAATATTTATATCCAAAAATATTGCAAAATTAATTTTACATCGAAAAATGAAGTTGATTTTTTTTTGATCTTTTCAAAAAATCAGTTTTGATTCAAAAATTCATAACTCGCTCAAAGATTTTTTGCACAACCTGGAAATTTCTGAAAAGTTGGTATTTGATGTCCTCTAAAACATATAAAAAAAATAAAAAAAAATAAAAATAGTGTATTTTTGCAAATCAAGTTTTAGTGACAAAAAGTTAAATAAAAAATCACCAAATTTTTTTTTACCGTGTATCATTTTTTTTAATGTAGTCCATATCCACAACTTTGCCGAAGACACCAAATCGATCAAAGAATTCCTTCAAAAGATACAGATTTTTGAATTTTCATACATCATGGAAAATTATATGGACAAACTAATGAAAAAATGGCTTCTTTGGGCATACCGAAGGTACCAAAAAAGTTTCAGTCGGATTAAAAAATACAAAAATTAAAATTTAAGAAAAAAAAGGCCGATTTCGTAGAGAACTGCTCATTTTATAGAAAAAGTATCAAATTATGCAAATCATTACAGTTGTTGTACATTCCAAAAATTTAAACTATTCATGAATTTATGAAAAACAAAAAACATTCCTAAATAATTGCGTCATTTTCCGATCCGTGATTCCAAAAATTTTAAAATTATAGGAAAATCAAGATTATTTGAAAAAAAACGCTCAATCGAAATAAAAATTGCAGTAAACATTTATCACAAATAACAAATATAATAATAAATTCATTCCACCCAAATTGCCCCCACGAGGTGGGATACGCAAATTGGAAAACCCACAACTCACTGCCCAGCATAATGGGGTGGAGCAAGGCAAAAGCTCGGCACATTTATGAAAATTCACGGCTTGTGAAAACCCCGTTTTTCCTCAACCCAGCAGCGAACGATGATGATGAACCCGGTCGTCTCGCAACCTGTGTGGCCTGGCCTGGTGGTCGTCCCGAGTATGACGAGGTGGTTTTCACGGGTTACCGATTCTATTTGTCGGCCTTCGGAGGGAGATCCGCCGGAAGACCCTGGCGTGTGGAGCTCGGAGTCTGCAACTCTATAGCCAGCAGCAGTGGCCTCATCACCATAATAGTTACATTTTGATGAAAATAGATGCTACAACGACGAGCTTTTTGGTCGAAACTTAAAATCCCGTTCGCTTTAGTCTTAGTGCGGGGAAGGGTGCACAGCGTAAATTGTTCTGTCGCATTGTTGGCATAGTTTTGGCTAGGAGCTGCTGCAGAGTGTTGGCAGCGGGACTGCTTTTTCGGCTGAGAGCTTTATGACTGTTTCTCGGGATGAGCTCGCTGAAGATAAATGGAGTCTCGGTTTACGGAATGTACTGCAGCAATGAAAAGTTTGTTTAATATTCTTCCTTAAAAGAAACATTTATCATTGAAACTAAAAATCTTAATTTAAAAACTCGCCTTGTTTGAATTAATAATTCAATTCAATTTATTCCTTCCGACAACCGGTACTAACACGCGATGAAACCTCTAATTAAAGCTGTCACGAGTAGCGGCGACGTGCAACAGCTTCTACGGAAAAGAGCGCCCCAAAAATAAATTTACGAGGTACTTACAGCAAACGATTGTCCTGGTCCGCTGGAACTCACCTAGACCTAGACCAAGCAACAATTTGTATTCCCATTATGAAGAAGTAGAAGAAGGCAGGACGAAAAACTAATTTCCATCTCATTTTTTTTCCTCTTCCAACCTTACAGTCGAAGCGGCCGCCACTAAGATCCAGGCAGCGTTCCGAGGCCACCAGGTGCGCAAGGGAACCACGATGAAGCAGGGGGACGTCAACGGTAGCGAGGCGGGGCAGCAGCAGAACTCGGCAGAAACCGAGCGGGAACCGACCAAGGCGGAGCTGGAGGCTGAGTTCGATCCCAACGACGAAGGTAGGTTCTTGGATTCGTTTTTTTTCGTATGAAAGAGCTTTCAATATCACAGCATTATTATGAGCCAACCTATTGGGCTGTTGCCGATCTCGAAGCACCGGGGTGGATATCGAGAATGGAATCTACCCGGCGAAAGGTTAATAGAAACGATAAACATCTTTCTCCTCTTGGGGCGGTAGATTTGTCCTACCTGCTTGCGAAGAAACGCATTCATACGATACCTGCGTTCGAATCATATAATCTTTTGAGCAGTTGAGCGAACACTCATGGAATTTATTATGTATTATTCATAACGGGAAGTAATCGACCGTGCGTTTTCTTACCTTATTAAACGGAAGTAACTGGCCAGGTTGGCATTACAAATTACGTTCAATAACGATATCATAACAACCAGATTTATATGAAAGCACTGAAAATGTCAACCAATTATAAATATAACATTTTCTTTTATAATTTAAGAACTGATACCTTTTTTTAAATATTAGGCCGTTGTACATAAACATTCAAAAAAAAGTTTAAGTCCAACAGAATCAGGGTAGAATTTTATGTTAAAATTTATAAAAAAAAAACATGCTCATTATTCTCTGAGATTTTCGTAAAATTTTGATTGAACGGAGATGGACTAGGGAGTCAGGCATACATGACCGAGGCTGATTTATTGGAGATTACGATCTCGCTCTCTTATCAATTCTCTCGCTGATAAGGTCACACAAATATTGTTACACTACACAGATCGATCAAGAGAGAAAGTACATAGAAAACTGAACTCAAATTTATCTAGACTACATTTACTTCGGGCTGTTCCACAATAAACACAGTTTATAGTTCAAATTTGGTAGGGGTGATATGATTCTTTAAAAAAAAATAACAGAAAATATAAAACATATTGTCAAAATTTATAAAAATAATATTGGCAATCCAATATGACCAAGTAGTACCGTTTTCAATGTTGTCTCTTTTGATACAAAATTTATGAAAAAATGCAAAAAATTAAGGTTAAACCCGGAAAATAAAATTGTTGAAAAATCAAATGTCAAAATTCTTACTTTCCCTGTCATTGTGTTGTAATAAAATGGCCTACTTATCATCATAAAAAACAGTGCTCAAAAGTTGAACTTGTCAGTACTTTTATCGAAATATAATACTTGTTGACAATGTGATAGTTATTGTTTTTGCGATCAAACTCACACACGCCAAACTAAAGCGGAGAAAAAAATGTTTAACAGAAAAATCCTACACCCATAGTTAAAGACCGATTGGATAGACCTCCCGAAAAGAAACATGAGGAAAGTACTTTTTTGTGAGAGTATAAACCTCTCGCGTGTTCATTTGTTCATTGAAACAGTTCATCCTATTGAGAGGCTTATATGAACAAATGAACACCTCTTAGTCACCGAACCATGGTGGCCCATACGACAAAGGAACGGTTCCATATGCGGAAGGTCTTGGGTTCGAGTCTCGGTACCGGTACATTTTTTTAATAGATGAACTTTTTGAAAAATTAACCCATGAGTAAAGTACTCTCGGTAATTTCGGGATTTATCCTCTCCGTCCGCATACAGCTCTGGATGTATTTAAATGTATTTTTCTGAATCTCTTAAAACGTGTATTACACAATGTCACAAAAAGTTAAATAGAAGAAGATTTTTTCAACACAAGTCTTGTATTTATCAAATGAGGTTTACCGAGTTAATTAAATATGACGAGTGCTGAAAATATCAAGTTTTACAACGAGGTGAATAAAACTTTTTTTTTAACTCCGGAAAACTCCCTTTTGAATTAATTATTCAGTGAAACTTTATGTTATTTGCCGTAAACAGGAAGTTTTCTGCACCCAGATGGATGCTGGAAAAACTTTTCAGTACTGTTATTTTCTGGAGTTTTTTTGCCTTCCTCACTGAGGTAAGGCTATAATCCTGCTCTAAAAATGAACTTTGAATCAAAACGTCGTAGACCCACCTTCATGTATACATATCGACTCAGAATCGAAAACTGAACAAATGTCTGTGTGTATGTGTGTGTGTATGTGTGTGTGTATGTATGTATGTGACCAACAAACTAGCTCATGTTTCTCGGCACTGGCTGAATCGATTTGACCCGAACCTGTTGCATTCGACTTGGTTTAGGGTCCCATAGATCGAGTTTTATACAGATTGAAGTTTTGATAAGTAGTTCAAAAGTTATGTATAAAAATGTGTTTTCACATATATCCGGATCTCACTTAAATGTATGTAAACTATGTCCGGGTCCATCATCCGACCTATCGTTGGTTAGGTTATCAAAAGACCTTTCCAACGAGTCCAAAACATTGAAGATCTGGCAACCCTGTCTTGAGATATGGCCACTTAAGTGGTATTGATGTAGTTTTTGGAAGCCGGATCTCACTTAAATGTATGTAAACTATGTCCGGATCCACCATCTCACTCATCATTGGTTAGATTATCAAAAGATCTTTCCAACGAGTCCAAAACATTGAAGATCTGGCAACCCTGTCTCGAGATATGGCCACTTAAGTGGTATTGATGTACTTTTTGGAAGCCGTATCTCACTTAAATGTATGTAAACTATGTCTGGATCCACCATCCGACCCATCGTTGGTTAGGTTATCAAAAGACCTTTTCAACGAGTCCAAAACATTGAAGATCTGGCAACCCTGTCTTGAGATATGGCCACTTAAGTGGTATTGATGTAGTTTTTGGAAGCCGGATCTCACTTAAATGTATGTAAACTATGTCCGGATCCACCATCTCACTCATCATTGGTTAGATTATCAAAAGACCTTTCCAACGAGTCCAAAACATTGAAGATCTGGCAACCCTGTCTCGAGATATGGCCACTTAAGTGACATTTATGTACTTTTTGAAACCGGATCTCACTTAAATGTATGTAAACTATGTCCGGGTCCATCACCCGACCCATCGTTGATTATGTCAGGGCTGCGGAGTCGGGTCATATTTCAAACGACTCCGACTCCGACTCCGACTCCGGCTTTCTCAGATTAGCTGACTCCGACTCCGACTCCGACTCCGGCTCCGGCTTTGAACAAATGGTTGGCTCCGACTCCGACTCCGACTCCGGCCTACCATCTCTAGCCGACTCCGACTCCAGCTTTAAACAAATGGTTGACTCCGACTCCGACTCCACATATTTTTAAATGTTTCAAAAGTTAGTTAACTAACTAATAATAGGTTAATTATTTTTAAAACCAGGGCTGTGGAGTCGGAGTCGGAGTTGGAGCCGGAGTCGGTGGAGTCGGGTCTTTTTGGGGACCTGGAGTCGGAGTCGGAGTCGGAGTCGTCAAAACTCGAGCAGCTGGAGTCGGAGTCGGAGCCGGAGTCGGCTAAATTTTAAGAGCTGGAGTCGGAGTCGGAGTCGGAGCCGAAGATTTCTGATAACCCGGAGTCGGAGCCAGAGTTATCTTAAATTCAACAAAAAATATGTTTTTTTTACTGTTCAATATTTCCTATATAACAGCTTAATTTACAAAACAACTTATTTTAATTGATTTATCAGATGCCATTATGTTTTTGAAGCTTTTAAATGTGATTGAAAAGCACTAATTGTATTATTACACTATAATTACTAAATGATACCCTCTTACCCAAGTATGTAGTATCATAATTAAAAAAAAATATTGGTTATGTAGTCAGACCAGAGAGAGGGAATTCTCTTTAGTCAGACTATATTTATGTGCCCTTTCAATTCAAATTTGACCAAATTTCATCCAGTTATTTCTGAAAAAGTACACACAAAGTCATCTTTTACCCCGATAGCGAATGTCTTAGAGGTTTTCAGTTAAATCATTTTTAGGAAAAAATACGAGGTACATAAAAAGATTACAAATAGTAATCACTGTTTTTGCAGATCGAAAAAGAGTCACTAACAGTTTAACTTTTGTAACAAATAATCAACGATAATAACAATCTCTTACTTGGAACTCAACATGCGCATTTTGTTTATAACTGAGTATAAGAAAATCAAAGTGCTGCATTTAAAATGATTGAAACTAACAAAAATGTCTAAACAAGTTGCAACAAATTTGAAATAATCATTGATTGTTGATGTTGATATTGATTTTGGGTAAACTATTTTGATGTCGTTGCAAATTATCGTTGAACAAGTCTCAAGAATTCAGTACAAAAATGAACTCATAAAAACATGGAGCAAAATATAGGATTTTTATTTATTTTTCAAATATTAGGCCGATGCAAATATTTAAAAAAGTTTTTGTCCCTCGGCCCTGAATTTTCATTGAAATTTTGAAGTTTATTGTAAAAATATTTTTTTTGCCCCCTGATTTTTTCGGCCAATTTTGAAGGGGGGGTGACAAAAACTTTTAAAAATATTTGTACCAGCCTCATAGATAAAAAAAAAACTAACTTAACCCACCTATGTGGTTGAAGCCTTCCTCACTCATTACCATCAATGGCTGTACACAAATTTCATCTATTTTTTAGATATGGATTAAAAAGAACATAAATATCACTTAAGTGGCCATATCTCGAGACAGGGTTGCCAGATCTTCAAAGTTTTGGACTCGTTGGAAAGGTCTTTTGATAACCTAACCAAAAATGGGTCGGATGGTGGATCCGGACACAGTTTACATACATTTAAGTGAGATCCGGCTTCCAAAAAGTACATAAATATCACTTAAGTGGCCATATCTCGAGACAGGGTTGCCAGATCTACAATTTTTTGGACTCGTTGGAAAGGTCTTTTGATAACCCAACCAACGATGGGTTGGATGATGGACCTGGACATAGTTTACATACATTTAAGTGAGATCCGGCATCCAAAAAGTACATTAATATCACTTAAGTCGGGATATCTCGAGACAGGGTTGCCAGATCTTCAATGTTTTGAACTCGTTGGAAAGGTCTTTTGATAATCTAACCAACGATGGGTTGGATGATGGACCTGGACATAGTTTACATACATTTAAGTGAGATCCGGCTTTCAAAAAGTACATCAATATCACTTAAGTGGCCATATCTCGAGACAGGGTTGCCAGATCTTCAATGTTTTATGCTCGTTAGAAAGATCTTCTGATAACCTAACCAACGATGGGTTGGATGGTGGATCCGGACGTCGTTTACATACATTTAAGTGAGATCCGGCATCCAAAAAGTACATAAATATCACTTAAGTGGACATATCTCGAGACAGGGTTTCCAGATCTTCAATGTTTTGAACTCGTTGGAAAGGTCTTTTGATAATCTAATCAACGATGGGTTGGATGGTGGATCCGGACGTCGTTTACATACATTTAAGTGAGATCCGGCTTCCAAAAAGTACATCAATATCACTTAAGTGGGCATATCTCGAGACAGGGTTGCCAGATCTTCAATGTTTTGGATTCGTTGGAAAGGTCTTTTTATAATCTAATCAACGATGGGTCAGATGGTGGATCCGGACATAGTTTACATACATTTAAGTGAGATCCGGCTACAAAAAAGTACATCAATATCACTTAAGTGGCCATATCTCGAGACAGGGTTGCCAGATCTTCAATGTTTTGAACTCGTTGGAAAGGTCTTTTTATAATCTAACCAACGATGGGTCAGATGGTGGATCCGGACATAGTTTACATACATTTAAGTGAGATCCGGCTTCCAAAAAGTACATCAATATCACTTAAGTGGCCATATCTCGAGACAGGGTTGCCAGATCTTCAATGTTTTGAACTCGTTGGAAAGGTCTTTTTTATAATCTAACCAACGATGGGTCGGATGATGGACCTGGACATAGTTTACATACATTTAAGTGAGATCCGGCATCCAAAAAGTACATAAATATCACTTAAGGTGGGCTTCATTTGCCCGCCCGAGGGAAAAAATCTGAACTTTTTTTCTTCCACTCGCAAAAACACTGCAATTTTTTCGAAAACCGCATTCCAAACATATAAGTCGGTGTAGCCAACATTCTAACGAAGACAATGATGTATAGCAATATATACGTTTTATATAAACTATTTGATTCTAGTACAAAATAAATGAAATTTTTAGAAAAATCGTCCATCAAAACTGGTCGCGACGACGACGACGACGACCAACCAAGCAGACACACACGGACACGGGTGGAAAGAGAACGAAAAATAACGGCAAAATTCGAATGATGTGCAATGCTGGCGAAAACAAAAGTTTCGGGATTATTATTTTACTGAGAATTATAAAGAGAATATTGGTAGAACCGACTTCTGAATAAACCGACCACATTGGAATCGGTTCCAGGGTCCCCAGGGAATCCGGATCATGGTCAAATGGGAGATAGATTGCAAAAATAGTTGTGCTTGAAAGTGAAGAAAAACAAGCTCAATTTTGAAAAAGAATAATCATGGCATAATTCAGAATGGTGTTTCACTATATTGGCCACTTTGTAATCGATTCCTGGTGTCCCCAGGTAATCCGGATCATGACCAAAAGGAAGAATTTTTGAAATATTTCTGCTTGCAAAATGGAGATAAACAATCTCAAATTTGAAAAAGAATAATCATGGCATTGGCCAGAAAGACGATTGTCCGTATTGACCACTTTGTAATCGATTCCGGGTTTCCCGGATAATCCGGATCATGGTCAAAAGGAGATTCATTTCAAAAATAGTTGTACTTGAAAAATGGAGATAATAAATCTCAATTTCGGAAAAATAATTGTGACATTTTTAGAATAGTGTTTGTCCGTATTGGCCATTTTGGCATCAATTCCAGGTGTCCCCGGGGAATCCGGAACATGGTAAAAAGGGAAAACTTGTTTCTAAATTAGTTGTGCTTGAAAAATGGCGGAAAACAATATCAATTTCGGAAAAGAATAATTGTGGCATTTTTCAGAGTAGTGTTTGTCCGTATTGGCCATTTTGGCATCGATTCCATGTGTCCCCGGGGAATTCGGAACGTGGTAAAAAGGGAAAACTTGCTTCTAAATTAGTTGTGCTTGAAAAATGGCGGAAAACAATATCAATTTCGGAAAAGAATAATTGTGACATTTTTTAGAATAGTGTTCGTCCGTATTTTCCATTTTGGCATCGATTCCATGTGTCCCGGGAATCCGGAACACCATCAAAAGGAAAACGTTTTGCAAAAATAGTTGTGCTTGAAAAATGTAGAAAAACAATCTAAATTTTAAAGAGAATATGATGGCATTTTTCAGATTGGTGTTTGTCCGTATTGGCCACTTTGGAATCGATTCCATGTGTCCTCGTGGAATCCGGATCATGGTCAAATGGGAGATTGATTGCAAAAATAGTTGTGCTTGAAAATGGAGCTAAACAAACTCAATTTTGAAAAAGAATAATCATGGCATAATTCAGAATGGTGTTTGACTATATTGGCCACTTTGTAATCGATTCCTGGTGTCCCGGGTAATCCGGATCATGACCAAAAGGAAGAATTTTTGAAATATTTCTGCTTGCAAAATGGAGATAAACAATCTCAATTATGAAAAAGAACAAACATGGCATTGGCCAGAAAGACGATTGTCCGTATTGGCCACTTTGGAATCGATTCCATGTGTCCCGGGGAATCGGAACATGGTCAGAATAGTGTTTGACCGTATTGGCCATTTTGGCATCGATTCCATGTGTCCCCGGGTAATCCGGATCATGACCAAAAGGAAGAATTTTGAAATATTTCTGCTCGCAAAATGGAGATAAACAATCGCAATTTTGAAATAGAATAAACATGGCATTGGCCAGAAAGACGATTGTCCGTATTGGCATCGATTCCATGTGTCCCCGGGAATCCGTCAAATAAGAGATTCATTTCAAAAATAGTTGTATTTGAAAAATGGAGATAAAAGATCTCAATTTCGGAAAAGACTAATGTGCCGTATTGGCCACTTTGGAATCGGTCCCAGTTTTCCTGAGAAATTTGAATCATGTTCAAACGTGAGATTTTTACGAAAATAGGCGTGCCTACAAATCAGCATTATTTTAAAAGGATTATAGAGGATTTTATCAGAATGGTGTATCAGGCACATTGAATATAATAATATATTTTCAGTGCAACTTTTACATCACAAATCATTTATTGTAAAGAATATAAAACCCTTTGTGATTTTTAACCAGGTGAATATTTTAAAATAATTTCCTTTTTCTAAAGTAATATTTAAAAAATGGACGCACTTCCAAATGAACTTCAACCATTCTGCGTTATAATTCAAATATATGTTATCATATGATACATCTTGCATCATCATGATCCAGATTTCCAAGGGACACCTGGTACCAATTGCAAAGTAGCCAATATGGACAAACTCCATTCTGAAAATGCATCAATAATCCTTTGAGAAACTAATTTAGCGCCAATAATCTGCCAATTGCAAGCAGAACTATTTTCGCATAAAAATCTCCCATTTGCCCACTATCTTAAAAATGCCATCATATTCTCTTCAAAATTTAGATTGTTTCAAACACAACTGAGCAATTCTTTGAGATTTCGGTCATTCAATTTTTGTATTTTTAATCCGACTGAAACTTTTTGGTGCCTTCGGATGCCCAAAGAAGCCATTTGCATCATTAGTTTGTCTATATAATTTTCCATACAAATTTGGCAGCTATCCATACAAAAGTGGGTCTCGTGGCGCAGGGGTAGCGGCTTCGGCTGCCGATCCCGATGATGCTATGAGACGCGGGTTCGATTCCCGCCTTATCCACTGAGCTTCTATCGGATGGTGAAGTAAAACGTCGGTCCCGGTTTCTCCTGTCTCGTCAGAGGCGCTGGAGCAGAAATCCCACGTTAGAGGGGAAGGCCATGCCCCGGGGGGCGTAGTGCCAATAGTTTCGTTTTTTCCATACAAAAATGATATATGAAAATTCAAAAATCTGTACCTTTTGAAGTAATTTTTTGATCGATTTGGTGTCTTCGGCGAAGTTGCAGGTATCGATAAGGAATGTACTGAAAAAAATTATACATGAGCAATTCTCTACAAAACCGGCCGATTTCGACCATTTTTATTTTTTGTATTTTTTGATTTGGCTCAAACTTTGTGGGGGCCTTCCCTATGACCAAAGAAGCCATTTTGCATCATTAGTTTGTCCATATAAATTTCCATACAAATTTGGCAGCTGTTCATACAAAAATGGTACGTATATATTCGAAAATCTGTAACTTTTGAAGGAATTTTTTGACCAATTTGGTGTCTTCGGCAAAGTTGTAGGTATTGTTAAGGACTATTTAGAAAAAAATAGGTACACGGAAATAAAAAATTTCCCGATTTTTTTATTAACTTTTTTACAAAAACTCAAATTCCCAAAATACGTATTTTTGATTTTCGAGATTTTTGATATGTTTTAGGGACAAAATCCGCAACTTTTGAGCTATAGAGAAACATGGTCAAAAATCTGCCGCCGAGTTATGATTTTTGAAAAACTGGTGATTTTGGAAAAAATCGAAATTTCATACATAAAATTTTTTGACCTCATTTTTAATGCAAAATTGAATTTGCAATCGAAAAGTACTTTACAGATTTTTTGATAAAGGGCTCCGTTTTCAAGATATAGCCACCGAAAGTTTGATTTTAGCGAAATATTTGCAGTTTTTCAATTTTTAAAAATAGTGACCATGAGTGACCATTTCTAAAAATATTTTTTTTAAAATGTTCAGAAAATTTGCTATAAAATTGTCTAAGAGACATTGAAGATTGGACCTCTGGTTGCTGAGATACAGCGGCTTAAAGAAAAAGAAACACGAAAATTGAAGTTTTCTAAGTCTCACCCAAACAGCCCACCATTTTCTAATGACGATATCTCAGCAATGAATGGTCCGATTTTCAATGTTAATACATGAAACATTCGTGAAATTTTCCGATCTTTTCGAAAAAAATATTTTGAAAAAAAATAAATCAAGACTAACATTTTAAAAGGGCCAAACTTTGAATATTATGCCCATTGAAAATGCTAGTATTGATTTAATTTTTTTCGAAATATTTTTTTCGAAAAGATCGGAAAATTTCACGAATGTTTCATGTATTAACATTGAAAATCGGACCATTCATTGCTGAGATATCGTCATTAGAAAATGGTGGGCTGTTTGGGTGAGACTTAGAAAACTTCAATTTTCGTGTTTCTTTTTCTTTAAGCCGCTGTATCTCAATAACCAGAGGTCCAATCTTCAATGTCTCTTAGACAATTTTATAGCAAATTTTCTGAACTTTTTAAAAAAAATATTTTTAGAAATGGTCACTCATGGTCACTATTTTCAAAAATCGAAAAACTGCAAATATTTCGCTGAAATCAAACTTTCGGTGGCTATATCTTGAAAACGGAGCCCTTTATCAAAAAATCTGTAAAGTACTTTTCGATTGCAAATTCAATTTTGCATTATAAAATGAGGTCAAAAAAATTTTATGTATGAAATTTCGTTTTTCCAAAAAATCACCAGTTTTTCAAAAAATCATAACTCGGCGGCAGATTTTTTGACCATATTTCTCTATAGCTCAAAAGTTGCGGATTTTTGTCCCCTAAAACATATCAAAAAATCTCGAAAATCAAAAAATATGTATTTTGGGAATTTGAGTTTTTATGAAAAAAAAAGTTAATAAAAAAATCTGGAAATTTTTTTTTCCGTGTACCTATTTTTTTCTTAATAGTCCTTAACAATACCTACAACTTTGCTGAAGACACCAAATTGATCAAAAAATTCCTTCAAAAGTTACAGATTTTCGAATATATACGTACCATTTTTGTATGAACAGCTGCCAAATTTGTATGGAAATTTATATGGACAAACTAATGATGCAAAATGGCTTCTTTGGTCATAGGGAAGGCCCCCACAAAGTTTGAGCCAAATCAAAAAATACAAATAAAATCCATTTCCGGTTTTGGTAGAGAATTGCTCACATGGTAAAAAACTGTTTTAGTGGTTTTTAATTTTACTTTTTGTCACTAAAACTTGATTCGCAAAAAAAAACTTTTTTATTTTTTTTTAATTTTATGATATGTTGCCCACTTTTCAGAAATTTCCAGTATGGGCAAACAATCTTTGACCAACTTATGAATTTTGAATCAACACTTTTTTCCAAAAATCGAAATATTGGTTGCAAAATATTTCTAACTTCATTTTTGATGTGAAATTGAATTTGCAATCCAAAAGTAGTTTAGTGAAATTTTGATAATGAGGACATTTTTCAAGTTATAGCCATTTTTAAGTAACTTTTTGAAAATAGTCGCAGTTATTCATGTTTATAAATTGGTGCCCATTTTGCCCACTTCTGAAAAAATATTTTTGAAAAGTCGAGAAAATTATCTATATTTTGCTTTTTGAACTTTGTTGATACGACCGTTAGTTGCTGAGATATTGTCATGCTAAGATTTATAAACAGGAAAATTGATGTTTTCTAAGTCTCACTCAAACAACCCACAATTTTATAATGTCGATATCTCATCAACGAATGGTCCGATTTGCAATGTTAAAACATGAAACATTCGTGAAATTTTCCAATTTTTAGAAAACAATATTTTCAATTTTTTAATCAAGACTAACATTTCAAAAGGGCCAAAAATTCAATATAACGTAAGAAACGGGAAAACATGGATACTAATTTTAAAAATGAACAACTCTGACTATTTTCAAAACAGTTACTTCAAAATTACTATAACTTGAAAACGGTGCACTTTATCAAAATTACACTAAAGTACTTTTTGATTGCAATTTCAATTTTTCATCGAAAAATGAATTTTGATATTTCGATTTATTGAAAAAATCAGTATTGATTCAAAAATTCATAAGTTGGTCAAAGATTGTTTGCCCATACTGGAAATTTCTGAAAAGTGGGCAACATATCATAAAATTAAAAAAAAATAAAAAAGTTTTTTTTTGCGAATCAAGTTTTAGTGACAAAAAGTAAAATTAAAAACCACTAAAACAGTTTTTTACCATGTATAATTTTTTTCAGTACATTCCTTATCGATACCTGCAACTTCGCCGAAGACACCAAATCGATCAAAAAATTACTTCAAAAGGTACAGATTTTTGAATTTTTATATATCATTTTTGTATGGATAGCTGCCAAATTTGTATGGAAAATTATATAGACAAACTAATGATGCAAAATGGCTTCTTTGGGCATCCGAAGGCACCAAAAAAGTTTCAGTCGGATTAAAAATACAAAAAATTGAATGACCGAAATCTCAAAGAATTGCTCAGTTGTGTTTGAAACAATCTAAATTTTGAAGAGAATATGATGGCATTTTTAAGATAGTGGGCAAATGGGAGATTTTTATGCGAAAATAGTTCTGCTTGCAATTGGCAGATTATTGGCGCTAAATTAGTTTCTCAAAGGATTATTGATGCATTTTCAGAATGGAGTTTGTCCATATTGGCTACTTTGCAATTGGTACCAGGTGTCCCTTGGAAATCTGGATCATGATGATGCAAGATGTATCATATGATAACATATATTTGAATTATAACGCAGAATGGTTGAAGTTCATTTGGAAGTGCGTCCATTTTTTAAATATTACTTTAGAAAAGGAAATTATTTTAAAATATTCACCTGGTTAAAAATCACAAAGGGTTTTATATTCTTTACAATAAATGATTTGTGATGTAAAAGTTGCACTGAAAATATATTATTATATTCAATGTGCCTGATACACCATTCTGATAAAATCCTCTATAATCCTTTTAAAAATAATGCTGATTTGTAGGCACGCCTATTTTCGTAAAAATCTCACGTTTGAACATGATTCAAATTTCTCAGGAAAACTGGGACCGATTCCAAAGTGGCCAATACGGCACATTAGTCTTTTCCGAAATTGAGATCTTTTATCTCCATTTTTCAAATACAACTATTTTTGAAATGAATCTCTTATTTGACGGATTCCCCGGGGACACATGGAATCGATGCCAATACGGACAATCGTCTTTCTGGCCAATGCCATGTTTATTCTATTTCAAAATTGCGATTGTTTATCTCCATTTTGCGAGCAGAAATATTTCAAAAATTCTTCCTTTTGGTCATGATCCGGATTACCCGGGGACACCAGGAATCGATTACAAAGTGGCCAATATAGTCAAACACCATTCTGAATTATGCCATGATTATTCTTTTTCAAAATTGAGTTTGTTTAGCTCCATTTTCGAGCACAACTATTTTTGCAATCAATCTCCCATTTGACCATGACCGGATTCCACGGGGACACATGGAATCGATTCCAAAGTGGCCAATACGGACAAACACCAATCTGAAAAATGCCATCATATTCTCTTTAAAATTTAGATTGTTTTTCTACATTTTTCAAGCACAACTATTTTTGCAAAACGTTTTGCCTTCCTCACTGAGGTAAGGCTATAATCCTGCTCTAAAATTGAACTTTTTATTAAAAGCTCGAAAACCCACCTTGATGTATACATATCGACTCAGAATCGAAAACTGAACAAATGTCTGTGTGTATGTGTGTGTGTATGTGTGTGTGTATGTGTGTGTGTATGTGTGTGTGTATGTGTGTGTGTATGTGACCAATAATGTCACGCAGTTTTCTCAGCACTGGCTGAACCGATTTTGACCAAACCAGTCGCATTCGACTTGGTTTAGGGTCCCATACGGTGCTATTGAATTGTTTGAAGTTTCGATAAGTAGTTCAAAAGTTATGTATGAAAATGTGTTTTCGCATATTTTCGGAAGATGTATAAATGGCAGTAAACTGAACCAAACATCATCATGTTATACATCGTTATTTAGGTAATTGAAAGACCTTTCCAACGAGTCCACAACTTTGAAGATCTGGCAACCCTGTCTCGAGTTATAACCACTTAAGTGATATTTATGTACTTTTTTGTAGCCGGATCTCATTTAAATGTATGTAAACAATGTCCGGATCCATCATCCGACACATCGTTGGTTAGATAATTGAAAGACCTTTCCAACGAATCTACAACATTGCAGATCTGGCAACCCTGTCTCGAGTTCTGACCACTTAAGTGATATTTGTGTACTTTTTTGAAGCCGGATCTCACTTAAATGTATGTAAACTATGTCTGGATCCATCATCCGACCCATCGTTGATTAGGTAATTGAAAGACCTTTCCAACGAATCTACAACATTGACGATCTGGCAACCCTGTCTCGAGTTATAACCACTTAAGTGATATTTATGTACTTTTTTGAAGCCGGATCTCACTTAAATGTATGTAAACGATGTCCGGATCCATCATCCAACCCATTGTTGATTAGGTAAATGAAAGACCTTACCAACGAATCTACAACATTGAAGATCTGGCAACCCTGTCTCGAGTTATAACCACTTAAGTGATATTTATGTACTTTTTTGTAGCCGGATCTCATTTAAATGTATGTAAACTATGTCCGGATCCATCATCCGATATATCGTTGGTTAGGTAATTGAAAGACCTTTCCAACGAATCTACAACATTTAAGATCTGGCAACCCTGTCTCGAGTTATAACCACTTAAGTGATATTTATGTACTTTTTTTGTAGCCGGATCTCACTTAAATGTATGTAAACAATGTCCGGATCCATCATCCGACCCATCGTTGGTTAGGTAATTGAAAGATCTTTCCAACGAATCTACAACATTGAAGATCTGGCAACCCTGTCTCGAGTTATAACCACTTAAGTGATATTTATGTACTTTTTTGTAGCCGGATCTCATTTAAATGTATGTAAACAATTTCTTCTGACCACTTATAATGCCACTTATGAGCCCTTGAGTGATATGTGTGTTTTTTTGGATCAAATTTGTGTCCAAACCCATCATATTACATATCACCCATTGTTGGAAAAGAGTGAGGAAGGCATCAACCACATAGGTGGATTAAGTTAGTTTTTCCTTTTGATCATGTTCCGGATTCCCCGGGACACATGGAATCGATGCCAAAATGGAAAATACGGACGAACACTATTCTAAAAAATGTCACAATTATTCTTTTCCGAAATTGATATTGTTTTCCGCCATTTTTCAAGCACAACTAATTTAGAAGCAAGTTTTCCCTTTTTACCACGTTCCGAATTCCCCGGGGACACATGGAATCGATGCCAAAATGGCCAATACGGACAAACACTACTCTGAAAAATGCCACAATTATTCTTTTCCGAAATTGATATTGTTTTCCGCCATTTTTCAAGCACAACTAATTTAGAAACAAGTTTTCCTTTTACCATGTTCCGGATTCCCGGGGACACCTGGAATTGATGCCAAAATGGCCAATACGGACAAACACTATTCTAAAAAATGTCACAATTATTTTTCCGAAATTGAGATTTATTATCTCCATTTTTCAAGTACAACTATTTTTGAAATGAATCTCCTTTTTGACCATGATCCGGATTATCCGGGGAAACCCGGAATCGATTACAAAGTGGTCAATACGGACAATCGTCTTTCTGGCCAATGCCATGATTATTCTTTTTCAAATTTGAGATTGTTTATCTCCATTTTGCAAGCAGAAATATTTCAAAAATTCTTCCTTTTGGTCATGATCCGGATTACCTGGGGACACCAGGAATCGATTACAAAGTGGCCAATATAGTGAAACACCATTCTGAATTATGCCATGATTATTCTTTTTCAAAATTGAGCTTGTTTTTCTTCACTTTCAAGCACAACTATTTTTGCAATCTATCTCCCATTTGACCATGATCCGGATTCCCCGGGGACCCCTGGAACCGATTCCAATGTGGTCGGTTTATTCAGAAGTCGGTTCTACCAATATTCTCTTTATAATTCTCAGTAAAATAATAATCCCGAAACTTTTGTTTTCGCCAGCATTGCACATCATTCGAATTTTGCCGTTATTTTTCGTTCTCTCTTTCCACCCGTGTCGTCCGTGTGTGTCTGCTTGGTTGGTCGTCGTCGTCGTCGTCGCGACCAGTTTTGATGGACGATTTTTCTAAAAATTTCATTTATTTTGTACTAGAATCAAATAGTTTATATAAAACGTATATATTGCTATACATCATTGTCTTCGTTAGAATGTTGGCTACACCGACTTATATGTTTGGAATGCGGTTTTCGAAAAAATTGCAGTGTTTTTGCGAGTGGAAGAAAAAAAGTTCAGATTTTTTCCCTCGGGCGGGCAAATGAGGCCCACCTTAAGTGGACATATCTCGAGACAGGGTTGCCAGATCTTCAATGTTTTGGACTCGTTGGAAAGGTCTTTTTAAAATCTAACCAACGATGGGTCGGATGATGGACCTGGACATAGTTTACATACATTTAAGTGAGATCCGGCTTCCAAAAAGAACATCAATATCACTTAAGTGGGCATATCTCGAGACAGGGTTGCCAGATCTTCAATGTTTTATGCTCGTTGGAAAGGTCTTCTGATAACCTAACCAACGATGGGTTGGATGATGGACCCGGACATAGTTTACATACATTTAAGTGAGATCCGGATATATGTGAAAACACATTTTTATACATAACTTTTGAACTACTTATCGAAACTTCAATCTGTATAAAACTCGATCTATGGGACCCTAAACTAAGTCGAATGCAACAGGTTCGGGTCAAATCGGTTCAGCCAGTGCCGAGAAACATGAGCTAGTTTGTTGGTCACATACATACATACACACACACATACACACACACATACACACACACATACACACACACATACACACAGACATTTGTTCAGTTTTCGATTCTGAGTCGATATGTATACATGAAGGTGGGTCTACGACGTTTTTATGCAAAGTTCATTTTTAGAGCAGGATTATAGCCTTACCTCAGTGAGGAAGGCAAAACAGAATCAAAATATTATCAACTGGTACGAATTTTCTCATACTGTATGTCCCACGCCAATATGACGTAAGGTGATAATCATTGCAAATCAATGTACCTTAAAAAATGCAATATTTGTGACCTAGAAAATATTTTACCTGTGATTATTATTTTTTTTTAATTATATTTTAAGTTTTTTCATATATTTTGATGGAGGCGCAAGATCATCCATAAAGCTTCGTTACAGGTGAATATTCACGAAGCATCGTGCGCCTCCTTTTTAAGAGCCAGATTTTCGCTAGGGGGCACGCTGCTCGCATCGATGAGCTCCGATTTTGATGAAACTTGCAGCGTTTGTTGGTCTACATAAAAGATGAACTCATGCCAAATATGAGGCCTCTACGATGCGGGGAAGTGAGGTAAAATATCAATTCAAAATTTTACAAAAATGTTCAAAAAAAATAGGACAAATTTTTAAAATGCTCATAACTCAAGTTTGGCAATACGTAAACCTGCTCGCTTGGTTTCATTCGAAAGGTTTTCACATGCACTACAACTTCGACTTTGAATTACATCTGTAGGATTCTTACTTTCAGAGATATTTATAAATTACTGGAAAGTCGTGATTTTTTTCAAAGCTGTCGTATCTTTCTCAAAAACGTAGATACCACCATACCCTATGTGGCGAAATTGAGGCATGGCTTGTACTCTAAGTCTACAATAATAACTTTTTGGTACCTCCGATTGTGGTAAAAAAATCAATAATTCTTTGAAAATCCATTTTTTTTAAATTAAATGTTACAATTCCATCAAACCCAAAACAATGATTCGATATGAAATTGTCTCATTTTCATCACTGAATATGTTTTATACGCTGGAGATGTTAAATATGGCATATTTTGATACAAGACTTTGCGCAAAACATCAGTTTTCGTTCTATTATTTTAGGACAGGGGTGATCAAAGTTTTTGGATACCGGGCTAAATTTTAAGCTCAAATAAGCTTGCGGGCCAAACGAATAAAATTTATTATTAAAAAAATGAAATTACGATATTATAATTTAAAATTCTAAAAATTCATCTATCACTTGATTTATTTTTGAAGTTTTGTTATTATTTTTTTTTTTTTTTGAAAATTTTGTTATTTAAAAATAATATAAAGCATAAAATTAAAGTTGTCAATCAGTTTTGCTGATTTTATTGTTTTAGATATTTGAAATAAGGTATTTAGGTTAAAGTTGTTGTGTTTTCATTGATATTATAGAGTTTTTTTTTTACATTTTGAAAATGGTGACATGAATTCTGAACAATTTAAGTAATGGCGTAATTTTATCTTTCAATCAATGGTAACGTTTTGGACGTGATAATCCAACAATTTGACTCTGGCTATGGTCGAGGGGAGGCAACAAAATCAAAAAAGTGAAATTACATGTCAGGATTTAAAAATTTCAATGAAAAAATGGTTGAAAATGTATTGTACACGCGTTCAGTTGATTTGCAATCATTCTTTTCAAAAATTTCTCAAAAATCTCTTTTCTTCAGCAGCAGTGAATTTTTTACCTGTTCATTCCCCAAGACTAAATAATTCCAACATGTACTGCTTTATATCGGGGTTAAAGCGTTGAGTTTTCCGATTACTAACACACCAACCTTTGCTATAATATAAAATACTGGATTCATTAAAACTTGTGTTGTCGCCTGTTTCTCTTGATTTTGTCAATGCTAATGGTTGATTTTCAACAAAAATGTCTGCTGAAAGTTCATACACCACATCCTGCATCGGATATAAACGTTTAGATAGTTTGATTTTTTTTAATTTCATCTGTTTTTTTTTGGCATTCATTTTGTGATCATCTCTGCGAGCCGTTTTTTTTCATAATGAGAAATGACATTCACATCCATTTTCAATTTAATTTTACTCATTTTTATTTTCTCACCCTATTCTTTATTAAAGTATCTCCAAAAAGTCATGAATGGGTTATGAAATTCAATGTAACAACAGCAATAAAGATAATAGTTTTTAAAATAGTTTCAGCTTGTATTCACAAATTTTATTTTTTTTTCAATACAGTTATTCGAATAAGTTTTGCATAAAAAGCCGAAAGATATGTAAAATTATGCCATATTTAACATCTCCAGCGTATAAAACATGTTCAGTGATGAAATTGAGACAATTTCATGTCGAATCATTGTTTTGGGTTTGATGGAATTGTAACATTTAATTTAAAAAAAATAATTATTTGCTTATATTGGCAATTTGCGGCGAGAAATATTAAGCTAACCTAGGACAGAAAGAGGAGAGACAGAATTGAAGATCGCGACAACAGTTTTTTAAAACCTTTTGTCACATGGTGGATAGATCCAGACAGGGCGCTGGCAGTTATAAGGGGAAAGGAGGTGAAGAAGCTAAGGGCCATTCATTCTAAGTGTAATATTTGGTTGAACTAGCTTTTTAGGGGTCTTCCATTAACCGACACAGAAGGTGTCGGAGAATGTCCCACATAGTTGACACACGATAATTTCTTTTCGTGTTTCGTCATCTATGGGACGACCCCCAAAAAGCTAGCTCAACCAAACTCGCTATATACTCTTAGTGGCGCACTTCGAATCTACCGATGGATTTCTCGCCGCAAATTGCCAATATAAGCACATAATTATAATTGACTTCCGGTGATCAAAACAATATTGTAATTTAAAAAAATGGATTTTCAAAGAATTATTGATTTTTTCACCACAATCGGAGGTACCAAAAAGTTATTATTGTAGACTTAGAGTACAAGCCATGCCTCAATTTCGCCACATAGAGTATGGTGGTATCTACGTTTTTGAGAAAGATACGACAGTTTTGAAAAAAATCACGACTTTCCAGTAATTTATAAATATCTCTGAAAGTAAGAATCCGACAGATGTAATTCAAAATCGAAGTTGTAGTGCATGTGAAAACCTTTCGAATGAAACCAAGCGAGCAGGTTTACGTATTGCCAAACTTGAGTTATGAGCATTTTAAAAATTTGTCCTATTTTTTTTGAACATTTTTGTAAAATTTTGAATTGATATTTTACCTCACTTCCCCGCATCGTAGAGGCCTCATATTTGGCATGAGTTCATCTTTTATGTAGACCAACAAACGCTGCAAGTTTCATCAAAATCGGAGCTCATCGATACGACCTCTAGAACAAAGCCGTGCCCCCTAGCGAAAATATGGCTCTTAAAGTAAATAAAATTTTAAAATTAAAATAAATTAAAAATTTTCAGGTTAAAATATTTTCTATGTCACAGATATTTGAAAAGGACATCTTAAGCGTCCTTTCCACGAAGAAATTGTTTAGATACATTAATTTGCAATAATAATCTCCTTCAGCCCTGGCGTGATGTCCATGTACGTCATAAAAAAACCAAAAAAAAATGTACTTTAAAAAACAAGGTGCCTGTCACTGTGCTTCTTACAAATGTCAGCCTAAAAGTGAGCAAATTGAATTTTAATGTTCAATAGATCATTAAGGCCAGGTTTCTTTTAGTTATTCATTCAAAAATAAGTAAATAATATTTAAATTTATTAGCTTTGTAAAAAATATTTTCAAATTTGAGGTTAAACAAGCAAATCCAAATTTACTTACAAAATTGTTCTTCTCAAAATGCCTCAAAAACTGAAGATATTTTTTGATTTCTGTTTCCATAACGTATAAAACTTGTAACCTATAAACTTTTTTCCGTTTATTTACTTTACTTTACTTTTACTGAACTTATTTTTCTTGAGAAAAACATGACGCTTAGAGAGTATTTAAATAATCCTATTTATCAATGTTTTAAAAATAATTAACCTATTATTAGTTAGTTAACTAACTTTTGAAACATTTAAAAATATGTGGAGTCGGAGTCGGAGTCAACCATTTGTTGAAAGCTGGAGTCGGAGTCGGAGTCGGAGTCGGCTAGAGATGGTAGGCCGGAGTCGGAGTCGGAGTCGGAGCCAACCATTTGTTCAACGCCGGAGCCGGAGTCGGAGTCGGAGTCAGCTAATCTAAGAAAGCCGGAGTCGGAGTCGGAGTCGTTTGAAATATGACCCGACTCCGCAGCCCTGTTTAAAACATTGATAAATAGGATTATTTAAATACTCTCTTAGCGTCATGTTTTTCTCAAGAAAAATAAGTTCAGTAAAAGTAAAGTAAAGTAAATAAACGAAAAAAGTTTCAAGGTTACAAGTTTTATACGTTATGGAAACAGAAATCAAAAAATATCTTCAGTTTTTGAGGCATTTTGAGAAGAACAATTTTGTAAGTAAATTTGGATTTGCTTGTTTAACCTCAAATTTGAAAATATTTTTTACAAAGCTAATAAATTTAAATATTATTTACTTATTTTTGAATGAATAACTAAAAGAAACCTGGCCTTAATGATCTATTGAACATTAAAATTCAATTTGCTCACTTTTAGGCTGACATTTGTAAGAAGCACAGTGACAGGCACCTTGTTTTTTAAAGTACATTTTTTTTGGTTTTTTTATGACGTACATGGACATCACGCCATGGCTGAAGGGGATTATTATTGCAAATTAATGTATCTAAACAATTTCTTCGTGGAAAGGACGCTTAAGATGTCCTTTTCAAATATCTGTGACATAGAAAATATTTTAACCTGGAAATTTTTAATTTATTTTAATTTTAAAATTTTATTTACTTTAAAAAGGAGGCGCACGATGCTTCGTGAATATTCACCTGTAACGAAGCTTTATGGATAATCTTGCGCCTCCATCAAAATATATGAAAAAACTTAAAATATAATTAAAAAAAAATAATAATCACAGGTAAAATATTTTCTAGGTCACAAATATTGCATTTTTTAAGGTACATTGATTTGCAATGATTATCACCTTACGTCATATTGGCGTGGGACATACAGTATGAGAAAATTCGTACCAGTTGATAATATTTTGATTCTGTTTTTTTTTTATCTATAAGGCTGGTACAAATATTTTTAAAAGTTTTTGTCACCCCCCCTTCAAAATTGGCCGAAAAAATCAGGGGGCAAAAAAAAATATTTTTACAATAAACTTCAAAATTTCAATGAAAATTCAGGGCCGAGGGACAAAAACTTTTTTAAATATTTGCATCGGCCTAATATTTGAAAAATAAATAAAAATCCTATATTTTGTTCCATGTTTTTATGAGTTCATTTTTGTACTGAATTCTTGAGACTTGTTCAACGATAATTTGCAACGACATCAAAATAGTTTACCCAAAATCAATATCAACATCAACAATCAATGATTATTTCAAATTTGTTGCAACTTCTTTAGACATTTTTGTTAGTTTCAATCATTTTAAATGCAGCACTTTGATTTTCTTATACTCAGTTATAAACAAAATGCGCATGTTGAGTTCCAAGTAAGAGATTGTTATTATCGTTGATTATTTGTTACAAAAGTTAAACTGTTAGTGACTCTTTTTCGATCTGCAAAAACAGTGATTACTATTTGTAATCTTTTTATGTACCTCGTATTTTTTTCCTAAAAAAATGATTTAACTGAAAACCTCTAAGACATTCGCTATCGGGGTAAAAGATGACTTTGTGTGTACTTTTTTCAGAAATAACTGGATGAAATTTGGTCAAATTTGAATTGAAAGGGCACATAAATATAGTCTGACTAAAGAGAATTCCCTTCTCTCTGGTCTGACTACATAACCAATATTTTTTTTTAATTATGATACTACATACATGGGTAAGAGGGTATCATTTAGTAATTATAGTGTAATAATACAATTAGTGCTTTTCAATCACATTTAAAAGCTTCAAAAACATAATGGCATCTGATAAATCAATTAAAATAAGTTGTTTTGTAAATTAAGCTGTTATATAGGAAATATTGAACAGTAAAAAAAAACATATTTTTTGTTGAATTTAAGATAACTCCGGCTCCGACTCCGGGTTATCAGAAATCTTCGGCTCCGACTCCGACTCCGACTCCAGCTCTTAAAATTTAGCCGACTCCGGCTCCGACTCCGACTCCAGCTGCTCGAGTTTTGACGACTCCGACTCCGACTCCGACTCTAGGTCCCCAAAAAGACCCGACTCCACCGACTCCGGCTCCAACTCCGACTCCGACTCCACAGCCCTGGATTATGTTATCAAAAAACCTTTCCAACGAGTCCAAAACATTGAAGATCTGGCAACCCTGTCTCGAGATATGGCCACTTAAGTGATATTGATGTACTTTTTGGAAGCCGGATCTCACTTAAATGTATGAAAACTGGGACTGGGCCATTCGGCAGAAAATTATTCGGCAGAATGACATTCGGCGGAAAGCCGAACGGCAGAAAAACAATCGGCGGAATGGGTCATTCGGCAGAAAAGGTCATTCGGCAGAAAATACGTTTGGCAGAAAAGCTTGTTCGGCAGAAAATCAATTGGCAGAATGTCATTAGGCGGAATGGTACAAATGGCAGAATAACTCGTTAGGCCGAATAAGTCGTTTGGCAGAATGTGGTTGAGCGGAATAGTACAAATGGCAGAATAACTCATTGGGCCGAATAAGTCGTTCAGCAGAAAACCATTCAGCAGAAAGCTTTGTTTGGCAGGATCTCTTCTTAGTTGGAAACGTTCGAAAACAATACACAAAACAATAATGAATTAAAAAATCTATTTGTTTAGACTCAAAATCAAAGTACAAAAAGATCACATTTTCGCGGTACTTTTGTACACCTTGCTGAGTCCGTCCATCGTTTGTCGTCCGTGCAACCGTACGACGTCAAAATTCAAAATATCAATATTTTTCGACATTGTTAAGCGGTTTTCTAGCGACGACGCACGGTTTTGTTATTCAGGACCATTGTGGTGTGCTGTAATTTCGGTTTTCAAGTCAATCATACAAAACAAATAACTTGTTCGAGCTTCAGCATTATCAGTTAGACCTGAATTTGGTTGTTTATTGTCAGGATCAACGTTGGCGTTTCTCTATTGCGTGATTTCTACTCGAAACTAGGTGTCCAAAGGTTTGAAACGGTAAAGGTGAGAACAAGATTATTCGTTTGACGCAGTGGTGGACGCAGCACTTTGCGCCAGTTCGATTTTTCTGTGATCTGTCAGTTGAACAATCTACAGAGCATACTATGTTCAATGGTCGATGACAGGCAGGCTATGATGACAGCCGCAAAGTTCTGCGTCCATCACTGCGTCGAACGGATAATCTGGTTCTTAGCTTGAGGTGAAGCCGTTGATCATTTTCGAAGAAAATTGATCATCATCATTATAAAATACAAGCCTTACCCGACAAACTTCGTTCTGCTTTTTTCGTTTTTGACGTTTTTGCTTTTTGCTAATTCAGCCTCCTGTGATCAAAATTTGAGTTTACGTACATTTTTCCATACTATCTGCAGATGCTCCGGAATCGCTCCAAGAGTGGCCAAAGTGGAAATTTTTAGCATATAAACCTTCCTTGGGCTTACACCAACCTAACGCAACAAAAGCACCTCGATCCGACACTCCGTATTGAACTGATTTGCGTTCGAACAAAACCGTCGAAATTTTTTATATATATAGATTCTGTATTAAATTCAATTTAACGAATTTCAGCACCAAAAGGAATCAGCATGTGCCGGTTATTACCTTCTTGAAGCCACTGAAAGAATTTTTGATCTAAATCAAATGTGCTTCAAAATTTATAAAATTTTGTGGCACAGTCATTGACGTCCTACTTGGCAGTCATTGATTAATGACGATTTCCATAAATTTTCAAGGAATGGGATAATCGTTACCAAAAGAATCAGCATGTGTAGGGCACTATTCTAAACAACTTGTTGGAGGAATTTTGTCAAAATAATGAAAGCGACGCAAAATTTATATCTTTGAACGAAAAATCATGACAATGATGGAAGTCTTCACGTTAAGATAATCCAAACCTCTCTTTACAATTATTTATCGCTGTCGTGCTGTTTTGTCGTACGTCGTATTTGACGTTCCGAGAAAAACGAGTTTTAAAGTTTGATCTTGAATAAACAAAAACGAGAGCACGCAATGTAAACAATAACAATTACGTTATGTTTAGTTGACCATTCTGTGCATTGCCCCGAAGTTTGGCTGAATTTGGTTGCCGGAGTCCCGAAATATAATTGAAAAGGTTTACGGTAGTCGAGCTCGTATCTGTGTCAAACGCTTTCTGACCTGAAATCCCTTTGGCCAATTGGGTCCTAAAATGAAGTTTAAATTTGTGATATTATTGGTCATAACGATAAAGCTTATTTTTCTGAGTACAACGACCGCAAAGGATTTAAAATGGATTTTTAATTCAATTTAAAAAAACCCTTGAAAATGATATTATATATAAAAAAACAAAATTTTCGTTTTACTTGCTACTGGGACTGATAAGCCGAGAACTAAATTTGAGAATTGATCCACCAGTTAAAACATTAACTTCACGGTCCTTCTTGACAGGAAAGGTCCTACTTGACAGCCCGTTCCAAGGGGACCATACTTGAGCCATCGAAAAATGTTGTCTTGTCAATATTTTTTGCATTAAAATGAAAAAAGTGATCACAAATGGTTTTTATCGTGTTTTTACAGTTGTTCATAAAAATTTACATAGGGCTTTAGTACCCGATTGTCGCACTTACATCAAATTTCAGGCTGTGTCAAGATAGCACGACAAGTTTGAAACTTCTTTCATATGGAAAATGACAAAAATGCACGAAGTTTTTTTGGTTTTTGTGGAATATCTCAGTATTTAAAACGAATTTTGGGGGTCTGTTTCTATAATGGTACGTTCGTTTGAGGGCTAGTTTCGCACTGAGTGCCGCACTCAGAGCTGTCAAAGTGTTTGTTTGAAGAAACTCGCGCTAGTGCCGCAAGAGTTTCACCGCCATCTTGGAACTGAAACTCTAGTGCTTTTCAATAGAGTTATCTAAGCCCGATCTCACGCACACTAGCACGCCATTTGTTTTGCTGGCCGGTACAAAATTTAACCTCAATCTTTTTCGTGTACGTACACGCAATACATGCGCACGTAGATAACTCTATATATTTTTCAGTTTCATGCGAGTTCCACGCACACTGACAAATGACGTTCGATTGAACCAAAACTGGCACCGACGAGTGCGTCACTCAGTGCCGCACCGGCTCTTTAAACGAACGTACCATATGTTTACAATAAACTAGCGCTCCTATTCCGTGTACGTATCGGTTGTTGCGTTTGACACGGAATACGTAATCGATTCGAATTGAATTCCGTTTCAGAATTCCGATTGATTGACTGGGAATAATTTTCACTTGTACTGCACAAAATTTCACAATTCTAATGATAATGGCAAACACGACAATGTAGGTTAGGGTAGAGTAGTCATCAATGAGACACGGGGAACAATGATAAAATGGCTCTCACAAGTAGTAGTTTCAACCAAACAGGCTCATATTTTGGGGAAAGGTGTGTCTACACGATACACGTCTGCCATAATAGTGGCTTTGGTTATGGAAGCTCCCTTGAAAAGTTATTCATAAATGTTTGATTCTGGGGTGTAAAAGTAAATTATGGACAAAAATTAGTTTTTCGCTCATAGGCAGCCGTAAACACCAAAACTAATATTTCTCCAGATTTTTTTTTACGTTTCATAGGGAATGAGTTGGGCTACAATGTCCTTTCATTTGGTTTGGCCAAAATTAAGAATATACCGAGAATCCAGGGCTACCTTATTGTTTCTCACTCCTTTCAGCCCATGGGTAACAATGAGACACTTTGATTTTTCTTCTTTTCAAAATCTATGTAACTAGGGCGATAAAAATCATGGATTTAGCTTAATACTGTTCATTGGTGAAAATCTACTCTTCAATCTGAACAAGAATAGCCGTTTTAAATAGCTTGAAAGATTAGGTTTTGCTCTTTCTTGTGCTTTGGTTTTTAAATGTATCAAAATTTTTAATCCAGTGTGATTCAAATTAAATAAGTCTCTTATAAATACATATTTTTATTTTTATATGACATGACCAGAAAAGCTTCAACAATTTTTTAAAATGTCTAAAACAACAAATAAAAAAACAGCAGATAAAATCATAACAAACAATATTTTACAAATTATCTTAATGTCCCTACCGCCAACTGGAGAAAATCTGAAGTACAAACTGAATAAGTACACGAGATTTCAGAGCAATTAATTTGGAGATCGGTGTACTAATTGTTTTGTTCTGTTTCTGTTTTAACCGAAATCAATCAGAAAAATCAAAACATTATGCAAAAATAAACTAAAACAGCTGTTCTGATTCGATACATTCGTCTTTGTTGCCAAAGATGTTTCATAAAAAATATTTAAAATTACTTTTTTCAATTTAAATTCATGAATATAAAAGTGAAGCGAAAATATTTCAAGCGCTAAGCAATTTACGGCAATTTACGGATCTGACAATTATTCTCTATAAGTAAAATTATGCTTAATATTTTATTTTTATTTTTAATCGTTGTTCATCTATTCCACAACAAAATCTGAATTTCCAGACCAAAATTTGATATTTTTACCGATTTCGGGGATTCCCGGGATAAAATATAAAAATCCCGGGATTCGGAAATTCCCGGTTTTGGAAAAATCCCGGGAGTTTTGTCCCGGGAATTCCCGGGATGGACGCACTAGATGTAACTTTTCAAAATATTAATTGAAAGTGATTTTTGGCAAATTTATTGAGTTTTAACTCCATTTAACAAAAAATATAAAGTTTTTGGTATAAATATATGGATTTTACAAAATTCTAATACTTTTGGTATAACTTTTGTTAATTTAAGTTTCAAGTTGGTAAAATTGTTTTAAAATAATTAAGGCAAGTTACCTGCAACGGAACAATACTAAAACATGACATTTTATTAGAAAATAATTGATTTTCGTAGAGTGTCTCATTGTTCCTGCCAAGTGCGTCTATAATGAGACAGTTGAATAACTCGGGCTGTAGACGTAATACCGATGTCATATTTTGGTCAATGTTGGTACACATTAAAAGAAAGTACTGTATGTAAAAAATATTTACACCCCTTGGGCACTATACACATTTTGTGATGAAACATATAAACAATTAAAAGTTTGTCAAAAACCTAGTACTACGTTTTATTCAGAAACTCATGCCGAACATTTTGCTATAAAAGCTCATGAAAAGATGATTTCCATAAAAAGAAATAAAAAAGGTGCAACAAAAGTTTGTAGGGGAGAGTGGGAGACTTGATCCCCGGGGACACTTGATCCCAAGCCTGTATCTCGTCAGCATGTGGGTAAAACAATTGGCTTTGTTCTAGAAAGTTGTGTGAAATCAACTAAAACTCATTGAAGAAAACAAAGAAAAAAATTAAAAATGTTTAGATTGAGTTACACACATTTTTCTAAAAGTGCTGCAAAAAACTTCCAAGAGATCTTTTTTCTTTGTTTTGATAAGTTTAGAAAACACTAAAGTGCGTTTAAGGAGACTTGATACCTGCATTTTTACAGTCACTGGAATCAGCCTTAAATAATTGGGCTGGGTTTTCGTACATAGTTTCCTTCAGTATAGTTGAACATAACTTACTGCAGTTTGAACCATTTTTCAAAAGTTTTGTAAACAAAAATTACCAGCTTTTGTAAACATGCTCAATTTTGGTCTAAAAAAGAAAATTTTAAGTTTTTAAATATTTTGCATGCTAAACTTGTTATATTTTGAAAACAAACGTACAGGTTTAATGTGAAATTGCTGTAACTTATAGAAAATTAAAAGATCGGATGAATAAGAAACATTTTGCTTAAGATTTCTTCAAAATGTTGAATAGGGGATCAAATTACTCCCAACATTTTGAAAATGGCGGTTTAATACATTTTTTTAAAACGCTTGGCATGATTCGAAGAGTTTATCTGATGAAATACCCTTATTAGCCAAACATAGTTGTATGTTTAAGCTTTCAATTCTTGCAAAAAGTTCATAGTTTTGTGAGAAATTGGCAGAGTTATGTGCGATACAAAAAGGGGATCAAGTCTCCCCACTCTCCCCTACACCTTTCGAAAAATTAACATAAATAAAGTTATTTGTTGATAAATCACCATAATTCCAGTCTCCCAACTCCAAATAGGCATCCTTGACTGATTAACAAAATAATTTGGTTTGAATATCAAGTTTACTTCTTACTTAGTATGAAAGTTTAAATAACTCTGGAAATTCTATATAAAACTTTTCTAAACTTAGTTTTGCAAACATTTAATTTAACTGAACGTCAATATATTACCATAGAATTGCTAATTGTGGGTATAACACCGTTTTGGGAGTCTTTGTATCGATAGAATAGATTTTTCGTTGGAATTTCGTTTAAACCCGAAATTTCGTCGTCGGAAAATCCGCCGGCATCCGAACCGGTCCACGATTCACAAGTCAATCTCTGTGGCATTGGAAAGGGCATACAATTTCCGATCTTTTGATACCCATACATCAAGGTTTTCTATAAAACCCACGTTTTTAAATACTTAAGCAAAAACGTTGTTATGGTTTCGTTTGAGCAATCTGCCAAAAATGTATGGACTTTCGTAATTTTTTTTCTAGTGGATCAAACTGGGCAAAAAGCCCAGGTATTTAAAAACGTGGGTTTTATAGAAAACATTGATGTATGGGCAGCAAAAGATCGGAAATTTTATGCCCTTTAAAGATTTGTCTGGTCACGCCTGCCGTCGGACGGGAAATTGAATGTTGGCCCCCGTCGGACCTACAGGTTAAGTCGTAAGCTCAGTCCAGGTTGTCTCACTGGGTTCTGTCTCGATAAAGTTGCTGGTAGGAAGTTAGACAAAAATGACTTTGTCTGCCAAATAATATTCTGCCTTATGATATATTCTGCTTAATGATCTTTTCTGCCATTTGTTTGTCTGCCTTCTGTACTTTTCTGCCATATGAACCTTTCTGCCTTATGTGCTTTTCTGCCAATCGACGTTCCGCCAAATGACCCTGTCTGCCATTTGACCTTTTCTGCCGAACATTTTTCTGCCATTCGTACTTTTCCGCCGAATGTACTTTCTGCCGAATGTTTGTCTGCCGAATGACCTTTTCTGCCTTCTGGTTGTCTGCCGAACGTCATTCCGCCGACCGTCATTCTGCCGAATGGCCCAGTCCCAACATTGAAGATCTCGCAACCCTGTCTCGAGATATGGCCACTTAAGTGATATTGATGTACTTTTTGGAAGCTGAATCTCATCTAAATGTATGTAAACTATGTCCGGATCCACCATCCCACCCTTCGTTGGTTAGGTTATCAGAAAACCTTTCCAACGAGTTCATACATTGAAGATCTGGCAACCCTGTCTCGAGATATGGCCACTTAAGTGACATTTATGTATTTTTGGAAACCGGATCTCACTTAAATGTATGTAAACTATGTCCGGATCCACTATCCAACCCATCGTTGGTTAGGTTATGAAAAGACCTTTCCAAAGAGTTCAAAACATTGGAGATCTGGCAACCCTGTCTTGAGATATGAACACTTAAGTGATATTGATGTACTTTTTTACTCCGGATCTAAAAAAGAAAAAAGATTTTTGTATCTGAAAGAGATGAAATTTCATATCAGCCATTGTTGGTAATAAGTGAGGAAGGCTCCAACCACATAGGTGGATTAAGTTAGTTTTTTTTTAAAAAAAAAGGTCCAATAAACCAAATTTTTAGTTTTTGCTTTTTGGGTGTTTTTCAATACCCCTGATTCAAGGCGGTTCCAAAAACACCCAAAAAGCAAAAACTGAAAATTTGGTTTATTGGGCCTTTTCAAAAAAAAAACTTCAGATTTCAACAGTACGGTTGCGTGTTGTAAGCGAAAACTTTGATCGAAAAAACAGTTTTCGCATGGAGTCATTTTTTTCCTGAGCACCCTAATTATCAGAAACCAAGTTTCTGGAAAAGCTTCGAATCTAAACTTCCAAGATTTCAAAAAAACATCATAGTAGAAGTGGAAAAGGAAGGATCTTGAAAATCAGCTCAAAAAAGCAGGAGGCAAACATTTATTTTTTCAATTCAAACTTTAAAATTTTAACGGAATTCAAGTGCAGCCAGTCGAAATCGATGTAAAATGTATTACCCTGCGTTTAAAATCATTTTCAAACATATGGGTCATTCCAGGTCAACTGAGTACACTTTTGGACTCGACTTTCCCCGATTTGGACCAAACTTGAAAGGAACGTTCATCTATGGATAGTTAACAGAAATCCCAAGTTTGGTGCTTATTGCTTATTTCCAAAAAGTTCACTGTTTTAGTATAACTGCAGTTATAACCATGGTTAATAGAATGCGTAAAATTCAGTGTAATTAATTGTTACAGCTCTGAAAAACAGTAACCGTGAAGGCCAGAGGATCCTTTCCTATAGATAAGACAGTATTTTTTATATGCTCAAGGCTTTTCACAGAGCTTCGGAATGTTCCAAAGTTCAACCAATGACATAGTTTTCATCAGCTGTTCATATTCTTCTGCCATATTTAGTGATTAATGTTTCCACTTGCAAAATAAAAAAGCACAAAATGGTAACTATCATCAACAAAACTCATAACTTATACCTTGATAAAGACTCACAATTCTCATTTGATGACATCATCACTTTTTATTCAACATAACCCTCATTTCATCGCCTTTTTGGACAGTGATTCAGCCCAAATCTGCGTGCTCAGCAGGAGGCAAAAAACAGCTAACTAGCTTGACCTTTAACGTGTTTGTTTCCACAACTGTAACTGGATGACCCTCTTCTTTTTGATTGACCATCGTGATTTGCACTTACCTGAAACGGCCCGATGAAGAATAACCGATTTAAGGGGGAGGGGGTCAGCTGACCGCCGAAATATTATGTGAATGTTTTGCTTCTTGCCTGATAAGGATTTTAGACAGCCAGATATGGTGTATTTGCGTCACTGGATGAAACACCCAAATCCCCGTCTGGGTGTACCTCAGACACGTATCGGCACTAAGAGCTCTTGCTAACGGAACTCAGTTTGTTCTAGATGGCATTTACGTTTAACACTGGAACACCCAACGCATGTCCAACATACACGGACGCCCAAGCCTCTCAAAAAAGTTGGAACGGTAACTTCAACACGTCGGTTCTCGGGCATAACTCAACCAATCGGGACGATTCTTGTTTCCAATGATTTGTAAGAATGTCTAGGTGATCCTAAAATTTTGCTGACCTTGATTTGAACAAATCTGTAAGTTCTGTCACCGAAAACATCGTTTCAACTTTTTTTAAACGACTGCCTCCGCGGAATTTTTGGTGAATTTTACACGCGACAAAAGTTGGGACGATGTTTTTGATCGCAAAAATTACAGATATGATCAAATTAAGTTCTGCAAAGTTCTAGGATCATCAAGACATTCCAACAAAACACTGAAAAAAAGAATCATCTTGATTGGTTGAGTTATGCCCGAAAACCAGCGAGTTGAAATTACCGTTCCAACTTTTTTTCGTTGGAATGTTAAAGTAATGTTATGCTTGTTGCCAGTAAAAAAACGTTTTGTTTTTAACATGAATAGTAACTTCTAAAAATCTCTTTGAGTGCACTTAACGGTTCTTACCCTATATCTCACTTGGTTTATAATATAGCCTCCAAGGGTCTTCGCGAACTCTAATCACTGGCAGAACATGCTGGGAACCATCTACGTGAAATGCCAAACAAGTTGTTTTAAAATAGGAGTTGGAGCGGATGCACGTCTGGTGTACCTATGAAGAAAACGCGATGGAATGCCCAACAAATGTCGCAACACTTTTAGAAACCCTAAGGCGTAACACGTGGTTCCCGAAATATAAGTCCACCAACCGACCCGCGTTATGTCACGACACGGCATCGGACGACATCAGGCAATAAGCCACAGGGAAACACGTGCTCCAATCGATGTTTTCCACCTGCCCTCGAGCACGGCAGTAGCTCCCTAGGTCGTAAAATGGGATTCGTATGTTTTTCCACCGCCACCAGTCGCGCTACCTTTTCATGGGTTGACCGATTTGGGCGGTTATTTGTCCCTTTTTTGTAACCACCGCGAGCGCAAAGTCTTGTTCACTCCTAATGTGTACAATAGGGTGGTGGACCAAATCCGGGAACCTTTTGGTGCTAACCACTGGAATCGAAGATTGGCCAAAATTCCAAACAATATCCGCCAGCTGATGCCCGCGTTGGATCTGTATTTTGGCGGTTCAAAGAGACATACAGAATAAAGATTTGGATCTACTGAACTTCAGCGGGTTGAAGCAGTTTCTGCTCAAGGATCTCTGGGATCATTATGGACATTAAGAACACGTGCGAGTGCCGAGCTTGGGTTGCCCTGGGCCGGTCGTATTGGTGTTAATCTAATCTAATCTAATCGAACACAAGCGCAGCCAGTCCGAAGAAAGCATCCTGGAAGAACTTGTGGTTAGATTACGCCCCAAGTTCTTTCTTGTCAATAGTAATAATTGCAGTACATCCGAGTTACCCCGAAAATGTATTGCAAAAATTAAAGCGGCCAGGCCTACTGCGTTGCATTAACCGCAGAGACAGATTCTGTGAACGGACCACATTTCACAGAATCATCAGGGGAGGAAGGATGCGTGGACATACCGTACCAAACGCTCCGAATAAGTTGGATGTGGTGTGTTAGTGTAAATTGCCAATTATTTATATTTTTAGGGGGGAAGTGGAAATGGGAAAATTGGGGTTGGGGAAATTGGGATTGGGGAATGGGAAAGTGAGAAAGGGGTAGGAGGGTTATTGAATTTATAATATTATATTATAATAAAGGGGAAAATAGTCAAATAGCAAATAATGATGGAAAGCTCTCACCAAGGAACAGCAAATCTTCAAAAGACACGACGTATTGGTGTTCGATATAAAATTTGAATAAAATAAGTCTAAGGTAAATTTTGGCTGATATTAGCGTGACGTACTTTATGTATGAAGCCTAAGGTTGTTGATGTTTCTTCGCACTAATTAGGTTTTTGTGTGTGTTAAAATAGCATTCAGACTATCCACAGCGTATAAACACTAGTAACGTTTTGGTAAAGGCACAGATCATCAATCACAACGAGTGTGGTCTTAAATCCTTATTGAACCGTAATGTGTGGTGATTACAAACCCTTCCTCCGTTCAAATGCAGAATAGTATAAAACGAAGAAAAAACGTTACCTAATCCACCCTCACATTTAAAGGGTAATGCCACAGAGTAAGACAGAGTCACTACTGCCATTTGATTTTTGGTTCCACTTTGTGGTACATCGCACGCCTGCTACCAGCAAACCTTATGGAGCCAAACATTAAAATGACATTTCTTCTGACTGCTCACTCTGTGTTACTCTGTGGTAATGCTATCCAAAATAGATACAAAAGGGCGGAACTTTTAATTTGACTCATTATTCATACCATTAGATTGGGTAGTCAGATCTTCATATTTCAGGGCACTTATAACTTTTGATAGGATTGTCAGGTCTTCAATCTTTTAAATTCATTTGAAAGGTCTTTTGATAACCAATCTAACGACAGGTCGTATGATAGATCCAGACAACGTTTTCATCAAAATATCTGAGATCCGGAATCTGAAAAGTGCATAAATAACACTTAAGTGCTTATAACTTTTGATAGGTTTGTCAGATCTTCAATCTTTTGAACTCGTTGGAAAGGTCTTTTTAATACCTTTCTAAAAATGTATAACATGGTGGGTTTCCTAACAAAAACCACCCTTTTTACAATCTTTCGGACTTTGAGCATGAGCATGAGCATGAGAGACCACCCATGGTTGTCCTTCTCCGTTGCTGAACAGAACCGTAATATCCTTTCAGCACTACTGATCATAGACTTCGACTATCAAGTGGTATTTCCCTTATCAACAGCATGTATGAATGCGCTGAAAAGATAAAACACCATGATTGCCAAAACAAGATCAGTTGCGAATAGGTAACAGTCATTGGCCACCAACGGCGCCCGCCATGTCAGTTTGTAAATCTCGATTTTAAGGGACGGGAATGTTAGTTAGCGCAGGTTGCTACTAGGGCAGCTGATTGATTTTCGTTGCCTCTCGAGCTACGATGCTATGGAGAGGGCTTAACACACACAAACAACCTACGTCAAGCCCTCCGAGCTACGGAGCTTTGGAAAGGTCTTTTCAACACAAGGGCTTGAAGCACACAATAACTCACCGATTAATATGAATAATTTTCAAGATCGATCTTGTTTTATAACTACAGCGCGACTCACTCCTGATTTTCACGATCCCGAATACAGCACAAAAAAATCGATTTCACAATCCTGATTTGTTTTTTTTTTCATTTTTTTTGCTTTTTTCACTTTGCACACAAACACAATCATAACTGAATAATTTCCCCCAATCAACGCGTCCCTTCACTCAGCATTCTTGCAGGCACAATCCTGATTTTTTTCTTCACTTTGCACATAAACAACCATCCCCTTGCACTGGTGGAACATAATCTGAACACAAACAGCCACATAAAAGAGACGAAAATTATCACGAAAAAACAGGACTGCACTTATCCCTTTTTACATTCTTCCGGACTTTTGCTAAAAACGTTTTGCCTTTCTTACTAAAGAAAGGTATAGGTTTTACTTTAAGCCAAGACGTCATTTCCATCTTCGTAAATATGTCGATTCACCTTGACAAAACTCGTCTATCTCCAACCCTCGAATTTTGAGAAAATAAATTCCGTGGAGGTCGAGTGATGTTCGTATGTGGTAAAATTTTGCAAAATTTTGTGTCGCGCCGTTCTCAGCTCCCATATATCCGATTTCGATTCTTCTAAATGCAGATGAAAGCTAGTGTGCTGAACCTGGGCGAGTTGCCGCGCAAATTTCAAAATGTCCATCTGTTTTCGAATGCGGCCAGACTTTTCAACAAAATACACAGTTTTCAAATGAAAATATGGTCAATTTTTTTCATTTTCATATCTTTTATTTATCTCAAAAATTGCATTTTTCGAGCCCTACAACCTCCCAAATTTTCATCCAGATTCATAATATGGTTCTGGAGTTAGAGCCGTTTGATTGACCTACCATAAGAAAAAAAATCCCTAAAAAAAAGGTAAAAGCCCACCTGGTGACCTTCGCCAACATTTTTCATTTCTGATTTTATTCAAAATTTCTTGCCACATTCATAGTACAGACCATGAGTGAGCATCTGAAACAAATTCGACATCAGTCGGCAATCCCGATCAATTTTTAGAACGATTTACTTTTTGCCTTTCTTACTAAAGAAAGATATAGGTTTTACTTTAAGCCAGGACGTCATTTCCATCTTCGTAAATATGTCGATTCAGCATGAACTTTAATCGGAAATCACACTGCATCGATTCCCGATGCTTCGTCGCCAAGTCGACAAGTTGTCAAGTTGTGCTTCGAATACTGGCGCGAGAATGCTGGCGCATATATTTGCTGGCTCGACTTATACTCGTTTGTAGTAGCTTGTCTACCGATGTTTCCTACAACATGTAAGATATCGTAGCTTTTCGGTTTCTTTTGCCCTGTTTGTTTTTGCATAACTGTCCAATATTTATTTAAAAAGTTTTGTGTCATAGGACATTCATCCGGCTACAATCTCTTTGTTTTCCGTGTGCTCCGAAAATCGCCTAAAAGTAAACTTAATTTTTTCGTGATTTCGTAAGTTTATTTAACATGATTCATTGGATTCCAATAGGAGCTTTCTAAGCTTTTCATCGTTTATATCGTTTTCAAAGTTTTCAATGCTGGCGACGCCAATGGCTTTCTACCTAAGGTACTCGTGATTGAGTGTGTAGTGGTGCGGTTGTAAAAATAGCTATCTCTGACTCTGTCACATTCGTAGAAGCTGAATGGCTATCTTCCCTGCACCGTGCGGCACACGCGGTTCACTTATACCTCGGTTTTTCTTTGCGCCTACCGCGGTGTGCGTTGTCACTGGCGCATGTGAAGCTTGCTATGCTCGCGTTTGTCATAAACGCTTGTTTGATTAAGAATATGTACGATTAAAAATATTCTTTTGGTGAAAATGGCGTTTTTTGTTTCTTTTGGAAACCATATCATTTAAAATACTTTGCTTTCATCATAAGACTTTCTTCATCTTCTAAACAAAGTCAATGTTATGAATTGAAAGAAGTTCTACCATCGTTATATTCTTTAGTAAGAAAGGCTCTATCTCACCCCAGGTGGGATTAAATCGGGTTTTTTAGCATAACTTTTGAAGTGCTTAACTAAATTTTATAATTTTTAATAGCGACTTATGGTCGGCTTGTGGTCGGCTCGAATGAGACAAAAACAGGCAAAATCGGTTAAGCCAGTGCCGAGATAACCCAGTGCAAATTTTTTGATCAACATGCCACCTGGGGGGATGGCAACCCTATTCCGACCAAAGCAAACTGACAACAGTCGACATTAGCATGGTTGTCAAATGAGAGCCCACAACAAAAGCACTAGCTGTCAAATGGTAGCCCATAACAAATCATTGTTTGGTTTTTTGATTTTCAAATTTCCCGCAATTCAAACGATAAATACCTGAAAAAACACGTGAATTGTGTTGCTGATGCCAAATTCTATCATATCCTTGGAGATTCCATCCCAATATTGGCTGAAAATTCATATCGAAAAAAGTGATTTTTCTGTTTACCTTTTTTTGCTTTTTTTCTTTTGGTCGATCAAACAGTGCGCCTGTACACTGTGAATCGGCATTACAAATTTTTCAGTTTGGTTTTACACATTTGCATGGGACTTTTGAGTTTAACCAGGATAACACACTTCGTGTTACCAAAGTAATATTAATAATACTTATTCTGAGTGTTTGTTATCTGAACTTCCAAGATGGCGGCTTCTTCGCTACCCCCTGATGCCACCACACACACAGACATTTGCTCAGAATTTGATTCTGAGTCGATATGTATACGCACGCAGAAAAAAGTTTTGTAGAATCAGCCTGTACGAGGTTTGAATCAACAAAATTTTTGTTGAATATAATCAACGTCGATTTTGCGTTGAAACAAACCTTGATTTTCTCGATTCCACAAAAGTCTTTTGTTGTTTTGAAAAAGCTGCTTTGACGTTTAGCGTTGATTCAACAAAAAATATGATTTTCAAATCAACAAAACGTTTTGTTGATTCAAATATGCCTTATTTTTCTGCGTGCGTGAAGGTGTTATTGTATAGCCTTTCCTCAGTGAGGTGAGGAAGGCAAAAAGGACATAAGAACCGACCAGAGACGTGCTCATTTTGTTGCTGAGGCTTTGGAAAACTTTGTTGCCGGGAAGCCATATGGGTTTGGTTTGAACGAGCTTTTATGTAGCACTATTTGTAGTTTGTGAGGGAAGGAAGGGGATACCGAAAAGCTGGTTGTTTTTCCCACCAAGAGCAGTAAGTGCGTAGCCATGTTTTGTTCAATCGTACTTGGTTCTTGTTCAAATTATCACTTGTAGCACCAACGGGGTCAAAACTTACGCGAAGCACCAAGGGGGTCAAAATGTTGGAAATGCAACTTTAACCAGCTGTATCTCGGCGAAAACTCAACCGATTCTTGTTGCACTCGATCCGGAAGAATGTCAAAAATCACCTTCAACAAGGTAGATTCAAAACAGATGCGTCTACCTTAAGTTATAATGAAAAAGGCATTTCCAACTTTTTTTCCAAGGGTTGTTTGAGCCGGTGGAGTTGCATTTCCAACTATTTTACCCCGTTGGGGCTACAAGCGTTAACATTATTTTGGTTGAATTACGTAATGCACGGCTCCTAAACGGCCCTTAATGTTCATTACTTCAAAAATTCAAACATATAAGCGCTTATCTTAGTAAACAGCAGAAATGATAGACTACCACCATGCCCACATTTTTCCTTACAAACGAGGGCAACCACTAATGATGGCGCATAAAGGGGCTTACTCAAAGTAGAGAGAGATTAATTATACCCTGAGGAGGTTGAAATCAATGACTGTCAATCAAATGGACACCTCCTAGTAAGAGGTAGTATAGAGGTTCAAAGAATTGTCTGATTCTCAATTGATCAGTCAAAGAAGTTGTACTAAAATATATTATGTTGACTGTTAAACACTTTTAATCTAATCTAATCTAATCAGACCCTAGCGCAGCCAATCTTTCGAAGGGATCCTGGAGAGTGCCTTAGGTTAGATGACGCCTAGCACTCTTCTTGTCATTTATTAACATTTTGTAGTGAGCCATTGCATCGGAATGCATTGGAACATCACAAGCGTTAAAGCGGCCAGGCCTACTGCGTAAAGCCGTATCGCAGAGATGACTCGTAATTGGGTTGAGTTTGAGCACTGAGTGTTCGAACAACAACACAATTCTGAATCGACAGGGGAGGAAGAAGCGTGGGGACACACCACCATAAACTGTTGACTGTTAAACACTTTTGTTAAAAAACACTTAAAACAGCATACAATGAAAATTTTGTTTATATGATTTTTAAAACAAATCTCTGAATGTTTTTTTTTTTCATATTCTTTTCACTCACGATATTATATTTTACCCTTCCACAAAAAAAGTTTTCTCCCAAAATCAGACCCAACTGTGCGTGAAGCCCAAATCACGTTCCTAACCGCCATTACCTTCAATTATACGACGTACGTTTCATTTTGCTCCGCTTTCCATTTCCTTTGTGTTTGCAAAACGGTCCTAAATTAAACACTTATCAGCAATCTCTGTCGTCGTTTTGCTGCGTTACGGAACGTTCCTTGCGGGACATTATGGCGTTCCATAATAAACCCATAAACCATGACGATAGACCATGATGTTGTCTGACGCTTTTTTGAAAAACTCTCCAGTTTCTTCTGGTGAAAAACCAGGAGGGGTTGGTTTCTCCAACCCACCCCCTTGGGATGTCCCTTAAAATGATTTCCACTGGGGTGTACGTAATAATAATACCGGCAGGCCGTAATTAAATACCTACCAACCAACCAACGGTTTGCCACGCTAAAGACATAAATTTTAAAAGAAGAACACAAGGCTGTCACTCTCTCCGGCATTTTAGTGTCAGCTTTTTGTTTGAACATCACAGACAGCCACACACAAACAGTAAAGCGCACATTACAATACATACATATATACACAAGAGAAAAGCTCGACCACCTGAGAGCTTCCGCAAAGGTTTCCTCCTCCTTCTTAATAAAAGGGCAGTCGGCAGATGGGACGTGTAACCGGAGAATCTGATGGTCTTTGCACTTTGTCAGTTTTAGCGTTCTTTTTTATTGATAAGTTCTATGTTCTTAAAACTAAGGATTTTTGCTTTGAAAAGCAACAACAAATATTTGTACAAAACAAATAACGCAGCGTTCTTTTATTACGTTTATACCGTAACGCAGTTTGGTGGAGGAGGGGGGGGGGGGGTCGAAGGCCTTGTTACGCTTCATACAAAGTTTTAAAATTCCAAATTTCCAAACAATTTTGGTACGAGGGAGGGGGGTCAGAATCATTTTTTTTACGTTACGTAATAATAATGTTTCTAACTAACATTTTCTCTATAATATGTGAAACAAAGTCTGCAGCAATTTTTGTAGTGGGTGCCTCTAAGCATTTTTTTACAATTTGAACGATAATGGTATCGTTCTATGGTAGAAAATTTGAAAAAACAAGCAAAAAAATTGAAAAAGTAAAGAATAGGAGATGGCAGTGTATGCCAAATACTATCAAAAACAAATATAAACTAAACAAGACAAATGCAAACTAAAATACTAAAAATAGAACAAGAAAAATATGAAACAAGAGAAGTAAAGTTTTTCGTAGAACAAAAAATGCAGTTAATTAGAGCGTGGTCAGAAAACCCATATTTATCATACCTTGACGAAACTAAAGCGTTTACTAACAACAACTTCAAAATTTTTCGAGTTCTGTTATAAATCTGCATGAAAAGGCATTCAAAAGTACTTCTTTATAACTTCAGGTGATTTATTCCCTATTTTTTATCGCACTCCTCAAAGGACATCCGAAAAGACAATAATTACGGCGCTGAAGCTGCACATCAGCGTTTCTTTCGGTCCCTCTTGACAGCATGGGCCGGGCGTACAAGTCTCGGGAGTACCAAGAAAAACTTTTTTCCAAGAGACGACACACACACACACCCAACAATCCGTGGAAAATATTATCTCGTTTCCCATCTTCTTCGCCCGAATGTTTACTACCGGCGTGACGACAACGCCGACATTGGGGGGTATGTGTGAGTGTGACTATGTTTGCACAACTTATGGACGTGTGCAAATGTTTTCACTGTTAATTAAAAAGGGTTGCTCCACGTAATGATGCCACTTGGCAGGCCTTCTTCTTACGTGTGTGTGTGTGTGTGTGTGTTTGCCTTGTTTAAGGATAAAAAGCCCTAACAAGGATACACAAAACTTCTCTTTCTGGTTTGGCCTAATTACGGTGAGAACGCACGATAATTTGTTTGCTTTGTAAATCAAGGTTTTATGAATAGTTGTTAAATTAAGCGAAATTCGCAAATTCAGCGACAAAAATAACACTGACCAACTCTGGTGAGCTAATTGATAATGCTGAATAAATAATGATTAAAAACGAACAATTTTCAATTAAACCAACTATCAACTCAAACTATCCACAAACTATCAGTTGAGCATATCTGCTAGGAAAAGCTTACGCAAACTGTTTTTTCGTTACCGACCCCAGAAGCATAATCGTTGATAAAATACACTGCCTGTTGAGACTGAATGGAGACATACCGTCCAATGCAGGACGTAATCAGAATTTAATTTGAACACCGGAGACGGTCGCTTTTGCACCTTGCATTGTAAGATGGTTGCTATCGTATCCCAAGTACTTTTTGTCAGATTTGTTTTATCAAACTAAACCGTCCTTTTTGGCGAATCGGGAGACAAAGGGCGAATTGGGACAACTAATTTGGAAAGGTTTTTGCTCTATATTTTGATATTTTTGTTTGACTTCGATTTGAACAGATATTTACACAGGGCTGAGCTGTAGGTTAGTCGAGGTTAGTCGTCGACTAACAAGTTCTTTACAATTTTGCGCCCTCGGCAGGTCCCAAGAAAAACTTTGCATTTTGCAAATTTGCCAGGTTGCCGATTTGCACTGCGCCTTCTCGAAAAAGATAAAGGTCCAAAAAATTGCGTATTCATCGATTTTCGCAAAACCACAACCAACTTTAGCTTGTCGCTTTCCAAATGAAAGGTAATATGTTGGATTTTCAATGAAAAATAAAGAGAAATAAAAAACGTTGCCGAATACACAAAAAGATCAAATGTAACTTTGTTTGAATAGAGTTTAAACCTGAAAATATGTTTTAAAAGATTTTTCAGGAAGTTTTACACCTGCCACCTACATTTTACACCTGCCCAGATGTTTTGCATTCTTTAGTTTTGAAAAAATCCAAGTATTGGCGAAATATTTTTTTTTTGTCGAAAAAAAAACTTTTTGCGGTGTTTTGCATTGGAATTTCATAAAAATTCAAAATATTTTTAATCCTGCCCAAAGCTTGATAAATATGATTGATTATCAATGCAGAACGATGTTTAAATTGTTTTCAGTTTATTTGACTTCTATTTTTACTAAAATTGTGATTTTTTTGTTAAAATATGTTTTTCGCCCCCTGATTTTTCATAAATTTTGAAAAAAAAACTGTAATTATCAGTTGTCTGATCATGAAAGTTAAACCATACAAATTATAGTATTATATTTTTTTTTCAAAGTATTTTTTTCAGGGTTAACCCAAGTAACATTTTAGGCTTTATCAAAGCTGTCACAACCGCTATAAAACCTATCAGCCAAAACCAACATTAAAACCCCTTAGTCGTAACAAACTCCCCAGAACCTTGATAAACCCCACTTAAAACCTAAAAGGACCTCCGCAAAAGGCAAGGCAAAAGGTTGTTACGGCCTATTTATAAAACCTACATAGGAGTTCAAGGCTTTACAACTGAATCCTAACAACATCCTCAAAGCCTTGATAAAACCTTTGTTAAACCCTAGTCAGGAGTTATGGAAAAATGACATTTCATACGTCTTCAAACGTCTTATGATAAAAAGGTTTTATTTTGGCAAAAATAAGTCTTCGTCTTGCCAAATGAAATTATGGAGATGGTTGAATTTGAAAGCTTATTTCTCGCAATGTATGTAAATAATGTGTGTTTTCATCAAATTTAAATCAAATTTTTCAGTTTTCTATTTTTTCAAACAAGATGGCGGTCAATCATATTCAATCAGAGCTCACGTTTAGCGCCATATTTATGCACTGCTATTTGGCCGCGATAAATGCTCTTTTAGGAGCTTATGGTTTTAAGTGAGCTTTTTACATGCCTAATGGCACTTGACAGCTACAACAAAGCATGCGATAAAACCGTTTGGCATGGCATTGCCATCTGGTTTTTAAGCCTCTATTAAAACTTTCATAAAACCTTATTGAAAGCCAGTCGGCTTTTATTGCCACCCGGTTTTATGTCTGAGGCGTAAAACCCTGTTAGAACCTATTAATTAGCTCTTGCTTCCCAGTCACGACGTTCTAGCAGGATTCTAGCAGAGTTCTTACAGAGCTGGATATTCTTAGAGCATTCTAGCAGAAATGTTCTATCGTTCTAGCAGGATTCTGACAGAACCAGCTCTGCTAGAATATTTCGTGACTGGGTTGTTGGCAGACGTGCATTGGCACGCTCTGCACTGGCACTTCAAATTTAGCACTTTCACCAAGTTCAAAGCATGCTACTCCAGCCCAGTGTTAGTGCTATTATTTAGCACTCCCATTTAGCACTCATAGATTTTTTTCCTTTTTACGGAGTATTTTTAATAAAAGTTCTCAAGCAAATTTTATTACCGGCCAACGGGAATCTATTATAACTGCAACATAGGGGAGAGTGGGGAGACTTGATCCCCTTTTTTGTATCGCACATAACTCTGTCAATTTCTCACAAAACTATGCACTTTTTGCATGAATTGAAAGCTTAAACATTCAACTATGTTTGGCTGATAAGGGTATTGCATCAGAAAAAACTCTTCGAATCATTCCAAGCGTTTAAAAAAATATTTTAAACCGGCATTTTCAAAATGTTGGGGGTAATTTGATCCCCCTTTCAACATTTTGAAGAAATCTTAAGGAAAATGTTTCTTATTCATCCAAACTTTTGATTTTCTATAAGTTACAGCAATTTCACATTAAACATGTACGTTTGTGTTCAAAATATAAAAAGTTTAGCATACAAAATATTTAAAAACTTAAAATTTTCTTTTATAGACAAAAATTGGGCATGTTTACAAAAGCTGGTAATTTTTGATTACAAAACTTTTGAAAAATGGTTCAAACTGCAGTAAGATATGTACAACTATACTAAAGGAAACTATGTACGAAAACCCAGCCCAATTATTTAATCTTGAGGCTGATTCCAACTTGTTGGTTGCGGTGAATGCCCAAATAAAACTATTAAGCAATCAAGATGCTACAATAAAACCTCAATAAAACTTGGTGGTGGCTAGTTGGTTCAAAAATGTTACTTGGGAAAGATGATTTTCAGGTTTGAAGGTGAATTCATTAGTCATCTTGAGAAAATAAAAAAAAAACTTTGTTTATAAAAACCACTTTAAGCAATAAAAACCTAAATAAAAAATCGGATTTTCTTATCATGCACCTATTTTTTCTTAAAATTTCTAAATTAGACACGAAGATGCCGAATTGGTCAGAAAATTCCTTCTTTTCATGAAGATTTCTATATACTTGTATGGAAAAACTGATGATACAAAATTTCTTCTTTTGACATAGTACAAGAAAGACAAAAAAGTTTCATCAAAAACAACACTAAACCAAAGCTATAAATCACACTAGTTTAGCATTCTCAGTTTTATTAAACTTTAAACAATCTTCCGAAATGCTTTAAATCATTTATATGGCGGCGACGAAACATTGAAAAAAAAAATGATTTTGTTATTTTTTAGTTTTTTTTAAGCAACTATTCAAAAATGACTAAAATGGAGTCGCAGAACTCGAATTTGATGTCAATAGTAAGACAATTTATTCATGAATCGGTTGTCTGAAATCCCATACAAACCTTCGAATATTCGACCATTAACGGACCTTTTCAAATGTTGCACCAGATGTTTAGGTCGATAATATCATATACAGTTTAGAACAAATTTAATTCTTCCATGTTGGAATAGTAATATAACTTTCCATGAGCTCAAAATTACGAATTCTAGAGTAAATTTTCCAAACATCCTATGCAGATAGCACCTTTTGAAAATTTAATCGATACTCAAAATAAGGTGGTCAGATAGCCTAGAATTGGTCAATTGACGCAAACCTAAGATTTGATATAAGTATTTAATTATAAAAAAGCTAAATCAGTTTTTTACTAATATATCATGTGATATACGCATATTTGGGGTGCCAATGATATGCGGAAATTTACGCCAAGAACTCATGACACAGACAATTAGCAGCTCAGCTTCAATCGGCTCGACACCGATAATGGTTCCCATTTGCCTAAGATAATACCGACGATAATGGGTTCTCTCTCCCCCGAATGCTCTCAAGCAGCCCCAGATGCAGGATAATGTTTATCTTAGATTTGTTCCCACTTTGGCCTAGTTGGACAGATGCTGCACCGTTTGGGTCATCCCGTGTGGTGTTAAATCGATTTCCCCTGCCTGTTGAACAGCCGTTCCGGGCTGACCTTCTCGTGCCAGGAAGAACCACGACCCCAACGGCTAAATCGTCTCCGGTTTACCCCAAACGCAGCCCGGCAAGGGGTAAGCACTTTGGAGCCATTAATTCTGAAGCATGCGGGCAGACTAATGTCACCATTTGTACCCTCAGGGCTGGCCGTAGAACGGCACGGAACGATCCAGGCTTCCGGTGAGCGAGCCCCGCCGGACGCAGCAAATCGACCGTGAAAAACGACACAAGATAGTACCATTTTGCAGTAATCTCACGGGATTTTTTTTTCTTCTTTTTGTTGTTTCGTGACCAACTCGAGAGAGGAAGCAATCAATAGTGAAGCGGAAGGATTGTTTCTGTTTTTTGCTTCTTTTTTTATTTTTTTTATTTTTTGCTTTGCTTCGCGTGTCCTTTATGCAATTTCTGGTGCAATTTGAAGCAGCAGCGTGCAGAAGCTTAAGGATCAATTTTTCCTTATCCTGAGCTTTCCGGTGCTATTGGGGAAAACCTGCACTGGAATAAGAGAGAATAAAAAGATAGGAGACTTTTATCGTGAGAACTGAGTATAATCCATAACAATGAAAATGCGCGAGGAAATACTTGAACCGTTAGGAATTACTCTTTCCCTGAACAAAAAGTAAAACAAAAATGAAAAATCCGATTCTTTTAAGGAAGAAAACTCTGTTATCACACAGTTGGAGTGTTTTTTGCTGATGCTTGGCGTACTTGAGAATTGTTTCCGGTTGGCTACTCGAGTAATTTATCCTGTTGACCGAAGGTCAGACCCATAGTTGCTAAAGGGGATAATTTAATAAAATTGAGTTTTTAATGATATTTTTAATTTTTATTTAATTGGAAATTTAACATGCTTCATTCATGCTTCTCGACTGTGATTGAAGTTGGGGAAAGAACAAAATGAAGTTAAAAAAAATCTTGAGAACTTTTAATTCACTTTAATTTAAAAGAAATTTCACCTTTCAGTCTAACTTTTCCAGCCTGATTTATTTTTGGAATTGTGTGATAAAAAAATAAAATAAACATAACATAATAAATAAAAACCTAATAAAAAAGCAATTCAAGAACTACAAATGAGGTAAGGTTTTCGGTAGAACAAAAGTATGCTCAAAATAACCTCCTAACAACGGAAAAAATAGTTTCCACTCGAATCCAAACTCAACAGTAATCCAATTTCAACACAGTAAACGACAAGAAAATCCATTCGAAATGCAAACCTTTTTTTTCGCAGCCCCATAACAATCCAATCGAGCCCCATCTCGGTTTATCTACTGATTGAAATAAACCAACATTTCTGTGTGCTTTTTCCTCCCTGTAAAAGCTTCCTCGTAAAAGTGCAGACCCGAAACACCGATATCGGGGCGCGATGCCACGTGGCGTGACACCCACACACACTACATTCCTCCAACACATTTTATTGATAAATCCACAACCGAAAGCTGACACTCTCGTCGTTTGTCGTCTAGTCTGGGGTGAAATGGCAGCTCGTCAGACAATCAAATCGAACGATATCACCGGAAAGAGCGCGTTGTTATTTGCACGTAAAATGTCAACTTGTCGTGGGGCACAGCGTCGACGGGGTGAAAATTTTGGATAATATCATGTTTTCTATTAAAAATAAAAATAAAAACTTTTATCATCAAAATCTGGCCTAATTTATTGACAACTATACCATTCATTTTCATTTTATAACATCGCAAGGATAATATTTCAACTCGTATTGTTATCCATGATTGAAACAAAAATACTTTTTTTTCTAATTTTCTTTTCTTTTCTGATGTAATGTCACTTTTTCAGTCTAAATTGAGGTAAAATTACATCATAAATGAAGTTATATTTACCCTTTCAAAATTAAATCTTCCAAATTAACACATTTTTTAACTGTGAAGGTATAAATAAAAATGACGAAAAAATTTAGTACAGGTCTAATCAACGAAACATACTGACGTATTATATAAAAATGTGTCCTAGGTCGTATCGAGGTGCTCCAATTTTGATGAGATGAACTCATGTCAAATATGAACCATCTACGAAAATGGGAAGTGAGGTACGGGCTTAAAACATAAAAAAAATAAAATTGCTCACATTTTCGTAAAACTTGACCAATTGAAAAAAAGGATTTGTGTGTTCTACAGTTGATATAATTATACCCAAGTAACCGTGGGACTGTATATGGTAGTTTTAAATCCCCTCTATATCAACATATAAAGTATGCATACAGAGTCTCAAAACTTTATATTCACTTTATACGCATGGAGGTAAAATTGAGTGGTGACTGGTAGAGTTGATATAGAGTTATACCGCGGTAAAACGTCAAAATACTACCTTACCGACAGTATTTGAAATAGAAAAAGCTTTGCGCGCAGCTCTCTCTCTTGGGAGAGTGCTTTTCACGCTGGGATGACGGTTTTTGAAAGCTTGTTTGCGTTTTTTTGCTGTGTTGTGCTTCATTCGAGATTCTAAACTGCGTGTTGATTTGATGTTCAGAGATGTTTCACCTAGATGCACTGCGCCAACCGTCTCGCCCGTCCTGAAATATGTTTCACGTATGATTTTTGTCGATAGAGTCTTCCTTCAGTTAGTAGCATGAAAAAAGAATACACTAGCCAGGTTGAAACAAAGTACATATTTATTAATCAATACACTTCATACCTTTACAAGATATTGATAATCTTCACAATATTCATCGACGAACGGGCTAGGGCACGGAGCACCGATTGCGCACCCGGTCCCGGGGTCTTGGTGCAAGTTCCGCCGGCGGCACGCAGCTTCATGTGCAGCGAGGTGATTCCGAGGACTTGCACTTTCCGCCTACGTACAAAGCGGCCACATAGCAGCGTAGGGCGAGCCTCGTCACGATCAGCCTTGACCTTCATGCCGCCGGTGCTCCGCCAGATAGTTACTTGCCAAAAAGATCCGTAACGTGGACGAAGGTATCGTTGAAGCTGGCGTAGACGTATGCCACTCCGAACACGATGTCGTCCGGGACCTGGACCTCCTCCAAACGATTTTTCCTGCATCAACAAAAATACCACCAAATACTGCCAAACTTTCTTTGCTCTCACTAATGTTGAGTTAGTGTTTTGAAACATTTGAAGAAATGTCAAAGTGTGATGTAACTTTAAAAGCTTACTTTACATTGATATATAAAGCTTACCATTAATGCTTTGAAACATTATTGAGCTAAATGCTTTGAAACTTTAATTGGCTGTTCTATATGTCATTATACAGTAGATAATAATGTTTCAAGCTACAAATGTTTCAAAACATTGGGAAAGACTATTTAAAGTGTCACAGCCACTAGCGTGCCCAGGGTGGGGCAACATGAGGCAGTTGCCCCACCATCCTCGGAAATTTGTTCTAAAATTGGGCAGGGGGTGTCCATAAACGACGAAATTTTCAAAACTCTAATATTTTTGCCCCACCTTCCTTGAGGACCTGGGCACGCTAGTGGTCACAGCATCGTGAAAGTTTATTTAGAGTGGATTTAGAGTTTTGATTTAGTGCTTCTGGTTACTTGGGTAATTATTTGCTTATATTGGCAATTTGCGGCGAGAAATATTAAGCTAACCAATATAAGCAAATAATTATAATTGACTTCCGGTGATCAAAACAATATTGTATAGTTGATATAATTGTTGTTTCCTTTTTTTTATTCTTTTGCAGGTGAGTGATCCTTGAATGAACTACAAGTAGAGCGGCGTTAACAACCAAGTATTTTCAACTTAGCGGTGAGAATCGACAAAAAACTTTGCAACCAGTCAATAAGAATTTATCGTATTTATTGTTAACAATTGAATAAGTGGACGGACATTGCCTCAGAAAAAAAATGTCAGTCCACATAAATTGATTTAAAAATTGCTTAAAAATTATGAAATTACAAATTTTACACTGTCTGATTTCAGAATTTCTCTCTTTTCCGAACTAGATGAGTATATGAATTCCCAATGGATATCGGCTTTTATTACATACCGATCATGAAGAAAACACGAAACCCAGCAAATGTTGCCATTTGCAACATTTTAAGTTGTTTTATTCAGTTTATATTTGAAAAACACAAGGACAGATTGTATGAGTTATACTTTACATCACTAGCGTGCCCAGGGTGGGGCAACATGGGGCAGTTGCCCCACCATCCTCGGAAATTTGTTCTAAAATTGGGCAGGGGGTGTCCATAAACGACGAAATTTTCAAAACTCTTATATTTTTGCCCCACCTTCCTTGAGGACCTGGGCACGCTAGTGCTTTACATTAACGCACCTTTTTCAAATTGCTAATTTTGTATTTTTACCCTAAAAATCTCGATTTTTTACAATTTTAGATCACTATTATTCAAAATTTAAATTGACATTTATAGAACATTTGTTACAGCAAAATTTTAAAATTTATTTATACACAGAAAAAAAATGATGGTAATATTCATCAGGAAATGGTGACAGACTTTGTGGCAAAATAAATGATAATTTTACCCCAGAAAATGATCAATTTTCATCAGTTTCTGATGAATATTCATCAGGTTTACATTTTTACACAATTCTTATGTAATATTACACAAATAAAGATATTTTCAACATTCCAAAATTCAACTTTTTTTTCTGTGTAGATTCATTATCAAATTAGCAATTGCAAATTTATTTTTTCTCTTATTTAATTACCCATTTTCATTTGATAGGCATTTTGAAGCAAAAATATTCAAAAATAATTACAATGCAAAAATATTTACTTCACATTTTGTTTCACTTTATCTCTTAAAAAATAAAAAATAATTACTCCAGGTTTCACCTTATATGAACTCATTCTTAAACTGATGAAAATTTGGAATCTAACGTCACATTTTCACTAATGTTTTGCTCCTTTTCATAAAAAAAGCTTTAAAATTGCTAAAAACGTTTAATTATTTAACATTTTTAGTTTTTGACAAAATGACCACCAAATTAAAATTTGTGCTACATATTGAAAATGTATTTATTTTGTTCTAAAGATTTTTTAATTTATTAAAGTTCTCACGGATATCTCGCAAATCAATGATTGTTATGTTCATGGTAGGGATTCTCGTAGTAAATTCTATTTCCACCAACTTTGTCGTAGGTTTCAAATCCATCCAAGTTGATCTCAATGAGTTATCTTTACTGCAATGATCTGTTTGTAGGGTAGAGGACCCAGAGATCGCCCACTTTATAGTGGGGATCTAAGAAATTTGACAAGAATTCAATGACAATTTATGGTTTTCGGTTCTATTTGTTGTAGAACGTTGATAAACTATTTGATTTTAAGTTTCCACAAGGTTTTTATCATTTACATGTTTGTTTTTGTAGAAATTTTGCGTTTTAATAAAGTGCTCTGAAGTGCCTATTTTAGACCCCCTAAATCCAATTTTCGCCCACCCTTGGAACCAGTTTTCGCCCACGATAAAAATCAAGAAATCAAATGAAATTATGGCACAAAGCAAGCAAATATGGTCTCCTATTGATGCACAACACGTTCCCGAAGCTCAACTTCATTGATGTGCACATATTTTGTCGTATTATAAATTGAGGTTCAAAAAATCCTAGGAGTTTTGTTTACATTTATCCTACTTATTTTGAGGTTCTCTGTCTATTCTAACTAAAACCAAAACATGATCTCACTCGTAAAAATATATGACTAAATCAAAATTCCCAATAGAACTCATATGTCCCTATTCACCCAAGATAAGGGCACACAGTTACAATTAGCTCCATGTTATTGTTGATTTTATTAGGGGATTATTAACCCTATGGATCATTCGCTCCCGAATTGACTCAATAGAAAACTTCGAGTACGTCTTAAATAAAAATATTAAAGCACATGTGCTATTTTGAAGGATATTGTGTAACTACTTTTCCCTCCTTTGTTCAATTTGTTCTCCAATGTACCAGTAAACACTTACCACGTTTGAACTAGATGTCCCATACCTGAGTTTAGGTTAATTTTTGAACTGATGTTTTTACCAAAACAACCCAATGAATGAAATAAATCAACATGATTAATTAACCTTTAAAAATATTCTGGAATGATCCAAATATATTTTCAAGCATATTTCGCTGCGATTAGATCAGTTTTCATGGTAAACAAAAACAAAAACATTGTAGAAACATATGTTCAGCTTAACAATCTTTGTATAAATTTGTAGAGTTTTAAATTTCACATAAGAATTTCTCTTTTAGAAATAATCGGTAGAAAAAAAAACCTGGTGACAAATTCATAAAAAGAGTTTTTTTCTATGCATTTTTTTATTTTGACCTTTAAAATTCACGTTCGAGCATCAATGTCACGCCATTGCCGACCGATTTCAGGAAAATATTTAGCTTGTGAAGGTAGATTTTGTATCATTTTCACATATTTTGTGCACCCTAATATAAATGGAAGTAAAACAAATAGTTAGTATAACCTGGGTGCTGAATAGTGGTTCGCAAAACGGCCTCAATTTTGAACTGTCAAAGTGGAACCAATTTACTGTTCACCAAAAGTAGAGAGTATTGCTATCGATCATTGAAAATTGTTTGTTTTTTTTTGCAAGATTGAAAAATGTGTGGCTTTTGAGGACTTGGAGTTTAAGTCAAGAAATCTTAAGAAAGTTACAGGCGAGATCGCCATTTTTTTATAATTATGAATGGAAAGTTGGAGTCGATGCGGTTTTATTCATCCAGAAGTTGTCTTTATTGTTTGATTCCGTTTGAAAAACTGGATTACTGAAAATCTTCTCTGTTTGTTAAATCAGTTTCGCTAGAATTAGCGATGTTTTTTCGCTGGACCAGGAAGAGCTGCAGGATTCCAAAATCAACCATGGAATTTATCTGCAACATTTCAGAATGGCACACTCGCCGCAGTTCTTCGTCACCCGCAAAAAAGAAAAACCTCTTCAAACCGATCGATATTTGAAAACACACACAATTTTCCGGCAAAATATGTCAAATACTAGAAAAAAAACTAAACACATACTACTGATTTTAAAACAGCTAATTTTCCAGTAAGAAAAAAGTCATGCTTGTGCTCGAACAGCCTCCTACTTTGTAGATGTAAACAATGTGGGATCATTCGAAAATCACGTTACGCCTTCTCTCTATTCATCACCCAGAGTTTAAATATAAGACTGCTCTAGAGCCTTTCATAAACTACGGGGACACTTTTTGTTATAAATTCTAGTCTCCTTCTAGCTACAATGTTTCTGGAATTAAAGATACATTTTAGAAAAATATTAAGTGTATTTTGTGATTTTTGTAAAAAGTTCCATATTTACACATCGTCTCACCAAATCTTTAACGCAAAAGTGCGTGCGTCGCGTGAGAATGAACACTTACCAAGTGTCACACCTCTCCCCGCCGGTGACATCAAGTGCAAAACTCTACCGAAAAGCTCACGCAGAAACCTTTCGAGCGGACGGCAAACTTTTCCCAATCGCGTCAAAGCCAAACCGAACGTTCAGTAATGTGAGAAGCTGATCATATCAAATCCCGCATAAATTTACTCACCCCAATCAGCCCGTCGTGTCACGTGTCAAATGACGAGTGTGTTTGCACGTGAGGCTATATGTTTGAGCTTTTTGGCAGATTCTACGAGTTGACGTAAGGATAACAATCGGATTAAGGCCAGGAGCAGGAGTCAGTTCAAGTAGGGTTATAAATAAGTCGCCGATATCATCTGTGGTGCTAGTCTGGAGGGGGTCTTTCGTAAAGTACGTGATAATAATAACAATGTTTGAAAATTGCATGCTTTATGTTCCAAAATTAATATTAACCTTAATTCTTGCTTAAGTCATAGAGTAGTAAAATTTTAGTAACGTAGTTTATGGATAACCTCCTATGACAAGGTTGTTTTTACCGGCAATCGGTATGAAATGGCGTCAAGAATTTTTATTTCGTCATTATCATCGTGCCAAATGGTCCTTTTGGAAGATATTTTGGGAAGTAAGTGCTCAATAGCACAAGTTCAACCGACTGTTCCGAAGATCGCGCTTCCCCCGTAACCTGACCTCGCGATGGCCCCCACGAGGGTGCCAAAAGGCCACTAAAAGATGGTGTGTTTTGTACGGGGGGATGGCAACCCTATTCCGACCAAAGCAAACTGACAACAGTCGACATTAGCACGGTTGTCAAATGAGAGCCCACAACAAAAGCACTAGCTGTCAAATGGTAGCCCATAACAAACCACTGTTTGGGTTTTTGATTTTCAATTTTCCCGCAATTCAAATGATAAATACCTGAAAAAATACGTGAATTGTGTTGCTGATGGCAAATTCTATCATATCCTTGGAGATTCCATCCCAATATTGGCTGAAAATTCATATCGAAAAAAGTGATTTTTCTGTTTACCTTTTTTGCTTTTTTTCTTTTGGTCGATCAAACAGTGCGCCCGTACACTGTGAATCGGCATTGCACATTTTTCGGTTTGGTTTTACACATTTGCATGGGACTTTTGAGTTTAACCAGGATAACACACTTCGTGTTACCAAAATAATATGAATTATACTGATTCTGAGTGTTTGTTTTCTGAACTTCCAAGATGGCGGCTTCTTCGCTATCCCCTGGTTTTGTACGAGTACTTGGTAAAAGTTAACTTTTTTGGTCCTCGACTTAATCTTCTCGTTCAATGTGATAAAGATCAAACGAATCGGGCCGGTGCTGCTGGGCCGTTAACACTAAATTGCTTGCTGTTAGAGCAAAAATAAAGTGGAAAAGTTTTCTGGGCTGAGGGCACATCCGCTGGCGTTGCATTTGACCGAGCAGAGGCCCTTGGAGCTAATTTCGATAAGATGAGTTACGGGGCAAGTTTAGCGTTGCTTAAAACTTAAAACTTCAAGTGATAAAAGTACGCTTGATCCGATACAAATTCTGAGAAGAAATTTTAGGAGGTGCTATGGTACCAAATTAGAATTATAAATAGGGGAGAATACAGAATCCTCCTCTTTGTATTTTTTAAAATAAGATTTGAAGATTTCAAAATGCAAAAAGATAAGAAAACTCCATGAGTTTAATTATTTATTATCAGAAACACACTTTTTGGAGAATAAGTAATTCTGGGGAATCATATCTGGGGGATATCTGAGGAATGAAATTCAGGGAAATGAGCTGTTCTGGGGAATGGTATAAATGTAAATGAGATTTTTTTTAAGTAAAGGCAGTTTGAAAGCCGCAGATGTTCATAAAAACTTTGGCAATGACGAGAGAAATAACTAGTTTTAAATTAAAACACAAAAAAAAATATCATTTTCTTGTAATAACGTTGGGTTTGAGATTTCTTTTAATGAGCTAGTTTAAATTCGCTCCCTTTATTAAATCTTGAACTTCTCCATCACGCAATTGCAACGCTGAAAAAAACTCCTCCGTTTGCCAAGTCCCACAACTTTGAATAAAAGACACACGTTTTGTTCCCCATTATGCTCCTTCCTAAAATGCAACATTGTACTTTCTTACCCAACCACTCCAAAGAAAAACACACACTTCATGGAGGAAGACGGCCAAACTTTTCCCAAGATCTAATTTATTATTTGCCTCGGCGTCGGCGTCCACTTGACGGCAACTCAAACACTGTCCAGAAACGTCTATTTTGCCGCTGCTTAATGAACTTAGCGTGGATTACCACCACTCCCCCCCAAAGACGAGAAACTTTGCCAGCAGCAACAGGAGGGGTGGTTTTCTCGGAAAAGTGAGCAATAAGAGCACAAATGAAACAATACAATGGTAAAAAAGGAAAAAACACAAGCTCCTTGCGGTAAGTATTGCTAGACCAGGCGAGAATAACCTTTGAAAAGGGCTTGTCAATATTGAAAAAAAGGCTTGAGTTTTGATATTCGAAGACATTCTTTACCATATTTATTGTTGAGAGTAGCCAAAATGTTGAGCCATAACTTCTGTTTCGTTGATAAAAAAAATCTTGTTCAATGTTTACGACCAAGTCAAGAACCCAAGCTGTAGAAAGAAGGTTCCGGAAAACTGTTTCTAATTTTCTTCACAGTCCGGCAAACGGAGATTAGGTTTGCAAATTTCGTTGTTGATTCTTTTTTTCTTTCTATCTTCATTTGACTACTCTATTTGCACAGTTGAGCGCACTGCAAAAAGCAGCTCCTTTCTTAATGCTTTTTACCTGTTCAGTTTTCCATGGCTGATTCAGCGTATTTATCCAGGGTGGAATATTAAATTCGTTCAGGTAAAACTTTCGAGTGAATTTTTGCTACAAGCAAAAGGCTGGGAATAAGTTAAAAATTCAGCTCGAACAAAAACGAATCTGCACACCTAACTCCCTTAAATAATATTTACTCACAATAATACTTAGTAATATTTACTAAATCCTGAACTTTTTATTTTTATCCACCTTTTTTTCAGAATTATTAAAAATTAATTCAAACCAACCAAGTCTTACCAGCAAGACCCATTTTATCAAAAATCTAATTTCAGCGCGCCACGTTTCAAAAACAAAATAATCAATCTGCTTTAAATTAAAAACTAACTTAATCCACCTATGTGGTTGATGCCTTCCTCACTTTTTACCAACAATGGGTAATATGAGTGGTTCGGACACATATTTCAGCTATTTTTTTAGGTCCAGAAAAATAAGTACACAGATATAACTTTAGTTGTCATAACTCGAGACAGGGTTGCCAGATTTTCAATTATGTGGACTCGTTGGAAAGGTCTCTTGATTGCCTAACCAACGATGGGTCGGATGATGGTTCCGGACATCGTTTACATACATTTAAGTGAGATCCGGCTTCAAAAAAGTACATAAATATCACTTAAGTGGTCATAACTCGAGACAGGGTTGCCAGATCTTCAATTTTAAGGACTCGTTGGAAAGGTGTCTCGATTACCTAACCAATGATGGGTCGGATGATGGTTCCGGACATCGTTTACATACATTTAAGTAAGATACGGCTTCAAAAAGTACATAAATATCACTTAAGTGGTCATAACTCGAGACAGGGTTGCCAGATCTTCGATGTTGTGGACTCGTTGGAAAGGTCTCTTGATTACCTAACCAACGATGGGTCGGATGATGGTTCCGGACATCGTTTACATACATTTAAGTAAGATCCGGCTTCAAAAAAGTACATACATATCACTTAAGTGGTCATAACTCGTGACAGGGTTGCCAGATTTTCAATTATGTGGAATCGTTGAAAAGGTCTCTCGATTACCTAACCAACGATGGGTCGAATGATGGTTCCGGACATCGTTTACATACATTTAAGTGAGATTCGGCATCAAAAAAATTCATAAATATCACTTAAGTGGTCATAACTCGAGACAGGGTTGCCAGATCTTCAATGTTGTGGACTCGTTGGAAAGGTCTCTCGATTACCTAACCAACGATGGGTCGGATGATGGATCCGGACATCGTTTACATGTATATAATTGAGATCCGGATATATGTGAAAACACATTTTTATACATAACTTTTGAACTAGTTATCGAAACTTAAAACAATTCAATGGCGATGTATGGGACCCTAAACCAAGTCGAATGCAACTAGTTCGATCAAAATCGGTTCATCCAGTGCTGAGAAAACTTGGCAAGATTTTTGAACACATACATACATACACACACACACATACACACACACACACATACACACACTCACAGACATTTGTTCAGTTTTCGATTCTGAGTCGATATGTATATATGAAGGTGAGTCTTCGAGCTTTTAATAAAAAGTTCATTTTTAGAGCAGGATTATAGCCTTACCTCAGTGAGGAAGGCAAAATACAAACACATTTTAAAAACTTAGCAGAACTCGCTTACAAATCAAATTGAAACTTTGTTAGCTCTCGGGGCCAAAAAGCTCACAGCTGAAAATATGTTTCCATGATTTTTCAAGACGTTTCTGGATTTACAGGATTCTAAGATATGTTTTTTTTGTCTTTTGAAAAAATATATCGAAATCCAGTACATTAGTGTAACATAAAGAATCATGCGTCCCCAGCAAAATGTACAGGAAACTAATTTCGATGGAGGAGCTATGTAAGCTCGATTGTTATACCAAATCCAATAATTTCATTTCATGTTTAATTGTGTTTAGTTATGTTCTTAAAATGTCTTAGTATTGCTAATTAAAAGCTCAACTAATCATCTTTCTTTTGAATCTGGCGAGCTAAAACTGGTACAGGCATTCCAAAGATATGATTTTTGGAAAAATGTGTTTTTATTTTTTGTTAAAAAAAAACGCGATTTTTTCGGGTAGGATCCCCCTAATCGCCTAACCAAAACTAGGTCAGTCATTTTGATCAAGGTTCTCTTATGAGCAATTCTGTACCCAAAACGAAAATTGATTTTATTTGTATTTTTTTATTTGGCTCAAACTTTGTAGGGGCCTTTCTATGACCAAAGAAGCCATTTTGTGTTATTGGTTCACTCATACAAGTCTTTTGGCAGCTGTTCATACAAACATGAACATTTGAAGGATTTTTCTGATCAATGTCTATTCTGAAAAAAGCACACGAAAAAGAATCTAGGTACACGAAAAAAGTCTCTGTTTCCCAAAATTTTTATTTTTATAAATTTCGAGATTTTTTGATATGTTTTAGAGGACCAAAACCCGCAACTTTTGAGCCATAGAGAAGCATGGTCAAAAAAAAATTCCGCCAAGTGTTATGCGACATTCAATACTTTTCGATGACGAATCAGAATTTACATAAAAGATTAAATCAACAAAATTTTCTTAGCAAAATTTTGATTTTATCCAAAAATCACTATTTTTCAAAAAAATCAAAACTCGGCGGAAAAAATTTTGACCATACTTCTATATGACTTTGTAAAAAAAAAAGTTTATTAAAAATCGGCTAAATGTTTATTCCGTGTACCTATTTTTTCTAAACAATCCTTATCCTACAACCTACAACTTTGACGAAAACACCAAATTGATCTGAAAATTTTCAAATATTTTCGTACCATTTTTGTATGGAAAGCTGCCAAACATTTATGGAGACTTGTATGGGTTAACCAATGACACAAAATGGCTTTTTTGGTAATAGGGAAGGTTCCCACCAAGTTTAAAAAAAATGCAAAAATTAAAATGCACGAAATCGGCCGATTTCGTAAAGGATTGCTCCTATGCCAAATTTTTCTGAATCCTGCTTGTTTGAGGTGGAATCGCTGTTTAATTTTCCTTTCAGGATTTACATTTATCCAACGAGGTTCACCGAGTTGGATAAATACGAAGAGTGCTGAAAAAATCAAGTTTTGTAACGAGTTCCATACAACATTTTTTGCAATTCCAAAAAACACACAATGAGTGAAATTTTATGTCAAATTTTCATGTATTTTGTCAAAAAATCGTTTAAATAAAAAAAATGTTGTAAAGTGCTACTTTTCGAAACAAGTGCTGAAAAGTTCAACTTTTCAGCACCCATTTGAGTGCTGAAAAGTAGAACTTTTCAGCATTAATTTTGAAAAGTGTAGCTATTCGATTCTGTTATTTTTTGTATAGAAAAGTAGGCTATTTCGTCGTTCAAGAATGACAGAAAAAGTAAGTAGTTTCACGATGGAATTGCAAAAAATACATTTTCACTAATTTTCTGTTGATTGCTGGTGAATAGAAATTTATCATTGAAATTTTGTAATATTTTTTTTATTTTCCATGCATTTTGATTGATCTAAAGTGGGATTCGATTCTAGAGTAAAGTTTGCATAACACACTGTTTCATTAGGTGAACTCGATCAAACTGAAAACCTTAATTTTCAGTATCAACTCAAAAAACTAACTTAATCCACCTATGTGGTTGATGCCTTCCTCACTTTTTACCAAAAATGGGTAATATGAGTGGTTTGGACACACATTTCAGCATTTTTTTAGATCCAGAAAAAAAGAACACAGATATAACTTATGTGGTAATAACTCGAGATAGGGTTGCCAGATCTTCAATGTTTTGGACTCTTTGAAAAGCCCTTTCAATTGCCTAACCAACGATGGGTCGGATGATGGATCCGGACATCGTTTACATACATTTAAGTGAGATCCGGCTTCAAAAAAGTACATACATATCACTTATGTGGTAATAACTCGAGACAGGGTTGCCAGATCTTCAATGTTGTGGACTCGTTGGAAAGCCCTTTCAATTGCCTAACCAACGATGGGTCGGATGATGGATCCGGACATCGTTTACATGCATATAATTGAGATCCGGATATTTATGAAAACACATTTTTATACATAACTTTTGAACTACTTATCGAAACTTCAAACAATTCAATAGCGATGTATGGGACCCTAAACCAAGTCGAATGCAACTGGTTTGGTCAAAATCGGTTCAGCCAAAGCTGAGAAAACTCAGTGAGAATTTTGATCACATACATACATACACACACATACACACACACATACACACACATACACACACACAGACATTTGTTCAGTTTTCGATTCTGAGTCGATATGTATACATGAAGGTGGGTCTAGGAGCTTTTAATCAAAAGTTCATTTTCAGAGCAGGATTATAGCCTTACCTCAGTGAGGAAGGCAAAAAACCGCTAGAAGCGCTTTTTAACAACAATGATCCAAATTAAAGCGATGGTGAATCAAGAAGCTCATCGATGCAATTGATCAAATACACAGCCTGAAAGCAAAAGCTTCAACAAACAAACACCCACAAGACAGTCTCGCCAGCTCGCATCTGGTGAAGATTTGTTAGCTTTTCCCCTCATCTGGTGGTGGTCGGATTCTTCTGAGAAGAATCCGTTAAATCACCTGGCAGAAAAGCGGGTGGGTTGGGAAAACACCGCCAGCAGCTCTGGATCCGCTTCAGTGGGATTAGAAACATAATTAAGCTTCTTGTTTAGTCGCGCTTTGCTGATTTAATGGACCAGCAATACGGTCTAATGGGAGTGTAGGCTGAAGGTTTACTCGAGTCCGTTTTGTTCTGTGCTCTCAGACTTCGATAAGCTTTTTTTTAGGGAGGGGTTAGCAAGCTGGGGGCTGGTCTATACCAGAAGACCACCCACATCTCGGCTACACCTTCAGAGAATGTATTTGCAGAGATTAAATGCGTAAGGGTGCTGCCGACCTGTTTACCTTTTGGTATATCTGGTACATCTTGCCTAAAGGGGTGTGGACTAGTCTTGTAAAGGACCATCTCGAGAGTAGAAAGAGTGGTAGGTGTTAAAATTTAATGTTTCAATTAACGTTGAACGAGTTTTCCACCTCTTGTACCTCAAGTAGGTAAAACCAGAGCGTCATTTGCTCCCATAATCCTCAAATATAAAGTTACTCAAAAATTCATACTTTTTCCTATAAGGACAAGCCAATTCACTCACGTAACTCCCCTTTATTTGTCTTGCCCGGCTTGATCCATACCATTCTCAAACAAAGTCGTTTACTCCATGACTAATTGCATAAATCGCCAGCTTTCGGTTGGACACAAATAAATGTCCAACAGATACAAAGTGCTCACGAAAGCCCTCTCGATAAGAAAGCCAACCAGCTGCACAAATAAGGAAAGCGCTCTTGGAGAAACGTAATCTGCGGAAAAAACTTTTATTTTCATTCGTTTCTTTTCCTCTTCTACAATCGAAAATGAAACCAATACCGAAATCCACTTCCGTGTCTCACTTTGGTGAAGTATCTCCCCACCACAGAAAACACAAGTGTAGCAAAAGAGAACAGACAGAGCTCGGCCACAAAACCGCAACCCGATTGTCCCGATCCTCCCGATTCCTCTTCAGGAAGCCAAAAGCTCCTTGCCAAAGTATTACTCAACAACCGGCGGCGGACTTGTGTAGTACGTCGATTTCAAATTGGAACCATTCAAGTGCTTCTTTTTTTCGCTCCGCTTCTGGGATTCTCATGTTAAAGTGGGGAGATTTGTCAATTGGAGCTTTACCGATCGACTTTTGAGCTCGCAACCTTAAATTCAACTTACTGACGACGAGGTGAAAATCTCTTTCTAACTTTCAAAAAGATCATCAAAGAGTAAACGATATTTTCTAGAATCTCTCCCCTCATTTATCGAAGCACGTCGACTCTGCGAAAGTATTAGTAAGATCAGCATTCCTTCTGACAACTGATTCGTTCTGCTTTTATTTCACTGGTATTTCAGTCTTGAAAATGATTGGTTTGCACTCTTTTGAAATTCTCTCCGAGTGATTGTCAAGTCGCTGATTAGTTGGCAATTTACCCCAATCTGGGCAGCAGTTGCCACGTCGTAGATCCAAACGACTTGTTTCATCTATCTGCGGCAGAGAGTTGGACTTTTGCAGAACGCTCTTGCTGCCATCTGCATAATTCAAATTCACTCCACCGACTGAAATCAATATTTTGATTCCGAATCGTCCCGCTGAGGTTTTGGATTTATGCATGAAAGGAGGAAAGGATGTAAATAGTTTGATTTTGAACCAAAAAACGCATATCTTATAGATATAACTCCTTGAGTTCCTTCTGATTAATTTATTTGAGAGAAATTTGTGTACATCTGGATCAACATTTGAAAAGGGCGCCAAAACATTTTGATAGCGAGGACTATTTTGCAAATTCCAAGACAACAGGTAACTTTTTAACAAAACCAGAAGTGTTAAAAGGTAGCCGTGGAGACCAGCCATTGTTAAACATTTCGAGTTTTGTGAAAAAGATTTCGGATTGTTTCGGAATTTGCAAAATAGTTCCAGCTGTTAGAAAACCCATCCGACCTTTTCTCGTGTTGCCCCTAAAAATTTAAATATTCTAAACTGAATAAAAGCTCATCGTTCCATCAATAATAGATATCAAAAACTTTTCCAGATAAGATAAGACATTTCACCGAAGATCATTTCGCTTAGTTTGAATTTGCCAAATGGACATTTTACCGAAGGCCATTTAATCGAAAGGAATTTCACCAAGTAGACATTTCACCAAAGGCCATTTCACCGATTGTCATTTTGCCGAATGCCATTTCATCGAAGGCCATTTGACCGAAAGGATATTTCACCGAATGCCATTTGACCGAATGGAAATTTCACCGAATGGACATTTCGCCGAATGGACATATCTCCCAAGACAATTTCGCCTAATGTCATTTCGTCGAAGGGACATTTCACCAATGCTATTTTGTTGAACGGACATTTTTAAGAAGGCAATTTCGCCGAATGTCATTGCACCGAGTGGACATTTCACCGCTTGTTCTTTCTTCAAAAACATGTGTGTGTGTGTTATTGATTTATAATAAGAGTTGATCTTATAAGAAATAATCTTTACAAATTATTTAAAATAATTATTAATTATTTTAAAATTAAGTTTTAAATATATTTGTGTAAAATCTCATAAGTTTTCTCATCCTAAATGCATTTTTGTGAAGGAAAGATAATTATCTTTTTATAATGGATTAAAATAAATGATAGCAATAATCTCAAAAGTAGATTTGTTTCAAATGTGATCTAACAGAATTTTAATATCAAATGATGTTTCATTCGATATTTGGGAGATTAAAACATTATGAGATATTTGAAATCACTTAATTTGATTTTGCTTCTATCAAAAAATCAAATTATTCGCTCTACAGCATTGCCTTGGCGTTCTCCATTGCGAGATTCCTACTCGAAACTAGGTGTCCGAAGGCTTGATTGTTGAGGTAATTGCAAACCTCTTTTTACACCTAAGCTTCCATCCACCCCGGGATTCGAACTGACGACCTTTGGATTGTGAGTCCAACTGCCTACCAGCGACTCCACCGAGGCAGGACCCAGGGAGACGACTCCTACACCTGGACTGAGCTAACGACCTAACCTTTTTAGGTTAGTCCGGGGCCAACATTTACTTCCCGTCCGATGGAAGGCGTGATCAGACAAATCTCGTCTCAAAATTTGCCACCGGGACCTTCTGGGATCGAACCCAGGCCGACTGGGTGAGAGGCAATCACGCTTACCTCTACGCCACGGTCCCGGCTTTTTGCTTCTATGTTAAGATCTTTTTAAAGAACAAAATAATATTTTCAACTAAATTTATTCTTTGCACTTTTTAACTTCAACATTTTTGACAAAAAAAAAAGATGTTTAATCTAGTACTCATATTTTCTTAATCACATTTAATCTCACACGAATTTTTTTATTAAACATAGTTAAAAAAATCCTTGCCTCTAACAAAAATAGAAAGATGTTTTCGTGCCTGTGAGAAAATTATACACAAAAAAAAAACTTCCGAAAAACCCCGCGAAACCGTCTACGAGGATACGGGTTTCTTCCTGGCAAATCTAATTTCCATGTCATTTCATGCTGATTATCTCACGTTGGCTCCCTCCTGCGTGCTCGTTCAACATCCGCCAGATACTTCCAAGGAAGATACACGACTGCAGGGCTTTGAAGAATCAGCTTTGGAAGAATAATATCGTGGTTAAAATAAAGAAAATAACTCATATCTTGAACAAAACGAACCTTTAAAAAGTTAACATCGGAGTCCTTCTCAGAATTCTTTAAAGAACAAAAATAAAACAAACAGAATTTTAACGTCCTGTCATCTTGTTAAAGTCATAATCCACAAATGAGAAGGCATTTGTTATGCTTGTTTGAGCTCTCATCCTTTTCAGCAAAGTCACGTGTTTCGAGGGTTGCACACGTGTTACACACATGTCGATTCAAATGAAGCCATCAACACCGTCTCCGTCGTCGTCGTCCTTAACGAACTTCTCTTCTTTTAGACTTGTAAACAACATCAGAATCCATACTGAAGTATCAACGGGGTAAAATAGCAAAACAAACTCCCTTATCCAAAACCCTATTGTAGAGTAACCCTAGCATACCGCACATAAATTGATCCATCATAACAAATCCCCATCCTCGAATTATACTTAGGCCGAGGAGGGCCTAAACACTAGGGTGCCCAGAATATGGGACTTTTTCTCAAAACCTCGCTCCACAAGCTGAATATTGTTCCTTGACCTATTCTAGGACTCTGGACCAAATATGAGCAAAATCGGTCATCATTTACCCATTGATACTCGGAGGTGAAGTTTGTATGGGAAAAATCGAAAAAATGTATGGAAAATCCAAGTTTCTTACGGTTTGGTCTGCACGGTGCGCTACTTCCATCCGAATATTCCCAAAAGTGAGATTCCTAATGAAAATTTAATGCTCTACAACTTTGTAGAACATACCAAAGCTGTAAAACTCGATCCTGATAAGTTATTAGCGATTTAAAAAAGTCATTTTTGTATGAAAAACTGTTTTTTCACCAACTTTAGGCTCGGGTATCAATGGGTTAATCTCATCCAATGTCGCTCAAAATTTACACAGATGCTTATAATAACCCAAAAAAACCGTTTTCCGCTTGTGGAGCAGGGGGTCATTTTTTCTGGGCACCCTACTAAACACACAACAGGACCCTTTTTAAGGCTTAAAGTCCTTTGTGCGTTAACCCTCCACATCCTACACTTTTTATGTTTTTTATTACTAACTCTTTAATTTTTTAACATTTATTTCTAATATATGATTTCTCAATTTTAATTTTTATTATTTCACTAGTCTTTCCTTTAAATTTACCCCCCAGTTAAAAGCTCGATTGGTTGGCTAAGGGTTAACGGTTGATCCTATCATGTTTTCGTGCTGATAGAATATTCCGACCATACGGCAATTCAATTAAAATATATGCTCACACGTCTGCTACATCCAACTCGTGTCTCGAGAATCCCCTCGAGGAAACGGTCCAGTCCCAATCTTCAAGCGAAGAAGATCCCGCTCACGTATCTACTAACCAAGATCTAGAAAGCGAGTGAGGAGGTCCTTCAAAAAACACATTCTAGCCAAATATTTGCCCGGTAACGGCGTGTTTTGGGCCTGGCGAAAAAGGGCACGGTTGGTTTTCCCACCGAGAAGATATGGCTTGCCGTATTAGGAGGACGACGCGATGATGCTTATCGTTCACGCTGGCCCAAATAACCGCACAAGTTCCGCCGCAAAGGGAACATTCTAATTCTCTGATGTGAGCAGCGGAGAGGGTATGATGAAAACGTTTTGATAGTTCCTTCCAAGAAGGGATTCGATTGCAAGAGGATTTGTGAATTTTCACAAGATTTTGAAAAGTAATCGACGGGCTTATGCTCGTTTGATATAAACAATTTTTTATTCCTCTAAATTTACTTGTATTGACACACCAACTGCACCCACGAACAAATAAATTTTCACCAGGCACGTACAATTAAATTAAACATGGCCCTGGTTCGAAGGGCCATGCCACCTGCCAGTTACATGATCATCGCCCATACACACTCTCAAATCTCACTCCTCGCCCGAGTGCCTTTATTATTTAGGTATTTATTTATGTATTTCACTTTCGCATTCAATTCAGAAGGGCCAATAAAGTGCATAGTTGTGCGGGGGGTGAGGGTGGCATAAAAAGGGCCCCTCCCAGTAGGGCGGACTAAGCTCAAATCTGATTTATTGCCCACGGCACGGCCACCGGCGTCGTCGGTTCCCACAAGGACCGGCCCCCACATCATTCGTCATTTTCAGTGGATTGTGGACTGTGTTTTGGGAATAGTTTTAGGAAAATTGGAAATATATTTTATTTCATATTTATTGTTAAGAAAATTATTTCTTTGTAAAAAACTATTTTTTATCATTTTTAAATATCATTTTATTTTATTTTTACATTTGACAATACCTTACGGTAGCACAATATGGAATACTTCAACGCACTCGAAATTCACCGTGGAATGGCCATCGAAAATGGTAGTATAAAAAAAGAGAGAGAGAGACAGCAAAAAAGTAGTGAAAGATTTATGTGCTTTTGGACAGTGCCACTCCGGATCTGGATTGATTGATGATTTGTAACGGAATTGATTTTCAGTGTCTCCCGTCCACAGCTTTTCCGATCTGAGCAACGGAAACGTGGAAAACTTCGGGGAAAGGATTGTGGAATTTGTTTGCGTTCGACGGTCGGAAGTTTCTGATTATTGACGGATTTAGGGGCAGAGTAATTGAGCCCGACCTTTGATTAGATTTGGCACCTTTACTCTTTACTCTTTTCTCTTTACTCTTTACTCTTTACTCTTTACTCTTTACACTTTACTCTTTACTCTTTACTCTTTACTCTTTACTCTTTACTCTTTACTCTTTACTCTTTACTCTTTACTCTTTACTCTTTACTCTTTACTCTTTACTCTTTACTCTTTACTCTTTACTCTTTACTTTACTCTTTACACTTTACTCTTTACTCTTTACTCTTTACTCTTTACTTTACTCTTTACTCTTTACTCTTTACTTTACTCTTTACTTTACTCTTTACTCTTTACTCTTTACTCTTTACTCTTTACTCTTTACTCTTTACTCTTTACTCTTTACTCTTTACTCTTTACTCTTTACTCTTTACTCTTTACTCTTTACTCTTTACTCTTTACTCTTTACTCTTTACTCTTTACTCTTTACTCTTTACTCTTTACTCTTTACTCTTTACTCTTTACTCTTTACTCTTTACTCTTTACTCTTTACTTTACTCTTTACTCTTTACTTTACTCTTTACTCTTTACTCTTTACTCTTTACTTTACTCTTTACTCTTTACTCTTTACTTTACTCTTTACTCTTTACTCTTTACTTTACTCTTTACTCTTTACTCTTTACTCTTTACTCTTTACTCTTTACTCTTTACTCTTTACTCTTTACTCTTTACTCTTTACTTTACTCTTTACTCTTTACTTTACTCTTTACTTTACTCTTTACTCTTTACTCTTTACTCTTTACTCTTTACTCTTTACTCTTTACTCTTTACTCTTTACTCTTTACTCTTTACTCTTTACTCTTTACTCTTTACTCTTTACTCTTTACTCTTTACTCTTTACTCTTTACTCTTTACTCACTCAATCACATCGAATTGCACTAAACGCGTGCTCGTAAATGCAAACAAACACAAACAGGGCAATCCATTTAGTAGATGGATACATTGATAGGCTTTGTAGATATCCATTGTATGTGTGGGTGTTTAAATATTTAATTTCAATCCTCTCTCTTAGCTGTTTACGGTTGCACGCTTCCACTATAGTGCAGTCTCGGACGTGAGCTCGTACGAACAAGACGTATTTCCATCGACGCTCTCGAGAATAAGTCCGGTTTCGAACAATAGTCCTCCGCGGCTATTGTTTCGTACGCGTTTTTCTGTGTTATCTAAAAGCGGAATCTTCCCCGGAAGAGTAAAAATGGCGAATAGTGTACGAAAGAACACTGCGAAGTTGGTCTTCGGACCAGGAATCAAGGTACCGTCGTACCTGGACGTGCTGAAGTTCTCGATGGACACCCTGAAGCTGTCAGCAGCGGATATCCACAGCATTTACAAGGATGAGAATGGCGGCCAGTTTTACGTCAAGCTGATTGACGAGGAGACTTTCTCCGCGTTCATCGCCGAATCGGACGAGCACTACCAGTTCAAGTTCGAGGACGGAACAACGGCAAGGGTGGCGGTAGAGCAGGCATCACGCGTCTTCCGGTACGTCCGGATCTTCAATCTGCCACCGGAGATTGACGACACCACGATCCAGTATGTGCTGGGTCAGTACGGGACCATACGGCAGCACGTGCGCGAACGTTTTCCCAACGAACTGAAGGTCAACATTTTCACCGGTGTACGAGGGGTGCACATGGAGGTGGCGAAGGAAATTCCTGCACACCTTTACATAGGACATTTCCGAGCCCGCATCTTCTATGATGGGCTCAAAAACAAGTGCTTTTTCTGCAAGGCAGAAGGGCACGTCAAGCAGAATTGCCCCAAAATGGCGGCGATCTCAACAGGCAGCGGTAGTGGAAGCGGCAGCAGCGGAGGCAGCGGCAGCTCGGCGCCGTCCCTTGGTAGGCCTGCAAAACCGATCATCGATTTCGGCCAGCCGATCGCTCCAGCGATGACGTTGCTTAACCAGAAAAAGAACGACGACACACCAAACCCGATCACCACGACATCAACGCAAGCAGTACCTAGCGCCTCCACCACTACGACGGTAGCGGTACCGAGCGCTTCCACGACAACATCACCAAGCGTCTCCACACCAGCACCAATATCATCGACAACGGTAGCACCATCTGCAAGCACCACAACAACCAAGCAAACAGTGGACACTAACACCAACGACGGCGTGCTGGACGCTTTGCGGCCGGCCGGCGTGAGCGAAGAACACATCGACAATGCAGACACCGACGCGATGGACGCCGAGATCAGCGAACTCGATCGCCAGACGTTGCTGAAGCGAACGAAGAGTTCCTCTCCGGTCTCTTCTGAGGGTGATGCGGGTAAGCTGGGTGGGAAGGGAAAGGGGGGTAAGGGAAAGGGTGGGCCAACTGGAGAGGGGGATGGGTTCATTCCGGTTCCAAATGGTAAACGCAACAAGAAGAAGAAGACAACCTAAATCATCCATCGTTCCATCGTTTTATCGTACCATCAATAACTAAAAAACATCTTAATAATGGCCACAACAACATTTTCTAGAAAACTAGCCACAATTAACATCAACGCTATTAGCACTAACATCAAGCTAGGTTTATTGAAGGACTTCGTGTGGAATAATGATCTTGATATTGTTTTTCTTCAGGAAGTGTCGTTTGAAAACTTTAAATTTCTTGCTTCCCATTTTGCTTTTGTTAATATCAGTGTCGACAACAAAGGAACTGCTCTGTTGATTAAAAAAAATATCGAGTTTGATAACATGTTAATGAACCCAAATGGTCGAATTCTGTCGGTCACAATCGATAAAGTTCACTTTATCAACGTTTATGGTCATTCTGGATCACAATACCGACATCAACGTGACGTTCTGTTTTCAAATGATATCATCCCACACCTATCTGCTGCCCATCCCAACGTAATTCTAGGCGATTTTAATTGTATTCTTTTAAATTCGGATTCAAACGGAACCGTGAAAAATTTATGCCAAGGACTGAAAGACCTAACATCTAATCTTGATTTAATCGATTTCGGAAATTCAATTCACCGTAATACGATTTATACATTTTTCAGAGGAGATTCTGCATCCAGGATTGATAGAATTTATGGACCAAAAGATTTTTTGGAAAAAGTTTTAAGTTTCGATACATTAACAACTGCCTTCTCTGATCACCGTGCAATAGTTTTGAAATTTAATGTTGACTCAAATTCTAACGTCACTTCCACTGGTAGAGGTTTCTGGAAAATAAATCCTTCTTTTTTGCATGATGAGGATATCAAACGTCAATTTGTTTTAGAAATTCAAAACATCAGACAAAGATTTGCATATAACAATAATTTTTGTCGATGGTGGATTGAACATTTTAAATCAAAAGCAAAATCATTTTTTAAAACAAGATCTTTTGAATTGAATCAATATATAACATCTAGTAAAAGCTTCCTTTACGGTTGTCTTAGAGAAATATCATGCAAACAAAGCAACAATGAAAATGTTGAGAAGGAACTATCTTTTGTAAAATCCAAATTAATGAATATTGAACAAAATCGACTTTCAAATTTTAAATTAAAAATCCAACCAGAAAATATAATTGAAGAAGAGAAACTAAGTACATTTCAAATGTCTAAATACGCTGCAAAAAACTCTAATATGAAACTTTTAATTAATGGTAACCTTACTTCTGAGAAAACTAAACTTCAATTAGCTTTAGAAAATCATTTTAGCTTATTATTCGAAGGCGATAAAACTTTTTATCCAGGTGTAAATAATATTTTTGATCACGTGAAAAACCGTTTAACTCTTGAACAAAGCAATAATTTAATAAAACCAATTGATCTCAACGAACTACAAGAGGCACTACAACAAGCTTCTAAAAAGAAAAGTCCAGGACCAGATGGACTGACATACGAGTTTTACTGTACTTTTTTTGACGAAATAAAAAATGACCTTTTGAAACTTTTTAATCTATTTTTGATGGGTGAAATTCCTAATACTGCTTTCGTTGAAGGGATAGTAACATTAATTCCTAAAAAAGAACAATCCTTCGAAATTTCTGACAAACGACCGATTAGCATGTTAAACTGTGATTACAAACTTTTTGCTAAAATCATTATGAATCGATTACAACCCCTTATGGATTATTTAATTGGACCAGGTCAAGCTGCAGGTATTTCAGAAAAATCTTGTATCACAAATCTAAAACTGCTTAGAAATCTTATTATCAAAGCAAAAAGATCTAAATCATTAAAAGTACTTGTTGCAAGTTTCGATTTAGAAAAGGCTTTCGATAGGGTTGATCATCATTTTCTTTGGCTAACCTTGGAAAAATTTGGTTTCCCAATTCAATTTGTTAACTTAATTCGTAATCTGTATAAAAATGCTTCCTCTAAGATACTATTTAACGGTTTTCTCACTAATAACATTTTCATAAAATCATCTGTTCGCCAAGGGTGCCCTTTGAGCATGGCTTTATTCATCATTTACATAGAACCACTTATTCGCATGCTTTACGATGACGTTAGAGGTTGTCTAATAGATAATAGCTTTTTAAAAGTTATTGCTTATGCAGATGACATTAATGTCGTTATTCGCAATAATCACGAATTTGATAAGACCTTGGAGCTCATCAACTATTTCAGCATTTTTGCTAAAATTAGGTTGAATGTTGAAAAGTCTCAATACATGAGACTAAACAATTGCCTCTCGGGTCCACATGTTCTCAAAGAGGTCTCATCGCTCAGAATACTAGGAATAGATTTATCTGAAAATTTTAACACTATCATTGAAAACAATTACTCTAGAATTATACTTAACATAAAGTTTTTAATTTCGATTCATCATAAAAGAAAACTAAACATTTACCAAAAATCATGGATTTTAAATCAAATTATTTTATCTAAATTATGGTACATAGCACAAGTTTTCCCTCCTAATAATTCAAATATCGCTGAAATCAGAACGATCTGCAGAAATTTTATTTTTAAAGGTGTTGGATTATACAAAGTTAAATTTGATCAGTTGTACTTAGACGTTGATCAAGGAGGACTATCTCTCGTTGATGTTGAAAGTAAATGTAAAGCACTATTTGTAAAAAACATATTATTTCCTAGTCAAAACGGTATCAAAGATTCATTCATGTTATCACAGCAAACTAACAACACGCTTAGTCGGAACTCACGTGAGTGGCTAAGTTTAGCAGAAGAAATATCAAACGATACTGATTTAAACACAAGCAAAAAAATCTACCGTTTGTTGATTAGTAAGCAAAATATTAAAATCAAAATAGCAACCGAATTCCCTGAATTGCCGTGGCAAAATTATTGGCAGAATATACAATCGAATTTCATTTCCTCAGAAGAAAAACATTCGCTATTCATCATGCTCAATGATCTTATTCCAACAAAAGCAAAACTTTTTCGCCATAAGGTTAGGGATACTAATACAAATTTGTGTGAATATTGTAATAAGTTAGATACATCAAAGCATCGTATAAAGTTATGTAGCAGCAGTAGATTAGTTTGGAATAGCGTAAAAACAACTATAATTAGAAAACTAGGCTTAGACATTGTAGACCCTGAGGAGTTGCTAGGGAAAACGTTTAAAAATGAACAAGAAAAATTAGGTTTGTGGTTAGTAGTTGAAGCAATTGCCTACAATTTGAAAAACTTTGGAAATGGTACAGTAGCAGATTTTGAATGTAAAGTTAGGGAGAAACGATGGAACAACAAGAGATTTTACGACAGAGTTTTTGGAAAATGGATTTGTTATATTTGAAGACTACCTATAAATAAACAGCCTTTAAACCGGAAAAAAAAAAAAAAAAAAAAAAAATCCTCTCTTAGCTGTTTACGGTTGCACGCTTCCACTATAGTGGAAGTGGTCGTTGGAATTTCTGTCAGCAGGATAAGTGACAAAAAGTACATTCTTATATGTAAAAAAAAGTTGTCGAAACAGGCTTTTCAACAAAGCTTTTCAATGAACAACCTTTATTTTTCAATTATTTAATAATGTTCTAAATTTATCAAAGTATATCTGCAAAAAGATTTAACTCTTCATTAAAGTACCATTTATTGCGCTAAACTATGGTCAACATTCCTACCAGGACTCAAAATGGCCCTTTCAAAGCCCAGTAAACTTTCATTCCCCACCCAAGCCATCAAGGGCACCTAAATTTCCCTCGTAAGTTCACAAGTCCAGCAAAGTTACGACTTGTCTTACTACTTCGAAAAGCGCTGGTCAACATCCACTCCAATGGAGGAGGTCGCCCATTGGAGTAGACGGTTCTGCCTCTGTCAGCCCTAATGGTAATAAAATTTGCAGACGAAGAGGCCAAAAAAGCCCCCCTTTGATCGAAAATTGGTTTGGAGCTTTCGAACGCAACTCCCGTTTGATAGAAAGGGCCCTTTTCCAACTGTTGGCGTGTGGTTGGCTTTAGTTGGAATTACGACACACACACACAGATCTTGACCGAGGGAGAGATGGAATGCTTCTTTGGACCACCCGTATTGGAGTAACGGAAGAGGAGGCGGGTTTGAAAATTGGAAAAGGACATGAGCTTAGCTTTGATTCGGGTAAATTTCATCCATTATTTACGGGAGGTATGCCATTGAACAGAACACGGGAGGGAATCGATTGGCAAATGGGGTTTTGTTGAATGGTTCGAGACAGCTGAGGAAGATTGGCAGCTAAAGTGGCATCGCCCGGTATTCAATAAGCAAATAGTGGAGAGAGGGGACGGTAATATAGGAGAACACAATTGTCTGATGAAGTTAGTCGTAATGCATGATTGCAGGCAGTTCGATTTGCAACTAAAAATATGGGGATTCTGTTTATTTTATTTTGTTCTATCTTTTTGGATGTTACACACTAATAGTTCTATATAAAGCTAACTATACAAAAATGTGAAATAAGTGATATTATATTTAATTTGCCGTGAAAAATATAAACCGAAATTTTCATTATTTTAAAATTAAAACCATCATAAGTTTTATTTATGTTTTATTATAATCTTCATTCAGGAAAATAGAAAAGGCATGATTTATGCACGATCCGGCTTCACATTCTGTCATCGCTGGTTTATGAATTACATGAATCCCTAGTAACATTTTTAAACTTACAGGTTTTATGAAGGTTCTGGAAACACGCATACAACAAAAATATGCTCTTATGGCCCACTTAAAACCTAAAATGTGACTAGGGATGTTATAAAAACGTTTTCAAATGGCGTCAGTTATTCCCACCAAATTTCACTTCCATAACTTTTTTTAAAAAATCGCTCTTGACGAAGTATTTAAATGCCGTGCCTCCCAAGTAACATTTAAAGCTTTATCATAGCTTTTACAACCACTATGGAACCAATCAGCAAAAACCAACATTAAAATCACTTAATCGTAAACAGAAAAAAATATATGTGAATTTACTTGACATGAATCACATGTAAACTCATTTGATGTAAACTTGATATTCGACGTAAACGGTAGAATCACACGTAAAATATGTTTTGGAAATATTTTTATATTTTTGTGTGTGTAATAAGATTCCCAGAACCCCGTTAAAACTCCTCTTAAACCCCAAAAGGACCTCCATAGGCCTTCATAGGAGTTCAAGGCTTTGCAACTAAATCCTAACTACCTCCTTAAAGCTTTAATAAAACCTTTGTTAAAACCTAGTCAAAAGTTATGGAAAAACTAACTTAATCCACCTATGTGGTTGATGCCTTCCTCACTTTTTACCAACAATGGGTAATATGAGTAGTTTGGACACATATTTCAGCTATTTTTTTTTAGGTCCAGAAAAATAAGTACACAGATATAACTTAAGTTGTCATAACTCGAGACAGAGTTGCCAGATCTTCAATTATACATTGAAAGTATCCAGGTTAAATGTAACAAATATATTAAATGTTTGTATCCACTTATAAACAGGAATTCTAGACTTTGTCTCAAGAATAAACTGTTAATTTATAAACAAATTTTCAGACCTGCCATGCTTTATGCTGTGCCGATCTGGACAAGCTGTTGCTTAACCAGGAAGAAAAAACTTCAGAGGATTCAGAACAAAATTCTGAAAATGATTCTGAAACTTCCTCCCTGGTTCAGCACCAGTGAACTTCATCAATTAGCCGAAGTTGACACTTTGGATGTTATGTCCAATAAGATAATTGATGCATTTCGACAAAAATCATTGCAGTCTTCAGCTGCATTGATCCGCTCTTTATATAGTTTATAAGTTAGTTTTAAGGTATCCCTTTTCCCTTTTGTACATGTAGGACCTCCTACATTTGAAATCACTGAATAGCGAAAGCTACAATATTTCATGAATAAATGAAAGTTTTTAGTATTTAAAATTGAGGTGAAAAGTCATCGTTTGTGATTGGACACTCAATAATATTTTAACTGAATGAATGTACATGGAAAAGAAATTTGAATAAATATAAATTAAAAAAAAAAAAAAAAAAAAGATCTTCAATTATGTGGACTCGTTGGAAAGGTCTCTCGATTACCTAACCAACGATGGGTCGGATGATGGATCCGGACATCATTTGCATACCTTTAAGTGCGGTCATAACTTGAGACAGGGTTGCCAGATCTTCGATGTTGTGGACTCGTTGGAAAGGTCTCTTGATTACCTAATCAACGATGAGTTGGATGATGGATCCGGACATCGTTTACATACATTTAAGTAAGATCCGGCTTCAAAAAAGTACATAAATATCACTTAAGTGGTCATAACTCGAGACAGGGTTGCCAGATCTTCGATGATGTAGACTCGTTGGAAAGGTTTCTTGATTACCTAATCAACGATGGGTTGGATGATGGATCCGGACATCGTTTACATGCATTTAAGTGAGATCCGGCTTCAAAAAAGTACATAGATATCACTTAAGTGGTCATAACTCGAGACAGGGTTGCCAGATCTTCAATGTTATGGACTCGTTGGAAAGGTCTCTTGATTATCTAACCAACGGTGGGTCGGATGATGGTTCCGGACATCGTTTATATACATTAAAGTGAGATCCGGCTTCAAAAAAGTACATAAATATCACTTAAGTGGTCATAACTCGAGACAGGGTTGCCAGATCTTCGATGTTGAGGACTCGTTGGAAAGGTCTCTTGATTATCTAATCAACGATGGGTCGGATGATGGATCCGGACATCGTTTACATGCATTTAAGTAAGATCCGGCTTCAAAAAAGTACATAAATATCACTTAAGTGGTCATAACTCGAGACAGGGTTGCCAGATTTTCAATTATGTGGACTCGTTGGAAAGGTCTCTTGATTACTCAACCAACGATAGGTCGGATGATGGCTCCGGACATCGTTTACATACATATAAGTGAGATCCGGCTTAAAAAAGTACATAAATAAAACTTAAGTGGTCATAACTCGAGACAGGGTTGCCAGATCTTCAATAATGGAAACTCGTTGGAAAGGTCTCTCGATTATCTAACCAACGATGGGTCGGATGATGGATCCGGACATCGTTTACATGCATTTAAGTGAGATCCGGCTTCAAAAAAGTGCATAAATATCACTTAAGTGGTCATAACTCGAGACAGGGTTACCAGATCTTCGATGTTGTGGACTTATTGGAAAGGTCTTTTGATTACCTAACCAACGATGGGTTGGATGATGGATCCGGACATCGTTTACATGCATATAATTGAGATCCGGATATATGTGAAAACACATTTTTATACATAACTTTTGAACTACTTATCGAAACTTCAAACAATTCAATAGCGATGTATGGGACCCTAAACCAAGTCGAATGCAACTGGTTCGATCAAAATCGGTTCAGCCAGTGCTGAGAAAACTTGGCAAGATTTTTGAACACATACATACATACACACACACACATACACACACACACATACACACACACACACACAGACATTTGTTCAGTTTTCGATTCTGAGTCGATATGTATATATGAAGGTGGGTCTTCGAGCTTTTAATGAAAAGTTCATTTTTAGAGCAGGATTATAGCCTTACCTCAGTGAGGAAGGCAAAATTACATTTCATACGTCTTCAAACGTCTTATACCAAACAGGTTTTATTCTGACAAAAAATAAATCTTCGTCTTGCCAAATGATATAAACGAGATGGTTGTCAAAATTGGCGATGAAATTTCGAAGCGCGTGGTAGAAATGACAGTAAGGAATACATTGCAGAAAAAAGCAAAAACAATTTTTAATGATTTTTTAAATATATTTTTTGCATTTTTTTGGAAAACATGTTCAAATTTTTTTTTAATTTCTATGCGGGTAATTCTCCACCAACTCACACGAAATCGGAAAAAGTTGCACCGACCCCTCTTCGATTTTTCATTTTAAAATTACATGTTTTTTCTAACTTTGCAGGGTAACATTTTAGAGTGTAACAATGTTCTACAAAATTGTAGAGCATATATAGACATAAGGGGTTTGCATTTATTCTTCACAAGTTATAAGAATTTTACAAAAAAAATTGATTTGATTAAAAAAGTTAAGATTCGCCGAGCTTCCGTGGCCGTGAGGTTACGGGTTTCGCTTTGTAAGCGGAAGGTGATGGGTTCGATTCCTGTCTGGCTCGGCAATGTCAGATCCCTTCAAAGAGTAATTCTACTCACTGGGAATACTGACCGGTAGGGGATGGGTTTCGACTAGCGGCGTGCTGGGTTTCCAATCCAGAGGTTGTGAGTTCGATTCTCGTACCGGGATGATGAAATTTTGAAGATTTTGACCATTTTTTACCAGTTTTTCGAATTTTTAACCCCAAAAACTCAATCGTGTGCTTTTAAAAGTATTTTTTTCGGAATTTTCAGCTAATTTTGCATAAGAATGACCCCTTGGACGATTGTTGTGGCTTGTGCACTGCTTGTATGTGGGGATTTTTCGAAAATAAAAAAAAAAACAAAACGGATACACTCACTCATCACATAACGATTTTGACAGTTGACAGTAACGGGAAATGGCAGTGATTTTAAAACTATTTTTTATCTTTTTTTGATGAAAAATACGTTTTTCCGGAATTTTGAGTACGCCATCAAATCGGGCGTCTAATTTTACACAAAAGTCCCTTTGACACCAAATTTCTATCTCTTCTCGGTTGTGAGCTACAAATCACTACAAAACGTGTCTTAGTAAAAAACCAGAAAAATGAAAGGGGTCGTACCACCCCACCGTCACGAAATATCGAAAAATGGACCTCGGATTCGTGATCAGGAACCAAAATAACCCCTTGGAGCAAAGATTCACGCAAATCTAAGAGGGGTCGGGGCAACTGCTGTGTGAGTTGGCGGAGAATGACCCATGACTATGCTACCAATGTCAGAAATTCATCATAAATGTGTGTTTTCGTCAAATTTTAATTAAATTTATATTTTTTCTATGTGTTTTACCAAGATGGTGGTCAATCATATTCAATCAGACCACGCGTTTAGCGCCATATTTGAGCATAGCTATTTGGCTACGTTAAATATTCTTTTAAGAGCATATGATTTTAAGTGAGTTTTTGGCATGCCTAATGGCACTCGACAGATACAACACCCTTGGTTTTAAAGAAGCAGACAATAAATCCTTTTGTCATGGCATTGCCATCGGGTTTTATGACTGTCTTAAAACTTTTATAAAACGTTATTGAAAGCCAGCTGGCTTAAACTTTCACCATGTTTTATGTCCGAGGCATAAAGCCTTGTTAGAACTTATCAATTAGAACTTGCTTATTGGTTGCGGTCAATGCTGAAATGAAGCTATAAAGCAATCAAGATGCTACCATAAACTCTCAATAAAACTAGGTAGGGCTAGTTGGTTGAAAAGTGACACTTGGGCTACCAAACTTCCCAACTATTATATAATTTTATATTATTTTCTTTAACACTTTGCCTAAAAAATTCGAAATCAAACATAGGGGAACAGCATCTAATTTCAACGTGCCTCTAATGTTGGCAGGTCAGAACTTTGACTTTCAAAAACGAAACTATTGGCACTACGCCCCCCGGGGCATGGCCTTCCTCTAACGTGGGATTTCTGCTCCAGCGCCTCTGACGAGACAGGAGAAACCGGGACCGACGTTTTACTTCACCATCCGATAGAAGCTCAGTGGATAAGGCGGGAATCGAACCCGCGTCTCATAGCATCATCGGGATCGGCAGCCGAAGCCGCTACCCCTGCACCACGAGACCCACACCTTTGACTTTGACTTTCAATTAAAGTTAATTAAAAGCGTTTTCAACTGAAATCGAGTAGTAAATAGCTCAATAAGAAGTGAGCAAGCAAGTTTCTATCAAAAGTTTTGCAAAATTAGTTGTTTAAATAGTGAAAATCAGCAAATTGGATGGAATTAGGAGCGAGTGTTTAACCTGCCAAACATACGAGAATTTCCCCTTAACTTGCTATAACTAACAATCGGCTCAAAAGGCGCCTTTTGTTGTTCCATAAAACATATCAAAATATGTCGAAAATTTTCAGATCTAGAGTTTTTTTTTAAAAGGTTCTATAAGCTTTTATGTTTCATATGTTTATAGAACCTATTTAAAAAAAACTTTAGAAATTTATCGTAAAACGGGGTGACTTTAAAAGGATTGCGATTTTTCCGCAAAGTGAAGAGTACAAATCAAATACGTACGGAATCGTTTGGAATCATACCTTTCTTTAAATTTTAAAAAGTTTAAAAAGTTAGTTAACTGTAGTTAAAAAAATGTTGATAAAAGGCATTATTTCAAACTTCACAATTTTCTCAATGAACATGATTTTGAATCGGAAAACGGAATGTATTTTCGGACTCTTTAGACAATTTTCCACTAGGAAAAGGTAAAATAAGTTTGTAAATTATAAATACCGTCAACTGGGGCGAATCAGGACACATGGGGTGAATTGGGACAGCAGTTTAAACCATGTTTGAGCACAATATTTTGATTTTTCTGATTGGTTTCGATTAGAATAGGCTCAGCTCAGACCATCAAAATGTGTACATCTGTTTCCAAATTCAAAAGCTTTAAGTGCTCTGAAAACTGCTGTCCCTATTCAGACTGTAGTCCCGATTCGCCCCAGATGACGGTAATATGTGTTTGTGAAACACAAACACAAATTGAACAAATTTCATGTAAAATGTAAAAACTTGTGATTCGTGATTCTAATTCAGTATAAAATGCAATTTAAATCGATAATTTTTTAAGCAAAACTAGTTTTAACGAATTTCAGGAAAAATTCTGACTTTTTAATATTTTTACCTGAAATTTATATGTATTTTGTTAAAAAGCTTATAAACTTAGTCAACTAAGTGTATACATTGATTTTTTGTCTTAAAAACTATATCAGTAACTCTAATGATGGTACATTTTAGGTATTGATTTTAGGAATTCAACTGTGATAATTTTTTTTACATAATATTGACCATTGAAGAAATGGTTGCAGTTCTTATTTATATGATTATGTAACATTTTTAGTTTCTGGAACTTGCTAAAAATTATTCTTTCAATATTTGTCAGAAACTAAAATTTTACATGAAACATTTGTTTCATAAGTTTTCATAGAAAATTGTGTGTGTGTGTGTGTGTGCAACCAACCAAACGGGACCACGCGGCCACTTCTTACAAATTGAGTTGTTTCCATGTATTTTTAGATCTTCATTCTATACATGCAAATAACTCGCATAGGCATTTGGAAGGTGTTAGCTCTGCCGAGCTTCGGTGACCCATTTCTACGCTGGCTAGCCGAGCGCGAAGTCCCTCAGCTTTTATCGACAAGCCCCGCCCTGAAGAACGTTTGCACCAATCGGGTTCAAACGTTATTTAGAACTTCCGAACCCTTGTCAAATGGACAAGGACCCAGCGCGTATATAGTTTGATAGTAACAGTATTCCTAATTCCAGGCATCGCTCACCAAGTCGCGATGGCCTAGTGGTTAGCATTTTTGCTTACCAATCCAAAGGACGGGGGATCGAACCCCGACTCAGGCGACGTTGATTTTTCGTTCATGTTCAGAGTTTCAAGATTAATATTTCCTATACTTTCTCGTTGGGAGCAGATGGGAATCGAACCCAGGACCATTCGCTTAGAAAGCGAACACCGTAACCAGTCAGCCACGGCCGCTCCTCATAAGTTTTCATAGAAAATTGAACTGAAAATAATTTGAATGACATAAAAAATAATTACAATTTTTTAAGTTTCTGTTCTAATTTTCGCTACACAGCAAAAAAAACAGTTTAAGTTTAGAAGGTTAAAAATCCACGTAAAGGTGGATAAAGTAAAATATTTTCTTGAATACCAAAAAAAAGTAGGTTTAATTTTTTGTTTTGTTATTGTTCTTTTTTTGTAACCTTCTAAGTAATCGCAAGAAATTTTCCCTGGTGAAATTTAAACAGGATTCCAACATCCGATGGTGGTAGCCCTCTGACTGCCTTTCCCAGTGGTGTGGCACGGAGTTCCCCTTTATGACCGAGCACGAACGGGTTATAAATGTGAAGAAGCACGTACTTTTGAGCTGTAATTGTCCACACCGTCGCTGCTCGGTGACAATTCCTGGGTAAACATCATCCAGGGATGGGCCCCAAGAGCAAACGGGGCACGGAATTGGGTGCAATTTATATGGTAATGTGTTACAGATTTAGCTTGTGGTGGCCCAATTATGCTTTCCGGATGTTTAAGGAATTTATGTGAATTAATTAAGATTCTTTTTAGCACTTTAAAGGAAGAAGAACACTTGGAAATAGTGATTTTCACAACAACAACAAAAAATAACCGTTGTGTGGTCCACTTTGGCAAGTTTTCCACCTCCTGGATATTTTCCCCGAAGTTGTACATTGAAACTTCTTATCCAGTTTCTGCCGAGCGAGTGTTAGAAGTTTTTTAATCAGCAATAAGCCGGAAGACGACTACTGGGTGGCCGGAATTACTACAGCAGTTTTCTGCCACGAAGGTGCAGGAAGCAATCAACTCCCAGGACGCTGCCAACCGAGAAATAGCCCTGACGTGGACGCCGGGGCGACCTTCGGATGCACAGTTTGTCAGTTTTTCTCACGGAAAATAAAAATTTCATTGAAACAGTTTAGAAATAATCTAAAAATTAGCAATAAAATAATGCAAAATTACGTGATTATTCAGGAATTTATAATATTCACAATTTGATGATAAGAAATTCCGGATAGTTGGAGCTAATTTTTCCGTGTTTTAACCGAACTAGATTAAAAAGTTCAAGTGCGAGCAGTGTTGAGTGGGCAAAGTCGTGAGGGAAAATTGAGGAAATGCGACAGAAAAAAGCATTTCTCGAAGTTTTTTTTCCCTTCGTCCGGATAGTATTTATTTAAACTTGTATATTACTGTTGGATGAAGTTGCACGAGTAGTAATTGGAGTGACGGTTGTTTTTAATTGAATTTGAAACGGAAGGGAAGTAAACTGCGTTAGGATTAGTTATAAGAAGGCAGTAATTCATACGTTTGGAGTTGTCAATTCAAGTTAAAACTGTCAATAGAACGACTCCATTTTTATAAAGCTTTAATTTTTGTACTGACAGATATTAAATTATGAAAAATAATTATTTTAACTGTAAATAATCCTTAGAAATATGTTTTAGCTTGCAGTTAAACTTAGTCCAAGGAGCATACAAATAGTTGCAAATTTGAAGCATTCCTAAAGAAACCATTTTACGTCATTGGTTTCTCCAAGCAAATTTTGTTACAATTTTGGGGTGACATTGATAGATTGAAGATTTTGTATCAAAATGAAAAAAAATGATTTAATACGAAGGTAATTGTTAGGAATAATACTGAGCTTGGTAGAGAAGTGTTAACAATATCTCAAGAAATTGTTTCACTAAGGATTAAAAAACTTGAATAGTTGATAAACTAAAATAATTATGCAAATAATGTTAAATATGATATTTGTGTGTAAATCGACTGCATTATCGGCTTTTTTGGAAAAAAAAAATAATGTTGAGACTACAACTTTTAAGTGTTATTGTTACAGAATTTTATAATATCTTCAAATTCAAAGCAAATTGCAGTAGAACAAGTTTCTCAGCAAATGTGGACAATTTTTTATTAATGTAAAACATTGATTTGATGCATCCAAAAAATTATATTTTTATTGAAAAAAGAAATTCCTTGTTAATTTTGATCTTTTTGTTTATTTAACCAAATTTAGATACATTGAATTAAAAGATTTTAACTACTAAGTTAAACTAAATTCAATAAATTATTCAAATATTTGTTTGAAAAAAAATTCCTTGAACTTTTTCATGAATTTGGGGTAATTACTGTAGATAAAGCTTGAATTTCAGTTATTGGAATCCAATCCAATCGTTGTTAGTTCTGAATGAAAAATTGGAAAAAAATGTTTTACGTTTTGAAAACATGAATTAAATATTTAATTTTCAATAAACTAAATCCAAGAATTTTTTATTTTGGTTATTGTTATTGTAAAAATGTTTCAAAAATTTATCTCTTCAAACATTTTGAATAAACTAAGTAGTAAAACATGGAATCTCATCAAATATTATTTTTCATGCAAAAGTAATAAAACAAGTTGATTCGAAATTTCAGTATCATGAACTAAATTATTTAAAATCATATGAAAATATTTTTTGCAAATAAACCAAAAAAGTGCGAAGCACCTAATTTTTAAGCGAAAACTTTAACATCAACAGATGATCCAAAATGTTTCAAAACAATTCACTTTACCAGCAAAAAATATGTCACGCTTGAGCTTGAACATAGCCTACTACCTACTTTGTTTATGTTTACAGCTGATGTGCAGTTGTATTAGTTCAGCACCAAGAGTTTTTTTATTTAAAATAAAATTCTAAATTCAGTTCTGGAGTTTTTTTTTTGGAAAGGTCCAATGAACCAGATTTCCATTTTTTCCCTTTTTGTGTGTTTTTAAAACCGCCTTGAGTCAGGGATATTATAAAACACCCAAAAAGCAAAAACTGAAAATTTGGTTTATTGGACCTTTTCAAAAAAAAACTCCAGAGTTGTCCTAAACTTTTTGCTATTTCCGTTTGCTAATTTAAAAAATAAACAATAAAATTACAAGTACTGGTAAGCTTTCAGTTATTATTCAAAGACTTAATTGCTTATGTTTATAAAAATATTGAGTACTTCCATTTTTGAAGTATTTTTTTTTTTTTTTTGATAATTTATTGTAAAATTTCTGTTTACAATATTTTGATTTAAAAAAAATCATTTAAATTTTTGTTTTTGATGGTTGTTATTTACTTTTTTATAAAAAGTTTTTTTTTTGTTTGAAACCATGCTTTAGCCAAGAAATGGCTATTATTTCTGGAAAATCGGAAAAAATCGGAAATTTGAAAATGGGATTTGAGTTGTCACCCTGAATAAAAACTTAGTTCAACAAACATAAACTGGGATTTTTTCGAATAAACAACATTAATATTCAGTTAGACGTAATCAATTCAACATTTTAAAGCTAATAAGAGTGCCTATTAAAAAAATACCGATTTTAAAGCATTTTTAAAAAATAAATCTTGAGAAATCGGTTTGATCTCTTGTACTAAGCTTGCTGGGATTCCTATCTAGATAGTACTTGACATGGGCATCGATTTGCAAAATAAATTGAAATCCTATCAATTGCTATGCCAGTCCGGTTAACGGCACTCTAATATTTGAAAAATCATAATTTGTTTTTTATAAACATTTATAATTTTTTATCTCCAAAATGAGATGTCCATAAAATAATAGAAATGGTTTCCGACCACTGATTCTTTTAGAATTTGGTTGCATTATCTTCAAAAGGTACGGTGCGATTCAAAAAAGTTTTTCTTAATATTTCTTCAATATTTTACACTAAACAACACAACCTACAAAGCAAAAATAAAACTGTAAACTGGAGTGTTTGGTACGGCATGTCCTTGCATCCTTCCTCCCCTGCCGATTCTGTGAAATGTGATCCGTTTTCAGAATCCTCTCAGCGGATAACACAACACAGTAGGGCTGGCCGCTTTAATTTTTTTAATACATGTTCATGGATGTACCTCAATTATCAATGTTGACAAGAAAATTACTTGGTGCGTCTTATGGTTAGAACTTTCCAGCATGCTTGCAGCGGATTGGCTGCATCTGTGTTACATGAGATTAGATTAGATTAGATTAGATAGAAAAGGTGCCTAGAAGGAATTAAACCTTTCAAGTAAAAATATTAATACAAAAAAACTTCTGCGGGTTTCAGGGAGAATTGTTCTTTAGATTCAGAAAACTTATATATGTACGTGCACTGATTTGGTATTCAACCCCAATTGTTTAAAACTGAAAATAATTAGTTTGATTGCCAAATTTTAAAACGAGCCGCCATTTCCCGATACGCGTAATTGGTGTCAGTCCGTTCCGTTATCCCTAATTCGAAATACACCGACGATAAATCAGCGCCAAGCTCCACAAGTGCCCTTCCTGCCAGTTTGCATGTGAATATTTTAAGCAAAAATTGAAAACACGAAAAAACAACAACCTTGCGTGCTTTTATCGTGAAGGGCCATAAATTTTGCCTGACCTCCAAAAAACCGCAGCTATCCACCCACCAAACAGAGGGAGGGAGGATGCTGGGAGCGGGGGAGCATGTTGCATTTTTCAGACAGCTTTTAAAAAAGTCTCCCCGCAAATAGTTAACCACATGAAAAGCTTTTCTCTCGCAAGCACTCCCCGTCTCTCTGTTGCGGGTGCAACGGCGAAACGGGTGCTTAATTGCTATAAACTCAATTTGAATTTCATTTTCTCATTCGCGCCAGAAATGGAGGATTCGCATAAATTTGCTGATAGTAGTGGCCAATCTGGGGCACCTGTGGGAGGGTTTTTAAAAGTAACTTTTTCCCGTGAAAATCTGCAACAGTAGTCACAATATTCACAGATAATCAGAACTAAGTATTTTCTTAAAATCCACCAACCAACAGTTTAACGGCCAATTTGAATTACGGGAAACTCACCACATCGAATTTGAACTCACCAAAGTTCGCTCACATGCGAGTTAGGTACAATGGAGCATTTCCATTCGAGCAGTTTTTGCTTTTTTCTACAATGTATTTCTTATGGAGCGAACTGTCAAAAACTGCTCGACTGCGGGTGCTCCATTGTTTAAATTGTTTTCACGCACAACATAGAGAAAAAGGAGTTCACAAAAATCGTGAAATTTAACATTCATGAATTTGGGAAGCACGAACAAAGCGTTTAGCGTTTCATGGTACATTTATTGCACTTGGTACCCTTGTTCACGATTTTCGGAACTCATTTTTCTCCGTGTAACGGGGAGTGAATTATGGATTTTCAAATGAAAGTTTTTTTTTAAGATCTGCATCTGTTGATCTATGGAACAACCCTTGAAGTCGAAACTGGAGAACCCACTTTGCTTTGATTGGCGGTGCACGATTTGTGGTGGATTTTTTATAACGAACTGAATCAATCCTAGAAGCTTATTTTAATCTTTCGTTTTTCTATCTGCTTTCCTTTTTTCCAGAACTGACACAGGCTGCCACTAGGATCCAGGCATGCTTCAGGGGACATATGGCCCGAAAAGAGCCGGAAGCCGAAGCCGAAGCGGACAAGAAGGGAGAGGGCGACAAGAAGGAGGTCGACATTGACGATCTGACCAGAAAGGTAATTTGGCGACACGTTTTGATTTTGTTTCCTGTCTTTTGAGCAAGTTTCTACGAAATCGGTCTTTTTTCAGAATTTTTAATTTTTGTATTTTTTAATTCGACTGAAATTTTTTCGGTGCCTTCGGTATGCTCAAAGAAGCCATTTTGCATCATTAGTTTGTCCATATAATTTTCCATACAAATTTGGCAGCTGTCCATACAAATAGGATGTATGAAAATTCAAAAATCTGTATCTTTTGAAGGAATTTTTTGATCGATTTGGTGTCTTCGGCAAAGTTGTAGGTATGGATATGGACTACACTGAAAAAAAATGATACACGGTAAAATTTTTTTATTGTTTATTTAACTTTTTGTCACTAAAACTTGATTTGCAAAAAACACTATTTTTATTTTTTTGTAATTTTTGATATGTTTTTTAGGACATCAAATGCCAACTTTTCAGAAATTTCCAGGTTGTGCAAAAAATCTTTGACTGAGTTATGATTTTTTGAATCAATACCGATTTTTTCAAAAAATCGAAATATTGGTAGAAAAAAAAATTTCAACTTCATTTTTCGATGTAAAATCAAACTTGCAATCAAAATGTACTTCAGTTAAATTTTGATAAAGTGCACCGTTTTCAAGTTAAATCTATTTCTAGGTGACGTTTCTGAAAATAGTCGCAGTTTTTCATTTTTTGTCTAATTAGTGCACATGTTTGCCCACTTTTGAAAATATATTTTTGAAAAACTGAGAAAATTCTCTATATTTTGCTTTATTGAACTTTGTTGATACGACCCTTAGTTGCTGAGATATTGCCATGCAAGTGTTTAAAACCAGGAAAATTGATGTTTTCTAAGTCTCACCCAAACAACTCACCATTTTCTAATGTCGATATCTCAGCAACTAATGGTCCTATTTACAATGTTAAAATATGTAACTAAAGTGAAATTTTCCGATCTTTTCGAAAAAAAATATTTTCAAAAATTTAAAATCAAGACAAACATTTCAAACGGGCCAAACATTCAATATTACGCCCTTTTGAAATGTTTGTCTTGATTTTAAATTTTTGAAAACTTTTTTTTCGAAAAGATCGGAAAATTTCACTTTAGTTACATATATTTGATTTTACATCGAAAAATGAAGTTGAAAAATTGTTGGGACCAATATTTCGATTTTTCAAAAAAAAATCGGTATTGATTCAAAAATTCATAACTCGGTCAAAGATTTTTTGAACTACCTGGAAATTTCTGAAAAGTTGGCATTTGATGTCCTTAAAAACATATCAAAAACTAAAAAAAAATTAAAGTAGTGTTTTTTTACAAATCAAGTTTTAGTGACGAAAAGTTAAATAAAAAATCACTTTTTTTAACGTGTATCATTTTTTTCAGTGTAGTCCATATCCACACCTACAACTTTTCCGAAGACACCAAATTGATCAAAAAATTCCTTCAAAAGTTACAGATTTTCGAATATTAGCGTACCAAGGTGCCATGCAGACTTGTACAGTCATTCCACATATTCGGAAATCGCACAAATTCTGAAAACTTTTGTGATAATTTGTCAATAGCATGCCAAATGCACCTTTTCTGTCTATGTTGCTATTTTTAGGACCTTTATTTGGACATTCACTTGCTATTTCACTAGTAAAAGTAGTACTTTTAAAACAAAAAACTACTTTTCTAGACCATTTTATCCAGAGCAGCAAAATACTGCCTCCAAATTCCCTGTTCCATAATTGTGGGATGTTATTGTGCCTCCCACAATTGTGGAACATCTGAATTTATTTTCTCAAAAAAGTTATACGACCATTCATAAAACATAACTAAGCTTGAGTTTCATTGGTTTCAGTGTGTATATTTATAATTTGTTAGAAAATATGTACTCCTGGAGAGAACCAAAGTTTGTTTACATCCGTAAGAAAAAAAGGGTTCCGAGTTTGTGGATTTCAAGGGTCAATGTATTTCTTTGAAAATTTGATATAAAACATAATAAATTACAGTCGATCATTGCAGTATTCGAAAGATATCAAGAAAAGCTTTCACATGAAGGTAAAAGCAAATCATTATGTTCAATTATCGATTTGCTATGATTTTTTAACATTGGCCGATCTGTAAACTGTTCCGAATATGAGGGATGACTGTATGGGTAAACCAATGACAAAATGGCTTCTTATGTCATAGGGAAGGCCCCCAAAAAGTTGAGCCAAATAAAAAATACAAAAAATAAAAATGGTTAAAATCGGCCGATTTCGTAGAGAATTCCAGCAAAACATTGTAATAGGGCCGAAGCCGAAGTGTAAAATGAAAAATCTAGCGTAATATTTCGAAAGGTCTTATGAAAACTTCAATTCATATAAAAAAATAAGTTTTAACTGAAATATGGATTACTTTATTAAAATTATACTGATTTTATATTAAAATTAGTAAAAATCAGGAAAAAACGACCATGATATTTTTTAAATTAATTTGATCCGTAATGTAACTTAAAACTTTTTCAATTAAATCAAATAAAATGTTACTGACCTAGGTTTTCTCAATTAATTAAAGTCTGATCAAATAAACAATATTCAGTTGAGACTCGATTATCTAAAATTTCGATTATTCGAAGTATTCTTAGAAAATTATGATAATCAAATTATGGATTCAAAAATCGTTTACTTTTCTTAGTATCTCTATTTTAACATCAGTTTCGAGTTCTGCTACCCCTTTTTTGTCAAGTTTTAATGGTTGATTGCCTGATAGATTACCGTTTTCTCAATACATCATCACTGCCATCTTGTATTGAAAATATCAAAATAATTTCAGTAAACTTTTGGTGTCATTTATGAACCCAACGACCCGTAATAAGAGAGTGAAACATTTTTTTTTCTCGTAATTAGATTATTCGAAGTAATTTTTTCCGATGATTTTATGAAAAATTAGTCTGTAAAGTATTAATTTAAAAAAAAAACTAAAAAAACAGTAGCAAACTGTATAAAATTTGCCTGTGTATTTTCTACTTTAACATAATATGTATTTTAGATGCAGGTACAAAACAACATTGTTGTCGATATTGAAGGGACCGTCGAGAGCGGGAGTTATCAAATTATAGAACGAAAAATTTAAGCAATCTATTTGAAAGGACTGAAAAATAAATTGACTTCTGGAGCAATATGTATAGTAAAGGAACTGAAGAGATGTTCTTAGCTTTCATTTCCCTTAATCTTTTTTTATGAATTATAAACGCATTTAACTTAATAATTAAATTAAATAAACAGAAAAAATATAACCGGTTGATATGTTTAAATCTGTTTTTTTTTGTCTTAATCTTGTTCTCTTTAAATTCAAGGTCGCCGAAGAGCTCGACATCGACATGGACGATCCGGAGCTGCACAAGGCGGCTAGCAAAATTCAAGCCTCGTTCCGTGGCCACAAAACCCGCCAGCCGCAGGGCAAGCCGGACGGCAAGTAGACACCCAACACTTGCACGCACCGAGATTAATGCAGCATACATTTAAAATAATAAAATTTTAATAAAAAAATAAAAATGAAAACCTACACAAAACTCTTCATTCATAATTTGATGATGAAATATTTAAACTAAACTTGGAAATGAGTAAAAAACCAACCAACTATTCACCTTTTTGATCGAAATGAAATTTAAACGAGAAAACGGTTCAAGAATTAAGAATTAAAAGAAAAGCAAACAGTACACTTGTTATCATTTTATAACTTTTATCGAAACCTAGTCGTACAGATATACAGTTGAAGAAGAATAATAATGGAAAACATCTCGAACGATAAAAAAAACATTTATGAAACGTAAACTCAACCATTGCGAATGATTCTTATTCTAGCGTACCACTCTTAACGGTAAAAAAATCAGATTAAATTAAATGAAAAACACACACACACACTTTAGAAGTAAAACCACTGCAACCAAAAAAACGACACAAATCGTCGCCGTTAGTACATTCGGGAAATACAGAAGAAAAAAAACAGTTAGACCTCCTTCAGAGGGACAAAAAAACTCACAAACACACAGAAGAAACAACTATAGTAGCTGAAACCATTCGACATGCTCCCAAACAAAATCGGATAGGGCTTACACCAGAACTAAAAGTATTCCTAAAAAAACCCACATCTTTCAAAATTCTGTGAAGTCATTTTTAAAATGCGCCACGTTCCGTGGCCTCCTCACACAACCTACACAAACATAATAGAGCAAACAACACGTGCGCTAGTCGAAATAATGAGAATAATAAAAATGCATAATTACAGTGAGCTTTAAATCCCGATTAAACTAGAATTGAAAAGGGGTTTGTTCTTTCCACGTTGAGAAAATATCACAGCCATACTAAAACATTGTTAAATTGAGCCATTCTCTAGCTTTATTCTTTGGTTGAAACCGAGGTTTTTTCCATACAAACTCTGAAGCTTTTCATACAAAAATGCTATGAAAACGTTCGAAATCTCGTATCAGGAGAAGGATCGATTTGGTGTCTTCAGCAAAGTTAGGGTATTTTTGTCGAATTTGCATGCATTCATTATTTCATTAAAAAATAAATAAAACTGATGAAGTTACATTTACAAACAGTTTTGATTGCGCGTTTGGTAAGCAGTTAGAAAAGGCTTCAAAATTTGCGTTTTTTTTTCTTTCAGGCTTCAAATGAAATTATTTTTCAAAGTAATGTGCCAGTTAAACTTGAGTATTTAATTTCTTCCCTAGCATGAGCTTATCACGCAAAATCTTCAAAGAGATTTTGCCGACACATAATTATTAGTACACCGAAACCCTGATGGTTTGACATTTACATAGAGCTCACACTTACTACCAAATGTTTCGTTTGATAGTAAGTGTGAGTCCCGTGTAATAAGTGAAAGATCGTCACTTTTTAGTTTGACTTTGTCAAACCAACGGGGTACCAGCTAAAAAGTGTCAAACTAATAAGTGACCAACTACCGGAGTTTGATTGTAGTTAATTCATTCTTTCAAACCGTTTCTTTTGCGGCCAGTTAAATTTAGCCAAACTTGAAAAAAATATCACATTCACGACAAAGGTTATATTTCATCCTTCTAGGATCAAAGGTTTGACATTTTTAAAACTATTTTTTAGTTTAGTTCACAAATGATGTTTTATATGATTTTTTGAAACTTCAATCTTAAAAATTACATCTGGAGTTTTTTTTAAAGGTCCAATAAACCAAATTTTCAGTTTTTGCTTTTTGGGTGTTTTTCAATAACCCTGACTCATGGCAGTTTCAAAAACACCCAAAAAGCAAAAACTGGAAATTTGGTTTATTGGACCTTTTTGAAAAAAAAACTCCAGACATAAAGAATTTTGAACATTTCTCCAGGAAATCAGCCTATTTCATGAGATTATAATTTTCAGATTTTTTTTTCATTGACTTTCCGGCGACTTTCATAACACCAAATAACATTATCGAGGTATTTATTTTTTTAAGCGAAGATGGCGTTCGAATGGTGAACGCCCGAAATGTCAAAATCACGCAGTGGTACCAACATTACGGAAAAAGTGTGCCATGGCATGACAGCCACATTTTTTTTCTAATGTTGGTGCTACTGCGCGATTTTGACATTTCGGGCGTTCACCATTCGAACGCCATCTTCGCTTAAAAACCTGGATAGAGATATCTACGCGCGAGAGTGTGTTAGTTTGTAACAAAATTTACACGCAGACATCAATGTATGTAGATAAGTAAGGTAAGGCGGGTTTTCCAGCTGTCAAAATATTTAGTCAGCACGAAACCCGGATTTTATATGGAGATTTTCAGAAAAGTGAAAATTTGACCATTTTCCGGGCAAATTTCACCGGATTTTTTCTGTAGGATGTTAAGCATGCCAAACTAAACCGAAAACACTTTTAAAACAAAAATATTTTTTCAAAAAAAATTCAACTAAACGAGGTTTTCGGTTCAGTTTGGAATGCTTAACAACCCTACAGAAAAAAAACCCGAAGAAATTTGCACGGAAAATGGTCGAAATTTCACTTTTCTGAAAATCTCCTTTTAACATCCGGGTTTCGTGCTAACTATTTTGACAGCTGCAACATATATGTTTATAAGAAGTATTAAAAAAAACTCTAGAAATGTGTTAATGGTTATCCTTGAATCAACAAAAACTGAGCACGCAATACAAAAAAAAACACGATTTATTTGGCTGATCTTTCTGTGCAGTGTCACGAAGTTTGGTCAAATTTGGTTTCCGGAGTCCCGAGTTATAATTGAAAGCAACCGTCCCCTAACATGACAGTTTTAGTGAGTTGCGCGTATCCACCGCCAGATGGCAAGTGGGCCTCGTCGGAGTACGCCCATCAAATACGCAACTCAAAATTTGCATAGGAAACTTTTTTTTCGTGACAGCTTTTGTGGCACGCTCACTTCAACAGTTCTAGACTAATATTTGAACGTGGCGTATCTCTTAACAAGTTTTTAAAGAAAATGATTCCATAATGCTTATTTTGTCGTTTTAAACCAAAACAAGGCAAAAACTATATTTAATTAAACTATTCGCCATTTTCAAAAATTTGGCTAGATAATATCGAAGGCCGCCATCTTAGGCCCACTGGGCCCACAAAACGGGGTACGCTCAGTTTGTATGGGAGCTGTCAACATGCTCCCGGGCTGATTGAAAGCGATTTTTAGAGTGTGTCAAGATGCACGACAAAATCGAAACTTCTGAAGAGTGACAAGAATGCACGAAGTTTTTTCCGGTTTTTTGTTCAATATCTCAAGATTGAAATCGAATTTTGCTCAAAATTTGGCCCAAAATCATCGGAGTGCATAATTGACAAAGGGAGCGCGTGGTCGTAAAAATATTCGGAGTGAAAAGTGTTTTTTTTTTTTTGTGTGCCTTTTGTTTCGCATTTTTGTCGTGTATTGTGTGCTGCGAAGAGATTTGAAACTTGCTCGCGTTATCTAAATTGTAGAAACAGTAAAAATATACTGATAAGTCCAGCCCATAGCACTTATGCTCGGTTGGCACGCGTTCGATTAAAAAACTTTCTAAATCATCACTAATTTATCTTTCCGCAGCCGGCTGCCTAAGATTTAAAAAATTCAACCGATAAACAAAATGCTCATGGTCACATCACTGCCATTCGTGAATCCTGACCTCATACCCATCTACTAACCCCCTCAAAACTCATGTGATACTTTGTCGGAGAAGCAGTCGATTGGGCAGTCTCTATCACTCAAGTATCGGACTAACATTCCCATCCACTTCCCCGTGACTCTACCACTGGTCGTGGCCGGCGCCGGTATTGATCAGCATGATGGGGCCTTTGAGAAGTTGCGAAGCGAGGAAAGATAGCTCCCACTCATCTTCCACGGCTCGTGGATGTAACTTCTGGAGGTCCTGGTCAATAACGGAGTAGCAACTGCGGGTGGGCACCTATGCTTTATGCTTATGCTTATGCTTAAATTTGGCCCAAAATCATTGTGCAACAAGGTAGCATAATGATGACGATTTAATAACAGCAATTCCCCACGGAAACAGCATGGTTCGAAAAAAAAGTTCTCCGATCGGGCTTAATTTTTTTCTGGGGGTTCCTTGGCCGAAATAATTAGACCCGTTAGACCCGTATTTTTTGTTTCGCCATTAGGGGGACCTACGCCGTGTTAGAGTGGTCCGAAAAATGGCAATTTTCGTCGATTTTCGCAAAAACCACTTTTTTCAAAAAAACATATCTCCGCGCCATTTTAGCTGTCTTAGACGCAAAAGAAAGGTGATTAGTTTGGCTATTTAGGAAAAATAGTAAGAAGTTTCAAAAATCTAGCTTATCATATCAAACAATTGTGAAGTTATGTTGTCGATACTCTGAGATACGATTTTTTGAAAATAAAAACTGGGTTTTTCGACGCGCCGCGCGCATAAATGGGAAAATGACGAAAACGGGGAAAAATCGACTTTTTTCACTAAAACTGCGATAACCGCACCGCTTTAACCCTCTAACGCCCAGAGCTTTTTGCTTGTCGTAAAAATAGTAAATGGCTTAGTTTTGGTAAAATAATGCAGGAAATACTTTACTTTGACCCACAAACATCGAATTGAGGCAAAAAAGTAGAATTTGAGGTGGTGCACCAGAGCACCATCAGGAAGATGAGCAACTTTTTTTTTAAACCACAAAATCTCGTTTTCTTCAAATCTATTGGTTTATTTGTTTGAAAACGCTTCGAAATGTCTTAAAACTACTTATTCTTTGCTGTAAAACCATAGTATCTGAAGTATTAACTACAAATTCTAAAATCTCTGCATTTTCAGGTTTCTTTGATTGGCTCATTCAAAACCCACAAACAACCATTTTCATGAAAAATGAGGAAAATAATAAAACTATCGGTCTATTAACAATGTTTCGTCTTGTTTATGAATAGTCAAAACGTTTATAAACTTTTGTTTTGATAAAAATAAGCTTTTTCTGTAATTTAGAAAAAAGTGCTCCTGAATATTTAGTTGCTCATATGCCTAGGTGGTGCTCTGGTGCACCAAATGAAAAAGGTTGAAAAACACAGAAAACCGGTCCAAACTCACAATGTTATTCATAGAGGTTCTTGTCCAAGGTTCAAATGATAGCAAAACATTTTTTGTTTCATAAAATTTTGTGTTTGTTAATTTTTACGGGCTTTCGAAAACAGGTTTTATTTATTTCCCTAAAATTGGCCCATTTTTGTTCACATTTCACAGTGTAATTTTGCTTGTGCTTAACCAAATTTAATGAAATTTGGGGAGATGTTAGTATACATTCTACTTGAACACCTGCAACTTAAAGCACCATGAAAAGTTGTGTCAGTTCAGAGATATTTGAGTTCAAAGTTTTGGTGCTCTGGAGTAACCATGGGCGGGAGAGGGCTAACATCTCCCCAAATTTCATTAAATTTGGTTAAGCACAAGCAAAATTACACTGTGAAATGTGAACAAAAATGGGCCAATTTTAGGGAAATAAATAAAACCTGTTTTCGAAAGCCCGTAAAAATTAACAAACACAAAATTTTATGAAACAAAAAATGTTTTGCTATCATTTGAACCTTGGACAAGAACCTCTATGAATAACATTGTGAGTTTGGACCGGTTTTCTGTGTTTTTCAACCTTTTTCATTTGGTGCACCAGAGCACCACCTAGGCATATGAGCAACTAAATATTCAGGAGCACTTTTTTCTAAATTACAGAAAAAGCTTATTTTTATCAAAACAAAAGTTTATAAACGTTTTGACTATTCATAAACAAGACGAAACATTGTTAATAGACCGATAGTTTTATTATTTTCCTCATTTTTCATGAAAATGGTTGTTTGTGGGTTTTGAATGAGCCAATCAAAGAAACCTGAAAATGCAGAGATTTTAGAATTTGTAGTTAATACTTCAGATACTATGGTTTTACAGCAAAGAATAAGTAGTTTTTAAGACATTTCGAAGCGTTTTCAAACAAATAAACCAATAGATTTGAAGAAAACGAGATTTTGTGGTTTAAAAAAAAAGTTGCTCATCTTCCTGATGGTGCTCTGGTGCACCACCTCAAATTCTACTTTTTTGCCTCAATTCGATGTTTGTGGGTCAAAGTAAAGTATTTCCTGCATTATTTTACCAAAACTAAGCCATTTACTATTTTTACGACAAGCAAAAAGCTCTGGGCGTTAGAGGGTTAGTATACATTCTACTTGAACACCTGCAACTTAAAGCACCATGAAAAGTTGTGTCAGTTCAGAGATATTTGAGTTCAAAGTTTTGGTGCTCTGGAGTAACCATGGGCGGTGTAGTGAGCTACGCGGGATTTCGGAGTGGATTCAGAAGAGGTCTGCTTGGTTTCGTAGTCGAGAGTAAACTGTTTTATTCCAGCATGTCAGTGTTGCCATACTATCTGGACTTGTGACGTATATTAAATGGTGTGGTTCCAATGTGGCATATAAAAGGTGCGATAGTTTTCAATGTACAATACTACATTCCTCCCTTAGTTTAAGAAGAGTTAAGACTAGAAGTAATGTCAGATTTAATAATGCAAAGTTGGTCCTAGTTATTTATAAGCTTAAATTTGAAGTTTGAAACTGTCGTACTTCTTGCGCGTTTAAAACAAATTATTGATTTCGTAATCATCGAAGTGTGCTGGACGTTTCATAGCCCGTCGCGGTCGTAGTTCAACGTTATTGCTAGGGGTTGAGGTGTGACTGTTCCCCGTCATCGGATGGTTGATCCTCAGCTCCTTCTAGTTGTCCTTCTGCGTCCGTCGTCTGATCGAGACCTGATGTAAATAAACAACCCTTATTAAAATATACATTTAAAATACCAATTGTTACCCTCCGATATCACCTATGGGAATCTTTTTCAAGTGAGAGACATTCCTTTGATAAATCCTTCCTGTGTCTCGAGACTTCACTGTTAAGCTTGATCCCGTCTTACCAATGATTGTCAGTTCTTCTGGGTCAAAAGCGGTCGACAACTTGTTCTCCTTATGAACCCGTTTGGCCACAACGGTGTCCCCGACCTCCAACTCGCTTGCTCTGGCTTGGCGGCGTTTATCCGTGTACTCAGCTCCCTTAAGTTTCTTCTCCGCGTCTCGATCGATGATCTCTTCCAAGATCTTGTGCCCTTTTGTTACTAATCCCGGCAGTTTATCCTTCAGAACACGCCCGAACATTAGAGTCGAAGGTGGTGCTCCCGTTGTTGAGTGAGGAGTTGAGTTGTGCATGAGCGTGAACATCCGGAGATCCCACTGCCAATCCGAGCCGTCCGTTTCCTGGCTGATTTTCAGTCTTTTCACTATATTCCGGTTCATGCGTTCCACCTCACCATTGGCCTGTGGCCAATACGGGGTGGTCTTTCGGTGGTCGATTCCAAATTGACTGCAGAATCTCTGTAACTCGGAGCTTATGAACTGTGGTCCGTTGTCGGTCTTCAGGGATTCTGGGAAACCAAAGCGACAGAATGTTTCATGCAACGCACGAACCGTTTGCGCTGCTGTTATCTGCTTCATTACAATTATCTCGGTAAACCGACTAAAATAGTCTACAATCACCAGCAGATTATGTCCTGATGGCAAAGGGCCAAGGAAGTCCGCGGCGAGGTCGGCCCAGGGACGGTCCGGCATCTTCGTTGTTTGCAGGGGTTCTGGTGGGTTTTGTCCAGAAACGAGTGTACAACACTTGCATTGCTTGACGTACTTCTCAACATCTTTGTCTAGACGAGGCCACCACACCTTCAATCGCAGCCGCCTTTTCATGACTTCGATCCCAGGGTGTGACTCGTGTGCTATCTGCAGGGTTCGTGATCGAAGGCTTTCGGGAATAACTAAGCGATCGCCTCGTAGCAACAGATTCCCAACTCTGCATAGTTCCGTGTAGAACGGTTTAAACTCCCTGGTATCGCCCGTCCAGACACCTTCCTCCAAACTGCGAAAGACATCCTGAATAACTTCATCCTTGGCTGATCCTTGTTCCACCTCCTGCAACGTGACGGCGTCTGGAACCACCGTGATCACTACTTGATAGATGCAGGCTTCCGTTGCAACATCAAACTCCGTCGCCTTCGAAGTTGCCAGTCTGGAGATGGCATCCGCCAAGTTTTCCGGTCCCGGTTTGTACTCCACCTCGTATCGATAGCACTAGAGTCGCAAAACCCACCTTTCGATCCTTGCACATGGTTTAGCTCGTTCTTTGAATAGGAATAAAAGTGGCTTGCAATCCGTGATCAACTTGAAGTGAGTCCCCAACAAGTAAAGTTGAAATTTATCCACTGCCCACACAAGTCCTAAGGCTTCTCGCTCGGTTTGACAGTACTTCCGTTCTAGGTCCGTTAGTGTTTTGCTGGCGAATGAAATGATCCTCGTGTTGCTGTACTTGTCGTGCTGCAAAAGCACCGCTCCCAATCCTGTTGGACTCGCATCCGCAATCACCGTACAGCGATCCCTTGGGTCGTAATATCCCAGGTAGTCAGTGTTACTGACTGCTTGTTTAATCTCCTCGAAACTGCGTTGGCATTGTTCACTCCAGACAAATTTCTCTCCTGAACGAAGTAGGGTTCTGAGGCTTTCCGTCTTGTCAGCGAGACTCGGTATGAAGCGACCGACATAAGTCACCAGCCCTAGAAAACTGCGCAGTTCTGAAACATTTTGAGGCTCCCGAAATGATTGAATCGCCGCCACCCGGCTTTCCTTCGGTTTTATTCCTTCATCCGACAGCTCGTAACCCAGAAATTCCAAACATGTTGCGTTGAATATGCATTTTTCCTTGTTGAGGAGGATTCCGTACGACGCCAAGCGAAGTAAGAGCTTTTCAAGTCTCTCGTCATGTTCTTCTTGTGTACTTCCGGTCACCAGTAAGTCATCCAAATAGACTACTACCCCCTCCAATCCTGCAATGATCGATTCCATCACTTTTTGGAACAGCTCAGGGGCGCATGAAATCCCAAACATAAGTCTTTTATATCTAGAGAAAATTAAAAAAAATGTTTCAATTAAAATACTTTATTTACTGTAACTTTAAATCAAACGTTATGTTCCATTTACCGAAACAATCCTTGCTTCGTTATGAACGTAGTAATCTCCCTCGATCGTACGGAAATCTCGACTTGATGGTAGGCTTCTCTGATGTCCAACTTTGAAAACTTCTTTGCTCCGTTTATCCCCGCAAATAGTTCTTCGACTATCGGGAACGGATGTGTCTCTCTGAGAACAGCCTGATTCGCACGTCGCATGTCCACACACAAGCGGATTTCTCCAGAGTCCTTGAGAATCGGAACCAGCGGTGAAACCCAGGCCGATGGTCCGTTCACTCGTTCGATGATGTCCTGTTCTAGCAGACTGTTCAGTTTCTGTGCAATCTTGTCTTCAAGAGCAAACGGGACCCGCCGGTAGTGTTGTTGCACAGGAAGTATGTTGTTGTTGATCGGGATTTCCACTACGACTCCCTTAATCTTCGGGAACGCCGCCATCTGCTCTCTTACCGCACCAACGTTGAACCCAATTTTCAACACCTTCAGCCGCTTGGCCGTCTCGTCTCCCAGCAAGCATTGGCCACCGTCTCTTGCGACGTAGAACACCGCTTCCGTCTGCTGGCCGTCAGCTTCGATCACAGCTGTGAACATTCCGAGCATTTCCAGCGTTTTTTCGGAACCGTATGCCTTGAACGCTCGATCTGTGTACCTCCGGAATCCAACTTCAGCTCCCGACTTCTGTAACAGCTCCCAAGTGGCCAGGTCAATTAAGTTTGCTGCAGCTCCCGAGTCGATCGCCATAGGAATTTCAACTCCGCCGACCTTGAAACGAAAAACGTTCTGGCCCATGACAAAACAGATATCGTCCGTTTCGCGCTTAGGATTGTGAGCCGCCTCGCTCTCTTCCACCATCCGAATTTTCTTTGGCAACATCCCGCCTTCCTGTGGTCTCTTTGTGCACCACTTCGCAAAGTGTCCAATGCGCTTGCACTGTACACATTGGGCTTCTTTCGCTGGACAGTTTGCGCTCTCCTTAAGGTGCCCTCGCCGCCCACACGCAAAACACATCCGGTTATCCGCGTCTTTCTGCTGGTAAGCGTACTGCTGCTGCGACCTTGCCGGTGGACCAGGCAACGTCCTGTTTGGCCTAAACACCGCCCTTTTATCGGTTTCGCCTGATCCATCCCTAAAATAGTTGAACATTTAATATAAACTTACTTTTCTTTTATCCCGATTGTCTATTCCTGCGACGTTAAAACCTTATTCGTATGACAGTTTATAATTAATTTCACCCTAACAAGACAAAAAAAAACAAATATGACTCTCGGTCACGTTAAAGACATTCTTAAATCCGGCTCTCGGCCCATTTCTTTTTGTTGACTAAAGAAATCCTTGAATCCGGCGCTCGGCCCTTTTCAAATAAGCAATCATTCCTTGAATTAGGCACTTGACACGATTCATTTTCTTTTAGTAACTAGTTGAATCCGGTACTCGACCCTTTTCTAACGCAGCATCGTAGATATTTATGCATCCGGCCCTGGGCCCTTCTTGACTTAATTATTAATTTTCTTGAATCCAGCTCGCGGCTCATTTCATTTGATTATGTAGCCAAATTCCTTTAACCCGGAACTCCGCGTATCACTTCCATTCAGTAAAAAAAAATTTTGAATCTGGTTCTCGACCGTTTCAAATATATTACCCCAATTTCACTTGAATCCGGCACTCGGCCCATTTCATTTGCATTGACTTCTTTTTTTTTTACTTTTCGTCGACTCTCAAATCCAGTGCTCGACCATTTTAAAGAAAATTTTAATAGTCAAATCATCTTCACTGTGATAATGCACTCTACACATTACTTTCACTTTCAGTAAACTCTTGAGTAAACTTCTTGATTTCGGCGTTTGGCCCTTTTGTTTTTGTTTGCTGTCCGTTTTCAATCGTTTTCCTTTTTTTAGTACATTTTAGTACACACCATCTGTCATTCTATTTTGTGCTTACCAATACCTTGAAGTACACTAAACTCCAGGTTGATCACACGCACACTACAACTGTTGATGTGCTCACTAATACATAAATGCGATTTCCGGTCATCTCTTGCTGCGGGAGCCATTTTTCAATACTCCAATCGGTATTCCTTTTGAAAATTGAGAATTTTTTTATCACGATTTTTAACACTTAAGGCAAACTTAAGGTACTACTCATTTTGCTTCCTTTCAGGATCCACACTCGAAACTCTCTTGTCATTCTGACCCCGACAAGGAAAATCTTAGCCGCCATTTTTTTCCCCACATAATAGCGATTGCTTGGCTCAAATTTCTTTACCCTAACTCTATTTTTTTCCTCGGTAATCTTTTCTACGCCACAGGACAGACTCCATCAACTTTTTTCACCTTTCTTTCGATCAGACTCCAATACTTACTTTCCCTTTTCTTCACAAAGCAATTTGCGTCCGCACGTAAAACTTTCTTTTTCCGAACTAGTCCTCGTACTCGTCGCCAAATGTAGTGAGCTACGCGGGATTTCGGAGTGGATTCAGAAGAGGTCTGCTTGGTTTCGTAGTCGAGAGTAAACTGTTTTATTCCAGCATGTCAGTGTTGCCATACTATCTGGACTTGTGACGTATATTAAATGGTGTGGTTCCAATGTGGCATATAAAAGGTGCGATAGTTTTCAATGTACAATACTACAGGCGGGAGAGGGTTAAACACGTGCAATGAAATTTCATTGCACGTGGTTTGGTCTAGAGAGCCTGGGGCTTATTAGAGAACGGACATCTCAAACCAAAAGTACCAATCGAAGCAAGAGAACTGTCAAACGGAGGTACCAATCGAGCAAAATTCTTTGTCTTATGCTCGATTGGTACCTCCGTTTGACAGTTCTCGTGCTTCGATTGGTACTTTTGGTTTGAGATGTCCGTTCTCTAATAAGCTCCAGGCTCTCTAGTTTGGCCAGGTCAGATAAAAATCCGTACAAATCAAAAACCTTGAAATTTTCAAAAACTCAATTTTCACTGATAGAATATTTTAATTTATACAGATTCTGATTCAGGCCAGCAAAAAGCAACTTTCTACGTATAAATCTCCGATGAGGTTAATATCTTGTTTTATATTTTGCTAAAGCCCGCTTGAGCCACGCCGTGTATTTTCCCTTTCCCTTTCATATTTTGTTTTAGCGTGCAGCACTTTCACCAAAGTGAAACATTTCGCTGTGGTGAAAAAAGAGATTCCTGTCTGACAGTTTTGAAACGCGCGCGAAATTCCAGAAAAAAGGAATTGAATTTTTGAGGAATCAGCTAAACTCGCAATCAAAACAGTGGTTTATGTGAAACAAAATTAAATTAAATTTTAATTTTCAAAATTCTCCAAACATGGCCACAGCAGAGCAGAAACTCTTGATGCAGATGATCCGGAAGTTGGGGCTGGCCGAGAACGAACAGCTGGTTCCGTAAGTTGGATCATCCAGATCGTCAGGGGAACTCAGTGCACTGAACTAGTACCAAATTGATATCTTACAGCAAATCCACCGAGCTTCAGCGCCTGCTCGAGCTCAAATCCTCCGGCGGTGCCACCAACCTGGGCGACTACGCCAAGGCCACCATCTGCATCGACTTGGCGTCCGCCCTGCTGGGCCTCCCGTTCGACACGGAAACCGCGCTCAAGCTGTCCGGCCTGCGGAAGACCGCGTACGCCAACGCGAAGCGAACGCTCGAGAAGCTGCTGGACATCAACAAGATCGTCGGCATCGCGGAGATTTGCGTCGCGCTAGGGCTGAGTCAGGTGCAGCGCGAGGCCACCACGCTGCTGGAGGCTTACAAACGGTTCGCCGGCGGTGGCAGCGCGCAGGAGATTGATTTCACCCACCCGCAGTACGCCACGATGGCCGTGTTTCAGGCGTGCAAGCGGCAGAAGGTGAAGCCGCCGAAGACGAAGCTGGCTGGGTTTAGCCACTTGAAGCCGGCCCAGTGGACGCTGCTGGAGAAGAACTGGGAAAAGTTCTTGGCGAGTGCGGCGGCGTCCGAGCTGAGTGCCAAGTCGAAGCAAAGTGGGAAGGCGATGGAGGTTGACGCGGGGGAGGAAGTTGTGGTTGAGAAACGGACTGCGGGCACCGGGTTGAAGCACGGGTTGGGGGTGGATAAAATTGAACCGTACGTTAGCTGGAAGAAGCGAATGCTCGAGAAGGCCTACCGGGAGTTGAAGGTGATGGAGCTGAAGGCGCTAGAGCAGGTGCGGTAAAAAGGGGAGGGATTTTGGGTTTTAAAATCGTTTAGTTGCCATAGGATACGTTATACTCCACTTTACACCATCAATTTAGCTAGTAAGAGTGTTTGTTTTTTTTACAGCGGAAATAATTTGCTAGGCTTTTCCTAATAAATTGATTCTCAACATTTAAGATTATACAATTTTTCTTATATTTACTGAAAGAAACACAAACCAAAGTTCGCTTCAAAGCTTTATTTTAAACGTTTTATTTGCTTTCTCTTTTTCTTAAGGTAAATTCATCAAGGTTTGGATACGCGCGACATTTTTTTCTCGCAGAGCGCTCTAACATGGAATAATGTTTCTGTTTAAAACCTAAATTGCCCAAGACACACAATACAAATAGAGATGGTTGTTGGCGGGTGAGAAATTGTTCTCGCGCAAAAAGGAACCGGGGTTTTGCTTGCAGTGCAGATTCTCTGTGGGGGGATGTTCGAATTTCAAGCAGCTTCACTCCTCGGCATCGGCAAACTTGTCCTCGTCTAAAAGTTGAAAATTATTTAGAAAACAACTCATATCTTCTGCCAAAATTACAAAATCTCACCATCCAGCTGCAAATTCCTCATCTCGTCCACCTCCTGCAGATCCTCCTCCTCCGCTTCCATGTAGTCCTCGTCCTCGCTGACCGTGCCCGGGTCCGGATTGAGGGCCTGGCACTCGCGCATCGCGCTGTAGATCTGGTCCACGATGGCGGGCGCCGACGGCAGCAGCCACATTTCCGTCATCTCGTTCTCCGACCCGTCCGACTCGTGACCCTCGTCGGCGTCGTCCTCTTCCTCGCCACCACCGTTCTGTTGCTCCCCATCGCCTCCCGGTCCCACTCCGTTGCCGTTGTTCTGGGGTCGGCCCTCGTAAAAGCCCGGCCAGACCAGGTTGATGTCCAGCATCAGGTAGATGCACTTGTCCGGGTTGGACGACACGGCCTGGACGCCGACGCGTGGCCACGGAATAGCAATGCTGCTGTTGCGTTCCTCGCACGTCCAAATAAGAGAGCTTTCCGTTAAATGCAGTTCCCCCGACGGGCCAATCAAGCTATCCCCGATCTTGACCTTGACGTCCTCGGCCGAGTAGACGATGCCGTCGACCGGCGCGTAAGCTTCACCGATGGTGACCATTGTTTGGGCGCGGGCGGCGAGCGTCTGCAAAACAAACGATTTCATTCAACAAAATCAGAACAAATCGATCATCCCGAACAGTCTCACCTAATTTATCTGCCAAGTTATAAACGAATTCACAATTTTTCCCGGCGAAAATCAACTTTTAAAGTTGGAGAGAAAAATGCCGCACCAAAATCGCGTTGTTTTGTTATGTTGATGCACGCCGCGCCGCGCTGCTATCAAAACACTTGCGTTTGACGTTTGCGAATTTTGACATTTGCATTTTTGCAAACCGCGGTTGCGCGAGGGGTCCACCGATTTGTGGGATGAAATATTTCCAAGTGATGTCGGTATAAGCTTTTTTTTAACCAACACGTAAATCCAAAACTGCTCGTTTTGGGTTAAATTGTTTTTAATTCAATTTACGCACACTTTAAACAACTCGCTTCTGAATGAAAATCATTAAATTTCCGTTAAAACCGAATTTGATTTTGGCTAACTGCGGTAAATTTTCTTGAAGTAATTCGTTGGCGTCGAACTGTCAAAAATGGATCGCGATGGATACATTTCTACCACAGTTTTTTGTGTGATCAATGTGGTTAATGTATGTAGTAATATTTGTGTTAATCCTTTAACCTAGCCTTTAACCATTCCATAAATTGAGTATGGGCTCAAACATTACTTGTTTGAAAAAAGGGTGAAGGTTAAAAACAATAGACAGTATTTAAAAGAAAATATATTATATATAAACCATCGGGGTTTGATGGTTTGACACCAACTGTTGTAACTTTTTACACGGACAGCCCGTTGTAACTTTTTACACGGTTTGACACCCCTTTTACACGGAGTTCACACCTTGGTTCACACACACTATCAAACGTTTGTTTTGATAGTGTGCGTGAGCGCCGTGTAAAAAGTGACAGTTCGTCACTTTTTAGTTTGACTTTGACCAACCAACGGGGTACAAGCTAAAAAAGTATCAAACGAAAAAGTTACCAACCACCGGGGGTTGAGTGTATTTAAAAATCAAGAATAACATAATAAAAATGAGAAGCTGGATGTAAATAGAGATAAAAAACAAGCTTTGATTATAGTTATGATAATTTATAGGACAGATAAAGAATTCTGGAGTTTTTTTTATTTTTTGTTTGAAAAGGTCCAATAAACTCAATTTTATTTTTTTGCTTTTTGGGTGTTTTTTAATACCCTTGACTCAAGGTTGTTTCAAAAACACCCAAAAAGCAAAAACTAGACATTTGGTTTATTGAACCTTTTAAAAAAAAGCTCCAGAATTATTCAAATAAATAAATTCAAAAAAGATTAAGCAAATGATAAATAGACTTGATATTAGTAGTACATTAAGGAAAAGTATATTTTTAAGGAAAAAACAAAGTTTGTTACAGCAGTATCAATTGGTACAAAAAGAGTGGAAAAGCTTTGAGAGATAAGAGAATCACATGTAAGTAAAATCAAAATCAAATGATGGATATAAAATAGAAGAATCAGTGAAGAATTGGGAATCAGAAGAGCAAAATAAAAATAGGAGATAGGTGGTAGCTGAGAATGAAGAGAAGAGAAACCCCGTTGTGCGATGTTTCAGGTACATCCACAGCAGTTGACTCAACATACTGCGAATCAAAATAATACCGTCTACAATCACAAATTACTTCCCTTTCCCACATTGTCGCGCCCCTTTCTTTTAGCCGTCTCGACTCTGACCCGCGGTGGTCAAAGGTTTACGAGTTGTTTCCACAGGCCACCAATATTCTTGTAAATTTACATTTATTATCATGTACCAGAAGGTATCATGTTAAATGATGTATATTTACATTAGGTTCATTGGAAATTTACATTTACATTAGTTTAGTTTTTACATTAAATCAAATCAACTAATTCTGATTGGCCAATGGGAAAGAGAAGCTCGACTTCCATGCTCAAAGTTTCCATTAGATTCATGATTTAACTTAGATTTAGATTTACATCAGAGTAATTTCCATGACACTATTTTTTTGTTTGTTTTATTATAGATACTTTACACCATTGTGCATTCATCTCTTCAAGGTGGATAGTGGAAGAGGAAAGATTACAGAGTTTTAAATCACTTGGCTGGCTATATTTCAATCATTGTTACCATGACTTTTTTCTAACGATTTCTGTCGATGTTTCAAATATTTAGCGGAAAATTTTGATCATAAATTACCAAGTTCTTCAATTTTATCTTCGTCCTCTTCATCCAGGGATTCAACAGTTATCTCATAACACTTATTTCTATAATATTTTGCTTTTATGACATCTTCGTCTTCTTCATCTGTTGTTTCTTCTTCAGCCATCTGTCTTCGTTTTGTTGTTAATTCGTCATCCGCGTCCAAATATGCTTGTAAGCACTTCCGGGTTTTGCGAGTGTGCTTAAAAAGCACGGTCTCGAATCCATCGTTGGCTTCTTCGTCAATTTCACTGGTTTGCATTGCATTTTGGTCTGATTTACTGTTGTTGCTCGGTTGTTGCTATTACTGCTGCTTGGCTCAGGTTCAATCGGTTGTGTACTGCTTTTTTGGTTCACCTTTTTACTTGAATCTGCACATTTTTAGTTCTTTGCTTTGAGTTTGCAAAGCGATTTTTTGCCTATCCAGGTTTTCAAGCGAAGATGGCGTTCGAATGGTGAACGTCCGAAATGTCAAAATCGAAAAAATATGGCTGTCATGCCATGGCACATTTTTTTCGTAATGTTGGTACCACTGCGTGATTTTGACATTTCGGGCGTTCACCTTTCGAACGCCATTTTCGCTTAAAAACCTGGATAATCGTCACTGCTGCAGCAGCATTGTTTACAGTGATTGATTTCGGCGTTGGCTGTTTAAGCAACATCCGCAGGGTCCGAACGCCATTTGGGATTCCTGGGAAGAAGTTAATCCAGCGGTCGTTGGTGATGGTCAAAATTTCGCCGTATTTACTCATCACTTTTACTACTTCGTCATAAACCGGCTCCGTGGCCTAATGGTTGCGGCTTCTGCCTCGAAAGCAGAAGGAACAGGGATCAAATCCCAGTCGGTTCCCTTGAAATTTAGAATCAGGAAATGAACTTTGAATATGAACAAAAAAACCTATAAGAATCAGGTGGGATTCGAACTCACACCTTTGGATTGATGGTCAGGGACGCTAACCAGTCGGCCTTGATGGAGTTAATGTTCTAGAACTGAATTGATCCGTAGTGGCGAAACAATGTCACAAGGTATAACATATCAAACCATTATATAACTACTAACACCGTCTCAAAACAGCCCAGGGCCATCTCATATACTCATGAACTGGACGAGGGAGTCGTGGATTGCCTGGCCCGAGTCATCTGCATTACCGATCTATGTCTGTACAATTTCAGAAGAAATAGTAGAGCTGTCAAGTAGGAGCTTTTCTGTCAAGAAGGACCGCGAGGTTAATTTTTTAAAATTGATTTCAAAATCCATTTTAAACTCTTTGTGGTCATACAAAGGGGCATTTTACTCAGAAAAATAAGCTTTATTGCTGTAAACAATAATATCAGCAATCAAGTTTTTTTGGTTTACTTGAAGGACTACGAGAAATTTTTTTACAAGCTTTGGGCTTGGTTGTGTTTGGAGTTGACAAGTTTATGATTCTGGGTCGATATTTATGTACGTGAAAGTGAGCCTAGAAGGCGTAATGAAAAGCACGATTTTTCAAGTAATTTCATAACCTTTTCTCAGTGAGAAATCCAAAATCAAAGGGGTAATGCCTTCTCAAAAACACGATACAGTATTTGGAATATTTTTACAGTGATGAAAATTGTACGTGACGTGACAAAATGATTTCTTCGGACTAATAGATCGACCGTTTAAATGAACTTTCGGATAGATTAACAACACGAGACCGCTCGTTTAATTCCTACGAAATTTACTGTTTCTCGTGAAATACAATTGTGCTAACAAAAAATATATAATAGGTAGCGGGTACATATCTCAATCGAGTAAGTGTGACAAAGGATTTGATCAAAAAAGGAAATAAATCATGCATTAAGTAAGTGTAGTTGAATTGCAAAACGAAAAATAGAGGCGATTTCACAAGAAAAATAATAGTAAAAAATATATAAGTGTGAATTAAACAGGAAAAGATAACCTTTCACTTGCAAGTAATGTATATTTCCTACTTTAAAAATTGATCCATTCTTTAGTATATATTCTGCGCAGACTGTTCTGAATAATTTTTCCTCTTGCTGCTCTCTTCCATTTATTTTTCTCTCCCTCTCTTTAGTGTGCACCTTTCGTTTCGCGAGCACTGCTTCCGTTTCCGTTTTTAACTTGATCCGCAATTTTCCCACATTATTTACACATTACTAGAAACGCGCACGCCAAACTTCTTCTTCCTTATTTCTCGCATGCCAAACTGGACAATTTGGTGCCAATTGTAATTTCCCTTTCCTTGACGTGCTGAAAGCTGCACAACTGTATAAATATCGGTACAGCCTCTGAAGCAGTACTAGTAAACCGGTCTATGTTTTAGGATATTTTGTTTGTTTTTTTTTTTTTTTTGGGCTTGCTTTTTATTCATTTTTCTTGTGTGTTCAACAACGTAAGATAGCATACAAATTGTCTCAAAGGTGCGAATTTCCCCCATCATCGAATCGATCAACTGAGTAAAATTTAGGAAGATACTTGCTCTGTTTTTTTGCTTTTTTTTTACTTTTCAATAATTGGTTTTGGAATTTAACGTTGCTCTATATCGGTAAAGGTAAAAACTAAGAAATATGTATGTGAAAAGAGTTAGGTTATCTCTGCTTCCTCTTCACAATGTTTGTTTTCTTGTTTCTGTATATTATTAGTGTTAAATTTTAATATTCTTACTATACGCACGATCGCATCGCTCGCTTCTCTTCCCTCGATTTTTAGTATGCTTACTGTTTTTTTTTTTTAAACTGGTCTCCTAATTGTATGTATGTAATTGTTACCTATTTCAAAAAAAGAGTTTATTTTCCCTTAAAAACTGCCAACTGGTTAATGTATCGTGTCAATAGATTTGCGTACGTAATTTTCTTTTTGCCTTTCAATAGCGGCTGTGTGTGTGGGTGTAAAGAATGGTTGATTCGGCTAGAGGAAAGAGTTTTCCGCGGGCTAACGCGACGCACTGCTCAACGTGTCTGCGTGTGTGTTGTTGTTTTCTTTCTGTTTGTAATCTTGCACATCTGGGGCACCGGTGACGGCGCTTAGCCCTCCCGTTTGATATTCGTGGGGGTCTCTGCGAGGCCCTTCACTTTCAGTCTATCGGCGGTTTTCAAGAACGTGGGCAGCTGCTCCTGGGATACGTTCACCTCGCCGGCGTACATAAACTCCAGGATCGCCTGCAGGTGGCTGTACGAGACGTCCTTCAGGATGATGATCGGGTGCTTCGAGGGGTTTTCCTGGTTTGAGGAAATCGAAATTTTTAGACGCTTACTAGGCAAGCGGCTTCGAACTTAACATTATACCACATAACACAACATTCCTGTCTACCACGGCTTTAGATATAATCTGGTCACTTTTTGTTTTGTGTTACACCACCGTAATGATGGGGATTCTTAAGCCCATCAAAACGTAACAATCTGCAGTTCCATGTTTCGAGTTTCCAATCAATGTCCTTTGCACTAAACGTTACGCCCCATTTTTCTCAAACCTCAGCAAACGTCGATCCCTTATAAAACACGTCCGGATATTTTTTTTCCAGAAGCAGGTTTTAGTAAGGTTGACAAATACTAAGAGTATAAAAGTTAGGCTAATGGGCGCAAAGTTTCATTGATACTTTGTTGAGTCCGGCTGCAGTTTGATACACGAAGATTGCTCTCTTTCCTATCACGCCACACTCATGCACTGCCATGGGATCCCTTCTTGTAGACTTCGTCAGACTTTATAGATGTAGCAGACCTCACTGAAACTAAATTAAAAAAAAATCAAACCAAAACTCACCTCCAGCAGTGACTTGAAGTACGGGCTGCAGGCCGACAGGACCATTTTGTGTGCTTTGCACGTTTGTCCTTCGCAGGCCAGTGTAACCTAAAACGAAAGCATCCAACGTCATTAGCCAATCCGCAAACAAATAAACAAACAACCCCGACACTCACATCGGTGAAGCTCTTCTCGTTGCGTAGATGCCGGAACGAGGTCACCATGTTGGTCTGAAAGTCATTCCACTTGAGGAAGTACTGCTGCTGGTCGGCCATTGTCGTGCTGGATTGCTGCTGCTGGATCCGAAAGGGGACGCGTCAAACGATGCTGCGGTCAGCTAGAACGGGGCGGCTCAAGGCAGTAGGAAAGATCGGTGATCGGTTTCCGAGCTGACGGGAAAACCAGGAAAGAAAACCAAGGGAAAACCAAAAAATAAAAGAAAACCTGCAATTAAAAGAAGACAAATGGGTTTCTAGTTTGGTGAGAGAGAAGGGGTTTTGGGGCAACCGATGTCGCAGACGGAATTGAGAGCCCATTTTGCGCTCCCCACACCATTCTCGCCGTTTAGGCAACCTGAATACGAAAGTTGTTTGCAGCAGAACTATCATCGATACGCGAAACACAAAATAGCCAAAGAAAATGACCCCAAAATGGAGAACTTAATTATGACCCAAGCGCCACCAAGCGGACCCTCACCACTGCTTGCGGCGGTCTCTGCCGTACCCAATCGCCAAGAAAGCCCCCGGAGATCGGCCAACCAAACTGAAGAAGACACCGCAAATCTAATTTTCCAATGAAGGAGCCGACACATTCACCCAAGAGAAGACGAGAGCCGCAAACTCTTTCGCTTGCTGTTTTGTTGGTTGCATTCGTCAGCTTCTATCCGCTCTCTCGCGATGTTATTCCCAAAACCGCTCGCAGTTTACCTTTTTCCTTCGCGCGATATGAGTATTTCGCTCAGCAATCATCCGTTCTTGAACGACGACGACGACGACGAGTCAATGCAATATCACTCTCTGATGAACGGGGTTCGTCGTGGTCTTCTTCAATGTGCCTTCACCACCGAAACTCCCACTGAGTGTTTCTTCTGCTGGCTGGCGATGCAGACTTGGCAAATAAAGTCAGCGCAAGAAGAGATAGAGCGGGAGAAGAGTTGGTTCTCACTCTCTTTTGCTTTTTTCTTTTGTTTATGATGGGAGCAGAAGCGAAATGGTCTCTGTTGAGGTATTGTGTAATGTATTTTTTTTTTTTTTTCGCTGATGCCTTCTACGACGACGGCAATCCATCGCCGAATTGGGGGCCGGGTTGCCAGTTTGAGTCACAGATATCTTTTTTGGAGGTATCGTAGCTTCAGCTTTTCAGTATGTTTTAGGTTAGTCTCTTTTCTAACTTTTGAAGATTAGATCATGCCTCTTCTTTTGTTTCACAAACCATCTGAACTTTTCACGGTTTGGTCATACCATACCACACCAATCAGCATAGCACACCAGGTACCCGTGCTGTAGCACGGGTATATGGCTGCTACTCTCCAATTTCCCAGGTTACAGATTTTCCGGACATCACCAATCACTTGATCTCCCCACCGTGCGCGCGGTTTCCCTGCTCTCCTGCCTGTTCCGTCAGCTGGTCGGCGCGGTCAAAAAGCAGTCCGACAGGCTGGCTCTCGTCCATTCGGGCGACATGGCCGACCCACCTGAGCCTCTAGATCTTCGCGTTTCTTCAAGAGGCGCGTGCAGTTCGTGGTTCATGCGTCGTCGCCACACACCGTCAGATATCTGCACTCCACCGTAGATCGTAGCACCTTCCGTTCGAAAACTCCAAGGGCACGTTCATCCTTCTGCCGCATCGTCCAGGTCTCGTGGCCATGGAGGACTACCAGTCTAAGTGTTTTGTACATTGTCAGCTTCGTGCGGCGTTGCACTCGATCCGATGTGAGGGTCTTCCGTAATCCAAAGTAGGCACGATTCCCAGCAAAAACACGAGTCCAGGTCTCTTTGCTGGTGTCGTCGTCGGCGGTTACCAGCGATTCCAAGTACACGAACTCGCTCACCTCCTCCAACTCATCACCATCGACAGTTCGAGGAGTTGGGGCGTTAGAACTTGTTACACTTTACAGACCTCGGGAAACCTAAGGTTCTTATGATTTCATAGAAGGCAAAAACACCGGTGATGATGCTTCTCCCAATTCCGCTTCTGCAGTTGTTGTTCGATGATACTGCTACGTCCGGGTTTGGACCTGAAGGAATCATGATTTTGCAGTAAGTTGCCTTTCAACCTTCCAAAGTAGTCCTGAATTTGAATTTCTGACGTTCTGAACTCTGTGGGCGTTCACTGGAGTTCGGCTTAACAGCCAATGTTTTGACGATGATCTTTGGGCTCTATCGGGACGTGCTTTTCAAGTACATATCTAAAGTGCTTCGTCATGATGGTTATTCTTGTAGCATTTACACTGCACCTTTCCAGAATCTGCACCACTGGGCTTTTCAAGATCTTGCATGTTTCCGGAAATCCTCGTTGTGTTGCGTCGGCTAGACATAACTTATTGCACTGAGGTTCGTTCGAGTGTCAGAATTGGAATGGGGACAAATTCTTGATGAGAGTGCTAGGTTGCTTCGATTGCTGCTTGCTAGTTCAGGGAAGTACAACATTAACATCCAAAAACTGAATTATGAACATGAAACAAGTGAAGAACATCCGAACCACACCAAACCAGTTCCGTCCGCTCCTACTTTGTCGGATTACTTGCAACACTGCAACTTCACCAGCGGTAATAAAACGAAAACAAATACAACAACAGCCGAAAGCCATCCATAGGCAGCAACAACAACAGCCAACACACCTCAACTCAACGCGTATGATGAAATCCAACCAATATCGCCAAGGTCTAGCGACTTTCCATAAACTGCTGTGTTGCACTCCCCTGTACTTGGACTTCTTTATCAATGTTTCAAAACCTAACAGGTGAAGACTACCAACAAAAATATCGCAGCAAACCGGCAGCATCCGGAAGTTTGTGTGTCTATCCCTTCTGGAGGACTTTCATGCGACCATCACAGCAAGCGCAGAGAAACGGGAACATTCTCCATTTTCCTTCTGCTATGATGGCCTTTCGGTGGATCTATCTTCCCTCTCGCTCGCTCCAACGCACCGAGAGACTCCGGATGACGATGACTGTCAAACACTTGACGACGACGACCGCAGAAGCTTCCTCCTCCAACTTGGGAGAACCCGTGTCCGCAATTCCTCCTCCTCCACGTCATGGCCAACCTGGTTCCTCTACCGAAACGCGACCAGCGACCAAGGCCTGCTGCCCGACGACCTCCATCGAAGCAATCCGCGAAAGAAAAAGGTAAACAACGGAATGGCCACCAATCCGGTCCGATTCCGCTGGAACCCGGTTCCTACCTCTAGCGGACGTGGTGGCGGACGTCTCGGCGGGAATTTTGCACCGTTTTTCCGTGGGTTTACGGGTCACACTGGAATTCTTTCTTCTCGGCAAGCGAAAAAAAGCGAAACGCGCGACGAGACGAGACACACTTTCAGACGGACGACGGAACGATGTGTGTGCAATTGCTCTCGCTCTCCCCTGCTTTGCCAGGCCACAATGGAAACGCGCGATGTGGTGAGAGAGAGAGTGCGGAATAGTTTCTCTTCGTCGAGGTTTTGTTGTTTGGCATTCGGGGAGAGAACGCGAGAGCGGGGAGAGAGTTCAAATTTGCTCACAAAAAATGTTGAAACAAAATTTCGGTAATTTTTGAAAAGGGTCCAAACATTGCTATTCATATTTTAAAAATAAAAATAAATTTCAGAATGTTGAAGCATCAAAGATAAATAATTTAAAAAATAAAAAAAAAGATATTTCAGTTTTTCTAGTCTGTTTCTTGTTTCATGCCTAGATTCAGATTTTTTAAATTCATTTTTACATAAAGTCATGCAAGCGGCGCTAGACGTAAACGCGATGCACTTTGATTTTTTTGAGATTATGGTGTTAAGAATCGGGAGAGACAAGTAAAAAGAGAGGGAGAGAGAGAAAGAGCGAGAGTACGAGAAAAATGCAAACGCCTCCACGCAAAATTATCGATGAAATGGGGGTAGGAAACTAGATTTACACGCTCATTTGATGTAATTGATTTGGAGTGTTTGCAAAAAAATTACACAGCGATTTAAAATTATAGATCACAGAAAATTAAAAGAAAGTTAATTTTCAAAAGTGAAAATTGTGGAGTTTTTTTAAAGTTCCTATGAAAATATGAAAGACAATAGCTTATATCTGGGATGGGATAAACACAGAGAAAAAAACCTATTGTCAAACTAAACCACTTTCAACATGGCCGCTTCTGTCAACCTAAACCAGTCCTTTCTTATGAGGAGAAAGTGAGAAGTATTGTAATTTGAGTTGAAAAAAATAAAACAATTTTAAATCAATTTCACAAATAATTGTAAATTGCATTAATAGATTGATTAAAATATTTTCAATTGGGTACTAAAGCCCTATGTCAATTTTTATGTACAACGTTAAAAAACACGATTAAAAACCATTTCTGATCACTTTTTTTTTTCATTTTAATGCAATTTTTTTTTTTTTTTGACAAGACAAAATTTTTTCGATGGATTAACTATGGTCCCGCTTGGAACGAGTTGTCAAGTAGGAGCTTTTCTGTCAAGAAGGACCGCGAGATTAATTTTTCAAAATTGATTTAAAAATCCATTTTAAACTCTTTGTGGTCGTACAAAGGGTCATTGTACTCAGAAAAATAAGTTTTATCGCTGTAAACAATAATATCAGCAATCTAAGCTTCATTTTAGGACCTAATTAAAAGGATTTTATTTCTATCGTACACAGAATGTCGACTTATCAACATTTTTGTTTTAAAAACGTTACTTAAACGTTACCTTAGGTGGTTGGCGCCTTCCTCACATTGAAAGGGTGCTATCCAAAATGCAAAATAACACTTAAGTGATTATAACTTTTGATAGGGTTGTCAGATCTTCAATGTTTTGGACGCGTTGGAAAGGTCTTTTGAATACCTATCCAACGATAGGTCGCATGAGAGATCCGGACAGCATTTTCATCAAAATATCTGAGATCAGGCCTCGAAAAAGTGCGTAAATAACACTTAAGTGCTTATAACTTTTGATAGGGTTGTCAGATCTTCAATGTTTTGGACGCGTTGGAAGGTCTAAATACCTAAATACCTTTCTGAAAATGTATAGCATGACTGATTTTCTTACAAAACCCACCCTTTTTACAATCTTCCGGACTTTTGTTAAAAACGTTTTTTTAGCATAACTTTTGAAGTACTTAACTAAACTGCATAATTTTTAATAGCGACTTATGGGACCCCAAGACGGATCGAATGACGCCAAAACGGACAAAATCGGTTCAGCCAATGTCGAGATAATCGAGTGACAAATTTTTGATCAACATTTCACCACACACACAGACATTTGCTCAGAATTTGATTCTGAATCGATAGGTATACTAATGATTTAATGACTGATACTCATCGAAACTTTGTTTGATTTTGAGCTTCTCTACTGACACGAAATTCGAAAAGTTTATTGATTTTCTTCAATAAAGTGAATCCAACTCACCTTCTCATCAATACCAATTTTCCCGTTTCCTCCTTCGTTCCAATGATTCTCCTAATGTTGCTAACCGGAACCCTCCTTTCGAATGAGCGTGCTTTAGCATCCGTCGTAGAGAGCTGATTATAAAGAGACCGTCCTTTGCGCGCCTCCTCAAAATCCACCGGTTGCTTCCGGCCCACAATCCGACGGTCTGAGTTTCGTCATCGTTCCAGTGATTGGCCTAGATCATCGGCGTGGTATTGGCACCAGTGACGGTCAGTACGACAGCAACAGCCGCAGGCAGATCGGCTTCCACACGCCTGAATGGCCGGAATCGGCTGTTGTCAAACGAACGGGGTCACTTTTTAGTTTGACACCCCTTTTACACGGAGTTCACACACACTACCAAACGTTTGTTTTAACAGTGTTCGTGAGCGCCGTGTAAAAAGTGACAGTTCGTCACTTTTTAGTTTGACTTTGACCAACCAACGGGGTACAAACTAAAAAAAGGTCAAACGAAAAAGTGACCAACCACCAGGGGTTGCGTCGGTGTCTTCTTGGTGGCCTCCAGCAGAGTAGTCTGCTCCTTCTCCGGGTCATGGTAATAAAATGGATTGAGCACGAGTTTTCGCCTTGTTTCGATTTGAAACGACAGAATAAGCAGTCTGGAATCATTTTCTTAAAAAAACTTGTTTTAATGGGCGGACTTCGACGAGGCCCACTGGCCACCTGGCGGTGAATACGCGCAACTCTCGAAAGCCTTATCTTATTGTAATAAGATGTGAAAGCAGACAAAAATCAGAATACTCATGAGCGCAATCTGTCAAAGTTGTTGCGCCACAGGCTTATGTACACGCTAACGTCAACCCACTACATTTTTGTTCGGCGCAACAGTTTTTTGAGCAACACAAGTGATGCACACTTCAGTTTGGTGATGCGCCTGCTGCGCGAATGAATAATAAACTTTCTGCACGCAAAGCCGACATTAGTCTTTTAAGACTTAAAATTAGGCTTTATCGAACCTAACCGTGTTAAGTCTTTTTAAGCCTAATGATGGGTTAGTCTTTAAAAGACTAGTTTCGTTTTAGTACGAAAAAGCCTAAATTTTAGGCTTTATGTTATCGTCAAAAAGCCTAAATTTTAGTCTTTTTCGAGAATGCGAGGGGATCAGAGCGGACATAATCCAAGATGGCGGAACTTGATTAAGACTTATTTTTAGGCTTAAAAAGACTTATTTATAGGTTTAAAAGACTAATATTTAGGCTTTTGCAGGAAATGGGAGCGGTCAAAGCGGACAAAATCCAAGATGGCGGAACTTGATTAAGACTTATTTTTAGGCTTAAAAAGACTTATTTATAGGTTTAAAAGACTAATATTTAGGCTTTTGCAGGAAATGGGAGCGGTCAAAGCGGACAAAATCCAAGATGGCGGAACTTGATTAAGACTTATTTTTAGGCTTAAAAAGACTTATTTATAGGTTTAAAAGACTAATATTTAGGCTTTTGCAGGAAATGGGAGCGGTCAAAGCGGACAAAATCCAAGATGGCGGAACTTGATTAAGACTTATTTTTAGGCTTAAAAAGACTTATTTATAGGTTTAAAAGACTAATATTTAGGCTTTTGCAGGAAATGGGAGCGGTCAAAGCGGACAAAATCCAAGATGGCGGAACTTGATTAAGACTTATTTTTAGGCTTAAAAAGACTTATTTATAGGTTTAAAAGACTAATATTTAGGCTTTTGCAGGAAATGGGAGCGGTCAAAGCGGACAAAATCCAAGATGGCGGAACTTGATTAAGACTTATTTTTAGGCTTAAAAAGACTTATTTATAGGTTTAAAAGACTAATATTTAGGCTTTTGCAGGAAATGGGAGCGGTCAAAGCGGACAAAATCCAAGATGGCGGAACTTGATTAAGACTTATTTTAGGCCTAAAAAGACTTATTTATAGGTTTAAAAGACTAATATTTAGGCTTTTGCAGGAAATGGGAGCGGTCAAAGCGGACAAAATCCAAGATGGCGGAACTTGATTAAGACTTATTTTTAGGCTTAAAAAGACTTAATAATAGGTTTAAAGACTAATTTTTAGGCTTTTGCAGGAAATGGGAGCGATCAAAGCGGACAAAATCCAAGGTGACGGAATACTTATTTTATGTCTGAAAAGCCTAGGGGATAAAAATAGCAGGAATAAACAGTAGAAAATAAAATATTGTTATATATTATTTAAATATATATATAAATGTTTTTATTCGGAAATTCGGTAGTTTCGGAATACGACAGATTCACGGATGTGTTCAGCTTTAACCTGAAAATAAAAAAATCAATATTTTGAAGATGAGTTGCGAGAGTTTGATAGTTATTTAAAAATTGGGTGATTTCATTTAAGAGTTTATCTCAGAACTGAATTTGCGTAGTTAGGCAAGTTCGATTTTTAAGAAATTTTTAGAATTTGAGAATTTAAAAATTTAAGAATTTAAGAATTTAAGAATTTAAGAATTTAAGAATTTAAGAATTTAAGAATTTAAGAATTTAAGAATTTAAGAATTTAAGAATTTAAGAATTTAAGAATTTAAGAATTTAAGAATTTAAGAATTTAAGAATTTAAGAATTTAAGAATTTAAGAATTTAAGAATTTAAGAATTTAAGAATTTAAGAATTTAAGAATTTAAGAATTTAAGAATTTAAGAATTTAAGAATTTAAGAATTTAAGAATTTTAGAATTTTAGAATTTTAGAATTTTAGAATTTTAGAATTTTAGAATTTTAGAATTTTAGAATTTTTAAATTTTTGAATTTTTGAATTTATGAATTTTTGAATTCAAAAATTCAAAAATTCAAAAAATCATAAATTCAAAAATTCAAAAATTTAAAAATTCTAAAATTCTGAATTTTTGAATTTTTGAATTTATTAAATTTTTTGAATTTTTGAATTTTTGAATTTTTGAATTTTTGGATTTTTGAATTTTTGAATTTTTGAATTTTTGAATTTTTGAATTTTTGAATTTTGAAATTTTGAAATTTTTGAATTTTTGAACACACACACACACACACACACACACACACACACACACACACACAAACACATACATACGGAGTAGCAAACACGCAAATTTTCAAAATTTCGCTCATAAACACACACACACACACCACTTATTCACTAACACAAACACAACCACAACCTCCATAATTTTCGCTCATAAACACACACACACACACCACTTATTCACTAACATAAACACAACCACCACCACCATAATTTTCACCGCCACCGTCGGTTGTCCACTCCCGCTTCGTTGTCCTTTTTCGCTTCCACTTTGGATTTCAATCCCCGGCGGATTCATTCCGCGATTTTCTGTCCACACGTCCATTTTCTGTCCACACGTCCATTTTCTGTCCACACGTCCATTTTCTGTCCACACGTCCACGCCGTCCACAAAAAAAAATTGCTTCCCTCCTGCATCCGCAAAAAAACACGCCTTCCCGTCTTCCTCCACCGTACCGAGAACCAGAATTTGGGAACCCGGTAAACAGCAGACATTTCGTTCGTCCGCCGTCTCACTCCGGCCGAACCTTCCGGCAGGAAAAACACAAAAACTTACCTGCAAACCGGCCAAAATCCTGCCTCTTTCCGACGAACAGCAACCACCACCGGCAACTTCAACTTTTTCTGATTTGACATGGGGAGCGTTCTTTTATTACGTAACGCAGTAGGGGGTGGGGTCGGAGGCCGTGTTACGCTCCATACAAAATTTTAAAAATTTGTATGGAAATTTTGTTACGAGGGGGGGGGGAGGGGGTCTAAAAGTCCGATTTTTCGCGTTACGTAATAAAAGAACGCTCCCATGTCAAATCGTGAACCAAAGTTTATAGTACAGAAAAGCCTTAAATTTAGTCTTTTTCTAAGTTTTGCACTAAGTTCTAAAAAAAGCCTAAAATTTAGGCCCAAAAAAAGACTAATTTTTAGGCTTTTTTCTGACAATACTGACCGAACTTCAAAAAAGGCTAAAAATAAGTCTTTAAAGACTAATGCCGGTTTTCCGTGTGTGCAGTTGCACTTCAGAATGTTTAACTCAATGTTGCACTCACACTTTTAATGTCTCGATAAAGCGTAATTTTTATCTTTAGAGTCAAATTTGGTTTCCTACCCCTCGACCAAACTTCAGCGTGCATGCTTCATCGACAAAATCGCAAAAGTGCATTCGACGTCGTCCCTGTCAAAACTGACAACAAAGTGCATTCTGACGCAAAGTGCACTTTCGTGTCCCGGCGCAGACCCAAAAAAGTCTGATCTGAAAATTTTTATTTCGCGGATTTGGTCAACCAGAAAGGTAATACTTGCTGTTGCGCTTGGGTTTTCGTTTCCTTACGTAGTTCGATTGATGTTCTAGCTTGGGAACGTGAAGCTTGAACGTCTGTGCTTCATTTAACTTGCCAACGAAGTGTTCACCGGGTCGACCAAATGGAGCCACTGCTGGACGATTTGCGGAATGTCGGGTACGAGGGTCCGTTTTTGGAGACCAACTACGCCTCGACGGCGATCGGGGGTGGTGCCCAGAGTGGCGAGTTCCAGGATGTGGTCATTTATCTGACCGATGAGATCCGGGTGCTGGGGAAGTTGGACGAGAAGATTTCGAGGAGTGAGGATGCGAGCACTTTTGTGCTGGAGTTGTCCGGGTTTTTGAAGGAGCTGACTTGTCCGTACGCTGCGTTGACTTCCGGGCACGTTTCGGATCGATTGCAGACGTACGATTCGAAGGTGATTCTGCTGGACTATCTGGTTAACGAGCTGATGGCGATGAAGATGATTGAGGCGTTGAAACCGAAGGAGAAATCGAACGTGATTACGTTGTTCGAATCACCGACGGCGGCCGCGCTAAAGGACATTTCGATTACGCTGGGGCTGGGCAAACCACCGAACAATATCCCGGCCAAGGTGCTGTTTGAGAAGATTAACGTCAAACTGGACGAAACGATCCGGACGGCGGGCGAGAAGCGACTCAGCACTCCGCTGTTCGCTCCCGGCAAGAATCTCTCCAACGAGCAGTGGAACCGGCTGGACAAGCTGCAGAAAGATTTGGACACGGAGTACGATCTGCGGCGCAAGATGCTGCTCACCCGGCTGGACGTCACCATCCAGAGCTTCAAATGGTCGACCCGGGTCAAGGGCAAGGAGGGTCAAATGTCCGAGCGGTACGCCGAGAAGCGGAAGCTGCTGGACTCCCTGCAAACGGGGGGTCGCGATACGGATCTGCCGGCGCTGCTTGGCGCGCGCGAAACTTTGGCCATCATCGAGAAGACGAGCAGCGCGTCGGTGCGTCGCAACACCAAGAGCAAGATCCAGCGGCACATTATCGGGCGCGTTCCCGATCGCGGAGGACGCGCGTACGAGCACAACCCGCCGCCGCTGGAGATGCCCTCGTGGCAGACGCAACGTGCCACTGGAGGGGGAGGCGGAGGCGGCGGACGGGGTGGATTTGGCGGTGGAAGGGTAAGATCTTCTTGAAGCTCTTCAAATATTATTTATAATAACATAAAAAATTGCCATTTATTGCTAACCAAAGGACTCAGCAGTAAGACCAACTACTTGAATCAATCCCTTAAAAATTACGTTCTAATTTAAATTTGTTTCCTTCAGGGGGGTGGCCACCGTGGAGGCGGATCTGTCGGATACCAAGGAGGTCATCAGCAGCAAGGCGGTTACCAACCGCAGCAAAGCTACCAAGGAGGAAATCAAGGCAACCAGGGCGGCGGCGGCGGCGGTTATCGTGGAGGTCACGGCGGCGGAAGCCGCGTCCAGGGAGGTTGGTCGCAACCGCAGAAAGGTAATTTTACAAACTTTAAAAAATTTCGAGAATCACCCGGCTCAAAACCGACTCAATTGCAGACTACAACCAGAGCTACAGCAGCAACAGTAGCAGCAGCGGGTACAGTACCGGTTCCGGCCGGGGCGGCGGCTACTCGAGCAGTGATCAGTACAGCAATAGTTCGGGCGGGTCGAGTCATCGTGGCGGTGGTTACGGCGGTGGCGGAGATTATCACAACCAGCAGCAGCAGCAATACAACCGCAACAATAGCTATGACGGTGGGAATCGTGGCGGTAATCGGGATCACGATAACGATTACAATCGTGGCGGAAGTGGTGGTGGTGGTGGCCGGTCCAACTACAACCGAGGAGGGCGTCGCTAAACAGGGGCGGGCGATTCCATCACCTTTCCAGGTATGTTTGTGTGTGCGTGCGTTGCATTTGAGATTGTTCCTTAAAAAAAGAGATCTGCTTAATACTTTGAAACGTGTCTCGATAAAGTATGCGGCAAATTTTAAATATAGTCGCATGAAGTGGTTTAATAGTAGAAAGGCGTGCCTGATTGTGCGCGTTCTTTTTTATTTAAGTTCTCATAAAGTAGAATAAAAATGCATTAGGAACAGTCACATTCGGCTAGAGAAAATTCTATGATATCCGAACTCCCTCTGATTGAATCGATACTTAATTTACTTATTTGAGACGAACTGACTCAATATTACACTCAGAAAAAAGTACTGGCAAAATCCATAAGAACGTCTTATGACCTTTCGACATCAGGATTTTATTCGGATGTCATAAGATTTTCTTATGGCTGGGAGGGGAAATTTGACAAAGCCGTCACTTAAGATTTCCATTGAGCTATCTTATGATATTGGTACGAAGATTTTTTGACTTCAACAATTATTTTATTATGGATATCAGTGTTCTTCATAGAGCAATCTTATGATATTTGTAAGAAGTTTTTTGTGACTTTAATAATTATGTTATTATGGATATCATTGTTTATTATTATTGTTTTATACTGGCATACATATTAAATTAAGATCTAGATTTGATTGGAAAACTGTGAAGGCCAAAGTTCTCCAGAACGATGCTCTCTGATCCGTTTTCATCACCGGTCCCCGAAGAGTCGCGCCAAGGCAGGTTCACTTGGGTTCTTTACTTTCCCGAATTTCTCAGATTCCGAACCAGATCTAGCCGGCGGCCACGAGATCTGTGCCCTTGGCGGTCAAAGAACGGCGATCCGGGACGTGCAAGAGCCTCGCGTCTCGATCGGCAGAATTGTTTTCCGGGAAGAGCTCGTCGCGTCACTCTCGCTTAAGCTCGGGATTTATTCCACCGGATCGGTCTGTGGAGTGAAATTTAGGTTAAATTCTGGTTCAATTTCAAACATGTGTACTTACGTTAGATTTTGCGAGTCCGCTTTGGCCGGGGGCACAAGATGCCGTCCTTGCCGGAGCCTCCAACTGGCGTCTAGATCGGTGAAATGGCGCTCTGGGATGGGCTCGTCGCTTCGTTTTCACGATTGATTTGGACCGAGCATACGGAATCGGCTTCGATTGTGAAATTGAAGTCAAGGTCCTGTGAATGTAATGAAGTAATAGTTATATGCCATAAAGAATTAAAAAGCAATAACTTACGTTACGGGTCCTCTACTTGGAAACAACTTGCAACAAGTTTGCTCTTCCGACGCCATTTTAAAGTTTGGGTGAAATAAAATTGTCTTAAGCTATTTTCACACTGCTGACATTTGTAAATAGCGAATGTCCAAGCTATAAAATCCAGAGGAAAATCTTATGAACTTTGTTGCCAGTTCTTATAAAAAAACAACAACATGGCATTGGTCGAACAGCATTGGAAAATCTTATGTAAAGCATGCGCTGATTCGATCTGATATCATAAGCTTTGCTATTGCTTTCATTAGCTTAATTATGAATTTCGTGAGGGCCTCAATGGACACAGCTGGGACCTCGTTCATAAGACTTAACTTATGATATTAATAGGAGCTTTTTTCTCAGTGTAATTATTTAAAGGTTATAAGGGACCATCCATAAACCACGTGGAAAAAGTTTTGAAATCTCAGAAGTAATTAAAATAATTTTAACTGCGGTTAAAATTGTATCGATAAATGTCAAAAAAGCCAAAAAAAAAATATCAACTCGCTTTATTAAAATTATTTTTTCTTCTGCAATCAAAGTTTTTAATGATTTTTTTACTCGCATTTTATTCGCAAAAAAAAGATTAAATTATTTTTGTGTGTTTTCATCAATAATGTTAATCAAATTCATGTTCTTTTCAATTTTTTGCTGCCAAGATGGCGGTCAGTCATCAGGCCAAGGATTGATACCTAAGAGCATGCAATGCCACTGATCTTGTTGCGTGCTCTTCGGTTGACGTCCAGATAAGGAACATCCTGGAAAGAGCGCAACTAACTACATCCGTAGTTCTGTTAGATCATCCGAATTATCTTGATCAGAACAGGATAGCTCTGGTTCCTTGCAAGTGTCCTATTTTCTTACCTCCACGTTGGCTTGGTTTAGTCGTCATGATGATAAAGTCGCCATCAATTTCTTTTCACTTTCGCCAACGATTTAAAGGCGCTTAAGGTATAAAATTTCTTCCAACTACCGGCAACATGTTCTTTTGCCCATTAGTTAGTCACTCACTTGAAAAATATTCCCGAAACATGTAAATAATTAGCAAGCGCCATCAAAAAAACAAACGCGTTAAGTCTTTTGACGTTTAATTTTTACTACCAATTCCAATCGAAAGCTGAAGAAAACCGAGCGAGAAGCGAAGGCAAATAAAGAACAAAGAGTGGCCACCAACACCACCAACATGCTGGTGCAGCGCCTGTTAGAGTAAGCCAGTGATGCCGGGGAATTTTCTCTATAAATGCTACTTTTCGTGAGTGTTTGCTTGAAATTTCATCAATTTTGGCAGCACTAAGCAGACCCAAAAGAGCGCTAGAAGAAAAAAAAAGAACTAAGCTGAACATAGAAAAATGGGCGTGGCCCAATGCATTCGACTGATTAGAATGCATCTTGGAAATATTTTTTTTTAAATTCTTCTAATAGGAATAACATAACTATTATTAAAAGTGAAAACAAACAGAAATGTTCACAAATAGTTGCTCTACTCGTTGGTGTACTTGGTTTTAGTAAATTTCAAGGAACACTCCAGATTATCCAGCATCATTCAAACACGACCGCTTATTAGGCTTAAAATGGGTATATTTCCCCTATCTTCTGTTTTTATTTTGCTCTACTGATCTGTCACTTCTTCACTGTTCAATATCCATCATTTGATTTTGATTTTACTAACTCTTGATTCTCGTATCTCTCAAAGCTTTTCCACCCTTTTTTTTACCAATTGATACTGCTGTAAAAAACTTTGTTTTTTTTTTCCTTAAAAATATACTTTTCCTTAATGTACGTTCGGTAACTGGGCGCTCGATAACTAGGCCGTAGCCCAGTTAAAAAGCAGACAAACGTCAAAAAACTAAAACAAACCAAAATGGAAAATGAACGAAGGGTAAAAATCATATTCAATAAATAAAAAAAACTTTTTTCAAACATTTATTTGATTTTAAGTTACAATTAAAGAAAAGAATAGAAAGCATTGTAAATAAATTTGAGTTACTTTTATTTTTATACTTCATCTGGAAAATATTATGCATCGGTGGTCCCCTCGTTTTTTTTTTGTTCAGCCCAGTTAACGAGCAACATTCGGTGACTGGGCTACGTTCTCAGCCCAGTTACCGAACAACTACTGTACTAGTAATATCAAGTCTATTTATCATTTGCCTAATCTTTTTGGATTTTATTGCAAATTTATTTATTTGAATAATTCTTTATCTGTCCTATAAATTATCATTACTATAATCTGAGCTGCTTTTTTATCTCTATTTATTAACTATTTTCTAATTTTATATCTACTACATTCAGCTTCTCATTTTTATTCTTTAAAATACAATCATCATTTTCTTATTCTGTCTATTATTTTCAATCTTCACCCTTTTTTCAAACAAGTGAGGGTTGAGCCCTTACTCAATTTAAGGAATGATTAAGGGATTAACACAAATATTTATATTGTACTTTCAGGGTTGTTACGGGAGAGTCGAAAAAAAATCCGCGCCAGATCCGCGCCGACCTATAATCCGAAACCGCGCAAAATCCGCGACATATAAAAAAATATCGCGACCAACATTGAAGATATTTAATTTTTTTATGAAGAAAAACTAATTCAGAAAGTATTTGATAAAAAACTCGTTTTATGTTTAAAGGCTCCAAACGAATGAAAGCAATAAATCCATTTATAAAAATACCAAGGCAAGGGTCATGAAAAAAAATCTTCAAAATAGAAAATACAATACTTGAAAACCTAAAATTTAAGCTCAAAAATAAATCAAAATCTAATATTTTAATATGATAAAAATTTTAATTTCGAAAGCCCAAAAGAATCAAAATCTAGTAATTTTCATACAGTTTTTAATCCAAAATTCTCGCCTCAATTTCACTCCGAAAGGAATTTAATTTCCGATATTTAAAATATTTTTTTCTCATAATTTCAAAATCTTTAACATAAAATATGACTTAAAAATTGTGGCATTCAAGAATTTAAGAATTTCAGAATTTAAAATATAAGGAGTTAGAGAATTTAAGTATTTAAGAATTTAAGATTTTAAGATTTTAAGAATTTAAGAATTTAAGAATTTAAGAATTTAAGAATTTAAGAATTTAAGAATTTTAGAATTTAAGAATTTAAGAATTTATGAATTTAAGAATTTAAGAATTTAAGCATTTAAGAATTTAAGAGTTTAGAATGTTCGGATTTTTTTTTATTTTCGCCAAGAATGTTTAAATTTTGAAAAAAAAATATTTCTACCGATTAAATTCCATCTAAAATTCTAAAGTGGAGGCCAGCTTCTGTTACGTCCTATCAAGCTCATATTTGGCGCCCACCAGAACAAGCCCCAATAATAGTTTTTGTTACACATTCTAATGTCGGGAAAAGTTTGTAGTATTTGATTTACCACATGAAAAATTGAACAAATCCAGTATAAAATTAAAAATAAATAAGGTTAAAAATCATTACTCAAAACTCAAATGAAATTAAATATTCAGAGCCGGAGATGTTAAGAAATGACAAGAAACATATAAAAAAAAAATTTCTACATAATCTTCATCTTCATTTTTCGACGTTTCGTACTAAAACAATACAAACAAACAGTTTCAGAAGAAAATTCAATTAATAAAAAATACGAAATTCATGCACCCAAAAGAAAAAACAATTTTCGTTATTCCTGATAATATTTTTCTTAATAACTTGAAAGTAATGCTATTTCTCTCAATTAACTTATTTATCAAAATTGCCATTCGCGCGAAATCCGCGCCTGAGCAAAATTAGCCAGCAAATCCGCGCCAGATCCGCGCTATCCGCGCCGTCCGTAACAACCCTGTAAACTTTTGAAAAACTTTTATAAAATGCTTAGGACCTAAAATATTGTGACAAAATGCGCGATAAAAGAAATAGCAACAGATAAGCACGACTCAACAGTAGGGAAGATTTTAGGAGAAAACAATACCCAGTAGTTAACAATTATATTTTGAATTCAAACTATAAATAAACAATTTTTCGCTTAAATACGTGTTGATAGGTACACTATAAATGGTTAGACGCTTATACTTACGTCAAACCCTACGTAATGTACCACCCCCGGCCGAGTTAAAATGCGTAACCGGAAAAGAAGGTGTGCATTAGGGTGGAATCTAGTTATATGGAAAAATTTAAAATGACAACAATCCAATCAGCAACACATTTTTTGGGTCCCTTTTAAGGTCCCAAACAACCTCCCAAAATTTGGGAGCGATTGGTTAAGCCCACGATTGGCGCAAAGCGAATGAAATTTGTATGGAAATTACTATGGGGAAACTTGCATTTTCACGTTTTTGAAATTGCAAAAATCATGTTTTATTATTTTATGAAACCAACACCGTAGAAGTATAGCCCTGGATGTCCTGAACAACTCTCCCGAAGACAGTATTGTGCTAAAGTGCGTCACAAAAAAGATACAGAGTTTTCAAAAGTAGTGTATTGAAATAATCAGTGAAACTCACATCTTCTGCCAACGTTGCCAAAGGAATCATGAAATACAAAATAAATACGATTGTTCTTATATTTTGATGAGCCTTACGTAAAATCGATATGAAGATATTTTCAGAAGACATTTAGTTAAATGCACCCCAATTCCTCAAATATATTATAGTTTACGAAAGTTTCCACTTGACCTGGCAGTGTTGACAAAAAGTATGATTTTTACCGAGTATTCCGAAATGACTCTCTTGAACGCTCTGTAACTTTTGTTAAAAGCAAGTTAGCACAATACTGTCTTCGAGAGAGTTGTTAAGGACATTGAGGGCTATACTTCTACGGTGTTAGTTTCATAAAATAATAAAACATGATTTTTGCAATTTCAAAAACGTGAAAATGCAAGTTTCCCCATAGTAATTTCCATACAAATTTCATTCGCTTTGCGCCAATCGTGAGCTTAACCAATCGCTCCCAAATTTTGAGAGGTTGTTTGGGACCCTAAAAGGGACCCAAAAAATGTGTTGCTGAAGAAACCAATTTTCGATTCCACCCTAGTGTGCATGCCTGGCACGAACACTCAAAGCGTGTTCTAGCGTGTTGCTCGTACTGACTCAGAGCAAGGGTGAGGCTTACACCTACAGGGCAGTGCGTGTTCGTCGGGAACCTGGTGCATAAGATCGGTCTAGGCCCGTTCTTACACTGAAAACTGCGAATTGCGATGAGTTTGAGCTAAAGTGTTTGATTTTCCCGGCCTGTATCGTGTTTAATCACTAAGTCGAAAGGCATGTGCCGTCATCAACCAGTCTGAACTGTTGATTTTATCAAATACCACAACAGAACCGAGCGCGCTCAGTAGTAAGTTATTATTGCATCAGTCATCGACGACGACCAGCTTGAACACAACTCGGACGCGTTCGATCGCTGTGTATACTATCTTATCGAATTTTTTAGTTTAGTTCAGCATGGACACCGTGAATCTACTTCTAAAATTGGGGTAAGATGATAGAATTAGTTTGAAAGTTCTTGATTCGTTACAAACAATTGTGCAGCTATCAACCAGGTGGTGACTCACCGCTCGACGCAGCCACCCTCGGCGGTGGTATTTCACAACCCGGCTATCGCGCGCTAATCCAATGGCTCACGGCGGAAATTCGCAGGTACGGCGAGTTGGACGACGAGTCCGTATGCAGCGTGGACGACGAGGTTTGCTTTCGGTGGGAACTGTCGTCGTTTCTGAAGGAGCTGGGCTGTCCGTACGGTGCGTTGATGGACGTCCCGCTGACGGAGCGCTTTCGAGAGGGTGGGGACGCGCGCATGTTGGTGGAGTATTTGGTTGGTGAGTGCGCGGCGTTGGCGATGGTGAGGCGGCAGCGGGATCAAGAGGAGCGGCGGTTTCAGGTGTCGGTGCTTGAGCCGTGTACGGAGGGTGATCTGTTGAACATTTGTGGAGCGTTGGGGTTGAGTGTGGAGAACCTTCGAGCGGATAACATCTTCAATGAGATCAACCAGCGGCTGAATGATGAACCGCTTATCGGCGGTCCGGTGTTCCGACCGGAAGTGAACCTGACCGCCGGCCAATGGGTTAGGCTTGAGCGAACGCAGGCCGAACTGCTGGCGGAGTACTCGCTGCGGCAGCAGATGATGCTCAAGCGGGTTGACCTCACGATGGCCGCCTTTCAGTGGAAGGGGAAGGATGGACCGGCGGTTGCTCAGACGTACCGGAAGTGGCGCCGCCACTTGGTAGATTTGATTGAGAGCTTTTCCACGGCGGATATTTCGACACTGCTTGCGGCGGACGAGGAGGTGCTGCGCCAGGAACGGGTCAGTTCGACGCGGTTGAAGGGAACCGGGAAGAATGCGTTCCAGGGTTATTTGACGGTGAGGCAGGTTGTTTTTTGTGGGGTTGTTCCGTGTTGAAATAACTGTTTTGTTTCAGCTTCCAACAGGTGGCGGAGTGGTCAAAATCGACGAGAAGCCAGCGATGCCGAACTGGTCCTCGCGAGAGGAAGGACAGGAGAGTGAAAACCTTCGGCGTAAGCCGAAGAAGCCGGTTGAAGGTGATGGCGAGGTCAAGATTTCCAAGAAAACCAAGGAGAAGAACCTCAAGAACTGTGATATTATCTCTGGATTGAAAGAGTAAAGAATTGTTTGATAAAAAAGAATCAAATTTATTTAGTCTTACATGTCTTCAACGCTGTACTTGTACGCCTCCTCCTCAACGGCCTTCTTCTTGCTCGTCATTTCGAACCACTTCTTCTCGAACCCGTTCGAGCGGTCCACGCCGTCCCAGCGATACCCGGGCCGAATGCCGAACCGATTGTCTGGAAACGAGCCCTTGTACTGCGGCTTCTGAGGTCGCCCTTCGGCCCGGTCCTTTTCCTTCTTCTTGCTCCGGATGTAATCCAGCATCGGATCCCCGATTCGTTCCTGCTGCTTCAGGTGCTCGTCCAGATCCTGATCGTCAGCGTAACGCGCCAACGGCTTCGCCATCTCGTGGGCGGCCTCCTCCAGCTGTGCCTTGTAATCCTCGACCTGCTTCACACCCTTTCCCCACCTCGTGTACTTTTCCTTCTTCTTCTCGTCCCGCTTGCGCTTCTCAAACTCCTGCCGCAGCTCCTCCTCGACGTCCTCGCGCTTCCGGCGCTTCTCCCGAACCACCGTCTTGGCGTACCTCCCAGAAACCTCCTCCGACATCTGCGCAAACAGCTCGTCCTCTCGGCGACGAGACTTTTCGTTCTCAACCTTCAGATCGCGCGCGTTCTGCAACCCCGCCCGTTTGCCATCCAACGTGAGAGTCATCTTCCGCCCGGACGGCCCCGCCTCCGGACTATCCGCACGTTCCCGCTTAATCCGACGTGGAGGAGATTGATCCGAGTCGCGGCGACGATTCGGTTTCCTTGGCGGACTTTCGTCCGAATCCGGAGGTTCCTGTTTGATTCGAACCTGCGGGATCTCGCGACCTCGTCGCGGTGGACTCTCGTCGGAATCGCGACGTTCCTGCTTGATCTTCACCTGATCGTGGCGTCTTCTCGGCGGACTTGCGTCGGAATCCCGTCGCCGATTGCTTCGAGACTTTCTCGGAGGACTCTGGTCCGAGTCGTGTCCTCTCCGCGAACCTTTGGACGGCTCATCCCAGTGCTTGTCGCGCTTCCTTGGAGGACTTGGATCCGAATCCGAATACCGCTTCCTCGCCGGACTCTTGCTCTTCCTTCTCGGAGGACTCTCATCCGAGCTGTACTTTCTTCTCTCCTTACGAGCGTCCCGTTTGTCACGTTCCTTGTCCTTCCTCCTCGGAGGACTCGCATCCGAATCCTCGTACCGCTTCCTCACCGGACTACGATCCGCCCTCTCCTTCCTTCTCGGAGGACTCTCGTCCGAATTTTTCCTCCCTCTCGAAACCGGACTCTTCCCCCTTCTAGGAGGACTCGCGTCCGAGTCCCTTCTCCCACCACCCTGCCTCGACCCCGAGGGAACGCCCCACCTGTCCTCGCCGGGATCCGCCGCCAGCTTCTTCCACTTGCTGCTGCCAAAGTCTTCCTTGGCCTTCAGCTCCGCCGGCCGATCGTCGATTACACCGACAATCTGCGGCGCCTCGTCGCCCAACCCGTACAGCTCGGACTCGTCCTGGATGGGCTGTTCGAGGCCGAAGCCGCCCGGATCGTCGGCGTCGATGATTTTGACGCTGGAAAGGTAAAACAAAGTTAGAAATTTTCCGCGGTCAAGAATTTTAAGCTCGCGGGACTTACTTGGCCTTCCCAACCGCATTTTTGTCCTTTTTCTTCTTCTTTTTCTTTTTGTCCTTGTCGTTGGAGAGGTAACGCTTGAGGTACTCTTTCTGGTTAATCTTTGTGGTGGTCATTTCACTTTTCAATAAAACTAGAAAGTTAAATTCTAAGCTAACAACTTTCTAATCGTTTGATTCTGCGAACCATTTGCGTGTTTGTTGTTGATGTTGGCGCGTTTGTCAAACTTTATCGGCGAAATATTTCACCGCTGATGTACACTGTAACGCGGAAAATCGCACTTTACGATTTGTTGAGTTCAACTACGATTACACTTTTTTGTGTAATCGTAGCGTAATATTAATAATTTCGAGAAAAATTAGAATCCTGCGCTCCAATTAATCGCCGCAGAAAGATATCGTCGCAATGGAAAAGTATAGATGAGAGAGTAGAGTAGGCTTAGAAAAAATCAAACTGAAGTTGTCTGTCAATTTAAGAAAATCGTGATAATGCGCTCTGTACAGGTAATTTTAGTAGAATTACTAAATTCAACAATTTTTCTAAAGTATTTTTTGTAGAAATGGCGACAGCGGCCACGACTTCGTCCGGAATGGCCGGGAAGATGACGTTGGCTGGACAGTGGCGTGTGGACGAAGCAGTTGTTGAAGCGACGGAGTTGTCGGTGCGGAAATGCGACGGCTACCCCGGGACCTGCTGTGGGCAGCGTGCTACCCGTACTATGTCGTTTCCAAGTCATGTGTAGAGTCAAGTGTCGAGGATGTCGGAACCCGCATTGGGTCAATGGTAGGAAGGTGAGTAATAACTATTTTTTCAAGAAGTTCTTTAAAACATCTCATTTTTTCAGGTCCGCCTCACATTCCAGAGCTGCAGAAGAAATCAACCTGCACAACGCAATGGTCAGCGAGGCACTCTCCATAGCCACGACCACCGTACTGGCGTTCTAATCCACCAGCGACGTAAACCCGGTAGTTGGTTCCGGGCCGGGAGGTGGCCAAAATTTACAAAAAAAAATACAATTTCAATGTGATTTGAACTGTAAACAATTTTTAAACGAAATAGAAGAACAAACTGACTATAGTTTATTACTTAAAGAACCGCGTGCGTGGATAATTTTATTAGAAAAAGTCAAGTGTTTCATCTCGAGCTGAGATTCGAGCATCTCGCTTATACAATTTGTAATGGCCTTGAGACTATTTTTTTTAAAGGTTTGGCTCGCATTTTTAATTTTTCGAAATTCTCTGGCTGGCTGAAGATTACGAAGAATTCAACTACCTACACCAAAAAACTTAACAGAAAGCTTATAAGCTATTATCTATAGATTAACTTTAATTCCTGAACCGACCCAGTTGAAGATTGCAAAAGACGGATTTTCTCCAGCAGCTATAACGTCGTGAAGGACCAGGACATCGCGCAGATCAACCGGATGTGACCCATTTAACGGAGTGCAATTGCCTTCTTCACGCAGAAACCTAACTGTCTTAAATCTGGGAAGAGGCACCATGTCAAACCACACAAATTCGAATTAATAGGATATTATTAAGAGCAAGTAGAAGAATTTAAAATAATATTTATATTTTCCGTAAAAATCACTTGCTGCCTGCAATAAACCCACTCAAAACGCAAAATGATACATTTGATCGCGAAAATCAACAAGATTGCTACGATGAATTCAAAAAACTATTGCGCTCGTATCTTTGAGACCCCTACAAGATAATCACCAAAACTGATATTTTCTCAATACGCGCAATAATTGGGTACTAAAGCCCTATGTAAATTTTTATGTACAACGATAAAAAATACGATTAAAAACAATTTCTGATCACTTTTTTTCATTTTAATGCAAATTTTTTTTTTGACAAGACAACATTTTTTCGACGGATCAACTATGGTCCCCTTGGAACGAGCTGTCAAGTAGGAACTTTTCTGTCAAGAAGGACCGCGAGGTTAATTTTTCAAAATTGATTTAAAAATCCATTTTAAACTCTTTGTGGTCGTACAAAGGGTCATTGTACTTAGAAAAATAAGCTTTATCGCTGTAAACAATAATATTAGCAATCTAAGCTTCATTTTAGGACCCAATTGTATTCAAAAATTACATATGAAAAAATCGTAAGTTATTTAAATATTTTTGTATTTTGTAATTTCAAAATTACTGTATCTCCAAGCCGTTGCATCACGCGTTGCATCGTATCAAAAAAAAAAAGTGGTCAAAGACAAACTTGTAGGAAATTAGACGGGCTTTCTGAAACAAATGCACTGAAAGAAAAATATTGTTTAAAACTTTTAAAAATAAATATAAAATCAAGCCTAGAATCAAGCACATTTTTCTGAAATTAAAACTGTAGTATTAAATGTTGTTTATTCTTGCTATAAAAGGTTTCTTTTCCAATTAAAAGTAAAACACTTTTACCGATACAAAGATTTTGTTCCATAAATGCATGGTAGTATCAAAAACTTTCCAACTTTTAAATTGAAAAGTTTGAATTTTCTACGAATATTCACCAACGCGAACTTTTAATCCAACGAACGATTTTTTTAAATTCAGAGTATTTTTTCTTTGTGTGTACGTCGTTGAATTTTCACCTGATCCTCTCCATATAAAAAGACACAACGTAGGGAACTTCGGGAACGACGAAATTCCTCTTACCTGTTTTCCCTACAAAATTGTCATTGCTTTAAAGCCATTCCTTCCCCTGTTGTCAGTTTAAAAGCTGGAAAAATTCATTCCAATTCGACGCTAGTCACCAAATAAGTTTTTATTCCACAGATGGTTTGTTTTGATTGCAAGAAAGAGCTTGAGAAAGAGTGAGCAAGAAGTTTGCTTTTCTTCATTCCTCTCTTTCACACTGCAACTGATTTGCCAGATAAATGGGAAAAATACATCAGTGTTGCCAGCAGCAGCGTCAAATCAGCTGGATTTCGGCTTCTACCAGAGCAGTTGTTTTAGAGCTAAATTGTTCTAATCTTAGCTGTTTTATGACTATTCTGCTTTTCAATGCTGACAAACAGCTTACTTATGACTTTTCTTAGTGCTGAATGGTTACTTGGGAATCTAAGCTTCATTTTAGGACTCAATTGCTCTAATTCGAATGCTCGCTAATTCGAACATATGTATTCGAATTAAAAAACACTCAAGCGTCAAAATCAGTTGTCAAACTGATGTTGACATTTTAACACCATTGTTCGACAATTTTTGAACATGTGGTTTCAAGCTATTGACAGCTGTCAGTCGTTCCAATTAGCGAATTTGGATTCGCTCAATTCAATATCCCGCTTTTTCATATTTTTTTTTTTAGTTCAGGTTCTTCAACCATAAAAATGGTTATATGAGTTGAACACCCTTACCAAAAATCATGATTTTTTGAATTCCAAATCCCACTTTTCATACGATTTTTTGAGTTCAGGTACTACAACCATAAAAATGGTTTTATGGGTTGAACTGAAAAATTCGTTTGAAAAGTGGGATTTGGAACTCAAAAAGTCATGATTTTTGGTAAAGCGGTATACGCACTTCGCAGCGGCAGCGCAAGCAAGTCAGAGAGGGTGAAGAAAAGCCCCAAGAAATCGCTCCCTCTCCTTTGTTCTGCTGTTCGTAAAGCTGTTTCTTGACCCCTTTCCTTCCGATCTCCATACTAGCCTTAAGGGTGAACTGAAAAATTCGTATGAAAAGTGGGATATTGAACTCAGAAAATTATGATTTTTGGTCAGGGTGTAGAATGCAGTTCCATGTGTGTGTGTGTGTGTCCAATCCAATACCCACTAACCGGTAGCGATATTATGGGAAAGAATAATTTGTATCAGACTTTGTATATGCCGAATGCTGATACAACTTATCTCAGTCCCGGGTGCTATAGCCATTGCGCTGCTTCCAGCGACCCGTTTCAGAATGACAGAGCTCCTAGCGGTCCAATTCCGAGGTCGCTGGGCATTGTTCGGCCCCGCCTAAACATAGAAGCAAGCATCTGAAGGAAACTCGATCTATATTTAGACTTCCGATCCCCTCAGGCAAATCAGGGACCAGCGCGTATTTAATATGAGATGATAACATCCCAAGTAACCATCCAGCACTAAAAGAAATCATAAATTAGTTGGTGAACGGCATGCACCAGCTAATCAGCTATAAAACAGCTAAGGTGATAGCAAATCAGCTCTAAAACAACTGCTCTAATAAAAGCTGGAATAGAGCTGATTTAAAGCAAACGCTGGCAACACTGTTCTGATTTTTCTTTGAAAATCTTGCACCACTGTTAGAATTTTGGGAGCAAGTGCGAGAGTGAGCGAGAAGAAAAACAAAATGATGCACAACTCTCGCTCGCTCGTTCGTAATTTCATCAACATGGCAATAAAAATCAAAACCGGGAAAAGTTGCAGCATTTTCTGCCAATTTCGTAAGTTTTACACAAAATGCACAGTTTTACATAAAACATTAATAAACAAATAACTTTCAGGAAGCAGGAAATCAAGAATTGGAACTTCAAAGTGGGATCTACGCTGAGGGAATATCATTCATTCTTTGGACATTGGCTGGAAAGGTGTTTTAAAAATTAACAATTTCTAAGCTGATTCATCCGACTTTGGAAGCGGTCATGGCGTGGTCGTGGTGCTCCTGCTGCAGGTTCAAGATAAAGTGTTCTGAACAGCTTGGATAACTGTGCAATACTTGAATACAATTCATGAATAAATGTGTTTGAGCCTGATCAAATTGTTTAATGTTCTTATCTCTCAAAGAAACATAATTACTCATGGCTTCGAGTGACACAAATTTAGACAAAGACTTTGCTATCATGATTACGAGAGTTACTTATGATAAGTAGCAGTAATTGAAACAGTCCAATCGCAACGTTTGAACATTCCCCAAACAGGCGTGACGACACGGGCGCAGGAACCATCAGTAAACCACTTCTGGAATCTGGCATCACATCCCCAACAAAGCAAGTTCAATCAAATAAATCAGCTTCTCCGCTCGGTCAGCTGAGTCGGTAACATGGTAAACAAACTAAAAATAGAATTGAGAGAAGAGTGTGAGAGAGCAATATTTTTGCCTCTCTCAACTTTGTTGACATTTTGCAGGGGTGGAACAACAACAGTAGGGGCCAGCTGGAAATCAGAAATATAAAGTCCAAAATTAGCTGCAAATCAGCTGCAAAAGCGCTTTTCATGCAGATGTCAAAACTCTTTAGCATTAGCTCGCAGCTGTAAAAGCGCTTTTAGTGCTGAACAGTGCTTTGTTTTAGTGCTGTTTGGTTACTTGGGATGTTTCAACACTACGGATCAATTCACTGCTAGAGTGTAAACCTTCTGATGGCCGACTGCTTAGCGCCCCAAACCACCAATCCAGAGGTGTGAGTTCGAATCCCACCTGATTCGTTTTCGTTTTTGTTCATATTCAAAGTTCAAATTACTGATTCCAAATTTCAAAGGTACCGACTGGGATTTGATCCCTGAATCTTCTGCTGGTGAGGCAGAAGCCGTAACCATTAAGCTACGGAGCCGGTCAGGGTGTAGAATGCAGTTCCATTCACACAAACAACTATGGTAGAAAAGTATCTACCGCGATCATTTTTTGACAGTTCAACGCCAACGAATTATTTCACTTATTTCAATTTATATCGCCCTTTGCTGAGTTCGTTTTCGCACCTCCCCATACGATTTTTTCAGTTCAACTACGATTACACTTTTTTGTGTAATCGCAGTCGAACTGAAAAAATCGTATGAAAAAGTGCGAAAACGAACTCAGCAAAGTGCGATTTTCAGTTACAGTGTTCAAGAAAATTTACCGCGGTTAACCAAAATGCAACTTGGAGGGCTTTTGTTAATTTGATTTGGTTAACCGCGGTGGATTTTCTTGAAATAATAAGACTTTCTAGGCCCAGTGAAAAAAATATAATTTAACACAAAAATGACGAACTCCTCGTCACAGTGTCCTGATGCAAACAATAATCGAGCTGTAGCTGTCACAGCCCTGCGCAGTATGTTGGCTGACATATCGGGCAGCCAGTCACAAAAACCAGCTAGAAGTCGCCGGACAAAAAACTTTTACTACACCCTTACCAAAAATCATGACTTTTTGAGTTCCAAATCCCACTTTTCATACGATTTTTTCAGTTCAACCCATATAACCATTTTTATGGTTGTAGTACCTGAACTCAAAAAATCGTATGAAAAGTGGGATTTGGAACTCAAAAAATCATGATTTTTGGTAAGGGTGTAGAAAGAGATAGGAAACCTGATGCAAAAAAAACGTCCAGCTGTCATGTAGACATACTTTGTGTTGGTAAATTTGTGACTAGAAAGCCTTATTCGAACTGTCAAAAATCCACCAAAGCATCTACTGCGCGTATTCCCGAAAAAGACACGCGGCATACCAGCCTCGAAACGACGCGTCGCACTTACGGCAAATGCGCGCTGTCAAATCCAATACTGTGCGTTTTGTTTTTGTTGATCTTCTTCTTCGAATTGCATGGCATTGTTGCCGGGAATGTTTTTTATTGCACCAAAAGTGCAGAAAATCGCTGGCAACAGTGTCTGCGGCACATTCTGAAATGCCGCGCGGCGTGTACTTTCGAGAGAAACGGACAATACCGCATTGATCGCACAAAAATCTGTGGTAGAAAAGTATCCACCGGTAGATGCTTTGGTGGATTTTTGACAGTTCGAATTATTTCAAGAAAATCCACCGCGGTTAACCAAATCAAATTAACAAAAGCCCTTGGGTCTTTCCGCATTGGCGTGCATTGTACCTGCATGCAACACTGGAAACATTTCAAACGATAAAAAACGACCATCGAAACGTCAAAAGCCATCCAGAAACGATCAAATCATCCTTCATCGCGGCTCGGACCGAAGCTGGTCGCACGTGTTTTGGTTCCTCGCACGAAAAGTAGCTTGTGGCGTGGTGCGAGACGCTGAGAAATTAAATTGGTTTTTACGGTGAAAATAGCCGTATTTTCGTGAAATTCCCAGTCGGGAACTTTTGTTCGAGTGCGCCGGCACCGTTTGTGAGATTATAAACACACAGAACCATCATGGGTAAACCAGGTAAGTTGGTCCTTTTAGTCAGGCAGGCCAGCAATGGCGAACGAAATTTGAAAAGCGTGGTGTTGAGCTTTATTAGTTGGAATTTGATTTGTTATACTTACAATTGGAGTGACTTTTTGTAACTTTTCATCCAAACAACTCTGGAAAGTTATCGAAATATTAAATTCCTCAAAATTCCACCACTCAAGCCACCGCATTGTTGACTCAACTCTAACCTCACTTTTCCGGGTGTTGTTTACTTTTCGCAGGATTCTCTCCCCGAGGAGGTGGCGGAGGACGCGGCGGGCCAGGAGGGCGAGGAGGCCGTGGGGGTGGTGGCGGTAGGGGAGGATTCGGCGGGGGCGGACGAGGTGGTCCGGGAGGTCGCGGAGGATTCGGGGGCCGTGGAGGCGGCGGCGGTCGTGGTGGACCAGGAGGGCGGGGTCGTGGAGGCGGTGGCCGTGGGGGTGGCGGACGCGGAGGCGGTGCCAAGGGAGGTGGCTTCAAGGGGGGAAAGACCGTCGTCATCGAGCCACATCGTCACGAGGGCATCTTCATTGCCCGTGGCAAGGAGGACGCGCTGGTCACGCTGAATCTGGTTCCCGGATCGGAGGTGTACGGCGAGAAGCGGATCTCGGTTGAGGTGAGGGAAGAGTGGTCACTTAGCTTAAGTTGAGCTTTTCATGATGAACCGCACAGGGGTATTGAATTGGCAGAAATGTGGCCAACGGTCGGGCGTCTTCCGGCAGCCAGGAGCCTGAGGCACACTGCTGTCGGGGCGCTCCGGCTGTATAACTTGCCGTCTGATCAAAAGCCAATCAATTGCTTTGTTAGATTCTAACTACTTCGGAACTAAACCAACTTCCTTCTCTTTCAGACTGACGGCGAGAAGAACGAGTACCGCGTGTGGAACCCGTTCCGGTCGAAGCTGGCCGCGGCCGTCCTTGGCGGAGTGGACAAAATTCACATGCCTCCGGGCTCGAAGGTACTGTACCTGGGAGCGGCTTCCGGCACGACCGTTTCGCACGTGTCGGACGTGGTCGGGCCCGAGGGACTCGTGTACGCCGTCGAATTCTCACACCGATCGGGCCGCGACTTGATAAACGTGGCCAAGAAGCGAACCAACATCATCCCGATCATCGAAGACGCGCGACACCCGCACAAGTACCGGATGCTGGTCGGACTGGTGGACACCATCTTCGCCGATGTGGCCCAGCCCGATCAGGCGCGTATCGTGGCCCTGAATGCGCACCAGTTCCTGCGGAACGGTGGCCACTTTGTGATTTCCATCAAGGCGTCCTGCATCGACTCGACGGCCGTTCCGGAGGCGGTCTTTGCGGCGGAGGTCAAAAAGCTCCAGTCGGAGAAGCTCAAGCCGCAGGAACAGATCACACTCGAACCGTACGAACGAGACCACGCGGTCGTCGTTGGAATCTACCGGGCGGCACCAAAGGCCGGGGCGTAAACTCAGACGGCATTTGCTTCTTCTTCTACTTTCTAGTTGTTAAGTCGTATAATTTTCCTCTTTTTAACACGTTCAATAATAGGGTTCGCGCCGCGGCCGGAACCCGCCTTGGTCGCAACAGAATTGCAAAAACAAAATAGAGTTTATAAATACTACCTTTAATGTGACATAAACAAGTAATAAAATACAAACTTATTACAAAACGATTTATTTCTTCTCCTTCTTCACCACCTTCTCCTCATCATCATCCTCCTCCCCCAACGGATCGTGCAGCGCCCGGGACAGCTCCATCCAATCGAGCGCCTTCTCCAGCGGGTCATTCTTCGTCGGAATCTTGTCGTAGTTCCAGTAGGTAAACTGCTTGAACGCTCCCGCGAAGCTAAAGTTGCGATCCTCGTCCGCGGACAGTGGCCGCTTCGTTTCCTGGAACATGACGGCGGTGTAACCGGCCGGTAGGTTAAACTCCTTGCCGCGCAGCGGAAAGCCTCGCAAGGCGTTCGTTAGAGCTGAAAGAAAAACTCAATAATTTCCACGAATTAAGATTAGTTTAGTCGCGACTCACTTTTGCCCTCCGATTCGTCGGTGTAGGATTCGAAAAATTGCGCCACATTGGCCGGTCCGTCGCCCCGGATCGTGGCCGGAATGTAGTGGACCTTAGGCGGGGTCTCCAAGCATTGCTGGACGTCCGATTGTTTTAGTTTGAGGTTGATGGCCATCGTGGGGTTTTAGTAACAGTTGGTAATCACTAAATTTTTAAATTGTTTCTAAATTTTATTAAGTTTTGTTGATAAACTTGCTGTTTACGTTTAAAAGAAGTGCGCGCAAAAATATTGTACACTTTAAAGGAAAATTACTCAGAAATGTTTAAATTCTGTAACAACTTTTCAATAGGGCGAAACCCTCAGATGTAAACAAACTGAGTTTTTGTCAGAATCATAAGGAATTTAAGAATTTAAGAATTTAAGAATTTAAGAATTTATAAGAATTTAAGAATTTAAGAATTTAAGAATTTAAGAATTTAAGAATTTAAGAATTTAAGAATTTAAGAATTTAAGAATTTAAGAATTTAAGAATTTAAGAATTTAAGAATTTAAGAATTTAAGAATTTAAGAATTTAAGAATTTAAGAATTTAAGAATTTAAGAATTTAAGAAGTTAAGAATTTAAGAGTTTAAGAAGAATCTTCAGAATTTCAGTATTTTTATTTCTTCCTTTTTGATTTTTTTAGATCTTTAATTTTTGTACCCATTAGTTTTAAAACTCTTAAATTTTTGATTTTGTTTTTTAAGCATTTTGAAATTTGAATATTGTAATCTTTTTAATTGTTCCTCCCAAGATGCGCATGCACACGTGGACTCTAGTTATCTAAGCCCGATCTCACGCACACTAGCTTACCATTTGTTTTTGCTGGCGGGTACAAGTTTTAATTTAAAAACCCTTCGTGTACGTGCACGTAATACATGCGCATGATGGCCTATCTACAATCACTTAGCTTAGAACATCTAAGTAATGTAGTTACTTAAGAAAGTCTGCAACTTACGTTCGTCATCCACAATCAACTTAGAAAACTTGCTGGGCTGATATACGTTGCTATGCAGTTGTTTGTTTACCTTTGATATGGAAACGTCAACTTACCGTAGATTTTGAAATTTTCCAAACCAAACGTCAGTTTCTAATTTGATTACTTTTCCATTGTAGAAACTCAGATTCATTTCCATTGATTCAAATTCCTAAGCTAAGTGAAATTTTCTAAGCTAAGTGATTGTAGATAGGCCATGAAGATAACTCTATGTTCAAAAATTTTAGCAGTAAATAAAAGTATTCTTTTTTAAAACAAGAAGAAAAAACTTCAATGACATTTCAAGCAAAACATTGTAAAAGGTCCAAAGTCAAAATGTAAACAAACGCGATTTTTACTGCAAACGATGCTTTCAGTCGTTAACTATCACTACGTATCGAGAAAAGTATAATAAGTAGATTGTTAGTTGAAAAAAATACAGTTTTGCAAAAGACCTAAGTTTATGAAATCTTGTTTGTTTTCATCCTCCACATAGACCCCTTGTACCAAAGGGTCAATATGGAAACTGGTTTGTTTTGTTTTGAAATTGTGTTAGTGCTAGAGACAAACACAACGCCGTTTCAAAACAAAAATCAAAACAAAGTATGGCCCTTTGCTAAAACAACCAGCGACCGTGATGCAACGAAGTAGCTATGCCGTGCAAAGCCTGCCACGAAGCACATTTTCACTTACGGTTGCGTCGGAAAGGACGATCATCAACCTGGCCCACTTGTACACGGGAACGACGAACAGTTGCACAGCCCGCAGGAAAGTCCAGAAAACTTATGCGGAAATAGTTTTACGGCCAAGCCTAGAGCCAAGCGCAAATCGTACATCACCAAGCGGGCGTCTTCCACCGCCCTGCTTCGGCAGCAACAAGTTCCTGACAGCTTGGTCACTTTGACTTCGTGATTTTTCACAGCTCCTACTGAAACATTGATATGTTAACAGGGCATTCAACTACACTTTACAATGCTATTAGACTTACCTGCGTTTATTTTGATCCTTGGGGAGTGGTGAGAACTATCGTGAAGTAACGGGAACTTCTTTCTGATTCTTCAGAATCAATTCTTGAGGGATAAAAATCCCTACTTTATTGCACCTACCACTTTGCCTACAGCTTTAGGTGTCAGACGATCTCTTTTTTTGCAAAAAATATCACAAAAATCATTCAAAGACCTCAAAATCAAATTAAAACACCGAAAAACTAAATTCGCTGCAAAAGGCCAAAAAGAAAAGTGAAGTTTGTTTTGGTTAATCCTGTTTTGGCCACTGGTCGAACAAACAAAGCATAAACATAAACAAAACAGAATCGTGTTTGGCCTGGGGCCAAAACGGAAAGTGAAACTGCCACTGTTTACAAAGGTATTAAAACGCAAAGGGCCAACACATATCGCTTGGAACACAAATTTTATTGCAGGGTCTATGTTGCTTTTTTATGAATTTTCTCGAATAAAAATCATTTGTTGGTAAATTTGAACATTAGGCAATGTATACGTAATAGTTTTCCCTCTTTTAAGGGAATAATCCTTCAAATTCTCACAGTTCTATTAAAATAGGATTTGAAAAACTTTTCCCAAACTTCAAATTGATTTTTCTCAATGTTTTGAAAATCGACAACGTGCCTTTTACAATGTTTTGCTTGAATTTTTCTTGACATTTTCCATCCCTGCCTTCCAAGCACACCTGCGCAACACCATCAACCTTGGTCCCTGACAGCTGTCACCCCGTGCGAACGCACCCCATATTGACAACCCGCATCGCAGCGCAGCGCCACCGAACGGGACTTTCATTCATCGCCGCGATCGCACAACCACAGTCGTCATTCCGTTCCGTCGAGTCCCGTGTGTGGTTGTCCGTGGCCGCGTTCCGTGCCAGCTTCAAAAGTGTAGTGCTCTCATCGCTTTCGGTCGTGACATTTTTCCTTCCTTCGTGGCCGTTTTTCGCTGCGTTCGTCGTGCGCGTTCCGGAAATCCGACGGGTAATCCGTTCCGGTCACGAAGCAATGTTCCCGTCCGGTGGATAGTGTGGCCACTTCGAGGGCCTTCGCAAGGCAAGGCGCAGCACACCCCCCTCTCTTCTGTCGAAAGTGCAGAAAGAATCCGAAAATGTTAATTGATCCCGACTAGAACCACTACACAAACGGAACCGACGACGACGACGGCCGTCCCACGGTGGGTGTATTGGTGTCGTCTGGGTGGCCAGCGCACGGCGGTTTGTGTGTGCGGGTAGGTGTAGTACATACCTCTTCATTCATTCGTCCCATGTCGGGCTGTCCCAGAGTTGTGCTGGCTGATGAATGTGTCCGTCTGTTGGGTTCTGCTGGCTGGCTAGCTGGCCGGAAACCCCGTCCCCTCGCTGGCAAGTCTAAATTATGACAGGTCCAGTTCAGTCCAGCACCGAGGGTTCTCTTGTTTATATTTGTGTGGTGGTACATCTGTTGCGTTTTTTTGATTAAAGGTGTAGAAAATGATTCAATATTCGTGTACAGTTTATCGGAACTTGTTACTTGATTTGTGGGAGAAAAGAGTGGTTTAAGCTTGAGGAACCATGACTAAAGCTATGATAAAAATAACTAGATTAGTGGGCTAAGTCCTTTCTAAAGGAAAAACGGTTTTTGCATGTTCAATAGGAACTTTTCAATATATTTCTTAAGTTTTTTTCGTTGTAACTTCTAGAACAAATATATATTTTCTAAAATGACTCGCATAATCCTCCGAAATTTTTTCTTATGACCTCTAAATCAATTTAAGGTGGTCAAAACAACAAATCAAAAGGATACTCTTTTGTACGAACAATAAACTTGTTAAAAATTTAATCCAAACAAATTAATTTTCAATTTGCATTCGTAAAAAATTTGGAATATGACAGTAATGGTTTCAGTGTGTTTCGAACAATTTTCTCAAGTGTAGCTCAAATTAAATTTTTCACATCCTAAAATCGTGGAACACCTAGAATTCGCTAAAAGTTTAGTATTTCAAATGATTCAGCTTTTATCAATCGAAATCTGAGATGTGATTGCATTCTTTGCACAGTTTTGACCAAAAAACTACTAAAAAAAATCGCGTTGAAACCTTTAAATTGCAAAAGCAGTTTTTTAAAAACTTTTATCGTTTTTTGTAGAAACCGCTTAATTCGGGTCGCTAATTTCGCCACTCACAAACCGAACTTGCTTTAAATGTTTCAAACATAGTAGAACTATTGTTAGATTTATGATTTGGAATGCTGTTTATCTGTTTCTATGGAAAAAGTAACCAAGAGACCAAAATCCGACCAAATGTCTGTGTGTATGCTACTTACTAGCCAAAAAGATCAAATTTAATGCACTTTTGATCATAATTTCTATTTTGCGAGACCATTTCTCATCATTTTGTTGGCACACACAGTGACACACGAGAGAAACCCTCAAACGTCTTATGAATATCGCCAAAGTCAACTTTTCACTTTCGCTTCACGGCGCTTTCAATACAAAACTGCCCCCAACTTTCGGCAACATGTTCTTTTGCACATTAGTTAGTCACTCACTTGAAAAATAATCCAGGAACATGTAAATAACTAGCAAGCGCCATCAAAAAAACAAACGCGCTAAGTCTTTTGACGTTTGACTTTTGATTACCCATTCTAATCGAAGGCTGAAGAAAACCGAGTGAGAAGCGAAGGCAAATAAAGAACAAAGGGTGGCCACCAAAACCACCATGCTACTTGTTCGCTTAAAATTTCATCAAATTTTGGCAGCACTAAGCAGACCCAAAAGAGCGCTGGAAGTAAAAAAAAACTGAGCTGAAAATAGAAAAATGGGCGTTGCCCAATGCATTCTCGTTTGATTAGAATACATTTTGGAAATATTTTTTTTCAAATGCTTGTTAAAGGAATAGAATAACTTTTAGGAAAAGTGAAAATAAACAGGATTATTCACAAAAAGTTGCTCTACTCGTTGGTGTACTTGGTTTTAGTAAATTTCAAGGAACACTCCAGATTATCCAGCATCATTTAAACACGACCGCTTATTAGGCTTAAAATGGGTATATTTCCCTAATATTTTTATTTAAAAAAGTTATCAGACCATTAATAAAACATAACCAAGCTTGTGTTTCATTGGTTTCAGTGTGTGAAGTCATTATTTTGTAAAAAATATGTACTCCTGGAGAGGACCAAAGTTTCTTTGTTTGTTTACATTCTTATGATAAAAGTGTTCCTAATTTGTGTATTTCAGGGGTTTTGTTTTTCTGTTTTTCTTTTAAAACTTGATATAAAACATAAAAAAATACAGTCGGTCAATACATCAATCGAAAGATCACAAGAAAAGCTTGCACACGAAGCTAAAATCAAATTATTATGTTTTATTATCGATTTGCTATGATTTTTTTTAACATTGGTCGATCTGTAAACTGTTCCGAGTATGAGGGATGACTGTAATCAAATGACCTATCCAACGAGCCCAAAACATTAAAGATCGCAAAATTTTGTTCATATCCGTTGATTTTTTGCAAAAGTACACACAGCAATTTGCCTATATAAAAATTATTTTCCCATGCGTCATGGTTGGAAATTGCTCTATAAAAAAAATTAAACTAAGTAAATCGTCCGCGACTCAGCAATTTTCAACATCAAATTTCAAAGATTTTAACATTTAAAAAAAACTTTAATAAAAACTCTTATTGCATCATTTGGCATAATGCTAGAACATTAGTGGATGCCGCCAAATCGGAAAAGTCAAAAATTTGTCAAAATCCGCGAAAAAGTTTGTAATTTGTGATTTTCCGTGGAAATAAGTCTGTACAGCCTGGACTTTACTATCCGAAGTTTCGATTGTCTGAAGTTCGGTTATCCGAAGGTTTGCTTAATTTCCCGGGATATTTTTTAAACTGTCATAAAATCCATGCATTCATTATATTTGTTAGGGTTTGGTTTAAGCTTAAAATCATAGAATTACCTCAATACTTTTAATTGGTGATAATGTGAACTTCATTCTAAACTAAATTTCATATAAGTTTAGAATAACATGTTTCCTACAGAATGCTGATATATGTGCATAATATAATTTTAATGTTGTAAAATTCACAACCAAATTTGAATTTTCAAACCAAAATTTGCAGTATTTTTTTCTATTTAATTTCGGGAAAACCGGGAGAAAATATGAAAATTCTAGAGCGTCCAATTTCCCGGGGTTACAAAATTCCCGGGAAACGGGAAATTTTCAACAAATTTCCCGGGAAATCCCGGGAATTCCCGGGAAATTTGAAATTTAACGAATTTTATTCTGATCCTGTTTCTGATTAATCTTTTACAACGAAATTGTATAGAACAGCAACTTTAATGGTCAAAATGAGTGTGAGGATCAATTATTGGCTTGACTGCTTGTAAAAAATCATGCAACTTTGAGAAAATATAAGAAATTTCTTATTTTTAAATCTTTTAAATCAGGGTTGTTGCCCAACCTTTAGGCCTTGCGGGCCAAATTTGTTGTTTCAAAAGCGTTGGCGGGCCGGATAGTTTTCGTTGACGAAACACAGATGATTTCAATTTTAAATAAATTTTTCTCAATTTTTATCCTTAACATTTCAAGTTACAAAGAATGCTGAAGAAGGAGGATGCACATTGCACACAAACTTCAAATGAATCTCGATTTCTGTGTTATTTTTCCTACAAGGCTCTTTAAAATTCAAAATGTTGCTTTAAAAAAAAAACAGTTTTAATTGTTTTTCTTCTAAAATGATAACTTCATTAATGTTGTACCAAAGATTTTTTAAGTTTTCAAATTTCAATTATAAAAAGCCGTCCAAATTTAAGGCAAAAAATGTTCAAAACTTTATTTTAAATATTTTTTTGCATTAAATTTTCTTGAAAATCAATTACACTGTTTATTACTCTCATTTCATTATTTCATTAAATAAATATTTGCAATGTCATAAAAAAGGGCCATTCATTGAACAATTTTCAGGATCCCTCACGGGCCAGATGAAATGGCTTCATGGGCCGGATCCGGCCCGCGGGCCGTAGGTTGGGCAGGCCTGTTTTAAATCGTCTCAAATGAAAGAAAATATTGTTATTATTTTTGTTGAGAAGACATTTTTTAAATCAAAGTGTTTTGACAGTGAAAGTCTATGCTTCACAACTATAAAATTGCTTTTAAATTTGTCTCAATGACCATAAAGTTAAAATAAAAAAAAAATAAAAAACGAAAAAAATCAACTTGTAAATAAATAAATCATTGAATTCACCTTGAAAATCTAATTTCTAGCGCTTTTTAACTTGAAACACTATTTTTTAACTTGAAAATTTGATACGAAGTTGTTTTTTAATGGTTTTTCATGGTTTTTTGATATGATTTTAGTTATATGGTATTCAGCCTTATAAATCAATTAGATTAAAATAACTTTGAGTATTTAAAAGTGGTTGAAATTCAGCAATATTTTTTCATATATAACCCTCTTACGCCCTTGGTAGATCACGTGCTCCATACATTTATAACTTCAATATGTAATTTCTCGAATACTTAGAAACAAATTCTTCTCGCACAACCCTTTTTTTAAAATTTGATTATATCAGTTCAATTTCCATCCAACATCCAAGGTAAAAAAAAGTCAAAAAAATCTCAATGTTGATCTTGGCCGGAAAATGTAAATATCTTATTTTCAAATGATATTACAAAAAAAACATTAAAAAAGGTTGTCATAAATAATTTAGTTTATATTCATTCCATAACAGCATGAGTTTTGTTGTCCAACATATAAGCAAATTAATATTCCTAGTGGTGAATGCTTCAGAAATAAATATTATCTGAATTAAACCTCGACATGAAATTTACAGACGAGCTGATTAGTTCAATATGAACAGTAGATGGAAATAAATAAAATCAAATCAAGTTCTCCAATTATTATTTTTTGTATAATTTCAAAACATTGCTGCCCAAAATGTAGGAAAATGTATACTTCTGCTTGCATTTCGGGAATTCTCGGGAAATTTACAAATTTCCCGGGAAACGGGAAATATCTTTTTCCGGGAAATCCTGGAAATTCCCGGGATTTTTTTTCCGGGACCGGAAATTGGACGCTCTAGAAAATTCCCGGGACTCGGGAATTCCCGACTTTGATAAAATATCGAGAGTTTTGTACCTGGAATTCCCGGGATGGACGCACTAGAACTTCAAATAATCAAATCATGAACATTTTTTTTTATTTTCTTACCTTTGACATCAAATTCGAGTTCGGCGACCCCATTTTAGACAAATTCGAATGGTTTATTGATTGAAAAAAATCGAAATCACTTTAGAGTAATTTTAGGGTTCATAGGGGAACAGCATCTAATTCCAGCTTGCCTCTAATGTTGCCATATCAGCACTGTGATATCTAATTACAGCTCATTGAAAGTGTTTACAACTGAAATCGAGTGATAAATAGCTAAACAGGAAGTGAGCAAGTTTTTTAAAAAGTGAAAATCAGCAAATTGGATGGTGTTAGGAGCGATTGCTTAACCTGCCAAACATACGACAATTTCCCCTACTTAAGCTTGACAATCAAAAATATGACAATGAAATTATTTTATCTCGATTCGATTATCCGAATCGAAAGTGCTACAATGTACTTTTTAGAACTATTGTTTTTGGTGATAACAAGTAAGCCATTACATGAGTAGCAGCAGGGACCATCCACAAACCACATGGACACTTTTTTGAAATCTCGGACATCCTCCCCCCCCCCGTCGTGGACAATTTTCGTTAAAAAAACTTTTGTATGGAGCGTGGACAATCGCAAACTAATGAGGTTTTTGAAAACGCGCAAAAACTTTAATGTCAAAGCGCCAGATCCGGTCGCAACAATGCATATTTGGGATCTGGGACGTTGATGTAGGGGTAAGCGTGGTTGCCTCGTAATATTTGAACAAACCCCTGCGATACGCCTGGCCGCTTTAACGCTTATGATGTTTCAATGCATTCAAATGCAATGGCGCACATATTTATTTAAGATGTTCAAACTTTATTTTTACTTTAAATGTACTATCACTAAAGAAGCTTATATGCTTTTTAGAAAAAAAAAATCACTGTTTATATTTAGTTAATTTAGTTAAAATACATATACATTTTAGGTAAAATTGATAAAAAGTCGGAATTTTACCTAAGAGTTGCGTTAGAGAATTTGAACGGTGTGCGTCGCGTCCTGTCTCGTCAGAGGCGCTGGAGCAGAAATCCCACGTTAGAGGAAGGCCATGCCCAGGGGGGCGTAGTGCCAATAGTTTCGTTTTTTTGCGTCGCGGTCATCACGCAGGATTTTCGTTGCCGTTTCCGTCTTTGTTGTCCCCCCGATTGTGTGTGTATTTCGTCCGGGTGGTTTCAGGTTTTCGCATGTTATTTGGTTTTATCTTTCCACAGCCGGCTGTCTAAGATTGAATCATTTATGCTAAACTCAACACCAAATAACCGGGAACTGTCTCATCCGCTTCCTCCGACTGTTTGCCTTGAGAATGCATAATTCATCACACCATTAAACAAAATTAATTGATTATTGGGTCGCATCATCATCCTCTATGTTGAATCCTGGCCATTACCCTTACCCACTAACAAAATCCCAAGTAGAAGTAGTTTTCCGGCACACGTGGGGCTGTGGATAACGTATAGAACCCACCCTTTGTAGCAACCTGTGCTAACTAACATTCCCGTCCCAATCCCCCGAGATTTACAAACTGACATGGCGGGCGCCGTTGGTGGCCAACGATTGTTACCTATTTGCTCCAGATTTAGTTTTAATGATCTTGATGTTTTATCTTTTCAGCGCATTCATACATGCTGTTGATAAGGGAAACACCATTAGATCGTTTAAGCGTATGGTCGGTTGTATAGATAGGACATTACGGTCCTGTTCAGCAACGGAGAAGGACAACCATGGGTGGTCTCTCATGCTCATGCTCAAAAAGTCGTAATTTTGCCTAAAATTTGTTAAAAACTAGTTTTGTTTATAAAATTATGATTTATATTGCATTTTATACTAAATTCGAAGCACGAATCACAAGTTTTCACATTTTACATAAAATTGGTTCAACTGAAATTGCCTATAAATTTGGAGTTTTTTTTTATTTCACAAACACATATTATTTATTATTTACAAACTTATTTAACCATCTCCTAGTGGAAAATTGTGCAAAGAATCCGAAAATGAAAAATCATTTTCATTGAGAGAATCATGACACTTTGAGGAGTTTAAAATAATGACTTTCATCAACATTTTCTTAACTATAGTTAACTAACTTTTTAAACTTTTCAAAATTTTATGAAAAGTTCTTGTTGAGGTACTTCGAATACTTCTCTACCACGGTCAGTATGATTCTAAACCATTCCATACATATTTAAATTGCACTCTTCATTTTGCGGAAAAATCGCAAACCTATCAAAGACACCCCCGGCTATCAAAGTCACCCCGTTTTACGGTATTGAAAGTTCCATACAAACCTTCGGATAATTGAACTTCGAATAATCGAGTCTGGAATGTACTTGCTGGGAAAATTATGTGTAGAACTGTAGGGACCATCCATAAACCACGTGGACATTTTTTTTTTTGAAAATTTCCAGACCCTTCATCGAGGTGTATTAAATTTGATTTATCATCCTATTATATGTTAGAAATAGTTGGAGCAAAACTTTTTTTCAGCACCAGTTCAACCTTGTGGCGCCCGAATTTAAAAGGGGTCAACTGAATGTGTGTGATTGATCCATTTGTGTCTCTTAGAACAACACAGCAATCAATCAATCTTAAGCGAAGAGTCTTTTTTCATATTTATCAAGCATGTTTTTTTTTCTTCTTATTGATTTTAGTATTGGGTTGGGTTGCGCTTCAACAAAACAGGTAAAGCTGAAAAAGTAGTTGAGATTGCAGTAAAATTCCGTAAATTATCAAAAGTAAAATAAACTTATTCCACCATCCTAATCAAAACCTTTTTTTCTACCCTCTCTTTTCCAGTTCTCTTCCTCGTCGTGGACACTGTGTAGTGAGACATGGACAAAGGTGTGTGTTGCCATTCGTCGACGAGCACCACCATTTCGACTGCCAACACTGCCCGGGTCCGCAAAACAGTGCACTTTTTTTTGAGTTTGCTTCATCTCCGGAGTAGTACCTAGTTTGGCCTATTCCGATTGTTCCAAGAAGAGATGATTGGGAAGTAGACATCGCCGAAGACGAAGCTGAAACAACGCGTAGAGAGAGAAGTTACGAAAAGTGTGTGCGTTTGCGTTTTGTGTGTATCGAAGAATTGTATACAGTAGTAGCAGCAGCAGAAGAAGGCACAACAGCCTCTTTTGCCATTCATGAGAAGGAAAGAAAGAAATCACAGTCTCGAGCTGCTAAAGGTGCCCTGGCCGTGGTTGTCGACGACGGAGTCTGAAAGAGGGAAGAAGTAACAAAATATCACAGCACCAACCCAGTTGTTGCCTGTGTTTTTCGAAAAAGTGAAAAAGTAGTTTAGTAATAATCGAAATTTGACGCAAAAAACGCAACCACAAAGTGAAATCATCGAGAGTTGCATTCGTATATAAATTTTGTGTTGCACACGAAAAAAGAGGAAAAAAGAGAGGAGGCCAAAGTGCTGTTATTAGAAAAAATAGTATATTCAAATGTGCGAAAAGTGAAGAAAGAAGCAAAAGGCAAAATAAAAATACGCGAAAAAATAAAAATATACACACAGTCGTGTGGTCGTCGTCGTCGCCTACTTGGTCGATACACTCACAAACATGTGCGGCGCCGCGATTGTGTGCGTCCAAGTCGTTTATTGTAATTCACCACGACCGCGACCGCGACGGCATAAAGTATAATCTGGTCTACTGCTGGTCCGTCGCTGCCCCTGCTTCTGCTTCTTCGTGTTTTGTTGTGCTGTGCGAACACGGTCTCGGTCTCCAAAGCCGAAGGAAGAAGGCTCGAAAAAGTGAAGTGGAATCGAAAAAAGATCGACCACGAGAAAAGTCAGAAGTAGTACCCACACAGTAGAGGCTGCTGTTGTGTTGTGTTGTGTTGTGCGCGATAGCGGTAAATAAATGCAAAGTGTGATTGAGAGCAGCAGCATCAGCAGTGCCAGGCTGAGCCAGATTTAGAGCTGCTCGGTGCTGGAGGAGGGTCGGAGAATAGCAGAAATTGTCACTGCCACTGCGAATAGTAGTATCAGCAAGCAGCAGAAGCAACAACAAGCGGAGCAAAATGAATAAGCTGGAATACACGCGACGGAATGGTACCCAGAAGATACGGATTACGAGTAAGTTGATCTATAATTTACCTTAACTGAGAGTCTGTTTTGGTTTTTGAAACATAATAAAAAATAACAGATAACCAGAATTTGGCCAAGCTGTTGTCATTCGCTCCTGTTTGTAGTTTCAAAGGTCTTCAAAACTTCTGGGTCCGAGCTCTAGAAAGTACATAATTCTTTTTATGTGCCAATAATTCGAGCCAAACATTTCATTAGGGTACAAAACCAAAAAGCAAACATTCGGGATTATTCCACTATTCCACTCCATAGTACACTCCCTACATGCCCTCCAAGAATCAGATTGATAGCAAACAATTTCCTATTGAAAAAATCAAAAAAACAAAAGGGCACATAACAATGTTCACTCCAAACCAGAAAAAAAGTTCAATTGTGCCCTTTTCTTTTTCGTTAGTTTTTCGTGGTTAAGGAACTTTCTATGTTATAAAGTGCACTTTTCATACATTCTTAACACTAATTCACTTCAAAACAAAGTTTGGTTAACGTTTCACCAAGGGTTCCTGCAGAAAAAAAACTTCGTCGAAATACAATATTGAATACGGCCCGCGGCTGCTGTTCAGTACACTTTTGAAGAATTTTAATGTTTCACATACCTTATCTGCTCCATTCGATCATAAAACTTCACCAATTATCAAAATTTCCACTGAATTCCTCATTATTTCTAACTAAACAAAAGGGCCCATAAACATCATTCAAAACAACAATCCGGTGACAGCACTTTAGTGCCCTTTTAGTTCTCTTCGAAATTGCATTTAGAAAGGGCCCATTATGAACAGCAGTTGGAAAGCTAAAAGGGCCTAATAACGAGATTTTTTAAAATTATGAGTTTTATTGCGAAAATCAACATAAATTAAGAAGCAGTAAAGCAGAGTTGAGGATAATGGTGTGTTTTATCGAATCATCAGTAAAAATACCATCAGTCATGCTTATTTTTTAAATAGGAATTGAAACAAGTTGTCCATTTTTTGCAAGCGATTTTCTCGAATCGCGGTTTTTGCTTTTATGCCCTAATGAAATGTTTGGCTCGAATTATCAATTGAGTTGTCAAATCTTTAAAATAATTTCCCTCAATACAAAGACCTTTAAATAGGGAAAATTCTCGTAAGTTTGACAGGTTAAGCACACACTCAAAACTTAATCCAAATTACTGATTTTCACTATTTAACTTATTTTGAAAAACGATTAATAAAAACTTGCTTGCTCACTTACTTATGAGCTATTTACAGTGATGTCAACCATCGCGGCGCTCATTTTTGGTTCGCGGCACATTTTTCGTTTGTGGTGCTTTTCAGTTACGGAATTCGACAAAATGGTGTTCGAAGTATTTGTAGAACTCACCAACAGCAACATTTCTTCAGAACATTGTATAGCTGTAAAATTCTTACGCAAAAAGTTACAAGAAGATTTCAGACCTCAGGATCAATGGTTCGCGATGCTTTTGTTAGCCTAACGCATTTTTGGTTGTAACTTTTTTTGTATTCATCAAAAATTAACACTATGTTCAGCAAAATTGTACCATTTGGTGTGTTCTACAAGTCCTTCATACACAACTTTGTCAAATTCAGTAACTGAAAAGCACTACATACAAAAATGTGCCGCGAACCAAAAATAAGTGTCGCGATGGTTGACATCACTGGCTATTTATCACTCGATTTCAGTTGAAAACGCTTTTTATGAGCTGTCAAAGTGCGGATATGCCGAGATTAGAGGCACGATGGAGTTAGATGCTGTTCTCCTATATACTATTGTAGTGACAAAAATATAAACTTATTTTCTTCTTAAACCCATTTCGTACCGTACAAACATATTTGCATAACTTTAAAAGTAATTGTAAAAACTTTCAGTAGGATCAAAAGGGATCCCAATATCTACCAATTAACTTGGCGGGCGTCTTTGATAACAAACAATCCTTGGTTCACATTTGTTCAGATTTTGACGATCTTGGTGTTTAATCTTTTAATCGCATACTTAGTTCAACATGCTGTGTGGGACCATCCATAAACCACGTTGATTTTTTTTCGAAGTCTCTGAACACCCCCTCCCCGCGAACCTCCCTCGTGGACAATTGAAGGTATTTTCTGATCGTTTTTTGTATAGGTCAACATAGGATATGTTGAGGAATATTCGGAAAAAGGGTATGGGTAACAAACTCCCAGATTTTAACATATCAATTATTTTTTCACTATTTTTTTGTTTAATTGACGTTTGCCAAAACAAAATATTTTAACAGACTTTATCCTCTTCGATTTTTTAACATATTTTTTAGCTATTTTTTTTTTTGATGTTTTTTATCGCTAAAATGCAATTTTAGGAAATTATGGAAAAAAAATCCGAACAAAAATACAATAATCATCGCATCAGTAGGTATTTAGCCGGCAGGTGAAGTGTTAGGTTCACTTCAACTACTCTAGTTTTGTTTAAAAAGGTTCAATAAACCAAATTTCAAGTTTTTGCTTTTTGGGTATTTTTAAAACCGGTTTTTAAAAAACGCCCAAAAACAAAAACTGAAAATTTGGTTTATTGGACCTTTTTTTTAAAATTCCAGAACTTTGCCCTACCCTACAAAATTTTGTTTGTCACCCTAATTAAATTAAAATAATGGAAAATCTTATGAGATACCCCCTGGTTTAATTCCTAGCTAAAAATAAGAAACTGTACCAATTTTGAGCCAAATCAGTTAAGGATTAAGGGTCGCTTTTGGTTGATGTAGTTTGTATGGGAAATTTTGCAGAAATGTAAAGGGCAAAGCATAAATTTATTTTTTTTGCCAAAAAGTGGCGTTAAATTTGTCGGATCATTGTTAAGTGTGGGATTATTTTGTAAAATTTTATGACAGACAACATTGTCGAAGACCGCAGAACGATCCGAGTTAACCTTGACGAGCTATTAGCGATTGAAAGAAAACGTTTTTGTATGAATGATTTTTTCCACCAACTTTAATGATCTATATAGTGACATTAGCGACCCTTAAACCTTGACCGATTTCGCTCAAAATGTACACAGTAACTTATTTTCGCCTTAGGAATCGAATCAGGGGGTATCCCTGAGGTCGATTTTTTTTTTGCTGTCGCCCTCATCCATCCCTGAAAACCCCATTTCTAAAAAGCTGAGTAAAATCTCTATATTTTTTTCTTTTTTGAACATTGTTGATTTGACCTTAATTGCTAAGATATGGCATTAAAAAGAACTTAAAAAAAATTATTATCCGGTCCGCAATTTTCAATCTATAATATCTTGGAAACTATTGATCCGAATCTTGATCTTAAAAAGTAAAACTAGTGTAAAATTTGTCCAACATTTCCAATTTTGTTTTCGGAAATTTTTAAATCAAGACATACATTTTAAAAGGGCTTAGATCAAATCTAAAAAAATGGACTAAAGGCCCAGGTATTGTCCATAGATTAAGATGCACTATCAATATTTTAGTTGTTGGCTTCTCCCAAGCTGATTTATTTCGCAAAAAATGCATTTTTAGAAACTTTTTCAGAAATGCTCATTCAATTTAGGGTAGCCCATTTTTTCCAGCAAAACTAATGCATGCAGCTTGTAGGAAATTTCACGGCGAAAATTTTGCCTTTGAGAAAATGCAATGTTGACTCTTCAGTGTCGAGATATTTGAGTTTTATTGAGATTTTCTTTTTCAAAATTTCTCAGAATTCAGAAGCAAGGCCTACTAATTACACGACGTTGCAAGCATATATTTTAAAGGTCAGGGTATGTCTTTTTATAGTAATTTTGGTGGCTAATCCGAATCTAGAATCTAATTTCGTGTAAACAGTGAAGATTTGGAGCTACGCCCTTTTGGAATGTTATTTGCGTGTATTAGCTGCAATTGAAATCGCTATTTTTCTCTATTTATTAATCAACCTTTAAGTCTAGCCCCTAATAAATTTAAAAATGAGATTATACGATATTCTTAAGATTCTTAAGATCAATTAAAATGGAACGACACCCAAGGTTTGAACGAGCTTGCAAGTGATTTAAATTGCAGCTAATACAAGTAAGTAACATTCCAAAAGGGCGTAGCTCCAAAACATCACTGGTTACTAAAAATTAGATTCCAGATTGGGATTCAGCGGCCAAAATTACTATGAGAAAGCATACCCTGACCTTTAAGACATATGATTGCAACGACGTGTGATTTTTTTTTTTGAAATTAAATATGTCTTTATTGAACTTTCTTATAATAATTACATTTCTTTTACATGCTAAGTCAGGGGTGCTCAAAGTTTTTGGATGCTGGGCCAATTTTGAAGCTTAAATGAGCTTGCGGGCCTTATGTATAAAATTGGTTATTTATATAAAGAAATTACGTTACATAAATGTAAAAGACTAAAAAATAAATCTAAATCATGGTCGAGGGAAGGCAAAAAAAATAAAAGAATTATGAAAATTGAAAATACAGGCCAGAATATTCAACATTTCAATGAAAAAAATGCTGGAAAATTTTAGAAAAACACATTTAGATACGAAGTCATAATTTTCAAAATATATAAGATTCGACGAAAAAACTACATTTTTGCGAAAAAAACCTTTTCGCTGTTAATCGAAAGTTCACTAAAATTCAAATTATTTTTGAAGAAACCCGAGCATGCCCAAAATGATTATAAACGCAGAGGAATGCATTTTAAATGGATTTCAGCTGATTGCACTTAAATAACAAAAGCTTTGAAAAATATTTGCAACCGCCTTATTCCTCCGATTTAAAATTTTTTTCTGTCTGAATCAGATGGTAGTCAATCAGTTTCGATATACAACTGTCATGAGTTCGAATCCTGAAGTGGAATGTTTCTAAGTGCAAAGTAAGTTTGAAGTTCAGTTTAATGAAATGGTCATAATGACTTTTAAATTAATATGTAATGCTTATATTTTTGCTATTATTACAGTTTTATAAAAAAGCAAAACAATCAAAAAGGTTATGTGTGGTGAGTCACCCAAAACCTCTTATACGCAAATGGACCGACGTTTTACTTCCCAATCCTGTTTTACTTCCCAATTACTGTTCACATTCATTCATTTATTTCAAATTGTTTTACATTTTTGCATTAATTCGAATACATTTGGGTAAAAAAAGAGAAAAAAAATCATTTTAACAACTAATCCTAACTTAAAACTAAAATAAAATTTCTTTGAATTATTCAAAATCATTAGAACGAGTAAACTATGAACTGTATTTTAAGATGAATGCTCCAAGCGTTCTTACTTGTTCCTGGCGAGTTTTGCACCCACGCAGTGTTGTTGTCATCTCGATGAAAATGTTCAGAAGTTCTTGTGGTGAAAACAGGTCACTACTGCCTTCACCTGTTGATGCTGGTTGGTTTTCCCTCAGTTGCTGACTGAAGCCAGGAGGTGTTGTGTTCTCTGCAACTTTTTGCCGCTGATTCAACGGCAATGGCTGCAGATTTGGAACCACTCGAACAGATCCCGCTCCAGGTGACGCCAAAGCAGGAAAATCCACGTCCGTGTATGCTGGTGGTGTTTTGCGACGATTTGGTTGGTGCCTCGTCGTCGCTTGCTGCCGAATTTTTACAAACTCAGCACGTTTTGGGCAGCTTCGATTCTTGGTCGAATGGTCGCCGCCGCAATTAAAGCATTTGGCTTCAATGTTCTCGTTGATTGTTTCGCAAGCTTGAGTTTTGTGCTCACCTCCGCATGTTGCACAACGACTCTTGATAAAACAGTTCCTTCCACCATGCCCAAACTGCAAACAGTTCGAACACTGTGTCACGTCACGGTGCACTGGACGATAATGTTCCCAAGTCACGATGATGTTGAAAATTGCCCGAACTGCTTTCAGCTCAGACGGCGTTGTCGATCCTTTCTCTAGATGAACCAGGTACAGTTGATCACGATACTTGATGTCCTTGTTGTGTCTCGTCATCTTGAAGACTTCGATCACGTTCAACTTAAGAGTTTTCAGCTCTTCTTTCAGCACACTCACATCCATGTCGTACAGGCCTCGGAGGACCTGTTTCATGGGGCGTTTACCTGGATCGTCATGGCTGTAGTATTCAATCTTTGTGTTGTTCAGGAAATCCCGAACGTAGTTGTAATCCTTTCTAGTAGGTAGCAGAATTTTGAGTCCATCAGCACACAAGCGAATGGAAGCTCGTAATGCACCAGATTTGATAAACCCGGTCAGCCACTTTCGCACCGAATCCGATGACGATGTTTTCACAAAAATGGGTGGCAAATTTTCCCGTCGTTCAAATTCTTCCTTCTCGCTCACGTCCACAGGGAGGGTAGCGAACTGGTTTCCAGACGAATTTTGAGCGTCCTTGCTCAAACTGCCTGGCTTTGCAGGTAGCGCTTCGGCATTTTTTAGCTTCTTCAAATCTGCCGATCCTACTGGTGAGGACCGCCTCTTTTTCTTGCCGTGAGGCATTTTTGCACTTTTTAAGCACTTTTTTGGTGTGTGAGGGACGCACGTCTGACTCGCTGCTCTGTCAACCACAGACTCTACGACGTGTGATTAGTTGGCCTTGCTTATGAATTCTGAGAAATTTTGAAAAATTGGATTTTTTTTCTCTTTAAAACTCAAATATCTCGGAAAAAGTTTCGAAAAAGTGCGATTTTTTCGAAATAAATCAGCCTGGGAGAAGCCAAAAACTTAAATTTTGCATCTTAATCTATGGACAAAAAACCAATCGTTTAAGCAAAATACATACCAGATTGAGATTTTTGTATTGATTTCAAGCGATTTAAGAAAATTTGTTAAAAAGTGACTTTTTCAGTAAATCAAATAGGGGGTGCGAAAAGTATTTTATTATTTTTTCTTGTCTATATATTAAAGAAAATTCACTAAAACGATGATTTTCAATCACAACTGAAAGTTTCATGGATGTATTTCGCCACTGAACTGAGTAAGAGACGATTTAAGTTCACTATTTTGCTCTGCGCAAAGCGAACTGTCAAACTTTGTGAACGTTTTTTTCTAAACACCGAGTTGATTTACGGGTACCACGATATTTCAAGATTGGATGGACCAATTTGGGGTGAAGACTTCCAAGACATATCCCGTGTGCATGACGAAGCCCGATTTTGAAATTTTGCTTTAAAAAAAAAATACAAATATCAAAAACTGACTTTTTTATATGAAAAAAAATATGTTATCTTTTTTTTTAAATAAGTTTTTGAAAATCGGCCTTCGTCATGCATACAGGACCGTTTTTACGAGTCTTCACTAAAATTTTGAGCTGATTTGGTCAAAGCAGTGTTGAGATATCGTGGCCCCCCTTTTTTGAAACTGCTAACTTAAAATAGCTATAGTTCGGAAATGGTACATCCAAATGTCTTCATTTATTTTGTAAATAGATGAAAATGTACATTTTAATGCCATGCAGAAAGAACAAAAAAAAAGTTTAAATTTGTGCTCATACCAACCTCTGACATTTTTGACGATTTACATGTATGTAGCCCCTTAAGAAGTGAGCACCTGAAATTCGTCGACATGACTTCAAAATGGGACAGGCTATTATGCCGGCACCGCATTTGAAGAAAATGGCAACCCTTTATAGGCTTTTTCGTGGCGATCAGACCCAGCCATTTGAGGTTTTGTTGAAAATCTTCATTTTTGTAGTTGTCTAAAATGTCTAAATAGTTTTTTTTTTATCATAACTTTTAAACGACTAAAATGAAACTGTACAATTTTCAACACCAAGCTGTAAGACCTAAAGGTGAACCGATTGGACCACATCCGGACAAAATTCGTCCAGCCAAAGCCAAGCAAATGAAGTACATATTTTTATCAACACAGATATTCGTTCATAATTTGATTCTGAGTCGATAAGTATGAATGAAATAAGAAGTTAATTTTTCGAGTGATTTAATAGCTTCTCCTCAGTGAGGACGGCCAAAAAGTTGAAGAGACAGGGGATCTGGAATTCCCGAAAAGGTGTCCATGTGGTTTATGGATGGTAAAAAGTATGTTTTCCCATGACCCGCGATGAGTACCGGGGTGGATAGTGGCTATTTCTTAACTCGATATTTACAATGTTAAGTTAATATTAACATACCATAAGGTCGCCTTACTTAAGGTGTCGTGATAAGGTACAACTTGTGATGATACAGTTGTGTTGGTTTGAGCTGGGATTTGAACCCCGATCTACCGTTTACGTGACGGAAGCGTTACCATTAGGCTACGTGGCTCGGTTTGTGGATGGGCCTTTTAATAAAAGCTCAATGAATGCATTTCAAGATATCTAGAGTTTTTTTAAAAGGCCGTACAAGCTTTTGTGTTTCATATTCTTATAGGACCTTTTTTTTTAAAAAAAAAAAACTCTGGATATAGAAAATGAGTTTCAGACTTTGTAGAGTGTGCTGTCAAGTTTTACAAAGTATTTTCACAAAAATGATTAATTCTACAATTTGATTCCATTTTAACAAGAGCTGAAAATATTCGCAAACGTTGTGCTGGCTTTGATCATTTTCAGAATATGCAACCATAGAACTATTTCAAGTTTCAACAAAAGAACCGCCCCACCCCAACCTGCTCGATTCATCCGGTTCATTCATCGTTCCACGGTTGGTACTGACTGTGCACTGCTGCTTTCCCATTGCAAAACTGGTCGTCGTCACATGAAACGCGCGCTGGCATAAACAGACTGTTTATGTCGCTCGAATAATGCCAATTTGCGAAAAAAGATCAGACCCAGACCTCCATCGCCGCATCGCCCTCCCCGCCCAGTCTGCCATCGGTCGGAAAGGAAATTGGGATCGGGTTAACGAAGAAGAAAACAATAATAATCACAGGTATTCTCGCCCATCCGTATTGATTACAACGTGTGTCCTTCTGCGGGTCTGAACACATGTAAGCAGTAGTTGGAGAAGGTGGAGGAGTGTTGACAGACAGCTCACACATGTATTGGAGCTGACATTCATCCGAAAAAAGGGGTTCTTGCAGTAGAAAGGAAGAAGAAATTGGATCCGTTTCCAGGTAAAACACCGGGACACATTCCGGGAGGAGAAAAGTATGCTACACGGATGATGAGTTCGATATACCTGCCTGATGTTGTGTTCTGGTAAGGTTTCAAATCCAATTTAGCAAAAGTTGGGGGATGAGAGGGATACTTAGAAGAAGACAGACGTCGGAATGTCTGGGATGTGTGGTCCGTATAGCAAATTGTGACAGTTTTGCACAATTGCTTTACGAGGGTGTCGCATTGGTATTTTGAATGGGTATTTTATAACACTTGTAGTAGAGTTACTACTTAAAAGAGTGAACTGTTCATCAATTTTGTTTTTTGAATTTCCAAAAATATCTCTTTGTTCAAAAAAGACTTTTAAAAATTAAGCAAAACTTATTTCGTAAGAAAATATTAAAAATACAATTCCGTAACAGCTTCTCTTACCCTGGTCGATAATATCTTCATGTTACCTTCTTTTTACTTTCAGTTTTATGCGCCCGTAATCTTGCCCGGAAGGACCTTTTCCGTAAGTACAGCTCCCTCCCAGAATCAGACCCACCGCCCCTCGAATCATTATTAAAACCGGTATTATGCTTTTATATCTGCGTCCCGTTTTCAGAGTCACCTTGAGAGATGAAAATATGAAAAAAACGAGCCTCACAATCTCGTTACACTGCCAATTAGGCAGTCGTTTTTCCAGATTTGCAATTACTCTGAGAGCCATTCCCGCGGGATGATGGTTTTGACTTGGAATGGACTTCCCAGCAGTTTTTTTTTCAAACGCGACAATTGAGTGACGCAATTATTGCACTTTTCACTTTAACGTTCGACCTCAATTCACAGTTGGATTTTGCTTGGTCAAAGTAAGATTAAAAGATTCTTTTAAAAATGTAAGGAAATGAAAAATAAAAATTTTGACCAGTTTTCCACAGTTTTTCCCACAGTGCCGTCCGTGGCAGAGGTGCATCCTTTGCCCCCGTGTCAAACCAAACCGACTTAAAAAACGACTGTCGTTTCACCTTGCTCAAAAATTGTTCGCTGGGTGCCATCTTTTTGCCTAGTTTCGCACTTCAACTGCAGTCAGTCCCGTCAGTGAAAAGTGCTTTACGACCTATATATTGTATTCATGAGCTGCTGCTTGAGGAGAGTTGAGGTGGTTTCGCCTTGGTACCGTTAACGAAATGGAGTACCGTGCCATGGGAACGCATTCCAGAGCGATATTGCTGAACTCGGCGACTCTTGTGGGATTGTGATACCGCAGCGTAGTGCAAGCTTAAAGGTGCTTTTGCAGTGACTTCCCGTGCCCATCGCATTGTTTGAACGGGACAGAAAGGGGGAAAAGTAGAGTTAGTTTTTAAATGAAAATGGAAAGTCAAACGACGGAGAAGGCTGTGGTGAAGTCAGCTGGGAAATCGAGTCGACTTAGAGCTTGTTATTGTGTAAAATGAAACAAGAGTTCTTATTCGCATAGAAATAATTAAATTTATGGCAAAAAGGCTGAAAGATGCTGAACTTTTCATAAGAATAACAGAACTGCCAGATTCTAAAGCTTCTTGAATCGTTGGTAAAGTATTTTAAATGTTTGTTCAGTGTTGTACAAAAAACTGACTTTGAAGTAAGTTGTTTGTGCCGAAGTAATTGAGTGACAATTATATATTCTGAGTCGACACTCTACCAATTTCAAATCGAAGCTGTCGTGCTAACTTGTCGCACGTCACCTTTTGAGTGCGTTTAATGTTTAACATTTTGTGTATTGTCCTGAAGTTTGGTTGAATTTGGTTGCTGGAGTCCCGAGTTATAACTGAAAAAGTTTACGGTACACAGCAAAAAATCCGATGGTAAAATCGCATGCAAAAGCATGCACATCACCTTCGTCAAAAAAGACACTTAATATTACACTCTGCATGTACAATTTTTGTAAAAAAAAAAAAAAAAGTTGCAAACAAACCAAGCACCTACAAGGACTGGCGCCTTAGCCCGCTCGGTCATCAGACCGATGAAAAACGGAAAGGAAAAACGTATATTTGAGCTTGACATTTCGGTCAAGTAGGTTTTCCATACTGATGGGCTACACAGTAAAAAATAATGTAAATTTGGATGGTTGAATATTACCTCTTTAATGATGTAATTTTACCTCAATTTAGACTGAAAAAGTGACATTACACCAGAAAAGTGGTAAAATTACACATTTCCAGAACACACACATTACACATTACACAGAATTTCATAAAATAATGCAAATTTTAATTTACACCCAGGCCTTTTACACGCAGCTGGATTACTACTTTATTTGCTGTGTAGTCGAGCTCGTCCCTATGGCAAACGCGTTCTGACCTGAAATCCCTTTGGTCAATTGTCGCATTGACATTAATTTTCAAGCTGTGTCAAGATAGCACAACAAGATTTAAACTTCTTTCGTTCTCTCGTATGAACAGTGAAAACAATGCACAACTTTTTTTTCGCACCCAGAAAAATGTTTTGTAGAATACGCCTGTACACGGAGAAAAAAGAGTTTCCTAAATCGTGAACACCCGTTCATGAAATTGTGAACCACAAACAAAGTGTTCAAATTCTATGGTACGTTTTTGAAAATCGTACCATGGAATTTGAACACTTTGTTCGTGGTTCCCAATTTCATGAACGGGTGTTCACGATTTTGGGAACTCTTTTTTCTCCGTGTACGAGGTTTGAATCAACTACAATATGTATTAGAGGACTCATATAGAAGAATGGTCAAAAACGTCATGAATTTTTAAAAAGTAGTGATGTTTGGAAAAAATCGAAATTTCACAGAAAAAAAAATTAAACCTCTTTTTAATGTAAAGTTGAATTTGCACTCGAAAAGTACTTAAAACATTTTTTGATAAATGGCTCCGTTTTCAAGTTATAGCATTGAAAGTTTGATTTTAGCGCAATATTTGCAATTTTTCGATTTTGAAAAATAAAGGCCATATTTTTTTCATATTTTTTTAAAGTTCAGAAATTTACTAGAAAATTATCAAAGAGACATTTGAGAAGTTTGGACCTCTGGTTGCTGAGATACAGCGGTTTGAAGTAAAAAAAACAGGAAAATTGCAGTTTTCTAAGTCTTACACAAACAATCCATTATTTTGTAATGTCGATATCTCAGCAACTAATGGTCCGATTAAATGCTAAAACATGAAACATTCGTGAAATATTTCCATCTTTTCGAAAAATAATATTATTAAAATGTTTGAATCAAAACTAACATTTTAAAAAGGCCAAACATTCAATATTACGACCATTATTTATAGAAATGGTCACAAATGGTATTTATTTTTCAAAATCGAAAAACTTCTAATATTTCGCTAAAATCAAACTTTCGGTGTCTTGAAAACAGAGCCCTTTATCAAAAAATGTGTACTTTTCGATTACGAATTCAATTTTACATTGAAAAAATATGTATATTTTTCGCATAAAATTTCTATTTTTTCCAAAAATCACTATTTTTTCAAAAATTCATAAAATGGCGGCAGATTTGTTGACCATACTTCTCTATGGCTCAAAAGTTGCGGATTTTTATCTTCTGAAACATATCATAAAATCTCGGTTTTAAAAAAAAAAAAACGTATTTTTGTACATTGAGTTTTTGACAAAGAACTTTGTCCTAAGGTTTTTGTAAAAAAAAACTTAATCAAAAAATCTCTATATTTTTTTCCGGTGCCTATTTTTTTAATGAACACAACCTACAACTTTGCCCAAGACACCAAATTAATTAGAAAATTCACTCAAAAGTTACAGCTGTTTGAATATTCACGTACCATTTTTGGATGGACAGCGGCCAAAATTGAATGGAGACTTGTATGAGAGAACCAATGACACAAAATAGCTTCTTTGGTCATAGGAAAGGTTCCCACAAAGTTTGATCAAAATAAAAAAAATAAAACAATAAAATCCATTTCCGGTTTTGGTAGAGAATTGTGTCGGCGATTGTCCACGATCCATTTAAAAAAGATGTTTATGTTGTGTTCAGGGGATAATTTGGGCTTAACAAAATAATTTAAAGAGTTATAATGACTACGGCAAACAAACAAACTCGCCCTTTTTGACAGTTTGACATCTGTAAAAAAGTCTGTGTATGTCTGAGCATTTGTCTGAAATTCAAATTTATCAATTTACAGTCATGAAAATCCATCAGAAAATTCGCATTTAAGCATTTGAAAACTAACGAAATATGTTTCGGCTAATATTTTTACAAAGTTTTTATAAAATCTGTGCACCTCAAGAAAAGTGTGGCACAAGCACAACAGTTTGTGAAACAAATTCTGTGCATCTGGCATGCTTGTTGACAGTTCAGCTGGTTTAATTGTTTGCAGAAGCGTCAGCCTGTATAAATTTTGCTTTGTTTGCGAGTTTGGCAAGCTGTCAAACACGTAAAGTTTTTTTGTTTGTCATAGTCGTGTTCTGTAATCTCTTGGATGGCATTGCTCTACTGTGGATGTAGAAATCTCACCAAAATTTTTTTGGACGTTGGTGTTTAACGTAAAAATTAATGCAATATTCAATTTTGACCCTGTTGAAATGTATGTTTTGATTTTAAAATTAGAAAACTTCAATTTTCCGTTTTTTCTTTTAGTTTTTTTTGTGTATCTTCGATGTTTCTTAGACAAAGTTATAGGAAATTTTATGCTTTTTTGTAACTTAAAATCAAACTTGTAACAAAGCATTTTTGAGCAATTCCAGGTCCAATCAGGAATTATTACTGGTACTTTTGTACCCGACCCTCTCCGATTTCAATGAAACTTTGTAGACATGCTATCCTAGGCCTATACAAGCCATTTTTGTGTATACGGAGCCAATTATACTCGAAAATGACATTTGAAAAGGGCGTAAGTAATTTAAATATTTTTGTATTTTGTAATTCAAAAATTACTGTAACTCAAAGCCGATGCGTCGTATCAAAAACTGGTCAAAGACAAACTTGCAGGACATTGGTCGGGCTTTCTGAAAAAAAAAATACACTGAAACAAAAATATTTTCGAGACTGAAAAACCCTAATTTTTCAACTTTTATTTTTAAAATCGCTGTATCATCATAAGGATTGGACTTAATACAATGGTCAATATGGAGATTTTTATGTAAAATTGTCTGGGGAATCGATTCTCACTATCGGTGTTTGAAAATTTTGACGTTTAGACCACTTTGCAGAAAAAACAGTTTTAGTATATGATTTTTGTATTTTTTTTTAGGAGAGACATACCATCCTGCATTTTTCGTGAGTCTTTTTGTATCATTTTAGGCTATTTCCTCAAAAATTTTGAACGAAAAAAAAATCGTGACATCACCTTCAAATTTAACTTTTAAACTTAATAATTGAAAAATCTCTTGGAAGTGGCGTGTATTTTTTTCAGAAAGCCCGACCAATTTCCTACAAGTTTGTGTTTGAACACTTTTTGATACGACTCATCGGCTTTGAATTACAGTAATTTTTAAAATACAAAATACAACAATATTTAAATTACTTACGCCATTATCAAATGCCATTTTCGAGTACAGTTGGCTCTATATACACAAAAATGGCTTATATAGGCCTAGGATAACATGTCTACAAAGTTTCATTGAATTCGGAGAGGGTCGGGTACAAAAGTACCAGAATAATTCCTGATTTGAGCTGGAATTGCTCTTTATTAACATTTCTGTAATGTACATTTATTAAAACCGACGTCCAAAAATATGAGACAATTTTATGTTTTTCAAAAGACACATACGCCACAGCTCTTGTCCGTGCTTGTCTTTGGTTCAAAAGTTGCGGGGTTTGTCCTTTTAAACAAATCAAAAAGTTTAAAAGCAAAGATTTTTCGGAAAATTGTCGATTTACAAAAAAAAAAAATAATTAAAAAATGCATTTTTTCCGTGCATATTTTTTTTTATTGTTTTTATTAATACCTAACATTGCCAAATCGATCTAAATTCATCCAAAAGATACAATTTTTTTAATATGTATTTTTCGTATGGACAGGTGCCAAAATTGTATGTAAAACTTGTGTCACAAATTGGCTTTCTTGGTCATAGATAAGGCTACCAACTGGTCTGGTTTTTGTACGGATTATTTCGTATAATTAAGATTTGTATGGAGTTGGATGGTTTAAAAAGCACATTTATTTCATTACACTGACTTACAAAAATTGACAAAAATGACTGCGCAGGCTCAACTCGAGGGGAAGCATGAAGTTTGGAGTCCCCAGAAATACGTGCAATTTTTTTTAAATATTTAGACTGGGTCGAATGGGTTTTCTCCAAAGTTTGTATGAAGAATTAGGGCGGTTCGTCACTGTTGCATACAACTGAGCAGTTCTCTAGGATTTCGGTCATTCGATTTTTTTTGTATTTTTTAATCCAACTGAAACTTTTTTGGTGCCTTCGGTATGCCCAAAGAAGCCTTTTTGCATCATTAGTTTGTCCATATAATTTTCCATACAAATTTTGCAGCTGTCCATACAAAAATGATGTATGAAAATTCGAAAATCTGTATCTTTTGAAGGAATTTTTTGATCGATTTGGTGTCTTCGGCAAAGTTGTAGGTATGGATACGGACTACACTGGAAAAAATGATACACGGTAAAAAAATTGGTGATTTTTTATTTAACTTTTATCACTAAAACTTGATTTGCAAAAAACACTATTTTTAATTTTTTTATTTTTTGATATGTTTTAGAGGACATAAAATGCCAACTTTTCAGAAATTTCCAGGTTGTGCAAAAATCATTGACCGAGTTATGAATTTTTTAATCAATACTGATTTTTTCAAAAAATCGAAATTTTGGTCGCAAAAATTGTTCAACTTCATTTTTCGATGTAAAATCAAATTTGCAATCAAAAAGTACTTTAGTGAAATTTCGATAAAGTGCACCGTTTTCAAGTTAAATCCATATTTAAATGACTTTTTTAACAACAGTCGCAGTTTTTCATTTTTTAAAGTTAGTGCACATGATTGCCCACTTTTGAAAAAAATATTGTTGAAAAGCTGAGAAAATTCTCTATATTTTGCACTTTGTTGATACGACCTTTAGTTGCAGAGATATTGCAATGCAAAGGTTTAAAAACAGGAAAATTGATGTTTTCTAAGTCTCACCCAAACAGCCCACCATCTTTCAATGTCGATATCTCAGCAACTAATGGTCCGATTTTCAATGTTAAAATATGAAACATTTGTGAAATTTTCCGATCTTTTCGAAAACAATATTTTCATAATTTTTAAACCAAGACTAACATTTTAAAAGGGCGTAATATTGAATGTTTGGCCGTTTTGAAATGTTAGTCTTGATTTGAAAATTTTGAAAATATTGTTTTCGAAAAGATCGGAAAATTTCACAAATGTTTTATATATTAACATTGAAAATCGGACCATTAGTTGCTGAGATATCGACATTGAAAAATGGTGGGCTGTTTGGGCGAGACTTGGAAAACATCAATTTTCCTGCTTTTAAACCTTTGCATTGCAATATCTCAGCAACTAAAGATCGTATTAACAAAGTCCGAAGAAGCAAAATATAGAGAATTTTCTCAGCTTTTCAAAAATATTTTTTTTCAAAAGTGGGCAAACATGTGCACTAATTTTAAAAAATGAAAAACTGCGACTATTTTCAAAAAAGTCACTTAAATATGGATTTAACTTGAAAACGGTGCACTTTATCAAAATTTCACTAAAGTACTTTTTGATTGCAAATTTGATTTTACATCAAAAAATGAAGTTGAAAAATTTTGCGACCAAAATTTCGATTTTTGAAAAATCAGTATTGATTAAAAATTCATAACTCGGTCAATGATTTTGCACAACCTGGAAATTTCTGAAAAGTTGGCATTTTATGTCCTCTAAAACATATCAAAAAATAAAAAAAATTAAAAATAGTGTTTTTATGCAAATCAAGTTTTAGTGATAAAAAGTTAAATAAAAAAATCACCAAATTTTTTTTACCGTGTATCATTTTTTCCAGTGTAGTCCGTATCCATACCTACAACTTTGCCGAAGACACCAAATCGATCAAAAAATTCCTTCAAAAGATACAGATATTCGAATTTTCATACATCATTTTTGTATGGACAGCTGCAAAATTTGTATGGAAAATTATATGGACAAACTAATGATGCAAAAAGGCTTCTTTGGTTATACCGAAGGCACCAGAAAAGTTTCAGTCGGATTAAAAAATACAAAAATTTAAGTTGAAGAAAAAATACCGATTTCGTAGAGAATTGCTCAACTAAAAAAATGCATGCAATATGTGCGAGTAGCGAACAGCACTAATTCTCCATACAAACTTTGGAGAAAAATCATTCGGCCAAATCTAAATATTTTTGAAAAATTCAAATTGCATGTATTTCTGGGGACCCCAAAGTTTATGCTTCCCTTCGAGTTGAGCCTGCGCAGAAATTTGGTTGGTCGGTGTTATCAATTAATTTTAAAAGGATAATTGAGTACTTTCCGGGTATCCCTCCATCAATTGTTGGTTTTTAATTGTTATTTTTAAATTTCCTTAATTTTTTTGTGAAAATCTGAATTGAAAATGTCCACGACAACTCAAAATCGCAGTTTATGTTAAGGATGTATTGTCACTTTGACAACTTTTCCAATCAGTGTATAAATTCTGTCTATAAAATCGTGGCTGCTCGCCGTCAAGTGTCAGTTTAAAAACCGTTCCACAAAACTTTGTAGGCGACCATAACAAACTGACACCGTCAGCAAAAAAGAAACCAGCCCATCCCAACCCACCCCAACTCAAATGCATTAGTTTTAAGGTGGCTACTGCAAATCTCCCCCGTCGTCTGACTAGCCCAAGTAGAGAAAAATAAGGTCACCAGCGATTCCTTCAACCGTGATGATGATGCCAAGTGCTGCTGCTGCTGAATGGGTTCAATTTGCCCCACTCTTTACTGTGTAGTAGTAGAGTAGGAGAGCGCTTAAGCTGGGTACAGCACGGCAAAAAAGATCAACGGTTATTGTTGTACAGCTGGGGCTGCCGAAGCCGTTCCACCAAGTAGCTCTCGACAGCCAATAAAATGCCATTTTTACCCATCCAGCAAAAGAGAGCTAAAGATGCCCTGATGGTAAAGTGCACCGATTCGCACAGAGACCCAACTAGACAGGCAGACACTGTAGACTAACCCTTAGCGAATAAACTAGAAGTTTGAAGTTTTAACAGAGTTTTTTTTTGTAAGGTGGTAGAAAGTGGATAAACAAAACACAATTGAAAAAAAAGAAATTAAAAAAAGTTTTACAACATAATACGACAAAGGGTTAACCCTCTACTAAAGCCATGGGACCAATACCAATAAGTCTGGGCAGAGGGCGTCTAGCTCGCTGCCACCACACCGTGAGCGAAATCCTGATGGGGAGCGACCCCACCTGGGGAGCGCACCTTATTGAAATGCACTCGGAGGACGCAGACCGAAGAATGGGGCAATAAAAAGTGAGAATTGGCCACGACGACCGCAGCTGAGCTGGGAGTGGTATTAAGTGCTTCGCTGGTCTGCAGATTATTCAATTGAAACACTTGGCCATTTTTTTCTGCGCGCTTAAATTTTAAATTTTGCCAAACGGTTTAAGCAATGCAAAAAGTCAGTTAGTAAATAGCGTGCGGTGAGTTGCGGGTTCGATCCCAGCCAGGCGTGGATAATTTCTTCCTTTTGCTACGAGAAGAAAAAAACGAATTCAGCGTGATCTTGGGGGTTACGGAGCGGTGCGTTCAAGCTCGGAGAGAAATCGGATGGTTGGAAAATGTTAGTCAAATGTTTCGAAAAAGATGGGCGATTTTTTTTCAGATTTTATTACACAAGTGACCTTTCTAAATTTCGACTTGGTTTCTTTAATGACATGATAACGTAAAACTTCATTGAACATAGCCAATAGGCGTTGGTTCTTTGCAAATTTCCATACAAATTTGATAGATATATTCATTCAAAAAAGGTTTCTAAACATTTGCGTCTTGAGAAAGGAATTTCAGAATGGTGAAATTGAAGTGCAATAAAAAAAAAACAATTTAAAATTCTGTCATAATCTTTTCTAGCCCTCTTAGACTATACTAGAGCGTCCAATTTCCCGGGGATACAAAATTCCCGGGAAACGGGAAATTTTCAACAAATTTCCCGGGAAATTTGAAATTTAACGAAAATTATTCTATTCCTGTTTCTGATTAATCTTTTGCATCGAAATTGTATAAATCAGCAACTGTAATGGTCAAAATGAGTGTGAGGATCAATTAATGGCTTGACTGCTTGTAAAAAAACATGCAAATTATAAACTTTCTAATTTTTAAATCATTCAAACCGTCCCAAATGAAAGAAAATATTATTAGTATTTTTGTTGAGAAGGATTTTTTTAAATCAAAGTGTTTGGATAATGAAAATCTATGCCCAACAGCCATAAAATTGCTTTTAATTTTTTTTCAGTGACCATTAAGTTAAAAATTAAAAAAAAAAACAAAAAAATCAACTTGTGAATAAATAAATAATCATTTTTCAAATTGCATGTTTTTGAAATATAGTTGCATTCTTTGGGTAAATTTCATATGATACGAAGTTGTTTTTTGATGGTTTTTCATGGTTCTATGATATGATTTTAGTTATATGGTATTCAGCCTAATAAATTAATTAGATTAAAATAATTTTGAGTATTTAAAAGTGGTTGAAATTCAACGATATTTTTTCATATATAACCCTTTTGCGCCCTTGGTAGCTCACGTGCTTCATAAATTCATAACTTCAATCTGTAATTTCTCGAATACTTAGAAACAAATTCTTCTCACAAAAAACCTTTTTTAAAAATTTAATTATATCAGTTCAATTTCCATCCAACATGTTCAAGGTAAAAAAAAGTCAAACAAATCTCAATGTTGATCTTGGCTGGAAGATGTAAATATCTTATTTTCAAATGATATTACAAAAAAAAACATTAAAAAAGGTTGGCAAAAATAATATAGTTTATATTCATTCCATAACAGCGTAAGTTTTGTGGTCCAACATATAAGAGCAACTCTCTACGAAATCGGCCGATTTCGACCATTTTTATTTTTTGTATTTTTTTATTTGACTCAAACTTTGTGGGGGCCTTCCTTATGACCACATAAGCTAGTTTGTGTCATTGGTTCACCCATACAAGTCTCCATACAATTTTGGCTGCTGTCCATGCAAAAATGGTATGTAAATATTCAAACAGCTGTAACTTTTGAGTGAATTTTCTGATCAATTTGGTGTCTTCGGCAAAGTTGTTGGTATTGTTGAGGACTTTTGAGAAATTGGTGCACGGAAAAAATATTGCAGAATTTTTTATCAACTTTTTTTTTCACTAAAACTCAATTTCCCAAAATACGTATTTTTTGATTTTCGAGATTTTTTGATATGTTTTAGGGGACAAAAATCCGCAACTTTTGAGCCATAGAGAAACATGGTCAAAAAATCTGCCGCCGAGTCATAAATTTTTGAAAAAATAGTGACTTTTGGAAAAAATTGAAGTTTCATGCAAAAACAAGTTTGACATTATTTTTTTAATGCAAAATTGAATTTGCAATCGAAAAGTACTCTACAGATTTTTTGATAAAGGGCTCCGTTTTCAAGATATAGCCACCGAAAGTTCGATTTTAGCGAAATATTTGCAGTTTTTAAATTTAAAAAAAAATGTGACCATGAGTGACCATTTCCAAATATTTTTTTTTTTGAAAAGTTCAGAAAACTTGCTATAAAATTGTCTAAGAGACATTGAATATTGGACCTCGGGTTGCTGAGATAGAGCCGCTTTAAGAAAAAGAAACACGAAAATTGAAGTTTTCTTAATGTCGCCAAAAAAGCATACCACAGCAACTAATGGGACGATTTTCAATGTTAATGCATGAAACATTCGTGAAATTTTCCGATCTTTTCGAAAAAAATATTTTTAAATCAAGACTAGCATTTTAAATGGGCGTAATATTTAATGGTTGGCCCTTTTAAAATGTTTGTCTTGATTTAAAAAAAATCAAAATATTTTTTTCTAAATGATCGGAAAATTTCACGAATGTTTTATGTATTAACATTGAAAATCGGACCATTAATTGCTGAGTCATTAGAAAATGGTGGGCTGTTTGGGTGAGACTTAGAAAGCTTCAATTTTCGTGTTTCTTTTCCTTTAAGCCGCTGTATTGTATCTCAGCAACCAGAGGTCCAATCTTCAATTTCTCTTAGACAATTTTATAGCAAATTTTCTGAACTTTTCAAAAACAAAAATATTTAGAAATGGTCACGCATGTTGTCAATAAACCGACTTGAATCTGAAAAATTCAACTTTTCAGCATTCATTGTAGTGCTGAAAAGTAGATTTTTTCAGCATTTTTTGTGTTACTATTCGATTCTGTAATTTTGTTTTGTTAGTTGCACTGTAAAAACGCGAATGATTTTAATTTCCCACCAAAGTCACGTAAGAAGTGTGCCTCCTACATGCTGCTATCTTAAACCGGAAGCACACCACCGCTGACTGCGCGCATTGCAAAAAAGTAGCTAAAGCTGGCTCAAATCTCTCCCACAAAAGTGCAATTAATCAACGCTCTGAACGACGTCCATAATGAATAAACAAGTCATTCGTGTGGACACTCTCTGCTGCTCTGATCTGCTTGCTGAACTTGCGGACTTTGCGGCGGCGATCTTTTCAACTCCACACAGCGTTCGTCCAATAAATGATAATCGCGTTTGTTGTGCGATGGCGGACCTTTGCCATTGCACTTTTTTTTTCTACTGTCAACAAACCACCCATGTTGACGGTTTTTACTTGACTAAAGACTTGTAGCGATTCGACGTCGTCGGCGGCGCCAGCCATCATCAAAAGCGCGGCCCAATTCTCGGTCAAGTTCGCTCACACCCCTCGAAAACCAGTGGCAGAAGTCAGAAAACGACCCATGTCGAACGACTCGGTTCTCGGCAACAACTGCGTGCCGTGGTGGCCCGATAATTATTCGGCGATTAATGGCTAATAAAATAATTCACTTGTTGTTGCCTCTGCTGCGCTTTTGTACTGCTGATGTTGTTGTTTTTGTTGTTCATTCATGTGTAAACAACTATATTTTGGGGCCAAAATGAAGTGGATTCGGCTTCTTTTGTGTGGCATTGGCACGAACGGATGTTCGAGTGGATCGAAGAACCGCTTAGTGGATTTATACATTGCGCAATGGTATGCACTTATGAAAATGCATTTTCTCATAGTTTCATTTGTTTACTCAAATATAGAAAAATCACGTATTTCCATAGGGCATCTAGTGCTGCGTTGACCTTTTGAATAAAGCTCTTGAAAAGTTTTTCCACTGATACCTATCACAACTCAAAAATTTTGAAGTTGATGTCAGTAAACGCTTCCTGAGCACGTAACAACCGATAAAATTGATTTTAAGTGAATGGGCCTTGCCAATAAATAAAATTGTAAATTTGTGTATAAATTCTACGGAATCAATTTTCAAAATCATGTTGCACCCTCTACAACCCAACCCTGCCTCTCGACTTCGATCGGAAAATTTGCCCAAAATCCATTTTTCAACCAATATTCTTTTTTTGAAAAAAAAAAAAAATGTAAATCCATTTTTCAAATCAAAAACTAACATTTCTCCTATATTATGTGAAAAAATACAGTGATTTTTGTAGTTTACGAGACTAAGCCTCTAAGCATTTTTTTACCAATTAAATGATAAAATGGTATCGAAGAAAATGTGAAAAACAAGCAACAAATTAAAAAGTGATTTAAAAACTTGAAAAAACTAGATAGGCAAAAGGTAATAATAGGAGATGGTAGAGTAAGCCAAATACTATCAGAAACAAACATAACCTTATCAAGATAAATGCAAATTAAAATACTAAAAATGATACAAAAAAAGCAAGAAAAGTAAAGTTTTTCGCAAATCAAAAGTTGCTCATAATAGCCTCTTCAACACGGAAAAAATGCGTCCATCCCGAGAATTCCTGGGATTTTCCCTAAACCGGGAATTTCCGAATCCCGGGATTTTTGAATATTTTGTCCCGGGAATTCCCGAAATTGAAAAAAAAAAAAACATTTTTTGGTCTGGAAACTCAGATTTGGTTGTGGAAATAGATGAACAGTTGAATACTTAAAATTTGTATTCAGTCATCCCACATATTCGGAAATCGCACAAATTCGGAACACTTTTGTGATAATTTGTCAATAGCATGCCAAATGCATCTTTTCTTGCGACCCGGGAAATTCAAAACCCGGGAAAATTAGACGCCCTATTTCTAAACTAGCCAAACTGACGATCTTGGAAACTGTGGTGGAATTTCCTTTTTTTTAATAAGGTCGTTGTAAATATTTTTCAAAGTTTATGTCCCCCCTCCCCTCCTCCAAAATAGATCCGAAAACTAAGGGGCAAAAAAAAAGTTTTTTTCAAAACCTTTGAAATTTTAAAAGAATTAGAGGTTTTACCAACTGAAAACAATTTGAAATTAATTTTCCTGCGTTTAAAACCATATGTGATCGATTTTTTTTTTAGATTTTTTTTGTGAAATTCCGTTGTACAGAACTGCAAAAAGTTTTTTTTTTTTTCAAAAAAAAAGAAAATAGTTATCGAATTTTTAAATTGTTTTAAACGTTTGAAAATCTTCAAAATAAGTGCACATTTTATAGTTTCGTAATTATTTTTATTTAAAAGAGCAAAAGATTAAACAAAACCCATATTTTATAGCCGAAAACAAAATTTTGAAGATTATAACCTAAACTGCTACCTTTGACTTGAAAACAGAGCAATGCATAAAAAAAAATGATTCCTTGATTTTGTTTTACTTAGGACTTCTCCTAATAAAAACCAATAACTTTGCGGAAGCATAGCATACCATAGCATTGGTGTCTACCCGTAGCTGCTACTTCGTTATTGACCAGGACCCCCAAACATTGCTCCGTGGACCACAGTTGAAAAGTAGGAACCAATCATACCCCCCTCGCAATTTTCAAAGGTCCCTATCGTGCTGATCAATACCGACGCCGGCCACGACCAGTGGTAGAGTCACGGGGAAGTGTATGGGAATGTTAGTCCGATACTTGAGTGATGGGACCGCTAAATCGGCTGCGTCTCCGACAAAGTATCACATGAGTTTTGAGGGGTTAGTAAGATGGGTGGTAGGTGATGTGACCATAAGAAATTTGTTTATCGGTTGAAATTAAAAAAAAATTAGATAGCTATGTAGAGATTTAAATTTAGTATTAATTTGACCGCGATACTCCAGAAATTCTTCGTCGGCGTGCCTTCCGACCAACGGTGATGTAGGAAGGGCTTCATTCATTAAAATGATTTTATATCAGAAGCCTTAAAACATATTCGTCGGCGTGCCTTCCGATCATCAATGATACAGAAAGGACTTAATCCAGCAATACGACTTGCCTGTCTATAAAAAAAAGAATTCGGATCGTTTCCATTGAAAACTAAATAAAGAGAACAAAAAACTCACGAGCAGCTATCAAAATTGTATAGAAACTTGTATGAAAAACTAATGATGCAAAGTGTATATTTTATTTAAACGCTTCCATATTTGTAAAAGTAATAGTGCCTAAATTTTAAATACTCAATGCGTTCAAATTAGTTGCACTTATTCAAGGTGCATCCATTATTATGCCAGCGTTCACTTCCTCCTGCTCAAATCTCGGAACAAAATTCGCAATTGCACAACAAAGTCAATTAGTGGGTAAAAGTAAAACTCACTTTGATATCGCTCAGTACACATCGCCCATTTAGTGAATGTATGTTTCAAAAGGCACAATTAAAACTGTTTGAATTTCTCTGTGTGTGTGCCATCTGTATTCATATATCTGCAAAGTGTGACTAGACTTTTTTTTCACTTCCAGTAGATACCGCCTAACCAGCCCAGCTAAAATGCCCCAAAGTCAGACAGTCGGCAGCAGTTGGTTAATTTCCATGCTTTTCGCTTCATGCTTCGGTGCACTTCCGGTGTTCCGTTGTTTGTTGATCTATACCGGTGTGTCGGCGAACAATACGACGACGCTTTCCATATTGCCTTGGCTTTGGGTTTTTTGTTTCAACTGGACCTAGTGGAATAGACGGCGAACAACGATGAAATGCGTTTTATTCTCTGTTTTTTTTTTTTTTGTGGATCCTAACATACCGAACGGTAACGCTTAGCATACCTCTCGTATTATGTGATGTTGGCAACAGCTGGACATTTGTTCGGCAGACAGACTATGGATGAATGCATTCTTGGCTGATGTTAATCACATCATTTGGGTGTAGTACATGGGAAGGACAGCATGGCTTCGTGATAGGAGTTTTGATTAGAGAAAAAGTGAAGGTGAATTTGATGTATCTTTTAACGGGAAACGTGATCAACTCATAAGATCTTGAATTTTGTTTTAATGAAATATTTCAATAGTAGAATGTAACATGTTTGTAACCACCGAATACATCAAACAACCGTGAACGTGTGCCGTTCGTCAAACAAGAAAACACCACAAATATACACATCATAATAAACATATTGAAAATCCCATTAGGTTGTTGTCATTCAGAAGCATATTTCAAGCAAACCAAACCACACATGCCACATTTATGGCAATAAAACGATACATTTATTCAAAGTGCAAAACGTGTAACGAAATGGCCCGTCAGGGAATATCAATTACAATTAGTACCTGCGCCGAAAAAAAAAACAGGCAAAACGGCTTGTTACATGTCCCCGCCGCCACCGCCACCGTGTGCATCGTTTTATTATGGCTGTAAATAATTCATTCTATATTTAAATATACCACCCCGCGACAATGACAACCGTATGCTGTGTACCAATGTGTACCGTACTCCCTAAATAACTACTTTGTCAAGGAGGAGACGACAGGCCCAAGAGTTCATTAAAAAGGCAAATGGTTTCTGTAATGCTGGTAGGGTGATTCATAAATTAAGCATTGTTTTTTTTATCAAAAAATAAAAAAAAACTTCTTTTTCCATTTTATTTCAGAAAATTTTTGTACAAAACAAATTGTAAACATCTTCCTATCTTTTCGTTTTGCTTAAACAACTCCGACAGGATCTGAGCTATTTTTTGTATCTTTTCATTCTTCCTTCCTTCCTCCCAAAACACACGCACACACACAACCACCACCATCCTACACGGCAGTTTGTCAACGCGCGCGGCATTTGTGGTCGTTAAATAAATCTATTGCTTAGCGCCACTTGGCGCACACCATTTAAGTGACGGTGGCGACAAAACTGGCGCTGGCTGTCGCGGACTTGAAGTCGACATTGCACATACCACGACCCTTCTCCTCGCCCCACACCGCACCACAGAATGAATGGCCGTTTCTGGCCAGATATATAGATAGATTTATCGCGAGATGTAGGGGGAAGTGGGGTACAATAACGATTAAAGGGCTTACATTGGTCTACAGAAAAGAATATTAAAACATCAAGCTAATAAAAAATAACACAACAATCTCAGAACTGAAGCTTTTTTGACTTAAAGGGCCTTCTGAACATGAGCATGACCGATTTCAAGAGTTTTTTTTTATTTTCCCTTAAAGAGTACTCAGCTAGCAAAATCTAATCGTAGAAATATGTACCCTCCCTGCAAAGCCTTATGAATTGATTTCAATTGAAAGGCTCTCCAAATCTCTGAACTGCTTAATTCTAATTAAAACACAAATTGGAATTGAAAAATTTCAAGAGATTTGTATTTTTTTTATTGGGGTGATATTTTTCTGGGGCATCACTGATTTGCCCAATACATACATTTTTGAGAGCTTGCATGTAAAAAAAACTGTATCTCATGAAAGACTTTTTTATGTCTTCGGCAAAGTTTTTGCTTCAAATTCGAATTTTGGCGACCCCTTTTTAGTCAAATTAGAATCGAAAACTGCCTATTAAATTATTAAATGCTTTTTTTTATTTTCGTTATTTTGGCTGTCATCATAAACATATGTGAAATTGGAAGAGCTTTCCGGTAAAAATATTTACGAGACTGATAAACCAAGCCTGTCATATAGAAATTGAAGAAAACCACAAAAAAAACGTTTTTTCAACATTTTTATTTTTAAAACCGCTGTATCTTCCCAAGGATTGGACATAGGACAATGGTCAATATGGAGACTTATATGTAAAATTGTCTGGAGAATCGATCCCCACTACTGAGCAATTCTCTACGAAATCGGTCTTTTTTCTTCAATTTTAATTTTTGTATTTTTTAATCCGACTGAAACTTTTTTGGTGCCTTCGGTATGCCCAAAGAAGCCATTTTGCATCATTAGTTTGTCCATATAATTTTCCATACAAATTTCGCATCTATCCATACAAAAATGATGTATGAAAATTCAAAAATCTGTATCTTTTGAAGGAATTTTTTGATCGATTTGGTGTCTTCGGCAAAGTTGTAGGTATAGATACGGACAACACTGGAAAAAAATGATACACGGTAAAAAAAATTTGGTGATTTTTTTATTTAACTTTTTATCACTAAAATTTGATTTGCAAAAAACACTATTTTTATTTTTTTTATTTTTTGATATGTTTTAGAGGACATAAAATGCCAACTTTTCAGAAATTTCCAGGTTGTGCAAAAAATCATTGACCGAGTTATGAATTTTTTAATCAATACTGATTTTTTCAAAAAATCGAAATATTGGCTGCAAAATTTTTTCAACTTCAAATTTCGATGTAAAATCAAATTTGCAATCAAAAAGTACTTTAGTAAAATTTTGATAAAGTACACCGTTTTCAAGTTAAATCCATATTTATGTGACTTTTTTGAAAATAGTCGCAGTTTTTCATTTTTTTAAATTAGTGCACATGTTTGCACACTTTTGAAAAAAAATATTTTTGAAAAGCTGAGAAAATTCTCTATATTTTGCTTCTTCGGACTTTGTTGATACGACCTTTAGTTGCTGAGATATTGCAATGCAAAGGTTTAAAAACAGAAAAATTGATGTTTTCTAAGTTTCACCCAAACAGCCCACCATTTTTTAATGTCGATATCTCAGTAACTAATGGTCCGATTTTCAATGTTAATATATGAAACATTTGTGAAATTTCCCGATCTTTTCGAAAACATTATTTTCAAAATTTTCAAATCAAGACTAACATTTTAAAAGGGCGTAATATTGAATGTTATGTCCTCTAAAACATATCAAAAAATAAAAAAAAATTAAAAATAGTGTTTTTTTGCAAATCAAGTTTTAGTGATAAAAAGTTAAATAAAAAAGCCACCAAATTTTTTTTACCGTGTATCATTTTTTTCCAGTGTAGTCCGTATCCATACCTACAACTTTGCCGAAAACACCAAATCGATCAAAAAATTCCTTCAAAAGTTACAGATTTTTGAATTTTCATACATCATTTTTATATGGACAGCTGCGAAATTTGTATGGAAAATTATATGGACAAACTAATGATGCAAAATGGCTTCTTTGGGCATACCGAAGGCACCAAAAAAGTTTCAGTCGGATTAAAAATACAAAAAAAATCGAATGACTGAAATCCTAGAGAACTGCTCTACTGGTTTTTAAAAATTTTGACGTTTAGACCACTTTTCAAAAAAAAAAAAACAGTTTTAGTAAATGATTTTTGTATTTTTTTTAGGAGAGACATACCATCCTGCATTTTTCGTCAGTCTTTTGGCTATTTCCTCAAAAATTTTGAACAAAAAAAAAATCGTGACATACCCTTTAAATTTAAGTTTTAGAAAAACCCGTCCAATTTTCTACAAGTTTGTCTTTGACCACTTTTTGATACGACGCAACGGCTTCGAGATACAGTAATTTTTAAATTACAAAATACAAAAATATTTAAATACCTTACGCCCTTCTCAAATGTTATTTTCGAATTGCTCTACAGTAACCCGAGAATTTTTTTTTAATTAAGGTTTAATTTTTCTGTCTTAGAACTTTGGGAAATTTTTGTAGGAGGTGTGAAGGAGGTCTTGCTCCCAATGCTCCCAAAAATTTAAGATCTGAAACCCCTACAAAAGATCTGAAGCTTAATTTGTTAATAGTTTTGGAGGAAAGATGCTATTTTAATTTAATTTATTTACTAAATGAATGTGTACCTTAAGGTGGATTAAGTACCCTTTTTCAAAAAATCATATCTCTGGTACCACATTTTGCATCATCTCAAATTCAAGCGCATTAGCTGCCCTTTATAGCTTCTTGAAATATTTTTCAAAAATTCGAAAAGTTATATTTTTTTCATTTGTTTTTTTTTTAAGTCCTAATCTTAACCTACAACGATGCTGAAGACACCGATTAGAAATTTCCTTTACAAATTTCGATTGGAAATTTCCTTTTTGTACCTTGAAAATAGTTTCGAATAAACCCAGGTCCATTTTGTATGACCAGCTCGGAAAATTGTACATCATTGGGAATGCATGGACAACATTGTATTCAAATATATAAGGACCTGGTTTATGGATGGTGAACACTTTTTTGGAATCTCAGAAAGAATTTATTATTGGATTGTCGAATGCCATGTCCGTTTCTGAAAAATAAATACAGTTGATATATAGCATAGCATAGCATTGGTGTCTACCCATAGCTGCTACTTCGTTATTGACCAGGACCCCCAAACATTGCTCCGTGGACCACAGATGAAAAGTAGGAACCAATCATCACCCCTTCGCATTTTTTAAAGGTTCCTATCGTGCTGATCAATACCGACGCCGGCCACGACCAGAGGTAAGACACGGGGAAGTGGATGGGAATGTTAGTCCGATACTTGAGTGATGTGACCGCCAAATCGACTGCGTCTCCGACAAAGTATCACATGAGTTTTGAGGGGTTAGTAAGATGGGTATGAGGTCAGGATTTACTGTGGTAGGTGATGCGACCATAAGCAATTTGTTTATCGGTTGAAATTTTAAAAATCTTAGGCAGCCGGCTGTGGAAAGATAGCTATCTAGGGATTTAAATATAGTATTAATTCGACCGCGATTTTCCAGAAATTCTCCGTCGGCGTGCCTTCCGATCAACGGTGATGTAGGAAGGGCTTCATTTATTGAAATGATTTTATATCATAAGCCTTAAAACATATTCGACGGCGTGCCTTCCGATCATCGATGATATAGAAAGGACCTAATCCAGCAATACGACTTGCTAGTCTAAAAAAATAGGTACGTTTTTAAAGAAAACTTAAAAAAAACAACACAAAAAACACAGTTGATTTTCCATTTAACCCCAGTTGGCCCAGTTTTTTTTCGCCCTCCTTGTTCAAATCGTTAGTCAATGTTTGCTTACGCTCGGTGGCGCTTGTATTTTGCGATTTTTTTTTTGCTCCTCACTTCATTCTATCTCACCCTGGCGCTATACACCACCAACACCAGTTTGCACAAAAACCCGCTGGCCTGGCGCGCGAACTTTGAATTTCACACTCTGAGAATTCGACGACTGCCGCGCGGTCGACGTCGGCGTCGCGTCGTCCGTTCGCCGCCCGATACTTATTGCTTGTTTATTATTGGCTTTTGGCAGCAGCAGCAGCAACAGCCAAAGCGCCAGCCATGGGGCCAGAAAGCAACAACAACAAACAATTAAAAGGCAAAAAAAAAACTTTGGCACATCGCAAACATCGCTCGGCTGGTGATTTTTTTTGAAGCTTCTTCGTATTTTTCTTCTGTTTTCTCTCCGTTGGCGCAAATTAAATCGAGAAATCAGATGAATACTTGTTTGGCGTTTTGGCCGCTGTTTGACCGAAATGTAGCTAATTGATACAATTTGTAATTATAAACAACAATCGTTTTGGCGTGTTTTCGGTGCCGTTTCGGTGATTGTTTTAAAAATAAATTTTAAGGTGCAATTGATGTGTTTTTCTTTAGAAAGTCACTTTCCTTTATCGCTTTGCTGAAACATTTATGAGCATGAGCATGAGCATAAGCATGAGAGATCACCCATGGTTGCCCCTCCGTTGCTGAACAGAACCGTAATATCCTTTCAGCACTACTGATCATAAGCTTCGACGATCTAGTGGTGTTTCCCTTATCAACAGCATGTATGAATGCGCTGAAAAGATAAAACACCATGATTGCTAAAGCAAGATCAGTTGCGAATAGGTAACAGTCATTGGCCACCAACGGCGCCCGCCATGTCAGTTTGTAGATCTCGATTTTAAGGGACGGGAATGTTAGTTAGCGCAGGTTGCTACTAGGGCAGCTGATTTACTCTGTGCTTACACCCCACAAGCGCCAGGAACCTGAAAATTGGTTAGTAGGATAGGGTGTTTGGTCAGGATTCATCATAGAAGATGATGATGCGACCCAAAATCATAGTGTTTATTGAAAGGTATTATATTTTATTCTCAAGGCAAACAATCGGTTGCTGCGGATGAGACATGTCCCGTTTAACTGTTGTTAAATTTTTAATGAAATGGTTTAATCTTAGACAGCCGGCTGTGGAAAGATAAAACCAAATAATATTTGTTTATAGTATGAGGTGTTAAACGCAAAGATAGCGTAGTCTGATTTTTAATTATATAATCATTTAGTTCATGAATTTGTTACGGAATAGACGCGACGAACTCAATCATCAAGTGCCTTCCTATCTTCTTTCTATTAGCTAGATAAGGTATTGATTTTCGTTGCCTCTCGAGCTACGATGCTATGGAGAGGGCTTAACACACAAACAACCGACGTCGAGCCCTCCGAGCTACGGAGCTATGGGAAGGTCTTTTCAACACAAAAAAGACTAGCGCACCACACGACGTTCTTGATGAATCAAAATAATTTTGTTACGCGATAAACCTAACGAACTCGGATCGTTTTTATCGAAAACTATATCACAATTCACGACAAAAATGCGAAACAAAAGGCACACACAAAAAAAATCACTTTCTACTCCGAATATTTTTTTACGACCACGCGCTCCCTTTGCCAATTATGCACTCTTTATCGCTTTGCTGAAACATTTATGAAATAAAAAGATTTTAACCAATTATATGCACATTTCCGATATTTTTTATTGTACCCAGTTGGACCAACATCAATATACACAGAAAAAAATGATGGTAATATTAATCAGGGAATGTGTGTTAGACAGTGTGTAATATTACATCAGAAACTGGCGAATTTTTATTGCTTTTTGATGAATTTTCGTCAGGTTCACATTTTTACACAATTTTTAGGTAAAATTACATAAAAAAGAGATATTATTCAACCAACCAAATTTTCAACCTTCAAAAATTAAACCTTTTTTTCTGTGTATAGACACGTGATGAGAACGATTGATTTGTGGTAAATAGACCATCTCGAATGCTTTAATCGTGGGCGCCGTCCTTTGGGATAATTTTAGAATCCAGGTTTTTCTTTGAAACCAAAGCAGATAAATGGTGGGGTATGAAATTCAGATCAAGGTCACAACTCGCAATCACTCAAAGTTGATTGGAACAACCGCGATAGACGAAATAAAACATCTGCCTCAAGTTCATCCGTAAGATACGATTGACGAAATCGTAGACGTTTAGTTTTCTTTTTATACTAAAATAGTTAATATTTTATCAATTTCCAAACTTTTCATATGTTGAAAATGTACCCATTTTTTATTTTTTATTTTATTTGTTATGAATATATGGTATCCATGTCTATTCTAAACATATTTTTTGCTCAAATAGTTTCTCTAAATTTATTTTAAATCGGAAAAATGCGGAGATAAAGCATTGCATAGAACTGAATTGAGCAAATTGAAATTTTCAAAGTGTTTTCCAATTAGCCTTATTTTTTCAACTGAAGAACTATTTTCATTAACTCACATTGCAAATTTATTTGCAATTAAAAAAAAAAATGGATTTTCATTTGGATGAAACTATATACGTAGAAGTAATTTTACATAATCAGTTTTTCCTTACAAGTCTCAAAACAAAATGAGTATGTAAATGTATAAAATTTTGTATCTTGAGATTTTTTTTCGATTTGTTGTCTCCGTCAAAGTCGTAGGTTATGATAAGGACTTTTCGGAAAAAACAAGTTCCGTCATCAGGGGTGACATTGGGTCTGGGGGTTGAGATTGGGTCATACAAATTTCGGCATTTTTGTATGACATAATCTCACCCCCAGACCCTAGCGAGTTGTGGCGCTATAACCACGGCAAGTAGTGTCCAGGGCATTTGTGGAAATACAATGTCCCATCCCCGAGGGTCCCGGAGCACCAAAACTTCTTAGCATGGTGCTCCCATCGATTTATTGCTTTAACAAACAGGAACGTGAGCTGGGGATCCCCACGTTTCTTCCTCCTCTGTAGATTCAGAATTGTGTTGTTGTTTGAACATTCGTGCTCAAACTCAACCCACTTCAACGAATCATCTTTGCGGTAAACTTTACGCAGTTGGCCTGGCCGCTTTAACTTTTGTGATGTTTCAAAGCAATTTATTGTATTGGGGCACTGCAATTGTTAATAATGACAAGAGGATGCTAGGCGTTAATCAACCTAAGGTTTTTTCCAGGATGCCCTCGAAAGACTGGCTGCGCTAGGGTTAGATTAGATTAGATTAGACCTAATCTCACCCCCAGACCCATTGACATTTAGCAATAAAAGTTAAATAACCGAAACGTTTTTTATTTTCGTTTTTTTATATGTGGTGTACGAGATAAGATTTTTTGAACAAAAAACTTGTTTTTTTACATATTTCTTGAAAGAAAAGCAACCCTGATTGTTCTTGTTATTTTATCAGAAAATATTATTATTTTTTTGCTTTGAAATTTAGGTGCAGGATAAATAAATAAATTTTAAAGCTTTTTTAACCGGATTCGATATTGACAAATTAATAACTTTGTTACCAGCTTCTGCCCGGGAAAAGGTGTCGGCTTTATACTAAGTTGAGTAAAATGCGGCAATGTTTCCAGCATTATCTTTTCTTCAAAATTGATTTCGAATTTCGAAAAAAAATATGTGTATGGTCGTAAGAAAGATTATAAAATACCATACAAACAGAATGTAAAAGTCAAATAAATGGCAATACGGTCCTTAAGTTTTTGATTTTTGCATTCAGACAGAAAAACAGAAACGATATAAATTAGATGGAATTCTAACTCGCACCATTGGATATGTGGTCTGCCCTAGTAACATTTTTAAACTTACATGTTTTATCATGGTTCTCAAAACCCTCAAACAAACTAAATAGGCATTTATGACCTACTGTGCTAACACGATAGACACCAGAATTTTTATATTGAGCAATTCCAGCTCAAATCAGGAATTTATCTGGTACTTTTGTACCCGACCCTATCCGATTTCAATGAAACTTTGTAGACATGTTATCCTAGGCCTATATAAGCCATTTTTGTGAATATGGAGTCAATAGAACTCGAAAATAACATTTGAGAAGGGCGTAAGGTATTTAAATATTTTTGTACTTTGTAATTTTAAAATCACTGTATCTCGAAACCGTTGCGTCGTATCAAAAAGTGGTCCAAGACAAACTTGTAGGAAATTGGACGGACTTTCTGAAAAAAATACACCGAAACAAAAATACACGCCACATCTATGAGATTTTTTGATTTTTAAGTCTCAATCCTAAATTTAATGGTGATGTCACTATTTTTTTTTGTTCAAAATTTTTGAGGAAATAGCCTAAAATATAACCAAAAGACTGAAGAAAAATGCAGGATGGTATGTCTCTCCTAAAAAAAATACAAAAATCATTTACTAAAACTGTTTTTTTGAAAAGTGGTCTAAACCTCAAAATTTTTGTAAACCGGTAGTGGGAATCGATTCTCCAGACAATTTTACATAAAAGTCTCCATATTGACCATGGTCCTTTGTTCAATCCTTGGGAAGATACAGCGGCTATAAAAATGAAAATGTTGAAAAAACGGGTTTTTTGGTGGTTTTTGGCAATTTCTATATGACAGAATTGGTTTTCAGTCTTGTAAATATTTTTACTGGAAAGCTCGTCCAATTTCCCATCACGTGACATCACCTTTAAATTTAGGATTGAGACTTAAAAATCAAAAAATCTCATAGATGTGGCGTGTATTTTTGTTTCAGTGTATTTTTTTTCAGAAAGCCCGTCCAATTTCCTACAAGTTTGTCTTGGACCACTCTTTTATACGACGCAACAATTTCGATGTACAGTAATTTTTAAATTACAAAATACAAACATATTTAAATACCTTACGCCCTTCTCAAATGTTATTTTCGAGTACTATTGGCTCCATATACACACAAATGGCTTATATAGGCCTAGGATAACATGTCTACAAAGTTTCATTGAAAATTGAGAGGGTCGGGTAAAAAAGTACCAGAAAAAATCCTGATTTGAGCTGGAATTGCTCTATTCTAGAAGTGATTTGATCCGTAGTTTTGAACAATGTTTTAAATCTAATCAGTTACGCGCCAATTCCTAATTTTCCTGATGGAATTGGAAGTATTACTATAAATCAAGGATCCTTCTATTGCTTGCTGCTTTGTTTAGGAGGGGCCAGCTTATGCCAAACGACCTCTGAATTTGGATTCCAGGTTCTGTGGCATTCTTAAACGCGCCGTTGGAGCTAACATCACCTCATTCCCAGGACTCAGCTGTTTCAGCATAATCCAAGTCTGATAAAAAATATACTTTTACATAATTTCAATGCCGGCCAGAAATTATAATGTAATTGATGGTTGAAGACATTTTGCGATTCATATGCTTTGGAATGAGCAAAAGTACACAGAAAAAAATATGTGAATTTACTCGACACGGAAAAAATGAATCACATGTAAACTCAGTTCATGTAAACTTGAGATTTGACGTAAACGGTTGAATTACACGTAAAATCATGTTTTTACGTATAATTCGTTGCAAATTTATATCAAACTGCATTTAAATTTAAATGTTTAATGACGTGCAAAAGTGTTACATCATAAATGATGTAACATTCGGAAATATTTTTTTTGTGTGTAGAAATAATATTTTTTCAAAACTACGGATCTTAAAAATTTTATATTGTGAGGAGTTGATACAGTAATTTCTCGTAATTCATAACGAAAATGAATTTTCAAATACAAACATCACATCAATGACACGTCTTCCGTTCCCACCTAAATCCGGCAGATTGAAGACCCTCGTCAAGTGGGCTCGCCGCAAACTTGTCAGACATATCGCTAAATTGAAAAGGTTGCTGCAAGTCCGCCGCGTACATACTGCTGACTACAGTGCAGTATGCTTGCAAAATTGGATATATTTTGTCTGCGACCGGTCAACCGACTGATTCTCACCCTCGTCAGCCCGGTTTATTCAAGAACCCCCGCGCCGTCCAAACGTCTGCATGACGCAGGTTACCCTTAAAGTTGTTATACGCTCACGTATTAAATAATAACGATGAACAGTGCGGCGAAAAAAGAAACCGACGAAAACAACACAAAACTTTGACGTATTTATTAGCAAACCGTGTTGGTGTTTCGTTTGGCCTTTTGGGGGAATTTTCGACCCTTCGAAGAAGTTGCGAATCGTGAGTTGCATCTACCGCAAATTATAAGCGATGAGTCAATTCGCAGACTGATTAAGGTGCGAGGGTTAGTAAGCGGACTACCGATGTAATGTAATTAACAACTAAGTAGATTTCTGAACAATCAGGTTGAACAAAGTACAATGCAGTGTTATGCAGAAACTTGCACTACAAAGTTGTCAACCGAATAGTCGTTATCAAAGTGCAACCGTCTTCGTTGACAGTCCTTACGAACAATGTATCAATGTCATGGCATTCTATCACCGCCACCGATAATTACAACTAATAACTGTTATAACCAACCCGAGCTCGTGGGAACTCTGCACTCGCAGGGGACAATTTAGCCGAAGAGTGTCACTCGATTGTTGCAATCTCCACGTGGATTATTCAATAGGCCAACCAGCAGCGGCGCAACACAGCTGACTTGTGGCGTAATTCGCGGATGTGTAACAAGGCGATGATACGCCCTGATCATCAACCAATCTACAATAGTAGCTCGTTCGCGCAAAAATCGTCAACCGTGCCGTTGTTTTTTAAAGAAGGCCGATGCGTAATAACGCGAATCAAAATTATGACACACGTCGTTGTCGTCGGCAGACTGACGGTGTGTCACCTAATAAAACTCATTATGACGTGACGTGGACTGGTGACTGTAGGTTGGTGGGTGTAGGCTGAGTCGAGCCCATGCATAATCTAAGTTTTGCAAAACCGCACCCACGCGTGAAATCGAGAACGATGCACGGGTTGGAACAAGTGCAAAAGCTTTGCCGGGTCTAATGAATTGATTTCAATTGAATGAAGCCGATGCATTATGCTGTGGCGTGGTTTGTGTGGTTTAGAATCTCGGAACATGTGGGGACACGTAATCGAATTGTATCGTACAGGGTGACAACGGTGCAGCTTCAGACACAATCAATTCGACGTGATCGTGCTCTCTGGTCGTATGTCGCTTTTTGACGTTCTGAGAGAAACGTGTTTTAATGTTTGACCTTGAGTGAGCTAAGACAAGAGCACGCAATGTAAACAAAAACAAACACGTCGTGTCTTGTTCTACATTCTATGCATTGTTCCAAAATTTGGTTGAAGTTCCGGAAATACAATGAAAAATGTTTAATGTAGTCATTAACATGTGATTTAACACCACCTTAAACTTTTTAAACTCAAGCGCAAACTAAATACTGCTATGTTCCCTAAAATATATAAAAAATGAAAAACTTATTTTGGAATTGATTATTTAATAATTTAAAATTAAATAACAAGATTGATATACCTTTTTCTAAAAAGTTCTTATTATAAGTTGTAAGTAACTTTGTCGGAGACACCAAATCGTGCAGAAAATCCCTTCTTAACGGTGCACATCAACCAGAGCTTTTGCACTCAGATTTTTGTTACAGACATTTTATTATCTTCAAAACTACGGGTACTATCGAAATATATATTTATTCATCCCCTAAAGTACTGTCCACAAAGTAATTTACAACAAAGTTCGACTAATTATAGAATCCCGTTGTTCCAGGATTGGGTTATAACATATTAAAAAGTAAAAAATCTGTCGGATTTTATTATAATCATCTTATTCTAGGTCTTGACTAAGACTTTGTTAAAACAATTTTTTTTTAAAATCCTGTTTTTTAATGCAAAAAAATATTTTAATTTTTTTGATTTTCCGTACGTTCTACTCAACTAGTGGGGCAAGACGAACAACCCGTTGGGGCAAGAGGAACAATGCATGAAAAAACATGTTAATTTGCTAACTTGAACTGTTATCACTAAGATACATCAGATTGGAATGTATTTGAAAGGTTTGTTTCATTTTTAGATTAAATAATAATATTTTACTAAAAAAAATATTGTTTTTACGAAAAAAAAAATTACTTAGATGATAAAAAGTGAATTTTCATAATATCACTATATTTTGTATAGACAATTTTTTTAACAATTGTTTATCAGTTTTTAAGTACTTTCATGTATTTATTTCCCAATAAAATATGTTGTTGCAGCAATTCGTATTTTTTTTCATATTAAAAATCCATATGGTACACATGAGCGAGTTGTGGCGCTATAACCACGGCAAATAGTGTCCAGGGCATTCGTGGAAATACAATGTCCCATCCCAGAGGGTCCCCGGAGTACCAAACCTTCTTAGCATGGTGCTCCCAACGAATACAACCAAATCTCGGAGCGTATGGTGGTGTGTCCCCACGCTTCTTCCTCCCCTGTCGATTCAGAATTGTGTTGTTGTTCGAACACTCAGTGCTCAAACTCAACCCAATTACGAGTCATCTCTGCGATACGGCTTTACGCAGTAGGCCTGGCCGCTTTAACGCTTGTGATGTTTCAATGCATTTCAATGCAATGGCGCACTACAAATGTTAATAAATGACAAGAAGAGTGCTAGGCGTCATCTAACCTAAGGCACTCTCCAGGATCCCTTCGAAAGATTGGCTGCGCTAGGGTCTGATTAGATTAGATTAGATTAGATTAAAAATCCATATGGTACACTTGCCCCACCTGAACAAGATTTTTTAAAAGCTCTCAACAAAAATAACCAAAAGTTAAATCATACTTTGTAATAGGTGCATGTCATTGGTAGGGACACTACTGATCTAGGAAAAATAGCATTTTGATAAAATTAGCCTTAAAACGAACCCTAAGCCTTATTTTGTACTTTCCAAATATCATAAGAAAACAAAGGTTTTGAAAAAAAACTTCATTAAATCTTATGCCCAGTGGCGTTTATGTCGTTTTGGCGGTTATGTGGTAGTAGAATCAGCTAATTGCATTGCTAGCAACGATTCCTCATACTGGAAATAATCAAAATTGTAAAAATTACGGCCATACGAGCGATTGTTCCTCTTGCCCCATATGCTCGTCTTGCCCCACCTTCCCCTATGCACCTGTTCAGTTGTTTTGCAATCATTAATTTCCAAAATACCTTTGTATTGACGAAAATTTATTTTTTTGCCAAAAATAAAGTTTTTGCGGTGCTGTACATTGGATTTTGAGCAATTCTCTACGAAATCGGTCTTTTTCTTAAATTTTAATTTTCGTATTTTTTTATCCGACTGAAACTTTTTTGGTGCCTTCGGTATGCCCAAAAAATCCATTTTTCATCATTAGTTTGTTCATATAATTTTCCATACAAATTTGGCAGCTGGTCATACAGAAATGATGTATGAAAATTCAAAAATCTGAATCTTTTGATCGATTTGGTGTCTTCGGCAAAGTTGTAAGTATGGATCCGGACTACACTGGAAAAAAATGATACACGTTAAAAAAAATTTGGTGATTTTTTATTTAACTTTTTGTCACTAAAACTTGATTTGCAAAAAAAAAACACTTTTTTTATTTTTTGATATGTTTTAGAGGACATCAAATGCTAACTTTTCAGAAATTTCCAGAATGGGCAAAAAATCTTTGAGCGAGTTATGAATTTTTTAATCAATACTGCTTTCTGTAAGTTTTTTGAAAAATTTTTCTTACTCTTGTCTATTATATATGATTATTCACAAATAAAACAGAATTGAATTGAATTGAAATTAATCAATACTGATTTTTTCAAAAAATCAAAAAATTGATCGCAAAAATTTTTTGACTTCATTTTTTGATGTAAAATCTAATTTGCAATTAAAAAGTACTTTAGTGAAATTTTGATAATGTGCACCGTTTTCAAGTTAAATCCATTTTTAGGTGACTTTTTTAAAAATAGTCGCTGTTTTTCATTTTTTTTAAATTAGTGCACATGTTTGCCCACTTTTGAAAAAAATATTTTTGAAAAGCTGAGAAAATTCTCTACATTTTGCTTTTTTGAACTTTGTTGATACGACCCTTAGTTGCTGAGATATTGCCATGCAAAGGTTTAAAAACAGGAAAATTGATGTTTTCTAAGTCTCACCCAAACAACCCACCATTTTCTAATGTCGATATCTCAGCAAATAATGGTCCGATTTACAATGTTGAAATATGGGTCATTCCATCTGAAGCGGAACAGCATTTGAAAATTACCCTCTCCGATCCTGCTCAAATTTGGCAGAGCTGTTGATACTATCAAAACATGCAAGAATCCGGAATTTCATCCAAATCGGACCACCCCCTCCATTTTTGTACCTCCCCAAAAAATCGACTTTTTGGCGATTTTTGGCCAAACCTCCTAGTTTCAAACGGCGATAGCTCAGGAACCACAAATCTCAGAAGGTCGGTCTTAGACTCAATTTTGAAGGAAATTGGACGTAGAATCCATTTCCGTGATCATAATGTTGATTAATTTATTTTTCTACCTGTATTGCGCAATTGAAAACATTAAACGGCCGTATCTCAAAACACCCCAACTTATTTTTTTAATTTGACATCACCATCGTGTTCCCCGGCCAATTTTACATAAGAATCACTTATCGACAGAAATGAATATGTTTCGTTCCAGAGATATCGAATTTTAAAGTTTTGTGTTTTCGATATAACCTACATCAGCTTCATTCGCCGCATCTGCTAGAAGCACACAGGCGGGCTGATCAATAACTGCTACCTGGACATTTATTGAAATAATATTTCATCATAAATAATCTTCATCAAATTGAGCAAAAATTAACTGTATAATACTGTAGGAAACTGAAGTTTAATCGCAAATGTTTATCTGCTCAAAAAAAATAATGAAGTGAATTTCTGTGTTAACCCACTGGACAGAGCAATGACGACACACAGTAAAGGGCAGAATTGGATTCCGACGGAGCGAGAGGAAAATGCAATTCTCGGATTAGTTTTCAAAAAGCCGTAAGAGCCATTGTTAAACAAAGTCCTTTTTGCATCGGTATTCGACCTACTTACGAAAAACCAATATCAAAATGCTCGAGATTGTTCATCTACACGTCCTTCAAGTGCCCCAAACTTAAAATAAATGAAATTTTGTTTCATTTTCTAGAAAAGGAGGACCCCGTGGCGCGGTGGTTAGCGGCTTCGACTGCTGATCCCTCATGTGTGCTAAGGGGCCCGGGTTCGATTCCCGCCCATCTCCTCTGGGTGTTCTGTGTTTGTCCCGTTTAGTTAGTAAATTCAGTCTGAAAAGACGGTGTGATTGTCTATAAAAAAAGCGAAAATTAGTGTCAGAGGTCACAATGGCTCTTACGGCTTTTTAAAAACTCACCCGAGAATTAATCTTGTTAGTAACACTGAAAAATAAGTGCACGATACATTATTGAGTAAAAATATGAATTAAAATGAATAAAATTTGTTGATACGTTGTACTCTAGTGAAGGACGATCACAAAGAGTAGGAAAAGGATTTCTGGAATGTATAAAACTGAAAAATGTAAGAAAATCACAAAGTTTGATCTGCTGCAAAGCGGCTAATTCTCCAAATTTAGTTGCGATGATTTCGACACCGTCCGAACAACAGTGTTTTTTTCATCTATCATTCTTGGATTCTTGGAACACAATACGGCTGCTGTCCTCACGTATAAGGATTTTTAATTAAATGTACCTTGACCAAAATCATATTTTAATGAAATGGAGCTGGCTCACTATATAAAAATTGATTTAATATGATCAATCTAAACCATAAATCAGAATTATGGTAAAGTGTCAATAATAAACTATAATTATAATAATAATAATAATAAAGCAGGTTTTGGGGTTTTTGCTGAATGGCACTATTTTGCTCCACTTCATTAATTTTTTTGAGCAGATAAACATTTGCGATTAAACTTCAGTTTCCTACAGTATTATACAGTTAATTTTTGCTCAATTTGATGAAGATTATTTATGATGAAATATTATTTCAATAAATGGCCAGGTAGCAGTTATTGATCAGCCCGCCTGTGTGCTTCTAGCAGATGCGGCGAATGAAGCTGATGCAGGTAATCTCGAAAACACAAAACTTTAAAATTCGATATCTCTGGAACGAAACATATTCATTTCTGTCGATAGGTGATTCTTATGTAAAATTGGCCGGAGAACACGATGGAGAGGTCAAATAAAAAAAATAAGTTGGGGTGTTTTGAGATACGGCCGTTTAATGTTTTCAATTGCGCAATACAGGTAGAAAAAATAAATTAATCAACATTATGATCACGGAAATGGATTCTACGTCCAATTTCCTTCAAAATTGAGTCTAAGACCGACCTTCTGAGATTTGTGGTTCCTGAGCTATCGCCGTTTGAAACTAGGAGGTTTGGCCAAAAATCGCCAAAAAGTCAATTTTTTGGGGAGGTACAAAAATGGAGGGGGTGGTCCGATTTGGATGAAATTCCGGATTCTTGCATGTTTTGATAGTATCAACAGCTCTGCCAAATTTGAGCAGGATCGGAGAGGGTAATTTTCAAATTTGCACTTTTTCGTGCACAGTTGAGATGGAATGACCCATATGAAATATTCGTTCAATATTACGCCCTTTTAAAATGTTAGTGTTGGTTTGAAAATTTTGAAAATATTTTTTTCGAAAAGATCGAAAAATATCACGAATGTTTCATATTTTAACAATGTAAATCGGGCCATTAGTTGCTGAGACATCGACAATGGAAAATGGTGGGTTGTTTGGGTGAGACTTAGAAAACATCAATTTTCCTGTTTTTAAACACTTGCATGGCAATATCTCAGCAACTAAAGGTCGTAAGAACAAAGTTCAATAAAGCAAAATATAGAGAATTTTTTCAGCTTTTCAAAAATATTTTTTTCAAAAGTGGGCAAACATGTGCACTAATTTAAAAAAGTGAGAAACTGCGACTTTTTTTTCAAAAAAGTCACCTAAAAATGGATTTAACTTGAAAACGGTGCACTTTATCAAAGTTTCACTAAAGTACTTTTTGATTGCAAATTAGATTTTACATCAAAAAATGAAGTCAAAAAATTTTTGCGACCAATTTTTTGATTTTTTGAAAAAATCAGTATTGTTTAAAAATTCATAACTCGCTCAAAGATTTTTTGCACAACCTGCAAATTTCTGAAAAGTTGGCATTTGATGTCCTCTAAAACATATCATAATATAAAAAAAAATTAAAAATAGTGTTTTTTTGCAAATCAAGTTTTAGTGACAAAAAGTTAAATTAAAAATCACCAAATTTTTTTTACCGTGTAAACTTAGATCATCAACGAAACGGCATTTTCCCTACCAAAAATAACAGAAAATTAATACCTTTCAATACCAGTGCTGCAAAGTTGGTTTTTCAGCAATAGTATCAGAATGTTAATTTTTTTTAATATTTTTTTTTGTTTTGAATGGTGAAGTTTTTTTTTAACAAACCCCAGACCCCCTCTCCCTATTTATAGACGTAATTTTTGAACGAACCCTAAGCAACTCGTTGCAAAACTTGATTTTTTCAGAACTCGTCTCATTTATCCAACTCGGTAAACCTCATTGTACGAGTCGCTCTCAAAAAATCTTCTTTTTGCAACTTGTTGCATAATTGTAGTTTACAATAAAAAAAATTAAGTTTTGCAACGAGTAGCTTACAACATTTTTTTGCAATTCCGAAAAACGCTTTTTGAATGGATTTTTTTGTCAAACATCCATGTGTCAAGTAAATTCAACGTTCAAATGAAAATAATATCGAAAAATGGTACTTTTCGATACTGGTGCTGAATAATTCAACTTTTCAGCACCAATTTCAGTGCTGAAAAGAAGCACTTTTCAATACTGGTATTAAAACAGGTATTATTTTTCCATTCTGTCTACTTTTGGTAGGAAAAAGTAGGCCGTTTCGTCGTTCGAGAATGACAGGAAAAATTATTAATTTAACGACAAAATTGCAAAATAGTTGTTTATGTAATAAGTTGCAAAAAGAAGATTTTTTCAGCTCGAGTCGTTCATTTATCCAACGAGGTTTACCAAAAAATCTCTTTTTATTTTTTTTTGAAATTCTTTTCTTAAACACGAAATAATAATGTGTTTTTTTTTTTTTGCAAAAGATTTTACATTCCAGTTTAACTCCAATAGAACCGGGGACACTTTGGCGACCACACAGCGATTCCTTTTCTCACGTAAACAGTAGAGAAGGGTGCCAAGGATTTCCTTCCCCAGCTTCCTGGCATCTTGATCCGTCGTCGTCGTCGCCGTCGTCGATTCGGGGCGCCCGATTGTTACTCCCCATCCCCCTTAAATTCTCCTCCCATATGTAATCTCGCATTCTGTGGCGAATCAGTCATCACATCGATAGATAAAAAAAAACGCAAACAGCAGCAGCGAATTTGATGTGGTGGCGCTAAAATAAGACAAGTGCCACTCCGCATTCCGCCACGGCGACGCCACGAGAGACGCGCGTTATCCTCCTTCTTGATGTGTGTACACAAAGTGGCCAGACCACCGCCGCCGTCGCCACCGACCGTGCCAAGGGTTAACTGTTTCTTGGCGGCGTTGGTCGCGTCGCCGGCCGGGTGATATTTGGCGAATAAAATGGGGGGACGCGACGACGACCAAACGACGACAGTCCCCAGGACTTTACCAGGAAATGTGTCGCCGCGGGAATAGTCGGTTCCGAAGGGTCACGGACGCGGGCTATCCGGTATGCAAGGAATTGGCGACCACATTCTTTGATTGGATTGTTTGCTGATTTGGTTTTGGCGAGTTACAAGATGGATCGTGTTGGATCTTGTTTCAACTGGGAAGAATCATAAAATAATAATAAATTTATTATCTCTTGAACATAAACATTATGATAATGTGTAACTTTGTATTGAAAAACAAATTTGAAATATTAGAAAACCTATTTGAATTATTTTTTCTCAGATTTCATCTTTTTTTTTTCATTTTAACTGTTTCTTTGGCTTAAAACATTGTTTTTGTTGCCGTCATTTGCTTCTAATTGTAGTTTCTCGAATATAAATGTAAATTTTCATGTAATAATGAGCAATTCTCTACGAAATCGGTCTTTTTTCTTCAATTTCAATTTTATTATTTTTTAATCCGGCTGAAACTTTTTTGGTGCCAAAAATCTTTGACCGAGTTATGAATTTTTGAATCAATACTGATTTTTCCAAAAAATCGAAATATAGGTCGCAATTTTTTTTTAACATCAACAGACTAACATTTTACCCTGGGCTTTGTCATAATGAGTGTCATAGGTTTGATGCTTGTTTGGCAAAAAGTATGATTTGATTCGATGTGGAATTAAAATCGAAGTGTTCAGTATATTGCTGAAGCTTCCATTTTTACACATGGACACCACTTCATGCTGCGAGAACCCACTTTGGCGTAGTCTCAGGGCTTAATCGATGGCCGGTAAGCTGTCATCGAGACAAGGAGGTTCTCTGATAGTGGAAATATAACATTTGTACAATGAACCGCTACATATGTGATTTTTCCTATCTTAATGTGGGTGTCACGTTAGGATGCGGGTTTAAAAAATAGTGTTTGTAGGATTTAGGATTTTAACTATAAATATCAACTTTTTGTACTTTGCCTTTAGTTATTTAGGGACAAAATTAGTAACAGGGAATTTAGTTCTATCAGAATCGGTGATTTTCATTCAAGTAGCATAAAAACCATTCTGATTTGTCAAAATTTCCATAGAGTCTCGATCAATCAATAGTGAAATGATATCGGACTAAATTCGTTGATCTGTTGAACTAACGGTTGTCGGATTATGATTGTATCGACCATTGTTGCGAATCGAGGATCTACTGGAATTCTGACGAACAAATGGTCGTCTCTTTTTCAATTCACGACTTGTAAAATATCAACTGTTATTTTTTGTTTTTTTAAAAGAAGCCAGACAGGTTTTAAAAGAAACGTTTTTTTTTTGTTAATAATTAAAATGTCGTGTATTTGAGATAAGAGTAGCTTTCGGATAGGTTGCTTTAAATCTTGTATTCAATTCAAGTTAGGTAGTTATCCGCAAATGAATATTTGGACTTATATGAATAATTGAACATTTTGGACTTATGAATAACACACAACTGTGCATTTATTCTAGAGTCAGATCCATACAGCGTCAGTGTTTATTTGGTCGAAGTGTACTAATTCATTGGCAGATCTGGTTCTAGTTGTAATGTACGACAAGACTACTGACGGACGTGACAGGACGAGGGCCCAGTTTAGAGGTTTCGACATCAACGATGTGCGGCTGGATCACCCTCCCAAAAAAAAAAAAAAAAAACATCAACAGACTAACATTTTAAAAGGGCGTAATATTGAATGTTTGACCCTTTTAAAATGTTAGTCCTGGATGATTTGAAAAAATTTTTTGCGAAAAGATCGGAAAATTTTACGAATGTTTCATATTTTAACATTGAAAATCGAACCATTAGTTGCTGAGATATCGACATTAGAAAATGGTGTGTTGTTTGGGTGGGAGAAAACATCAATTTTCCTGTTTTTTACCTTTGCATGGCAATATCTCAGCAACTAAGGGTCGCATCAACAAAGTTCAAAAAAGCAAAATATAGAGAATTTTCTCGGCTTTTCAAAAATGTGTTTTTTAAGTAGGCAAACATGCGCACTAATTTAAAAAAAAAGGAAAAACTACGACTATTTTCAAAAAAGTTACCTAATGGCTTTAACTTGAAAACGGTGCACTTAATCAAAATTTCACTAAAGAGCTTTTTATTGCAAATTTGATCTTACATCGAAAAATGAAGTTGTAAAATTTTTGCGACCAATATTTTGATTTTTTGAAAAAAAAATAGTGTTGATTGAAAAATTTACAACTCGGTCAAAGATTTTTTGCATAACCTGGAAATTTCTGAAAAGTTGGCATTTGATGTCCTCTATAACATATCAAAAAATGAAAAAAAAAACTAAAAATAGTGTTTTTTTGCAAATTAAGTTTTAGTGACAAAAAGTTAAATAAAAAAATCATCAAAAAAAATTTTACCGTGTACCTACAACTTTGCGGCAGACACCAAATCGATCAAAAAATTCCTTCAAAAGATACAGATTTTTGAATTTTCATACATCATTTTTGTATGGACAGCTGCCAAATTTGTATGGAAAATTATATGGACGAACTAATGATGCAAAATGGCTTCTTTGGGCATACCGAAGGCACCAAAAAAAGTTTCAGTCGGATTAAAAAATACAAAATAAAAAATCGAATGACCGAAATCTGAGAGAACTGCTCAATAGCTTGCCTCCACAGCTACCTTTCAACAATAGGTTATAAGACCTTTTCGAAAAGACTCTGGAATTATATTTATAAAACCTAAAAAATAGAAATGTTTTGTTTTTGAAATTTGATTGAGATTTGAACAACCTTCTCTTCAATCTTTCTCATAGCATATAGTTCGCATAGTGCTCTCTCCCGATAGTCCCCAATTCTTTATGTGCAATTTTTTGCCACATTTTTCGCGCCGCGACCACCGACCAGCTTGGCGGCGTCCAAACGGCATCGGCGGCGTCGCCATCGGTCGTCGTCGGCGCCCTGCTCAATGTTTTGTTATCCTTCGTCTCGCCAGCAGACTCTTCGTCTCTCGCGCTCGGACCGGAGCCAGTTGCCGCGCGAGGTGGCGCTTGAATGTCGTGGAAAAAATAAACCATTACGATTGGAATTGCCACGGTCATTGCAGATTTTGGTAACAATTATGATAATTGCAAGGGATAAGGTTATTGCATTATAAGAAAAATATTTATTGGTTCCAAAAAAGTCTATGCACGGAAAGAAGGTTTATCGTGAATCTTACTAATTTTCGGTTAAAAATCCTAAAAAAATTGGTTGTTTTTCCAACCACCAATTTTTTTAGTTGGAAATCCTAAAAATAAATCCTGGATTTGACAGCTGGATCCAGGTCCTAAAAATGATGAATCCAGCTAAATTTTTAGTAAATTTTACTAATTTGCAAGCTGGAAAAATGCTGTCAGTCTCAAAAGCTGTATGTTTTGAGAAGGTTTGTTAGCTATTTTAGCTAGATTTTATGGTATTCTAGGAAGTTTTATAGTTAGCCCAGCAAGTTTTTAGGCTGTTTCAACTAGTTTTTTTGGAATCATTCTAAAAAATTTCCATTGATGGCTGCGAAGCCAGGTATTTTCACACATCTTTTTAGCTAGTTTAGCTAACTTTGCCACTATTCTTGGTAGGTGTTTTGGTTGGAATAGCTAATTTTTCCACTATTTCTACAAGTTTTCTTTCAAAAGCCTCCGTTGCTGCCTGCAAAGCACGCATTATTCACCCAGCCTTTTGGCTGATTTAGCTCGTTTCTTTTTTGTTCTTGCTTCGTTTTTCGGTAAGTCCAGCTAAATTTTCGACTGTTTTAACTGATAATTTCGAAATCATTTTAAAAATCCCTTGCTGCCTGTAAAGTTGTTTTTTATTTTCAAAAAGACTTTTTGCTGGTGTAGCATGATTTTCCGCTATTCTTGGTACGTTTTTTTGTAGTCCAGCAAGTTTTTCGGATGTTTCAATAGTTTCCAGGCTTTTTAAACTATGTTATAGTTGATCATCCTTATAGTAAGGCTTTGTTATTCTATTGACAAATTAAAAATAAATAAATACAAAAATACAAAAATACAAAAATACAAAAATACAAAAATACAAAAATACAAAATACAAAATACATACAAAAATACAAAAATACAAAAAAATACAAAACAAAAAATACAAAAATACAAAAATACAAAATACAAAAATACAAAAAATACAAAAATACAAAATACAAAAATACAAAAATAAAATACAAAAAATACAAAAATACAAAAATACAAATACAAAAATACAATACAGTACAATACAAAATACAAAAAGTACAAAAATACAAAAAAAAAAAACAAAAAATACAAATACAAAAATACAAAAATACAAAAATACAAAAATACAAAAATACAAAAATACAACAAAATACAAACAAATACAAAAATACAATACAAAAATACAAAAATACAAAAATACAAAAATACAAAACAAAAAAAATACAAAAAAATAAAAATACAAAATACAAAAATACAAAATACAAAAATAAAAATACAAAAAGTACAAAAATATACAAAAATACAAAAATACAAAAATACAAAATACAAAATACAAAAATACAAAATACAAAAAATACAAAAATACAAAAATACAAAATACAAAAATACAAAATACAAAAATACAAAATACAAAAAAATACAAAAATACAAAAATACAAAGTACAAATACAAAAATACAAAAATACAAAAATACAAAAAATACAAAAATACAAAATACAAAAATACAAAAATACAAAAATACAAAATACAAAAATACAAAAATACAAAAATTAAAAATACAAAAAAGTACAAAAATACAAAAATACAAAATACAAAATACAAAATACAAAAATACAAAATACAAAAATACAATACAAATACAAATACAAAAAGTACAAAAATACAAAAATACAAAATACAATACAAAAAATACAAAAATACAAAAATACAAAAATACAAAATACAAAAATAAAAATATAAAAAGTACAAAAATACAAAATACAAAAATACAAAAATACAAAAAACAAAATACAAAATACAATACAAAATACAAAAAATACAAAATACAAAAATACAAAAATACAAAAATAAAATACAAAATACAAAAATACAAAATACAAAAATACAAAATACAAAATACAAAATACAAAAATACAAAAATACAAAATACAAATACAAAAATACAAAAATAAAAAATACAAAAATACAAACAAGTACAAAATACAAAAATACAAAAATACAAATATAAAAATACAAAAATACAATACAAATACAAAAATACAAATACATAAAATACAAAAATACAAAATACAAAAATACAATACAAACAAAAATACAAAAATAAAAATACAAAAATACAAAATACAAAAATACAAAGTACAAAGTACAAAATACAAAAATACAAAATACAAAATACAAAAATACAAAATACAAATACAAAAACATACAAAAATACAAAAATACAAAATACAAAATACAAAATACAAAAATACAAAATACAAAAATACAAAAATACAAAATACAAAAAAATACAAAAATACAAAAATACAAAAATACAAAAAATACAAAAATACAAAAATACAAAATACAAAATACAAAAATAAAAATACAAAATACAAAAATAAGTACAAAAATACAAAAATACAAAAGTACAAAAATACAAAAAATACAAAAGGGTACAAAATACAAAAATACAAAAAATACATACAAAAATACAAACAAAATACAAAAATACAAAATACAAAAATACAAAAATACAAAATACAAAAATACAAAAATACAAAAAAAATACAAAATACAAAAATACAAAAATACAAAAATACAAAATGCAAAAAAAATACAAAAATACAAAAATACAAAATACAAAAATACAAAAGTACAAAAATACAATACAAAAGTACAAAAATACAAAATAAAATAAAAACACAAATACAAAATACAAAAATGCAAATACAAAACAAAAATGCAAAATACAAAATACAAAATACAAAAATACAAAAATACAAAAATACAAAAATACAAAAATACAAAATGAAAAATACAAAGTACATACAAAAATACAAAATACAACAAAATACAAAAATACAAAATACAAAAATACAAAATACAAAAATACAAAAATACAAAAATACAAAAATACAAAAATACAAAATACAAAAATACAAAATACAAAAAATACAAATATAAAAACAAAAAAATACAAAAATACAAAATACAAAAATACAACAAAATACAAAAATACAAAAATACAAAAATACAAAATACAAAATACAAAAATACAAAAAATACAAAAATACAAAAATACAAAATACAAAATACAATACAAAAATACAAAATACAAAAATACAAAAATACAAAAATACAAAAATACAAAAATACAAAATACAAAAATACAAAAATACAAAAATACAAATACAAATAATAAATACAAAAATTAACATAATTTAACTTAATTTAACTTAATTCAACTTAATTAAACTTAATTCAACTTAATTCAACTTAATTCAACTTAATTCAACTTAATTCAACTTAATTCAACTTAATTCAACTTAATTCAACTTAATTCAACTTAATTCAACTTAATTCAACTTAATTCAACTTAATTCAACTTGATTAAACTGAATTCAACTTAATTCAACTTAATTCAACCTAATTCAACTTAATTCAACTTAATTCAACTTAATTCAACTGAATTCAACTTAATTCAACTTAATTCAACTTAATTCAACTTAATTCAACTTAATTCAACTTAATTTAACTTAATTCAACTTAATTTAACTTAATTCAACTTAATTCAATTTAATTCAACTTAATTTAACTTAATTTAACTTAATTTAACTTAATTTAACTTAATTCAACTTAATTTTACTAAATTTAACTTAATTTAACTTAATTTAACTTAATTTAACTTAATTTAATTTAATATAACTTATTTTAACTTAATTTAACTTAATTTAACTTAATTCAACTTAATTTTACTTAATTTTACTTAATTTTACTTAATTGACTTTAATTTAACTCAATTTAACTGAATTTAACTTAATTTGACTTTATTTAATTTATTTTAACTTAATTTTACTTAATTTAACTTTATTTAACTGAATTTATTTGAATTTAACTGAATTAAACTTAATTTAACTTAATTTAACTCCATTTAACTGAATTTAACTGAATTCAACTGAATTTAACTTAATTTAACTTAATTTTACTTAATTTAACTAAATTTAACTGAAAATAACTGAATTTAACTGAATTCAACTGAATTTAACTTAATTTAACTTAATTCAACTTAATTTAACTGAATTCAACTTAATTTAACTTAATTTGACTTAATTTAACTCATTTTAACTTAATTTTACTTAATTTTACTTAATTTAACTTAATTTAACTGAATTTATTTGAATTTAACTGAATTTAACTGAATTCAACTGAATTTAACTTAATTTAACTTAATTTAACTTAATTTAACTTAATTTAACTTAATTTAACTTAATTTAACTTAATTTAACTTAATTTAACTTAATTTAACTTAATTTAACTCAATTTAACTGAATTTAACTGAATTCAACTGAATTTAACTTAATTTAACTTAATTTTACTTAATTTAACTGAATTTAACTTAATTTAACATAATTCAACTTAATTTAACTTAATTTAACTTAATTTTACCAAACAACTTTTAACAACAATTGAACTAAATTCTACCAAATGTAACGAAATTTCAAAAAATGTATCTTAGTTTAATTAAATTTAACAAAAATTTCTAGATATAACCACACTTGACTTAATTAATTTCTTTTTTACTATGTTCAGTTTAATTATACTGAACTTAACTTTACTTAATTAAACTTGATTTTTAATTAATCATGATTTAACTAAATTTAATTACATTTATCTAAATTTTACTGATTTTAACAAAATTTAATCAATTTAACTGAATTCTACTTTTTTCTAAATTCAACCAAATGTTATTCAAATTAACTTTCACTTAATTTTAAGTAATTTAACATTATTTAACTCTTTTTTTTTATGTGCTTCAAAGGCATAAAGTGCCCTGCTCGTACGGATCTGTCAAACATTGGCCAATCTATATCTAGACACTCTGTACCCGCAGCCTCCCCCCACGTAGACAGATGTCCATACAAAAAAAGTGGAGTGTGGACAAACGTCAGCCTCCACCTCCCCCGCCAAAGGGTTCACGACAAAAGGATGCCACCAATCGTCCAAACAAAAATTAGAGGCTCAACTTCTAACCTGTTTCCCTCAACACAAAAAAAACTTCTCACCTAACCAACTGAAGATCTCAGCCCGCAGAAAGTCTTCCTGGCTTTCAATCCATTCACTCACGCACCATCTCCACCTTTTGCACTTGCACTTTCGACTTTCAAACGCAGAATCGTCACAAAACTCCGCGAACTGAGCGGCTTAAACAGGATCAAACACGATACGAGACGTTCTCTTGCTTTGTGTTGGTCTCGAACTGATGATCTGTCAAAAAATCCATGCTGCCGGTTCCAGCCAGTTTTTCGGTAAAAAGTAGAAAAAAAATTGTGCTGAAACACCATTATTTTTGGTAAAATCTCTCCTGTCATTTTGATTTGGGCTGTCAGTTTTGGATAGCAAATCAGCAATCAGGGTTAGCTGTTTCACCAATCCCAAGTTGGTAAATTTACCTGTAATTTTAGCTAATTTAACCAAAAAAATCACTGTTCCACCAATTTGAAGCCAGCTAATTTGAATTGTTAAATTTAAGATGGAACTCCTTTCCGTGTGGTTTCTTTGATTTTCTAGTTTGAATAATGTAGATATTTCATGATATTTTGTTGATAGTTTTAAAATATGCGAATGAAAAAGTATTTATAAAAAATATAGCTGCAAATTACCTGAGCTCATAAAAATTTCATCACCTTGGAATGCGATTTATTTATTACTATTACTACATTTTCAAAACTCATCAATTAATAATTCCGTAACCTGAAAAAGGGGTCTCATTTCCTCTTTAAAAATTACCCCCCAAACGTAACCACCGCCACCGCTCCACACTCTCAAAATGTAAGCAATTGGGCAGTGTTTAGTTTGTGTGCGCGCCGCCCCATAATAGCTATTGTTGGTGCTCATCATTCCAATTTAGAGTTGCCGCTGCCGCAACAACGAAGCGTTGTTTTTATGTGTTTGTGTAACACACGCCGTGGTAACCGAAATGCACCACAAACTCACAGACATACAAACCCACTAGAAGAGACCCACTTTGAGTACGAAAATCGCAACAGCAGAAGCCACAGCCACAATGAGCATGGACGGAGGAAATGAATGACTATTTATTTCCAAGCGTGCACATAAAATTCTCCACTTTTAGAGTTAATCGATCTGTTTTTGGTCTTTTAAATTTTAATCAAACTCATGGTTGAAAAGTGGTTCTTTGAGAAATTGATGTAAATTAATGAATATTTTTCTAAACATTTTCGATTTTTCTGATTGTTAAAAAAATATATTAGAGAACTTGTCATATAAATACCAGCAACAGCTCTTCCTACCCTACCTTTCGCGCGATGTACTTCCCCATTGTGCCCCCGCGGCGAAAGCGGCGTATCTGTACGGTGTGATGTGCCAATTTCGCACTGATTGGACCCAAACTACGGGGTAATGGCCCTTCCGTATAGAGTGTCAAGGCATATACTAGTTAACATTCCAACGCCCAAGGCTCCAAAAAAGTTGGAACGGTAACTTCAACTCAATGGTTCTCGGGCATAACTCAACCAATCAAGATGATTCTTCTTTCCAGTGATTTGTTAGGCTGTCTAGATGATTCTAGACCTTTGCAGAACTTAATTTGATCAAATCTGTAATTTTTGCGATCAAAAACATCGTTCCAACTTTTTTTTTCGCGTGTAAAAAAAAAATCGCCGAAAATTCCGCGGAGGCAGTCGTTTAAAAAAAGTTGGAACGATGTTTTCGGTCGCAGAAATTACAGATTTGTTCAAATCAAGTTCTGCAAAATTTTAGGATCATCTAGACATTCTAACAAATCACTGGAAACAAGAATCGTCTCGAATGGTTGAGTTATGCCCGAGAACGGGCGTGTTGAAGTTACCGTTCCAACTTTTTTGGGAGGCTTGGGCGTCCGTGTAAGTTGGACATGCGTTGGGCGTTCCAGTGTTAAACAACATTTTGGTAAGCAATACTTTACAATTTTAGTTTTTTTAACAGTTAAACCGTTAAAAATCAGGGACACAAAAAATATTATTTCAAGACAACTTCAAACTTTTCATGAAAATAGAACTGTCTTCAGCTGAAAACAATTTAAAATGCATTTTCCAGCGTTGGTAATCATATTAAGCATGTTTGGGCTCGATTTTTTTTTTCGATGGGTCAAACCCTAGTTTTTCAATTAATTTTGAAAATTTATCTATTTACCGCCGGTTCTATCCGATTCCTTAGAGTAAACCATTCCCCAGAAGAATGGTAAATTTTTCAAGTATTATAAAATTCATAAAGATTCACCCTTCTTTTTTATGAAATTTTAAAAAGTTTGGGATTTAAAGAACAAAAAATTTGAAGATGTCAAAAAACTGAGTCTCTATGACTTAAATTATTCTCATTCAAATTAAACCTTCTTATAGTAAACTAACATACCAAATAAACATGCCTGGAAACTGGTTCATTATAGGAAATTGATTTAAGGGGAATTGACCATTCAGGCGATTGAATTTATGGGGAATAACATTCTGAAAGATGGTCACCTCTGAGGAATTGGACAGAACTCTACTATCAATATACAATCCAGTTTCTAACAATTAAAGTGTCCTTCTTTTCACTGCTTGAAAATGAAATCAGAGATCTAGAGTTTTTTTTCTCAAAGTGTATTTTCCCTAAAAGAGAGAGTACTCAGCTAGCTAAATTTAGGCTTTTATAATTTTTTCTCAGGTTCTCCAAATCTCTGAATTACAAATATAACATTCTGGAGCTTAGCTGGTAAATTCTTATAAAAAACGCTGATTGAATTCAATTTAAAATTATATTTTTCCCAAATTTTTCAAAATCCTTAATAATCAATTTCTTAAATTTTTCGATTTCGGACAAAAACCCTCAATTTTTGGGACAAAGAAAAGAACGGACAAAACATTTGTTTTCAAGTTGTGAGCTTTTGAATTAAAAGAAATTACCCAAAAAAATGTTGACTTCAGTTTTTCATTAAAATTAAATGCATGTACAATCAAAGAGAACTAAACATGTTATAGCCATTTTTAGTATAATTATTGGTAAAAATAGGAATATTTTTTTGATTTTTTGAATAGTGTCCATGACAAGTGACAAACACTTAAAAATATTTTGTTCGAAACCTGAAAAAAAAAAACAAAAAATGTGTGGACAGCAATTCGTATTTTTTTCCATACTAAAAATCCATATAGTACACTTGCCCCACCTGAACAAGATTTTTTAAAAGCTCTCAACAAAAATAACCAAAAGTTAAATCATTCTTTATAATAGTGTAGCCGTTGCGATTCGATCGGTTGGAAACGGTGCAGCTTATGCGCCACTCCCGTGAGGGAGACTGCCCGCCATGTTAAATTTGCCCGGTTTGAGACTCTCGAAGAGGTGCTCGGTTGAACTTCTTCCCAGGGAAGAAGCAAGATCGAATCGGCCAGCGTACCAAAGTGACCCACAAGAACGGTACGGAAAGCTCAGCCTCCCGAAAAAGCTCCTCAGAAATCCGCCAGTATAGGACCCCCCGTGCCCGTATGAATCATCATGGGTAGTACCGACACCCGCCACCAGAGAACTTCACGAAGCATGGGAAATACGCAGAACTTTTGCATTGGGGAGGAAAGGACTGGAAACGGACCCTAAAGTGACGGAAGCAGCGCTCCGGATCGACCAAAAAAACTAACACGTGAGCTCATTTTAACTGCAGGGACTTTATTTCACTCCAAAGTAATAACTCATGATTTAGTTGGTAGGGAATCAAGAAAGGTGCTCATTTATTGGACTAGTCTAACATTTTGTATTTCATTCATTGTTCGGTTCTAGCGTCTAGACATCTCCCTACTGTGTGCGTTTGCTCTCCCTACTTCTACTGTTTGTTCTTCTGTTACCCCGTGCTTTTGTGCTCTACCTCAACAAATCTTCAGCTCGTCAGCTGGAACAGCTGATCGCTGACGTCACCGGCAGTCAAGCGGACTGCGGCAGACAAAAGGCACTAGAGTGCGATTTCGTGGACGTGTGGGGCGGATCAATAAAGGCCGTCACACTCCGGGCGCATGGCAACACGCGCGTTCAAAATGGACGCCGTGCGAACAAAATGGCGTCCGCTCTACGGCCGCAGCCGGAACGGAAAAACGTTCGTGACGCCTTCTGTGGCCGTCACCCTTCACCCGAACAAATAGAACGGACTCACCGGACTGCTGCTCCTGTTACTTGCTGATGCTGCTGCTGATGTTCACCGCGTGCTCGCGGACGGCGCGGACGACGCTGCCGGTTCTGACCTGCGGTTGCGTGGTCGACTTTGATGAAGTTGCGCGGGCCGGCGTTGGCTTTCCGGCCAGCACGTGGGCGGATCGGACCGCCTCCAGACGAGATGTTGACGGCTCGTCTCTACCGGCGATGTAGCGTGTGCCGGGTCAAACTTGTCCCACACTCGATGCGGGGCGGTGGTGGACGCGCGCTCGATCTCCTACTGGTGCTGCTTTGCTGGTAGGGCGAAAGGAAGCGAAGCCAACGAACTTCGCCACGGATTAGCACATGCACGGGGATAATCGCACGGGGTAACGGGTTTTTACCTGATCTCTAGCTAGGCCGCACAAAAGTTCACTTCTTCACACACACACGATCCTAACCTTGTCGAGATCTAGGGGGGGGGGGGGAAGAAGTTAGAATTTAAAGCCTAACCGGAAACACTACCACGCCACTTTCAAACCTCAGAACTGGACAGGGGAACCCGGGATAAAAGTCCGCGCACTCCACACTTCACAAAGGTCTGGGACAAAGTGAACGAGTACTAGGTTCCTCAGAACGGGGAAAGTGGCCCCAGACGTACTTTTGGCACGTCGTTTCCCGGAGATTGCCTCGGGCTTCTTCGGATCTTTAAAGATCTGAGTTCCCGTCTCACTCTAGCGGGCGGCAATGGCTCTGACCGTCCCTTTCCGTCTTCCCGAAGGATTCAACATATGAGCGACCTCCGCGAGATTCTCTCTCCAGGTCTTAAACCGGTAACGAAAGTTACCAACGATCGTGAGGGCTAACATCACCTACATTGATTACCGTGGTAACGGAGATCAAATTACATTTAAAGACGAACGGAAAAACCAAAATAAATAAATAAATAAATGTTAACAAGTGCAACTGTTACATAACTCCATGCTTAAATTACGAAAATTCAGTTTTTTTTAAAAAAACTGAATTTTCGTAAGGGGAAATCTTACGAAAAAACAAGGAGAAACTACAAAAAAAAAACAAATGAATACTACAGATATATTAACATTTCACTAAAAACAATTTGCGAAAGATTCTTCAACAGTTCGGGGTCATATATGATCATCGGTTACAAGTAACCTCCATCTCTATTTCCAAGTCATGATCCATCACAGAAAATGCTTGTTACTGACCATCAACGTCTTCACTCCGGTCTCCAGCGAACGTTCAGAAATCCTCAACAAAATGCTAGTGCAAAAATTTTATGACCTAATCATGGATACTTTCTTTTTCGGTCATTTACTTTACAGGCTATCATCTCTAAATTTCTCCCAGAAAAACTACTTGTTTGAACAGTCCAGGACTAGCAGTTTGACTATGACTAGTGGTTGACATTCCTCATTCATTCATCCTTACACTCATATCCCAATCATTACCCCAAACTAAAATATACTTTCAAATAAATAATATTCCATATTTAATGAAAATACAACCTAAAGTCTCCAAACTTTATGTTCCCGAAATACTACTGGCTCATTAAGACTCAGAATCTACCCCAATCATTACGTTGAGCAAATGAAACTTCGTCCTAATTCACCGAAATCATCTGTTCTGCAGAGTTTAGGCCCACCCCAAAGCTTTACTTCAGGCAAATTGTCCTTCACTCTAACAGAACGCAGCCTAATTAAAATATCTGTATTGAATTTCCACCCCAGAATCGACTCTGGTCACCCGAAATTCAACAAGACAACAGAAATTCGCCACAAGGGTTTTCCCAAATAAACACTGAAAAAATTTCACTCTACCTAACTAACTGGAACTGTCAAACCAAAAGCTTCGTCAAAAAGCTTCGCCGAGGACGTCAAACGAAAACGTAAACAAACGTGGCTGTCCGTAATTTTAATACGCGTGGTGATTCTTCCAAAGAGAAAGTGCTCTATTTGTGCCAAAATGTAGTGAAACGTGCCAGAAACTACTAGAATTGTATTTTTCCTGATGCTAATTTACGGGGGGAGTATTCAACTTCTCCAATCTTTCCAAAAAAATAAGTTGCTTTGTGTTTTTATTTGCAGAAGCTGCGTCGTGGGACCAAAACAACTCTGGGTGCTGAAGGCTGACGGAAATTTTCTAATTATGCTGAAGGCTGGAAAAAATTTATGCTGCTGAACTAAAAACCAAGTGCGGAAGGCCAAAATATACTACTGGATGGAAAAATATGTTGTGGAAGGCTGAAAATTACGACGGAAATATGTTGCTGAAGGCTGAATGTGCTGTGACGTCATCAACTTTGCGTCTGATTGGAAGCTGCGACGAGTTCTAATTGGATAACCTAACCTACTCAACACGACGACCTTTATGCTGCGCGATGCTGAATCATGCTGACTACATCTCTACTCATCTCAAGTTCCCGAAAAATATGCTCCAGACGACATAACTGAAGACAACATACATCATCGATCATGCTGCGACAACATCACTTCGTGGGACTCAACATCAACATAAAGAAGATCAAGAAGAAACTAACACTACGATAAGTACTCACATGTAGTTTTTATAAGATTAGGCGCGACTAACAACTAACAAGAACTTTACACATTAGGTAGGGTATTTGCTCCCATCCTTGATCCTATTCCTATCCTAAATCTATTTTTGTCTCGTTGGACGGTCTGTTTACGATGTCCGTGATCGCGATTGTCTAGTTCGAGGGTGTTCGTGGTTGTTTTGCTCTAGTTCTTCGTTTTAGTCGCCAGTAGTATTAGTTATTGTGGGACGCTCAACTCTGATCGAGGAGACTGGAAGGTTAGAGGTTTTTTTGAGATCTTGTTGCTTTCGATTGGGTGAAAGGGACATAGCTGGTTGGGTCATAGTTTGCCTAGCATATTTCGTCGACAGTCAGCAGGTTCGAGCATAGATCTTTATGTTGGCTAGGGGGGTTGATCTTTCGGTCTCGTCCGCAGAGCTCATAAATCATCTGTACTCTCATCTGAAGCTGGACAGGTGTGGCATGTAGTTGTAGTTGTTGATGCCTAAGAAGTGTTTTTGAGCATAATTTATGCTTGGTTGCCTCTCTAACGGTTAGAGGGTACATAGCTCGAGAAACCTAAATTTGTAAAATCCTAAATTGCAAAATCCTAACTGAAAATTGATCGATTCTAATCGCAGTGATAGTCAACCGAATTGCTTACCCTCATTTATAGTAAGTTTAGTAATAATCGACTGTTTTTCTTCAATTTTCAGCGGATTTCAACGGGCCAAACTACGGAATGAAAACAAACAACAACATCAACTGGGATCGGTTACCGGGAGGCGGATCAGCCGACATTCTGTTGCCGAGAAGCGGCCAAACGATCTACTTTGAAGAACTAGCTGTGAAATTTGATTGATTTGTGAGGGGACGTCCATAAACTACGACGGAAACTACAGGAAGAATTTAATAATCGATCTTTGTTGGATGGATCAATAAAGAACTAATTTAGGACAAATTTCTGTGAATTTGGGTAGGTTTACTAACACAAACTGAAAGAAACCAGATAATGGGCCTAGGTGATTTGCGCCTTCGCTCGTTGTTTGGAATTTTCCTCGCGTTTTTACCTTTCCTACTACTTCTTGGTCAACGACTCATCTTCTTTTCCCTGACTGAATGCTAGTTCGTTCCAAAGTCGTTTGCGTTCTTTTAGACGGTTGTTGTTGCCAGCTCGATTTACTTGGGTTTGCTCAACATTGTCTTTCGACTTCTGAGTCTTATTCACGGTCATCGTCTGAGCATCCTCATTCACAGACTCGCGCTTTACGTTTTTCCATTGATCTAGAACGACTGCAGGTTCTAGCGGGGACTCCCCATCAACGCGTTAGCTCCGGGTTCTTGGTGTAGTAGGTCATCGTCCCAACTCGCGTCGTGGACTCGCTCTGTCTTCTGTTCGAGAAGATAGGCTTTACTCACAGCAACAACCCCTAATGCGCGCAAACTTCTCTAGTCAGATCTTCTAAATCATTTCTTCTATCCTCCGATTAGGCTGACATTCGACTGTTCTTAGTACGCAGATCGTAACCCTTAAGGCGCGTGGTAACCTTCGATTTCATTTTCTCTGAAAGGCTAATTCAATCGATGTCGCTTACTTAAGAATTAAGTCGAAGTCTTGCTCGATCGTAAGAATTGCATCCTATTCGCGTTATGCTTGACTGGGGCTGAGCATTTATCATATTTCATGTTTAGCATCTTGGTCTAAACTCGAGATTAAATTTCTACAGCTCAAGATCAGTGAATCGTGATCAGAAACGTGACTTTGTGAGAAAGTTTTGAATCCTAATTTGATATTTTCCTATCAAAATTCCAAGAAATCCTTAATCAGCTGTGTAAATCGTCTATTGTGTTGTGTTTTGATTAACGTTAAATCAGATAAAGATTTGATCATTTTTTTTTTGTATTTGTTTTATTTCTCTAGTTATCTAATTTTATATCAATTTTGATTTTTGTAACAAATCTCCCTAAAAACGAATCTGGACAAACTCGCAAGAAAATACTACCATGAAACAAACATTCTGTAATCAGGACAGTTTAATAAATACCACATAAACTGTAATAAATAATCATAAATAAATAAATAGCACCGATAGTGACTTCCACAAATAAATATGCCTAAATGACCTCAATATCCGAAATAATTTCCCAAAATAATCTCTTTTTCGAATCTTTTTGATCAGAACTCCAAAATTAATATTTCCCAAAACAAATAATCATTTTTCACTAAATTAGTACTCCAAATAAATTTATCCTAACATTTATCATCAGTAAATCATTCTTCCACATCGGCACCAAATCATGTGCAATATCAATCAATCGTAATCAACTCCATAAATCAGAAAAAATCTCCAAATTCAACGAATTTAACGTTGGGCGCCAAAATGTAGCCGTTGCGATTCGATCGGTTGGAAACGGTGCAGCTTATGCGCCACTCCCGTGAGGGAGACTGCCCGCCATGTTAAATTTGCCCGGTTTGAGACTCTCGAAGAGGTGCTCGGTTGAACTTCTTCCCAGGGAAGAAGCAAGATCGAATCGGCCAGCGTACCAAAGTGACCCACAAGAACGGTACGGAAAGCTCAGCCTCCCGAAAAAGCTCCTCAGAAATCCGCCAGTATAGGACCCCCCGTGCCCGTATGAATCATCATGGGTAGTACCGACACCCGCCACCAGAGAACTTCACGAAGCATGGGAAATACGCAGAACTTTTGCATTGGGGAGGAAAGGACTGGAAACGGACCCTAAAGTGACGGAAGCAGCGCTCCGGATCGACCAAAAAAACTAACACGTGAGCTCATTTTAACTGCAGGGACTTTATTTCACTCCAAAGTAATAACTCATGATTTAGTTGGTAGGGAATCAAGAAAGGTGCTCATTTATTGGACTAGTCTAACATTTTGTATTTCATTCATTGTTCGGTTCTAGCGTCTAGACATCTCCCTACTGTGTGCGTTTGCTCTCCCTACTTCTACTGTTTGTTCTTCTGTTACCCCGTGCTTTTGTGCTCTACCTCAACCAAATCTTCAGCTCGTCAGCTGGAACAGCTGATCGCTGACGTCACCGGCAGTCAAGCGGACTGCGGCAGACAAAAGGCACTAGAGTGCGATTTCGTGGACGTGTGGGGCGGATCAATAAAGGCCGTCACACTCCGGGCGCATGGCAACACGCGCGTTCAAAATGGACGCCGTGCGAACAAAATGGCGTCCGCTCTACGGCCGCAGCCGGAACGGAAAAACGTTCGTGACGCCTTCTGTGGCCGTCACCCTTCACCCGAACAAATAGAACGGACTCACCGGACTGCTGCTCCTGTTACTTGCTGATGCTGCTGCTGATGTTCACCGCGTGCTCGCGGACGGCGCGGACGACGCTGCCGGTTCGACCTGCGGTTGCGTGGTCGACTTTGATGAAGTTGCGCGGGCCGGCGTTGGCTTTCCGGCCAGCACGTGGGCGGATCGGACCGCCTCCAGACGAGATGTTGACGGCTCGTCTCTACCGGCGATGTAGCGTGTGCCGGGTCAAACTTGTCCCACACTCGATGCGGGGCGGTGGTGGACGCGCGCTCGATCTCCTACTGGTGCTGCTTTGCTGGTAGGGCGAAAGGAAGCGAAGCCAACGAACTTCGCCACGGATTAGCACATGCACGGGGATAATCGCACGGGGTAACGGGTTTTTACCTGATCTCTAGCTAGGCCGCACAAAAGTTCACTTCTTCACACACACGATCCTAACCTTGTCGAGATCTAGGGGGAAGAAGTTAAATTTAAAGCCTAACCGGAAACACTACCACGCCACTTTCAAACCTCAGAACTGGACAGGGGAACCCGGGATAAAAGTCCGCGCACTCCACACTTCACAAAGGTCTGGGACAAAGTGAACGAGTACTAGGTTCCTCAGAACGGGAAAGTGGCCCCAGACGTACTTTTGGCACGTCGTTTCCCGGAGATTGCCTCGGGCTTCTTCGGATCTTTAAAGATCTGAGTTCCCGTCTCACTCTAGCGGGCGGCAATGGCTCTGACCGTCCCTTTCCGTCTTCCCGAAGGATTCAACATATGAGCGACCTCCGCGAGATTCTCTCTCCAGGTCTTAAACCGGTAACGAAAGTTACCAACGATCGTGAGGGCTAACATCACCTACATTGATTACCGTGGTAACGGAGATCAAATTACATTTAAAGACGAACGGAAAAACCAAAATAAATAAATAAATAAATGTTAACAAGTGCAACTGTTACAATAGGTGCAAGTCATTAGCAGGGACACCACTGATCTAGGAAAAATGGCATTTTGATAAAATGAGCCTTAAAACGAACCCTAGGCCTTATTTTGTGCTTTCCAAATATTATAAAAAAACCAAGGTTTTGAAAAAAACTTCATTCAATCTTATGCCCCGTGGCGTTAACGTCGTTTTGGCGATTATGTGGTAGTAGAATCAGCTAATTGCATTGCTAGCAACAATTTCTCTTACTGGAAGTAATCAAAATTGCAGAAATTACGGCCGTACGAGCGATTGTTCCTCTTGCCCCATATGGTCGTCTTGCCCCACCTTCCCCTATCGCACTAAACTTCCCATCCACTTCCCCGTGTCTTACCACTGCACTATGGGCCATTAGGGTGTAATATCGTTGTATGGAAAAAATGAAAGATGGCCCAATTTGATGGGCACAGCACTTTTTCAGTTCCTTTTGGGGTCCTAATCACCCTCCCAAAATTTGGGAACGATTGGTTTTGTCTTCGCTTTGCGCAAAGCGATTGAAATTTGTATGGAAATTACTATGGGAAAACGTACTTTTTTGTATTTCGATTTTTTAAATTTTCACGTTTGACGGTATAATAAAACCCAGCACATAAAAAGTTGCGCTGAAATGTGCTCTACAACTTTCCCGAAGAAAGTATGGTGCTAAAATGCTTCTCAAAAATGATATAGAGTTTTTCAGAAAAAAAGATAAAAGGATGTCTTGAAAATCACTTTATTTGCCAACACTGCCAAAGCACACGCTGTGGGTGGTGTTCAGTCGGGGCTTTTTTTTCTCCTTGTTTGTCTGTGGTTTAGAAAGAAAATGTTTTCTGATAGTTTCTTTATAAAATTGGAAGTAATATTCTAAACACATTTTTTACGTAACCACCGTTATTCTACAATGTGACGTAAGCGCCAAATTGTGAGATTTTATAGCTTTCAGTGGCAATAAAAATATAATTGATGTTTGTTCAATGTGGACAAATTATTTTTATGATGGTTCATTTTTTTCATAAATTATGTTACTTTTTTTAGAATCTACTTTTGCAAAAATGACGTAACTTTGTTTACAAACTAACATTGGGGTCATTGACATTGTTTTACTTGAATTACATTTAAAACATTTATTTTATGTCATGATCAGAACAGTAATATTACAGTGCGAAAATCAAGATTCAATTTTCATAATACTGTATTTGTATACGTGCGTTTTTGTGTGATCTTGTGTGCGTAAGATTGGGCTTAAAAGCTTTGAAGGGTTAGATCAGCTGTTCGATTCCCTTTTTTAGTTGAGAAACGTTGAGTTTTTTTCTGTAAGGTGGTTTGAGAAGTGATATCTGTGCCAGCATGAAAAAAAGAACAAAAAAGCAAAGCAATCCACTTTAATGACCCCCGGGTCTTTTGTGGGCTCTGTTGCAAGTTTCTGCTCATTTCTAGGCGTCCGAAGGTTATGTGTGGTGAGTCACCCAAAACCTCTTTTACGCAAATGGACCGACGTTTTACTTCCCCATCCGATAGAAGGCAAGGAGGATAAGGCAGGAATCGGACCCGCGCACTACAGCAACTTAGGGATCGGCAGCCGAAGCCACTAACCACCGCGCCACGAGGTCCTGATAAAAAGAAACGGTTGAGAAAAAAAATTATTACGTTCAGATTTTCAAATTCCGTTTATTAACCACGTGCGACCGAAACTTCCGAAAATGTTATTCCAGGAAGTTCTTTAATGCGCATTTCATCTTCATCTTGTGGAAAACTTCAAATGAAGGGTTGCTTCCAAAATGTTTTGGGAAGTTTATTGAGCAGGTGTATGCCGGAATTTGAATTCAAGGCAAAGTTTCATATGGGTAATTCTCTACCAACTCACACGAAATCGGGAAAAGTTGCCCCGACCCCTCTTCGATTTGCGTAAAACTTTGTCCTAAAGGGTAACTTTTGTCCCTGATCACGAATCCGAGGTCCGTTTTTTGATTTCTCGTGACGGAGGGGCGGTACGACCCCTTCCATTTTTGAACATGCGAAACAAGAGGTGTTTTTCAATAATTTGCAGCCTGAAACGGTGATGAGATTGAAATTTCGTGTCAAAGGGACTTTTATGTAAAATTAGATGCCCAATTCCGGAATTTAAAAAAAAAACGTATTTTTCATCGAAAAAAAAACACTAAAAACGTTTTAAAAATTCTCCCATTTTTCGTTACTCGACTGTAAAATTTTTTGGATCATGTCATTTTATGGGAAATTTAATGTACTTTTCGAATCTTTATTGACTCAGAAGGGTAAATTTTTCATTTAGAGCAAAATTTTTCATTTTATTTATTTTTTAGAGTGTAACAATGTTCTACAAAGTTGTAGAGCAGACAATTTCAAAAATTTTAATTTATGGACATAATGGGTTTGCTTATAAACATCACGAGTTATCGCGATTTTACTCAGGTACGCCATCAAATCGGGCGTCTAAATTTACATAAAAGTCCCTTTGACACCAAATTTCTATCTCATCACCGTTTCGGGCTGCAAATTATTGAAAAACACTTCTTTTTTCGCATGTTCAAAAATGGAAGGGGTCGTACCGCCCCTCCGTCACGAGATATCAAAAAACGGACCTCGGATTCGTGATCAGGGACAAAAGTTTGACGCAAATCGAAGAGGGGTCGGGGCAACTGCTGTGTGAGTTGGCGGAGAATTACCCATATGCAACATAAAATTTAAACAAATTAAAATGGTATTGCGCCTTGCAGCAATTTCTAGAGTTTTGTGTCAATCGTGCTAGGCCTAGATTTTTTCATCACACTGCCTTGCATGACTGAGAACTGTCAACTCCGTAGTAACAGTTCAATAGGGCGAATCTTCGTTTGTAAACAAGCAGTCTATCCCCTTCTCATTTAACGTGAACTGTTACTTGAGCAACAGGGAGAGACTGCTTGTTTACAAATGCAGGTTCGCCCTATTGAACTGTTACTACGGAACTTTGCGCATTTTGCACCTCAGTAGAGTGCTGCGGGATTATTTTCATCACAGTTGGCAAACTAAATTTCTATCACACCATCAAAACAAAACAAGTGCAATGCATCGACTTCTGACCCCAAAATAGTCACCAAGCTGTGGTGGCCGAGGCAGTTAAGTCATTGAGATGGTCTGTTAAAGGTTCCTGGCTCGATTCTAGAAGTTGGAACTTTTGAGATTACTTTTATTTTTATTTATTTTTTTTTCTAGAAAGGCTCAATTGATGCCATATTCAACCTTTGGCCTGAACGTTCAATTACCGGAAGTTATTAAAATTTGAATTCTGATCGTTTCGTAAATTGTCTAAATGAATTTAATTACCTAGACAGTTTTAAATGTTTCATAAAGATCATATAATGTACTGAAGAAGAACCGTTTATATTTTAATGTCCAATTTTGTGCCAATCTATGGAATACTTTCAGTAGACTTAATGATTTTGCCAACAGGAATTTATTCATTCTCCTTTTATTTTTCCGATTTAAATACATATTTTCCTGTAACCGTTGGTCATAATCCATGACGAACTACATTTAACTCTTCACATCAGTAGTGAGGGGACTTCTCCAACCTGGTATCATAATGGATAAGACGTGATCCTCGGTGTGTTGATCATCAATAACCGCACAAAAGATGGAGATTTCGCGAGCGCGCGTCCGTTTCGGTTTTATCGGCCTGGACAGTGTAAGTCCTGTATGGCATTTGCCTACATCCAACCGTTATAAGAGCACCTCATCGCGCCGTCAACGCCAAGGACGAATACCCAGAAGCCACTCGCCTCCAACGCCAAGGAGGGCACGCCCGCCCTCTCAGCACGCTCGGATCAGACGCTGGGGCTGCCGATTCAACAAGGAAGGAAGATTTCTGCGTGAAACGAATTCAACAGCTGGTCGTTCATCCACATCCGGCACGGAAGTCTAAGCCGAAGACAGCCTCAAGGCCGCAGTTTAGAAGCTACATCCGGCAACAAAGACTGGACATCGCAGCTGGGAAAACCCGCCATCGCCAAAGCTAAAAAGCCAAGAAAGTGAAGTTTTTTGAGTGTTCAACTATTCCACACACTTAAGTCCCACAAAACTGTCTTGCACTTCCAATGAATCTGTTCCGTTCCTCTTCAGATTGGGTCCTGAAACACAATGGATGAGTAGAATTTTCGTAACATGGCCCGACATTCCAAAAATAGAAATCAAAACATAAACAGTTTACATACCTTGACAACCCTTGGAAACGACACAACTGTGATGAAAAATCACTGTGATAAAAAGTTACTGTGATGAAAATAACTGCGCAAGACTCTAGTAAAGTGCAAAATGCGCAATACGTTGATTTTTTTCTTTTTTTATCATGAACAAGCCTTACCCGGCAAACTTCGTCCTGCCCTTTTTTTGGTTTCCTGACGTTTCTTGCTTGTTTGCTAATTCAGCATCCTGTGATCAAAATATGATTTTACGCAGCTTTTCCCATACAATCTGCAGATTTTCCGGAATCGGTTCCAGAGTGGCCAAAGTTGTAACTTTTTGGCGTAAAAACCTTCCTTGGACTTATATGAACCCAACGCAACAAAGAGCACATCGATCCGACGTTCCGTGTTGAATTGATTCGCGTTCGAACAAAACAGTCGAAATTTTTTATATATATAGTTTACACCATTTTATATGATTATTTCACAGTCGATGTTCGAACATTTGGCGTTTAGATCTCATTGAAAAATAAAATCGGCAAAGCTTTTGCCAAAACCGTATTGCTTGAACTAAAATACCGATATAAGTAAGATCTTATGAAATTAGGCTGAAATTTCCCTGAAAACCACAAAATAAAAATGTCGGTTACATCATGTTAAGCAAAACACAGATTCTCAAATAAGTAACATAAATTACGAAAAAATAAACCATCAAAAAAATAGTTTGTCCACATTGAACAAACATGAATTATATTTTTATTGCCACTGAAAGCTATAAAATCTCACAATTTGGCGATTACGTCACATTGTAGAATAACGGTGGTTACGTAAAAAATGTGTTTAGAATATTACTTCCAATTTTATAAAGAAACATTTTCTTTCTAAACCACAGACAAACAAGGAGAAAGAAAAGCCCCGACCGAACACCACCCACAGCGTGTGCTTTGGCAGTGTTGGCAAATAAAGTGATTTTCAAGACATCCTTTTATCTTTTTTTCTGAAAAACTCTATATCATTTTTCAGAAGCATTTTAGCACCATACTTTCTTCGGGAAAGTTGTAGAGCACATTTCAGCGCAACTTTTTATGTGCTGGGTTTTATTATACCGTCAAACGTGAAAATTTAAAAAATCGAAATACAAAAAAGTACGTTTTCCCATAGTAATTTCCATACAAATTTCAATCGCTTTGCGCAAAGCGAAGACAAAACCAATCGTTCCCAAATTTTGGGAGGGTGATTAGGACCCCAAAAGGAACTGAAAAAGTGCTGTGCTGGAAAATTAATTATGTTATTACACCCTAATGGGCCATCCCCATACAAACAGGCGGCCAAATATTTTTTTTGCTTTTTAAATGTTTTTTCATACAAATTTGAGTAATTGTATGGTATTGAAACGGTATTCGTCGATTTTTATGACTTTTCATGTTTTTCAATAGTTGATTGTTTGTAATAAATCTGGAGTTTTTTTTTTTTTTGAAAAGGTCCAATAAACCAAATTTTCAGTTTTTGCTTTTTGGGTGTTTTTCAATACCCCTGACTCAAGGCGGTTTCAAAAACACCCAAAAAGCAAAAGCTGGAAATTTGGTTTATTGGACCTTTTAAAAAAAACTCCAGAAATAGTCTTTCATACATTTGTAAGTACCACGGAATTGCGTTTATATTGTATTGAAAGTTTATATTATTAAATTATGAATAAGCTAATACATCCCCACTTTAAGGACACAACCCCCCCCCCTCCTCCTCCCTCCCTTCCAACAAAATTTTGTGAAGCGTAATGAATTCATTTTAAGTCAAATATTTATTATTTACTGCTGTGTGTTTCTTTTTGTAAGTTCATGCCATATAACTTGAGACCCCCCGTAAGGGTGTTGTAAATTGTGAAAATTTGAATTGTTAAATTAAATAACAGAAATATTATTTTTATTAAAAATATTAATTATAAAGTAAAACGATAACATACAAAACATATTCTTACTAATCCTAACGTTCTTGTTCAAATTCATTTGATTATAGAGTTTCTGACGGCTTCAGGATATGTTAATAGTAGTTTATGCAACAAGTTGCAAAAAGAGGATTTTTTCAGCACGAGTCGTACATTTATCCAACGAGGTTCACCGAGTTGGATAAATACGAAGAGTGCTGAAAAAAACAAGTTTTGCAACGAGTTCCATACAACATTTTTTGCAATTCCAAAAAACACACACTGAGTGAAATTTTATGTAAAATTTTTCATGTATTTTGTCAATAAATCGTTTGAATCCAAAAAAATTTTGAAAGGTGTTACTTTTCGAAACAAGTGCTGAAAAGTTCAACTTTTCAGCACCCATTTGAGTGCTGAAAAGTAGAACTTTTCAGCATTTATTTTGAAAAGTGTTGCTATTCGATTCTGTTATTTTTGGTTCAGAAAAGTAGGCTATTTTGTCGTTCAAGAATGACAGGAAAAGTGAGTAGTTTCACGACGGAATTGCAAAAAGGTACTTTTTATGACGTTTTGTACTAACCAACATAGAACTTGAATGTGGATCAGTTTCATGGATTGATCGCAGAAATTCATCATGCTAACTTAGCATTTCTAAGTCAATATTTTGCTGAATACTTTTTTCGGTGTCAAACTGAGATTCTCCATTCTCCAGTTTCGGGCGCACATGTAGATTGCAGCAAATTTTGATAAAATGCAAATGTTCAAAATCGCAGGCTGGAAATTTCAGCAATGTTAGATTATGATCCAATCTTTCAAGTGATCTTAGTTTCATGTTTAGCATCGGTTAGCAAAAAAGTACTCTATTAACAAAAAAATATGTTTCGTCAAAAACATGCTCCAGTTATTCAATGAAAACTTCAGTTTTTAGTTTGGAATCAACATTTTATCTATTAATAGTTTCAAATCCTATTTCATTACCTTTCCAACGATATATAATTGTACTAATAAAATATTTAAAATGGCTGAGCTAAGTTAAAATTAAACAAGCAGCATTTTTTTACGAAAAAGCTAGTTTTTTACTTAGAGCTTTGGAATTTTGGATTTTTCTTAGTTAGAATGTTTACTTTCGAGAAAAAAATTCCAAAAAATATTTGGAGAAGGTCACTTTTTTTAAACATGGCCACCCAATGTACCATAGTGCACTGGTCGTGGCCGGCGCAGAGATTGACTAGCATGATAGGGACGTTTGAAAGTTGCAATCTGGTGATGATTGGTTCCTACTCTTCATCTGTGGTCCATGGAGCAATTCTTGAAGGTCCTGGTCAATATCAGAGTAGCAACTACGAGTAGATCTAGACACCAATGCTATGCTATGCTATGCTATTTTTACAACAACTGACCCAATTTACACAGCGTCTTCAAAGCAAATCGAGATAGACATCATTATCACGTTTGTGGAGTAGCTAATTTCCGCTGTTTTCCAAAGACAGACCGAGAAAATCGCCGCCGCGACCTGGTGTTACAGTGTCGATGTGTGTCGATGATTGCAGATTTAGGAAATTATGTTATTTTCGCTGAGATGGGCTCTTACGGCATGCCTCTGCAGAGAGCAATATAACCAACCCGCCAAAGGTTTCGGGCAGGGCTGGGGCTGGTGCGAATCGCAAAAATTAGCTAAAACAACAGCGAAACACGAAGATGAAAACGCGGTCGCTCGTACCTATTTTGATGAGTGTTTTTAAACAACGACCTAGTGTGTGCGGTGATGGTGGGGTACCTGCACGTAACTATTGTGCACTGTAAAAAAAAAACAGAATTTGACATATTTAATTTAAAAAAAAATTAAGTTTTAACTGTTCAATCTCACTCCGGATTGGATCCGATTGGCTGGGAAGGAGGCTATGCGTTAAACTACTGACCGCGCTACTGGTTAGTTGGTAGGTCGTACCGTTTTTTGAAGTTAGTGCCGTAACTACAGATAGACAACGGCAATTGCCACCGCTAACGCTACCTACTGCAGGGTGGTGGGTTCATGGTTGACCGAGCAGCGAAGCATAACGACAAGCTCCTCTTTTGGCGATGGCCTGCACGAACGGTACACTACGGTTTTCCAGTGCCGAGTGTTGAACCAAGAGGGGTCAGACTAAATTAGTTGACCGCAAAATGATGGTACATCGCCGTACATTCATTGGCTGCAGTTGATTGCGTCGGCTACTGATTGTAGCGATTTCTCTTGAAAATCATGAATGAATGTTAAGTTATTAATATTTTCAACTGTTTTGATTGGATATTCATTGAAACTGTAATAAATACAAAATTTATTATTCAAATGTATTATTAAAAAAAAACATGTGGAAACATTAATTTCGTATAGAATTGCTTTAATGTTACTGCACTCAGCAGGTCATACGTTTCGTAGACTACAAGTTGAAACCATCGTGTACAAGTAAAAAGTATAGAAAACTAAACATGGTTAAGTGGAGAGGGGGAGGTTGGTAAACATATGTATTCCAACGGGCCAACTTCCTGTCCTTGATGGGTGTTTGTCCGTTTATGCTTTGTTTTGTTCTGTTCTGGCGGTATAATTGCCGCGTACATTGTCTAATGTATACAAAGAATGATTCTAATTTTGATGTTTATCAATCCATTTCCAGGTCTCCCGGATCCGTTTGCGAAAATCCGTGTCGATGGCACCGCCCAGGAGTACAAAACGGACATCTGCAAGGCGTCGCTCGAGCCCAAGTGGAACACCCACTATGATCTGTACCTGGGCAAGAACGACAGCGTCACGATATCGATCTGGAACCAGCGCAAGGTCCAGAAACGGCAGGGGTCCGGCTTCCTCGGCTGCGTGCGCATCCCCGCCAACACGATCCAGTCGCTCAAGGATACCGGATGTGAGTAGAACTTACTTTTTTTCTTTTCTACACTTGTATAAATAAAAAAACCAGAACAATTAATCTGCACAAACGCAGAGAGATTGTCAGACAGAAAGCGTTTTCATAATAATTACAGAAGAATGTAGCTTGACATAGATACTAGTCTGATATGCAAAGCTAAGCAAATACTTGAATACAACAACTAAGAAGTAGGCATCATTGTGTGTCGTGTGGAGAGGCTGTTTATGATAAACAGCGATGCAGAGGCAATGTGTTTGATGATTGTGGATGTTGGCGGCGGTGAACAGGTTCACGCCGGATTCGCTATCAGCAGCTAAGGCTGCTGCGGAGCAGAAGTTGGCGCTAACCCTTAGATTAGCAATGTACAGATTTCCTCGTAATAATTTTTGAAACAATTAGAAGAAGATTAAACTGCAAATCTAGAAGAATCTTCAAAAACAAAAAATAAACACTATTTCTAGAACTTGGAAAAAGAACTATTAACTTTGGTTAAATATTCGATTTATTAAAGTTTAATGTTTGGGATGAGCTCTATACGTTTTGAAAGCGAATGGCATCGGTTCTATTCCGATCAGCACTAAAATGAAAATGTTAAAAACAAAGAAATTGTTGGACACAGAAACAGAATCTACTCAGAATATGATTTTCAAATTTTATTTTTTGGTTGGGCACACCATGCTATTTTACAAAAAAAAGGTGCAGGTCGTTATGTTACACATGACCAGTATGACAAAGAACTTTGCAAGATGATTGTTGAAATTTTCGATTAGAATGTCCGGTCCAAATTCCCCCCTTATAATAACCGTCCTATCGAACCAAGGGGACGGAAATTGCAAGTGGAGCTGAAATAGAAATCGAAGTGAAATCAATTTACTTTCCTTCACCACTCGAAAGTTACCAAGATGCGGGAATGTTTTTGCAAGTTTGATACCCATATTGCCCCAACTCTTACGGTCCGGAAAATGTCCCCCCATCGGAATATCCCTGGGGCCTCCGGCCACTCCGGGTGGTGGCCAGTTCCAATGATCGACTCCCGCGACTGGCATGTCTTAGCTGGTCCTTGCCTCCAAGCCATCTGCTCCCGGACCTCCAGGCCGTCTGCTCCTGATGTGTTCTCGTCGACGTCCAGCAATAGAATGAATTTTCGGGACCGACCGAGCCGAGTTTTGTTGGCTCGTCGACGATCCGAAAATTATGAGGTGGAGTGGGGGTGATTTTAGATACATCAATCTCACGTCTCTCGATTGACTGATTGGGAAACGTTTGTTCGACCAACCAGCGCACAGTGGGCGAAATGGGACCCAAAATCGGACTTAATTGAACGCGGCTGATTCCCTGTTATGAAAAATAGTGTTTCTTATGTAAAAAAATCCGGGGAATCGATTGGTGATGGTTTCATCCACCGCACGAAATGGCAAAGGGTCCATTTTGCCCCAATTCCCCATTTTTTTACATTTTTTCTTTAAAATCGGTCTGTATTTAGAGCGGAAGGTTTATGCGGCCATCCAAAATGCACTTAACTTATGTGAAAATGTCCCAGGAATCCAGTAAAAATAACCACTTGCACCGCAAAAATCATCTATGGTCTTTTTAACCCCAATTTCGCTATAAAAGCATTTTTGGCCGTTTTCAAATGTTAGGTCAGATTTTAAAAATCTGAAAATATTTTTATCGTAAAGATCAGACAATTTTACATAAGAATGACGATTTGCACTTGATAGTTTAACATTTATGTTGATCAAAATAAAAATTATGTAAAAGACAGTTTATTCTGCGTTTGAGAAAATTGGCCCAAAACTGATTCTTCAATCTTTTTATTCAGTTTAATTTTTACATCAACATAAATGTGTCAAACAATCAAGTGCAAATCGTCATTCTTATGTAAAATTGTCTGATCTTTACGATAAAAATATTTTCAGATTTTTAAAATCTGACCTAACATTTGAAAACGGCCAAAAATGCTTTTATAGCGAAATTGGGGTTAAAAAGACCATAGATGATTTTTGCGGTGCAAGTGGTTATTTTTACTGGATTCCTGGGACATTTTCACATAAGTTAAGTGCATTTTGGATGGCCGCATTAAGCCTCCGCTCTAAATACAGACCGATTTTCAAAAAAAAATGTTAAAAAATGGGGTATTTGGGCAAAACGGACCCTTTGCCGTTTCGTGCGGTGGATGAAACCATCACCAATCGATTCCCCGGATTTTTTTACATAAGAAACACTATTTTTCATACCAGGGAATCAGCCGCGTTCAATTAAGTCCGATTTTGGGTCCCATTTCGCCCACTGTGCAGCGTGCACCAAAAAGAGGGTAAATTTGCCGAGAGGGGAATTCGTCACGTAACGTTTTCGCTTCGCGAAAATTTTGGATTGACACCACGTATAGAAACCTTAGGACAAAGTTCTTTGTCAAAAAAAATCTATGAATATCAGGAAGTTTAATTTGAAATATATGAATTATATCTTATTTTGAATTCTATTCCGATACAAATTTATTTCGCCTGATAGGGGAACATCATTTAATTCCACCGTGCCTCTAATGCTACCATATCAGCACTTTGACATTCAATTACAGCTCATTAAAAACGTTTTCAACTGAAATCGAGTGATAAGGCCGATGCAAATATTTAAAAAAGTTTTTGTCTCTCGGCCCTGGGCAAGGTCAAGGGGGAAAAAAAAATTAAATAACAAGCCATAGTCTTCACATTTAAATGAAAAAAGTGTTTTAAAATGCATTTTACATTAGTTCAGTTGTTTTGCAATCATTAGTTTTCAAAAAATCAAAGATCTGTCAAAAACAAAAATTGTATCGAAAAAAAAAGATTTTGCATCGAAAATTTTCAAAAAATCTTAAGATTTTGTAATAAACCCAAACATGCTAAAAATGATTTTAAACGCAGGAGAATGTATTTTAATTTGATTTCAGCGGGTTGCACTTGAATTTTCATTGAAATTGTGAAGTTTATTGTAAAAATATTTTTTTTGCCCCCTGATTTTTCGGGCCAATTTTGAAGGGGGGGTGACAAAAACTTTTAAAAATATTTGTACCAGCCTAAATAGTTCAATAAGAAGTGAGCAAGCAAGTTTCGAGTCGAGTTTAGTATATAGACGACGAGTGCTGAAAAAATCGAGATGCATACAAAGCGGTCCTCTTTTCGCAAAAACAGAAAATCCTTATAAGGGACCATCCATAAACCACGTGGACACATTTTTGGGAATCTGTTACCCCCTTCGTGGACAATTGTCCATACAAAAAAATCTTTTTGTATGCATCGTGGACAATCGCCATACCCCCCCCCCTGAAGTGTCCACGTGGTTTATGGATGGTCCCTAATATTTTTTTTGTATATATGAATTTGTATAAAACTTTGCCCATCCATTCCTTGTCGAAATAGACCCACTTTAAACATAAAAAAACACAATTTTATTGAATAATTTAACCTTAAAATAGATATAATTAAAAAACGTTGCACTTTATCAAAATTTTACAAAAAATACTCTTAGATTCAAAATAAAAATTGTCCTCTTAAAATGACTTTTTAAATTTTTTTGTGTGCATTTTCGATTCTTTCTAAAAAAAATACTTTTTTTTATCACAACTTGACCAAAAACAAAACGTCTGTCATACCATATTGCTCAAAAGTTAGCATTTTTGTTCTACTAAAACATCAAAAATAAAAAAAAAAATAAAGAGGAAAGGTTTGTCATCATCGGGGTTTTGTATTAAAAAGTTATTTAAAAAAAAAATGCATTTTTTTAAGAATGCAACTTTTTTTTTCTATTTGTTTCAATTTTACCCAAGACTCCAAATCGTTCAGTAAATTCCTTCGTGAGGTACATATTTTCGAATGGTTTCTTAGCATTTTTCTATGGACAGTCCCCAAATGTGTATGGAGATTGTATGGAGACTTGCATAAAGAAACTAACTATGCAAAATGGCTTATTTAGACATAAGGAATCGATGGACAAGGTTCCATACCGTCATCAGAGGTGACATTGGGTCTGGGGCAGGGATGGAATAATCGCAAAAAAAAATCAATTTCGCTTGCGAACTTTCTTCACCCGCGAAAGAGAGAGGAGGCAAATCACGCAAAAGAAAATCGCTTCCGAACTTCTACAAGAAAATCAATCTGCTGATGATTTTTTGTGAATTTCCACCACTTAAAAATATTTATTTCACTTTGTTTACACACATTGCCCATCTACAAAATGTGACAGGTCATATTTCGACGTGTAACGTTACACTTGTAGCAAGTGTAGTAGTGAAAAAGATATTCCGCTGAATAATCAAGATGATGATTTTTTTTTAGATTCCTTTTACCGATCTTTCGTGCGCGAGAGAGGATTTTTTCTCTTGATGAACGTCCAATGATTTTCTTTTGTTGATGATTATTCCATCGCTGGCTTTGGGGTGACATTGGGTCATACAAAAATGCAGAAATTTGTATGACTCAATCTCACCCCCAGACGCAATGTCTCCCCTGAGGACGGTACCGATAAAACAAAATACAATGAAAAGCAAGGTTCCTGATTTTCGGTACAAAGCTCACAAATCACTCACTCATCGCCAAACGAATCTTCGCCGACTGTACAGCCCGCAATCAAATCAATCACGAGAGAACACGACTAACTAGCCAGCTGTCAGCGTCTTGGCCAATCGCCTACTCCGTCCGTCGACCCGACTCACAAAAAAAAAAATAATAAAATCAGAGAAGAGAGAATTTAACAAAATTCCTGCGCGACGCTCTTTTGGCCTGCACTACCACATGACGAATGAAGTTGACTTTATAGCTGTCGGCCACCATTGCTAGTACCAACCACTAGTGTCTTCCTTTTATCTACAAGGACTTCGCCGCCCTGGGCTCCTAAGTGTATGAAAGTATCTTTTTTGCCAAGGCCGATTCTTCGAAAAAATGCCAAACATTGAAGGTCTGTACCGAGCTCCAGGGTGCTCCAAAGTTCAATGCTATGTAGGTATACCAAAAGATGCGCAAGGATCTGGCCTACACGCCAGTGATGTTTTTGGTAAACGCAATGGTGGCCAAAATGCCCCAAAAATAGACATTTTTGAAAAAAAAAATATATTTTTACGTGTTAAATCCCATTTAAAATTGAAGGGCGGAGCGCCAGCTCCTGTTACGTCCAATCAAGCTCATATTTGGGATTTGGGATCAGTATGCCCACCGGAACAAACTCCTGATTACCCGCCAAAAAGTCAATTTTGTTACACTCTATTATTTACACAAAGAATTTGAGAGCGCCCGCCGCGAAATTCGAACCGGCGACCTCTGGAATGTGAGTCCAGTGCGCGGTCCGATTGCTCCACACGGGCGGGTTTTTGTTTTTGAGTCAGCTTTGAACGATATAATCGGTCTATTTGAGATATTCGCTGTACTACCCGATTGGAGTGAGAGGGAGAGAGGGAAAGAGAGAGCTTCAGCAGCAATTCGTGTTGAAGTGACAAACGGTAGGAATAGATCAGAGCAGTTTTGCGTCGCGTTCGATTTGTGCTCACGAGTGAAAGGGTCTGTTTTGAACAATCAGGAAAATTCAATTTTCGTGTGTTCATTCGTTTATTGGAACAGTTCATCATATTGAGTGGCTTATATGGACAAATGACCGCCATTTAGTCAGCGAACCATGGTGGCCCATACGGCAAAGGAACAGTTCAATATGCCGAAGGTCTTGGGTTCGAGTCTCGGTACCGGTACTTTTTTTTATGGATGAACTTTTTTTGAAGATGAACCCATGAGTCAAGTACTCTCGGTAATTTCGGGATTTATCCTCTGCGTCCGCACACAGTACCATTTTACTACCGAATCGTGCTCTTTATCATCCCGTATGCCGATTTTTAATTAAGAAAAAAACACTTTTGAATACAATTTTTCAGTGAAACTATGTTTTCTTGCATTAGATTGGCGTCCGTGTGTCCAGAAGAGTGTCAAAACGTGTTACTTTTCCAAACAAATGCTGAAAAGTTGAACTTTTTAGCATTGTTATTTTTGGTAACGATAAAAAGGCAATTTAATCACTATAGAATAGCAAGTTTGGAGCGCTACCTGTCAAATCATCAGTCAAGATCATATTTAGAACCCAAGTTCACCAAACCCAAAAAATGCTAAAGAAAAAAAAACTGTTCTTATTTGTTAAATATAACTCTCAATGCTCTGACTCAAAGCTGTTTCAACATCACCCAACAAGTAAAAAAAAAATAAAATGGACCTTAAAAACGCTAGATTTCATCAATCGTTGTTATGAAAACCTAACCTTAAAACATTTTTTTAACAATACTTGTGCTAACAACAGGAAATTTGAATCTGGATGTTGCAAACTACGATTCCCGATGTGACTATAGTTTAATCAAGGGTTATCCCGCTGGACGTGTGTGCCACCGACACGGAATTCAAAGTGATAGTATGTTGTGTGTAATGATGTAGTATAGTGAGTAGGTATATAAGAAGAAGAAGAAGTAGAAAAAAATACGCGAAAAGGCAATGAATGACTTCAAAATTCACACGTAGACGACCTTGAATGGAGCTGTTTGTTATTTTTCCTCGTCGTCATCCATCGTCGTCACACACACATCGGACTGAATGCAACTCTTGCCGCTGGTGGATCGTCTCCTATATTTGATTGCAGTGCGCCGCTGACTGCAAGTGTCTCTCGTAATTACGCTAAAGAATTAAAATTTCTCTTGCAAGGCGCGTCATTGTTGTGCTCTCGGGAACCTATATTTATATTCATCGCCACACCAGGTTTATATGATGAACCACTATCCCCCCAGTCGGAAGCAAAAGAAAAAGAAGAGATTGAGGAAAAATGCAATTTTTATTTTGTGCAGCCACAAGCAACCCAGATATCGTCATCAGCTGATGGTAGAAATCATATGATCTGTCCTGCATGTGCTGCAGAACCAACCGCATGATGGCGATGGCATAATTTGACTTTTATATGGCTTCTGAGGGCTCGTAAGAAGACAGCCTGATACATTTTTTATAATGCCATAAAAGTCTGAAGGAAAAAAATCAACTTGATAAAAAGATTTCGTAATGATGAATTAATTTTTTTGTCAAATTTCTTCTAAAATCCAAAATAGCTTTATATTTTGTTGTTGCATTTTTTGGTAGTATGGCCACGATTAAAAAACGTTTTATTTTTTACTTAATCCCACCGTACAAAAAATTTTCTGCGCAGACTCAACGCGAGGGGAAGCATGAAGTTTTGGGTCGAATGGTTTTTCACCGAAGTTTGTATGACGAATTAGTGCTGTTCGCTACTCCCACATATTGCTCGCAGTTTCTGGATTGTATGCAAGAGCGAGGAACCGTCCTAATTCTCCATACAAACTTTGGAGTAAAACCATTCGGTCCAGTCTAAATATTTTTGAAAAATTCAAAGTGTTTCTGGTTTCTGGTGTTTCAAATTCGAGCTCTGTGCTCGTTTTTTCGTCAAAATGTTTTGACTGCAAATGCATTTTCTCAATACTTCATCACCGCCATTTTAGATTGAACATTTAGAAATCACTTATGATCATTTTTGGGGTCATATTTGAGCCTTACGGCTGAATATTAAACAACGAAAAAACTTTTTTTAATTAGATATCGTTATTAGAAAATGGTGGGTTATTTTGGTGAGATTAAGAAAACTTCAATTTTCGTGTTTCTTTTTCTTAAAGCGGCTCTATCTCATCAACCCGAGGTCCTATCTTCAATGTCTCTTAGACAATTTTATAGCAAATTTTCGGAACCTCTAAAAAAATATCTTTAGAAATGGTCACTCATGGTCACTATTTTGAAAAATTAAAAAACTGCAAATATTTCGCTAAAATCAAAATTTTGGTGGCTTGATCTTGAAAACGGAGCCCTTTATCAAAAAAAAACTGTGAAGTACTTTTCGATTGCAAATTCAATTTTGTATTAAAAAATAATGTCAAACATGTTTTTGCATAAATCACTTTCCAAAAATTACTGTTTTTTTCAAAAATTCATAACTCGGCGGCAGATTTTTTGACCATGTTTTTCTATGGCTCAAAAGTTGCGGATTTTTGTCCCCTAAAACATATCAAAAAATCTCGAAAATCAAAAAATACGTATTTTGGGAAATTGAGTTTTAGTGAGAAAAAAGTTGATTAAAAAATGCGTGTACCTAGTTTTTCTCAATAGTCTTCAACACTACCTACAACTTTGCCGAAGACACCAAATTGATCAGAAAATTCACTCAAAAGTTACAGCTGTTTGAATATTTACATACCATTTTTGTATGGACAGCTGCCAAAATTGTATCGAGACTTGTATGGGTGAACCAAAAACGCAACGCAAAATAGCTTATTTGGTCATAGGGAAGGCCCCCACAAAGTTTAAGTCAAACAAAAAAATAGAAAAAATAAAAATGGTCGAAATCGGCCGATTTCGTAGAGAGTTGCTCTGTAGAGGGTTAAAATAAAAATGCCAGTTGTTTAAAACCATTTTCTTTACTATTTTGATTGATATTTTCTTTTCAATGACAAGAAATATTTTTTTCTCTTAGAAGGCAGTTGTCAATATATGCAATATAATCAAAAAAACAGGCCATACACAATTTTTTTTTTTTTTACAATATTCTAAATGTTGTGCATGTTTGGTCTCGTTTTTTGACGTAGGATTACGTCTTTTTTTTCGAAGGTACTGGAGTGCCCCTGCCAAAAAAAAAATACTGAAATACTGCGTCATCCGTTAAACGCTTATAACTTCCTTCCCTCAAAATGAATCGATACGATTTCTGTTCCATTCGATTCGAAAATCATTCAGCAATTTGCTATTAAATTTTCAATGGTGGCAAAAAAGTTTTACTATTTAAACAATTCAATGACATATCACATATCCACATATCAAAACATTACGTAGTCCTACGCCAATCCGGCTGTGTCTGTGACATAAATAATTTGACTTTTTTCCTGAATATTTGTGACAGTACAATGTAAATACTGTACCAAAAATAAAAGTTTTTATGACAAGATGTTTAAATTGAGATTTTTAAGAAGCAGTATTTGTAGATTCTGTTCGGTTTGTTCTAGAGGTCGAACCGAGGTGCTCCGATTTGGCTGAAATATCGGAGATGAACTCATGCCAAATATGAGCCCTCGACGACAAAGGGAAGTGAGGTAAAAAGGGCATTGAAGTAATGAGGTCCAAAAAACGTAAAAATATAAAAATTGCTCGCATTTCAGTAAAACTACATCAATTCCTACACTCTTAGATGCATTCGAAAGGTCTTTTGAAGCACTTCAATATCAGCCATAGACATCCAGGATTTAACTTTTTCTCATAGCTTTTGCAAATTACTGTTAAACATGGATTTTTTTTAAAACCCTAATATCTTTTTGCAACAGCCTCCAACACCCATACTCCCACAGGTCAAAAGTTAGAGAATTTCATGGACTATAAGCCTATGGAATTAACTTTTTGGCCAATCGCAGTTTTTATCGTAGTTTTAAGATTTTTCTATAACGAACATTTTTCAACGTTAACTGTTGCCCTGTAGGCCAACAAGACGGCACTTTTTGGTCTCAATTGTGACATATTTGGAATCCTCGGAAAATTTCACGTAATTTTGAGGTGACAAACAAACGCTGAAAGTTTCATCCAAATCGGAGCACCTCGATACGACCTGTTTCACATTGGTGAAAAACTCGCTCTTAAAAAGCTAATGATTTCTAGACAACTGTGCACGGAGAAAAATCAGTTTCCAAAATCGGAAACAAGCGTTCATAAAACCACAAACAAAGTGTTCGCGTTACATGGTAGGTTTTTGAAACATGTACCATGATTTTTGAATACTTTGTTCTTGATTCCGAATTTCATGAACGCTTGTTCCTGATGTTGGGAACTGTTTTTTTTTCTTCGTGTACTGTTGCATAATTAATTTTGCAGCCTAGATCTCTATCAATTTTTAAACCATGGCATGCTTATCATTCGGCCATATCGAGTTAGGTAAATTTTGCATAGGTATTCATAACTGTAGTTAATGTTTGCTTTATATTTAATAACTCACTTTTCATACAATGTGAAACATAAATTCTGAAATTCAAAAAAATCAAATGACTCACGGCATTTTTCTCTCTTTCTGCCTCATTCCAGACCAAAGGCTCGACCTGCGCAAAGCTTCCCACGACGACCCGGACCCGGTCAAGGGCCAAATCATCGTGTCGTTCATGTCGCGCGATGGCACCACCGGTGGCACTCCGCTGGCCATCGTTGGCCCCGCCGGGGATGTCCGCGGGCCGGACAACGACAACGACAACGAGATCCTGAAGGACGAACTCCCAGCTGGTTGGGAGGAACGCCACACGCAGGCGGGCCGGGTGTACTACGTGAACCACGTGACCAAAACGACCCAGTGGAACGCGCCGACGGAGCCGGCCAGTGCTGCGGCGGTCGCGGCGATGACCAACGGTGAATCGGTTCCGCCGGGGCCGTCCAAATCAGCGACCAACAACAGCATCAATAGTATTCAGTCTAATGACTCGGGAAGTCGGAGGCACTCGACGGAGATAATGCTCAACAATAGCTCAAACAACAAGGAGAACTGTAACAACGTGGTGAACAAGGACAGGACGAAAGACTTGGAGAATGGGGTCGGGGGGTTGGTGAATGGAGGGCCGGGAAGTGGTCCTGGTGGGGGTGGTGGTGGTGGATCTAGTCGACATGAGGCAAAAAGTCCGGTCAGAATTAGGGACGAAAGCATGCTAATTACGCCAAGCTCGAGCACAAGTCCGTTGAGTGAAAACAACAGTCCGGTGACGCCAAAGGTCCCAGGAGAAATTGCCACTCCGCGGAACACTGGTGCTCTAGCCGGACTGCCAAACACCCTGGGGTCGCTGTCCATCGATCCGTCCGCAGTGCGAACTCCGACCAGCAATGGTAATATTCCAAGCGCGCACTGCACCCCAACCCAACCTAGCAATAGCAGCACAAACGTCGTACCCGCAGGCGGACCAAACTTCCCAGTGCTAAACAGTTCCAGTTCGGGCGCGGCAACGGCGACGCCGACGCCATCCCTCAATGGGGTGGTCCTCATCAACGGAACGTCCAACTCTGCCAACGCCGCGCCCCAGCCGCAAGTGCCTTCTTCGTATCTACCGAACGGTGAATCCCCAGCCGGAAGGTCCCAGCCACAGCCCCAGCAGCCGCCAACGGCCGGAGGAGCAACGCCGACTGGCAGTGGAGATCCGGCGAGCAGTAGTCGCGAGTCGTCGGCCCAACGAATGAGGCGGTCTTCGCGTGGCGTTGAAGAACCATCCTCGCGGCGGAGATCGTCGCGAACCGCCCGGCCACCACTGGTGATGCCACCGCAAAGCAGAGGCAGTGTGCCGGCGGTGCGGCCGGCCGCGGATTTGCCGCCCGGTTACGGTGAGTACTGAATAAGTGAAAAACGTAGATTTTATCTATTATTCTTCTGTCTGCTTATTTTCCAGAAATGCGAATAACCCAACAGGGACAGGTCTACTTCTACCACATACCAACCAAGATGTCCACCTGGCACGACCCCCGGATACCGCGCGACTTCGACACCCAGAACATCGCCCCGGACACGCTCGGTCCGCTTCCCCACGGCTGGGAGCAGCGCAAAACCGCATCCGGCCGGGTGTACTTTGTGGACCACAACAACCGCACGACCCAGTTTACCGACCCCCGGCTCAACGGCCACATTCTGCACGCGATCCGGAAGGTTCCACCGGGAACGCCCCAGCAGGCATCGCCTGCAGCGGTGGCCACCCCCGGTCCCAGTCCTGCCGCCGCAGGTCCAAGTGGCTGTTCGGCATCGGCGGCCGCCCTCATGGCAGCGCTCTCCGGTGCCGGGCCGCAGGTCTCGAACGGAACTCCCAGTGGTGGTGGTGGTTACCGGCTAGGATCGGCTGAACCGGCCGGAGCTGCCACCGGAAGTAACGGATTGCCAATGGTATGTGATTTGAGAGGTTGGTACACGGATTTGATGGTTCTAAAGTTGGAGTTTGTTTTTCAGGACTCGACGCCCCACCGAACGCCCCCCAGCAACATTCCCGATCTGCCGCAAGGTCTGCTGGACGGTGCCGAGCTGCTGCCCAAGTACCGGCGGGACCTGGTCGGGAAGATTCGGTCGCTGCGCGCCGAGCTGCAAACGCTTCAGCCCCAGTCCGGTCACTGCCGGCTGGAGGTGTCTCGACATGAAATCTTTGAGGAGAGCTACAGGTAATGTCAAGTCAGCTGTATGATTTTTGAACACCTTCCTAACGAACTCCGCGATCTTCTTGCAGACTGATCATGAAAATGCGACAACGAGACATGCGCAAGCGGTTGATGGTAAAGTTCAAGGGCGAGGAAGGGCTGGACTACGGTGGAGTGGCGCGCGAGTGGCTCCATCTGCTGTCCCGGGAGATGCTGAACCCGCAGTACGGACTGTTCCAGTACAGCGGGGACGATCGGTACTCGCTGCAGATCAACCCGGACTCTGGTAATTACTTCCCTCCAAGATTATCATAAAGAACGTGATCCTAACTCCGTGTGTCCTTTTTGCAGGCGTCAACCCGGACCACCTGTCGTACTTCCACTTTGTCGGCCGGATCCTGGGCATCGCGGTGTTCCACAACCACGTGCTGGACGGAGGCTTCACGCTGCCCTTCTACAAGCAGCTGCTCAACAAACCGATCACGCTCAGCGACATCGAGGACGTCGACCCGGAGCTGCACCGCAGCCTGACGTGGATGCTGTAAGAGAGATATTCTAACCTCGTATTCTCCGCTAGACTTGACTAAACACTGAACTTCTTCTCCAGAGAAAACAACATCAACGGCGTGCTGGACTCGACCTTCAGCGTGGAGAACAACAGCTTCGGGGCGCTCAAGGTGCACGAGCTGAAGCCGAACGGGGCGCAGCTGGTCGTGACGGAGGAGAACAAGCGCGAGTACGTGAAGCTGTACGTGAACTACCGGTTCATGCGGGGGATCGAGCAGCAGTTTTTGGCGCTGTCGAAGGGTAATATCGATTGGGTAATTTCAAGAAAACTCAAAGCTCAAACGGCGTTCTTTTTTCGAAACAGGCTTTGGCGAGCTGATACCGAGTCACCTGTTGAGGCCGTTCGACGAGCGGGAGCTGGAGCTGGTCGTGGGAGGCATCAGCAAGATTGACGTGATCGACTGGAAGACGCACACGCGGCTGAAGCAGTGCACCCCGGAGACGCCGCAGATCGTCTGGTTCTGGCAGGTTAGTGATCGATGTTGTTGTTTATTAGTGCATCTCCAGCGCGGGTAGCCAACATCGAAGCAAATCAAATTTGCACCCGACGTAAACCCCACGGCGGTACCTGTCGCGGTAGCAAATTTGCTCTCAGTTCTTCGGGATTTCACTTTGCTACCCGCTATTATGCTGGTTTGCTACTGCGACAAATGGAATGATGCACGAAAAACTAAATCATGCACAAAAAAAAAATTTGTATGTACAGTCATCCCTCACATTCGGAACAGTTTACAGATCGGCCAACGTTCAAAAAATCATAGGAAACCGATAATTAAACATAATGATTGGCTTTTACCTTCATGTGAAAGCTTTTCTTGCGATCTTTCGATTGATGTATTGACCGACAGTAATTTTTTTACGTTTTATATAGAATTTTCAAAGAAAAACATTGGCCCTTGAAATCCACAAATTCGGAACACTTTTTTCTTACGGATGTAAACAAACTTTGGATCTCTCAAGGAGTACATATTTTCCACAAGACAATGACTTCACACACTGGAACCAATGAAACCCAAGCTTAGTAATGTTTTATAAATGGTCTGATACCTTTTTTGTGAAAATATCAGATAAATTCAGGTGTTCCACAATTGTGGGAGGGACAATAACATCCCACAATCATGGAACAGACAATTTGGGTGCAGTGTTTTGGTGCTCTGAATAAAATTGTCTCGAAGTGCAGTTTTTTGTTCAAAAAGATCAACTTTAACAAGTGAAATAGCAAGACACTGTCCAAATAACTGTCCTAAAAATAGTAGGGTCACCAGAAAAGATGCATTTGGCATGCTATTGACAAATTATCACAAAAGTGTTCCAAATTTGTGGGTGTTCCGAATATGTGGGATGACTGTATAAAAAATAAAAAAAAATGACAAAATAAAAAAAAACAATAAAAAAAATAAAATTAAAACAAATAAAAATTTAAAGAAAATAAAAAAAATCAAAAAAAAAAATTAAAAATAATCAAAAAATTAAAAAAATTCAAAACATTAAAAAAAATTAAAAAATTTAAAAAAGTTTAAAAAAATTAAAAAATTAAAAAAAAAACATAAACTTTGAAAAATGTTTGCAACGGCATTATTTCAAGAAATAAAAAAAAATTAAAAAATTAAAAAAATTGAAAAATATTAAAAAAATTTGGAAAAAAAAATTACGTTTTCATCAAATTATCTGAGATCCGGCCTTTTTGTATTTTCGCATTTTTGTATTTTTGAATTTTTGCATTTTGGAAGTTTTGAATTTTAAAATTTTTGAATTTTTGACTTTTTAAATTTTTGAATTTTTTGATTTTTTGAAAAAATTAAGCTAATTTAAACGCATTTTTAATTTTTTGAATTTTAGAATTTTTGTATTTTTGAATTTCTGAATTTTAAAATTTTCGAATTTTTGACTTTTCAATGTTTTTAATTTTTGAAGTTTTGAATTTTTGATCATACACAAGAGCAGACATACAAAAATCTCTGTATTTTTAAATTTTTGTATTTTTAAATTTTTGAATTTTTGAATTTTTGAATTTTTTGAATTTTTAAATTTTTGAATTTTTGAATTTTTGAATTTCTGAATTTTTAAATTTTTGAATTTTTGAATTTTTAAATTTTTGAATTTCTGAATTTTCAAATTTTTGACTTTTTTAATTTTTGAATTTTTAAATTTTTGAAAAAATAAGCTATTTAAACGCATTTTTAAATTTTTGTATTTTGAATTTTTTAATTTTCAAATTTTCGATTTTTTCAATTTTTAAATTTTTGAATTTTTTGAATTTTTGAATCATACACAAGAGCAGGCATACAAAAATCTCCAAAACACGCATTCAAAACTTTGCCCCCGGATTGCCGGTACTTGTTGGGTATCAGAAAATGAGGACCCGACAGGTACCGACACATATTTTTCTTCTACAGATGAAATTGAGATCAAATTTGATACCTGCTTTGCTACGCGCGGTGGGAGACTCGGGGGCAAACTCGAGAGCAAATTTGGTGGGAATCAAAACGGATAGCAAATGGTTTAACTTCCGACCTTTTTAAAAAATGAAATTCTTTTAGCATTTCTAGGCATAAACCAACACATAATTATTGATTTTGAAGGTAAACGAGAGCAAAAAATGATAAAAACCCATATTTGCCCCCCGCGGTGGGCTTGTTTCGGTGGCAAATTTGCTTTGACGGAGTTTTTTTCAAGGTGGCAAATTTGATCTCGGTATTCATGAGCCGGGTGCAAATTTGGTTTGCACCCCAGCGCTGGAGATGCCCTTTTATCAGATCGACTTTAGTGTAAATGTTGCCATTCGTCACCAAGGTGTGATCGATGAGTTGAACGTAAATGTGTGCAACTTGAAGTTTCAAATCAGTAGGTCTGGGTAAAACAAGGTGAAATATATATGAATTTAGACATGGGAGAGGGAAAAAATTAAACAACTTCAAGTCCTACAAGGATTTACAAACACGTTTTTTTCCATGTTTTCTTAAATATATTTTGTCGAGATTGTATCGAATTGAATCGTACCTAATTGTTCCTTTGGCGAAATATATCTTAGTACCGTAAACTGGGGTCAATCGGGACACATGGGGCGAATTGGGACAGCAGTTTTAACCATGTTGGAGCACAATATTTTGATTCTTCTAGTTGGTTTCGGTTAGAACAGACTCAGACCAACAAAATGTGTACATCCATTTCCAAATTTAAAAGCTTTAAGTGGTCTAAAAACTGCTGTCCCTATTCAGACTGTAGTCCCGATTCGCCCCAGATTACGGTATTATTATTTTTTATCAAAATTGAAGTATTTCAAAAATATAATTGAAATAAACTTAAAATTAAATAAAAATCTATATTTTTCTATTTCTCTTTTTTAACTTCTGTATTCTCGATATATTACGTAAAATATTTTTATGTTTTTGTTTACAGACTCTAGTCAAGGTCCACAAAGCGGGAAGAAATAACTAAATTCTAGTTTTGTTCATTTAAAATTTTATTTGGGAATTTTGAAGTAGGAGACAAACCTCTTTCTACTCGGCGCGTTTGGAACGGTATGTCTACGCATTCTTCCTCCCCTGTATTTTCTGTGAAATGTGATTCGTTCTCAGAACCCTATCGGAAGTTAATGCAACACAGTATGCCTGGCCGGTTTAATTAGGGTGATATAGCTCGGTGATACTCGAAGAGGGGGAGCGTTGGGTGGGGTGTTTGGTTTAAAACCAAGTTGAAAACTCTTCTAAGGGAATTTGTGATTTTGTCTTAAAATTTAGTCAAGATCCCAAATCACAAAAAGTGTGAAAATAAAATCAAAACTTAACTCACTTTGGCTTAATCCTGAGGGCAAATTCAGATTTAGAGGGCAAAATTACACGGAAAAACATAAAGTTGGACAATTTTCGAATTTCGTTAGGGTGGTCCCATGCACTTTCCCCCCCGAAAATTTGACATTTTAAAATGAAGATATCTCGAGTTTTAAGAAAAATACTCCTTCGATTTTTTTCAGCGTTTGTAGTGCTTGATCTCCCCTTTCGACGGCAACCTGGCGTTTTAAATTTGGTTTGAGCTTTATCAAGATACAGTAGTTGTTCGGTAACTGGGCGTTGTTTAACTGGGCTGCTTTTAAACTGGGCGTTCGATAACTGGGCCGTAGCCAAGTTAAAAAGCAGACAAACGTCAAAAAACCAAAACAAACCAGAATGACCGAGGGGTTAATGGATGCAAAAATCTTATTCAATAAATAAAAAAACTTTTTTCAAACATTTATTTAATTTCAAGTTACAATTGAAGAAATGTGAAAAGTAAGCATTAAAAATAAATTTGAGCAACTTTTATTCTTATATTTCATCTGGGAAATATTATGCATCGGTGGTCCCCTCGTTATTTTTTGTTCAGCCCAGTTAACGAGCAACATTCGGTGACTGGGCTACGTTCTCAGCCCAGTTACCGAACAACTACTGTGCTAAATTTTTAAATGTGCATCTTGCTTACTTCAAAAAACTTTTGACCCTTATGTTCAAATTGACTTGTCAAATCATTAAAAATTTGCTTTTTATAGCTCTAAAAGGGCCCCGAACATCAATTTTCTCTAAAGCTTAACCCTGAATTGCCACGTTCAAAACAAATATTTTTTTAAGGTTTGCGCTGATGCTTTCTGCAGGCCAAGTGCGAATGATGCTGATGATACCTCTTCAGTTGACGCTCAGGCGAGGAACATCCTGGAAGGAGCGTCACTGACTACGTCCGTAGTCCTGTTAGATCATACTTGATCAAGACAGTATAGCTCTGGTTCCTTGCAAGTGTCCTATTTTCTTACCTCCACGTTGGCTTGGTTTTCATGATGACCTAGCTGGTGGCCTGTGGAAACGGATCGTAAACCTTTGACCACCGTGGGTCAAAGTCGAGACGGCTAAAAGAAAGGGGCGCGATAATGTGGGAAATGGAAGTAATTTGTGATTGTAGACGGTATTGTTTTGATTCGCAGTATGTTGAGTCAACTGCTGTGGATGTACCTGAAACATCGCACAACGGGGTTTCTCTTCTTTCCATTTCATCTACCACCTATCTTCTGTTTATTTTGTTTCACTGATTTTCTAACGCGGCTCTGTTTACTATCCTCCATTTCGATTGTACTCATTTGATTCTCTTATTTCTCAACGCTTTTTCACTCTATTTTACCAATTGATGCTGCTGTAACATACTTTCTGCTTTCCCTGCTTTCCCCCTTCCCAACCAATCAATCAATCAATCAATCCTTAATTTGGCAGTAAATTTTGTTTATCATGTGCTTTTTCTTTATTTGTCTATTTGAATAATTCAATATTCATTTTGGGCCAATATTCAAATTTGGGCCTATAAATTGCCCTCAATACAATCTAAGCTTGTTTTTTTTACCTCTATTTATTAATTATTGTTAATTTCTTTATCAACTTTATAAATTACTATCTTTCTTTTACTATTGATTCTTCAAATAGTATATTTCTTTCACTGTCCATTGTTTTCAATCTTTATCCTTTTCTTCAAACAAATGAGGTTCGAGCCCTTACTCATTTTTTGGAGTGATCAAAGAATTAACACAAATATTACTATTGTACTTTTGAAAAATTTTTATAAAATGCTTAGGACCAAAATTGTAACAAAACACCGCGACAAAAGAAATAGCAACATAAAAACACGATTCAACACTAGGAAAGATTTCAGGAGAAAACAAAACACAGTAAATAACAACTAGTTTTTGAATTCAAACTAAAAATAAAACAGTTTTTGCTTTAATGAAAGTTGTTAGGCACACTATAAATGGTTAGGCGCTTATACTTACATCAAACCCTACGTAATGTACCACCCCCGGCCGAGTTAAAATGCGTAACCGGAAAAGAAGGTGTGCATGTCTGGCACGAACACTCAAAGCGTGTTCTAGCGTGCTGCTCGTACTGACTCAGAGCAAGGGTGAGATGTAGGTGTAAGGGCAGTGCGTGTTCGTTGGGAACCTAGTGCATAAGATCGGTCAAGGCCCGTTCTTACACTGAAAATTGCGAATTGCGAATTGCGAAGGTTTGCGCTGATGCTTTCTCTAAATTTGGTCGTAAGTCCAACAACTTTCACAAAATAATATCAAAAATATTTCCGACAAGTTAGATTTTCAAAATCACCCAAATCGTAAACCACCCTTATTTTCAAGTTCATTTCTCTCATTGTCACCTGGTAAGTCGTATTTTTTACCTTCCGATATCTCTTGGCAACTATATGTAATGCTCCAATATTGAATGATTTAAATATTTTAAATATTAAAGCAAATGTATAGACTTTTTAGGTGACTTTTTTCATTTTTTAAATTACAAGCAAATCTTTTTTAAAAACATTATTTTAGAATGAACAGTCTGACATCTACCTTATTTTTAAAAGTGTCTCCATTCTTAATATTTAATATATATTTTTTTATCATGTTAGGCCGATGCAAATATTTTTCAAAGCTTTTGTCCCTCGGCTGATAGCCGGGGTCGAGGGGGGAGCAAAAAATAAAAATATAAATATTTAAATAACAAGCCATAGTTTCAACATTTCCATAGAAAAAGTGTTTTAAATTGCGTTTTACACTTGTTCAGTTGTTTTGCAGTCATTAATTTTCTAAAAATGTAAGATTTTACGAAAACAAAAATTTTAGCGAAAAAAAACATTTTGCGATAATAAACGTCGAAAATTTTCATAAAATCAAAAGATTTTTAAATCAACCCAAAAATAGTAATAATGATCCTAAACGCAAGGGAATGCATTTTGAAATGATTTACGCTGATTGCAGTTCAATTTTCAATAAATTTTGAATTTTTTAAAAACATGTTTTTTGCCCCTCAGTTTCCAGGTCAACTTTGAAAGGAGAGGGGGGGGGAGACGACCTTTAAATAAAATTTGTACCAGCCTTTTATTTTCTAAGTTCACTTCACTACGAGATAAATCAGTTTTATTAAACAAAAAGACATTTCTGGAGTTTTTTTTTTTTTTTTGAAAAGGTCCAATAAACCAAATTTTCAGTTTTTGATTTTTTGGAGTTTTTAATACCCCTGACTCAAGGCGGTTTCAAAAACACCCAAAAAGCAAAAACTGGAAATTTGTTTTATTGGACTTTAAAAAAAACTTTCATTTTTCGTTTTTTTTTGTTCTTCGTCGTTTTTAGGCCAAGTTTTCCACTTTTCTTCTAACGAGAAATACTACTTTATCGACATCATTTTGCTGGGTGAGATAGAACGCCGTTTATTTTTAGACGATAACTCAGCACAATAAGGGGAGGGCTTTCCACTTTTGCACTTACAAAAACCTGATGGCAGCACGATGTAACGCTATCCTCCTATTGCCCGAACGGATTGGAAGTCTAAATATAGATTGAGAATCCATCAGTTGCTTGCTGCTTTGTCCAGGCGGGGCCAGACAATGCCCAACGCCTTCGGAATTGGACCACAAGAAAATGAATACAAAAGTGTTTCGATTAGGATGATCGAAAATCCCCTTCTCATTTTTTCCCTTTTTCCGTTCCCCAGATCGTCGAATCGTACTCCCCGGAGATGCGCGCCCAGCTGCTCCAGTTCGTGACGGGCTCGTGCCGCGTGCCGCTCCAAGGCTTCCGCGCCCTCCAGGGCTCGACCGGTGCCGTCGGTCCGCGGCTCTTCACCATCCACCTGACGGCGGACGCCCCCATTCAGAACCTGCCGAAGGCGCACACCTGCTTCAACCGGATCGACCTGCCCATGTACGACTCGTACCAGCTGATGTACGACAAACTGACGCAGGCCGTCGAAGAAACGTGCGGCTTTGCCGTGGAATAAACAAGCGGGTTGGTTTGTGCCGGGGCAACAAAATTGGCTGTTTTTGTAACCTTTTTAAAAGCGAGAGCGAGATTTTCACTCTTTCACTGCGGTTTTAAGAGCGATTAATGGCGAGAGCTCTCCCCGAAAGTGGCAACGAAGAAAAATTAGAATTTAAAATCGTCGTCCTCGGAACAGGTCTTTAGCTAGATCTTGTCGTGAACCAATCGAGAAGCGAATAATCAAAACCCCCTGATAAAATTAACTACGCAAGTGTTCTAGAAGGTCGTACAATGTCTTTTTCACTCTTAACAACAACAAATGGCTACAAAATCGAAAATCAAAAACATGAAAAAAAAAAAACTTTGTTAGTAGTGAATCAAATCTATCAAACTCTAACTCAAATTAATAAAATTTATAGAAGCGACGCGCGACGTCGCAATTGAATAGCTCAAGAATTTTATCCAATGTTTGTAGCGAGATCACACCGGTTTTTCGTACCATCGATAGGGTGTGACAAAAAAGCGAGCGAACCAAACGTTAACACTTTTCATCAACAATTTTTGCTAGGAACGTTTTTTAAAGAACAGAGAATGTTATGTTTTTTTTTGCATGCAAGAAAGTTTGGAAGTCTCTTTTAGTATTGTCGAAAATTAATGAAAAAAGAAACGAAAACCCGTTTTTATCCAAGTGAGTGATATTTAGCAATTTTCAAATTTGTACCGGAAAATCGAAAATATTACACGAATAAAAAAACAAATATTGAGATTATTATCTTCTAGTAGTCAAAAGAAAGAGAAGCAGATTGGGAAGAAAAAAAGTTGTAAAAAGCAAAATTGTTCAACGGATTAGGGATTTTAAACGGTCGCATCAAACACAAGCATATTTATTGTAGGTAAAAGTTTCACCAATTTCAAACCAATGTGTATTTTGAGCAACCACCCCCTTTCCTCCTACCGTGTCCGTGTAAATTTATCAACTAATTAACGGGTTAGTGGGTCTAATACTACTTTTGCAAAACGATATTCTTGTTTAAGTTGTTTTTAGAAGCATGTCTAGAAAGAGGACAGAATCGCAAAGCCAATTAATTGTCCCTTCTGTTATTAAAGCGAAAAAAAAAGTTCAAGATGGTATGTCAGAGACATAACCGAAAGACATAGGACCAAACAATTTGAATGAGTTTTTGGATTGCTAGTGAAATCTGGAATAAGATTAATTTATTTTGTTTTATAGATTTGTCGGCAAAATTGTCATAAATGTTCCCCCAAGGTGAACATTCCATGAGGGCACCGGCAACTCCAGGTTGTGGCCACTACTGTCGAAATGGCCATTTGCAGGTTTAATATCAAAACTATGAATTTTGATACCCATATTGCCACAACTCGTATGTTACCCCGGGCCCAAGGGGAACCTGCTTTGAGGGCACCGGCCACTCCAGGTTGTGGCCACTACTGTCGAAATGGCCATTATCATGTTCAGTATCAAAAACCATGAATTTTGGTACCCATATTGCCAAAACTCGTATGGTTCTGTAAATGTCCCTCCGGGCCCCCGGGGAACCTGCTTCGAGGGCACCAGTCAGTCGAAATGTCAATTTTCATGTTCAGTATCAAAAACCAAACAAGTTCATCCGGACACGGGCATTTCCTCGAAGGCTGCGTAAACGAAATCTTCGAACGAATTGGGGGAAGCTTCCTGACTGACTCGGCTGTGCATCCCGGGGCCGTTACCAATTAAACGAGCTCGTAGTAGATTCGTTGTACTAACCCATACAACAGGGCTACAACAATTTTCACACAGTCTACTAGCTTAAGCGATTTTACTCCAGTGCCTAAAAGTTGCCTCCGCTGGCGGTTTTGCTCGTCCCCCGTGTGTATCTGTAGTTGGTCGCAGTCTCTGATGGCATTTTCAGGTGACGAATTTAGATACATCAATCGAACATCCGTGGAAGGGAAACTCGACGCATCGAACCCAATCAGCGTAGCGTGTACCATGAAACCGGAGTGTGTGTGTATGTGTGTGAACGCGCATTTGGCAATTTTCTTGAATCTACCATCCTACGGCATTTGGTGTGTCATTCTACGGTATTCGCACACCTCTTCGGTGCTGCTCTCCGAATCTCTCTCTCTCTAGAAAATAAAGGTGATTTTGCAGAAGAAATCCTTCTCCGGAAGAGAGAATTTGCGTTGCTAGGGCTCTCTCTTTCCCTGCTGCTGCTGCTTCACCCGTCCGCGGCTCAGAAATTATGAGCCGACCCGACATGTTCAGCATCTCGGTGGCAACTAAGTGGAGTGGAAAGGGTAGAACGCATTTTTATACTTCTACTTCGCTATTACTTCCCCTCTTTTCACGATCGTCGACGGCCAGTTCTGCAGCGGCGGTTTTCCCCTCAAAAGCGTTCGTTTTGTTAGCTATTTCTAAGCATTTTAAAACATTGAATTGTTTGAATAGTTATACTATTCTGCCAATACTGAGAATTTTATAGAAAATTGCTGAAGGTTTTTCGAATCGAATGGTCCAAAAATTATGTAATTTCAATGTGTCTGGATGAAGATATTACCGTTTGAAATAACGTTCGCCAAATGTGACGCTTGGGATCGAAATTTTGAACTGGCCCCCAGTATAGTAAGTAAAGACATAGTCCTATGTCAAAAATGATAAACAAACACACACACACAAGCTAGCTAGTATTAGGTTCCGAATAATCGTTTTAAATAATGCCCCCTCTTTGTAAATATACTTAACCAACAAGAGAAGTTATTGGACAGTGATCGGAGCGGTAAAAGAAGCTTCGTGTTTTTTTTTTCTTTGCGAATATTGTCTCCTTTTCCGAAAGTTTTTAGCTAGAGAAAAAGAAATATTTGTTTTGAGCGCAGTGGTAGTAGCAGCTGGACATAGGAAGAACTCTAGAAATTAAAAAAAAAAAACAGAAATAACGGGAAACGACGGAAAAGTTTTCGAATTAAGTCAAACTGTTGGTCACCATGTAATCGATTGTAGGTAAAACGAAAAAAAAATCAAACCATAACGTATATATATATATTATTGTAAATTATATTAAACATTTTATACAGTTAAACTTTGCGTGTTTAATGTTTTAAGAGATATCACATTTAAAAGAACTCAAAAAGAAAGAGAGATCTGTGGATAATAGAAACCATGAAGTAGAGCTGTTTTTTCAAATCCTTGCTGTCTTAACTAATTATGTATTTTTTTTAGTTAAGTTAAGTTTTAGGGGACATAAAATGCCAACTTTTCAGAAATTTCCAGGTTGTGCAAAAAATTTCCGAGTTATGAATTTTCGAATCAACACTTTTTTTTCGAAAAATCGAAATATTGGTCGCAAACATTTTTCAACTTAATTTTTCTATGTAAAATCAAATTTGCAATCAAAAAGTACTTAAGTGAAATTTTCATAATTTCAATTCAATTCAATTCAATTCATTTTATTTACCGAAATAACAATTTTACATCTTGTGTGATTGGCTGGTTCATAGAGATATGGCGTTCCTTGCAACTATTTCTTTTTTCATTTAACGCTTGGTAACAGAAGGTTCTTTCAAATAGTCAAAAAACTAGGGAAAATTTGGCCAAAAAAAACCTAGTGATGAGATCGTAAAATTTTCATAAAGTGCACCGTTTTCAAGATATAGTCATATTTAGGATTTTTTTAATAGTCGCATTTTTCCTTTTTTAAATTAGTGCACATGTTTGCCCACTTTTGAAAAAAATATTTTTGAAAAGCTGAGAAAATTCTCCATATTTTGCTCTTTTGAACTTTGTTGATACGACCCTTAGTTGCTAAGATATTGCCATGCAAAGGTTTAAAAAGCAGGAAAATTGATGTTTTCCAAGTCTCACCCAAACAACCCATAATTTTCTAACGTCGATATCTCAGCAACTAATGGTCCGATTTTCAATGTTAAAATATGAAAATTGCGTAAAATTTCCCGATCTCATCGAAAACAATATTTTTAAAAGTTTTGAGTTTTTAATGTTTGGCCCTTTTGAAATGTAAGTCTTGATTGAACAAATTTTTAAAATATTGTTTTCGATAAGATCGAAAAAATTCACTAATTTCGCTAAAATCTTTCTAAAATTGGTTAATTCAACAATATCATGTTGATTTTTCCTTTACTAATAATATATTTTGTGAAAATGTAGTATGCTGCAAAATAAAACAAATTATTCACAAAAACCGTATTTTTCCAAAAATACTAAAATTTTCATTATTTGCAATATGGGTATCAAACGAAGCGAAATTTGGAATGTTTTTTATTTCTCTTTTAATATTGTAAGAAATTTAAATCTAATTGTTAGGTTTGGAATAAGTACAACTGTTCAGGTTGGTGGTCCAAACTAGAATGATTTATTGATCGCCGACAGCCGCCTTTTATACCCAAATTTTAGCAATTCATGGCATACTCAGCACCAATATTTCGATTTTTTTTTTAAAATCAGTATTGATTCAAAAATTCATAACTCGCTCAAAGATTTTTTGCACAACCTGGAAATCTCTGAAAAGTTGGCATTTGATGTCCTCTAAACACATAAAAAAAATAAAATAAAAATAGGGTTTTTTTGCAAATCAAGTTTTAGTGACAAAAAGTTAAATAAAAAATTACTAATAATATTTTTTTTCAGTGTACTGCCGTTCTACGCATAATTGTCCCATGTCAGTTTTTGACGATTTTTACTTTATGCCATTTTTAAGTTTAGTCTGATGTGTACTTTAAGAAAAACACATAAAATCTGGTACTTTGTTCGGAAACTCATCAAAAACAACACCAAGTCTGTTTGTCCCATCGTTGAACTTCTACGCATAATTGTCCCACCAAGTATTTTCTTACACGGAATCATTAGTTTTACTAAGCATTATGCCTTGTTTACCTGTTGTATAGCAAGAGGATCACAAATAAGGGTGATAAACTGCTAACTGGGGCGATTAGGGACACATAGGGCGAATAGGAACCCATGGGACAATTATGCGTAGAAACACAGAAATCGGTCGAAAAATTTCAATTGCGTTTTTCTCAGTTGCACTTTTTTGAACATGGGACAATTATGCGTAGAACGGCAGTGTAGTCCATATCCATACCTACAACTATTTTTTTTTTTTTTAATTAAATATACTTTATTGAATCTTTCTTATAATAATTACATTTGGTTTACATAATAAGTGGTCAGCTGTGGCTCTTCAGCTTTAGTTTGCTTTTCGTGATTTAAACACTGTTCATGTTCATAACTTTAAAAGTATATGATTTATCATTTTTGTAACACTAGGTACAATGAAGAAAAAAAAATTTAAGAAAACATAACCTAACCTAAAACTAACTTAATCTTACCATAAACTAAACCAATCCTTGAATCAAGGGGTATTCAGATATAGCACATTTTTCCCTGAATTTCAAACATTTTTCTTGAATCTTCTGATCCAACATTTTTACTTCTGCTAATTCATGAACCTCACTTGATCTTGTCCAGCCAGGAACATTCAAAACCATTTTGAGTACCTTGTTTTGGACACGCTGGAGCTTCAATTTATGAGTTCTAGCGCAACACTCCCAAACAGGTACTGCATACTCAATAACGGGGTAAATTATTTGTTTGTATACTGCTAGCTTATTTTTCAAAGAAAGCTTTGATTTTCTGTTAATTAAAGGATACAAACACCTGATGAGAATGCTGCACTTGTTCAATATTTTATCTACATGCTGTCGAAACAATAGTTTCGAGTCAAGTATGAGACCTAAATATACAACTTCCTTTGACCAGGGTATTGAAACATCATTCATTTTAATCAAAACATCATCCTTTGATACCTACAACTATGCCGAAGACACCAAATCGTTTTTCGTTTTCGTTTTACGGAGCAAGGTGGGGGACGCGGCCTCAAGTCAGTCCAAGTCCGGTTTCTTGTGGAAAAAAGGGTAGTGGCCGAACTAGTATTGCATACCAAATGAACACCACCGGAAGATATAGGGGATCGGGAGGGGGGAGGTGAAAGAAAATTAGTGTTGATGTGAGTAGTAAGAACTTGGATGATTTGAGCAGTTACGGTAATCTAAGTTTAACACTGAATAAAGAAAATCTGAAATTGTGATTCAAAGTAAGAAGGCCCGGAATAAATTAAATTATTAGTTAATTAAATAAGAAAATGTAACTAATCGGAGATCTATACAAAAGAAACCTATGATGTATTCCAAATTTAAAGGAAATAAAAAATACTAGAGAAAAAAGATGAAAACTAACTGCCGACCTGTCACGTCCGTCAATAGTCTTGTCGTACATTACAACTAGAAACAGATCTGCCAATGAAATGTTACACTTCGTTCAAATCAACTAATCATTTAAGTCCAATTATTCATCTACGGAAAACTATCTAACTTTAATCAACAACCTAAACTAAACTGTCTGAAAGTAAATTTAATCTCAAATCTCCGAATGTTTTATTATAACGCCAAATAAGGTAAAGGATCTTGTCTTTAAACCAGTCTTGCCGCTTCCAAAAACCAATAAACATAAATGAATAGTTCTTAAGTTGAACACTAGTAATTAAGACGACTATTTCATGCCATTCATTTCATTAGGGCATAGAGCTTTGCAAGAGTGCATCTCTATTATACCTTATGTAAACTGTCATTTGAGTGAAGGAGACACACTCCTGTTTACAAAACCCATGCGCCCTTTTGAAATGTTAGGCTCCATTTGATCGTCAAGGCTCCAGTAGACCCTCGATTCGCAACAATGGTCGATACAACCATAATCCGAAAACCGTTAGTTCAACAGATAAACGAATTTTGTCCGATATCATCGCACTATTGATTGACCGAGACTCTATGGAAATTTTGACATATCAAAATGCTACGTAATAATAATTTTTTTAAATAAATTTCAAAATCTATTCTATCCTACAATGCCTAGAAGAGGCCTCTGTTTCTGTTGTGAGTAAGCGCTGGTTTCAGAGTTCATTTTTCAATTTAAAAGGGGTGGGAGACGACTAATTTGCTTCATGAACTCCTACTCGGCCTTGGGACCACCTCTTAAGACACTGATGGCTCCTAGCTAGGAATTAAACCTAGACACAGCGTCGAGGCCCGCTTCGCATGGCAAAAATGTTGGCTGGGGGGAAGTGATATTATCACGGAATTTTATTTTAAAGCCAACATTGCTAACGGCGTCGAGGTCCTTACTCATGCCCAAGGACTATGCCGAAGACACCAAATCGATCAAAAAATTTCTTCAAAAGATACAGATTTTTGAATTTCGACATATCATTTTTGTATGGACAGCTGCCAAATTTGTATGGAAAATTATATGGACAAACTAATGATGCAAAATGGCTTCTTTGGGCATACCGAAGGCACCAAAAAAGTTTCAGCCGGATTAAAAAATACAAAAATTAAAATTAAAGAAAAAAGACCGATTCCGTAGAGAACTGCTCAAATACTAAAATTTTCACAAATTACCGTATTTTTTTGAAAATACTCAAATTTTCAAAAAAATATCAATATGGGTCAAATGAAGCAAAGGTTTTTTTATTATTTTCGAAAAAATACGGTATTTTGTAAAAAATTATAACTTTGAAATATATGGTAATTTGTTTCAGAAGATGCGTTGGAATGATGATGGGGGGTTTTGAATTCTGTGATATTTTTTTCCCAAAAAGAAACAATCCGCGCATTTTACCTTTTCTACATAAGATAACAATTGCATTTATTATCTTGGCTTTCACATACGTTTCATTTTCATTATTTATATTACTAATATATTACCAAGTAAGCTTGTTTTGTTCAACACAATCCTATTCCGTTTGCGCTACAAGAGAACTTTGATTCCTGTCTCTTATTTTTTAGATCGTTCGCCTATCTCTTCCGGATATTCCGAACATTTACACAAATCTGCAAACTTACGTTCAAACTTTAAAATAATAGGTTGTCGCCGACCATGCCTTCAACACGCTCTGCGCGGCTTCACACTCTCACACTTTAAAAAATCTGTTGTTTTCGTGGTTGCTTTGCAATCCACACTCGCTTGCTCTCGCTACCCCTTAATGCGGCCCCTCGTAGGACAACGAGTACCGCATCGGCATCTGAGGCGGCGGCTGCTGCACCGGTCCTCCCGATCCGATCGTCTCGATCGGATGCACAAGCACGCCGTCCCGATGGTGGCCGCCACCTCGAAGTGGTTTCATGGGATGTTGACCGACCATGTGGTGATGGGACGGGGGTGGTGGCGGAGGCAAGGGTGGCTGCAGCAGGTGATTGTAGTGGTGGTGTGAGGCCGGAGGAGGGGGTGTTGGGAGTAGGTGTGGCCTCATGTGCGGGGGCAGATTCCGGAAGTTGTTTTGACTGGAGGAGCCTGGCGGTGGCGGAGGAGGAATTTGACCGGTCAGGTTGTTCATAGGATGACTTGGATTGTTACCACCAGCAGAACCGCCTGGGTTGATTCCGGATCCGCTGGAACCTCCTCCTGCTCCGCCGTTTGGACCGGGTGATTGTTGTTGCTGCTGGGAGCCGCCGCCGCCAGATCCGGATCCGGCTGGAGAGCTATACGCAGAAGACGGCATGCCAGAGCCACCAGCAGAACTCGCACTCGAAGGTGTAGAAGTGCCACCAGCACGAAAGGGCAGCATCGGCGGAGCGTCCCGGAAGTCGATCATCTGCACCGGCGGGGGGTTGATGCAGCGTGGCTGGGGTAGCATCGGGGGCGGAGTGCCCGGAGGGGGAGGTGGCGGAGGCATAGCTTCCAGCTCCGGATCGACATGCTCCTTTTCCTCGAGATCGAGATCCTGTGGTAGGAGAAAAGGGGAAAGTTACTGATCTAAGCTTTTTAAAAGTGGGGTAGTTTTTAAGAATTTAGTTAGTCAAATAGTTTGAGATCGATAGAATTTGGGATAGAACTTTCACTCTATTGCTCTAAAAAGTCCTTCCCACAGCAACAACGCTTGGAAGGCACGCCCGCAGGGTAAATTGGCATAGAAAATACCATCCAATTGCGGTGACGATTAATATTAGGGCAGCTCAGGTGGCGACAGCTTTGGTAATTGTTCTTATCATGAATCGTGCAGAGTGGCCAACGCGGAAAAAACGGGAAAAATTTGGAAATTTTACTGACAAACCGGGAAAGTCAACGAGTTGGCTTTGGAGTTATTTCTGATTTTTTAAATTATTGCATGGTCAACCAAGCTAAGCTACGAATTCAATTTCAGGGTTGGTACGGAAAAGTAAAAAAAAAAACCGCGCCAGATCCGCGCCGACCCCAAAACACAATCCGCGCGAAATCCGCGCCATAAAAAAAATCGCGACAAACATAGAAGAGAGTAACATAATGAATAAAATTTTAAACGAAAAAACAATAATACAGAAAGCATTACTGATCCGTTGATCAGTTGTGGATTCATATCCCACCTGCACAAAGTGGAACCTTTTCTGCCATTTCTGAAACAATATTAGCATTTTTTGTAACACTTTAAATATCGTTGCTTTAAAAACAAATTAAGAAAAAAAATTAAATTCAAAAATTTAAAATAAATTTAAACCCTAAATTAAATTACCAAATTATAAAATCTAGGGATTTTGTACTTGATAATTCTCACCAAAATTTTACTCTGGAAAATCGAAACACGAAATTTATTTTATTTTCTTCTCTAAATTTCTCTAAACTAAAATATGACTCCGAAAATGAGTCGAACTAAGAAAATGGCTAAAAACAATAATTTAATAGTTTAATAATCTAATAATTTAATAATTTAGTAATTTAATAATTTAATAATTTAATAATTTAATAATTTAATAATTTAATAATTTAATAATTTAATAATTTAATAATTTAATAATTTAATAATTTAATAAATTATTAATTTAATAATTTAATAAATTAATTAATTATTAATTTAATAATTTAATAATTTAATGATATAATAATATAATAATTTAATAATTTAATAATTTAATAATTTAATAATTTAATAATTTAATAATTTAATAATTTAATAATTTAATAATTTAATAATTTAATAATTTAATAATTTAATAATTAAATAATTTAGTAATTTAATAATTTAATAAACTAATAATTTAATAATTTAATAATCTATTAATTTAATAATTTAATAATTTTAATTTAATAATTTAATAATTAAATAATTAAATAATTTATTAATTTAATAATTTTATAATTTAAGAATTTAATAATTTAATAATTTGATAATTTAATAATTTAATAATTGAATAATAATTAAATAATTTAATAATTTAATTATTTTATAATTTAATAACTTAAGAACTTTCTTAAAAAATTAAGAAAAATCCATGTTAATTTTTTTGTAATTTTTCAATGTGAGAATTCATATTTCTTTTTGCGTTTTTGAGTCTGCAAGTTTTGGCAATTTAAATTTATGAATTCTATTTATTTTTTTGTTCATTTGAATATGTAAATTCTGAAATTTTCAATTTTAGACGGAGATTTTGATAATTGGGAGTAGAACCAATTCTACCTAAATCAAAGTGGCAACAAAATCTTCTAATTTTTAATAAACCACAAATTTCAAAATTTAAATTTAAGTTTAAATTTAAGCTTTTTGAAACTCTGTAATTTTTCGAATTTTGTAATTTTGAAATTGTAATTAATATGTTCGCTCAATATCTATATTAAAAAAATGCCTTGCAAACTTTGGAACCCTGTACCGATCTTAAAAAATCTAAGGGTTAAATTCAATCCGGAACAACAAGTTTAAAATATGAGTCAGAAGATAAAAATTAAATGTAGCATGTGAATAATTATAGAAAAATATTTAAACCAGGTCAGCAAATGTTAACAAAAATTATGAGTTGTAATGTTATGTAAAATTTATATAAGAAATCTCAATACATTTTTAAAAATAAACGCTCCTTAAAGATTATTTTGAAGATTCGTATTAAAAAAAAACAATGAATAATTTTCAGAAGAAATTTTTCTTCATTAACAACTTCTTAGAAATTGATATTTTTGCACGCAAAGAAAAAGATTGAATTTATTTAATTGCTTATAATATTTTCCTTTGTAACTTGAAAGAAATTCTATCGTTCTCAATTATTTTATTTATGAAAATTGCTATCCGCGCGAAATCCGCGCCTAAACAAAATTAGCCAGCAAATCCGCGCCAGATCCGCGCGATACGCGTCATCCGCGCCATCCGTAACAACCCTGCAATTATCACTACCATATGATTTTTAAGTCCTGTATCTTTTTTGAATTCAATAAACAATCTAGTGAATTAATTCTATATATTTTAAAATATGTTTAAACCTACATTTACATTTTTGAAGCAATTTTTAGACCGCTATTTTGTTTTTTTTTTTTAAATAAAATAAATGATTACACTGTCCTACAAAAATTGACAAAAATGATTGCGCAGCAGAGTGACAAGAAAAAAAAATTCTTCAGAGATACCCTATCGATTCCTTAGGTAAACGAAAGTAACAGCCAGGTTTAGCTTTGTACGGAGAATTAGTGCTGTTTGAATTAGTTATTTAGGGAAATTTTAACAGTAATCCAAAAGTGTAGAGCAAGGGTCTTGATTTTTGGCTCAAAGATCAGAAATCACTCACTCATCGCTGAACAAATCTTTGCCGACTGGAGCGAGCAACTATTCACGAGCGAACACGACCCGCTAGCTGCCAGCGCCTTGGCCAGTCGCTTCACACAGCGAAACAACAGCCAGGTAAATACTTCGTGAATTTCTTTGCCTCCTCCGTCCGTCAACCCGAGTCATAATCGATTTTGCTCAGAGAGGAGAGAAATCAACAAAATACCAGCGAGGCGCTCACTTGGCCTGCACTACCACAGTTTGACGTCAATTTTAAATTTGGCTTGTTGTGTTGTGACTACTTCGAGTCAGCTTTGAGCGACATAGCGCAATTAGCCTCTTTGAACCATTCGCTGGTTTACCCGATTGGAGTGAGAGGGAGAGCAGGGAGAGAGTATCCAGTAGCGATTGGTGTGAAGCGTGAAAGTGAAAACGGCCAGATCAGTTTTTCGTCACGTTCGATTTGTGATCGCGAGTGAAAGGGATTTTTTGAACAATCAGGACCATAATGTTGAGCATTATGAAATCAATGGCAAAAATAAACCAGATTTTGAAAGCAAAATATAGTTCTTGTTGAATTAAATTTGATTTTTCATCTGAAAATTAAGTAGAAGAATGTGTGACTCTAATATATAAAAAAGGCAAATAACGATTTCTGTAACAAAAATCGCAGCAGATAATCATATTTAACATGTTTGGACTCTCGCAAAAATGAAATTTTCGTCAGTATTTAGAAATTTTGGAAATCAATGATTGCAAAAAAACTGGACAGCATTTTAAAACATTTTTTTTTCATTCAAATGTTGACACCGTGGCCTGTAATTTAAATTTTAAGCTTTTTTTTATTTTTTTTGAAATGATGTAAACCAAAGGGAGAATCCTAACAATTATCATTAAACACACAGGCATTAAGAAATTCAAAATAAAAATATTTAAAACAATATTTTGAAATTGAGAAATAAAAAATCAGAGATTTAAAAATTAAAGAATAAATCACAAATTCAAAGTTTTAAAAATCAAATAATTCGAAATTCAGGGTGACCACTCAAATTCCATTTTCAAATTCCCGACTTTTTCCAGACTTTTCCAGAATGTTCAAATAATATGCATTTCTTATCTAAAGAATGATTTTAAACAAAAAACTTTCTATAAGAAAAGTCAATATTAACCACCGAAAAAAAAAAATTCAATGAATTAAAAAAAATCCAAATATAGGCATTTTTTGAAAATACAGAAACTAAACAACAAAAAAGAAAACTTCAAAAATGTAATTTCATTATTATGATTCATAGTAGAAACACAAACAATTAGTCTTTGAAAAATTATCGAAAGTTCAACAATACTTATAACTTCCATGGTATTTTTTAAATTGGCAAAGTATAGTTTTTGATATTTTTTTTTAACTTCATCATCATTTTGATTTATCAAAGAATGATTAGGCCGATGCAAATATTTAAAAAAGTTTTTATTCATAAAAAAAATATAAAAAGTTTAATAATAAGCCATAGTCTTCACATTTAAATGAAAAAAGTGTTTTAAAATGCATTTTACACAAGTTCAGTTGTTTTGCAATCATTAGTTTTCAAAAAATCTAAGATCTGACAAAAACAAAAATTGTATCGAAAAAAAAAGATTTTGCATCGAAAATTTTTCAAAAAATCTTAAGATTTTTTAATAAACCCAAACATGCTAAAAATGAGTTTAAACGCAAAAGAATGCATTTTAATTTGATTTCAGTTGGTTGCACTTGAATTTTCATCGAAATTTTGAAGTTTATTGCAAAATTATTTTTTTGCCGCCTGATTTTTCGGGCCAATTTTGAAGGGGGTGACAAAAACTTTGAAAAATATTTGTACCAGCCTTAAAACGTAATTGCTGTTATTATTCATTCAAAGGATTTAGAAAAATGTCAAGGAATTCATTAAAGAAAATGTTTTTGCCAAGTTCCCTTTTTAATTATGTAATTTTTGATATTGATTGATTTTGATTTTGTTTTTGATCAAACTGAATTTTCATTGAAAAAAAAAAAAACAGTTAAATACTGTTTTTTTTTCAATGAAAATTCAGTTTGATATGATTTTATGTTTTCCCACTTATTTTAAGCGACTGTTTGAATAGACAATTTTTTTTAAATAATTATGCAAGAACTCAAAATTTCTTGGATTATTTTTTTTGCAATTTTAATATTTTCTTTATGTTTTCAAAACGTAATTTTTTTTCAATTTTGGATTTTATTCGATATTTAAGTTTTTCGCAAACTGAAAATCAAGCTTTATCTATGGTAGGTAATTTACCCATACTCACAAAAAAAAAGTTCAAGGGCAACCTATGGAAAAAAACACATTTTCAATTACTTAATGAATTTAGTTAAACAATTACAAATATTTACCCAAAAAAAACTATTGCCAAACTCAAGTTTGAATCCTGTTTCGAATATTCAATTATGTGACAAAATGGAATAGAATCATAATTCTAAGCTGGCTATTACGCTCTATTTTTATATTAGTTTTTCATCAAATATACCTCTTGTTTTGTGAACAAAAATTAAATGCGATCATTTGATTCATAAAAAAATATTATGAAAATCTGTGTCAAAGACTCCAATATTCATAAAGATTTTAAAGGTCTTAAACAGCTTTTCCATACTCAAATATATTGAAATAGTGAAAATAACCTTAAATTTAAAGTAAGTTACTAAAGCAGAAATGAGTGAATTCAATTTGAAAATTGTACAACATATTACAAAATTTATTCAAGAGTTAAAAAAGCTCAGAATTCCCGACTTTTTGACATAAAATCATAAATTACCGACTTTTTCCCGATTTTTTTTGCGGATTTTGACGAATTTCCGACTTTTTCCCGAGTTTCCCGATTTCCCGACTTGAGTGGCCACCCTGATTTGAAATTATAGAACAAAAATAAAACAAAATAGTAGTTTATGCAACAAGTTGCAAAAATAGGATTTTTTCAGCACGAGTCGTACATTTATCCAACGAGGTTCACCGAGTCGGATAAATACAAGGAGTGCTGAAAAAATCAAGTTTTGCAACGAGTTCTATACAACATTTTTTGCAATTTCGAAAAACATTCATTGAGTGAAATTTTAAGTAAAATTTTTATGTATTTTGTCAATAAATCGTTTAAATCTAAAAAATGTTAAAAAGTGTTGCTTTTCGAAACAAGTGCTGAAAAGTTCAACTTTTCAGCACCCATTTCAGTGCTGAAAAGTAGAACTTTTCAGCATTTATTTTAAAAAGTATTGCTATTCGATTCTGTTATTTTTGGTACAGAAAAGTAGGCTTTTTCGTCGTTTAAGAATGACAGGAAAAGTAAATAGTTTCACGACAGAATTGCAAAAATATAGTTTAACCATTGAAAATTATAAAAAATAAGAATTCTAGAATTTGAAAATTAAAAATCGTTGAATTTTTTTTTATAAGGTACATACAATTAAGATATTAAATAAATCAAAAAAGAAATTAAACTAGAAATGTTAAATTCATAGATCTGAAAATTTAAAAACAGTCCGTACTCTATTTTCCAAAGGCTTTATCAAAATATTCAATCCAATCAAAAAATTTCTATCTTTCTCGAAATTTGAGTTTCGAACTAGGGGTCTCGAAACTAAAATTTTTAATATGACTCCAAATATGTCCATTTTTATTTGTAATTTGGGATGGCGGCAAAAATGGCGGCATTGAGGAATTAAAAAATGTTGGAATTGTAGAATTTCAGAATTGAGGCATTTATAAATTGAAAGATTTAAAAAAAATAGGAATTTGAAAAAATAACTCCAAAATTATTTTTTTTTGTTTTCAGAATGTATGAATTTAAAGACTTAAGATTTTATCAATTTTGAAATTCAAATTTTTTAGAATATATTAATTTAATTCCACAATTTTAGAGTATCAAATTCAGTTCCTTGTAATTTCGAAAAATCAATAAATGTCCACGTGATCCATAAATGGTCCCGAGTCGATCAACAGTCCTAATAAATAAAGGGTAAATGAAACAGAAATCGAAAAACGCGATAACACTTACCGGCAACTTCAACCGCTCCATCAGCCGCTTCCGCCCGGTCGCCTTCAGCGTTCGCTTTCTCCGCAACCGTTTGCGCTGCTTCGACGCGTTCAGCTTCGCCGGCGACCTCAACGCTTCCGCCCCCGACGAGGACGACTCGTCCCCGGGAGCTACGCCATCCGCAAACAACACCGTCTTGCGGGCCACACTAGAAATAGGAATTTGACAATTAGACGACTTTTATTAAGTTTTGAGATTGTGGGATGAGTCTTACCATGCGCCGGTCTTTGTCCGCAGGATGCTCTTGTCGTAGCCTCGGTTCAGCGAGGCCAGCACGGCACGATGTTTCGCCTCGTCAAAGTCCTCCTCGTCGGAGGAGACCGTCGCGACGGTTGCCGTTTCGCCGAGCAGCCGCTTTACCTCCATCTTGAGCTTCTCCTTGCGCATCTTCTTCTCCATGCGTTTCTTCTCGCGCTCGGTGCGAATCTTCTTCTTGAGCTCGAGTCGTCGCTCGTGGCGTAGTTTGAGCTCTTCCGCGGTCAGGATCTTAGGCACGAGACAGTTCAGCGGGATGAGTGGGCTCGTGGAGGCTCCGCCGCCAGTGGTTAAGAGGTAGCCGGTAGGGGGTTGTTGCGTTGGTGGCTCGACCGGGGTTGGAGGGGGCGTGGTTTTGAGGGGTGGTGCCGATACGGCGGTGGGGACAATTTCGAGCACGTTGCCGACCTGCTTGACGAGGGTTTTGCCGGGTTCGGTCGTTGAGGGCAGTGGAGGTGGCGGCCCGGCCGGGTTCGGGTGGTGGTACAGGTTGTTGGGGTAGGGGCGCATGTGCGGATGACCGGCAGGGGACATTGCGGAACCATGCGGGGAAAGCTGCCAACCCTGGCCCGGGGCAGGTCCTCGGTAGAACGGGGGTCGTGGAGCTCCTGGTTGGCCGTAGCCCGGATGTGGGTAGTCCTGGGGTGGATAGCCCTGCTGCTGCTGCGGCGGGTAGTGATGGTGCATCATTGGCCGCGGACCCGGATACGGGTAAGGCTGCTGCTGCTGCGGCGGAGGTTGCGCCTGGTTGTCATGGAGGTGCGTCTGAATCGGCTGGTAGTCTCCGTAGTGTTCGGGTGGCTTCGCCACCTCCGTCCCGTTGATTCCGAGCACAATGTTGATGCGATCGTCAAGCGAGGGTCGCTTGGGCGAGTCTCCCCCTTCGGGGCCTTCCAACACCATGTCCTCCGGACCGTAGTATCCGTACGTCTTGGAGTACATGTTGTTGTACGCGGAACTCTCGCTGAAGCCTTGCGCGGCTGTCGCCGCCGCCGCCGTTGGTGGCTTCCTCTTCTGACTCTCCAACTCGGCATCGCTAATCGTCGAATCGGCGACGCTCTTCTTGTACCCGGCCACTGGACTCTGATCGTTGGATTGACTACCCCCGCCGGAACTCGTAACAACGTCGATCTGGTTCTCCCCAGGAGGTTTCTCCTTCGGAGAAGGCGGTCGCTGGTAGAACGTTGGCGAAGATCTGGACGACCTCCTCCGATCGCGATCCTCCTGGGGTGGTGGACTCGGTGGCCTCCGCAGCATCGCTGGACTCAAGCTGCGCGACCTGGACCGCGTTCGTCGCGACGATCTTCGCGGCGGCGGAGGACTGCGAATGCGTCGCCGAGAAGGACTCGACGAGTGCCGCGATCGATCCTTCCGCCGGTCGCGATCACGTTCCAGCGAGTGACGTTTGTGGTGCTCCTTGGATTTGCTACGGCTGCGGCGTTCCCTGGAGCGTCGTTTCGGCGGAAGCAGATCTCCGCTCCGTCGAGGACTGCGATCTTTCGATCGTCGGTGACGATCGCGATCTCGGGATCGCTTCGACCTCGGTTCCGGTGGTTCCGGAGGTTGAGATTCGACCATTGGTTTCGTCTCTTCCTCGTCCGCGCCGCCAAGCAACGCAGAGGATGAGATCGCTGGGTTGAGTTTGGTTTTGGACGCGATCTTCAGCTTGACCGGCGAGTCACGCTCCAGCTCGAGGGGTTTGGCTGGGGAGGGAGTGGCGGCTGCGGCAGATACGAGCTGTTCATCGCTGGTCGAATCGTTGCGGATGCTGTAGATCTTGGAGTTGACGGTTGGCAGGACCGTCGGAAGTCGTGGCTTTGGCAGTAGATGTTCAGGAATGACGAGCTTGGGCGGTTCGGGTTGCATCTTGGGGGTGTCTTCTTCTTCTGGTTCCGGATCAACCAGCTCACTGGCCATTTTGCCGAGCTCCTCGACGGACACGATCGGCTTCAGCATGTTCTTCTTGCGCTTGATCAGGACGACCTTCTTTTTCTTGACCTTTTTGCCCTTGTCTTCCGAGCTGGTGTCCGAATCGGAATCGGAAGAACTAGAACTGGAACTGGACGATGAGCTCGAGCTGGACTCGGAACTGGAGCTGGAACTGCCCGTCGTGGAACTGGTGCTGCTTGTCGTGCTGGAAGAGCTTCTCCGCTTGCCGGACTTCTTACCCTCAACCAACGGCATCTCGATCGCGTCCGTAACCGGATCGACCTTCTCCAACCCAAGATTCTCCTCATTTAGCGTCTTCATAAACGTCTCGTACTCACTGGCCAACTTTTCAGGGATTTCCGTCGCGGAACTCACCGGCATCGCCACCACAGTCTTAGCCGGAACCTTCTCCAGCGGCGTGATCCCGTCCAGCAGCTCTCCCTTCTCCAGCTTGCTCTTCATCGTCTTCAGCTGGTTCTGCACGTTGAGCAAATCGTCCAGCGGGATGATCTCCTCGTGGCAACTCTTCGGCACGAGACGCGCCCGCTTCTCCGACTCAACATCCGCCGGCTTCTCGTCGACCTTGGGCGCTTTTGGTGTCTCAACGACCGCTTTGGCTTTCGCCGTCATCGGGCTAAAATCGTCCTCCCAGTTGGACGCGTAGTCGTCCGTGTCGGGCGAATCCGTCTCGTTTCGGTTGCGGTCCTCCAGGTCCGGTTTCTCCTGCGAGTCTTCCGCCTTCTGCAACGAGTCGTCCCTCGGTTTACCGAGATCGTTCAGGAACGAGCAGCTAAACTTGGACTTTTCAGCTTCCTGAGGAGAGTCCTCCCGCGGGGGTTCTGCAGCCGCCTTCGGAGTCTCTGCTCGCTTGTCCTTTTCTTCGTCGGTCGTGACCGGTTCCTGCTTGACAATACTGTAATCGATCTTGATCTCCCCGTACAGCTGCTGATCGCGCTCGTCCAGCTTCTCCAGCTTGATCCGCTTGACGATTCGCTCCTCCATCTCCAGGTCATCGCCGTCTTCAAAGTCATCATCCTCCTCCTCCGGCAGCGAAACGTCCGGATCGGTTTCGGTGCTATCCGTCGACGCCGCAGCCGCAACGTCCGCCGGAGGCGGCGTTGGCGGTTCTTCGTCCTCGATCACCTCGCGATCTTTCGGCTCCGTCGAATCTTTTTTCCGCTTTCGCTCCTCCTTCTTTCTGTCTTTAGACTTTTTCCTCCTCTTCGGAGAAGACTCCTTCTTGCGCTCCCTCTTCTTCGAGTCCCGTTGCTTCTTGTCCTTTTTGTGGTGCTTCGACGATCGGTCGCTCTTCTTCCGCTTGTCCGCCGACTTCTTCGAGGGTTCCTTCGAGTCACCCGCTTCGTCGTCGGTTCGCTCATCGTCGCCGTAAACTTGGAGGGCGCGGATTACGGTTGGAACCGAGGTGACCGACTGGGTTTCCTTTCGAACGGGGGTCGTCGTAGCTGCGGTGACGATCTTGGACTGCCAACTGATGACCGGCGGGCTGATCGTGTACCGTAGGATCGATAGAAGGGATTGGACCACTTCGCCTTCGGCGCGTTTTGGGCGTTCTACCATGGACGAAAGCGGCGGAGTAATACTTGTCTGCGGCGTGGACGACTTGGGTACGGATCGCTCCACCTCCGGGGTTTTCTCCCGCGGCGGCAGAAGCCGCATCGTCGTCGGAGGCGGCACCGCCGCCACCCCCTTCATCTTGTCTTTGTCACGTGGCCTCGATCGTGACCTTCTCTTACTAGCGCTGCCGCCACTGGTATAGCTCGACAGCTTCGGTCTCAGTTCCGCACCCGGAGTCTTTCTTCTCGAATCCCTGGAGAAACCTTCCTCTCCTCGCCTTCGGCCACGATCGTGCCGCGAAGCGCTTCGCCGGTGACGATCCCTCCTCGTGCTGTCGCGACCACCGCCCCGGTCAGCTACCCGCGAGCGATGCCGGGGTGGTCTGTCCTCGCCGTCGAAATTACGCGAGCGGTGATCGTGTTCCCGGCGATCGCGCGATCGCTGCCGGCTTCGCTTTCTTCTGGGCGGAGGTGCTTCGACGATCTTTTCCATCTCTTTCGATTCTTTCGGCTTTTCTTTACGCCTTTCGCTTCCGGATGGAGATCGTGCCGGAGCTGGAGCTTCCCTTTGCTTCTCCTTTTCAGGAGGCAACTTGGGCTTTTCTTTTTCCTTTTCACTTGGCTTTTTCTTATCTTTATCAGTTAGCTTTAACTTTTCCTTTTCTTCCTTTTTTCCCTTCTCAAGTGTTGGGTTGGGACCACTTTTCTCCTTATCAAATGCAGTTGTGTTTTCCTTTTGAAAGGGGTTACTTTTTTCGGTGAACTTTTCCTTGTGCAGAACCAGTTGGATTTTGCGGGGTGCTTTCAGATCGAGTTTGTTGCCGCCGGGTGAGGGGTTGGTCGTCTTTTTGGAGGATACTGCTGGGGTGCCACCGGATATGATTTTAGGTGCTGAAATGAAAATGAAGGATATTACAACAATATGTTTACTGTAGAAAATAATTGATTATATTATATTTTGGTAGTCGCCACCCCAAATTTCAGTTAATTCGGTCCATCCAGACTAACGACATCTAGATAGCCGTAAATGAGCTTAGGATTAAAAAAAAAAGAATTGAACAGATCGTTCTGATTCAATCGTCAAATATACAGAGTAAAACACAAATTATACCCTGTAAGGTTTGTAAAAATATCAAACTTTAAGTTCTCATGCCCGAAATCCATTTCCCAACGTTCAATCCTATCCTTCACACATAAGTCACAGAAGCTCGCGTTCTTTCATTGCGGTTTGCTGAGACACCAAAAGAATCTCCGGCGAGTGTGCTTGAACGAGCAAAAGAGAAGGAGTGATATAAAGAGAATGCTCTTTGCTGGCAATCACGAGATAAAAGAAGAGAAATCACGAGCTATAGCAGGGTGACCACTCAAATCTCATTTTCAAATTCCCGACTTTTCTAGAACCTCAAATAATAGGCAGTTCTTATTTCAAAGAATGATTTCAAATTGAAAACTCTTTATACAAATTCAATATAAATCATCGGACAAAATTTCGAAAAATCAAACAGATTGAGTAAAAAAACATAAATTCCTAAAAACTTCACTTCAAAAATTGAAAAAATTATTTTGATGCAGAGTAACAACATAAATAATCAGTTTTTGAAAAACAACCGAAAGCATATCAATACCTGGAATTTCAATGTTCATTAATTTTAAATTACCAAGCATAATGTTTTTTTTTAAATTTCTATTCAACTGGCAATGACAAATAGTCAAAGACAACAAAGTTTAAAATTTTAATCTATTGTCTATATTTTTTATGAAATCTTCACATATCTTTACAAATGATAACAGTTACATATTATGCTTTTAAAGAATTTAGAATATCCATGAATTCATTTGCAAATTAGTTACCAGTTTTTGATTCGAATGTATCTAGAAAAAAGTTATTTATACTTTTTTTTTGTAATAAACTCAAACCAGTTAGGCTGGTACAAATTTATTTTAAAGTTTTAGTCACCCCCTTCAAAATTGGCTCGAAAAATCAGAGGGCAGAATTTTTTTCAAAAAACTTCAAAATATCAATTGAAATTTAAGTGAAATCAGGTGAAATTCGTAATTCGTAATTTTCAGTGTGAGAACGGGCCTTGGCCGATCTTATGCACCAGGTTCCCGACGAACACGCACTGCCCTTACACCTACATCTCACCCTTGCTTTGAGTCAGTACGAGCAACACGCTAGAACACGCTTTGAGTGTTCGAGCCAGGCATGCACACCTTCTTTTCCGGTTACGCATTTTAACCGGCCGGGGGTGGCAAATTGCGTAGGGTTTGATGTAAGTACAGGGTTGTTACGGAAAAGTCAAAAAAAAAAAAAACAACCGCGCCAGATCCGCGCCGACCTCAAAACCCAATCCGCGCGAAATCCGCGCCATATAAAAAAAATTCGCAACAAACATAGAAGAGAGTAACATAACGAATGAAATTTCAAACGAAAAAAGAATAATACAGAAAGCATTTGGATCAGTACCGTTGATCAGATGTGGATTCATATCCCAAGTGGAACCTTTTTGCCATTTCTGAAACAATATTAGCATTTTTCGTAGCACTTTAAATATCGTTGCTTTGAAAACAAATTAAGGAAAAAAAATTAATTCAAAAATTTAAAACCATAAAATAAATCACCAAATTATAAAATCTAGCGATTTTGTACTTGATAATTCTCGTCAAAATTTTACTCTGGAAAATCGAAATACGAAATTTCTATTATTTTCTGCTCTAAATTTCTCTAAACTAAAATATGACTCCGACAATAATCCGAACTAAGAAAATGACAAAAAAATAAAATTTAATAAGTTAATAATTAAATAATTTAATAATTTCATAATTTCACAATTTAATAATTTAAAAATTTAGAAATTTAATAATTCAATAATTTAATAATTTAATAGTTAAATAATTTAATTTAATAATTTAATAATTAAATAATTAAATAATTAAATAATTTAATAATTTATTAATTTAAAAGTTTAATAATTTATTAGTTTAATAATTTTATAATTTCATAATTTAATAATTCCATAACTTCTTAAAAAATAGAAAAAAATCAATTGTAATATTTTCGTAATTTTTCAATTTAATAATTCGTACTTTTTACGTTTTTTCAAATTATGAATACTAATTTTTTTATTATTTGAATATGTAAATTCTGAAATTTCCAATTCGACGGTAACATTTCAAAAGGCATCATGTACATTTTGACACTTTCTGGGTTATTGCATATTCTGAAAGTACTCCTAATAAGCTACCTCTCCACCAAAAATAAGCAAAAGTTACTTCAGTAAAGTCTGTTTAATCATGATTTTAAATAAAGTAACATAAACAAAATCTCTGCCATCAGCAGTCCCTGGTTATATCCAGGTTTTTAAGCGAAGATGGCGTTCGAATGGTGAACGCCCGAAATGTCAAAATCGCACAGTGGTACCAACATTGCGGAAAAAGTGTGTCATGGCATGACCGCCATATTTTTTTTGTAATGTTGGTGCTACTGCACGATTTTGACATTTCGGACGTTCGCCTTTCGAACGCCATCTTCGCTTAAAAACCTGGATAGCCCTGTCAAACTGTCAAACAAAAGACTACATGAACCTCGTGACGAAAAAAAAAGCAACATGAACAAAGCGCCATGTACATTCGGCGAAGAAAAACGAATCATAACAAAGCGTCCCCCTCAATGACAGCAGGGTGACATAGACGTTGGTTATTTCAAAAGAAGTTATGTTTGTTTTTCTCATATAAAATTACGGAAATAGTGTTTTATTGAATTTGGATGATCAAGTATCAATAAAAGCAACGTTTTTCATCGTTTGTTATCATTATAAAATCTTATTTTGCTTTTATATTAAAATGGGAATTGAAAATGGATGCTCACCATTCAAATGCGTTTTTCTCAAAACGCATGGTTTGTACATGATGCTTTTTGAAATGTTGGCGTCGAATTGTTGAATTCCAGATTTCTTATTTTTTTAAATTTTGACATTACATTTCGCTTTTAGACGGAGATTTTATCAGATTGCTAAGTGAGTTTCGTCATGTTGTGATAATTGGGAGTAGAATAAATTCTACCTGAATCAGAGTGGCAATAGAATTTTTTATTTTTTCAATGAACCAAAAATTTGAAATTTCAATTTTTATATTGAAAAACTAACTTAATCCACCTATGTGGTTGGAGCTTTCCTCACTTATTACCAACAATGGCTGATATGATGGAATTCTATAAAAATTTCATCTATTTTTAAGATCCGGAATAAAAAAGTACATAAATATCACTTAAGTGGCCATATCTCGAGACAGGGTTGCCAGATCTTTAATGTTTTAGACTCGTTGCAAAGGTCTTTTGATAACCCAACCAACGATGGGTTGGATGGTGGATCCGGACATAGTTTACATACATTTAAGTGAGATCCGGCATCCAAAAAGTACATCAATATCACTTAAGTGTGCATATCTCGAGACAGGGTTGCCAGATCTTCAATGTTTTAGGCTCGTTGGAAAGATATTCTGATAACCTAACCAACGATGGGTTGGATGGTGGATTCGGACGTAATTTACATACATTTAAGTGAGATCTGGCATCCAAAAAGTACATAAATATCACTTAAGTAGACATATCTCGAGACAGGGTTGCCAGATTTTCAATGTTTTGGACTCGTTGGAAAGGTCTTTTTATAACCTAACTAACGATGGGTCGGATGGTGGATCCGGACATAGTTTACATACATTTAAGTTAGATCCGGCTTCCAAAAAGTACATAAATATCATTTAAGTGGGGATATCTTGAGACAGGGTTGCCAGATCTTCAATGTTTTGGACTCGTTGGAAAGGTCTTTTTATAACCTAACTAACGATGGGTCGGATGATGGACCCGGACATAGTTTACATACATTTAAGGGAGATCCGGATATATGTGAAAACACATTTTTATACATAACTTTTGAACTACTTATCGAACCTTCAATCTGTATAAAACTCGATCTATGGGACCCTAAACCAAGTCGAATGCAACAGGTTCGGGTCAAATCGGTTCAGCCAGTGCCGAGAAACATGAGCTAGTTTGTTAGTCACATACATACATACACACACACACACACATACACACAGACAATTGTTCAGTTTTCGATTCTGTGTCGATATGTATACATGAAGGTGGGTCTACGACGTTTTTATGCAAAGTTCATTTTTAGAGCGGGATTATAGCCTTACCTCAGTGAGGAAGGCAAAAACTTAGAAAATCTAAAAAGTTTCATAGCCTAAATTTTTTTAAATTCTGTAATTTTTCGAATTTTGTTATTTTGATTTTAATAAAATTGTTATTAATATGAATTGCTAAGCAGATGTTTTAAAAATAATGAGTTGTAATGTTATGTTAAATTTATATAACAAATCTCAATACATTTAAAAAAATCGCTCCTTGAAGATTATTTCGGTGTTTCGTATTAAGAAAAAAAAAAAATCAATACTTTTTAGAAGAAAATTTTCTTCATTAACTACTTTTTAAGAATTTGATGTTTTTGCACTCAACGAAAAAGATTGAATTTATTTAATTCCTAATAATATTTTCCTTTGTAATCAACTTTCATTAAAGCAAAAACTGTTATCTTTTTAGTTTGAATTTAAAATCTAACTGTTATTTACTGTTTTATTTTTAGTTTGAATTCAAAAACTAGTTGTTATTTTACTGTGTATTGTTTTCTCCTGAAATCTTTTTTAGGTGTTGGATTATGTTTATCTGTTGCAATTTCTTTTGTCGCGGTGTTTTTTTTTACAATTTTTTGGTCCTAAGCATTTTATGAAAAAATGGCTAAAGTACAAAAGTAATAATTGTGCTAATTCTTTGATAACTCCATAAATTGAGTAATTGTTTGAAGAAAAGGGTGAAGATTGAAAACAATAGACAGTAAAGAAAATATACTATTTAAAAAAACAATAGTAAAAGAAATATAGCAATTTATTAAGTAGATAAAGAATTAAACAATAATTAATAGAGGTAACAAACAAGCTTAGATTGTATAACGGGCAATTTATAGGGCAGATGAAAAAAAATCAAGTGGATAAATAAAGAAAAGGCACATGATAAACAATATTGACTTCGCTGCCAAATTAAGGGAAAACAGGCAGTTAGTTACAGCAGATGTTGCTGGTAAAATAGAATGGAAAAGCGTTGATAAATAAGAGAATCAAAAAAGTTAAAATCGAAATAAAATGGAATCGATGTTCACAGCAGTTGACTCAACATGCTGCGAATCCAAACAATACCGTCTGCAATCTCAAATTACTTCACTTTCTCACATTGACGCGCCCCTTTCTTCTAGCCGTCTCGACCCTGACACTCGCTGGTCAAAGGTTTAAGCAACAGGCCACCAGCTAGGTTACACCTTGTCATCATGATGACTAAACCAAGCCAACGTGGAGGTAAGAAAGTAGGACACTTGCAAGGAACCAGAGCTAAACTGTTCCACTTTAACGACCCCTAGGTCTTTTGTGGTCTCTATTGCAAGTTTCTGCTCGGAGTCCAAAGGATTGAATGGGGAGAGCACCTAAACCTATTTTTACTCTAAGGAACCTTCCAACTCCAGGATTCGAACTGACGACCTTTGGATTGCGAGTCCAACCGGCGCCAGCGATTCCACCGGAGCAGGCTTGGTTTGGAGTGATGTTTGTACTTATAGCGTGGAGACGACTCCTACACTTGGATTGAACATAACGGCCTAGCAATATCCAAGCCCGGGACCGACGTTTTATTTCCCCATCCGATGGAAGGTTGGAGCAGATGGGAATGGAACCCATGGTCATCCGCTTACAAAGCGGACAGCATATCCATTCGGCCAAGCCTGCATGCCACCATAATCATCCAATATTAGGACTTTTAATGTCTAATGTCTTAAATAGGAATTTCATTCTCAAATAGATTAAAATCAAGATTAAAATAGTAAAAGGAACCTTAAATTTAAAGAATGATACTAAAAACAAATTGAGTGAAATTAATTTTGTACTTTTTTTTCAATGTATTTCAAGATTATCCAAGAGTTAGTCAATATTTTTTAACGTCATTTTTTTACGCAACATTTTTGTATGAACAGCTGCACGACACGGCGGAACAATACGGCTTTCAGGTCACATGAAAGAACCAAATAAGTAAATACAAAAAATAAAAATGCACGAAATCAGCCGATTTTGTAGAGGATTCAAGCAAAACATTGTAATAGGGCCGATGCCAAAGTGTAAACAAAAGGGTCTATTCTACTCACGTCAATTGTTGTTTACATTAGGAACGAGCTGGATAGACTCTTTGTTTACACTTCGGCTTCGGCCCTATTACAATGTTTTGCTTGAATTTATCATTAGCTCGATTCTCAAATCACAAAACACTCTACTTTTTAACAATAATGAAAAGTACTTTCCGCATCCATTTGAGTGCTGAAAAGTTCCACTTTTTAGCACTTTTATTGAAAAATATTACTTCAAGAGGGAAACAAAAAAAATCTTAAGGCAGGAGAAAAAAGAAACGATTCAGAAGGAAATTAATTAATTTGTCTAATAGAAAGAAATCTCCAAAATATTGATTTCTGGAATACGGGATACTCAGCAAATCAAATCACAGAAACTTTTTCACTTGCAAACCCGCATCAACCTTGAAAGTTCAATGCTACGCGCTGCTGCTGCTGCTTCAAGCTGGTATTAATAAATTTCATCATTCCGCCATCATCATCCATCTGCCCTAGCCAGCCTCGTCGTATGCATTCTTGCTCAATCTTCCAACACTCAACGTTTGCCTTAATGCTAAACATTAACATTATTTCGTTATCAAAAAAAAACTCACGTTTAATTCGCTCTTTTTTGCCACCGTCCCCGGACGCAGCTTCTTTGTCCTTCTTGCCATCTTCCGTCGGTCCGACACCTTTCCGATCGCCATTTTTATCCGCTTCCCCCTTCGAACAGAGGGCTTGTGCCAGCTCCAACAGAGCTTCCCCCTGGGACTCGAGCGACAATCCTCCGATCGTTCCGTCCACGGCACTTTTGCTGTCTCCAAATTTCATAATTTCAATATCCGTGAGGTCCGTGTTCGGAAGCGGCGGAGTGCACGACTGTTCCCGCGTATTGGACGAATCGTCCTCGACGTCCATGGTGGCCGCGGTAGGTTCTCCCTACGACGAGGAAAGGTTTTTTTTTCTCCAGGGGAGGCCACTAATCAAAGCTGTTCCGACGACTCCATTGTTGTTTTTTCTTGCTCGATCTGTCACTTCTCCGACAGTCTGTCTTCTTGGATGGTGAAAAACTTCAGTGACTTCCCCCCTGTCCTACTCCGCCTCCTGCGATCCGTTCCGGGTCGAGGAACCTGCGCGAGGGCGGCAGTGCTGCCAGGATTTCTGGAATGTTTTGAAACACTTTGGTAAGGGCAAACACGAATCTTAGCAGCCCGTTCTGCGAACCCTGCCAGCCCTCCCCAAAAACACCACCAAACAAAACATACCCCCTTTCTTGAGGGGGGGACCCTTGTTTGGGTTGGCCGCGGAGTGTCATGCCGCCACCACACGCACACACTGACAGCAGCTAAGAAAAATTATCACCGCTTGCTGGAAGGGGAAGCATGAAAAAACTCGATTTACTAACCTGCACACGGTCGGAACTTCCGGATTTCAAAGCATCCGATACCACTGGCCACCAAACTATCGGAAATATAAACAAATCAATCGATTCTGGGAGATTTTCACCGGTAAAAGTCGATTTTAATCCGTTCGAAACTGGGAGAGCACACCGAGAATTTACACACGCACACAGCGAAAAAGTGACAGTTCGGACTTCGGATTTTGAAATCGATGAACAGCTGTCAGATTGATGCAGCGTTGCCAGGTTGCCAGATAAATCTGGGAATGCCAGGTTTTTCAAGTGTCAGCCAGAATAAAGAGTCATCCGTGAGCTTTGCTCAATTATTTAATTTTAACCAACATTTTAACCCTAATTTCGACGATTTCCGAGCACGCGGTTTCTTACTTTTTTTTCAAAAAAAACCAATGGTGTCATGGGTTTTCTAAGTACACTCAACCCCCGGTGGTTGGTCACTTTTTAGTTTGACACTTTTTTAGTTTGTACCCCGATGGTTGGACAAAATCAAACTAAAAAGTGACAAACTGTCACTTTTTACACGGCGCTCACGCACACAATCAAAACAAAAGTTTGGTACTCGGTTTGGTAGTGTGTGAAAACTCCGTGTAAAAGGGGTGTCAAACAAGGGGTTAGACTCTCTACACGGTTTTCTGAACAAGCGTTTGTGTTCATGGTGCGATTGGGTGCGCGATGGTGCTGGCGGTGTGCGCGCACTCCCACATAGAAAAATGGGCGGAAAACGGCCAGAAAGCGGGGACGTTTTGCCTAAAAGCGGGCCCGATTTTCAGCACGCTTTTTCCCCTCGTTGTGGCCCATTGCGTGCCAGAATGCAACATTTAGGCGGGCGTTACGTATTTTGGACACTGTGTTACGCCCGTCTGTGGCACGCTTTTGGGCCCGTTTTGACCACGATAACGGGGCTATAAACGGGGGACTGACGTGCCGGAAACCGGGGGGTTTCTCCTTCCTGTTTACTTCGGATTTCAAGTTAGGGCGATTAAAAAATAGGGTGACAAATAAACACGACAGATTTTTTTTATTTCGTTTTTTTTTTGAATTAACAACACAACTTAAACTAATTACCTAACTAGCTAAACAAAATATAACAAAATGGGTTAGTATGTTAACAGGACTTTAAATAGATTTTATTGGTAATTTGGACAAATTTAGTTTATTTTAGTTAGATTTAGTCAAATTAAGATAAATTTAGTAAAAATTAATTAAATTCAGTTTAAATCAGTAAACTTTAGTTAAATTTAGTTAAACAAAGTTAAATACAGTAAAATTTAGTTAAATTTATTAGGATTTTCTTAAATTTAGTTGAATTTAGTTTTATTTAGTTAAAATAAGTAAAATTTAGTTAGATTAAATAAAATTTTAAAAGGTTTCGAAAAATTTCGTTTCATTTATTTCAAATTAGTTAACTCTGGCTAAATTAAGTTATATCAAGTTAAAATTAGTTAAATTGAGTTATATATAGTTAATGTTAGTTATATTTATTTAAACTTAGTTAAATGTAGTAAAATTTTATTAAATATATTTAATTTTGATAAGGTTTAGTAAAATTTATTTAAATTTAGTTAGATTTAATTAAATTAAGTTGAATTTAGGTACATTTAGTCAAAATCAGTCAAATTTAGATGAGAATAAGATTAAGTAAAATTTAATTATGTTTCATGAAATTTCACCTTATTTATTTAAATTTAGTTAAACTTTGTTAAATTCAGTAAAATTTAGTAAAATTTAGTTGAATTTAGTTAAATTCAGTTGAATTTAGTTAGATTTACTAAGATTTAGTTAAATTTCGTTAGATTTAGTCAAATTTAGTCAAGTTGAGGTAAATTTAAATAAAAATAGTTGAATTTAGTAACATTTAGGCAAAATTAGTGAAAATTAGTAAGATTAAGTAAAATTTAATTATGTTCCGTAAAATTTTACTTTATTTATATCAATTAAGTTAAACTTTGTTAAATTAAGTTATATTTAGTAAAATTTGGTAACAATTTGTTAAACTTAATTAAATTTTGTTATATTTAATTGAATTAAGTAAGATTTAATTAAATATAGTTGAATTTAGTTGAATTTAGTTAAATTTAGTTAAAATCAGTAAAATTTAATTAGATCAGGTAAAATTTAACTGTTTCGTAAAACTTAGCGTAATTTAATTCAATTTATTTCAATTTAGTTATCTTTGGCTAAATAAGTTACATTAGGTTAAAATTAATGAAATTAAGTTCAATTTAGTTAAATTGAATTAGATTTAGATATATTTAGTTATATTTAGTTAAATTAAGTTGAATTTGGTAACATTTTGTTGAATTTAGATAAATTGATTTAAATTTAGTAAAATTTAATTAAATTTAGTTAAAATAATAAAATTTAGTTTGATTCAGTATAATTAAATTAAATTTAGTAAAATTTAATTAAGTTTCGTAAAACTTAGCATAATTTATTTTAATTTAGTTAACTTTGGCTAATTTAAGTTAATTGATTTAAATTTAGTAAAATTTAATTAAATTTAGATAAAATAATAAAATTTAGTTGGATTTAGTAAAATTTGATCAAATTTAGTACCATTTCGTTATGTTTAGTAAAATTTTGTTTAATTTATTTCTAAATTTGGCTTAATTAAGTATATTAAGTTAAAATTAGTTGAATTCAGTTATATTTAGTAAAATTTAGTTAAAATAAGTAAAATTTATTTAAGTTCATTACAATTTTAGTTTATTTATTTCAAATTAAATAAATTTAGTTCGATTAAGCTTGATTTCGTTGAATTTATTTAAATTTAGTTTATTTCTCTTAAATTTGGCTTAATTTGAATATAATCAGTTTAAAAAAAGTTGAATTATTTTCAATTAAGTTGAATTAAATTTAATTTTGTAAAACTAGGCAAAATTTAGTAAAATTAAGTAAAAATTTGTTGAATTTAGTTAAATTAAGCTAAATTAAGCAAAATTATGTTTAATTTGCCTAAATGTGGTTAAATTTAGTTAAATTTAACTAAGTTAAGTTAAGTTTGGCTAAATAGAGAAATTTTTTGCTAAATTAAGTTAAATTTATGTAAAATTTGTTGAATTTATTTAAATTTTGTTAAAATTTATATAATTAAGTTAAATATGGCTGAATTTATTGACATTACTTAAATTTGCCTAAATTTAGTTGAATTAGGTTTAATAAGGTGAATTTAGAAACTTAAATTTGGTGAAGTTTAGTAAATGTATGTTTTATTTTGTTGAATTCAGTTAAGTTTAATAACTTTTAATAATCTTTGTTAAATTAAATTATTAAATTATTTAAATTGAGATAAACTAAGTTAAAGTTGATATAATCAAGTAAAATAAAGTCAAATCTTGTTAAATTATATTATATTTAGTAAGATTGAGTTAAGTTTGGCAGAACTTAAGTAAAATTAGGTTATATTAAGTAAAATTTATTAATTTTTAGTAAAATTTTGCTTAATTTAGTAAAATTACCAAATAAAATTGTATTAAGCTTAATAAGCTGAATTCACTTTAATTTAGTAAAATTGAGTTAAATTTACTTAAACTTGGATTAATGTAGATAAAATTAGTTAAATAGAGATAATAACTCAAATTACATTGAATTATGTAAAATTAAGTAGAATTTATTATGTTTAATTTAGCTAAATTTTGGAAAATTAAGTTGAATTTAGTAAATTTGACTAGTGTTTGGCTAAATTTAGTTAAGCTTGGTTAATTTATGTTTAATTCTGTTGAATTCAATTTAATAATTAACTAATATTAATAAAATTTTATTCAACATCGCAAAATTGATTTAAATTTAGTTAAATTGTGTTGAATTAAGTTCAATTGGGTTGAATTAAGATAAACTTAGTTAAAATTGGTAGAATCAACCGGAAAAAAATCGTTAAATTAAGTTATATTTAGTAAAATTTAGTCAAATCGGGTAGAATTTAAGTCAATTCAATTAAATTTAGGTAAATTCAGTTAAATTTAGTAAAATTTAGTTAAAATATGTTAAGTTTAGCAAAAAAAAATTAGAATTTAGTTCAATTTGATTAAAATGAGTAAAATTAAGTAAAATTAAGTTAAATGGAGCTCAATTTAGTAAAATTTTGTTTAATTTAGTTAAATGTGGCTGAATTAAATTAAATTAATTAATTTAATAAACTATAAGTAAATATAGTTAACTTTTGTTTAATTTTTTCATTATTGTTTATTTGTATACCTTTGAATTTGTATTTTTTGTTTTTGTTTTTTGGTTCACACAGCATTTTGATTTTTTTATATTTTTGTATTTTTTGCATTTTTGTATTTTTGTATTTTTGTATTTTTGTATTTTTGTATTTTTGTATTTTTGTATTTTTGTATTTTTGTATTTTTGTATTTTTGTATTTTTGTATTTTTGTATTTTTGTATTTTTGTATTTTTGTATTTTTGTATTTTTGTATTTTTGTATTTTTGTATTTTTGTATTTTGTATTTTTGTATTTTTGTATTTTTGTATTTTTGTATTTTTGTAATTTTGTAATTTTGTATTTTTGTATTTTTGTATTTTTGTATTTTTGTATTTTTGTATTTTTGTATTTTTGTATTTTTGTATTTTTGTATTTTTATATTTTTGCGTTTTTGTATTTTTGTATTTTTGTATTTTTGTATTTTTGTATTTTTGTATTTTTGTATTTTTGTATTTTTGTATTTTTGTATTTTTGTATTTTTGTATTTTTGTATTTTTGTATTTTTGTATTTTTGTATTTTTGTATTTTTGTATTTTTGTATTTTTGTATTTTTGTATTTTTGTATTTTTGTATTTTTGTATTTTTGTATTTTTGTATTTTTGTATTTTTGTATTTTTGTATTTTTGTATTTTTATATTTTTGCGTTTTTGTATTTTTGTATTTTTGTATTTTTGTATTTTTGTATTTTTGTATTTTTGTATTTTTGTATTTTTGTATTTTTGTATTTTTGTATTTTTTTAGTTAACAATTGAGAAATTTGAACATAACAAGCAAAACTACTTTCCTGCAAGAAGTTAATTCTCTCTCGGAAAATGAAGGAAAAAAAAGGAACAAATGCGCAGCACTCTAAGCTTGTCAGTTGAGGTTCCAGGTGACGGACCACGGCCGGCTCCGGCGGCGTGACGTCCCAGGGGTTGCAAGAGATGCATCCTCTGCTGCAGCGAGTTGGACAGCTCGGCCGCGGTTGATCCGCCGGGGAACATTTGGTTAGCAGCCGACGGCGCAGTAAATTTGTTTGATCCGGCGGTCGTTTGGCTCTGCCCTGACAAAAGGACTGGATGAATTGGCAGCGGTCGGTTCGACGGCCTACTCGTACAGCATCCTGCGCTGGTCTTGCAGCGGCACGTTCTGTGTGTTGCTCTGGATGCGGAACTGCAGCTCTTGCGGGATCGGAATGCGCGGCTGTTGACTTGCCAGCTGCTGTTGCAGTTGGTTTGTGTCGGCCTCGGCGTTCTTCATGCGGCGCAAGATCTCGCTCTGCTGGTTCTTGTTGAGCAGCTGGGCCAGCAGATAGTTGCTGGCATGGTTTTGGGCCGCTGTGTCGACCAGGCACTTGAACGCCGTACTGGACGTTTGTTCTGTTGCTGGGGGAAGCGACTGTTGCCGAAGGTAGAAAGTTCACTCGCTTGACTGCTTGTACGAATTCGCACCACGGCAGAACCATTTGCGGAAACGCGATCCGGATAGAGCGCCACTGTTGCCGGTGCATCAATCGGTCCTGTAAATCGAAACAAACTCCTCAGGTTGTGTTCAAGTTAACCTCTTCCCACTGGCCTTACCTTTGTTTCTCATCCTCCTTTGGCAGCCATCCGCGCTGGATTCTCTTTGATGACCGTGCCCTGGAGGACGAACCATTCTTCCTCCTTGGTTTGGCCAGGGCCACGGTGGCCGTTTGGGTCTTCGGGGATGCCTGCGGTGCACCGCTTGGAAGAGGTGGCTTAGGAGGAAGCGGCAAAGCCGTCCCCGGGGGTTGTTCCACAATCTGGGGAAATAAACAAAACATGTTGACGGGAAATTAAGCTTTTATTGCTTAAATGATAAATTAATATAACCACTTACCTTCAATTTCACTTGAATAATGTAAAACGAAAAAAAACGCGCTAGCCAACAAACTTGTCAAAAGCAGACAAAAATGTTTGACAGTTTGCGCGTTACGATAATTGAGGCAGTGTGCGTGCTGGCGAGCGCGAATGATATTGGTGTGAGTGAGCAACACAAAAATTTAAATTTTTAAGGTGCGTGTCTTTGCTTAAGCGTCTTAACTGGCACTGGCGATGCCCGTTTCTCGCCCGCAGCCCCCCTAACGTTAGAGTGGGAGCTCAAGTGACGCGCGGAACTGTCATAGAATTTTCTCTGCCAAACAGGGTTGCCACAAATACAGATTTATCTGTATTTTACAGATTTTTGAGGTGATGAGGTCATACAGAATCTGTATATAAAGAAATACAGATTTTAAGAAAAACATACAGATATACAGATTTTCCCGATTTTTTATTAAAATTAAATAATTTTAATTCTTTAAATATTTTTTTTCAATTGCTGGATAAGCCCAAACATTAAATTTTAGATTGTGAGCAATTCCAGCTCAAATCAGGAATTTTTCTGGTACTTTTGTACCCGACCCTCTCCGATTTCAATCAAACTTTGTAGACATGTTATCCTAGGCCTATATAAGCCATTTTTGTGTATATGGAGCCAAAAGTACTCGAAAATAACATTTGAGAAGGGCGTAAGGGTTATAAATATTTTTGTATTTTGTAATTTAAAAATTACTGTATCTCGAAGCCGTTGCGTCGTATCAAAAAGTGGTCAAAGACAAACTTGTAGGAAATTGGACGGGCTTTCTGAAAAAAATATACTGAAACAAAAATACACGCCACATCTATGAGATTTTTTGATTTTTAAGTAAAAACGAAACGAAACGAAACTATTGGCACTACGCCCCCCGGGGCATGGCCTTCCTCTAACGTGGGATTTCTGCTCCAGCGCCTCTGACGAGACAGGAGAAACCGGGACCGACGTTTTACTTCACCATCCGATAGAAGCTCAGTGGATAAGGCGGGAATCGAACCCGCGTCTCATAGCATCATCGGGATCGGCAGCCGAAGCCGCTACCCCTGCGCCACGAGACCCAATTTCCCATAAGTTTGTCTTTGACAGCATTTCAATTGGATGTAAGGGCTTACAGATATAAGCTTAACTACATTGTTAATAACTGAAAATAGAATATTTTTTTCAGTGTGGTAGAAACCTGGATAGTAAATAAGCTTATATCTGTAAGCCCTAACATCCAATTGAAATGCTGTCAAAGACAAACTTATGGGAAATCGGACGAGCTTTCCGGTAAAAATATTTACGAGACTGAAAAACCAAGTCTGTCATATAGAAATTGCCAAAAACCACCAAAAAACACGTTTTTTCAACATTTTTATTATTAAAACCGCTGTATCTTCCCAAGGTTGGACATAGGACCATGGTCAATATGGAGACTTTTATGTAAAATTGTCTGGAGAATCGATTGCCATTACCGGTTTTTAAAAATTTTGACGTTTAGACCACATTTCAAAAAAACTGTTTTAGTAATTGATTTTTGTATTTTTTTAGGAGAGACATACCATCCTGCATTTTTCGTCAGTCTTTTGCTAACATTTTAGGCTATTTCCTCAAAAATTTTGAACGAAAAAAAATCGTGACATCACCTTTAAATTTAAGTTTTAGACTTAAAAATCAAAAAATCTCATAGATGTGGCGTGTATTTTTGTTTCAGTATATTTTTTTCAGAAAGCCCGTCCAATTTCCTACAAGTTTGTCTTTGACCACTTTTTGATACGACGCAACGGCTTCGAGATACAGTAATTTTTAAATTACAAAATACAAAAATATTTAAAACCCTTACGCCCTTCTCAAATGTTATTTTCGAGTACTTTTGGCTCCATATACACAAAAATGGCTTATATAGGCCTACGATAACATGTCTACAAAGTTTGATTGAAATCGGAGAGGGTCGGGTACAAAAGTACCAGAAAAATTCCTGATTTGAGCTGGAATTGCTCTTGTATAACATTTTTATGCATTAAAAACAATTAAGAATATTTTGTTTTTTGAAAAATTCTTTAAAAATGTCAATACAGATTCCAAATACAGATTTTCGTCCCCCTGATACAGATATACAGATTTTTGACCCTCAAAAATACAGAATCAAATGTGGCAACCCTGCTGCCAAACTGGCACCACTTCATTTTGAAATGTCAAAATCGAAGAATGTCAAAATCGAAGCTTTCTCGAACGGAAAAAGCCAGGAAGGACTCAAAACATGGTCCAGTTTTACGATGAGGCCATGAAAGCGGTGCAGCGATATGTCTTCCGGAACGGTCATCTGCAGCGGTTCGAGCACCTGCTGGCCGATTAGTTGGAGGACGGTAAATTTCAGCAAGGATAATGAACTAATCGCGAGCAGCTGTTTTGACCGGTTTCGAAGACCGTCGGAGAAGACGTCATCGCGAGCAAGTCGGTTACTTCTGCGTCCGTTCTGCGCCAACTCCATCCACATGCTGTCCTCTAGTCGCATGCTGTCTTCTTCAGTGGTAACCGGGACGGGTTCATCATCCAATCGTTTTGATTCAGGCACCCTGCAAAACTTCCTTGCCTCTTCCTGTGTCGGTCGGACTCCGAGAATGTGGTAACTCCCTGCGGAGATGCTCGGCGGAGATGCTCGGCTAGATGCAGATAATCCTGCGGCGCTGGTCAAGCTGGTAGGTTGGCCGGTTAATTCTTGAAGATTTTAGGATTTTGACTTGATTTTCATTGCAGAGTGTTCTGAGGCGGGACGTCGGTGGCGGAACGTGGGATTAGTGGGTTGATCGATGTGTGCGCATCGATCGCGGAGGAGATTCGTAGTACGGTCAAGTTGCTCGTGAATCGGTGGGGAAGGTCGAGGGCACGCCGCCAACTCAGAAAGTTGTTCTTGCTGAACATTTCGCTGATCCCGGAGGAGAAGCAACCAGCAGCATAAAGGTTTGACGACCTGCGAGTGGAGATTCCTGATAGGAAAATCGTCGAATCGGGTCGTCATAAATTATGGGTTGTTTCGATGTCGACCGCCGACGTCGATTCTGCTGTGCATACACAAGTTGCAGACGTCGACTAAGCACAAGCTTAAATCAAGCGATTTGTTTAAAAGTAGGGGAACAGCATCTAATTCCAGCGTGCCTCTAATGTTGGCAGGTCAGAACTTTGACATGCAATTAAAGCTAATTAAAAGCGTTTTCAACTGAAATCGAGTGATAAATAGCTCAATAAGAAGTGAGCAAGCAAGTTTCTACCAAAAGTTTTGCAAAATTAGTTGTTTAAATAGTGAAAATCAGCAAATTGGATGGAGTTAGGAGCGAGAGCTTAACCTGCCAAAGATACGAGAATTTCCCCTAGTTAGAATTTCAGGAAACAGGAAATGAACAAATAAAGTATCAAATAAAAAAATATTTCATACATGAATTAGAAAAAACTCCCTTCCTTTCCCAAACCGATAAGTTTTATTTGAAATCTGCCATGTGCAATGTTTTACTATGAAGATTTTCGAGATTTTGCGAGCTGTTTTCGGCTTTGTGTCACAAAAAAAAACATTTTTATCAAAATATCCAAAGATATGTCCGGATCTTGACTCATTTTCAATGTTTTGTCTCGTTTTTGATGGGAATGAGCTCTTTGGAATCGAGGATACTTCCCGGAACTAAAAGCAGCACAGTTGAAGCACCTTGGAAGAATGCCCTTTCGGCACCTCCTCCTCAATAAGCACCTGAAAGGTAGCCGGGTCAATATATGGACGGCACAGGTTTTCATTTGAACCTTGGCCTTTTCTTGATCCCGGGTAAACAACAAAGTCCTCGCCCTTGCGGTTGGCCATGTGCTTCGGGTCGAGATGGACCAGAGCTTACGTTGTTGCCAGAGTTTGGTGGGATTCGGGGAAGTCAGCGATGGCTAGGGTTTCTTGGGCGTTCGACAGATTGGAAATCAATAAAGGTGCCCTCAAGGGTGACGGCGTTTCGCAGACAGAGCAAAACAAACTCCAATGTGGTGTCGGAATGGCCGCTGATTGGACTTCGGTGCGAAAGGCTGCTTCCGGCGCTGGGTACAATCTGCGTCATGTTCCAAGCAAATCGCGAAATCAACATCCCCTGAAGACCGTTTGCCTTCTTGGGCAGCCCCGGCAGCAGATGAACAGTGAATATTCCGGCCTTTCTCTACATAAAATCGTTCAGCTGTTCTTTAGCAGCTTCTGTGACGTCTGCAGAAAACTCCGGAATGCCGGACCATTCCGTTCCGCAAGGACCTCCACAAACGCCGGGTGTTCGTTACGTTAAAAAAATTGGCAAGATGGACCAACTATGGTCTTAGCCGTCAGTGCTCTGACAAAGCAAAGGAAAAAAAAAATACGTTAAAAAAAACCCCAAAGTTTGTTTGTAAACATAAATCATTATGACGTTTCTAGAAGTGTTGCCATCAAAGTTGCCATGATTTTAAGATTTTTTTTCTCCAAATGGGTGCGTGAGGTGCGTGATGGTGCGCGAGGGTGCTGGAGGTGTGCGCGACTGTTTTAACTCAGTGCACGCACCGCGTGCTGAGTGTCCAACTCCTGGTGTCAAACTAAAAAGTAACCCCATTTGTTTGACAACAGTCGGCGTCAAACCATTGGGGTACATAGAACCTTTTGAAAAAGTAAGCGAGATTACAGCATGAACAGGACCGTAATATCCTATCAGCACCTCGATCAGCACTACAACGCAAAGGTTTCAACGATCTAATGATGTTTCTCTTATCAACAGCATTTCTGAATGCGCTGAAAAGATAAAACAACATCAAGATCATCAAAACTAGAGCAGGTGCGAATAGGTAATAGTCGTTGGCCACCAACGGCGCCCGCCATGTCAGTTTGTAGATCTCGGGGGAATGGGGTGGAAATTTTAGTTAGCGCAGGTTGCTTCTAAGGGTGTGCTCTATACTATATCCACACACCCACGTGAGCCGGAAAACCGACAGATTTTGTTAGTGGGTAGGGGTAATGGTCAGGATCAGAGCTGAAAATGTCAGGGGTCATGACGCGAAAATCGGCGACGCATACGCGAATTTTTCAGATCCATTCACTGAACCGCAAAACCGTGACATAAACAAACCCGACTCAGTCATGAGTGCCCTAGCTCACTGAGCAGCTGCAATGCGAGGCAGTAGTCGACCAACGCCCATTCGACGTTGCACGCACACACATAAAGAAACAAGTTTTTACACAAAAAGTTGGTATTTATGCGTGGAAATGTAAATTTGAATATAAGTTATGGTTGTTTTAAGTGTTTTTCACAGTCTAGAACCATTCAGTTGTTTAAAAATAGTCAAAATAGTGTTTAGAGAGGATTTTACGAGTCAGTCATACGACACGAATTGAGTGAGTGTAGCTCATTTTTTCACGTCTCTGATTCACCAGCAGCCGACAGGCACGAGTCAGGCGGCAGTGGTTGAACGGACACAGTAGGCTTACCGTCACATGCTAGCAGTGAACTGACATTTTGGTTTGCTTCATATGTACGCTGGGTTGGAAACATTTTGCAGGCCTGGTCAGGATTCATCATAGAATATAAAAACTTGAATAATCACGTTGAAATAACATTCATTGCCGTGCTTCATGAGCTAAATTGCTATGCAGAAGTCTTTTCACGGGAAACGACTGGTCGAGTTGAAAGGTGATGTATATCTAGCGCGTAATTTGAAACGAATCTTCTCATTAAACAATTACAATCATAAAACAAAGAAACCCGGCTGTAATGTGTATCTCGACAAACGAGAAAAATGATCGTGATATTTCAACCACAACATCTACCTTATTAGAAAATTAAATTTAATAGGCGGAACAGAAAACAAAACGTAGATAAGATAGACTTACACATATTTCAAGAATCATTCGTGTAGAATGTCCCTTAAAGAAACGAGTTACCCAATTAAGTGTCTGCACGGACGAACGGACATGACACCACGCACAAATTAAAGTGTTACGGCGGAAGGACGACCGACGCGGCCAATTAAACGCGGTTTTAGTTAAACGATAGATAAAGCGCGTGTATTTCGTTTGGTAACTCTTCTTGAAGTGAGGCGAAGTGAAGCTTCCCTCCAAACAGCGTTTGACAGCTAGCGCGTGCACTGGCGGCGCAGTAAAGTGGGGCACACAGGTTGCAGGGGTTGCACTCTCAATACGCCCGCTCAAACACGGCAATCCTGTACTCCAACGCTGGTGCGCAGCTTCCTGAAAGCGGTGCCGGCAGGCTCTTCGTCAGGAAATCCGCCTGCTGCAGACTCGATGGGATGTAATCCACCTTGATTCTTCCTTTTTCAACCAACTCTCGCACAAAGAAATGCTTCACGTCAATGTGCTTAAGCCGGCCGGAGTCTTTCGGGTTTGTCACGATTTTGATCGTCGATTGATTATCCTCGTGGTACAGTACAGGTCCCGCCAGGTCCCATCCCAGCTCTCCAAGAACCCGTTGCAGCCATTGGCCATGGCACGCAGCAGCGCAAAGTGCCACCAGCTCAGCCTCCGTCGATGAAAGTGACACTGTCGCTTGCTTTTTCGCCATCCAGCTGACTGTAGCGCCGAACACTTTGAAGACAGCTCCCGACACAGAACGACGATCCACGATGTCGTTCGCCCAGTCTGCATCCGAGTACGCTTCCAGCAACGGTCCTTCGTCGTCACCTCGGAACACCAGCCCGTAGTCCAACGTTCCTCGAATATAACGCAGCACTCGACGTAGTTGAACGTAGTGTGCGTCGGTAGGACAAGCTTGAAACTGGCTGAAGTAATTGGCAGCGACTGCCAAATCCGGTCTGGTCGTCAATGACACGTACATCACACAACCGACAAGCTCGCGATATGGTTGCGTGGTTCTCTCAGCAACTTCTCCCTTAAGCAGCTTCAGCTTGTTCTCCATCGGTGTTCCAATCGGTCGACAGTCCTCCATTTGGAAACGACTAAGGAGGCTGTCCAAGTATCGACGCTGGCTGATCCGCATGATGCGCTTTTCCTTGTCCCGGGCGATGTTCATCCCGAGAAAGTTCCGGACTTCTCCTTGGTCTGTCATCTCGAACTCGTTCGAAAGACAGAGTTTCACGGTTTTCACCAGCTTCTCCGACGGACTAATCACCAACACGTCGTCCACATAGAGGACTAGGATGACTTGCTGCTTGTCGTCACCGCGCAGGTACAGGCACAGATCGTTCGCACTTCGTCGGAATCCAAGTTTCTCCACGAAGTTGTGAAACCGCTCGTTCCACGACCTCGACGCTTGCTTCAGCCCGTACAACGATCTATTCAGACGACACACCATGCCGTCCTGTCGAGGAAAACCTTCCGGTTGTTGCATGAAGATTTCCTCGGACAACTCTCCGTTCAAGAATGCCGTCTTGACATCCATCTGGTGGACGACCATTCGCTCGCGGTTTGCCAACGCTAGAACCACACGAAGCGTGTCCAATCGAGCCACAGGAGAGTATGTTTCGTTGTAGTCAAATCCTCGTTTCTGGCTAAAACCCCGCGCCACCAATCGGGCTTTGTAGCGCGCGGGCTGGTCATCGTCGCAAGGCTTGATTTTAAAAATCCACTTACATGTCACGGCGTTCCGACCTTTCGGAAGCTTGTCCAGGGTCCAGGTGTTGTTCTTGCGAAGCGAATCCATTTCCTCCTGCATCGCTGCTTGCCACTTCTCCCAGTCCGGTCTCTTCCGCAGCTCGTCCAGCGATTCAGGCAAGTCGTCAACATACGACAGAGCGCTCAAAGCGGAGTTGCCGTACTCTACTTCGTAGTCTTGATGCCACGAAGGGGACTCCGATTCCGATCCGGTCTGGCAGCTGGAGCAGGAGCACCGCCAATCGGCCCAGGCGCGGGCTCAGGAGCAAGAACCTCTTCGTCCGGCTCGGAGCAGCTCTCGAACTCTTCGTCTTCTCCTGGGTCGCGTTTCACAACACTTTCTTCCTCAACACTGTTTGCTCGGCGAATCAAAATCACAGGCACATCGTCTTCCGTTTGCTGGATCTTGGCAACACTTCCGATTCTGTACAGTTCGAGTTCGTAACACTGACCACGGCGCGCACCGGTGGCGACCAGTTCGGAATTGCTGAAGATCCTCACCTTCCCTTGTCGAACACCACTTGCATGCCCTTCTTCTCCACTTGCAGCACCGAAAACAGGTTCATCCGCAGCGCCGGAACGTACAGCACATTCGACACCGAGCAGGGCCGACGCTCGCCGTTGACGACGGTGTGCAGCCGCACCGTTCCCGAGTGATTCGCCACGATGAACTGCCCTTCTTTGGCTACCGCAATCTCCACCGGCTTCGCTAGCGGCTTCAATTCCTCGAAAAGAGCCTCATCGTTGACAAGGTGATCCGAGCAGCCGGAGTCCACAATCCATCGCACCTTCGACTTTTCCGGTGGGTATCTTGCACCCTTCTCAGCAGCAAAACAAATCTCGCCACCACTGCTTTCAGCAGCGTTCGCCTTCGATGTTCTCTTGGTCGCTGGCCTCGGCTCCTTCTGTTCCGGCATCTTCTTCGGGCAATCAGCGGCCTTGTGCCCTCTTGTTGACACCCGAAGCACTTCAGCTTCTTCTTCGGTCGCGACTCTTTGTCACCAGCAAAAGCCGCCGACTCAGTTTTCGGGGTGACCAACTCGACACCTATCGCCGATCGCTTGACTTCTTCATCGAGAAGACGACACTTCACCGTCTGCATGGTCAGTTTCTTCTCCTCCATCGACTCCAACGTCGTGACCACTGTCGCGTACGCCGATCCCATGTTGAGAAGCAGGTTGCAGACGACGTCTATCTCGGAAATTACCGCTCCCGTTCCGCGGAGCTGTCGCACCAGTCGATCGTGCTCGAGGAAGAAGTCCTTCAGCGGCCCGGAAACATAGCGGTGGGCCATCAGTTTCCGCTGCGCGGCCATCCGACCGGCGATGCTTTTGCGCTCGAAGATCCCGACCAAGGCGTCCAGAATTTCCTTCGGCGTCTTCAGATCCTGCACATGCTCCAGCTGGGAGTTGTGGATTCTCGACACCATCAGCATCTTGCACCTCCGATCCTGCTTCAGCCGCTTCGCCAGCAACGCCTTTTTCGCCGCCTTCTGCTGCTCGGAATCGCCCGCTGCTTCCGTCAGCGCCGGATCGTCCACCGCCTCCACTTCCACACAATGCAGAAGTTCAGCGTCCTCCAGCATCACCAGGAGCCGGTACTTCCAGGCGGGAAACTCGGTCCCGTCGAACAGCGGCATAAAGAACCGCTCGCCCTTGTCCTCTTCCGCCATAATTTAACTTTCACTCACTCGCTGCGCGTTGCAGGGCCCATAACCTAAAGTGTTACGGCGGAAGGACGACCGACGCGGCCAATTAAACGCGGTTTTAGTTAAACGATAGATAAAGCGCGTGTATTTCGTTTGGTAACTCTTCTTGAAGTGAGGCGAAGTGAAGCTTCCCTCCAAACAGCGTTTGACAGCTAGCGCGTGCACTGGCGGCGCAGTAAAGTGGGGGCACACAGGTTGCAAGGGGTTGCACTCTCAATACAAATTTCGCTTAGTTTTGAGAGGCAAAATTCAAATTTCAGCCGAATAAAAATAGTGTTCACGTTGGCAAACTATATTTATTTTGATACTATTTCTTTTTCAGTCAAAATGTTGTCATGCTGCTGTGATTTTAAAATATCTGTATTTTATCCGCTAACCAATAGTTTCACATTGCGCGCTGTTCCTTTTGCGGTGAACGGTAGTTGTACAATTTTGATTGATAACAACAATACCATCTGGAGCGAATCATTTGTAAGTAAACAAATCAAGTAGATTGTGGGAAGTTTAAACCGAATTTAAGCTAAGATAAGCTAATTTATTTTTAATCTTCATGAACTTCAACTTTTTCATCCCTTGAAGCACGCGATTCTGCTGGCGTAAACAGGAATCAACAAATATTTCGATGCCTCCACTGTCCAGATTTTCAGTTTCAACAAACTTAGATTGCCAAGATATGACCAAAAAGATCGCCATGCGACTGGAGGCCACACCGAACTCGACGAGTAGCCTCAAAAAAAAAAAAAACAGTAAAACAATCCAATTTAATGACCCCTGGGTCTTTTGTGGTCTCTGTTGCAAGATTCTGCTCATTTTTCGGCGTCCGAAGGTTATGTTATGAAGTTAAACGATATTCCGACGCGGTTTCTCCACGGTCCGGGTTTCCAGATGTCAACAAAATATCTACAGCGATAGAGATTTCAAGGCCAAATAGATCGCCATGGAAAAGGGAGGCCATCAGTGCACAGAGCTCGAGGAGTGGCCTCCCAGCTAAAGGACACGGCGGGATCCTACAGCCAATTCCAAAGCATGCTGTGTTGTGGTTCAGAGTGTTTATCTGCGGAGGCCGACGAGCCAAAATAAATAATTAGGCAAACTGTCAAGTAGAGCAAACTGTCAAAGTTTGTTTTGACATAAGCGTTCGCGCTGGGAAGGCAAGCAGAAAAATAAATAAGAAAAAGAACAAGAAGTTCCGCTTCAAAATTCAAATGCTCGTGTCATGTCCGTTCGTCCGTGGAATCCATACGATCCCGAAAAAACACCAAAATATACATTATATATATACCAAATGCAGGTTCAATCGAATTAGCGAATGCACTCTGTACTCACATCTACCGTATGAAACATCTGTACGAAACCTTAAAGTACTAACTATTACAGAACTTTGCTAACTAAACAGTGATCCTGGCATCACTGTTTTCTGGGCACGAAGCCAAGACACGATCCTTTTTACGAAAGAATCGATCAAAACGACAGTTTCGTCGACAATGTTTGTAGGGTTGCTGGCAGCTGACGTACAGGTGGCGTTTTATAATCTTCGGCCAAGCAGGTTGCATACCCTAAGGGCGATTTAGCGTTTAAATGCATGGACTCTGGCTTGACAACAGATTTCGTCAAGCACGTGGGCACTTATTAGATTTATAGAATTATAAATCATTCATAATTTGGTCTTCATAATCTCATTACTAATCTTTTTATAGTTCAATGGAGCCAGTTGGTACCTGTGTATGTCTATGTTTATAATCAGCCTGTAAATTTTGAGAAATATTTGCAAAATCTTATTTTCAGTAATAATTCTAAACAATCTGAATTATTTTGTGTATTTGTTCCACAAGTTCTACATTGAAAACTTTGCATTTCCACTATCCCAACAATGTTAAAATTGACAAATAAAATAAATTTCATTTTGTGCAAATCTCAATTTATCCTACACGTGTGTATGTCGTCAACGCAGCAAAACGGACGAAAACTTTCCGCACGAAACAGCAGGTGGTTCCTTGTGATGCAGCAGCCCACAAAGAGAAGACACTTCTTCGCCCAGTCATTTTCCATTTCCGCCATTTGTACCGCCGCACCGAACCTTTGCGTCCGCAATTCAATTTGGACCGCTGACAAAATACTGCACCGTTACCAAATATTCTGAACTTGACACTGCCAAACAATCGCTTTTTCTTCAACTGCTTTTTGCCGGGTTCCAACCTGGGCAGAGGGAGTACAACTAATGTCGAAGGAATGGCCATAATCGACTGTGGAGAGACATTGTCGCTCATCCTGTTGGCAAACACCCTCGTCCTGGTTGTCACCGCATGGGTGGGTCCTCTGGAGCGGGACCACCTTTTACCACCGAATTGGTTGGCCGGAAGTGGTGTGGTGTGGCGTTTTTCACTTGTCCTTTTTTCCTGGACGTACGGTTATTTGGCTTGTGGCAGGTGTAGCACGTACTCTGTTGTAATCTCCGTAATCGTCTCGGAATTCCAGAAGCAATTTCGGGGGGTCGTTTCACTGAAAACTGAAATTACAAATTAAAGAAACTATAGAAACTAAAGAAACTAAAGAAACTAAAGAAACTAAAGAAACTAAAGAAACTAAAGAAACTAAAGAAACTAAAGAAACTAAAGAAACTAAAGAAACTAAAGAAACTAAAGAAACTAAAGAAACTAAAGAAACTAAAGAAACTAAAGAAACTAAATCTAATCTAATCTAATCTAATCTAACACAAACGCAGCCAGTCCGATGAAAGCATGCTGGAAAGTCTTGTGATTAGATTACGCCCCAAGCACTTTTCTTGTCATTATTAATAATTACAGTACATCCGAGAACACCCGAAAATGTATTGCAAAAATTAAAGCGGCCAGCCCTACTACGTTGTGTTTACCGCAGAGAGGATTCTGAGAACGGATCACATTTCACAGAATCTACAGGGGAGGAGGGATGCGTGGACATACCGTACCAAACGCTCCTGTTTACAGTTTCATATGTGTTTTGTAAAATGTGTTAAGTGTAAAGTATAGTGTGGTTATATAATCAAATAAATATAATAATGCAATATAATGATCATTTAATAAAATCCCTTCACCTATATATAATAACCACGCACCCAAGCACACAAACAGCGACACAAAAGAAATGAAAATGAGCATGCAAAAACAAGACAACGCGTCCCCGTGGTCAGCGCACTTAAAGAAACTAAAGAAACTAAAGAAACTAAAGAAACTAAAGAAACTAAAGAAACTAAAGAAACTAAAGAAACTAAAGAAACTAAAGAAACTAAAGAAACTAAAGAAACTAAAGAAACTAAAGAAACTAAAGAAACTAAAGAAACTAAAGAAACTAAAGAAACTAAAGAAACTAAAGAAACTAAAGAAACTAAAGAAACTAAAGAAACTAAAGAAACTAAAGAAACTAAAGAAACTAAAGAAACTAAAGAAACTAAAGAAACTAAAGAAACTAAAGAAACTAAAGAAACTAAAGAAACTAAAGAAACTAAAGAAACTAAAGAAACTAAAGAAACTAAAGAAACTAAAGAAACTAAAGAAACTAAAGAAACTAAAGAAACTAAAGAAACTAAAGAAACTAAAGAAACTAAAGAAACTAAAGAAACTAAAGAAACTAAAGAAACTAAAGAAACTAAAGAAACTAAAGAAACTAAAGAAACTAAAGAAACTAAAGAAACTAAAGAAACTAAAGAAACTAAAGAAACTAAAGAAACTAAAGAAACTAAAGAAACTAAAGAAACTGAACAAAAAGAATCTCCAAAAAGACTTAACTCCTTGTCACCTTCCCCCTTCAATAACCTCCCGACACCGGAAGCAGTTTGAGTGATGGCTATTTGACCGGTTCTCAACATCGAGAACCGCAACAACCCGCAATTCTAACAGTGTGACAGCTCTTCGACAGCTTGGTGACAAGTCCGCAAAACTGCTGCTGCCGATCTGGTCTAGAGGTTGAGCAGTTGGGACTTCTTTGGGGACCGGAAGTCCAGAGACCATAACCTCAAACGTCACACGTCTCGCAAACGACTTCCGATGGTTTTTGAGGAGGGAGGGTGTTTTGAACTCTGAGAGGTGGTTCACCGGGGGCCACTTTTTGGGACTATTATTTTCACGTCACTCAATTTGTTTGCTTTTTGTTGCTCCTCTGCCATTGTAGTAGGGAGAACCTCTCTAGTCGATTTGTTGCAGAAGAGTCATTCAGAGGTGAATTTCGGTGATTGCAACGTTTGGATAGTAATGCAAATTAGTAACAAAAATATTCGAATAACTGTTATAGGTACTTTTCTTTTATTGGTTTTAATTTATATGACTTATGACTTATTAATTAGAAATCTGAACATTTTTTTTGAAAATGTTTACTGCTTTTTCTTTTTTATCGAGTCTGCAAACGAAAATAAGATGAATTTGCGTAAAATTCTAAAAACTATCAAAATATAATCTTAAACATAAATTCCATAGTCCATAGTTTTTAACAATGTGCTACCATGAATCTATGACTTCAGATGAACCGATTTTACTCCACTTCTGTTGACGACTGCCCGCAGATTTCAATGATTCGGAAGCTCCCTCAGAAAAGTCCCACCATAATCCGGCGAAGACCCATCAAACGATCTGACCATCGTCAGTCCTCCTCACGCAGTTCCATTGATTTCGTTCATGCAAAGTATGGTAATTTCAGAGATTTCGTACTCGTTTCTCTCTCTTCAAACTGACCTGAAGGTCCGGTGATGCTAGCCAATTGAACTGAACCAAAACCGGTGGTGGAGGGACCAAATGTGGTTGGTCAACCCCCACCCACCCCGCGTGACCCAATACGTCTTGTCCCATTGCGAAAATGTCAACCGAGGGAATGGACATCGTATAAGTGTGGGGGTGAAAAGGGACACGCACTGAAGCCGGCATGTCTGGGACAGAACCGGGTGACAACCGAAATTGATATAAATTGGAAACGGCACTCCCAAGGGGCCGGAAAGGTCCAGGCTTCGGATTGCTTTTTATCTTGGTTAAGGCCGGCACGATGCGTATACAGATCATCGTAACCGGCTATAAAGCAGCTGTCCCTGGCGAATTTGTGGGACGGGCCAATTGATGGTTGTATCAATTATCAGCTTGTTTCGAACTTTTCTATTTTGTATAGTGGTAGTTTTTTAGGTTTAATTAGGAGATATTCAAAAAAAGTAAATAATTTCTCTTTTTTCAATTAAAACAAGATTTGAATATAGTGTAATATTTTATTTATTCTACCCCAAAAACTTTACATCGACAAGTCAAGAAACTTCAATTTGCCATCAACATTGAAACAATCACTCATTTCATTTCCTCATCGTAAGTACTAAAACAACACTCTTTTAACACTTCTCGAAAGGCCATTTCGCCAAAGGGGCACAGATAAAACCACCCCTAAATTCCGTTAACACAACTTTCAATCAACCATTTTTCACCCACTTCCGGTTCCGGTCGCGAAAGCATTTTATGTACCACCACCACCCACTACGTCCCGTTCTATGGTGGAATCGTAATAAAAATTGACAATGCAGCTTGCATTGGTGCAAGTCCACCATAAAACTGGGCGTAAGTGGGGGTGGTGGGAGGTCAAGAAAGACAATATTCTATAAAATTAAACGATGTCCGAGTGCTTTTATCCGATAAATTTTATTTTTAGCGTCACGATGCAGGTTTTGTACATTGTTGTGAAGAGGGGGTTGATCTATAGTGGAACTTAAGATTATTTGGGATTTTTTAAAAATAATTTTGAAATGATAAAAAAAATCCTTTAAAACCACCCGTTTTTCATATTACTAAAGTTGATCTAAATAACCTCTCATTTAAAGCAAAACTTATCTTCCATATTGTTTTGTATTTGTCTTTCTTAAATTTCTTCAAGAATTTTCCAAAGATTTTTAATCAGATTTGGGAGATGGAGATAGAAAATTACATAATCCTTATACCTGAGGTATCAATACACATTCCATCGACGCAAAGAGCTGATACAAACTTGAACCCAATACAACAATCTTTTTTTTTCATTGATATTAAACTCTGTTTTTGAGTCAGTTTCAAAATGGTTAATGCAATTGGTTTACTTGAAAATTGTACGATCTTTTCGAAAAATCCGGAAAGATGGCAATTTGGTGTTCTGAAACTAATCCAAAAATGAGAGTTTTCAACAATGATAATTTTGTAAGTGTAATTTTAGAGTGTAATTTTTTTTTCTGAGATGTCTAAACAATACCAGCAACTTTTCCAAATACCTCAAATCGACCAGAAAATCAATTCTCAAGACACCCAAAAAATGTATTTTTTTTCTATTTAAAAGCCTTTAAAAACACTAATCTTGTTGGAAAAAAATAAACAGACAAAGAAAGATTTCTTGTTTTTTTATTTCACTTTTTATCACTTAAAGTTGAATTCCAACAATTCGTATTTTCATTTTAATTTTTCATACATATTTTTAAGGGACTGAAAAAAATATTTTTGAGAAAAAATTAAAAAGATAAATGAACAACAAAAACAAAAAAAAAAATCAATCAGACATAACTTAACAGTGTTTTATGAATAAGTGAAAAAAAAATCATAAAACGTTCATTTTGGAAGAATTTACCAGTTTAGAAGTGAATGCTTATGGCCTATCTACAATCATTTAGCTTAGAATAGTTATGTAAAGTAAAATAGATAAGTTACTTATTCAAATTCCTAAGCTAAGTGCAATTTTCTAAGTAAAGTGATTGTAGATAGGCCATAACACTGATAAAAGCTTATTTTTCGCAAAATTTCAATTTTTTCCGATGTCCAAAATCAATCAGTTATTATTATTTTTGATTTTTTATGTACCTCATAACTTTTTTCCTGAAAAATGATTAACTTAAAACCTCCAAGACATTCGCTATCGGGGTAGAATATGACTGTGGGTGTATTTTTCAGAAATAACTGGATTCAATTTGGTCAAATTTGAATTGAAAGGGTACATAAATATTGGCAGTCAAGAATCAATTAAATATGTCTGACTACAAAACCAATATTGTTTATTATTTTTTGAGTTATCATAATACATCCATACTTGAGTAAGAGAGGACTATCAGGTTATCATTCAGTGCTCATAGTGAAATGACACAATTACAGCTTTTCAATCACAATAAAAAACTTCACAAACATAATGCCATCTAATAAATCTAAAAAAATGAATAGATGGCAACGCAGTGCATGCGACTGTGAAAACCAGTGTTGGTATTCTCGCGCTCTCGCGAGAAAAAATCCTCTCTCTAGAGTTCTCGCCGCGAGTCTCGAGCTGCCGAGAGAAACTCACCGATTGCCCGTGCTCTCCTCCACTCGCGAACTGGCTTTCTCGCGAGCCAGAAAAGCCCGTTCGCGAGAAGTTTAACGTGTTAGAAACGAACAAAACTCAACACAGCGATTGAAGTTACACCTCTATACCATCGCTAGGTTCGCATTCATAAGCCTGATAAACAAATTGCTAGCTTAGGACGAACGGCTAGCACGAGGCGCACGCGAGCGCTCGCGGCGTGAAATGCTTTCCTTCTTCTCGCTCGAATTCCATTATTGGTGAAAACAATTAAAAATATAAGATGTTTTGTAAATTGAGCAATTCTCTACCAAAACCGGAAATGGATTTTATTTGTATTTTTTGATTTGGCTCAAACTTTGTGGGGGCCTTCCCTATTACCAAATAAGCTATTATGCGTCATTGGTTCACCCATACAAGTCTCCATACAATTTTGGCAGCTGTCCATACAAAAATGGTATGTATATATTCAAACAGCTGTAACTTTTGAGTGAATTTTCTGATCAATTTGGTGTCTTCGGCAATGTTGTAGGTATTGTTGATGACTTTTGAGAAAAAATAGGTACACGGAAAAAAAATTTGCAGATTTTTTTATCAACATTTTTTTTTACTAAAACTCAATTTCCCAAAATACGTATTTTTTGATTTTCGAGATTTTTTGAAATGTTTTAGGGGACAAAAACCCGCAACTTTTGAGCCATAGAGAAACATGGTGAAAAAATCTGCCGCCGAGTTATTTATAAATTTTTGAAAAAAATGTGATTTTTGGAAAAAATCTAAATTTCATGCAAAAAAAATTGACGTAATTTTTGTATGTAAAATTGAATTTCCATTCGAAAAGTACAGTACAGATTTTTGATAAAGGGCTCTGTTTTCAAGATATATCCACCGAATGTTTGATTTTAGCTTAATATTTGCAGTTTTTCTATTTTTAAAAATACGTACGTTATCCTTTTTTGTACTCCTTTCCTATAGTGGACCCTCTGGAGTGTTTTTCATGAAAAATGCAATGAAATCACAATTTCAAGCGTGTTGTTGTCTGCAAATCTTTTATTTGGCATGTTCAGCATCATTTAAAACAATGTTGACTGACATTGAATCGTCCTTTTCACCAAAATAAGTGTTTGAGTTCTACATCTGAAATCAGCCATGGCCACTAGCATTTTCACAACAAAACAGCATTTATATTTTATTATTGAATTAACTATCCAATCATTTTTTGACTGGTTATTTAACTTCTGCAAGTCGAAATAATGTAAGTTTAAGGAATTTTACTCAAATAAAGCGAAGAACTGCTCATTTTCGAGCAAAAATTAATGGGGTCCAATATAGGACATCGAAAATCCAAACTTTTCAAAAAGTGGATCCCTATTAATTTAACCTTCAAAAATGAAGAAAACTGTGTATTTAAGCAAAAGTTTCTCTTAAACATACAATAAATGCTTATTGTAATCAACCTAAACGCATATTTTTTCAACTATGAGTATAAATATAGGTGTTTTCATGTTAAACGTACCAAAAATGCTAAAGCCGTAAGAATTTATAATTAATCAAAACTTTATTTAATTGTACTTAACTGAAGCATTAAAATTGCAGTTTGAAATGATATTTTCTAATAATAAATCAATAACAAAACTTTTTTTTAAATAAACGTGCGTGGTTTTATCAGCAACTGTAAACAAATCTATTGTTTGGTTTCGGCCAACCATTTATAAAATTTATATGGAAAAATTAGCATCAAAATAACTTTTTTTAAATTATTTTTATTTTACAGTAGTTTTTGAAACGTTTTCTCTGATCTTTTTCGGAAATAAATGTGTTTAAATGTCTGTTTGGTTTTGTTGTTGTTTAAAGCCAAATTTGTTAACAAAACATCTTTGTTTATGATGAAAAGTGAGCAAAATCCATCTTTTATTCCTATATCTATCATTAGAAATACACCATGCATCAAAACATCAAAAATCGGTTAAATTTGGTATAAAAATAACAGTTTGCCTATAGTGGACCCGGGTCCACAATCGGGTTATGGACCCGGGTCCACTCAAATGGATATTTTTCTGCTCAAAAACAAATAACTGATGATACAAATAGTCAAAATTGTCGAAAAGACTTCAGATTTAATTGTTTTGTACAAAGGGTTATGAAAAAGTGCCTAAAATATTAGAAATTTATGAAAAATGTGCTTCGGCTCTACTAGGGGGTCCACTAATGGTTAAAATACCCTAGTGACCATGAGTGACCATTTTAAAAAACAAAATTTCAAAGTTCAGAAAATTTGCTATAAAATTGTCTAAGAGACATTGAAGATTGGACCTCCGGTTGCTGAGATACAGCCACTTTAAGGAAAAGAAACACGAAAATTGAAGTTTTCTAAGTTTCACCTAAACAACCCACCATATTCTAATGTCGATTCTAAGCAACTATTGGTACGATTTTCAATGTTAAAATATGAAACATTCGTGAAATTTTCCGATCTTTTCGAAAAAAATATTTTGTAAATTTTTAAATCAAGACTAACATTTTAAATGGGCCAAACATTGGGTATTACAAAAAAATCAGTTAAATTGTAAACAGTTAATTTACCGTAAACTGGGGTCAATCGGGACACATGGGGCGAATTGGGAACGCAGTTTTAACCATGTTCGAGCACAATAATTTGATTCTTCTGGTTGGTTTCGGCCAGACTCAGGCCATTTCCAAATTTAAAAGCTTTAAGTGCTCTAAAAGATGCTGTCCCTATTCAGACTGTAGTCCCGATTCACCCCAGATTTCGGTACTCTCTTTTATAAAAGCCCAAAAGCCGACCAGAAACTCTAAACAATCTTCAGACCTCACCCAGCCATGGATACTTTCGAATTCGATTCAGGAATCAGCCCGATCATCTTTTTTCTTCAATGTCGTCTCCCTTCTGAATGTGCTGGATGGTTCCAAGAGCTTTCCAAAGCTCGGGAAAAATTTGAGGATTCAGAAGAAGTGCCAGTTTTATTATCTGTGACCTCTTATTTTAGATTTTTTTTTTTCTTTCGCTTCTTTATTTCTCCAGTGTTTCATCTTCTTTTCAGCTGGTGATGTTGTCCTATTGTGTTTGGCGAGAGGGGAAATAAGCTTTCTTCTCCTCGATTGACCACTTCTTGCCGTCCTCCTGTGGGCCGGTCAACGATGTCCAAGGCTGGTTTCCGATGAGTTTTTTTTTTATACTCCAAAGAGGGGCCCATTGTGTGCTGTGTTGTGTTGTGAGCTGCAACACAAGTGGACAAAGAAAAATAAAAATGTTTTATATTGAGCTTGGCATACGAGGGAGGACACACAGAAGTGACCAAATAACCGGTCACCGGACCAAGGTAACAATCTCTACGGAAATGGAGGGGTTTTTTCTTCTCTATTTTCTCAAAAGTGGCCGGAAAAATCAACAAGACAGCGTTGAAATTGCTGGAATTAAATAAAAGACCAGATCGAAAGATAAATAGCCCAACGAATCTGCGCTAATATTGTACGTGTGCATGAGCCTCAAACTTTTTCCAACATTATTGTTCAAAGATTCAATCGAAGAATCCCCCAGCCAATTGTCAAGCAAGTCCAACTTTAGTGCAATTCACCTCACATTCGACGGTTAAGTGGAGATATCCTTTGTTATTGTGTAGCCCCCCACCACCACCAATGCAATGTGGCGAAGCTCCACTTATTCCATTTTCCTCCCATTTGAATGCATTGAATCACGGCGCATCCTTTGAGAGGATTAGAAACCCATTCACAAGAGAAAAAAATCCGTAAGAAAGCTTGAATGGGACGAACGTCTGAAGGGGCGCGATTCTTGGTGGATTTGATGATATGAGCTTTCTTGAACTAAACATACCGTACACCTTGGAGTGCACTTTGTAGACGACTGCACTTCAAGGAGTGCCAACCCAAGTAACATTTTAGGTTTTAAGTAGGCCATAAAAGCCTATTTAGGCCGTATCAGGGTTTTCAGAACCATGATAAAACCTGTAAGTTTAAAAATGTTACTAGGGAAGTCTTCAGTTCTGTAAACCACCACAGTGCAGGGCTATTTTGAAAAGTTTTCAGATTCTTGGAGAAAACTTGTGTGAAAAGGTGAAAAATGTACACTGTATGCAACATAACTTACAATTGGGCAATGATGGGTTAAATAACAAATTTTTGTAATAATTGAATAAATAAGAATTAAATGATATTTTTAAAGAACAACTAATCTTCATAAAAAATATTTCATTCCAGAGCTGAATTCATGTTATCCAATGTTAAAACACAAAGTTTTATAACATTAACAACGTTTAGTTTGTAAATTAAATTGATTTGTCCGTGTTCAGTAGGTTATTTTGAGCTTTTTTGTTAAGAATCGTGTCTTCTTTGTTTTTGTTTTCTTATTTTTTTTTTTTAGAAAATTCAGCATGTCTATCTTAAAAATAATAATTACATTTATTTTACATTCTAAGTGGTATGGCTCTTCATCTAGCACAAATCTGTTTAAAGACGGGGTTGATCTTAAAGAGTTGAAAAAAAAACACTTGGCAAAACATTTACGATAATAAATTTCTTCTAGAGCGTCTAGATTTTTTTCATAGGCAGTTCTCCAGAGCCTCGAAAAAAAATTGAGGTTTTTAATTTCAGACTTTCCCTATGGAAATAGCAAACATTTGTCATCATTGTCCTATGTCCATTGTCCTATGTCCATTGTCCTATGTCCATTGTCCTATGTCCATTGTCCTATGTCCATTGTCCTATGTCCATTGTCCTATGTCCATTGTCCTATGTCCATTGTCCTATGTCCATTGTCCTATGTCCATTGTCCTATGTCCTATGTCCATTGTCCTATATCCATTGTCCTATGTCCATTGTCCTATGTCCATTGTGCTATGTCCATTGTCCTATGTCCATTGTCCTATGTCCATTGTCCTATGTCCATTGTCCTATGTCCATTGTCCTAGGTCTATTGTCCTATGTCCATTGTCCTATGTCCATTGTCCTAGGTCCATTGTCCTAGGTCCATTGTCCTAGGTCCATTGTCCTATATCCATTGTCCTATGTCCATTGTCCTATGTCCATTGTCCTATGTCCATTGTCCTATGTCCATTGTCCTATGTCCATTGTCCTATGTCCATTGTCCTATGTCCATTGTCCTATGTCCATTGTCCTATGTCCATTGTCCTATGTCCATTGTCCTATGTCCATTGTCCTATGTCCATTGTCCTATGTCCATTGTCCTATGTCCATTGTCCTATGTCCATTGTCCTATGTCCATTGTCCTATGTCCATTGTCCTATGTCCATTGTCCTATGTCCATTGTCCTAGGTCCATTGTCCTATATCTATTGTCCTATGTCCATTGCCCTATGTCCATTGTCCTATGTCCATTGTCCTATGTCCATTGTCCTAGGTCCATTGTCCTATATCCATTGTCCTATGTCCATTGTCCTATGTCCATTGTCCTATGTCCATTGTCCAATGTCTATTGTCCTGTGTCCATTGTCCTATGTCCATTGTCCTATGTCCATTGTCCTATGTCCATTGTCCTATGTCCATTGTCCTATGTCCATTGTCCTATGTCCATTGTCCTAGGTCCATTGTCCTAGGTCCATTGTCCTATGTCCATTGTCCTATGTCCATTGTCCTATGTCCATTGTCCTATGTCCATTGTTCTATGTCCATTGTCCTATGTCCATTGTCCTATGTCCATTGTCCTAGGTCCATTGTCCTATGTTCATTGTCCTAATTTTCATGTTCCTAAGCACTTGGAAACATACAAATTTTGAAAAAAATCGCGTAGAAAAGCCTGGCTGAAAAAAATATTTTCGGAAAGCTGCTGCAGACTTCTTTTGGTCTGAGACATAGCTTTTCAAAGAATGAACTTTGTTTGGAAACACTTTTGTGTTTAATTTTTGAACTCGGTGCTTTGATTTTCTTTAGCTTTGCAATAAAACAAGTTGGTGAACAATTAGACACAAATATATCGAAAAAAAACGTTACTTAATCCATCCTTACCCTCCTCTTATTTAAAGGGTGCTATCCAAAAAAGACACAAAATGGCGGTGTTTTTCAGTATTTTATCAATTTGACTCATTATTCATCACACACAGACATTTGCTCAGAATTTGATTCTGAGTCTATAGGTGTACATGAAGGTGTGTCTAGGAGGTCTAATTGAGAAGATCATGTTTCGAGTGATTTTATTGGCAAAAGAAATCAAAAGAAATTTAAGTTTTTGTGGAACATTTATAAAAAATCATACACAGAAAAAAAATTATGGTTATATTCATCAGGAAATGGTGACAGATTTTGTGTTAAAAAATGATTAATTTCACCCCAGATAATGATGATTTTTCATCAGTTTTTGATGAATATTCATTAGGTTCACATTTTTACACATTTTTTATGTAATGTTACTCAAAAAAAGGTAATATTCAACCTACCAAATTTTCAACAATCTAAAATTCAACTTTTTTTTTTCTGTGTAGCATTCATAAGAAAAAACTGTATTTTTGCAATTCCGTCGTGAAACTACTTACTTTTCCTGTCATTCTTGAACGACGAAAAAGCCTACTTTTCTGTACCAAAAATAACAGAATCGAATAGCAACACTTTTCACAATAAATGCTGAAAAGTTCTATTTTTCAGCACTGAAATTGGTGCTGAAAAGTTGAACTTTTCAGCACTTGTTTCGAAAAGCAACACTTTTCAACATTTTTTAGATTTAAACGATTTATTGACAAAATACATGAAAATTTTACTTAAAATTTCACTCAATGGGTGTTTTTCGGCAGTGTGTGGCCGAATGGTTACGCTGTCCGCTTTGTAAGCGGATGATTCTGGGTTCGATTCACATCTGCTGCAACCTTCCATCGGATGAGGAAGTAAAATGTCGGTCCCGGCCTTGGTTGTTAGGCCGTTAAGTCATTCCAGGTGTAGGAGTTGTCTCCATGCCATAAGTACAAACAACACACCAAACCAAGCCTACTCCGGTGGAATCGCTGGCGGCGGTTGGACTCGCAATCCAAAGGTCGTCAGTTCAAACACTGGGGTGGAAGGTTCCTTGGAGTAAAAAGAGGTTTGGGTGCCCTCCCCATTCAAGCCTTCGGACTCCTAGGTTTGAGCAGAAACTTGCAATAGAGACCACAAAAGACCCGGGGGTCGTGAATGTGGATGGTTTGATTTTTTTTTTGGGTGTTTTTCGGAATTGCAAAAAATGTTGTATGGAGCTCGTTGCAAAACTTGTTTTTTCAGCACTCTTCGTATTTATCCAACTCGGTGAACCTCGTTGGATAAATGTACGACTCGTGCTAAAAAGATCCTCTTTTTGCAACTTGTTGCATAAACTACAATTTTGCCTTTCATTTACTAAAACAAACAAAATATCCAACTATTATAAATAACTTGGCAAGGGAACGTCCATAATTTATGTTACTCATGTGGCAAAAGGGTGAACACACCTTTCACACAAATATGAACTTGATTGGTTAGAACTACCAAATTGTTCAGACCGATCCATGTAGCCCTGAGGTAACGATTTCGCTTCGTAAGCGGTAGGTCGAGAGTTCAATACCCGGCTCGGACCAACACAACTGCAGGCTCTTTCAGACGCCAGTTCTTGAAAAAAACTGTATAATAAATTTTTGAACTCGAAAGATTGCTTAGATCGTTTTCCGAAGTCTAAAGGGTTTTATATGCATTTTTTGCAATTCCGTCGTGAAACTACTTACTTTTCCTGAACGATGAAATAGCCTACTTTTCTGTATCAAAAATAACAGAATCGAATAGTAACACTTTTCAGTACTTGTTTCGAAAAGTAATACTTTTCAACATTTTTTTGATTCAACTGATTTACTGACAAATAATTTCACTCAATGAGTGTTTTCCTGAAATGCAAAAAAATGTTATATGGAACTCGTTGCAAAACTTGACTTTTCCAGCACTTGCCGTATTTAGCCAACTCGGTGAACCTCGTTGAATAAATGTACGACTCGTGTTGAAAAAAATCTCTTTTTGCAGCTTGTTGCATAGACTATTTGAACTAAATTGCAATGGAATGGATTAATTTTATCGACGATAAAAGTATCGTTTATGATTTTTTAACAATCCAAATTAAATAAATCAAATGAATAGGTGATATGATCAACTAAACAGAAAAGAAGAAATTCCACATTTTCTCTCTAAAATGTATATTGAGCTCGTTGTTTTACACTACACATTGTTGCAATTTATATTAAAAATACAACATTTTAACCCCAAACAGCCAGAACACCTCCCAACACTTGCTTGCAGCAAGTCAAGCAATTCTCGGTGCATTTTAGATTGTCCCCACCCATATAATGATAGAGTGCAACTCAATCCAAAGTGAGTCCGCCCTTCTTCCCCACTCCCACCTTTTTGCTCGGAATCCTTTCTTGCACGTGGTTGCATCCTGCAACTTGGAGAATCATCCCGCTTAGTATGTGAGAAGAGCAGTTCTACACACAAACGTGTGTGTGTGTGTGTTTGTGTCAAAAGCCCGAAGCCACATCACACAGGAAAGAGCATCACTAAAGTGGAAAATTGAGTCAACTATAGAAAAGTGTGTTTTATTTTTCTTCTTTTTTTTCTTGTTTTTTTTTGTCGGTAAATGTTGGAAAGTAGCAAAATGAAGCTTCTCTGAAAAGTAGTAGCCAGTAGTCAGTGTAGTGGATGAAGCTGGTTGAAATGAAAGGAATTTTCGCCGCACGTTTCGTTCGGTTGGCACTTTTGATGGCACACCTGACGTGTGTGACAAGTGGCAAACACCATGGTTGTGCTTGGAATGCATCAATGCATGTTTGGAATTGAGAGAGAGAGACTTTTCTTGGGCATTGAAGATTATTTGCTTGCAGGTGCATTGTTGGTTATGGGTTAACTGTTATATTTTGTTTTTTTTTTTTGGAAAACATTTATTGCCGATTTTTGTGAAACTTTAAGACTCTCTCATATAGATGTTAAGCCATTTTGTTACATTTTTTCCAAAAGTGCATTAAAAAGTTAGCTTGAGGAAGGACTTTCCTATCGATTTGTACGTGCAAAGTTGATTGCAAATATGATTTTTTTTTTAAAAAGAAACCTTTAAGATGCAAAATGTTTTCTTTAGATAATGAACAAAGACAAAGACAAAGTTTATAGAATAGTTTGATTCAAAAATAAGAAAAATCCGCTTTTCTGTTAACTTTGCATATGTAGCTTTGCTTTCCCGAGCAGACGGAAATAACTTGGGAAGGTCAGTTTTTGATATTGTGAGAAGATCGAAATATGTTATTGGGATGATCGGATTAGTTGTTAAAATAACAAAAATCAATAACAAAGATTTGTTCGAAGAATAACTTAAACTGTTATTAGGGGAAATATACCCATTTTAATCACTCTTAGCCGTTCGACCAATTCTCATCACTTTTGGCGTTTTCCGCTATTAAATCAACATTTTCAGATGTATCGTCAAAGGAGAGTTGCTTACTCACTTTTAATTGAGCTATTAATTACGTTGGAACAGTCAAAAACACTTTATGAAAGCTGTTATTCATGTTCAAAGTGCTGATAGGCCGATAATAGAAATAGGCTGAGAAAGGGTATAGTTCCCCTATGTTGTTTTTGCAATAACAAACCAATAACACAGAAGAATCATGAAGGAATAACAAGATTTGTTATTTTGTGCGGAGAGGTGGAGCAGCATAATAACAAAAAATGTTATTGAACTGGTATGTCTCCATAACAAAAAAAGTTATTGTTTTGGTTTATTTGCCATTTGCAAATAAACCTGCAGTTGCCATAGCTCCTCTGAACTAGTCAGGGCTGCAGAGTCGGGTACCTCCAAGCGACTTTGAATCCATACTTTGAAGACAACTCCGACTCTGGATGCAGGATATGACGTCAACGACGACTTCAGCTCTCCAAAAATACCCGACTTCACAGATTCCGACTCCAAGTAAAAGTTGTTGAAAATTAGCTGAATCCAATGCAGTCTCCGAGGTCTCACTCCAGCTCGAACTTCAACGTCAGCTCCGACTTCCTGGCTCTGTGAAAATAATAACAGTTTTTGTAATTCACGCTTCAAAAATTCTGAATTAATAAATCAATTCCGTTAGGGAATATAACAAAATAAAAAAAAATGAACTCTCAAAAGCTAATTTTATTGGATTAATTTTAGCTTGAAACCCCATTTCATGGTGAAATAAATGACCCCGATGAAATCCCTTAGGGGATATATCAAATAATTAAAAATAAACTTTCAAAATTTCAACTTTTTAGAATAATTTTAGCTTAAGGACCCCATTTCATGGCCAAAATAATGACCCCAACGAAATTGGTCAAAATTATCCCATAGTTCTAGCCAATTATAGCAAAATCCCTTAGGGTGTATATCAAATAATAAGAAAATCAACTTTCAAAATTTCAACTTTTTAGAATAATTTTAGCTTAAGGACCCCATTTCATGGCCAAAATAATGACCCTGACGAAATTGGTCAAAATTATCCCATAGTTCTAGCCAATTTTAGCAAAATCCCTTAGGGGGTATATCAAATAATAAAAAAATCAACTTTCAAAAATTTCAACTTTTTAGAATAATTTTAGCTTAAGGACACCATTTCATGGCCAAAATAATGACCCCGACGAAATTGGTCAAAATTATCCCATAGTTCTAGCCAATTTAAGCAAAGTCCCTTAGGGGGTATATCAAATAATAAAAAAAATCAACTTTCAAAAATTTCAACTTTTTAGAATAATTTTAGCTTAAGGACACCATTTCATGGCCAAAATAATGACCCCGACGAAATTGGTGAAAATTATCCCATAGTTCTAGCCAATTTAAGCAAAGTCCCTTAGGGGGTATATCAAATAATTAAAAAAATCAACTTTCAAAATTTCAGCTTTTTAGAATAATTTTAGCTAAAGGACCCCATTTCATGGCCAAAATTATGACCCCGACGAAATTAGACAAAATTATCCCAAAGATTTAAACATATTTAACAAAAGAAAAATAATAACAGATTGTGTTATGGACACTTAGAAACTTTTCCATTTGTGCGATGTATTGTAATTTTATTTCTAAGTCAGTATACCGAACGAATAACAAATTTTGTTATTAGGAGAGTTTTTGAAATGTATAACATTTTCTCTTATTGGCGTGTTATTAAACATTTTCAATATAATATCACCTCAATACCAAATTTTGTTATTTTATCAGAAACTGTTATTATTTTTTCTTCTTGAAGTTGAACTTCAGGATAAAATAATAACATTTTTTGTTATTTTAACAGGATTTGTTATTGAAATATTATTAATTTTGTTATTACCGTCTGCCCGGGTTCACAATTTCATATAAATAATTCAATCCTTTGTTCTCAACAAAAAAAATAAAGCGACATTTTTTTGTAAATCCACAAAACCAAACCAGCACACACGCACATGCAAATTCCGTACGGTTAGCTCAAGCAGCTTAATCAGCCAGACGTTTCGAGGACGAGATCAATCTACCAAGCAAACCTCCGAAAAAAAACCCCACTCCCCCTCAACTCATTATTTTAATTGCTGGAGCAAATATTTACGCCTGGCAATTATCGTAATTTAATTCTCGTAAAAACCAGGCCCAAACGTATGGAGCCATTGGAGTTTGAACACCGGAAAAAATATGAGTTTTTATATTATTTGTAAGTCAACGTAAAATCCATTAAGACTTTACACCGTGCATTTCAACAAACAGAGAGAAAGCATAATCGTGAATTCCACGCGTGACAGTCCTTTAACTTTTGACTTTCTGGCACAGGCAAACGAACGAACTTTCACCGAATGCCCTCCCACCACCCCGCGACAAGCCAGGGAAGAATTAGCAAAGAAGGGAAATTAATCAAATTTAAATTCTTCCTGGTTCTGATGGGTAGAAACGAACGCTCGCGTTCCACGTGGAACAAAGCAGGCGGGAAAGTTCTGTTCGAGGTTGGAATTTGGCATCTCCTACCTACAGCACAAAAGCCTTGCCAAGTCGCGGGGAAAACCGGAAAACGCCAAAAATAAGGAATAAATTTGTCAACAGCTTTGTGCGTGTGGTTTTGCTGCGTGCACTGACTGTTTGAAATGTGCCTGGTTTTTTGGAAAAGTTCTGGAGCGTAGGTTGCGATTTGAAAGAGGCTTGACGTAAGGATTCACCGGCATCAATCTTAGGACAGACTTTGTATGGTGATGTGCTAATCCATTATGGTTGAAAACGATTATATTGCGAAACATGTTTGCTGAAGTTAAAATTTAAAACTATAAAAAAACAACCGGCAACGAAAATCTATCCAGAGCTGTGAAGGGACCTCAGTAATAAAGCTCAACCCTAAATTTTAATGAAGATTTGGTAGCAAATAAAAAAAAATAATAATAAGTCATTCATAGTTTGTACATTGTTGATGTTTCTAATATGTACAAAGATTATGAATACACAGATCATGAATGAGAATATTCTTTGAGATTCGTCACCTCATAAATTTTGCTAATCCTTCCTCGACAAAAATAAAGGTTTGTAAATGGGTATTTGCGTAAAACTTTGTCCTTAAGGGTAAGTCTTGTCCTTGATCACGAATCCGAGGATTTCTTTGTAGATTCTGAAATAATTCCGGTTTTTTTTTTATGGGTGAACGAATTTATTTGGTCAAAAGAGGCCGATTTTAAAGATATTTTCAATATCTTGCATGAGACGTTCAGACTGTAAGGGTTAAAGGTTAAATAAAAAGTTTAAAACTTAGTTCAATAAACATTTAATTGTATTTTTTGCAAACGAAGACCTTTCGAATGCAACTAAGAGAATTATATTATTTTTTTTAATTTTAACAAAAGTATAAAATTAAAGACCGAGCGGATAGTCCTCCCGAAAAGAAACGTGAGGAAAGAACTATTTTGCGAGGGTATAGACCTCTACCGTGTTCATTCGTTCATTGAAACAGTTCATCCCATAGAGTGGCACCACTTAGTCACCGAACCATGATGGCCCATACGGCAAAGGCACGGTTCACTATGGCGAAGCTCTTGGGCTCGAGGCTCCATACCGGCACTTTTTTATCTATACACTTTTTTGGAAAATGAACCATGAGTGAAGTACTCTCGGGATTTATCCTCTCCGTCCGCACACAGTACCATTTTACTGCCGAATTCACTATGGGGTATTTCCATAGGAGCGAGCGGTCAAAAATATTTGTTTTTTTACTTTTTTGTGTTGCTTGTACTTATTATACAGCAATTTCCCACGAAAACAGCTTGTTTCGAAAAAAAGTTCTCCGATCGGGCACACAATTTTTCTGGGGGTTCCTTGGCCAAAATAGTTAGACCCGTATTTTTTTGTCTGGCCATTAGGGTGACCTACTCCGTGTTGGGGTGGTCCAAAAAATGGCCGTTTTCGTCAAAAACCACACCATTTCAACCGATTTTAGATATGAAAAGGTCAAATGAAAACTTAAAATGCTCTTTTCAGGGTCTCGGGACTAAAGAGCCTACGTCTGAAAATATTTTTATCGGATTCCTCGGAAAATTTTACAAAACATATCAAAAAGTGGTAAAATTATGTTTTTAATATTCCGAGATATGATTTTTGAAAATAAAAACCGGGATTTTCGACGCGCCACGCGTGACGAAAACGGGGAAAAACGATTTTTTCACTAAAACTGCGTTAACTTTAAAATTTCAGCGATGACCTATTATAATAGGGGAGTTTGGGGTAATATGGACAGGGGGGTAATTTGGACACCCCTTAAAAAATCACGTTTTCTTCGGATATAAAGTGAAAACGGCAATTTAAGTAACAAGGCTAGTACTAGTTATGGCCTAGGAGTATGGACAAACCAAAAAAGTTGGAATAGAATAAGTAGTTTTGGTGTAAAAAGTAAAAGTTTCCAAAGGCCGGTTGGCACTGCCTTAAATTCTAATATTTCAAGGTTAGGAAATAAGGTTTTGCAGGTGTTATATGGCAAAAAAGTGGACATTTTATGTTTAAGGGGGTTGCTTGGAAGATGCCTGAGAGATGTACGTATAAAAATTGTGCATTTTATCCATTTTTATCATCAAAAATTGAAATTTATGATAGAATATGCTATGGGGGTAATTTGGACATGGCTTGTGGGGTAATTTGGACATACCTGAAAGTCTACCTGTCAGGGGATGAGTTTTTAAAGCGATTTAGATAAATTTAGAGGGATTTAATATGTCAAAACAATCAAAAAGGAATGTGAGCAATGAGAACTTTCACAAAACCCCTATTTTTTTAATTTAGATAAATTTATTCCAATATTCGAATTGATGAAAATCTGATTACTGTACATTTGGCGTTCAACAAGACTCTAATGTTGATTGCTTTTAATTAATTTCCTTGACATTTCTAATTTCTATGCTGGTTTACAATAATATTTAAATTTAAAGGGCTGCATTATGTAACATTAAAAAAAATATATTTTCAGGCTGATAAATTCTATATAAAGATTGATTTATATAAACATAAACGATATCTTAATCACTAAAAACTATACTTTTGCCTAATCCAGAATCAATGTTTAAATCATTTCAGTATTAATGATTAAATTATGTATACTACACTGAACTACTTGTTACCTTCCTATTGAATTATAGTTCTATCACAAAATCATTATTTAAACCTTTGATGAAATATTGTGAGCAAAACAACACTTCAAAATATAAAGCAATTACAAAACCAGGTTGAAGGATAAAAAACATGCTCAAAAAATCAAATGTTAAACTTATTCTTGAACATGTGTCCAATTTACCCCTCAAAAGGTGTTCATATTACCCCACAAGGTATGTCCATATTACCCCACAAGGCATGTCCAAATTACCCCACAAGACATGTCCAAATTACCCCATAGGGGTGTTCATATTACCCCCACACAAAAATGTGGGGGTAATTTGGACACCTTTTCATCAAAATTTATCGAAATAAATGACATTTTTCCATCAAATATGGGCTCTATTATCCTCTGGTGTCATCCACATTCCTTTAAAATATCCATACAGCCCGTGACAGAGCGATTTCCTTAGGGTGTCCAAATTACCCGACACTCCCCTACATGTTTTGGTATCATTTTTTTTTTGTAATTAATACGTAAAATCAGCAGCATTTTATTTCCACGAATACCCTGGACACTATTTGCCGTGGTTATAGCGCCACAACTCGCTAGAAAATGGTGGGTTGTTTTGCTGAGATTTAGAAAACTTCAATTTTCGTGTTTCTTTTTCTTAAAGCGGCTCTATCTCAGCAACCCGAGGTCCAATATTCAATGTCTCTTAGACAATTTTATAGCGAATTTTCTGAACCTTTCAAAAAAAAATCTTTTTTGAAATGGTCACTCATGGTCACTATTTTTAAAAATTGAAAAACTGCAAATATTTCGCTAAAATTAAACTTTCGGTGGCTATATCTTGAAAACGGAGCCCTTTATCAAAAAATCTGTAGAGTACTTTTCGATTGCAAATTCAATTTTGCATTAAAAAAATAATGTTAAACTTGTTTTTGCATGAAACTTCTATTTTTTCCAAAAATCACTATTTAAAAAAAAATCATAAATCGGCGACAGATTTTTTGACCATGTTTCTTTATGGCTCAAAAGCTGCGGATTTTTGTCCCCTAAAACATATCGAAAAATCTCGAAAATCAAAAAATATGTATTTTGGGAAATTGCGTTTTAGTGAAAAAAAGTCGATAAAAATTTTTTTCCGTGTACCTATTTTTTCTCAAAAGCCCTCAACAATACCTACAACTTTGCCGAAGACACCAAATTGATCAGAAAATTCACTCAAAAGTTACAGCTGTTTGAATATTTACATACCATTTTTGTATGGACAGCAGCCAAAATTGTATGGAGACTTGTATGGATGAACCAATGACGCATAATAGCTTATTTGGTAATAGGGAAGGCCCCCACAAAGTTTGAGCCAAATCAAAAAATACAAATAAAATCCATTTCCGGTTTTGGTAGAGAATTGCTCATTTGCAAAAACGAGTATTACACATTTATAATAAAAATGTGTCAGATCAAAAGCACTTTGTATGTTTGAACAGTTGTGATATTCTTTGTTCAACCATTTTCTTGGAGATTCCGATGCAATCCGATTTATTCGATTTTTTTAGGATCCTTAACAATTTTCTCTTCTTGTCGTCCTAATTACCCACGCAACGGCCAGCTCATTTCGGCAACAGCCACAATCAAATCATAACACTGACGTGACAAAAAGTTTGTTCCTTTTCCCCCCTGCCCCGAAACCCATTTCGGGATGTCAAGTTCCGTAACGTGACAGCCAGTCCGTGAAATGAGGAGACATTTTCTCCTCCCCTTTCAACTTTGGTGTTTTTTTTTTCTCTACCGCAACATCAACGACTACAATGACAACGATGTGAAGCTGTGTGGCAAATTATAATTAAGACTTTTTCATTATTGATGCCGTTGCGTAGACTTCCACGACTCCTGGGCGCAGGGCTTTTTTGATTCATGACTGGCACAAGTTTTGGCAGAAAGTTGACTCTGGCACTCACACAGGGGACACGACATCGATCCGGTCCGATTCCGGTCCACGACGAATCCACTCGATGCGGTGGCCGCACGCAAAGTCGGAAAAGTTTTTTGTTCGCTTCTTGAAGAAGAAAGCGGAATAAACCCCGAAAGCTTCCATTTATTTGTGTCGCGAAGCTTTAAGCCAGTCATTCATTCCCGGTGGCTCGGAGCCGTTTCGTTCGTTGGATGTGCAAATTTTAATTAAAATATTAAAATGATTTTTTTTGTCTCTCTCAATTTGGCCTGATTTTTCATTTTTATCTTGATCGGAAACGCGGTTCGCGGAAATGAGTTTTCTAATTATGATGATAGAAGTTCCGACTCGTTAAGGTTCGTCCACTGGGGGATGCTGTGACTAGATTAGCTTGCTGAAACTTATTGGAAGCAAATCTTGTGTGGGAGGAATGCCCTAAATTTTTAAATAATACTTCAAATTTCGGTAATTTTCTTGGCTGTATGACTCCAACAATCAAATACTGTAGAAATAAGTTCGCAACAATCCACGTCATTTGTCAAGATCCGCTCCCAGATTTCGAGCAATCCGAACAATCACAGCCATTCCAATTAATCTGACTGAGAAGTCGTCTCGGGAAAGCTTCTCGTCAGAGTCGCATGCCAAAGTACGGATTCTTCCAAACTTCCACGAATCTCAGGCTTAGAACTGTACGCTATGCTGAACTGAATGCATTCCAGCTCGCTCTTTGAATGTCAACTCGCAGCGATTGTCCAAATGGAATCCCTATGTAGATGTGTTTGCATCCGGACGCCCAAGTCAAAGAAGCTCGTTTTGGGGACCAAAGTGTGGTCACTTTTGCCTATGGTAGATGGTTGATTGGAGTTTGTTTTGAACCACACAGTTACTAAAATCGAACAATAGGTCAACACTTGAATGTACACCAGTAATCACCTGATGGGTTTCTCGGAAGAACAACTGCAAATTAGATCCATGACGATGATGATGGTTTGATAAACCTGTACACGGTGGGGTTTAACACGGTTTAAATTTGCTCAAATTGTGTTGCTTTGGATCCGTTATAATCGATTTTTTTTTCCAAAAAAGTTTTACATACACGGAGAAAAATCAGATCCCAAAATCTTGAACAAGCGTTTACGAAATTGGGAACCTTGAACAAAGTATTCCAATTGCATGGTACGATTTTCAAACACGTACCATGGAATTTGAGCACTTTGTTTGCGGTTCCGAATTTCATAAACACTTGTTCGCGATTTTGGGAACTGATTTTTCTCCGTGCATAAAGCAAAAAATAATAATAGCTTAACAGCTTTCAAAATTCGTCCTATGCATAACAAGGATCTGATTGACATGTCGTGAGCATTTTATGGAACATTTTATAAATAAATCTAAATTGAACCTAGTATTTTGGCGCACCGTGCTGTCAATTCCTGCCATCTGCCGGACTTCCAGATCACACGGCCGGTTGGTCGGTTTCGTAAAACCAATACCTGTCATTATAAATGTCGTTTCGTCCACGTCGTCGTCCAAGTCAAAAGACTTGAAAGCCTGCTGGCTGGTTTCAATGGAACAACACACATGCCCACTGTCATTAATTGATTTGCCTGGCGCAGCAACACCATATCACTGGACAACCCGAGCAGGGGTAAGTAACACGGGAATACCAAATTTTGGTATTACTTGGGCAAATAACAGCGACCAAAATGTGCCCTTGGTTGCCCAGTAATAGATGGTAAAATACCATGAAATCATACCAAAATCTTGTATGTGTAAGGGCACAACAATACCAAACCATGTTATTCCAAGGGTAAAATAATACCTCAAAATAAAACCATTTCAATACCAAGTTGAGGTCTTCTGGATTTTTGAACATTGCTTGAATACCAAAACTTGGTATTGCCATGGTTTTATATTTAGGTATTCCCGCGCCCTTGGAAAATCATATTTTGGTATTTCTGTGGTCTTTCACATACATGATTTTGGTATGATTTCATGGTATTTTACCATCTATTACTGGGCAACCAAGAGCACATTATGGTCGCTGGTATTTGAACAAGTAATACTAAAATTTGGTATTTTCATACCATTTTTAGTGCAGCAGTTGCAGTTAGTTAAAAAAACTGAAATTATTCATATGCAACAGCCAAATCTACTCACCTGATGATTCCATGTTGTTATTAGTGATATTCTTCACCACACCGAATGCATTTGTCATTGATGAACGGCCTGTGCTTGAAGTTCTTGAAGCTTCTGAAAAATAACAAGATTGAAAAATAAGTATTATTAAAATGAAACTGAATTGAAATTCACCAAAATTCATTAATCTGTCGATTGACTCGTTTTTCAAAGTATTTGGTTATCCCGACTTAGAGATATTTCAACGTTTTTGAAAAAAATATTAGTGGGTATATCAAACTAATTTTTAAAATCATCTTTAACATTTTTGGGTTTCAAGTCATTTTAGCGCAAAATTAATTAACTCGTAAAATTTTTTTTAGCAAATTTCCCATAGTTTCAGAGAAAATTGATGAAACCTTTCAATATTCAAATAATACCAAAATGTGCCATCCTGACTTTCCACCATTTCAAGTCATTTCTGTAGGGGGTATATCAAAAATGTTTAAAATCAAGTTTGAAATTTCCGGTTTTGAATGAAAGCATTCGCTTTGAGACATCATTTTAGCGCAAAATTAATTATTTTGTCAAAATTGGTCAAAATTTTCCCATAGTTTCAGAGGAATATGATAAAACACTGTAATACCAAAAGAATACCAAAATGTGGTGTTCGATCATTGACAAATTCTGCAATTTTGCAATATCAAAACAATACCTTAAATTGGTATGATACCACATTTTGCTCTTGCATAATCCTTAAGACAAATTTTAAAGGGTCCAGGAATACCAAAATTTGGTATTGATACCAGAGAAAGGTATTATTACGCATTTCCCTTGTTATTTACCCATGCTCGGGAACTGTCTCTCAAAAGCGAGGGAAGGGGACATTCTCCAAGAACTACCAAGGAAACGGTGGGCGTCTCAACGGATGTGCGTTTATGGATTCGGGCTTTGAGATAGCTGAATATTCCGCCCAAACGAGCATGGTGAATGGAATTTTAGACTGATAATTATTGTGTATTAAATTGCAGCAAAGTGCCGTTTTAGTTGTGTCCGGGGTGGTTGTGGGCAGTGCATACTGTTTCCGTTTCTGGCCTGTACACAGATGATGTGCAATTTGAATGCATGAACGGTACGATGATTTGGAATTTGGAAAGCGATACACATATTCATCGAAGGGTTAGTCAGATGAATAGGCATGGAAGGATGCCGACGGCGGTTGGTAAGCGTATAATTTAATCGGTAAACCAGGTAACGAGAATTGAAATTTAAATTAAAGCGAACGTAATCAATTTAGAACCATCTGTGCTCGATTGTGATTAGTGTGGCATTTGGAGTTAAATCTTAGCTGAATGGATGGAAGTTGAGACAATTTGAAGGATATTACAGAACTGATGATTTCTGAAGTGCTGTAGGGTAAACATGCCGATTCCCAGCCGTCTAAGCGGTGGTGTCTGAAAACCAAGTTCTCTAACTAGTAGAACAGCTTTTTGTGAACATTTCTTTTTATGTTGATTCTACTAAAAGTTATTGTTATTGTTCTGACAAGCATTTAACAAAACTATTTCCTTAGTTTATTGTGGTCAGATTTTCTATAATCAGTCATATTTTAAAGTGAACTTCTGTGGCTGTTAAATCGACGCTGTCGTGCGAATTTGTCGCACCCGCCATTTTTACGTTCCTAGAAAAAAGGGGTTTTAATGTTTGACCTCAAGAACAAAAAAAAATCGCGTAATGAAAACAATAACAAACACGCGTTGTTTGACTGACCGCCCGTGCGGTGTAACCAAGTTTGGTTGAGTTTGGTTGCTGGAGTCCCGAGTTATAAATAGGGGAAATATACCCTTTCTAATCAAATACCTATCTTCGTCATATGGAGAGTTTGATGCTCGATTTAAGCTCCAAAAATACTATTTAGGCTATAAACTTACCAGCAACAGCACCGCCTCGAGTAAGCACGCAAATTTATGCCATTTACTGGCCAAAAACATCTAATTTCATGCACTTTTGATCATAATTTTTATTTTGCAAGACCATTTCTCATCATTTTGGTGGCACACACATCCACACGCAAGATGAGAGGTTAACTGCTTAACGAAAGTCGCAATCAATATCTTTTCACTTGCGCTAACGATTTCAAAGCGCTTAAGATATAAAATTGCTTCCAACTACCGACAACATGTTCTTTTGACCATTACTTAGTCACTCACTTGAAAAATAATCCCGAAAAAATGTAAATAATTAGCAAGCACCATAAAAAAAAAAACGTTTCTTAATCCACCATTAGGTGGGTGGTGCCTTCCTCACATTTACAAAGTAATAATGAAAATAAGTTTATGAAAAAAATATATACCTGATACAGACTTTTCCAGAAAACATGCAGACTCTCATTTGAAGCAATGTGGCAACCGGGCGTTTCGCATCTGACGCTACTCTCGCACGTAAACAAAAAGACCCGGCCTTTTGAGGTTATGCAAAAAACCACCCTTTTTTGTATCTACAAAAATCTTTTTCTTGGCATAACTTTTTAAATACTTTACTAAACAAAATAAAATTTAATAGGGTCTTAGGGGACCCCAAAACGAACAGAATAAGGCGGATCCGGCCAAAATCGGTTCAGTCAGTTCTGAGATAATCGTGTGGAAAAAAAATCGTGTCTACACACATCCCCACAGACATTTGTTCAAAATTTGATTCTGAGTCGATAGGTATACGTGAAGGTATATCTAGGAGGTGTATTTAAGAAGTTCATTTTTCGAGTGATTTTATAGCCTTGCCTCAGTGAGGTGAGGAAGGCAAAACAAACGCGCTAAGTCTTTTGACGTTTCAATATCCATTCCAATCGAAGGCTGAAGAAAACCAAGCGAGGAGCGAAGGCAAATAAAGAACTAAGGGTGGTCACCAACACCACCAACATGCTGATGCAGCGCCTGTTAGAGTGAGCAAGTGCTGCCAGGAAACTTTCGCTATGAATGCTAGTTTTCGTGAGTGCTCGCTTAAAATTTCATCAATTTTGGCAGCACTAAGCAGACCCAAAAGAGCGATGGAAGAAAAAAAGAACTAAGCTGAAAATAGAAAAATGGGCGTGGCCCAATGCACTCGACTGATTAGAATGCATTTTTGAAATATTTTTTTTAAATGCTTGTAAAACGAATAGCATAACTTTTAATAAAAGTGAAAATAAACAGAAATGTTCACAAAAAGTTGCTCTACTCGTTGGTGTACTTGGTTTTAGTGAATTTCAAGGAACAATCCAGATTATCCAGCATCATTCAAACACGACCGCTTATTAGGCTTAAAATGGGCATATTTCCCCTAGTCGCCGTCGTGCTAACTTGTCGTACGTGCATTGTGGGCCAAATTGTGTTAAGAACGCCATTTTGTGCAGCTCACAACGCCTCATCTTTTGACCTTTACAGATCCCCAAAATTCGATCCTGAGGTATTCAATAAAAAACCAAAAAAGCTCCAAATTTTTTGTCACTTTTTATATGAAAGAAATTCCAATCTTGTCGTGCTATCTTGATACAGCCTGAAAATTGATGTAAAAGCGACAATCGGCCAAAGGGATTTCAGGTCAGAACGCGTTTGACACCGATACAAGCTCGTCTAGCGTAAACATTTTCAATTATAATTCGAGACTCCGGCAACCAAATTCAACCAAACATCGGAGCAATGCACATAATGGTCAACCAAACAAAATGTGTTTGTTATTGTTTACATTGCGTGCTCTCGTTTTTGTTTATTCAAGGTCGAACATTAAAACGAGTTTTTCTCGGAACGCAAAAAGGGACGTACGACATGATAGCACGACGACGTCGAAATGTTTACGGCAGTCGGGCTTGTACGTGTGTCAAACACGTTCTGACATGATATTCCTTTGGCTAGTTGTCCAACTTACAGCAATTTTCAGGGTGTGTCAGGCAGGCCTGCAAAATGTTTCCAACCCAGCGTACACATGAAGCAAACCAAAATGTCAGTTCACTGCTAGCATGTGACTGTAAGCCTACTGTGTTCGTTCAACCACTGCTGCCTGACTCGTGCCGGTCGGCTGCTGGAGAATGAGAGACGTGAAAAAATGAGCTACACTCACTCAATTCGTGTCGTATGACTGACTCGTAAAATCCTCTCTAAACACTATTTTGAATATTTTAAAATAATTGAATGGTTCTAGACTGTGCAAAACACTTAAAACAACCATTACTTATATTCAAAATTACATTTCCACGCATAAATACCAACTTTTTGTGTAAAAACTTGTTTCTTTATGTGTGTGCGTGCAACATCGAATGAGCGTTGGTCGACTACTGCCTCGCTTTGCAGCAGCTCAGTGAGCTAGGGCACTCACGACAGAGTCGGGTTTGTTTATGTCACGGTTTTGCGGTTTAGTGAATGGATCTCAAAAATTCGAGTCAGCGTCACCGATTTTCGCGTCATGACCCCTGACATTTTCAGCTCTGGTGTCAGGATATTAGGACAAGATTAAAACTTCTTTCAAATTAAGTGTTTTTTCGAATTTAATTGAATATCTCGGGACTGAAATCGAATTTTGGCATCTATGAAAGTCAAAAGGTGAGATATTGTGATCTGTCAGAAATTGTGTTCTTAACTCAACTGTCACTTTTTACACGGGACACACACTTACTATCAAAACAAATTTTGGTAGTGTGTGAGAGCTTCGTTTGTGTGTGTGGGTGTCAAACTAAAAATGATCCCGCTCGTTTGACAACAATTGGTGTCAAACCATCGGGGTGCAAAGATCTGGTCTACACCTCGCTTTTATTTAAAGTAATTGTATTAGTGTCCCGATGATGCTATGAGACGCGGGTTCGATTCCCGCCTTATCCACTGAGCTTCTATCGGATGGTGAAGTAAAACGTCGGTCCCGGTTTCTCCTGTCTCGTCAGAGGCGCTGGAGCAGAAATCCCACGTTAGAGGAAGGCCATGCCCCGGGGGGCGTAGTGCCAATAGTTTCGTTTCGTATTAGTGTCCAAAGTGACTCGAAAATTGTATTTTTTTGTTATAATGTCTACTTGATTTAGGCTCAGTTCGTCCACCGGAATAAGCCCGAACCACAACGAAAAATCCGTTTTGGTACAATGATAATGATTTTAAGTTTAAAGTAAAAAATCAAGAAAAGTTTCAAAATTAGACAGAAATAAATAGTCCTAAAAGTGAGTCTATTTTTGCTCATCCAAAAATTTGAGCATTGTCAATTTTCGACGCTCATGAAAGGTTCATAAAGCTCAAACTGTATTTCCTCTTTTTTCTGCAAACTTTCCACACGGGGCGCGGTCATATGTAGGACAACAATTATTATTGCACGGCCCATTTCATGTTGATGATGCTGTGATTTTGTAGTTTTTTCTTCTTCTCTTTTTTACACTTTTTTTTTATTTTTTATTATGCTCCCAATGTCCCTCGATGCACTTGGTTGCAGCCAGCAGTGTTGCATGTTTTGTACCTGATGCATGTTAAGCACACATACACACCTGCTCACACTCCTCCGGCACGTTGTGATCGCATGTGTGGACGCAGGTAATGACGTGTGCAACAGCATACATTGCATCACCACCACGTGGCTCTTGACAGAAAGGGTGTGTGCGTGTGTGTGTGTGTGCGGATTGGATATTATGCACTTTGACTGAATTGTGCACACATACAAACTGAGGAAAGCGTGAGGCGGGGGGCAGGACCGGGGGTGATGTTTGCATCCAAAGTGCATCCTTCAGTGTTTATGCTTCGAAATTAATATAAATATCAGCACTGTGCTCAACCTGTCCCCTCTCTCTTCGTGATTGTATGTGTGAAAGAGTGTGATACATCGGATAAATGGACACACCCTGCCGTACAAACACACAAACAAAGTTGTACGGAAGGGCATGGCAAACACACACACACGCACGCGTGTGATCACACCCTTTCGCAAGCATTACAATGAATTTATGCACATTTGCATGTGCACGGCCGGCGTGTGTTGTCAGAGCCTGGATCACCCACGCAAACTGATCGCGATTTCTGAATGACGACGACGACGGACGCGATGTTGGTGGCAGCAGCAGCATGAATTTGTGAACATCCTAGCTAGGGCAGGTTGCGGTGGGTCGGAAGTTGGTTGATTCTTTTACAAAACCATTTTTATTAATTTCTAAATTTCACTAAATTATAGTTTGTCATTTTGTATTAGGCTACTTTTAAACTATTTGAAATCTTCGATATTGGAAATCATGAGTTCTTAGATATTTTGAATTGTTTTATAAGCAACTAATTAAAGTTATTCCCGAAAATTTCAAAAAAATAAGAATACCGTAATCTGGGGTGAATCGGGACTACAGTCTGAATAGAGACAGCAGTTTTTAGAACACTTAAAGCTTTTAAATTTGGAAATGGGTGTACACATTTTGTTGGCCTGAGTCAGTTCTAACCGAAACTAACCAGAAAAATCAAAATATTGTGCTCCAACATGGTTAAAACTGCTGTTCCCATTGACCCCAGTTTACGGTAGTTATTTTCGATTTCATTTATTAGAATGTGAGATTTTGTGCATGCGTCCCCTTTGTAAAATTAAACCATTTTGATTTAGTATTTCTATACAAGTCACCACACAATTTGAAAGCTGGTCATACAAAATGAGAAGGGGTTTCCAGATCGATTTGGTGTCTTCGGCAATGTTGTAGGCTATGAAACAGATAGAAGACACTAAACACAAATTACTTAACACTTATGCAGCTTCAAACTTTAGCGTTTGGTACGGTAAGTCCACGCATACTTCTTCCCCTGTAGATTCTGTGAAATGTGATCCGTTCACAGAATCTTCTCTGCGGTAAACACAACGCAGTAGGGCTGGCCGCTTTATTTCTTGTTATATATTTTTGGGTGCTCTCGGATGTACTGCAATTATTATTATTGACAAGAAAAGTGCTTGGGGCGTAATCTAATCACAAGACTATCCGGCATGGTTACTACGAACTGGCTGCGTTTGGATTTTACAGAAAAAAAATCACGATTTGATTATTTCTTTTATCATTAAGAGTAAAATTTCCAAAATCCGTATTGTCAGTTTCCATGTAAAGTCGACAGAAAAAATATATTAAAACTTATGGCTTTCAATTCTAATCAAACTTAAATATTTTTTAGATATTAAGTTGTTTGACTGTCACTGATCTTTCGCACTTTGACGGCCTTCCCATTGATCTAACCCTTTTTTTTACAGTTTACATCACCCTTTTAAAAATTTAAATTTTGAATCATAAGGCAAAATAATATAATTTGTAACGAAATCGACATTTTTATTCAAAATGAAAACAAAAAGTAGTATTTTTTACCTTTTACGGTAATCGTCCACCAAAATAATCGAAAAAAAAAATCAAATATTGTTGAAATTAAACAGGACTCAGAAAAAAGAGGAATGTTTTTAAAATTTAATTCAAAGCTTTCGTTTTATTTTGAATAAAACAAAGATTGATTCTTTTTATTCCTTTTGAAACTATACCTATCAAACAAAATAGCAGAAAAATGGTTATTACAACGAATGAAAATATTACTAGTTAGTATCTAACAAAACTGAAAAATCTGAATAATTCTTCTTATCGTTCACGTAGAAAAATAAGCCTTATACGTTTTGTTGATTTGAAAATCATGATTTTTGTTGAATCAACGCTAAACGTCAAAGCAGCTTTTTCTTCAAAACAACAAAAGGATTGTGTGGAATTGAGAAAATCAAGGCTTGTTTTATCGCATTTTTTTGTTGATTATATTCAACAAAAATTTTGTTGATTCAAACCTCGTACAGGCTGATTCTACAAAACATTTTCTGCGTGTTCATATCAAGCTTTTCAATTGAAAACTAATTATATTTACTTGAATAGTCTATAAATTTCACTAATTTCACGCCGTTCACGAAATCGTCTAAAATCACTAACCTTATGTTAGTGATTAAACAAGGGTTCGCTTAAGGGGTTACATATACATGTAGAAAGTCTAAATTTTTCATGTTTCCGAATATTCATTAAATCCTTTAAAAAGATGAATTCCAATCACTTCTGAAAGTTTCATGAAGATATGCAATGTTTTAAGTGAGTAGAAGACGATTTAAGTTTAAAGTTCTGCCATGCGCAAAGCGAACTGTCAAACTTTGTGAAAGTTTTTCTCGGAACACCGAGTTGATTTGCGGGTGCCACGATATCTCGAGATTGGTTGGACCAAATTGGCTGAAATTTGGGGTGGAGACTCTCAAGACATATCCCGTGTGCATGACGAAGCCCGATTTTTAAATTTTGCTTTTTTTTAAAATACATAAATCAAAAACGGACGATTTTAAATATGAAAAACACAAAAATATTTTTATCTTTTTTTTAAAATAAGCTTTTTGAAAATCGGCCTTCGTCATGCACACGGGACCGGTTTAATAAGTCTTCACAAAAATTTTGAGCCGATTTGGTCGAAGCAGTGTTGAGATATCGTGGTACCCGTTTTTTGAAACTGCTAACTTCAAATAGCTATACCTCGGCAATGATGCAACCAAATGTCTTCAAATTTATGTTGATAATAGTTAAAAATGTTTATGTTAAAGTCCTGAAAATAAATTTAAAAAAAGTTTGCGTGTGTGCCAATACCCACCCTTGACATGTTGGCCGATTTACATGTATGTAACCCCTTAATTGTACAGTAATTCATAAGAATATGTTTATTCCTATTTGAGTTTGATAAATCATTTTTAGAAAAATCTGTACCGTTTCACACAAACATAAAATTCACAGGATTTCGAAGAAAAAGCCAAATTTTACGGATTTCACTCTGTCCGCGAAATCGTGAAACCCTAAGAATCATATTTAGCATGTTTGGGCTGGATTAAAAATATTTTGAATTTATATGAAATTCCAAAGTACAGCACGGCAGACACTTTTTTTCGTAAGAAAAACTCTTTAATAACTGTTGTTATGCATAACAAAAAAAGATTTTTTTTGAGAATGATTATGGAATTATTTTTTCATAATTAAAAAAAATGAGCCTTAAGACGGAACCGGTTCCACAATCCAAACAAAAGTTTTTATTCACGATTTTTTTTGCAGAATTTCGTTTATTGGCAAAATCGTTCAAATTGATATTTTTTAATATGTTTTTAGGTACTAAAACTGGAATTTTTTGCTAGAGTTACGGTGCAAATCATTTACTGGCGTTATGATTTTTTGAAATTCTGAAGAATATCAAACTCATCTCGGGTAAGTTTTCAAAAGGACGCAAGCGCCACCATTAAGTTCAACCCTGATTTGCATTTTTCTCTTAAATAATACAAAATTTCTTCGTTTTTCAGATTTCCAAAAAAGTGTCCACGAGGATTATGGATTGTCCCTTTTCGCTTATAGTCCATTTTTGAAAATCTGGAAGTATATTCTATTTTTTCAGAGAAATATTGCAGATTTGTTTTGTTACTTAATTAACTTAAAAATAATGCCGATCTAATGCCGATAACTCAGAAAATTATTGTCCGATTTTCAATGCCAAAGCATAAAAACTAAGTTTTGATTTAAAATTTCCACAATATTTTTTCAAAGATATCAGAAAATTCAAAATTAATTTTTAACAACATGCAAATAGGTCTAGATGTAATTCTGTTACTGATCTACGATTTTCAATACGAAATTTCAATAATTCAAGAGGGTATGTCCCTCGACTCTGGTTAAATATTAAGGCAGGGGTGACCAAAGTATGGCCCGCGGGCCAAACGTGGCCCGCGAGGTGATATTTTGTGGCCCGCGGTCCCATTTAGAATGATCATGTAAAATGGCCCGTGGACCACTTGTAAAGTGATTTTATACTTTTTCAAAATTAAGGTTTATTTTAAACTTTACCTTTGAAATTGCAATAACGAAGTAGCAGCTACTAGAGAGCCTGGAGCTTATTAGAGAACGGACATCTTAAAATACTGAAACTGGCACCACTACATGCACATCAGTCAAAATAGCTTGCACTGCACTGCAATTGTCAAAGCACCTGCGTGACTCTCAGATTCTATTTTGATCAGTCAATTGAACCAAAACAAACTGAGTATAAACATAGTTTATGGTTGGTGTTAATCAAAAATAAGATGCAGATTTGCAAAAAAATCAAAAAAACCCACGAAGTTATTAGTGTCCGAAACTGACAATTTTTGAGCGGAATTATCACGCAACGACATTATGAGTTTACGAATCAAATCAAAATCAAAATTGAAAAAGAAAATTTAAATTGTTTTGTTTTCAATTTGTGTTTTGTACATTTTCGAATTAAATATAAATCACCCTAATTACAACACTTCCTATCCCTTGAACGCCATCTGAATTTTTTTCTGCTCGATTGGTACCTCCGTTTGACAGTTCTCGTGCTTCGATTGGTACTTTTGTTTAGAGATGGCCGTTCTCTAATAAACTCCAGGCTCTCTAGCAGCTACGGGTAGACACCAATGCTATGCTATGCTATTAAGGTTTATTTTAAACTTTTATATGCTAATCTTTTTTAATTTTTGGTAATAAAAAAAACTTATGATTTATCAATATTTTGATCCCTACTTCAGGATACAAATAATTTGTAAAAAAAATTATAATTAAAACAATTTCACATGTTTCAATGTGAGTGAAACTAGTAAATATCGTCAAAACTTTCATCAAACATTTTTGAAAATATTGAAAAAACGTTCAAGTTTGACTTAGGTAGGATTCTGTAATAGTTGCAAAAATATAAGTTTTCTTCATTGGTTTGCAAGTCATAATGACCCTTTTATGAACTGACCCTCAAACTTACATTGCACTTCCTTCGGGATTCGAATTCATTACAGTTAGATAACGAATCTGATTGACTACCAACTGATTCAGGCAGACAAAATGTGGAAATCGGAGGATCAAGTTTGTTGCAAATATTTTACAAAGCTTTCGTCGATCAACCAACCCCTCCCCCCATTATTAAAAAATTGGCTCGAAAACCCAGGAGCAAAAATATATATTGAAAAAGCTTCAAAACTTTTTTACCAATTTTAATTTTTTTTGAAAATGATGATTGCAGTTTAACTATACCGAAGCTTAAAACATTTTCTAACATTTTTTTTTCATTGAAACGTTGAAATTCTGGCTCTCGACGATTTTTCCTTAGCCACACATATCTTATAGATAAAATTACGCTTTTAGATAAATTGTTCAACATTTTCGAAATATAAAAACAAAACTTTAATTTTATTTTGAGAACACAAAAACTTTTTTTTTTTCAAATACCTGAAACAATAAAATCAACAATACCGATAGAACACTGTTATTTTGTGGTTTCTATTATTTTGAATAGACTTTTTTTTAAATAACAGAAATTAAATCTTTCAAATTAAAATAATGTAATTAAATTAAATTAACCTTTTTTTGTAAATTTGGCCCGCAAGCTCATTTGAGCCTCAAATCTGGCCCGGCCTAGAAAAACTTTGAGCACCCCTGTACTAAGGTCTTAAACATTGAAAAATATTCACCCTTAGAAAAAAATCAAACTCAATGGTTTTTTTGTTGATCAACAACCTTTTTCTTTATTTCAGTCAAAAATTAGAAAAAATCAAAATAAATTTAAATTTATTACCTTTCCAACATTCCGTTCAGTATCACAGCTTCCGATGACATAGAAAATTGGCCGCGTGTAGACTGTACTTATCCTTCCTCCGTGCGTATGCTTGTATGTGTGTGTGTGTGTGTGCATGTACGTATGACTGCATCTGCGAATGTGTTCATGACAACGCATAAAATCAAAACGGATGATGATTGAAACGGGTGGATGAATAGTGCTTCCCCTTCCCAGTCCTCAAAACATGAACATGAGTATGATCAGACCGTTGAGACCGCCGTGCAAGGCCGTTCCGACGAAAAGGCTGTCATCGAATGGCTTCGATTCTCGCTGGCTGCAAACGGTGATGGTGCCCAGTTGCTTGCCAAAGTAGTATCGAGTATCGTGGACTCGCGCGCTCTGAAATATGCACGAAAGCATCGAAGCCTGCAGGGCTTCAGCCGTCACGGCCACGTGCAGCAGCAGCAGCTGCCACTATTGAGTCAGTAAATTTTCATAAACACTAGGAAAACAATTTCAAAATAACTTTGAATCAATTGTGAGGTTCGTGCTGTTGCTGTTAACGCCGGGAGGCATGCTGAAACGATACGTGCACTAGGTTTAATAAAAATATGAAACTTTTCCTACACTGTAAAATTATTTTATTAGTTGTAGTATATTGTTTAATTAATCGTAATCTTGAGAAGTTTCAACTTTTCGAAAATTTTAGTGTTGTTTTGAAATTTAAGGCCTTTACATTTTTTCAAAAATCATTTTTGAATGATTATTAATCTACTATTAGACCAACTTTTAATAACATATACGATTTGATTCAGTTAAGCAGCTGAGTGTACGAGGTAATTTGATTTCCACTCCCAAAAAACTCGGTCCAGCTAAAATGTGGACGTTTCCAAAGTAAATTTACTTAAATTAATCTTTGTTCAGGCGCGTGCACACCAGTTTCGATAGGCTAATGTGATACACAGCAGCATTTTCCCGTCGAGTTTTCCCACAAGCCCGATGACACAGGAGAACCGATACGCAGGAGAAATGTTTGTACCAGCTCTCGGCACCACTCCACTGAAGCAGGGGTAATTAATTTTCCGTCCCAAACAATGATCGATGGGACGGGTCAAACCTAAATATACAGTGAACTCTCGATGAGAGCGTAGGGACGACAAGTTTTCCAAATTGGTTGGGCCGAAGCATGTGTGTGTTTGTGTTTGGCTGGTCAAATTAATTAATAGTTCCGAAAATGGCATGTTGTAGAGGGTGCTGCCGCAATGTAATTATTTAATAGAGCAACTTAGTTATATTGATGATTGTGTTTAGCGTCTAAATTGGGCAAGGATTGCCTGCTTGTCAGTTGGTTATAGAAAATCGGGTATAACATGTGGAATCATTTATAAGGGAGTATTTCCAGTATACTATGCTGTAAACAAAATCTATGGCTGGAGCTAACAAATTTCATAAAATGCTATCAGAGTTCTTATGACTTGCACGTTTAAAAGTATTCATAAAATAAACCGTGATTTGAATCAAATCATTATGTTCTTCAATTTTTTTTGCTAAATGTTTAAAAGTTTAGGAAATGTCAAGTTTGCTTTTACGAATAATATCGTTCTTAGTGTTTTCACGAACATTTTCCTAGAGTTTTTTTTATTGAAAAGGTCCTATAACATGTGAAACACAACAGTTTAAAGGACCTTAAAAAAACTCTAGATTTGTTTTTTTTAAATTCAAATGTTCAAATGTTTTCATAAGTTTTAGAAAGCCTTTGGAAATGGATAAATATATTTGGGTAATTCTCCGCCAACTCACACAGCAGTTGCCCCGACCCCTCTTCGATTTGCGTGAAACTTTGTCCTAAGGGGTAACTTTTGTCCCTGATCACGAATCCGAGGTGCGTTTTTTGATAACTCGTGACGGAGGGGCGGTACGACCCCTTCCATTTTTGAACATGCGAAAAAAGAGGTGTTTTTCAATCATTTGCAGCCTGAAAAGGTGATGATATAGAAATTTGGTGTCAAAGGGACTTTTATGTAAAATTAGACGCCCGATTTGATGGTGTACTCAGAATTCCGAAATAACGTATTTTTCATCGAAAAAAACACTAAAAAAGTTTTAAAAATTCTCTCATTTTCCGTTACTTGACTGTAAAAAAATTTGGAACATGTCGTTTTATGGGAAATTTAATGTACTTTTCAAATCTACATTGACCCAGAAGGGTCATTTTTTCATTTAGAACAAAATTTTTCATTTTAAAATTTCGTGTTTTTTTCTAACTTTGCAGGGTTATTTTTTAGAGTGTAACAATGATCTACAAAGTTGTAGAGCAGACAATTACAAAAATTTTGATACATAGACATAAGGGGTTTGCTTGTAAACATCACGAGTTATCGCGATTTTACGAATTTTTTTTTTTAAAGTTGGTCGTCATCGATCATGGCCGTTCATGGTCACCCGCGACAGACACGGACGACGAAACAAAGAGAAACGCAAAAAGTAACTTTTTCAAAACTTTTTTTCGTAAAATCACGATAACTCGTGATGTTTACAAGCAAACCCCTCATGTCTATATATCAAAATTTTTGTAATTGTCTGCTCTACAACTTTGTAGAACATTGTTACACTCTAAAAAATAACCCTGCAAAGTTAGAAAAAACACGAAATTTTAAAATAAAAAATTTTGTTCTATATGATAAAATGACCCTTCTGGGTCAATGTAGATTCGAAAAGTACATTAAATTTACCATAAAATGGCATGTTTTAAAAAAAATTTACAGTCGAGTAACGGAAAATGGGAGAATTTTCAAAACTTTTTTAGTGTTTTTTTTCAATTAAAAATACGTTTTTTCGGAATTCTGAGTACGCCATCAAATCGGGCGTCTAATTTTACATAAAAGTCCCTTTGACACCAAATTTCTATCTCATCACCGTTTCAGGCTGCAAATTATTGAAAACACCTCTTTTTTCGCATGTTCAAAAATGGAAGGGGTCGTATCGCCCCTCCGTCACGAGATATCAAAAAACGGACCTCGGATTCGTGATCAGGGACAAAAGTTACCCCTTAGGACAAAGTTTCACGCAAATCGAAGAGGGGTCGGGGCAACTTTTCCCGATATCGTGTGAGTTGGTAGAGAATTACCCATTTAGTAAGGAATTTCTTAAAGAACAATTCTAGAGTTTTTTCCTATCAACATATGAAAGACAATAGTTCAAAAACTCTAGAATTATTGATCATCAAGTTTGAATTGAGGAAACCCCGGAAAACTCTCCCTTTTTAAATCAAACTTACAGAAAAATAAAAATTACTAATTAACAAAAGCTTCGACCAAATCAAAAAGCAATTCAATGATTAAAAAGTTGTTAAAATTCCGTAAAAATCTGTATTATGCGTAAAATTCCCTACAAAAATTCCGGTCTGTTAAAAATCCGCGAAGAGGTTCGAAAATCCGTATGGTAAGAAAAAATCCGTACAGTTGGTAGCCTTAATCAAAGCCTACTATAGTTTATAGACTATTTGACTCCAGCAACTTCGCTCCATGTTTTAAACAAGTGCTTCAAAACCCCTGTAATTTCCAGCAATTTTACTGTGGGACGATTTGTCATCTTAAGATGAATTTAATGTTCTTTGTTTCAATAGAAAATAAAAAAAACTCAAAAAATGTCTTTCCTTCAGTAAAGTAACACACTTTACACTTTAAGTCTCTAAATGACAAACTTCTTCTCAATGTGGAAATAAGTCGTTTTTTGAAACGTTGAAATTGTTGTTGAGGAATCGCACAGTTTTTGCCTCCTCACCTTACTGAGGAAAGGCTATATAATCACTCGAAATATGAACTTTTTAGTTAGACCTCCTAGACCTACCATCATTTGTACATATCGACTCAGAATCACTAGCTGAGCAAATGTCTGTGTGTTTGGCTGTATGTAGACATGTGTACCAAATCAATGTCATTGGAATATCTCGTCACTGGCTGAGCCGATTTTGACCGTATTAGTATTAGATTTAGTAAAGCACATCAAAAGTTATGCTTAAGAAACTGCTGCATATAAATTGCACAGTTTGCAAAAATGGGTGGTTTTTGCATGAAAACCTGCCAAATTATATTTTTTTAAGAAAGGTTCTGAAATGACCTTTCTTGTAGATTAAGAATTTTCAAGATCTGACTTACCTATCTAACATTACAAGAAGTTTAAAAAATGGTCTGAATTTACATAACCTCAAATGGTCGGGTCTGATTGCCATGGAAAAGCCGTGTAGAGGGATGCCATTTCCCTCAAAGGCGGTGTCTGTACAATCTTGACAAAAAGTCTGTAGGTAGTCTGTTTTTTTACTCATCACTTATTTTTATTAGGACCTCTTATAGGTGCTACGATCACGTTAGGGGAGTTTCATAAGCCATGTGGACACTTTGAGGGGCTGGAATCACTCTATAAATGAGAAGAAGGCATCAACCACCTAAAGGTGGACAAAGTAACGTTTTGATGAAGGAAATTACAGATCTGTTAAATCTTCAAAAGTTTATGAAATCACGTAAATTTATTAGTAATTTTGTGATTAATTTGCGTATAAATGTAATAAATTGAAATAAAACTGAAACTTTGTTTAAATTTCCTGTCTTCAATATTAAAGAACTTTTTTTCCTATCAGCATTTCCATCGCAAATCTCAAACACGAAACAAACGCAATCAATTCCCACTCCTTAAATATGTACCCAGTCATGGTCCGTATCGGAAACCACCACCATCGTCCTCAATTGATCTTTGGTGCTGCGTAGTCTTGCCCAAAGAAATCAAGCAGTTTTATTTGAATAACTTCCCGCTTGACCGAGTTCGTCAATTTCCAGCCAGTTTCTAATTAAAATTGACGTTTCCGTTGTATTCTCTCTCTCTCTCTTTTCTTTTTTCTTCCGTTTGAATTCATTTACATAGCATTTCGTGTAGATAACGGTTCGTTTCGGAAAGGAATCTGAGCTGGTTTTTTTTCTTTCCAATTTTCCGCGCGTCCTGTTTGAACAAGTTCAAACAATCGATAGTCAGCGCGAATTCATTTCCAATCAAGCTGGCTGCAGTCATGTGGAAAACGGCTCTTCCTCTTTAGGTGCACTGTAAGAAAGCGTGCATGTAAAGTTACATGGGTCTTTATGCAAAATTGTGTTGCAATGTTTCGTCAGTTTATTGATTTTGTACAATTTATATTTTTTTAATTTTAATTTGTTCAGTGTTGCCAGCAGCGGAAGACATCTTCAAATACGTTGGCGGCCATCTTGAAACTTTTTCCACCTCGACTGACGAGCGCTTTCCGGTGGAAAATAATTACTCCATTCACGTTACCATTCCCCCAACTCCCCCAGAAAAACTCAATGTGCCATCAATTTAAGCCACTCTAATCATCTGCACAACCGAACAACCCTTTCATTCCGCAATCGGATTAGGTTTGCTTCGCTACATTTGGCCAAGAAAATTGAAACGAGAAGAGAGAGAGAAAGAGTTCGGAGGTTCGCAACGGATGATTACTTTTCCTTTTCGGGGGTTCGACTCAATTCCTTGGGGGTTGTATTTCTGCAGGGGTTGGAGGTGGTAACGACGACAATGAAGCGAAACAAAATTAAAATCTTCCAATATAAATTATCCACACCATATTGTTGTCACCCGGCTTTTGTGATTGTAGGTGAGTGTGGAGTGAGAACGCGTGTGTGTTTGTGTGTGTGAGCTAAAGCCTCCTTTTGTTCGCACAGATTACACACACATAATGGTGTCTGTTAGGAAAGGGGAAAAGGATTTAAACTATTGAAATCCTCTCTTACGAAGGATTTAGTGCCACATTTTGGGGGTGAGAATTTAACTGGTAAAGCAAACGAGAAGTCAATTGAGTTTTTGGGGGTGAAAACTAATAGCAATCCAATCGAGAGGAACTATCTTTGGATACCTTTGCAATGCGGAGTGACACGGAGGAAAATTTGTCAAAAATTGTTCCATTGATGCTAAAAAGAATAATGTTAAACCATTTTATTATGAAACATTCTAACGATTTTTTTAGCTAAACTCGAATAACGATTTCCCACAGCCCACTTAAGGGCTTAGTGTGAGGGATGTGATAATTTTCTTTCGCCGCACCGCCACCGGTAGTTACTGAAATGAAAATGTATTTCGGAATCAGTTTTGGTGTCTCGGAAGGGATAAGCATTGCAAGATGTTGAGATCAAAAAGGTACACTAAGCATTTGGAATACGTGAGTCAGGTGAAAGAATCAATTGATAATCTTTCAGTTTGTTTTGCCTTTGAGCATTTAATTGGCAAAAAAAAAAATTACTTATTTTGTAGCTAATCTGTTAATATTTTACATAAATGGACCAAATTAAATTCGCCTTATGTTTTTTAGCTAAATTGCATTAAAAGTAATAAACCTGTTTTATTTGTATTATTGTTTTTTTAGGGGTGCAATTTAAGTTAATTAAGATTTAACAAAGTAGATTAATGGATAAAAAACGATTTTTGTGAAATATAAAAAAAATAGCCAATTGTTGTGAGTTTACAACATTTCTGACAAATCGCTTTGTTTTCTAGTTAGAGATAATTTTAGGTATTTTTTGGAAAGAAAAATGGTTGGTTTTTCAATTGTAACTTTCTTCAATCATGAAATATCTTTATGGAACTTTCTGGAGTAATGAAACATCGTGTTTATGATGGACAGCGATGGAATAATCATCATCAAAAGAAAATCTTTGGATGCTCATCAAGAGACAAAAATCCCAAGAGAGCATGGCTCTCCTCTCTCGCGCACGAAAGATCGGTAAAAAGAATCTAAAAAAAATCATCATCTTGATTATTCGACAGAACATCTTTTTCACTACTACACTACTACACTGAAATAAATATTTTTGAGTGGTGTTGACAAGGAAATTCACAAAAAATCATCAGCAGATTGATTTGCTTGGAGAATTTCGGGAGCGATTTTCTTTTGCGTGATTTGCCTCCTCTCTCTTTCGCGGGTGAAGAAAGTTCGCAAGCAAAATTGATGGATTTGAAAAAAATCTGAAACATGAAATTTCGTGATTTTCTACATACAAACATGTTCCCCTTAGATATCCTTGTTTACCTTTTTTCGATTTTCTATGTTTTAAGAAATCATCGCCATCGTGCTAACTTGTCGTACGTGCATTTTGGGCCCAATTGAGTTAAGAACGCCATTTTGTGCAGCTCACAATGCCTCACCTTTTGACCTTCACAGATCCCCAAAATTCGATTTCAATCCTGAGATAATCAATAAAAACCAAAAGAGTTCCGCGGATTTTTGTCACTTTTCATATGAAAGAAGTTTCAATCTTGTCGTGCTATCTTGTCACTCCCTGAAAATTTTGGTAAGGGATTTCAGGTCAGGATGCGTTTGACGCACGTACAAGTGAGACTACCGTAAACATTTGTAATTATAACTCGGGACTTCGGCAACCAAATACAACCAAACTTCGGGGAAATGCACAGAATGGTCAACCAAACAAAACGTGTTTTTCATTGTTAACATTGCTTGCTTTCGTTTTTGTTTATTCAAGGTCAAACATTAAAACGCGTTTTTCTCGGAACGTCGAAATGGCGGGTGCGACAAGATAGCACGACGACGTCGAAATGACAGTTCTGTAAAATTGTCTGCCATTTTTTTAAATCTTTTTTTAAAGATCGGCACCTGTTTGATAGAATTTAATGTTTCTTAGTCAAAATATATTTAGTATATTATAAAAACCGTTAGAATTCACACAAATTGATATAACGGATCTTTTAATGTTTTAAAAAGATATTGTTATAATTAAACAAATGTCCACAGTAATATATTATTAAAAGTGTTGTTGTAATGGAACACGCAATCATGCAAAGTAATTTGAGCTGCAAATTGTTGAGAACATTTCAAACTCAAGTAAATTTTTTGATGGTGATTGTACAATTTCTACAAATGTTTAAAATCATTTTTTTTTGCTATCCATAGTAAACTGTCCATTAGGCGAAATGTAATATCAAATGGACTTGTGGCAAAATGCAACTTATTTATAAAAATGAGCTCTTAATTTACACAACAATTGCTTTGTTGAGCTTGAGTTACAAAAATTGTGCCTCTTTCCCTTACTCAACTGTTTATGAAATTTAAACATGTCATTTTATGAGAAATTTGATGTACTTTTCAAATCTGCAATAACCCAGAAGGGTGATTTTTTCATTCAGAACAAAAATTTTCATTTTATAATGTCGTGTAGGGAAATTATACTCATTTTAATCACTCTAAGCCGTTCGACCAATTCTCATCACTTTTGCCTTTTTCTGCTAATAAATCAACATTTTCAGATGAATCAACAATGGTGAGTTGCTTGCTCACTTTTATTTGAGCTATTTATTACTTTGGAACAGTCAAAAACACTTTATGAAAGCTGTAATTCATTAGCAAAGTGCTGATAGGCCGATAATAGAAATAGGCTGAGAAAGGGTATAGTTCCCCTATTTCCAAATTATTCAGACTTATTTTTTAGAGTGTTACAATGTTCTAAAATGTTGTTGAGCAGAATATTGCCAAAAAAATTGATATGAAAACCAAAAGGTTTGTTTGCAACCATCGAGAGTTACCGCGATTTTACGAAAGAAAAGTTTGAAAAAGTTAAGTTACAAAGAGAAAACTTGTTTCGTCGTTCGTGTCTGTCGCGGGTGACCATGACCGGCATGATCAACGACGACCAACTTTTTCAAAACTTTTTTCGTAAAATCGCGATAACTCTTAATGGTTACAAGCAAACCGCTTTTTGTTTAGACATCGGAATTTTTTTGTAATTGTTTGTTCTACAACTTTGTAGAATATTTTACACTCTAAAAAATAATCATGCAAAGTTAGAAAAAAACACGACATTTAAAAATTATTATTGTTTTAAATGAAAAAAATACCCTTCTGGGTTATTGCACATTCGAAAGTACACAAATTTTCTCCATAAAATAAAGAATTTATTTTTTTTGTAGTTGATTAAAATAAAATGCTAGATTTTTTTTCTAATATGATTTTGGCCATCATTCAAGCACTGAGTTCACTCAAGAAGTAACTTAAATCCTTAATGAAAAGGGGTTTTCTGTTTCTCACGATTACTGCGTTGCTGCGTATCTTCCAGCTTGTCCGTGCCTCAAAGTGTGAAGGTTTTTCGTGCTAAGCTCAGAGGATTATAGCAAGGTGCCATAATGAAGCAAGGAATTCATTACTTTGAATCGATTGATGTGAATTATTTAGCAAAAGTGTAATTTTACGTAAGGTTCTGTTGGTATAAAGTTTCAATGCATTTGCTGTTCCTTTTTCCTGGTACCAGAACGATTTTCCTCCCCTTAACTTTCCAAAAGCCACGTCAAATTCGCGTCTGTTTTATTTGTTGCTTGTTTCAAACAAATTGTGCGGCTTCACTTTTCACGGAATTGCTCTCCCTCCCTAGTTCCCTAGAATTGTTCCTGGGAATCATCTTCAATTTAAAGTAAATCATCTTTGCATACTGAAGCAGGTTGTCCCTTTACAGTTGCCTCCTCGTCTAGCTGAGCAATAAAATTGAATAAAATGATAAAATAAACAAACGACAAACAAGATGCCTCCCCCCTCTCCCCCTCTCTAGCCCACAATTTAAGTGAGGGAGGGAAAAGTGCTGCAACTTTACAAGAAGAGTCCGTTTTTATCAGGGTGGTTTGAGCTCGACAGAGAGAACACAAATCTGGTAAATGGAGGAAAATATGCATCAAAATGACAGCATTCTTGCCACGTCCACCCACGCATCTCGGGATCTTTCATTTTGCCTTGAGTCCAGCAGGGGAAGGGGCGTTTAGCTTCCGCAGAAGTTCCACTTTATGCTACAAAGAAAGCCACCTGACTGTGGCACGTGCAGCAACTGGGGTGAGTTTGGAATTGTTGCACCATTTATTCATCCGAAAAAAGTAATTTACTTTTGAAGCTTATGATAAGTCAATAAAAAAGCTAAAGTATGTATTTTTAATCTAAAAAAATCTTTTCACAAAAATAACATCATTCATTAAAGCCGATTCGTTACGAAACGTAAAAAACGAATTAAATTGACAATTCACCCTTATTCAAAGCCAAACATTTAAAACATCTTAAAAACGTAGGAATTTCCACGTCCCTGGAGCAGATTTTATTGCCGCTGCTTTTCGCGGCTTTCCTTTATGGCTTGTGCGCGCACTTTTGGCTGACTGGTGGTAGTCTGCGCCTCTCCTCGGTTGACTGTTTTGTTTGTCTTCGTTTCAATTACAGTCAAATTGATGCCTCCAGATTGATCTTATTACGTCCAATTAGGGTCAATTGGTTGGTGGGTAAGGGAAATTGCTGCTGTTTTAGCAAAAAGGCTGGTAGTCTTCTAAAGCGAAGAAATGCTTGGCTACACGGATAGAAATCCTGTCCGGGAAATCGACAACATTGTTGTCGATTTGCTCTAAAATTCGTTTCGTAATGTTGTCGACCAGTCGTCCGGTAACATTTGCATTGAAATCGACAACAACCCACTCGGAAAATAATCTGGTAAATTTGAGTGTCTGGCGCTGGCGGACGTTTGTCGTGCAGTTCAGACACACTTGGCACACTTATCCTAGACAAGTTTTGCGTAACGCCAGATGAATCTGGCGAAAATCGGGCGAAAGTTCTGCCAGCTGTCTGGCACAAAAATCAACCGGTTCAATCGGTTGAACCGTGCACGACCGGTTTGTGTCATATTCGCCAGAAATCATGGCAGAAATCTGGGGTAAATCTGGGGGAAATTCTGCCAGATGGCTGGCGCAAGCCCCCAGACGAACGCCAGAATTGTGTCCGCCATTTCCGACCGGGAATGTTCTCGATTCTGAAGCGTGACGATTGGGTACGCCTGGCTCAAAACAAAAAGCACGCAGCCATCCCAAACGAAGGGTGGCGGTTTAATCGGTTTTTGAATTGACCGTTGGTTTTGGTTTTTGAATTGACCGTTGGATATTTCTTTTGGTTCAGTAAAACAGTTGATTCGTTTTTTTTATTTATTGAGGCAAAAAATACATCATTAATTAACAAACTAATCTTTGTGTGAGTGTGTGTGTGTGTGTGTGTGTGTGTGTGTGTGTGTGTGTGTGTGTGTGTGTGTGTGTGTGTTTGGAATATGGGAATACAAGAAATTAGTGTTTTTACAATCAGAAAACATGGGGATCTGGGGATTGAAGAATGTGGAGTTTTTGGGAATATGGGATTTTCTGAATCTGGGAATCCCGAATCAAAATTAGGGAATTTGTGATTTTAGGAACTTGGTATTATGTAATTTTAGAGATTTGGGAATATCGAAATAAGAAAATTTTGAGATTTAGGAATTAAGGAATTAAGGAATTTGGGAATTTGGGAATTTGGGAATTTGGGAATTTGGGAATTTGGGAATTTAGGAATTTATGAATTTAGAAATTTAGGAATTTAGGAATTTAGGAATTTAGGAATTTAGGAATTTAGGAATTAAGGAATTTAAGAATTTGGGAATTTGGGATTTTGGGAATTGAAGAATTTGGGGATTTGGGAACTTGGGGATTTGGGAATTTAGGAATTTGAGAATTTAGGAATTTGCGAATTTGGCGATTTGGGAATTTGGGAATTTGGGGATTTGGGAATTCAGGAATTTGAAGATTTAGGAATTTAGGAATTTGGAAAGTTGAGAATTTGGTAATTTGGGAATTTAGAAATTTAAGAAATTGGAATTTAGGAATTTAAGAATTAAGGAATTTGAGAATTTAGGAATTTAGGAATTTGAGAATTTAGGAATTAAAGAATTTGGGAATTTAAGAATTTGATAATTTTGGAATTTGGGAATTTAAGAATTTGGGAATTTGGGAAAATGTGAATTTGTGAATTTGGGATTTTAAGAATTTGGGAATTTAGAAATTTGAGAATTTGTGAATTTGGGATTTAAAATTGAGAATTTGGGAATTTGAGAATTTGGGAATTTAAGAATTTGGGAATTTAAGAATTTGGGAATTTGGGAATTTGAAAATTTGGGAATTGTGGAATTTGGGAATTAGTGAATTTGTCTCCCGAAACCAGAAAAACAAAACTTAACACAAACAAACTGTCACGACGTTTGGGTTGACGTTTTGTTTTAGGCTGCGTTTTGACAGTTGTTACGCTCCGTAAAAGGGTGACGGAAAAAGTTGCGTTTTCGAAAACAAAAGTTGCGCTTTCGAAAACAAAAGTTTTCGAAATCGAGGAGAATGTTTTCATTTTTGAAAACATTGTAAACGAAAATGAAAACAATCGATGTTATCGATTTTAAAACAATTTGTTTACAAATTTTCGGACAGGATTTCTATCCGTGTATCTTCTTGATTTGAATATACAGTTGAGTATACAGTTGAAACTGCAAAATGTTACTGTAATATCAATTGAGCAGTTCTCTCAGATTTCGGTCATTCGATTTTTTTTTGTATTTTTTAATCCGACTGAAACTTTTTTGGTGCCTTCGGTATGCCCAAAGAAGCCATTTTGCATCATTAGTTTGTCCATGTAATTTTCCATACAAATTTGGCAGCTGGCTAAATGTATGAAAATTCAAAAATCTATATCTTTTGAAGGAATTTTTGATCGATTTGGTGTCTTCGGCAAAGTTGTAGGTATAGATATGGACTACACTGATAAAAAAATGATACACGGTAAAATTTTTTTTGGTGATTTTTTATTTAACTTTTTGTACTAAAACTTGATATGCAAAACACACTATTTTATTTTTTTTATTTTTGATATGTTTTAGAGGACATCAAATGCCAACTTTTCAGAAATTTCCAGGTTGTGCAAAAAAACTTTAAGCGAGTTATGAATTTTTGAATCAATACTGATTTTTTCAAATAATTGAAAAATTGGTCGCAAAAATTTTTTAACTCCATTTTTCGATGTAAAATCAAATTTGCAATCAAAAAGTACACCAGAGCAATTTTGATAAAGTTCACCGTTTTCAAGTGAAATCCATTTTAGGTGACTTTTTTGAAAATAGTCGAAGTTTTTAATTTTTTTAAATTAGTGCACATGTTTGCCAACTTTTGGAAAAAAATATTTTTGAAATGCTGAGAAAATTCTCTATATTTTGCACTTTTGAACTTTGTTGATACGACCCTTAGTTGCTGAGATATTGCCATGCAAAGGTTTAAAAACAGGCAAATTGATGTTTTTTAAGTCCCACCCAAACAACACACCATTTTCTAATGTCAATATCTCAGCAACTAATGGTCCGATTTTCAATGTTGAAATATGAAACATTCGTGAAATTTTCCGATCTTTTCGAAAAAAATATTTTCAATATTTTTAAACCAAGACTAACATTTTGAAAGGGCCAAACATTCAATATTACGCCGTCAATGGGTGATTTTCCCCCCAAGTCACACGAAATAGGAAGAAGTCGGCGGTACGTCCCCTCCATTTTTCTCGAGTTTTACTACGAAACGTTTTTAGTGATGTAGTGATTTGTAGTTCGGAACCGTAAAGAGCTAAAAAAATTTGTGTCAAATGACTTTTGTGTAAAATTGGACGCTTAATTTGATGGCGTACACAACATTCAGAAAAATACATATTTTTCATCAAAATAGGTTAAAAAGTAGTTTTAAAATCGCTGCCATTTCCCGTTACTTAACTGTCAAAAATCGAAAGGCATTTTATAAGAAATTTATTGTTCTTTTCAAATAGGCAATAACCCAAAAAGTTAGTATTATTAAAATCATTTTTTTCATTTAAGATGTCATTTTAGAGTGTAACAATGTTTTACAAAGTTGCAGACAAAAACAAAAATAATTGCATGTATTCTTCACGAGTTATCAGAATTTTATGATTTATTTTTTAAAGTGATGTTTGTGACCATTTTTGTTCAGTTGTTCAAAGTTTTAACCCCTAAAATTTAATCGTGTTCTTTTGAAAGTTTTTTTTTTTTAGCAAATTTGCATAAGAATGATCCTTTTTCCAGTCATTTACAGTGGAAGTGGTGGAACCAATTTGGAAGCTTTTTTTTTATGGAACATGAGAAATTTGGTCCTACGACAACGGAACAAGAAAGGCAGGCCGCAGGAACAATAATTGCGAAGTGGCCATTAACTCAAGCGTTCCTGTGGGTCAAGTTCCTGCAACATAACATCCAGGACGGCGTTGGGGACGTGTTTGATGGCTGATCCTTACCGACAACAACGTCAATCAAGAATAACTGACGAAGGTAGGGTTGATGATCATCGTCCAAGCACTTCAAAGTCGTGTGGTGCTTGCCGTATATCGTGCTGGATCAGGTCTAGTGCCGGAAGTTCTGCTGATCAAGGCAGATTCAAGACAAGAACTCAAGAAATCTAAAGATTCATGTGGAACGTGGCGAAACGATTGGAGTGAACGAGGGAGTGAAGCTGTTTTTGAAGATTTCGTGTTTTTGGTGAGAGCTTTCCATTATTTTTTTCAAATAACCCTTTCATCAATTCTAACATTCATACATTCCAATGAAGACAACTACGCCAATTTACTAAATACGCGGTAGGGTGTTCCCTTGGTCGTTCGCTGTGAGTTGTGGATTGCCTGCTTCTCTAATGAAGGTTCGACTGAGGGCATGCTTATTAATTTCTCGTCGCTCCATACCCTCAGTGACGTGATGGGAGCAAGGGCGTCTATGCGAAGTGTCCCTACACCCGCTACAAATTTCCGGCGCTTGGGGAGGAAGAGGGAACCCATTTTGATCTATGCGCCGGTATTTGTAGCACTAAAATTCGTGCAAAAAAACTTATGCACGTGGGTGTACAGATTACGGAGTAAAAGATGATCGAATTGTTCACCTAGCGCTCACATGTGTTCCAGGACCAAGTTGCCTGCGGGTATGGGGATCATACATACATACATACATTTGCATAAGAATGATCCTTTTGACGTTTATTGTGGCTCGTGCACTGCTTGTATGTGGGTTTGTTTTTCTAAGATTCCTAAAATAGTGTCCACATGGTCTATGGATGGTCCCTTAGTTTTCTTTTAAATTGACAGTAACGACAAATGATTCTATATAAAATATGAATGGTGGAAAATGAAGATAATTGATAAATGTTGAAAATGACACTTTTTCCGGAAATTTACCATTAGGTGACTAGAACTTAAAAACGGTGCCTCGTGATCTGAACATTTCTTCTCAAAATACAGATTTTTTAACTATTTATGACCACTCCCTAATTTGTGTAAAGGCTTTTTTCGACAAATGGGTGATGAAAATTTGCATCTTTGGGCATACCAAAATTGTTTACACTAGCAAGGTTTGAGCCCAATTAAAAAATCGGATATTGATCGTTTACCGAAGCCTCAGAGAATTCCAAATAAAAAAATAGACCTACCTATTTAATTTTACTCTGAAAGGGATACCTTTTCGCAACGCGATTGCAAGGTTTTGCCTTCCTCACCTTACTGAGGAAAGGCTATAAAATCACTCGAAAACTGAACTTCTCAATAAGACCTCCTAGACCCACCTTCATGTATACCTATCGACTCAGAATCGAATTCTGAGCAAATGTCTGTGTGTGTGTGTAGGGATGTGGGTCTGTGCACCAAAAAATATGCACTCGATTATCTCAGCACTGGCTTAACCGATTTGGACCGTTTTGGTCTCATTCGATTCGTCTTGGGGTCCCATAAGTCCCTATTGAAAATTATGAAGTTTAGTAAAGTACTTCAAAAGTTATGCTAAAGAAACGATTTTGATTAAAGTCCGGAAGATTGTAAAAAGAATGATTTTTGTAAGAAACCCCAGCATGTTATACATTTTTAGAAAGGTATTTAAAAGACCTTTCCAACATTGAAGATCTGACAACCCTATCAAAAAGTATTAGCAATTAAGTGTTATTTATGCACACTTTGGAAGCCGGATCTTAGATATCACGATGAAAACGTTGTCCGGATCTATCATGCAACCCGTCGTTGAACAGGTAATCAAAAGACCTTTGCAACGCGTCCAAAACATTGGAGATCTGACAACCCTATCAAAAGTTATAAGCACTTAAGAGATATTTATACACTTTTTGGAGGCTAGTTCTCAGATATTTAGATGAAAACGTATTCCAAATATATCATGCGACCTATCTTTGGACCTAAAGATCTTCCCACGAGCGTGTCTATTTTGGATAGCATTACCCTTTGAATGAGAGGAAGGCACCAACCACCTAAGGGTGGATTAAGTAACGTTTGAATGAGAAAACTTTTTTTTTGTATTTAGATTTTTACAGGTGTGCTATATAATGTATTAAACAAATTTCTCTGTTTTCAATTACACCGCAGAGTATGAGCAAATTACTATATGAAAAAAATTCTAAAATTTCCTTCAATTAGAAAGTGTTGCTGCAAATTTAGAAATCAATGAATGAGATTGAACACACGTGAAGATTGTTTTTGAAGAAAAAAAGGAATGCATTAAAAATGCATAAGCAAATTTATTTAAAAAAAAATAAGAGAGAGAAGATAGCGTAAAATTGAAATATATGTGAAAAGCCTAAAAACCATCACTAAATTAATTTAGTATTTAGAACCATCTCCAGACCATGTTCTGTTGATAATCTCCAAAGCCAATCCTTACAGAACCATTATCATTCCCTAACGTGAAATCCACTTGACACATTCCAGCATGTTTTGCCCAGACCAGCCCCGGCAATCCGTGGCAGAGCTAATTTATTATTCAGCAAGCAAGCAGCCAACACGAAAGCCAGCCTGCCGGTGGTAGGTACTTTGTCGATGAGCTACACGATGAGCTCGCAGAGTGGTGGGGGCGGTGTGTATTTCGCACTGCTCTACAAACATAATTACGGCTGCATTTGGATCAATTACAGGTCGCGCGCGCTATTCTTGGCGCGAACCACGCGCCTTCTGGGCTAATTTGCGATGCAACGAGTTCCAGCGGGGTTGGCGAAATTGTGTTGAAACAGAGCAATGGATGTCGTAGTTGGAGAAACGTAAAAATCTGGCAACCCTGTCTTTAAGTATGAGCACTTCTGATGAATTTAATCTTTTATTTTTTAAATTGAATTTGGAACTTTGTGAAACCACCAGAACTAGAACCCTTTCGTAAGATATTTAGACATTTTGGCTTACTCCACAAACTTGCTACTTGAAGTGGACCTCAACTCGTGGCGTTTGTTGTCTCGCAGGCACGCGGCGGCGCCTGGCTGATAAGCCCTTAATTTATTGGCTTGTTTGAGGTAGACACCAGCAGCAGCGGATGTTGTCGTCCTCCCAAGTGTCCAAGATGCGCGTCCGCAGCAGCCGCTTACCGGAGTCGACTCCGGGGGAGCGCGTTCAACCGGAGAGAAATGACGCCAAGAAGATGACAACAATGGCCGTTGTCCATTTGGCCGCCGCCGCCTTGTCAAGAGGGATGCAGCCAATTGACATTGGCTTGGGGTAGAGTATCTTCGCCAAGTCATTTCCGGACATCCGGGAAGGAAATGGACTAAAAACCGAAGGAAAAGCGAGCTCATTTGTCAAGCGGAGATGCACCAGCTCGTCGAGGAGATGCAGTGTGGCCTCGAAGCGAAGATGGCCACTCTTTGGTGGCTGTGGTGATAAATGGCTGTGGATGTGGAGGTCATAATTAATTACGGAGCACGACGCCCACGACGGCTGAGGACACTCCGATGAGGGTGTCGTACCCGGTGTAGACGGTGATTCGTGGAGGTCATACTAGTTACGTGTCTTTACGGAGGAAAAATTGTTATTGAACGTGCTGCTTTATTGATATCAATTTAAATTGATCTGTTTTTATTGGCGTGCAAATACAACTTTCAACACGACAAGAATTCACCACAAAAAGCTTGGTGAACCGAATTGTGGAAAGCTTTCAAAATGAATCCAAGAACATACGAAGAATTAAGGACTATAAATAGATTTGACCGGCCGCATCACTTACCACGGTGAATCCTGGCCTCACACCCGTCTCACTAACACCCTCAAACCTCACGTGATACTTTGTCGAAGACGCAGCCGATTTAGCGGTCTTCATCACTCAAGTATCGGACTAAAATTCCTATCCACTTCCCCGTGTCTTACCACTGGTCGTGGCCGGCGCTGTGATTGGCTAGCATGATAGGGACATCTGAAAGTTGCGAAGTGGTGATGATTGGTTCCTACTCTTCATCTGTGGTCCACGGAGCAATTCTTGGAGGTCCTGGTCAATAACAGAGTAACAACTACGGGTAGACACCAATGCTATGCTATGCTATGATTATGTGTATATTTTTGTTATATTTCAGTTAGAACAGATGGGAGCGAATGACCCATAGGGTTAAAGTTCCCCTTATAAAATCAACAACAACAACATCAGTTAGAAAATAAAGAAAAAAAAAAAATACATTGAAAATCTAAACTCTCGTGATTTTGTACTTAGGACAACAGTATTCCAATATTTGGAGCGAGTTTTTTAAATATGTTTACATTCTTGACGAAGTAGTTTTTGAATGATTTTTTATGGTAATGGGCAGCTTTTGCCCCTGATCTCGAATCCGAGGTCCGTTTTTGATATCTTGTGACGGAGGGGCGGTACGACCCCACTTGAAAAAATACATATTTTTCAATAATTTGCAGCCTGAAACGGTGCTGAGATAGTAATTTGGTGTCAAAGGGACTTTTATGTAAAATTAGACGCCCGATTTGATGGCGTACTCAGAATTCCGAAAAAACGTATTTTTCATCGAAAAAAAAAAACACTAAAAAAGTTTTAAAATTTTTTGTCATTTTTCGTTTTTCGACTTTAAAGTTTTTTGGAACATGTCATTTTATGGGAAATTTTATGTACTTTTTGAATCTACATTAACCCAGAAGGGTATTTTTTCATTTGGAACAAAATTTTTAATTTTAAAATTTCGTGTTTTTTATAACTTTGCAGGGTTATTTTTTAGAGAGTAACAATGTTCTACAGTGGACTCTCTGGATGTCGATCTTCTCAATATCAATATTGCTCCGGCTGTCAATACAATTTTCTGTCCCTTCAAAAAGATTGTCTTGATGATTCGAGCTGTCTTTTTGAAGCAATCGCTTAACAAACGCTCCATGTTTCAATCAATTTGGTTACACCAGTTAAAATATACAGTAATTTATGTAAACAAAAATCTGAAAAGCACGTGTCACAAGTGTGTTTCGAAAGTAAAATTGTACTACGTGTCACAAGTGTGCACAGAATTCCCATACAAACTAAAATAAGCTCAAATCAATGGTTTATCCAACTTAATCAGTATATTTTCAAAAACAACAGATTGCATTGCCTTTAGAAAGTGTGTATCAACATAAATTTGTGAAAAACAAATAAAATCCACATTTTCCAACAACTTGTATGACGTGTCACAAGTGTGCACGATCATTTTGATGATAAATTGGTCCATGTCACAAGTGTGTATTGCAATATCCGGGAAACTGAAGCGAGTTCCCAAAATCGGGTTAAAGCATCTTGTAGTGTTTGTTAAGTATAGCAAAACGTCAACTCATTTTCCAAAATGGTCTATGTCACAAGATAGCACACAGCAGACGATTACCGACTGCTGTTTGCTGGTATTGCGAAAAAAATCTTAACCGAACGAGGATTGAACCATCAACTTCACATAGTTGCTGATCCGAAACGGTACCACCGCGCCATGGGCGCTTGGTGACACCAGGGACAGAGCACCAACATATTCTTCTCTCTGAAGTGTTGCTCGGGGACGCGTCAGCATTATATGTGTTGGGGACCTGGTTGCCTTCGATAAGTGGTCCGTGGTTCCGTTGGTAGGTCCCAACATAGACCGATGGTAGATTGGGCGCAGAACCATCTGCTCACACACACACTGGTTGAAGAGGTCCAATTAGTCCGCGGGAATGACTCCCCGGGCTTCCGGGTGACGGTTTCGTGGTCACCGTAATAAAATAAAACACGCGAATTACCGTAAACTACACAAATTCTTACAAGAACGTTTATTTCTAGGACTGTACAATAATTTACAAGCGCCGCGCCGCGGGCGCGACGGTCACCCCGTGACCTTTCTTCTTTGGGGACCTTTTTCCAACTTGAGTTGATTTCTACTTTGTGCTATCGCTGAACCTAGTGCGATGTTTTTATCTTCGGCTAGAGAGAAAGTTCTGGGAGAAACATCTCTCCGCTCAGTCTACCTAAACTCTCAACAAATGACCCCCGGTCATTGATGATCGTTTGAGTTTGGTCCAGTGGAAGTCAACCTGACTCTCCAACATTCTCACCCACCCTGAAATTCCCCGAATTTCTGAACCTAAAGCATCACAAGAAGCTCAAGAGTGTGGGAGGGAATGATACAAACATGTGTCCTAGTTTGTGTTGTTTGTGTCCTAAGCTCAACCAAAACATGAGCTTGTGTGTCCTAAAAGTGTTTGTAGTCATAAATTCTTCCTATTTTGTAAGCTTTGCTTGGTCAATGATTCGCTTTTTACCCTAACCCGAATCAGATCGTCCATCCAAATTTTGTCAGAAGTTGTTTTCGTAAGCAAACGATGCCTATCGTGCCTCACCCACCATCGAAGATCGCAGCGTAGATGTGTGTTGGTGCTGATCAGCTGTTCGATTGCTGCCTGATGAGTGCGCAGAAAACCTTGCGTGCCGATCCACATGACCAGCCAGCCCTTTTGATTGTATTCCACCACCGAGTCGTACGTCCAAGTACGTGCCAGCTGATTTGTGCGATCGTGTGCGATCGCTGTTCGCCTGCTGGTGCTGTTGTTGTTTGTAGATGTGCTTGCGATCTCCTTGCCGGACCAAAACCGCAACACATTTGTCCGTTACCACCACAAACTGCGACCGATGATCACAGCTGATCGATTGGTCCTCTTTGCGCTCCGACCCCTAGACCCTGCCTAGAGTAGCGCGTGTAGAGTGCTGCTGCCCGAAGCCGTCCGTGGCTACAGTAGCACGTCGATGTAGAAGTACACCAGACATACGCAACCAATGCCAACTCCGTGTGGCTGTATGCGCTGACCCTGCCAGCGTGGTTGTGTGCAAACCAAAGCACCGTACTGTTGTCTTTTGGTCCAATACAACAGTAACCGACGACCCTGCCGTCGATTCCAAAATTCGATGCGAGTTTGTTGGTAGGGTATTTGTCCCTTTTTTGAACCTCCAAATGATGAAACTCCGAAGCACGCGTCCTTGGCGCTTCGCAGATTGTGGTCCTCCTTGAATGGGCAGCAGTGTTCCAACTGCCGGCCATCCTTGATTCCGTTCAGCTTCCCCAAGGTGTGCAGTGCATCCTTGACACCCCCAAAGCTTGAACACGATGTGAGATCGGCTGTGTTCCAACTGCCGACCCAGATTACGCCGCACCTGGCAACGTCCCGTTGACGCCGCGCTGAGGCGTGGGTTTGTGAATGATTAATTCCAGAAGTTTGCAGTGCTTCCCCGACTGCACAATTGGGTTGAGACCATAACCCGTACTTCGTTCCTCCGCTGTCTGTCCTCGACTGCACCCGTACTGCACCTGAATCCATGAATGGTGCGGATCGTGTATCGGCGTAAGAGACATCCGACGACCCACACGCTGACTTGCACCCAGACATGCATCCGCTCTAACTCCTCTTTTAGAAGAACTTGTTTGGCATTTCACGTAGAAGATACCCAGCATGTTGTGCCAGTTATTAGAATACGCTAATTACGCTTGTCTTTTAGGCTCCCGAAGACCCTGAGAGATTATTTTGAAACCCAACTGAGATATAGGTTAAGAACTCTTAATTGCACTCAAAGAGCTTTTAAGAAGTTCTTCTTGAGAGCTTAAGAGAACATTCACATGAAAATATAGCTAAAATCGGGTTTTCCAATGAACCAATGTTTTCTACACATTATTCAAGCCAAAAACTAGAGATTATAACCTAGAAACAAGCATAACGTTGCTTTAAACGAAAATGCCATCTAGAACAAGCTGAGTGCCGTTAAAAAGAGCTCATAGTGCCGATGCATGTCTGCTTGCACCTGCTCGTCAAGTTTCCTATCACGACGATAACCATCGTCGTCAATCAATACCGTTAGCCGACGTCCCGATGACGTCACGTAAGATGATGATTTGTCCCGAACGGTGCGTGTAGATGATCGTTAGCACCACTACCACCAGTTGGCAGTGATCAACTCCAGAATGTTGTTTGCATGCCAGCAATGTATTGGTTGACCGTGCAGTAACATAAAAGAGGATTAAGGTTTTTAGGGTGTAGCGTCCGATGTCCGGCTTCGGCGGACATATACTTTTGAGTGTGTTTACCTTAAGAAACCTAAAGTTGTGCAGCCTCTTCATGGTGTGTGGTCGTTCCCGGATGATTCCCGATCGGTTACACCATCCAACCGATCGCCGTTGTTGCATGCCGAATCAGATCTCGCTCCGTGGAGATCAAAGTTGATCACGTGCCGGTATCAGTAACCCTGACGATGACGACTCACATCTACGACCGTAACAGCTGATCGCCCGGTCGCCGGTCGTCCAAAAGTGTGAGTTGGTGTGAATTCCTTTTGTTTTCCCAACGAACCGTCGCTCGTCTTGCCTTGTGCCAGCTGTCCGCTGCTGGTCCCGATTGTTTGCTGAACTCTAGTTGGAATGAGACACCACGATAATCCGAGCTTGAACTGTCCGTCTCGCTTGCAGTGACGACACCATGACGTCACGTTGTGAGTAGTCAGCATCCGTGTTCGCCAGCTCGAGTGTGAGCGATCGTCCCAGCGATGTTCTGCGTGGTCGGTTGACGATCACGATGACTCATCCGAAGGCGAGTTGTTGATGTTGGTGTGGTATCACAGCAAGGAAGAAATAGTTTTGTGTAATACTCCGTAAGAGGGTCCAAGCCTCGGCGACATATACCGTTCTTTTATATTTACCTGGAAAAGTAGGTTTCGCTCCAAACGGTACATGTTGTGTCCTCTGAAGCTGCGTTGATGATGTGTCCGAACGTGTTGTGCAACTCCAGTTGCTAGGGTCGTTCCGAGTTGTGCTGATTGCTCCTCTGCAACAGCTGAGTGTTGACGTCATCCTGACGTCACGAATTGTGATGGTGTTCACCCTGGACAACGACACGTGGCGACCGTTCGCCGATCGTTGATGACGTCGTCGAGTTGAATCCGTGTTGGTGATATGACGACCGAATACGTCACGCCTCCTCACACCGATAGCAGACGATGGCGATCCTTGCAGCCACCGGCAACCGATGGTTAATTGCAGTTGATTGATGTTAGGGATGTTCGCGGCCGGGATAGTGCAACCGTGCACCAGAAGATGAGCGTTTCAGCTCCGAAAAAAGCCGTGCTGACGACGAAGTGATGTGTAGCGGGCGTGTGGCTCAGCAGTGTTGGTTCGAGAAAAGATTTTGATGGTGTTAGCGAGTGATTGTGCTCGGCTTCGGCCGACATATACCGATGTTTATAAATAATTACCTTTGGAAACAGGTGTGTCCTCCTAATCGGTAGCATGTCAGAAGCCAGAAGAAGTCCAAACTCCATCATCCCGAGGGCAGACCAGCTTGAGTGGTCTGCTTCCAGCCAAGAACGAACCGTGTGAGTGGCCGAACCAAGATCCAGCAAGCGCGACGTGTTGCATGGTGAGTTGGAAGTCTGCTCGCTCGCGATTTGTTGTTATGTCTCAGGCCGCTGTGCACACCGTGCACTCCATTTGTAATTCGTGAAGAAAGGACAATGACCTTTGTCCAGCCCAGCCAAGTTGAAATGGCGCTATCCATCCAGCGCGCAAAATGGCGTGAAGTCCAACTCCAGGTAGTACGAACCGATTTGCGTGTCCAAATCCTTCAACCAGCGTCCTCCGGTGGTTCCCCAACATCCGCAACATCCGGTTCGAAGGACCATTATGTTGGGGACCTGGTTGCCTTCGATAAGTGGTCCGTGGTTCCGTTGGTAGGTCCCAACATAGACCGATGGTAGATTGGGCGCAGAACCATCTGCTCACACACACACTGGTTGAAGAGGTCCAATTAGTCCGCGGGAATGACTCCCCGGGCTTCCGGGTGACGGTTTCGTGGTCACCGTAATAAAATAAAACACGCGAATTACCGTAAACTACACAAATTCTTACAAGAACGTTTATTTCTAGGACTGTACAATAATTTACAAGCGCCGCGCCGCGGGCGCGACGGTCACCCCGTGACCTTTCTTCTTTGGGGACCTTTTTCCAACTTGAGTTGATTTCTACTTTGTGCGATCGCTGAACCTAGTGCGATGTTTTTATCTTCGGCTAGAGAGAAAGTTCTGGGAGAAACATCTCTCCGCTCAGTCTACCTAAACTCTCAACAAATGACCCCCGGTCATTGATGATCGTTTGAGTTTGGTCCAGTGGAAGTCAACCTGACTCTCCAACAATATGTGTTGGTGAAAACTGCAGAGCGCTGACATGTTTTCACACGGGCAAAAATGATCCAAAATTTTTTATAAAATGTAATATTTTCTGCACCAATTCACTCTTCCAGATTTTGATGGATTTTTTCCTTCGGGTAGATTGAAAGTTATGAAGTTTGTCTAAATTCCGGAAGATTGAATAAGGGTGGTTTTTGTAAGAAAATATGTTACCAAAGATAATTAGTAGGGTTAGTGAATTTTCACGATTTCGCGGTCAGCGTGAAATTCGTGAAATAAAAAATATTTGTGAAATCCTGTGAAATTTCTCTATTTTCTCAAACCGTTTTTTTAAATAACAGCATAATACATATTTCATTCAAATAGACTTTTTAAGTAAACTTTATTAGTTTTAAATTGAAAAGCGTGATGTGAATCATTTGAAGAATTTTTAGCAAAACATACATTAGCATGATATTGATACAAGATTTACTGAGAAGTAGGGCGTCCAATTTTTCCGGGTTTTGAATTTCCCGGGAAACTGGAAAAATATTTTTGAAATCCCGAAAATTCCCGGGATCCCAGGAAATTTATGAAACAGTCATAAAATCTATGTTTTCATTATATCGGTTATGCTTTCACATTAGATCAAAATATTAATTGGTGATAATCAACACTTAAATCGAAACAAGAACAGCAGTTTTAAGATAGCTTAAAAGAAATAAAAAAAAACTGTGATTCAAATTGAATATGTATTTTATAAATATATTTCTTTAATTTATTTTTTTAGATGACGTGACTAGAAAAGCTAGGAAAATTTCTTTGAAAATGTATAAAAAAACAAGAAGCGAAAACAAATAAAATAATACCGGTCAATGTAAAATTTAATAGGTTTTCAATTTCATGTTTTAATAAAACATATTAAAAATTATCTTCGAGTTACTACTGCCAGCTGGGGAAAATCGACACTACAGTCGAATAGTTACAGGAGTTACATTATGCAATAGTTACATTATGCAAAAAAATGCATCAACAGCTGTCTCAATTCGATGAAAAATATTTTTATATGATATTTTTCCAAATTCAAAATCATAAATATACGTAAATATATTACCAAATCTATTAAAAATATATAAAATTGATTAGGACATATTTAAAGCGCATTATGTAAACACAAATTTGATCAATTTTCCCTTATAAGCCAAATGAAAGCCAATATATCGTCGCCATCGTGCTAACTTGTCGTACGTGCATTTTGGGCCAAATTGAGTTAAGAACGCCATTTTGTGCAGCTCACAATACCTCACCTTTTGACCTTCACAGATCCCCAAAATTCGATTTCAATCCTGAGATATTCACCAAAAACCGAAAAAACTCCGTGCATTTTTGTCACTTTACATATGGAAGTAGTTTCAATCTTGTCATGCTAGCTTGTCACTCCCTGAAAATTGATGTAAGTGTGACAATTGGCCAAAGGGATTTTAGGTCAGGATGCGTTTGACGCACGTACATTTGTAATTATAACTCGGGACTCCAGCAACCAAATACAACCAAACTTCGGGACAATGCACAGAATGGTCAGCCAAACAAAACGCGTTTGTTATTGTTTACATTGCGTGCTCTAGTTTTCGTTTATTCAAGGTCAAACATTAAAACGCATTTTTCTCGGAACGTCGAAATGGCGGGTGCGACAAGATAGCACGACGACGTCGATATGTCGTATACAAAATTTTAATGCTTTAAAATTCTTATCGATTACAAAGTGTTCAACGTGTTATCTGTTTACACAACGAAATCTGAATTTCCAGAATATTTTTTTTTATTTTCGGGAATTCCCGGGACAAATTATAAAAAAAATCTGGGATTCGGGAATTCCCGGTCTTGGAAAATTCCAGGGACCGCACTACTGAGAAGTGAATACTCAAATGAAGTCATCAAAAATTAGCAGAAGAAAAATTAAATCCTCAGATTTTTTAATATAATTTTTTGTCATCGTCAACCAAAAACGTGTTGAGAATGACTTTTAAAGTATATTGTGATATTTTTTTAAAGATTGCACAGACATTTTTTTAATTGTATCGATTTATTTTTAGAAACCAATTAAAAGCAAACTTTCATGTTAAAGTAACATTCAGTGAAAATAGTTGTTTTTCCCTTTCCCTCCGGTACAACCGGAATAGCAAAAAAAAAAAAAATAGATTGAAATGGTTTTCTGTTCGGATTTAGAATATTTTTTTTAAGATTTCGTTTTCCTATTGATTTTAATTTAGTTTTTGAAAAGTGAGACGAAAAACTTAAAAATATTTTACTGAGCAAAATGTCGCAAAAAAGATATTTCAATTGTTAGATTGTTTTGTTAAATTTGGCTTTGATTTTAAATTCAATAACATGTAGAAAGATAAAATATAAGCAAATCAGCAAAAACTGTTTAACTATATTAGTCGAACATTGAAAAAGCAGCTCAATAAATGGCTATACGCATGCCCTACATTTTGGTTCCAAAATATGTACAAAGGGTTTATTGAAAAAACTATTTTAAAGCATAAACACTAGTTTCTGTTTGTGACAGATTTCCATAGTTATTTTAGTATTTTTAACGTGCCGCGAAATTTCCGTGAAATTCGGTGTTTTGAAATCAATCAATTTCTAAGCGTGAAAAATCATTAAGCCTAATAATTAGGATGTGTAATTAGGATGTGGATGGAAGCTTAGGTGTAAAAAGAGGTTTGCAATTGCCTCAACAATCAAGCCTTCGGACACCTAGTTTCGAGTAGGAATCTCGCAATCGAGAACGCCAAGGCAATGCTGTAGAGCGACTAATTTGATTTTTTTTAATTTTTTTAGATTTTCATTGTACATTATTGAAATGGAAAATAATTATTTTCAGATTCTGGTAACTGGAAAAACTATATGTTTTTACGCCCAAACCTGAATCTCACTGGTTCTAAGTTTGGATGAAAGACCGCCAAATCAACATTCGGAATGTCATTTTGTTTAATTATATGTTGACTAGTTGAGTGCAAATTTCTTTTTGTGAGATATTTCAACTCTCTATGGAAAATTATGTGCCCTAATTAAGCGAAGGAATAAACGATTTTAAAACTTCAATAAAGCTGCTCTTGCATACTTCTTAAATTTAATCATCGTATTTTTTTGCACTTCAAGCAGCAGTTCACAAGCTGACAAGGATTACATCAGCACAATGCTACAGATAAGCGTACAATGTCCAACACACTGGCTGCTACTATCCCAGCTGCAAAGCGCCAGATTAGCATCGCTCAGAAGCACAGAAAAAGATTATTCACAGTTTCATTACCGTTGCCATTTGCCCCATATTCTAGACTAGAATAGGGACGGACCGAGCTTATCCACGCTTTCCTTCGAAGTATTTACGGGTGGAAAAGAATAAGCGCGAAAACGCGATCCGTCGGAAAATCATCCCTTTCTTCCCCGTCCAGATGAACTTGAACACCCATTATTGTAACTTGTAGCTCTGCTGTAGTATTGTACGTCATTGGGTGGAGGGGTGGGCAGGAGGTAATAGTCCTTTGTGCTCCGTTAGTTCGCGTTGGACATGGACTGTCCGGACTCCCAAGGAATAGTGCTTCGTCTTCACTCATTCGTCGGACTTGTAGCCGAGTCTCGTTGATGGCCACCGTTTCTGCTGAGCGCTGTTGCTGTGAATTATAGCGAATAAATTTTATCTTTTCGCTAGTTTTGCAGGAAATTTATCTGGGCCATTTTTCCGGTCTTTGAATCTGCGCGCACTTCTGGTTGACTTGAGCTTGGGAGGTGCGGCTTGATAGTAGAAGTAATAGCAGCATCCTTTGTCGTTAAAGTTCAAGGAAACAGCATGGAAAAATTCTTGGGGTCTTCGAAAGACTTATTTTAAAAAAGCCTAGTTGAGAATACTTTTTTTCAAGTAATTGACAGATAAAAAATTTCAAAAAATGATTTTTACCCCGAATAGTTAAAAATAACTTTCCACCACATCATTATCCACCGTTTGTGTTTGATTCCGCTTAAAGAAGCTTCCAACAACTTTCGCTACTTTCACAGCATCCCGGTCAAATCGTCCCAGGCATCAGCAGCAGCCCGCCTGGACAGTGTTGAGGCACTTAACTTACCGTGCCGAAAGTGCTTCCGACGCTCCGACGAAGCGTACAAAATAATAAAAAGCACCCCGGGAAAAATGTCTAAAGTAGCTACTAAATTATGCATATACATCGTAACGCTTAAAATAAACTTTCGTAAATTATCTTTATTATCCGTATTATTATTATTTAATTTGCATATAAATATGTTTCCAGGTACACGGTCGCTTGCTCCCCGGGAATTTTGGACAGCGATAGAGAGAAGGAAAAACGAAACGCCGGGAAAACTCATCCCAACGGTTTTCCTCTCACCAAGCTTTCCCGGTGTTTACCTGTTTCGGGCCTTTTTCCTGAGTTTGCTGAAAGAAACGGTGAACAGGCTCATGAAATCATTAAATTGTTCATTTTTAAGGATCGGGGGAAACATCTTTTGGAGGTCGGAGCCGGGATCCAAGTAAAAGCTCGCCCGACTGAGGAAGAATCGAGGCCGCGGTAACATTCGGCTGGGATGGGAAAACTTTCTAATGGAATATTGCCGGCTGCAGCCTGGTGCAGGTGGTGATGGTTGATGTAACTGAGGGGAATATTTTTGACGGTTTTGGGATTTCCTTTGAGCAACACTTTCTTCTGAGACACTATACAAAAGTGTTTTGAAGCAGTTTACATTGATTTTCGAATTCGGTTTTTTGAACTGTATTATTATAAGATTCACTGAACAACAACTAAAAATCAGTTCATTCAATATCGAAACATAGGGAGTAGGGTGGTCCAAATTCGGACTTCCCCCATCACTAGACTAAATTCCAAATATGAGATCATTCTGACCACAGGAACCCCTCTCTCCAATTGCTTGAAGTTTGTACGGGAAAATCGTCAAAATATATGGAGAAAAGCAACTTTTACAAATTTTCGGAACTAAGATCTTCATTAAATTTAGAGCAACTTTTCCGGCAATTTAATATGAAATAATAAAATAAAATGGCTCAGAGTTCCTCAGGAGATCCATAGACCTAAATAATTTGACATGTTATCGCGTTAGGTTTTAAGTTCCAAGCATCCCAAGTAGCAAGCTAAACATCGCTTTTTATTTTTTTGTTGATTAATTGCTGCACAAGCGTTTTTATACGTTAATTATTGAACAAGTGTCATAAAATTTGGTCCATTGTTCTCATATTGATCAAAAAACCATTGTTCAACATGGTTGTGTAACACAAATGCCAAATCTAGCAACAGATTACGAATAGTTCATTTTGAAGTTTTTTCTGACTCAAATGGAACATGCTTGTAGAACTAGAAAAGCAAAATGACATTTGCAGACTTGATGTTCCATTTCAGCTTGCTAAACATGATAAAAGAGTAGAATGAATCTCTGGCTTCGGATGGGATTTCACGTAAACAAGTTGTTTATGTGTAGTTCGCGTTCGTGTTTTAAAAACCGAACAAGAACATGTTGAAGAAACAAGCACAGATAGTTCTAAAAATAGAAACAGCTGATGTTCAAAAGAAGTTTTGGCAAACTTTTAGTGAACTTGCACGGATAGAAATCCTGTCCGGGAAATCGACAACATTGTTGTCGATTTGCTCTAAAATTCGTTTCGTAATGTTGTCGACCAGTCGTCCGGTAACATTTGCATTGAAATCGACAACAATGTTCTCGATTCTGAAGCGTGACGATTGGGTACGCCTGGCTCAAAACAAAAAGCACGCAGCCATCCCAAACGAAGGGTGGCGGTTTAATCGGTTTTTGAATTGACCGTTGGTTTTGGTTTTTGAATTGACCGTTGGATATTTCTTTTGGTTCAGTAAAACAGTTGATTCGTTTTTTTTATTTATTGAGGCAAAAAATACATCATTAATTAACAAACTAATCTTTGTGTGAGTGTGTGTGTGTGTGTGTGTGTGTGTGTGTGTTTGTTTGGAATATGGGAATACAAGAAATTAGTGTTTTTACAATCAGGAAATATGGGGATCTGGGGATTGAAGAATGTGGAGTTTTTGGGAAAATGGGATTTTCTGAATCTGGGAATCCCGAATCAAAATTAGGGAATTTGTGATTTTAGGAACTTGGTATTATGTTATTTTAGAGATTTGGGAATATCGAAATAAGAAAATTTAGGAATTCAAGAACCTGATAATGTGGGATTTTGAGATTTAGGAATTAAGGAATTAAGGAATTAAGGAATTTGGGGATTTGGGAATTTAGGAATTTGAGGATTTAGGAATTTAGGAATTTGGAAATTTGAGAATTTGGTAATTTGGGAATTTAGAAATTTAAGAAATTGGAAATTAGGAATTTAAGAATTAAGGAATTTGAGAATTTAGGAATTTAGGAATTTGAGAATTTAGGAATTAAGGAATTTAGGAATTTAGGAATTTAGGAATTTAGGAATTTAGGAATTAAGGAATTTAAGAATTTGGGAATTTGGGATTTTGGGAATTGAAGAATTTGGGGATTTGTGAATTTGGGGATTTGGGAATTTAGGAATTTGAGAACCCAGGAATTTAGAACCTGGGAACCCATGATTTGGGCATTTGGAATTTGAGAATTTGGGAATTTGTGAATTTGGGAATTTGGGGATTTGGGAATTTAGGAATTTGAGGATTTAGGAATTAAGGAATTTGGAAATTTGAGAATTTGGTAATTTGGGAATTTAGAAATTTAAGAAATTGGAATTTAGAAATTTAAGAATTAAGGAATTTGAGAATTTAGGAATTTAGGAATTTGAGAATTTAAGAATTAAGGAATTTGGGAATTTAAGAATTTGATAATTTTGGAATTTGGGAATTTAAGAATTTGGGAATTTGGGAAAATGTGAATTTGTGAATTTGGGATTTTAAGAATTTGGGAATTTAGAAATTTGAGAATTTGTGAATTTGGGATTTAAAATTGAGAATTTGGGAATTTGAGAATTTGGGAATTTAAGAATTTGGGAATTTAAGAATTTGGGAATTTGGGAATTTGAAAATTTGGGAATTGGGGAATTTGAGAATTAGTGAATTTGTTAATTTGAGAATTTGGGAATTTAAGTATTTGGGAATTTGAGAATTTGGGAATTTGTGAATTTGGGAATCTGGGGATTTGGGAATTTGGGAATTTAGAAATTTAGAAATTCAGGAATTTGGAATTTAGGAATTCAGGAATTAAGGAATTTAAAAATTTAGGAATTTAGGAATTTAGGAATTTAGGAATTTAGGAATTTAGGAATTCAGGTATTTAGGAATTCAGGTATTTAGGAATTTAGGAACATAGGAAATAGAGAATTTGGGAATGTAAGAATTTGGGAATTTTGGAATTTGAGAATTAAGGAATTTGAGAATTAAGGAATTTGGGATTTTGGGAATTTGAGAATTTGAAAATTTGAGAATTTGGGAATTTAGGAATTTAAGAATTTAGAAATTCAGGAAATTAGGAATTTAGCAATTCAGGAATTGAGGAATTTAGGAATTTAAGAATTTAGGAATTCAGGAATTTAGGAATTTGGGAATTTGGGAATTAAAGAATTTGGGATTTTGTGAATTTGGGAGTTTGGGAATTTAAGAATTTGGGAATTTGGGAATCCGTGAATTTGGGAATTTGAGATTTTGAAATTTGAGAATTTGGGAAATTAGGAATTTGGGAATTTGGGAATTTGAGAATTTGTGAATTCGGGAATTTAGTAATTGAAGAATTTTTGAATTTGAGAATAACAGAAATTGGGAATTTGGGAATTTGAGAATCTAAGAATTTAGAAATTAGGGAATTTGGGAATTTGGGAATTAAGGAATTTGAGAATTTAGGAATTTGGAATTCATGAATTTGGGAATTTAGGAATTTGGGAATTGGGGAATTTGGGGATTTGTTAATTTTGGAATTTGGGAATTAGTTAATTTTGGAATTTAAGAATTAGTGAATTTGGGAATTTGGAAATTTGGGAATTTGGAAATCTGGGAATTTAAGAATTTGGGAATTTGAAAATTTGGGAATTGGGGAATTTGGGAATTAGTGAATTTGTTAATTTGGGAAGCTGGGAATCTAGGAATTTGTGAATTTGGGAATTTGGGAATTCAGGAATTAAAGAATTTTTGAATTTGGTTATTTGGGAATTTAAGAAATTGGGAATTTAGGAATTTGAGAATTAAGGAATTCAGGAATTTGGGAATTGGGGAATTTGGGAATTGGGGAATTTAGGAATTTGGGAATCGGGGAATTTGGGGATTTGTTAATTTTGGAATTTGGGAATTTAAGAATTTGTTAGTTTGGGAATTTGTGAATTTGGAAATTTGGGAATTTGGAAATCTGGGAATTTAAGAATTTGGGAATTTGAAAATTTGGGAATTGGAGAATCTGGGAATTCGTGAATTTGTTAATTTGGGAAGTTGGGAATTTAAGAATTTGGGAATTTTGGGAAATTTAGAATAACGGAATTTGGGAATTTGTGAATTTAGGAATTTGGAAATTTTGGAATTTGGGAATTTAAGAATTTGAGAATTCGGGAATTGGGAAATTTGGGAATAAATGAATTTGCTTGTAAATTTGTTAATTTGGGAATATGGGAATTTGGGAATTTAAGAATTTGGGAATTTGGGAATTTAAGAATTTGGGAATTTAAAAATTTAGGAATTTAAGAATTTGGGAATTTAGGAATTTAGGAAGTTAGGAATTTAGGAATTTGGGAATTTGAGAATTTGGGTATTTTTAATTTTAGAATTTCAGAATCTTAGAATTTTAGAATTTTAGAAGTTTCGAATTTTCGAATTTTCGAATTTTCGAATTTTCGAATTTTAGAATTTTAGAATTTTAGAATTTTAGAATTTTAGAATTTTAGAATTTTAGAATTTTAGAATTTTAGAATTTTAGAACCTTAGAATCTAGAATCTTAGAATTTTAAAACTTTAGAACTCCAAGAACCTTTAGAATCCAGAACTTTAGAATCTAGAACTTTAGAACCCAGAACTTTAGAACCTAGAATCCTAGAACCTAGAATCTAGAATCTAGAACTTAGAACTTAGAATCTTAGAATCTTAGAACCTTAGAATCTTAGAACCTTAGAATCCAGAATTTTAGAATTTTAGAATTTTGGAATTTTGGAATTTTAGAATTTTAGAATTTTAGAATTTTAGAATTTTAGAATTTTAGAATTTTAGAATTTTAGAATTTTAGAATTTAAGAATTTTAGAATTTTACAATTTTAGAATTTTAGGATTTAAGAATTTTAGAATATTAGAATTTTAAAATTTTAGAATTTTAAAATTTTAGAATTTTAGAATTTTAGAATTTTAGAATCTTAGAATTTTAGAATTTCAGAATCTTAGAATTTTAGAATTTTAGAATTTCAGAATCGTAGAATTTTAGAATTTTAGAATTTTAGAATTTTAGAATTTCTGAATTTCTGAATTTTAGAATATTTCTAATATTGAATTTGAGAATTTTTCAATTTTAGAATGTTTGAATTTATTTTCTAAAACAAAAACAAACAAAATTTTAGGATTTCAGTATATTAAAATTTTTGAATTGTGGTATTTTAGAATTTTACTATTTTAGAATTTCAGAAATTCCGAATTTTAGAATTTCAGAAGTTTAGAATTTTAAAGTTTCAGAATTATATAATTCCTAAGGTTTATAATTTTAGAATTCGAGAATTTTAAATTTTTTGAGTAATTGAAATTTACAATTTTAGAATTTAAGAATTTTAAAATTGTAAATTTTTAGAATCGTGGTATTTTAGAATTGTGGTATTTTATAATTCAGAATTTTACTATTTTAGAGTTTCAGAAATTCATATTTTTAGAATTTGAGAATTTGAGAATTTAAGAATCATATAATTTTGAAGTTTATAAGTTTTGCATTTGAGAATTTTAAATTTTGGAATGTTCGAATTTCACAGTTTAACAATTTAAAAATATCAGAAATTAACAATTTTAGAATTTCAGAATTTTAAAATGACAGCATTTCAAAATTTCAGGATTTTAGAATTTTTGAACTATATTTTTTTAAGTTTATTATTTCAGAATCAGTGCGAATGCACGAATGTCGACTGTTTTAGAATTTCAAAAATTAAAAAAAATTAATTTCAGAATTTTATATTTTTTGAATTAATATTTTGAAATTCTAAAATTATAAGCTTCAAAAATAATAGTTTATAATTTTAGAATTTGAGATTTTTAAATTTTAGCTTGTTAGAATTTCAGAATTTCACAATTTTATAATTTCAAAATTTTACAATTTACTTATTAAAGATTTTTGAAATTTTAGAATTTTAGAGTTTTAGATTTTTTGAAATTTAAAATTTTGGAGTGTTAGAGTTTTAGAATTTTGAAATATCAGAATTTTGGATTTTTTTAATAATAGAAATGTTAGAACTGTAGATTTTTTAATATTTTTTTAAACTTCCTAATTCTAGAGTTTAAGATTTTTAGGTTTTGAAATTTTAGTTTTTGTTGCAGAATATTTGGAACTTAGAATATTTGAATATAAAATTTTGAAAGTTTAGATTTGAAAATTTAAGAAATTTTAGAATTCTTGAAATAAAAAACTTCAGAGTTAAAGATTTGTAGGATTAGAAAATTTCAGTGTTTTAACATTTGTTGTTTGTGTTGTTAAAAAAAAATGTTAGTAAGTATTATCGAATTTTAGAAATTTAGAATCTAAGAATTTCAAATTTTGGAAGGTTAGAATTCAGAATTTAAAAACTTTAGAATATTTGAATAAAAAAATTATAAACTTCAGAATTCTAGAATTTTGGTTTAGGTTTAGAAAATTTCAGTTTTAAGGAATTAAAGAATTTTTGGAAGTAAAGAATTCAAAACTTAAAATTAAGAAACTTTACAATTGTAGAGTTTTCGATTGTTTATTTTAAAAAAAATCAGTGCCTTGAAAATTTGAAATTTGAGAATTTGTTAATTTAAAAACTTTAAATTGTTAGAATTAATAACTTTATTACTATTAAATTTTAGAATTGAAAGTTCAAAATCAATAGTTTTCTAGAATTATAGATTTTTAGGTTTTGAAAGTTTCAGTGTTTGGAATTTCAGAAATTTTGATATTTTTGCATTTTGAATTTAAAATTTTGGAAAGTTAGAATTAAAATGTCCAGAATTGGAAAAAAATAGAATTTGAGATTTTTAGGTTGTAAGAATGGTAGTATTCGAATTTTAGAAATTTTAAATTGTAGAATTTCATAAGTTCACAATTTCAGGATTCAAGAATAATTCTAGAATTTTAGGAATGTAGAATTTATGAACTTTAGTATTAGAATTTGCGATTTTCAGGTTTTAGGAATTTTAGAGATTTGGAATTATAGAGTTTTTAAAATTAGAATTGAAGAATTTTGGATTAGTTTTGTGGTGGTAGAGTGTAGCAAAGTGTGTGTGTGGATATTCAGCGCCTTCTGCACGATCGACCGAAGCTTGACCAAGATGTACGGATGATGTTGATGTTGGCCGGGCCGCTTTACTTGCCGAGGTGGCAGAAGATCCAGTGGAAAAGGTTGGCGTCGCAGTCTGTGGTGGAATAAAGGTCGATTAGATCGATTGATTATGAATTTTAGGAGGAGGAGGAGGAGGAGGAGGAGGAGGAGGAGGAGGAGGAGGAGGAGGAGGAGGAGGAGGAGGAGGAGGAGGAGGAGGAGGAGGAGGAGGAGGAGGAGGAGGAGGAGGAGGAGGAGGAGGAGGAGGAGGAGGACGCACCTTTTTGGCCACAGGCGGGAGTGCTGAGCAGCTGCTGCTGTGAGGAGGGCGTTGGCGAGATGAGGCTACGGTTGTAGATGGTCCCCGAGGTTTCGGCGGTGGCCGTTCAGTTGGGTGAAGAGGTGCTGACCAGGTTGGAGGAGCTGACCGGAGAGGTCTGCTGGGCGGCGTTCGGGTTCCACGGACGGAACAGGGAAGTGCCGCAACGTCGACCGGAGGTTTGTTCTCCGTTTGCTCGCCGCCGACGTACTTGTTCTGCTTCTCGACCTCCTTGCGCTTCGACTAGGTGATGCACTCGGACATGGCAAACGACTGCTCGAAAACCGCCGACGAGATGACGCTCCGCGTGTCGTCCCCAAATTCGCTCGGTGGTTCCTCCCCAGCAGGCGTTACCGGTGGAACCTTCGGAGTTCCAGCCTTGCCATGCTCCCTCCCACAAACGGATTCTGATCGTCCAACAGTGGCAACTAAATCCCAAAGATCTCCCGGAACAACTCCCGGTGCGACGGGCTGAACCGGAACCGTGAGTCAATGACGGCTTGATCCTCTTAGATGCTGAACTTGCAGTTCGCCATCGTGCACAAAAAGTTTCTCGGCCGTTCGTCCATCTGCGTCGTCTTGCTGCTGATCTTGTCCGAGAACCCGGAGCTGATTGTTTCCGCCTCGTCCATCGGCGTGCGCAGCTCAATCTTCCGCCGCGTCGTGCCCCGTTGTTGCTCTGGCCGTCTTCTTGCTGTTGCGCCCACCCTGCTGTTGAGCCGACGACTGCTGCGTCTGGCCTTGGCCTTGCTGCTGCTGCGGCGGCGGGGTCACTCCGGTCCCAGTGGAGGTGGAGGACGCCTTGCCGATTTCGACAACAAAAAACACAAACTGCCACGATCGCTCGGTTGACGTTTTGATTTATTTAGGCTGCGTTTTGACAGTTGTTACGCTCCCCACTCGGAAAATAATCTGGTAAATTTGAGTGTCTGGCGCAGGCGGACGTTTGTCGTGCAGTTCAGACACACTTGGCACACTTATCCTAGACATGTTTTGCGTAACGCCAGATGAATCTGGCGAAAATCGGGCGAAAGTTCTGCCAGCTGTCTGTCACAAAAATCAACCGGTTCAATCGGTTGAACCGTGCACGACCGGTTTGTGTCATATTCGCCAGAAATCATGGCAGAAATCTGGGGTAAATCTGGGGGAAGTTCTGCCAGATGGCTGGCGCAAGCCCCCAGACGAACGCCAGAATTGTGCCCGCCATTTCCGACCGGGTCGGGGAAATCGTAGGGGACGGTTGCCAATTTTGAGAACAAAATGTTTCAAAATCGAAGAGAATGTTGTCGATTTTGAAAACATTGTCGATCAAATCGAAAACAATCGTTGTTTTCGATTTTATCGCAACTTGTTTTCGGTTATGCGGACCGGATTTCTATCCGTGTGGTAAAACTTAGATGACCGCAGACTTCTTATTGACGTTTAGGCCTGCTCATCCAAATAACCCCCCGTGGAAAGAAGCAGACGCGCGCCCGGACTTGACATTTAGAGTGATCTTGGGTTCGATACTTGCCCTGAGCTTTCTTCATCAAAAAGGAAAACTGAAAATGCAGCCCCAGGAACCAGCAGCAGTATTTAGAGCAAGCGATGTTAATTAACACTCAAACATAATTGAAAAAAAAAAAATCCCCAAAGGCATAATTAGGAAATTGAATAATTTTTTATGGTTGATATTTTTGTATTATCCATCATTCTTATTATTAATGTTCATAAATGGCGTATCCCTGTCCAAACTAATAAATAACAAAAAACTAGTAGTTAAAGTGTCGTAAAGCGGCTTTACTCACAAATAAAGGATTAAATTAAGAAAAAAAAACTTTTGAGCGAACACCTTAGACGTATTTTATGAAAAGCCTGTTTAACAGTCTTGTCTGCCACGATATGTTATTGAACGGTTATAAAAACGTTTTCCTAACTCCCTCCTGAATCTTAAAGGCAGAATGTTGTTAAACGGTTCTAACGACGTTATCCAACCCGGTTCAGAATCTTATAGTCAAGAGTTCTTTTGACATGTTCAACAAACGATCTCAATGCAAGTAGGACGTGCGCTGGTAAATCTGAATTAAACCACGCACATTTCTAACAGGTTAAGAGATGTTCAACAACAGGAAAACGTGCGCTTTTTCCAGCGTTCAAGAGTTCTCAGGGACGTTGGGAAAACATAGTAAATGAGTTCAACAACAAGTTCGGAAATCTTTTGGCGAGTGTGCAACTTGGGGATAGATTGGAGGGATGTTTTAGTGAAGCCAAACGTTTACAATAGGGGATGTGGGAATGATGTTACATCTCAGTCGTAGTGGTGTTTTTCGAACAACTGGCATGACTTTGGATTATTTTGAGGGTTGAGAAGTGAACATTGTTTCAATTTATACGTTTTATAAGTTTTCAAAACTTTTGTCGAACTTATTGAGAGAGTAGAGCGAGTAAATGTTTTTCATAAGAATGTGAAGTTTAAATAAAGCTTTTAGCCGAGCCTCAGTATCTTCTCTTCATAGGTATATGCACTAGCGCGCCGGAATCTCATCAAGCAATGTAGCAGCAGCGGGGAGTAGGATCGAATCTCGTCAAAGGCAATGACATTAAAAAAAATATTCCAATAATTATTCCTAATAAATTGCTTCTAGAATACATAAATAAAAAATATGGCAAATAAAAATTTCAAAATTGTTAATTTTTTTTTTACAGCGATTTTTAACTTTGTTGTTGTGCTGTTCTCAACAGCGATAATATTTATATAAGAACATGACATCACAAAAATATTCGTTTCAACATTTTCGACTTGTTCATCAAGCATTTTTTTGGGGTTTTGCTGTCATCAGTTATTAAACATGACTGAACAGAATATTCTTAACATGTTTCAATAGCGTTCTTATCATGTTTTCATAACATTTACCCAATACATCGTGAGAAGTTCAAACGAAGTGTTCAACTAATGTTTTGATGACTAAATTTTGATTAGTTGTCAGTCATGATGAATTTTAGTAATTTGAAGCTTGTTGTATACGATTCTGACAAGACGTTCCAAGATTATTACTAGAACATATAAAAAAACAAGCCGTACTTAAACATGTTCAACAACAGAGAAACGTGCGCTAAATCCGTCGTAATAGAGTTCGCGGGGAAGTTTGGAAAACATACTAAATGAGTTCAACAATCAGTTCGGAATTCTTTTAGTGAACAAAGTGTGCTACTTGGGATTTTAATTTTTTAACATATTTTCTTTTAACCGCGCGTTTATTTTCATGAAGCTGTATCTCGGAATTCTGTTATGACCTTTTCCCAGGTCCATCTTATAACTTAATCGTCCAAGAGAGCAATAAAATAATGTGTTAATACAAAAAAGTTTTATTATTTTAGGAAAACATATTTTTGACATTTGAAAGACACATTTTCAGAAGAAGCTCTAATAGCTAGGACCACCCTAATGTCCATATGAATGAACAAATACATTTTTTCATTAATGAGCAATTCCATGCCAAATAGGGAATCGGTTGTACCGGACCCTCTTCGATTTCAATGAAACTGTATAGACATTTTATCCTACGCTTATATAAGCCATTTTTGTGTATATGGAGCCAGTTTCACTCGATAATGGCATTTGAGAAAGGCGTAAGTGTTTTAAATATGTTTGTATTTCCTAACTTCAATATTTTTGTATCTCAAAGCTGTTGCATCGTATCAAAAAGTGGTCAAAGGCAAACTTGTAAAAATAAGACGGGCTTTCCCAAAAAAAAAACACTGAAAGAAAAAAACAGGCACCTTTTATAAGAATTTTAGATTTTTATTTTTATAAGTCAAATTTGAAGGTGAGCTTACGATTTTATTTCGTTCATTTTTTGTGAAAATAGCCTGAGATGTTACAAAAAGACTAACGAAAATGCAGGATGGAGCAACTCACAAAAAAAATACAAAAATCATTTACTGAAACTGTTTTTTTTTGAAAAAGCTCTAAACGTCAAAATTTTCAAAACCCGAATACGGGAATAGTCCATTCCTTATGAAGTTACAGCGGTTTTGAAAATAAAAATTAAAAAAAAAATGTTTTTTTTAACAGACTTGATTTTTCAGTCTTGTAAATATTTTTTTTTCCGGAAAGCTCGTCCAATTTCCCATAAGATTGTCTTCGACCACTTTTCGAAATAACTTGGTTTTTTGATGATTTAAGCTGATTTACTATCCAGGTTACTACCATCCACTGAACTACACTGAAAAATATTCTGTTTTCAGTTATGAGTAATGCTATTAACTTTTATCTGTGAGCCCATACTTCCTATTGCAATGTGGTCAGAGACAATCTTATGAGAAATTTGACGAGCTTTCCGGTAAAAATATTTACGAGACTGAAAATCAAGTCTGTCATATAGAAATTGTCAAAAACCATTAAAAAAAACTATTTTTCAACATTTTTTTTAAATCGCTATAACTTCACAAGGATTGGACTTAGAACAATGGTCAGTTTGGAGAGTTTTATGTAAAATTGTCTGGAGAACCGATTCCCGTATTCGGTTTTTGAAAAGTTTGACGTTGTAACAGTTGGCCTGTTTGGCAAAATAATTTATTTATTTGTTTCAATGTTTAATGTTATTTATTTACATTTTGCAATAAAATTCACGAGTCAAACTCCGCTTGCACTTTTCTGTAAAACCTCCGTTGTATTCACCACGGTAACTCAACCTGTTTTGGACCGATTGCGTTAAGACCCGAGAGAGACTCTTGAGAGAGATGAGCCGATCTTGAACTACCTCAGTGAGAGAACACCACAGCTAGACCCGAGAACACAGTTGCTAAAAAGGATGGGGAGTTCGCTACTTCTGTCGCACGCAGTTACCCAGAGAGCATCTCAAGGAATGACGTAATTCCGGTCAAACCGCTTGAGCGTCCGTTGCGACCTTCCCTATTCTGAGGACTCCAGGGCTCGTTCACTTTGTCCCCAGCTATCAACGAGAGTGGAAGTGCGCGTTTTGTACCGCGAGTTTTTGGCTTTTTGTACAAAATGTAATTTAGTATAGTGACGTGTTTCTTATTTGGTCTTCTAATTAAATTTCCGTTTTTCGTAGTTTCCCGTTAGTTAGTCGTGTGTGCGCTAGTTGCGAAGAATTTGTTAAATTTGTGTGCGATCAGGAGCTAAGGTAAAGTGCTCATATAAAACCCGTGCATGTGCTCATGGAATTTCTCCGAACAGTTCGCCCGTTAGCAACAGCGCTAACCATCCCGCAGCAGCACCAGCCCAGCAGCAGCGCGAACACACGAGCAGCAGAAGCAGCAGAGGAAAAAGGGAGACGAAGTTCCCCGCGCACCGTACTTCTCGTTGTCGCCGCACGTCACCAGGCGAAGCACGAGGACGAAGAGCGTGAGCGCACGCTAGGCGGCGATCCGTCACCACATCGCCCCGGTGAAGAAGGGAGGGTCCCTGAACCACCACACGAGGACAGCGGAGAACGTTAGTCCCGGCCGGAGTCAACCCTAAGGCCGGAGCTTCCTGTCCGGTTGCGAACACCTGACAGCCGCGGAACCGGGAAAAGTCCAAAACCGGCCCGAGCCACCCCGTAAGGCCGAGTCCCGCATTCCGGTCAGCTGTTCATCAGCTGACGGCCACGTGTCGTCCCTGAGCTGAACAACCAGCCCAAGTAGCAGAGAACAACAGCAGCAACAAGATCATCATTCGGTGAGTCCGTTCTATTTGCACTTGTGGGAAGAAGCACGTCCCTAGCTGACGTAGCGAAGTTTTTGCCGGCCTAGTGCCGAGGCGGCAGACGCGAATCCGCCCTTGTCGGATTCGGATAGGAAATTGAATAATTTTTTATGGTTGATATTTTTGTATTATCCATCATTCTTATTATTAATGTTCATAAATGGCGTATCCCTGTCCAAACTAATAAATAACAAAAAACTAGTAGTTAAAGTGTCGTAAAGCGGCTTTACTCACAAATAAAGGATTAAATTAAGAAAAAAACTTTTGAGCGAACACCTTAGACGTATTTTATGAAAAGCCTGTTTAACAGTCTTGTCTGCCACGATATGTTATTGAACGGTTATAAAAACGTTTTCCTAACTCCTCCTGAATCTTAAAGGCAGAATGTTGTTAAACGGTTCTAACGACGTTATCCAACCCGGTTCAGAATCTTATAGTCAAGAGTTCTTTTGACATGTTCAACAAACGATCTCAATGCAAGTAGGACGTGCGCTGGTAAATCTGAATTAAACCACGCACATTTCTAACAGGTTAAGAGATGTTCAACAACAGAAAACGTGCGCTTTTTCCAGCGTTCAAGAGTTCTCAGGGACGTTGGGAAAACATAGTAAATGAGTTCAACAACAAGTTCGGAAATCTTTTGGCGAGTGTGCAACTTGGGGATAGATTGGAGGGATGTTTTAGTGAAGCCAAACGTTTACAATAGGGGATGTGGGAATGATGTTACATCTCAGTCGTAGTGGTGTTTTTCGAACAACTGGCATGACTTTGGATTATTTTGAGGGTTGAGAAGTGAACATTGTTTCAATTTATACGTTTTATAAGTTTTCAAAACTTTTGTCGAACTTATTGAGAGAGTAGAGCGAGTAAATGTTTTTCATAAGAATGTGAAGTTTAAATAAAGCTTTTAGCCGAGCCTCAGTATCTTCTCTTCATAGGTATATGCACTAGCGCGCCGGAATCTCATCAAGCAATGTAGCAGCAGCGGGGAGTAGGATCGAATCTCGTCAAAGGCAATGACATTAAAAAAAATATTCCAATAATTATTCCTAATAAATTGCTTCTAGAATACATAAATAAAAAAATATGGCAAATAAAAATTTCAAAATTGTTAATTTTTTTTTTACAGCGATTTTTAACTTTGTTGTTGTGCTGTTCTCAACAGCGATAATATTTATATAAGAACATGACATCACAAAAATATTCGTTTCAACATTTTCGACTTGTTCATCAAGCATTTTTTTGGGGTTTTGCTGTCATCAGTTATTAAACATGACTGAACAGAATATTCTTAACATGTTTCAATAGCGTTCTTATCATGTTTTCATAACATTTACCCAATACATCGTGAGAAGTTCAAACGAAGTGTTCAACTAATGTTTTGATGACTAAATTTTGATTAGTTGTCAGTCATGATGAATTTTAGTAATTTGAAGCTTGTTGTATACGATTCTGACAAGACGTTCCAAGATTATTACTAGAACATATAAAAAAACAAGCCGTACTTAAACATGTTCAACAACAGAGAAACGTGCGCTAAATCCGTCGTAATAGAGTTCGCGGGGAAGTTTGGAAAACATACTAAATGAGTTCAACAATCAGTTCGGAATTCTTTTAGTGAACAAAGTGTGCTACTTGGGATTTTAATTTTTAACATATTTTCTTTTAACCGCGCGTTTATTTTCATGAAGCTGTATCTCGGAATTCTGTTATGACCTTTTCCCAGGTCCATCTTATAACTTAATCGTCCAAGAGAGCAATAAAATAATGTGTTAATACAAAAAAGTTTTATTATTTTAGGAAAACATATTTTTGACATTTGAAAGACACATTTTCAGAAGAAGCTCTAATAGCTAGGACCACCCTAATGTCCATATGAATGAACAAATACATTTTTTTCATTAATGAGCAATTCCATGCCAAATAGGGAATCGGTTGTACCGGACCCTCTTCGATTTCAATGAAACTGTATAGACATTTTATCCTACGCTTATATAAGCCATTTTTGTGTATATGGAGCCAGTTTCACTCGATAATGGCATTTGAGAAAGGCGTAAGTGTTTTAAATATGTTTGTATTTCCTAACTTCAATATTTTTGTATCTCAAAGCTGTTGCATCGTATCAAAAAGTGGTCAAAGGCAAACTTGTAAAAATAAGACGGGCTTTCCCAAAAAAAAAACACTGAAAGAAAAAAACAGGCACCTTTTATAAGAATTTTAGATTTTTATTTTTATAAGTCAAATTTGAAGGTGAGCTTACGATTTTATTTCGTTCATTTTTTTGTGAAAATAGCCTGAGATGTTACAAAAAGACTAACGAAAAATGCAGGATGGAGCAACTCACAAAAAAAAAAAATACAAAAATCATTTACTGAAACTGTTTTTTTTTTTGAAAAAAGCTCTAAACGTCAAAATTTTCAAAACCCGAATACGGGAATAGTCCATTCCTTATGAAGTTACAGCGGTTTTGAAAATAAAAATTAAAAAAAAAATGTTTTTTTTAACAGACTTGATTTTTCAGTCTTGTAAATATTTTTTTTTCCGGAAAGCTCGTCCAATTTCCCATAAGATTGTCTTCGACCACTTTTCGAAATAACTTGGTTTTTTGATGATTTAAGCTGATTTACTATCCAGGTTACTACCATCCACTGAACTACACTGAAAAAATATTCTGTTTTCAGTTATGAGTAATGCTATTAACTTTTATCTGTGAGCCCATACTTCCTATTGCAATGTGGTCAGAGACAATCTTATGAGAAATTTGACGAGCTTTCCGGTAAAAATATTTACGAGACTGAAAAATCAAGTCTGTCATATAGAAATTGTCAAAAACCATTAAAAAAAACTATTTTTCAACATTTTTTTTAAATCGCTATAACTTCACAAGGATTGGACTTAGAACAATGGTCAGTTTGGAGAGTTTTATGTAAAATTGTCTGGAGAACCGATTCCCGTATTCGGTTTTTGAAAAGTTTGACGTTGTAACAGTTGGCCTGTTTGGCAAAATAATTTATTTATTTGTTTCAATGTTTAATGTTATTTATTTACATTTTGCAATAAAATTCACGAGTCAAACTCCGCTTGCACTTTTCTGTAAAACCTCCGTTGTATTCACCACGGTAACTCAACCTGTTTTGGACCGATTGCGTTAAGACCCGGAGAGAGACTCTTGAGAGAGATGAGCCGATCTTGAACTACCTCAGTGAGAGAACACCACAGCTAGACCCGAGAACACAGTTGCTAAAAGGGATGGGGAGTTCGCTACTTCTGTCGCACGCAGTTACCCAGAGAGCATCTCAAGGAATGACGTAATTCCGGTCAAACCGCTTGAGCGTCCGTTGCGACCTTCCCTATTCTGAGGACTCCAGGGCTCGTTCACTTTGTCCCCAGCTATCAACGAGAGTGGAAGTGCGCGTTTTGTACCGCGAGTTTTTGGCTTTTGTACAAAATGTAATTTAGTATAGTGACGTGTTTCTTATTTGGTCTTCTAATTAAATTTCCGTTTTTCGTAGTTTCCCGTTAGTTAGTCGTGTGCGCTAGTTGCGAAGAATTTGTTAAATTTGTGTGCGATCAGGAGCTAAGGTAAAGTGCTCATATAAAACCCGTGCATGTGCTCATGGAATTTCTCCGAACAGTTCGCCCGTTAGCAACAGCGCTAACCATCCCGCAGCAGCACCAGCCCAGCAGCAGCGCGAACACACGAGCAGCAGAAGCAGCAGAGGAAAAGGGAGACGAAGTTCCCGCGCACCGTACTTCTCGTTGTCGCCGCACGTCACCAGGCGAAGCACGAGGACGAAGAGCGTGAGCGCACGCTAGGCGGCGATCCGTCACCACATCGCCCCGGTGAAGAAGGGAGGGTCCCTGAACCACCACACGAGGACAGCGGAGAACGTTAGTCCCGGCCGGAGTCAACCCTAAGGCCGGAGCTTCCTGTCCGGTTGCGAACACCTGACAGCCGCGGAACCGGGAAAAGTCCAAAACCGGCCCGAGCCACCCCGTAAGGCCGAGTCCCGCATTCCGGTCAGCTGTTCATCAGCTGACGGCCACGTGTCGTCCCTGAGCTGAACAACCAGCCCAAGTAGCAGAGAACAACAGCAGCAACAAGATCATCATTCGGTGAGTCCGTTCTATTTGCACTTGTGGGAAGAAGCACGTCCCTAGCTGACGTAGCGAAGTTTTTGCCGGCCTAGTGCCGAGGCGGCAGACGCGAATCCGCCCTTGTCGGACGCGTCCAAAGTTTGAGGAGCGAACTTTAATCCCACGCGTTTCTACGCCACACGTGGATGACCCCCAAAATTTAAACGCGCGCGCGCGCAATTTTGAAGAAGCAGTAGCCGATTTGATCAGCTGATTGCTGGAAGATGGGAAGAGCACATGAGCACGGTTAGGGAAACAGACAGAAGTAAAGATAAAACGCACACACGCAAAGTAGGTAGAAGGTAGAAAAACACGAAGATGGCCACTAACACTATTGTACAAATATAAAGCATGCTAAACCAAAACGAACAAACGAGAACTCACCTTTCTTTCTGGAGTTATGAATAAAACCACCCTAGTTTTTTTCGGATAAATAAAACGTTCGTTTAACTGTTATTTAAAACCTACTTGTGGAGTTTCTTTAGTTGATTGAATCTGGAGTTATGTCACTTTTCGTCGTCTTTTTTCGTTCTGTTTTCTGAATGACAGAGCTTGGCGTCGAATGCACTGCCACGATCGAAGCGCTGCCTGGTGGCAGGTGGCGGCACTGCCGATGATGAGCTTTTAGGCATGGGAAGCAACACACTGGAGTAAGTTGTCTGGGTGATTTCTTGTGGTTGGAGTGACGGATTCTCGGTTTCGTTTAGTGGCAGTTCTCGGTGATCTAGCTGGTTCGATCCTGAATCCTCCGAAGAGGATCAGTACAAAATGGGCTCGTCTTTTAAAAGAGTCTCGACCGGGCAAACAAACATGGCGTGCGATCTCCCTTTGGGAGTGGCGCATAAATCTCACGCTCACCAGATCGACTAGCAACGGTTACATTTTGGCGCCCAACGTAAAATTCGTTGAATTTCGTACTGATTTGGAGTAAAACTAGCTAATTTGTGGAGTAATTAATGTTCTTTTGGAGTTACTGTGTTAATTTAATTGCTGGGCAAGCGTGAGAGTTTTTTTGGAGTACTAATGATAGAAAGTTACACATGCTGTGGTCTAACGAAAAATGAGATTAATAAACGATAAAAAATGATTTACTGATGATTTATTCAAGGAAAACTATTACGATTTGTTTCGGGAAATATTAATTTTGGAGTTCTGATCGAAAAGATTCGAAAAAGAGATTATTTTGGGAAATTATTTCGGATACTGAGGACATTCAGGCATATTTATTTGTGGAAGTCACTATCGGTGTTATTTATTTATTTATTTATTTATTTATGATTATTTATTACAGTTTATGTGGTATTTATTAACTGTCCTGATTACAGAGTGCTTGTGTCATAGTAGTATTTGATTGCGAGTGTGTCCAGTTTCGTTTTAGGGAGATTTATTACAATAATAAAATTGATTCAAAATGAGTTTCAAATTTCCTTACGCGAAACATCTGCTCAATGATGAGGTGGACTATGAGTTAAGGGTGAGAAGTCTTGATGATGCGCTTAACTTAGACACAGAGACTAAAGTTGAAATTTTGCAAAAACATTACCAAGAGGACAGTCAAGAGAAACGCGAATATCTGTCAATTTACACGATCGAACAGGACTACGACTTCATTCTTTCGCTAGTGTCTTCGATTGAACTAGCCCTACGAGAGAAAAAGGATCCAAAATTGATCTCACGTCTTCAGTATTACTATCTGCGTACTAAAAACAGTCAGATTACGCCTCAAACGAAGGAAATGAGGGATGTTTTGGTACAGGATATTTGTGATCTTATGAAGCACGTTGGGGTTCAGTTGCAGCCGATTAGCGAAGAAGTACACCAGGATGAGGGAGCAGCTGCTCTTCCGGTGGAACAGAACCAGTCGGGGAACCTGTCTGTCAACCAAACTGCTGGCCAGAATACCAGCGTACGAACGAACCTTGTCGTCGATACGGTGACTGACTTGCTTGGAGGTTTAAATGGGAGTAGCCAGAATCAGCACAACTTGACCTTTGGCGATTTTGGGATCGACCTTAGTCCAGTTCGAGTCAACCCAAGTTGCACTGGTGCAATTCCCAAAGTTCCCGCGAGTAAGCGTCATGGTATCGTTCCATCCAGGGAACAGTTACAAGCCGAAATGGAACAAATGCGCAAGGATAACAAGGAACTTAGGCAGACGTGTAGGGACTTAACCGATCGCTTGCAGAATATCAACTTAGCTGAGTTACGGAAGAAGGCAATTAATCCTCAAAACAACTCGGAAGTACCTTCGCGACAAACCGAACCTCCGCTGAACAAATCTTCATCGAGAACGAACCAGTTTCCACCGTCGGCGCAGAACCAGGAACCGCCGCCATTGCCGGACAATCGACAGAACCCGCAGTTCAGCCAAGGTTTACCACTCCCTCCAAATCCATCAAACCAAACCTCTCAGTCGTACCAGTGGCCGAGACCGATGAAATGGCCGAACCCTCAACAGAATCGCGGAGTTCCACCACCTCCAAATGAAACTCCCCAGTTGTACCAGTGGCCGAGGTCAAACCCTCAGCAAGAGCGGGGAGCTCCACCACAATCGAGCCAAACCCCCCAGTTGTACCAGTGGCCACAACAGGAGCAGGGTTACCGGTTTGGTCTATCAGGACAGAATAACCGTTTTCAACCAACAGGACAAGTCAACTCGGTAAAAGGGAACCAAACGCCGTCGCAGAGAAATCAATTTCAACAGCAGAACGCGCAGAACAACCTGTCGCAGGGACTGACTTTGCGCTTGCATCGACCGCCGTTTGGAAATGAAGTTTCCGGAAGGCACGGTGGCTACGAGAACTATGACCACGGAGATGAGGATGATGACTCCGAAGATGATGGCGATTACTGTCAAGGAAATTTCATACCGTTTGAAAGGACCAGACGCCGCCGAACGGAGCAGTACGACAGACGGATTGAGAAATGGAACATTTCTTTTTCTGGGGAACCGCGCTCGACCACGCTGGAAGACTTCATCTTCAAGGTGAAAAGACTGGCCATGATGAACTCGATCTCTGAGGGTAGTATGCTTAGTCACATCCATCTACTACTAAGAGGCGAGGCATCAGATTGGTTCTTCACCTACTACGAGGAGGATTGGGATTGGCTTACCTTCGAAACGAAGATTCGTTTCCGGTTCGGTAATCCAAACGAGAACCAGAGTATTCGTCAACGGATCGCGGACCGCAAACAACAGAGAGGAGAAAAGTTCTCAGCTTTCCTGTCGGACATCGAGCGTTTGAACAAACTTCTGACAAAACCGTTGTCGGAAAGAAGGATGTTCCGCATAATTTATGAGAATATGCAACAACGTTACCGTTCCAAGTTATTATACTTCAACATAGACAGCAAGGACCTGCTCGCAGCCTTGTGTCAACGCATCGACGCTAACGATCCTTCTCTCAACCCGATAAATACGCGTCACGGTGTCAACAATCTCGAGGCAGATCAACCGGAAACGGATAGCGAAGAAGAGTTGAACGCCATCGATAGACGGAACCAGCGACAACCGGAGAACCGGTCATGGAGACGGGACCGTCCCGCTGAGGGGTACAGAGGCAATCCTTCACAGGAAACGACGAGACTTCCGTTGTGTTGGAACTGCAGACAGCACGGACATTTCTGGAGACAATGTCAAGCAGAAAAGACGACGTTCTGTTACGTGTGTGGAAATGCCGGGACGGTTGCTGCGACCTGCAACGTCCACCCAAGAAGGAGCGCGCCTGCACAGGCTGCTCAGACAACACAAGGTCAAGGAAACCCACACCCTCAGTCTGGACAAAATCCGGGAAACTAAACTCGGAGTGCCGCAACGGGAACTCGAGCATTCCAAGCCAGAACAATGTTCCCAGTTCTACACCTTTTTTCGACCCTTTTCAGAACCTGCTGGAGATCAAAATCCACACCAACCTGTGTCCACACGTGAAGATCCGCGTGTTCGAAACTGAATTCGAGGCCCTGTTAGACTCGGGTGCCAGCGTAAGCGTTACCAATTCGAGAGACGTAGCTGATCGTTACGGTTTGAAGATTTTTCCGTCACCGATTCGAATCTGTACCGCTGACCACACACAGTACTCATGCGTGGGGTACGTCAACATGCCGGTTACGTTTCGAAACGTGACGAAAGTCGTAGCAGTAGTAATTGTACCGGAAATCACACGAAGCTTCATCCTAGGCATCAACTTCTGGACAACCTTCGGGATTAAACCGATGATGCAGGGTGAAACGGGACTAGAAGAGATCGCTGAGATCACCGCAGGAAGTCAGGACGTTCCGGAAGAGTTGTTCCACTTCTTCATACATCCGGTCGAAGCACTTCCGGTCATCGAGCAACCACCACCGGACGATTCCCTTGACATTCCGGGCATCGATCTGCCAGAACCGTCGGCGACCACGCCGGAAACGATCAAGACCGAGCATGACCTGACGGAAGCAGAGAGAGGAAGTCTGGCCGACGTCATCAGGACATTCCCGTGTACAACGGAAGGTCGTTTAGGAAGAACAGCGCTTCTGCAGCACGAGATCGTACTTCGAGAGGACGCGAAACCCCGCCGAATGCCACTCTACCGCTGCTCACCTTCCATCCAAGCGGAAATGGACAAGGAGATCGAACGCTACAGGCAGATGGATGCCATCGAGGAGTGCACGAGTGAGTGGGCGAACCCATTGGTTCCCGTCCGCAAGTCGAATGGTAAGCTAAGGGTTTGTTTGGACTCGAGAAGGATCAATGCCATGACGAAGAAGGATTCCTACCCGATGCGCGACATGAAAGGGATATTCCATCGGTTGCAGAGTGCGTGCTACTTCTCCGTAATCGACCTGAAAGACGCGTACTTCCAGATACCGCTCAAAGAAGATTGTCGCGACTTCACGGCGTTCCGGACGTCAAAGGGACTGTTCCGCTTTAAGGTGTGTCCATTCGGACTCACAAACGCTCCTTTCACGATGTGCAGACTGATGGATAAGGTCATTGGGTTTGATCTGGAGCCCCATGTATTTGTCTACTTGGACGACATTGTGGTGGCGACCAAGGACCTGTCCGAGCACCTTCGACTACTGGGAATCGTGGCGGAACGTTTGGAAAAGGCGAACCTTACGATTTCGCTCGACAAGTCGCAGTTTTGTAAGAAGCAGGTGAACTATTTGGGGTATTTGTTAACCGGACAGGGCGTCGCGATCGACAGCAAGCGGATTGATCCGATCCTGAACTACAGCCGCCCTAAGAGCGTTAAGGACATTCGCCGTCTGCTCGGCCTGGCGGGCTTTTACCAACGGTTCATTTCCAATTACAGCAAGATCGTCGCGCCAATTTCGGACCTGCTACGGAAGGAGAAGAACAAGTTCCAGTGGACGGAGGCCGCGGAAGAAGGATTCCAAGAGTTGAAAGCCGCACTGGTGTCGGCACCGATTCTGGCCAACCCGGATTTTGCCGAGCCGTTTGTGATCGAGTCAGACGCATCTGATAATGCTGTCGGAGCCGCGCTGATCCAGAAGCTGGATGGCGAGCCACGAATCATCGCTTACTTCAGTAAGAAGTTAAGCAGCACCCAGAAGCGATACGCCAGCGTGGAGAAGGAATGCCTAGGCGTTCTGCTCGCGATCGAGCACTTCCGGCACTACGTGGAAGGAAGCCGTTTCAAAGTCGTCACGGACGCGCGTAGTCTCCTCTGGCTGTTCACGATAGGTGTCGAGTCTGGTAACTCTAAGCTGCTCAGGTGGGCTCTTAAGATCCAATCATACGATATCGAGTTGGAGTATCGAAAGGGGAAGCAAAACATCACCGCAGATTGTTTGTCTCGCTCGTTAGATGCCATCAGCGTAGCGCAAGTCGATCCGGAGTACCAGGACCTGGTCAAGCAGATCACGATGGACCCGCAGGCCTACACGGACTTCCGAGTAGTCGACGGCAGCGTTTACAAGTTCGTCAAGAACAAAGGAAAGGTCGAGGATAGTCGTTTCTGCTGGAAAGTCTACCCGCCGAAGTCGGAACGAGAAGAGATTCTCCGGAAAACTCACGGAACCGCTCACCTCGGGTTCGAGAAGACTCTGGCCACGCTTCGGGAAAGATATTTCTGGCCGTTGATGAACACCGAAACGAAACGTTTCTGCCAGGATTGTCTCGTCTGTCAAACCAGCAAAGCGACCAACGTCAACACCACAGCTCCACTGAAAGTGCAGCGGAAGATTGCGGAATACCCGTGGCAATTTGTGACGATGGACTACGTTGGACCGCTTCCGGCATCGGGGAAAGGGAGAAGCACCTGTCTGCTGGTACTAACAGACGTTTTCAGCAAGTTCGTACTAGTACAACCATTTCGGCAAGCCACGGCGGATTCGCTCGTTCCGTTCGTTGAGAATATGCTGTTTTTGCTGTTCGGGGTTCCGGAAGTAATCCTCACAGATAACGGGACACAATTCACGTCCAAACTGTTCCAAGATCTGCTGAGTCGATATCACGTAACCCACTGGAGAACGCCGAGTTACCATCCGCAGATCAACGATTCGGAGAGAGCCAACCGGGTGATAACAACCGCCATCCGGGCCACGATCAAAAAGGACCACAAGGATTGGGCGAACAACATCCAGACGATCGCCAACGCCATCCGGAACTCGGTGCATGACGCGACGAAGTACACGCCCTACTTTGTCCTGTTAGGGCGAAACATGGTCTCGGACGGAAGAGAGTACCGTTGCATGAGGGACACGTCGATTGATAGTGGGAGTCTGAACAACGCTGAGAGGGAGAAACTGTACGCCGACGTCAAGGAGAACCTCAAGAAGGCCTTCGAGAGGCACTCGAAGTACTACAACCTCAGATCAAACGCGAAATGTCCACAGTACACGGTCAACGAGAAGGTTCTGAAGAAGAACACCGAACTTTCCGACAAGGGTAAGGGTTACTGTGCCAAACTTGCGCCTAAATACGTTCCTGCGCTGGTCAAAAGGGTAGTGGGCGAACACTGCTACGAACTAGAAGACGAAAAAGGTAAACGTCTGGGCGTTTTCAACTGCAAGTACCTTAAAAAGTTTCACCAACCTCCCTCGCGTTCGGTCGACTAACACCGCGGTAGAATCGATCAGTTTCAGTTAGGATTTTGCAATTCAGGATTTTCAAATTTAAATTTCTCGAGCTATGTACCCTCTAACCGTTAGAGAGGCAACCAAGCATAAATTATGCTCCAAAACACTTTTTAGGCATCAACAACTACAACTACATGCCACACCTGTCCAGCTTCAGAAGAGAGTACAGATGATTCATGAGCTTTTGCGGACGAGATCGAAAGACCAACTCCCCTAGCCAACATGAAAATCTATGCTTGAACCTGCTGACTGTCGACAAAATATGCTAGGCAAACTATGACCCAACCAGCTATGTCCCTTTCACCCAATCGAAAGCAACAAGATCTCATAAAACCTCTAACCTTCCAGTCTCCTCGATCAAAGAGTTGAGCGTCCCACAATAACATAAACTACTGGCGACAAAAACGAAGAACTAGAGCATAAATACCACGAACACCCTCGAACTAGTCAATCGCGATCTCGGACATCGTAAACAGACCGTCCAACGAGACAAAAATTAGGTTTAGGATAGGAATAGGATTAAGGATGGGAGCAAATACCCTACCTGATGTAAATAAAACTTGTTAATTGTTAGTCGCGCCTAATCTTATAAAAACTACATGTGAGTACTTATCGTTAGTGTTAGTTTCTTCTTGGATCTCTGTAGATTATGTTTATGTTGAGTCCCACGAAGTAATGTTGCGTAGCATGATCGATGATGTAAAGTTGTCTTCAATTTCGTCGTCTGGAGCATATTTTCGGGAACTTGAGATGAGTAGAGATGTAGTCAGCATAATTCAGCATCGCGCAGCATAATTTTCGTCGTGACGTATAGGTTAGGTTATCCAATTAGAGTTCGTCGCAGCTTCCAATCAGATGAGAAGTTGATGACGTCACACCAAATTCAGCCTTCAGCAACATATTTCTGTCGTAATTTTCAGCCTTCCGCAACATAGTTTTCCATCCAGCAGTAGATTTTGGCCTTCAGCACATGATTTTGCAGTTCAGCAGCATAATTGATTCAGCCTTCCGCATAACTATTAGTAAATTTCCGTCAGCCTTCAGCACCCAGAGTTGTTTTTGTCCCACGATGCAGCTCCTACAAAAGAAAACACAAAGCACATCAATTTTTGGATTTTTTTTAGGGAAAGTTAATACTCCCCCCGTAATTAATCATCCGGTAAAGTTGTTTTGGAACAATCAGGCACTTTTCACTACTTTTTGGACACATTTCAGAGCACATTTTGAGACAAAACCACACGCGAGTTAAAATTACGGACAGCCACGTTTGTTTACGTTTTCGTTTGACGTCCTCGGCGAAGCTTTTTGACGAAGCTTTTGGTTTGACAGGTCCAGTTAGTTAGGTAGAGTGAAATTTTTTCAGTGTTTATTTGGGAAAACCCTTGTGGCGAATTTCAGTTGTCTTGTTGAATTTCGGGTGACCAGAGTCGATTCTGGGGTGGAAATTCAATATAGATATTTTAATTAGGCTGCGTTCTGTCAGAGTTAAGGACAAATTTGCCTGAAGTAAAGCTTTGGGGTGGGCCTAAACTCTGCAGAACAGATGATTTCGGTGAATTAGGACGAAGTTTCATTTGCTCAACGTAATGATTGAGGTAGATTCTGAGTCTTAATGAGCCAGTAGTATTTCGGGAACACAAAGTTTGGAGATTTTAGGTTGTATTTTCATTAAATATGGAATATTATTTATTGGAAAGTATATTTTAGTTTGGGGTATTGATTGGGATTTGAGTGTTAGGATGAATGAATGAGGAATGTCAACCATTAGTCATAGTCGAACTGCTAGTCCTGGACTGTTCAAACAAGTAGTTTTTTCTGGGAGAAATTTAGAGATTATAGCCGGTAAAGTAAATGACCGAAAAATAAAGTATCTGTGATTAGGTTATACAATTCTGCACTAGCATTTTGTTGAGGATTTCTGAACGTTCGCTGGAGACCGGAGTGAAGACGTTGATGGTCAGTAACAAGCATTTTCTGTGATGGATCATGACTTGGAAATAGAGATGGAGGTTACTTGTAACCGATGATCATATATGACCCCGAACTGTTGAAGAATCTTTCGCAATTTGTTTTTAGTGAAATGTAAATAAATGTGTAGTTGTTAGTTTTCGGTTTTTCGTAAGATTTTCTTACGAAAATTCAGTTTACACTGAATTTTCGTAATTTAAGCATGGAGTGATGTAACAGTTGGCCTGTTTGGCAAAATAATTTATTTATTTGTTTCAATGTTTAATGTTATTTATTTACATTTTGCAATAAAATTCACGAGTCAAACTCCGCTTGCACTTTTCTGTAAAACCTCCGTTGTATTCACCACGGTAACTCAACCTGTTTTGGACCGATTGCGTTAAGACCCGGAGAGAGACTCTTGAGAGAGATGAGCCGATCTTGAACTACCTCAGTGAGAGAACACCACAGCTAGACCCGAGAACACAGTTGCTAAAAGGGATGGGGAGTTCGCTACTTCTGTCGCACGCAGTTACCCAGAGAGCATCTCAAGGAATGACGTAATTCCGGTCAAACCGCTTGAGCGTCCGTTGCGACCTTCCCTATTCTGAGGACTCCAGGGCTCGTTCACTTTGTACCCAGCTATCAACGAGAGTGGAAGTGCGCGTTTTGTACCGCGAGTTTTTGGCTTTTTGTACAAAATGTAATTTAGTATAGTGACGTGTTTCTTATTTGGTCTTCTAATTAAATTTCCGTTTTTCGTAGTTTCCCGTTAGTTAGTCGTGTGTGCGCTAGTTGCGAAGAATTTGTTAAATTTGTGTGCGATCAGGAGCTAAGGTAAAGTGCTCATATAAAACCCGTGCATGTGCTCATGGAATTTCTCCGAACAGTTCGCCCGTTAGCAACAGCGCTAACCATCCCGCAGCAGCACCAGCCCAGCAGCAGCGCGAACACACGAGCAGCAGAAGCAGCAGAGGAAAAAGGGAGACGAAGTTCCCCGCGCACCGTACTTCTCGTTGTCGCCGCACGTCACCAGGCGAAGCACGAGGACGAAGAGCGTGAGCGCACGCTAGGCGGCGATCCGTCACCACATCGCCCCGGTGAAGAAGGGAGGGTCCCTGAACCACCACACGAGGACAGCGGAGAACGTTAGTCCCGGCCGGAGTCAACCCTAAGGCCGGAGCTTCCTGTCCGGTTGCGAACACCTGACAGCCGCGGAACCGGGAAAAGTCCAAAACCGGCCCGAGCCACCCCGTAAGGCCGAGTCCCGCATTCCGGTCAGCTGTTCATCAGCTGACGGCCACGTGTCGTCCCTGAGCTGAACAACCAGCCCAAGTAGCAGAGAACAACAGCAGCAACAAGATCATCATTCGGTGAGTCCGTTCTATTTGCACTTGTGGGAAGAAGCACGTCCCTAGCTGACGTAGCGAAGTTTTTGCCGGCCTAGTGCCGAGGCGGCAGACGCGAATCCGCCCTTGTCGGACGCGTCCAAAGTTTGAGGAGCGAACTTTAATCCCACGCGTTTCTACGCCACACGTGGATGACCCCCAAAATTTAAACGCGCGCGCGCGCAATTTTGAAGAAGCAGTAGCCGATTTGATCAGCTGATTGCTGGAAGATGGGAAGAGCACATGAGCACGGTTAGGGAAACAGACAGAAGTAAAGATAAAACGCACACACGCAAAGTAGGTAGAAGGTAGAAAAACACGAAGATGGCCACTAACACTATTGTACAAATATAAAGCATGCTAAACCAAAACGAACAAACGAGAACTCACCTTTCTTTCTGGAGTTATGAATAAAAACCACCCTAGTTTTTTTTCGGATAAATAAAACGTTCGTTTAACTGTTATTTAAAACCTACTTGTGGAGTTTCTTTAGTTGATTGAATCTGGAGTTATGTCACTTTTCGTCGTCTTTTTTCGTTCTGTTTTCTGAATGACAGAGCTTGGCGTCGAATGCACTGCCACGATCGAAGCGCTGCCTGGTGGCAGGTGGCGGCACTGCCGATGATGAGCTTTTAGGCATGGGAAGCAACACACTGGAGTAAGTTGTCTGGGTGATTTCTTGTGGTTGGAGTGACGGATTCTCGGTTTCGTTTAGTGGCAGTTCTCGGTGATCTAGCTGGTTCGATCCTGAATCCTCCGAAGAGGATCAGTACAAAATGGGCTCGTCTTTTAAAAGAGTCTCGACCGGGCAAACAAACATGGCGTGCGATCTCCCTTTGGGAGTGGCGCATAAATCTCACGCTCACCAGATCGACTAGCAACGGTTACAACGTTTAGAGCATTTGTCAAAAACAGTTTCAGTAAATGATTTTTGTATTTTTTTAGGTGAGTTGCTCCATCCTGCATTTTTCGTAAGTCTTTTTGTAACATCTCAGGCTATTTTCACAAAAAAAATGAACGAAAAAAAATCGTGAGCTCACCTTCAAATTTGACTTTTAAACATAAAAATCTAAAAAATCTCATAAAAGTGGCGTGTTTTTTTCTTTCAGTGTTTTTTTTTGGAAAGCCCGTCTAATTTCCTACAAGTTTGCCTTTGACCACTTTTTGATACGATGCAACAGCTTCGAGATACAGAAATACTTAAAATAGGAAATACAAATATATTATAAACACTTACGCCCTTCTCAAATGCCACTATTGAGTGAAACTAGCTACATATACACAAAAATGGCTTATATAAGCATAAGCATAGGATTACATGTCAACAAAGTTTCATTGAATTCGGAGAGAGTCGAGAAAAAGGTACCTAAAAAATTCCTGTTTTGCGCTGGAATTGCTCTAATGTTACAATATTTTAATTGATGAGAAAACATTCCATGAAATTTTGGTAAAGCTGTGCTACAAAAAAATATGATTGTAATTAGGTTTGAAAAAGCCCAATGTTCTCAAAAGTGCGATAATAGTTCAGTTTTTTTAGGGAACAAATAAAATATGATGTGCAAATGGAGAAAATGTGCAAGTTCGATAGTTATTAAATGTAATGTTTTGTAATAATTACCACTATCATTTCTATCTAAATCATTCATCACATCGTATGTATTCACAACGTCAAAAATAATCCCCAAAACAACTGCCCTACAATGTTGTACAACACCGTATTGATTTATGGACACCTCGAGCGCTTACAGTGTTCAACACACTGTTTCGAAAGTCGACTTCTGTTCTCAACCCATGTCCCAAAGCTCCAAAACTCGTGTGCTGCACTCCAGCTGCAGAGGTGTCACCACGTCGAACAAATGTTTCTTCACCCCCTTTCGTTCACCTCGACCGACGGCAACGCCAGGAAGTCGCTTGTCAGCATCGTTGTCTTTTCGTTTGGCACTTCTACACTCCCTGTGTCTCTAATTAATTTTAAATCATTAATTAATTTCCAGTTCGATACAGCCATTGTGTATATCTCGACTGCGCGCTGGTTGACACAATGTCTGGGACCTGGCCTGTCATCGGCGTCAGGTTTCCCCCGCGGGACCTTCTCCAACAATATTGGCTTCTGTGCGAAGGAGAGGTGCACTTTTTCGCCTACCTTCTTCAGTTCTCATCAACAGCTTCTGGAAAAAAAAGAGTATCATCACTGCTGCAATTCAGCCATGCCGTTGTAGCTCTCGTCTGGAAGATTTATATCTGGAAAACTATTTCTTGTCCGTCGTCGTCGTCGTCGATGTCGCACTGTCAATTTGGACAGCGCCCCGGAACGATCCGGAGTCCCCGAGGGGAACGACAGTGATCCATTGCGGTTTAATTACGTCGGATTTTGTTTACTTTTTATCATTTTCGTCGATTTCATTCGTTTCGTTAGATTTCATCGATTTAATCCATTTAATCGGATTTCCAAGATTTTATCGGATTTCATCAGAATTTGCAGTGTTTAATCGATTTTTGATTGATTTCATTTTAGTGTGTTCGCAAAGTGACAGATTTATATCAAAACAAAATAAACGTCAAAGCGAAAATCTGATTTTTTTGGAGAAAACGTGTGTGTTGTCCTTTGGCCAGATACTAGAGCATAATCCGCTACCGTCGGATTGCTCCGTCCAACAGAATCCTCCGGAGCCAAATACGGCGGAATTGAGACACTCTCAGAGTTGAAATTCAATTGTAAATCTGCAACAGCAGTATCAAGCAAAGCATCATGATCTTCCTGGAAGGCGCTGAAGTTTGGTTGTCGGTTATCGGCGCGAAAAGAGAGAAATTTTCTGGTAAGTTCAAGGTTGCTTTGTTGTGAACGAATGATGGGGGGAAGGGGTCCCAGACAAGTAGAGATGTTAAAACTCATTTAACTAAATACTGTGTTTATTATAATAGCTTCTTCCACGTAAAATTTAAACTCTCACTCTTTATTACAGCTCGGAGCACTCCAGCTACCAAACGCATTCCTGCCTGTCGGCCAGCCGCAAGGACGTTCAGGTGCCGGTCTGTCCGCGGTGTAGCGAGCCGGTTCCCACGTCGCAAGACGTTTCACCGGACGTAACCTTGGGCGCCCACATCGATCAGTTTTGCCGCTCGGAGAAGAATAAAATCTACACCAACCGGTGCACGTTGCGAAATTGCGAAAAAAAAGGAGCTGATTCCAGTTTTGTGTACGGTGTGCCGGGCAAACTTTTGTCTCAAACACCGCCACACAAGCGATCACAACTGCCCCGGAACATCCGCAAACAGCAGTCGAACCCCGGCCATCGCACCCATCTGCAGGGAAACCGTCCAAGCCGTCATGCAGCGACAACAGCGCCAAGCATCCGTTCCGGTGTGGGAACTATCGTTTCGACCATCTAGGGAACCATGTAGGAGGAAGAGGCGCTGACGAGGGCACTGACGCTTTCAATGCAGGAAGAGGAAGAGGTCCGGACGAGGGCGCCTCGTGGCAATGGTTGTTTGGTTGTCGATTATCGGTGCCCTCAACGCCGCCTAACTAGACGTTTCTGAGAGGTTACGTGTTACTCCGCATTAACAGACACTGAAAGAACCGGCATTTATCTACTTCCAACTTTCTCAAGACGAGCATCGCACCAATCGAAACGCTGCTACCTGAACTGAACGCGACCATGACGATTCCGGTGGCTTTCAGAGGTAAAAGAGCTTGGTGATGACCAATCTGGAAGAGGTGCACAAAAGCAAGAATCCGCTGGACCGTTATACTGGATTTTTACTGTACACAACCTCGAAAAAAGATAATGCGTTTTGTCAATATGGTGAAATTTTAAATTAAGATAATTTATAAAAAAAGAAATAAAGCAAGTCAAAAGTTGGATAGACGAAATAATCAGCCCTAATCAGCCAGTTGAAGTGAAATGTTTTCTCTAAATATGACCTCTTCAGGATGGCTCATAACCCGGATGACCAGGACAATAGGAAGGTTTACCAACGGTCTTAAAATGTTCATGGTGAGTTTGCCGCAAGTGTGCTGTACGGACACTGGAATGACTACCGTTGTCCGGTTCGTGTTTCACTACTTGCAAGATAGAACTCTAGAACTTTAGTAAACCACGTCCTTGTGTTTTTGATTTCGTCCGATTGACCCGGCCACCTCAATTCACCCTTTCACTCCGAACTCTTCTCCGCTTGATGGTTCCTCGCGCCAGTTTCCCCTTTTCCGATGTCTCGGTCACCTGTTCCTATTCCCTGCTCCGGGGTCAGCCTTCACGGCCACTTTCGCACCTGCATGTTCAGGCTCTAAGACCCCCTCGTCTCTGTAAGTATTATGCGCACCATTAAAGCTTTTCGGGAACCTGTTTCCTCGTTTCAATACGTGACCACACCGGAGAGTGCTTTGCTAGCAAAAAATCTAAACAAAATTTCATAAGTGTCATTTCTGACATAACGTTTGACAGGTTGCCGATCGATTTCGTCGAGATTTCGGCTCGCTGAAGTCGGATTTGCTTAGCTGAAATCGGATTTGCTCGGATTAGTTGGATTTCACACGCTGAGCCAGATTCAATCGGATTGAAGAAAATGCTGGAATTTGAACCAAAATCCAGGATATTTCGCTGTGTCGTTCCCCTCTGGAGTCCCCACGTTTTCGTTGCCCCGGAAGAGATTTGTCAACACTTTGAAGAGAAAAGGCAACAACTTGATTCCTTTCCAGCGATGTCACTCGTTGTTCGTTGAATCCCGGATCGGGTGCTCTTATCGGAACAATCCCGGATCAAATCCTGGGGAAGAACACGACAACGAGCACGTCAGCTGTGTACAACGTACAAGACGCCCCCTGGAACATGGCTATGCCCTTGCTGCCGTTGTCGTGCAACTTGTTGGCAGAAATAACACTGGGAGATTTCCCATGAGTTGGTGCAGCAGCAGCTCCAAAAGCCAACAGCTCGTAAGAAATCCCCAGGAGTGCATATCGAGAATGGGTATCATCGGATTGATGTTGTACTCTCTTGTATCCCAATATTCGAGGGCTTCTTGCTCGACTCAAGAAGGAAACGACTTATTTACGGCTAAATTTAGTGTTTTCAACAAATTGTCATAATTTTTACAGTTTATTTGTAAAGCATCAATTGCATAAAAAGCGGCTTCCGTCAACAATTGACGATTGATGAGAAAAGGTGACTTCACCCTTCTGTTGCCACTGCTGGTTGGAGTATGCTGTAAAGATGTTTGGGGAAAAGCAAAAAAAAAGCGCTTGCCAACACATTTATCGAAGATTGCAATCTTCTCTGCAGTCTCGCTCTTAGTCGTTGTTGACCTACCACCATGTAAACCTTTTCCGGAATGCTGGTAAAGGGCGATGGTTTTTTTGCGAAGGTCGTGCCCAGGTTTATTTTCAACTTAATTATTTTGCTTGAAATTAGTGAAAAGGAAGAATTTTCCACAACTGTTAACATATTATTTGCAAATTATAAAGGATTTTAAAATGATGCGAACAAAATTATTTAAAATTGCACACTGATTTCGATGGCGTAGTAAACTTAATACAGTGGACTCTCTGGCTGTCGATCTTCTCGATATCAATATTGCTCCAGCTGTCAAAAAAATGTTCAGTCCCTTCAAACAGATTGCTTTGATTTTTCGTTCTATAATTTGGTAACTCCCGCTCTCGACGGTCCCTTCAACATCGACAACGAGAGAGTCCACTGTATTTATCATCTAAAAATAAATCCAAAGCCAATTTTATTTGAACATAATGTAGGGGAGGTGGAGGCAATATGGACTCATATTTCTCATACAATATTACATGCTTTTTCTCACAAAGGTGATGTGCATGCTATTGCATGCGATTTTACACAGATTTCTTTAAAGTGTAACTTTTACCTGCAGATTTCTCGAAAGCAAGAAAAAAAGATAGAAATTCTTCCGGAAGTTCCAAAAGAACCTCAACCAGTAAAGCTTTTTTGTGGAATTCACTGATAGCACAACTTAATTTATTGGTTTTCGTTTTGTTTATAAACATTGTGCATCTACGAAAAGTCACTGGTAATTTTGTCAAAGTGTTTTTTTTGCTATTGTTTCATGGATATTTCGTGAATGGGAGAAGAGAGCCTAGGCTAATTTGAATTTCTTTCCTATTACAATAGAGCAATTCCAGCTCAAATCAGGAATTTTTCTGGTTCTTTTGTACCCGACCCTCTCCAATTTCAATGAAAGTTTTTAGACATGTTATCCTAGGCCTATATAAGCCATTTTTGTGTATATGGAGCCAATAGTACTCGAAAATAACATTTGAGAAGGGCGTAAGGTATTTAAATATTTTTGTATTTTGCAATTTAAAAATTACAGTGTCTCGAAGCCATTGCGTCGTATCAAAAAGTGGTCCAAGACAAACTTGTAGGAAATTGGATGGGCTTTCTGAAAAAAATACACTGAAACAAAAATACACGCCACTTCTATGAGATTTTTTGATTTTTAAGTCAAAAACTTAAATTTAAAGGTGTTGTCACGATTTTTTTTCGTTCAAAATTTTTGAGGAAATAGCCTAAGATGTTACCAAAAGACTGACGAAAAATGCAGGATGGTATGTCTCTCCTAAAAAAATACAAAAATCATTTACTAAAACTGTTTTTTTGAAAAGTGGTCTAAACGCCAAAATTTTAAAAAACCCATAGTGGGAATCGGTTCCCCAGACAATTTTACATAAAAGTCTCCATATTGACCATTGTCCTATGTCCAATCCTTGGGAAGATACAGCGGTTTTAAAAATAAAAATGATGAAAAAATGGGTTTTTTGGTGGTTTTTGGCAATTTCTGTATGACAGACTTGGTTTTTCAGTCTCGTAAATATTTTTACCGGAAAGCTCGTCCAATTTCCCATAAGTTTGCCTTTGACAGCATTTCAATTGGATGTAAGGGCTTACAGATATAAGCTTAATTACATTGTTAATAACTGAAAAGAGAATATTTTTTTCAGTGTGGTAGAAACCTGGATAATAAATTAGCTTACGTAAATATCAAAACGAGTCAAATCAAAAAGCTGTCAAAGGCAAACTTATGGGAAATTGGACGAGCTTTCCGGTAAAAATATTTACGAGACTGAAAAACCAAGTCTGTCATACAGAAATTGCCAAAAACCACCAAAAACCCATTTTTCATCATTTTTTTAAACCGCTGTATCTTCCCAAGGATTGGACATAGGACAATGGTCAATATGGAGACTTTTATGTAAAATTGTCTGGGGAACCGATTCCCACTATGGGTTTTTAAAATTTTGACGTTTAGACCACTTTTCAAAAAAACAGTTTTAGTAAATGATTTTTGTATTTTTTTAGGAGAGACATACCATCCTGCATTTTTCGTGAGTCTTTTGGTAACATCTTAGGCTATTTCCTCAAAAATTTTGAACGAAAAAAAATCGTGACAACACCTTTAAATTTAAGTTTTAGACTTAAAAATCAAAAAATCTCATAGAAGTGGCGTGTATTTTTGTTTCAGTGTATTTTTTCAGAAAGCCCACACTGAAAGAATCTAACACAGCAAAATCAAATGCTTTTTCACGTGAGCTGCTCCAAAAATCAACACGTTAAATTCACATGATTTTCCTTTGATCCACACATGCTCTGCCTGCCAAATAGATGCGAAAATCATTCAAAGCCAGCTGATCGCAAACAAAAAATCCTTCACTCTTTTTTCGCATGGTGTTAACGGCAGATTCAAATGAATTTCACTTTGATTTGCCCCATTTGACTTTTCCTTCGATTGCGAAGTGAAAATCACGTGAGATTCAAATGCATTGGTTTTGAATTGCGTGTGGCGAAAAAAACTTCATTAGTAAGATGGCCACGGACGATGATGGTCAAAACTTTACTTTTTGCCGATTTTCTATTCAAGCTTTCTGGTTTTTAAAGATTCAATAAGTTTTTGGTAAGTACAACATAGAAGACTTAGTGAAGGTTCAGAAATTTTGATTTTATTTAAAAGTTTCACCTATTTGGGTTGTTTCAGGAAATCAAGTTCCAGCTTTACAATCCACACCTGATGCGGTGGTCCGGAAGATCCGTTCAAATATCATCCGGCAGTGCTGTGGCGAACTATTATCGACGACAAACACTTAATTTCGGCGGTGCTTTCCGACGTTCGCCAGAAAGTGCCCTCAAGTCCTCTGGATCCAGCGCGGAAACTGAATCGCAATCATACTTTCCGACGCTGCGCAAGAAGGATCAGTGAAGAAAACTTTATTTATTGTATGTGTTTTTACTATTTAAAAAACAATATACTATTTTGACAATAAATTTTATTTATGCTTGCACAATGAAATATTTCAATTAAATAATGAAGAAAATACTAAATATTTAACACACATGAATTCCAATGGAAATCCATGTGAATCGCACTACAAATTCATTGCATATTCATAGACCAAGCATTCAAAAATCATGTGAGATTTCACGTCAAATTAACGTGTTTTTCATTTGAAATGACAGGGTCGCTCCATGATTTGATTCAAGTGATTTGCTCATGAAATTCACATGCTAAGCCGTATGGGGCAGATTCACGTGTAAAACATGTGATATTGCTGTGTGCCTTTCTTTCAGTGCATCCAATTTCCTACAAGTTTGTCTTGGACCACTTTTTGATACGACGCAATGGCTTCGAGACACAGTAATTTTTAAATTGCAAAATACAAAAATATTTAAATACCTTACGCCCTTCTCAAATGTTATTTTCGAGTACTATTGGCTCCATATACACAAAAATGGCTTATATAGGCCTAGGATAACATGTCTAAAAACTTTCATTGAAATCGGAGAGGGTCGGGTACAAAAGTACCAGAAAAAATCCTGATTTGAGCTGGAATTGCTCAATAACAAAAACGGTTTTTATGGACTATTCCGAAGTTTGGTTGAGCTTGGTTGCCCGAGTTCGGAATGAAATCGAATTTTTAAGATTTGTGACGTTCAAAAGGGGAGATCTTAAATAGCTGCACAAAATAGCGTTCCTAACTAAATTTTGCCCAAAATTCACGTGCGACAAGAAAGCACGAGCACGACGATTTGCCACCAGGAACCACATCGAAGCGTCAAATTTGTCCGACAATCACGGAAACACGAAAGCTCACAAACTTTGAATTACCTTTTTCGTTAGCATAACGACACACACACTTCTGTGCACCACGCGTCACCTCTCTCAATGGATGTCCATACACCCAGGCAGCATCCACCACCATCCAGCACCCGTTGCGTAAACTTCACCGGACCATGACCGAAACTCCGTCCCGGGTCCGACTGATGGTGAAAATCAACCCTCACAGCTGCCACCAGGGTCGGTTTCGGTCTGTTTCGTTTCGTCGCCGGGGTGGACCCGGGTCGGGGCTTTCGGGACCCGCAACATGTGATGAAAGACGGCCAAAACTGTCCCCGGGTCACGTTGGAAAAAAGAGAGGAAATTCAAATTTCGACCTGTTACGGTGCGCGTGAGGTTATCGGGGTAGGAACGGTTTTCTGAAGCGGGGAGTTATCCTCACAAAATGTCCTTCAGCAAGAAGAATTTTATCAAATTCACTTGCAACTTGAACACCGAACCAACCAGGGTTCATCAAATCTGATGGCAGCTATCTGGTGAGAACTTCTGGAGCATAACACTGACCCAGAACGACATCATCAACAGCTTTGATGATCGGCAACGTGACACCCACGTGGGACTATCGTGAGTGGCTGGGTTGTGGTGGAACTTTAATGTCAACTTTGTCGTAAAAATTAACTTGCGAGTAGTTCAGGTGAATGACTCGCTGGAATTCGATGTGGAACATTAAGAAACTGCCTTATTTTTAAGGGGTTTAAAATAGTTTGATCATATATAAACTATGTATAAGGTCAAATCGGCTTAAGAGCGAGTTTTTCACCAGTTCACGCTCTAAACCTATCTTGTCCATAATATCTTGTCAATAATAATTACTTCAGTACATTCGAATAAAATCGAAAAAATATTTCACAGACATTTTCTTTGCGAAGGATTTACTGCGTTGAAAAGACTGCATCCGAATTTGAATCCGGTTTTAATATAGCGTGAAATGTGAATTTTATAAAAATCATAATCCAAAAAAATTTTTTTTTTTCATACAAATTCCCATAGAAATTGAATTACTTTGGACCGGTTCGGATGCCGGCGGATTTTCCGACGACGTAATTCCGGGTTGGTACGAAATTCCGACAAAAAATCTATTCTAGCGATACAAATATCCCCAACACGGTGTTATACCCACTCCAAAATGTTTATTTAGCAATTCTTTGGTAATATATTGACATTAAGTTGAATTAAAAGTTCGCAAAATTAAGTTTAGATAAGTTTTATATAGAATTTCCAGAGTTATATAAACTTTTATACTAAGTAGTTAGTAAACTTTATATTTAATCCAAATTATTTTTTTAATCAGTCAAGGAAGCCTATTTGTAGTTGGGAGACTGGATTTATGGTGATTTGTCAACAAATAACATTATATATGTTAATTTTTCGAAAGCAAACTTTTTTTGCACCTTTTTTATTTTCGTAATAGTATTTGTTATATAACTTTTTATAGAAATCATCTTTTCATGAGCTTTTTGTAGCAAAATGTTTGGCATGAGTTTCTGAACAAAACGTAGTACTAGGTTCCTGTCAAACTTTAATTTTTTTACATGTTTCATCACAAAATGTGCATAGTGCCCAAGGGGTGTAAATACTTTTTTTACATACTGTAGCTATTTTGAGTTAAAAATTAAAAAAAACGGGTGTCACGATATCTCAACACTGCTTTGACCAAATTGGCTCAAAATGTTGGTAAAAACTCGTTGAACCTGTCCTGTGTGCATGGGATATGTCTTGGAAGTCTTCACCCCGAATTTCAGCCAATTTGGTCCATCTCATCTCGAGATATCGTGACACCCGTAAATCAACTCGGTCTAGGACTCAGAGTTTATAGAAAAAAACGTTAACAAAGATTGACAGTTCGCTTTGCGCATGGCAAAACTGTGAACTTAAATCAGGGTTGCTCAAAGTTTTTGGAGGCCGGGCCAAATTTGAAACTCAAATGAGCTTGCGGGCCAAATTTACAAAAAAAAGTTATTAAAAATAATTAATTACGTTATATTTACTTGAAAGATTTTATTTCTGTTATTTACAAAAATATCAATTTAAAATAATAGAAATCACAAAATAATGGTTTTCTATCGGTATTGTTAATTTTATTGATTCAGGTATTTGAAAAAAAAGTTTTGTTTTTATGTTTCGAAAATGGTGACATTACATGTTGAACAATTCATCTAAAAGCGTAATTTAATCTATAAGTTAAGTGTAGCTTTTGAAAAATCCTTGAGAGCCAGAATTTCAAAAAATCATTAAAATTCAAATGATTTTTAATAAACCCAAACAAGCTCAAATTATTCTTAATAAAAAAGAATGCATATTTAATTAATTTCAGCTGATTGCAATTTTTTTAAGTTTTGAAGTTTTTTGTAAATATATGTTTGCTTCTGGTTTTTCGAGCCAATTTTTTAATAATGGGGGAGGGGTGGGTTGATCGACGAAAGCTTTGTAAAATATTTGCAACAAACTTGATCCTCCGATTTCCACATTTTTTCTGCCTGAATCAGTTTGTAGTTAATCAGATTCGTTACCTAACTGTAATGAGTTCGAATCCCGAAGGAAGTGCAATGTAAGTTTGAGGGTCAGTTCATAAAAGGGTCATTATGACATGCAAATTAATAAAGAAAACGTATATATTTTGCAACTATTACAGAATTCTACCTAAGTCAAAATTGAATCTTTTTTTAAATATTTCCAAAAATGTTTGATGAAAATTTTGACGATATTTACTAGTTTCACTCACGTTGAAACGTGTGAAATTGTTTTGATAATATTTTTTTTTGAACAAATTATTTGTATCCTTAAGTGGGGATCAAAATTTTAATAAATTATAAGTTTTTATTATTAACAAAAAAATAAAAATAAAACATTTACAAGTTTAAAATAAACCTTAATTTTGAAAAAGTATAAAATCACTTTACAAGTGGTCAACGGGCCATTTTACATGATCATTCAAAATGGGTCCGCGGGCCACAAAATATCACCTCGCGGGCCACGTTTGGCCCGCGGGCCATACTTTGGTCACCCCTGACTTAAATCGTCTCTTACTCAGTTCAGTCACGAAATAACTTCATGAAACTTTCAGGAGTGATTGAAAATCATCTTTTTAGTATATTTAATGATTTTTCTGAAATTAGACATATTGTGATTTTTGTATGGTACCCCTTAAACGATTTTGAACATTGAATTTTTTAAGGCAAAAATGATGGCTAGAGGAAAGTAATTTTTTTGAGTGAGTCATAGGTATTTAAAATTAATATTATCAACACACCTCCTTGTTTAACATGTTAATTTGTTTATTTCATACTGATTGATTCCGTGTGATTTACTGATTATTTCATGGCATCAAACAACAACAAAGAAAAACGTTTAGTTTTAAATGTTTTTATTTCCATAACAAACAGAGACAAAAAAACTAGCACATTTTGCAACGATTTAACCACCAATTGTGTGCTCACTCGAGGGACCTTGTTTAACTACATGCAAAAAATCGCATTTCATTAAAAATAAAAATATATTGATAGGCAGACGAGGTGGAGGTGAAGCGAGGTGTACAAAAATGAAATCAATTTGCGCACACAAATGAAATATAGTCAACAATTTCGAAACCACGGGCCTGCACAAACGATGACAGGGCTTCCTAGGTTCTGGATGGTTGAAGGTTTTGGGCGGGGTGGGTTCCGATGTTGATGGTGATTCAATAGTGGGGCTGCATACACTACATTGGGACGGATTGGCATGTACTCCGGGCCGGATAAATACACCGGATTCACATATGTATAATTGATTTACAGTCGTATTTATCAGTTGCATATTCATGAAAATGAAAATCAAATGATTGCCAAACAATGGTTTATCGTTTATTTAACTGTACAATGACGTCTATTTTCAGATGTGCCCATCCCAGACCGAGGGCCGCCGATCATCGAGTCTGGGATCTGGCCATGGCCGCAACATACCCCGAGGGATAATTGTATGCACGATTGGACCAAATTCGGGCGAGGGAGTCTCTGACAATGTTTTGCGACATTTAGTTTAAAGTGGGATTAAATTGTGTGGTGTGAAACATTTTCCGGTAGGCGGATGTTATAAATTATCAAATAATATTTCAATGCTGCTTAAGAGACAATCATATCTTATTAAACTTGATTTTTTTTAAATTATTTTTCTAATAATTCTTTCTCAACATTTAATCTTATTGAATAATAATTCTTACTCAAACATTAATCAATCAAAATGGACAATCTTTAATGACATTTTTTACAAGACTCACCCCTAACCAAAGTACTACAATTACAATAATCCATACAAGTGCAGGGAACTCAGCTGCTACCGGGAAACAATTCAATTTATCATGCGTGTTCAGAATACGCTATAAATTGTGAACGAGCGGACAATTTTTGACCAATTGAAACCAGAAAACAGGCGGTTTGTCCGGCAATCGAGGCGATTTTGCACTTGCCCATTTTCTGTATTAGCTTTTCACTTGTCACCGCCAAACGCCACATCGGTGGGGGAGGAACAGCCTTTTTCGGTCGCGCTGGAAAATCAAATATATTGCAGTGTTCGATTTGGTTTTCCTTTTTGCGTGGGAAATTTTCCAGGGATGCTGCAGAATTTTTAAAAACTTTTTTTGAAATTTTTAGATTCTAATAGTGATGACACAATTTGATTTCGTTCAACTTTTGAAGTAGACACAAAATCAGTTTTTGTATATTGAACATGATTTTTTTTTAATTTCCCTTATCTTAAGCTTAAGTTTGTTCAACTATTTTAAACATTTTTTAACTTTAAAATTTCAACATGAGATCGTATTATATTTTGCGTATCCTCAAAAGCCACGATATTTCGAATTCCAATCATCTCAATGAACACATCCACACGCGTCCGCTCGCGGTGTTGTTTGCAGGAAAAGATTTGAAAAATTCAAAAACTGCACTCAACGCCCATAATGCGAATTCACGGTAAAATAGCACTCGGAACAACCCACCACTCCGGGCTGCACCATGGTGACGACGGACCATCTGCGGCCTGCCCGGAAAATACACCCAATTCATCGTGTGTCATCCAGAGTCCTCTCCCGCTCCCTTGGACAGTGTGCACTTTGGACGGATTTCGGACGCCGCCGTCGATGGTGATGATGCTGCGTGGCCGCATTATTGATTGTTATTTGAAACACGTATTTTAATTACGAACAAACGGACATCCAGTCTGGGCTGCTGATGGTGAAACGAGTATTTTAAACGGTTCCGGAACCCGAAAATGGGCTCCTCCAGTAGTTGCGGTCCGGCAGTCCCAGACGGGGCCGAGGTCTGGACACCGGTAGTGGACGTGCAACCGAAGGAACCCTGAACTCACCAATTGCATAATAAAGTTTTGTTAAATTTTGTTTAACACCCCTGTTTCTTTGATTTTCTTATTGCTTTTTCAACAATGCATAAATATGAAATGCAAATTTTGTTTTATTTTATCTCCCCCTTTCAAAATTTACCCCTCAAACAAAAACAAAACCAATTATTGAACCAAAAAAAAAAAATCTCAGTTTAAACTTGTATAATCGACCATTCAGAATACATCATGTAATTTTTATTATTGCATTTTAAATCAAGTTATATTGTTAGGCAGCAGTTGCTCAAGAGATCCATTTCACTTCTTTTATTTTTTGCCTTTCTTACTAAAGAAAGGTATAGTGTTTGCTTTTGGCTCCGACGCCAAATCAAGCTTCGTTCCCAAATCATTTCTCGAGAAATATTCATTCGAAAAATCTGCAAAAAATCATGGACGATCGATTTTCGACGCCCGATCGATTGACAGTGACAGAATTCGTCTGCCTCCAATATCCGAATTTTGGCGCTTAATTTACTGTAGAGCACGCGTGACGTCCGTGTGTGGTAAAAAAGTGCTCAATTTTGTGGTAGGGGGTTTCTCAGAGCCCACATTATGGATTTAAGCTCTCTTGGGCGCATTTGAAAGGGGATGTGCTGAACCTGAACCAGTTCCATACCAAATTTGAATTTATCCATTTTTTATGGGGACTCGGAGTGTGTTTTCACCAAATCAGGCGGTTTTCAAATGAAAATTCGGTCGAAAATTGAAGTATTAAAATCGTTTATTTGTCCAAAAAATTGCATTTTTCCAGCCCTACATCCTCCCAAATTTTCATCCATGTCGGTAATGTGGTTTTTGATTTACAGCTTGTGGACTAATTCACTGTGAGGGGGAAAAACCCCTAAAAAAGGTAAAAGCCCATTTTCACCAAATGCCAAAACTATTCCTTTGGCATTTTATCTTTTTTTTTTCTCCACATCATAATCTAGACCATAATCGATGTTCTGAAACAAATTTGACCTCATTTGGATTTACCGTTCAGATTTTAGAAAATTTCCATTTTTGCTTTTCTTACTAAAGAAAGGTATAGTGTTTGCTTTTGGCTCCGACGCCAAATCAAGCTTCGTTCCCAAATCATTTCTCGAGAAATATTCATTCGAAAAATCTGCAAAAAATCATGGACGATCGATTTTCGACGCCCGATCGATTGACAGTGACAGAATTCGTCTGCCTCCAATATCCGAATTTTGGCGCTTAATTTACTGTAGAGCACGCGTGACGTCCGTGTGTGGTAAAAAAGTGCTCAATTTTGTGGTAGGGGGTTTCTCAGAGCCCACATTATGGATTTAAGCTCTCTTGGGCGCATTTGAAAGGGGATGTGCTGAACCTGAACCAGTTCCATACCAAATTTGAATTTATCCATTTTTTATGGGGACTCGGAGTGTGTTCAAGTTGTCAAGTTGAGCTTCACATGCAGACGCGAGCAATGCTGGCGCGTATAGAGTTTTGATACTAGATTACCCCCTTTTAGTGCAAGTTGCTTTATCGATTGCTCGTTCATCACACATCGCCTATCATTATTTTCTATGCTAAGCTTCAGTTAACGCAAACTAGACGCAAGCAGCTATCTGTTCTGAAGCCTCATGCTCATTTTTTGCCTTTCTTTTTGTTTTGCTCATTCTCTGATCGAACTCTGAGCGAACGAATTTCTGGGAAGCGTTCAAGCTTCCCATGTGCCAGTGACAACGCACATCGCGGGTTTGGTTTTCTAGCTTCGGTACTAGCCTTTTTGTGTATTAGTATTTTTGTTCATCGTACCAGCGCACCAAGGTGGTTTATTCGGTACGTTTGCGTTTGTCGTAGTGAAGTCCCACCGATCGCTCAGTCGTTGTATGCTTCCCAATCCCAAAAACGCCTAAATGCTTGCTTATTGAAAGCTCACAATTTTGCCTAACGCCTAAATGACAGTTTAGTGAATTACAGTAGGCGTTTCAAAGCTTTCAAGAACATTTATGCGGCTTTACCGTTACATCGTTGTTTACAACACGGCAAATTCTCGGGTGTTGAAACACTTTCTGCCAGTTATTTTGAAACCACTTTAACGCATTGGAGCAAGACGGAATTATTTTGTTTTCTCGTTAATTTTTAATATTTTGAAAAGTGCAAAAAAACACTCAGAGAATACGAACAATTTAGCGATATGCAGAAAACATTACGAACATCGCAAATTGTGAGCTAATTCTCTGTCTCAAAAACAATGTGTTCTGATTTAAAAAATCGAAAATGCTTGTGTGCGAGCACAGCTTACAACCGGCCAAGGCAAATGGTGCAAAAACCAGCGCTTTTCAGTTATATGAAAAAATATGGCTGAGTTTCGAATTGTATTATGAATGGACCATTCTTTATATTGCTATTTCTTTGAAAAAAAAAAATCAACTGCCGTTAACTTCCTTTTGTAAGAAAGGCTCTATCTCACCCCAGGTGGGATTAAATCGGGTTTTGTGATGAATTTTATTATGTTTCATTGAACTGGCTCAATTTAATTTCATAATTCACATTAAAAATAGAATAATGAATTGAAATTACTCCGATGATTTTCATAGATTTCACAACATTGAAAATGTTTTATGTTACAAAATGGTTATCATCAATGAATTCCAAAAACCAACTTTTAAACTTTGATAATTGTTACTTCTATCATAAATTATTTTTAGAGTTTTCTAAAAAAATCTAAAAAAGCTGATTAAACATGAAATGGGTTAGAGAACTTTCACGCTATTTGTGGAATGAATAATGTGTAACGGGAAATGTTAGATTGTTTTGCGACTATTTTTGTATTTTTTCGTAGACATAGGTTTTTTTCGGAATTCTGAGCATGTCATCAAATTGGGCGTCCTATTTTGGTTCCCAAACTTTGGGGAGTTGTTTAGGACCCCAAAAGGAACTGAAAAAGTGCTGTGCTCACTAAATTTGGATAACTTTATTTTTTCCATACAACCATGGGTCATATTCAATATTACGCCCTTTTAAAATGTTAGTCTTGGTTTATAGATTTTGAAATTATTTTTTTCGAAAAGATCGAAAAATTTCGGACCATTAGTTGCTGAGATATCGACGTTAGAAAATTGTGGGTCGCTTGGGTGATACTTGGAAAACATCAATATATATGTTTTTAAACATTTGCATGGCAATATCTCAGCAACTAAGAGTCTTATCAACAAAGTTCAAAATCGCAAAATATAGAGAATTTTATCAGTATTGATTAAAAAATTAATAATTCGGTCAAAGATTTTTTGCACAACCTGGAATTTTTTTGAAAAGTTGGCATTTGATGTCTTCTAAAACATTTCAAAAAATAAAAACAATTAAAAATAGTGTGTTTTTGCAAATCATGTTTTTATGACAAAAAGTCAAATAAATAATCACCAAAAAAATTTTTACCGTGTATCATTTTTTTCAGTGTAGTCCATATCCATACCTACAACTTTGCGCAAGACACCAAATCCATCAAAAAATTCCTTCAAATGATACAGATTTTTGAATTTTCATACATCGTTTTTGTATGGACAGCTGCGAAATTTGTATGGAAAATTATATGGACAAACTAATGATGCAAAATGGCTTCTTTGGGCATACCGAAGGCACCGAAAAAGTTTCAGTCGGATTAAAAAATACAAAAATTAAAATTAAAGAAAAAGGACCGATTCCGTAGAGAACTGCTTCTTGATTAAATTATTCCAAGAGTATTCTTAATTTTGTTCCTTTGTATTTTTTTGTCCATTTCATTATTTGTTTTTAGAATTTTTACCGTATATTATGAAAATTTGTTTACCAAATGTTCAGTTCCAGGATTTTTATGAGTTAAAAAAACATAAAATTTTATATTTAAAAATTAGAAAATTTTATTAAAATAATGAAAGAAGCTTATATTCTATTTTTGGGCTTATGTTTGTTATATTAATTATAATTATTACTATACAATATTTTGTTTCAGGCAATTTTATAACAATATTTGTTACCGTCATCCCCGAACAGACGGAAATAACTCGGGAATAACATTTTTTGATATTTGAAAATACTAGGCCAATAACATTTTATGTTATTTATAACAAGATTTGTTATTCTTCGTTATGATTTTTTTGTTATTGGATTGTTATTGTAATAACAGACTAATAACATTTTAAGTGATTCTACGAACAAATCTTTGTTATTATTTTTTGTTATTTTAACAACTAATCCGATCATCCCAATTACAGTTGAAGGTATTCTTCCATAACAAAAAATGTTATTCCCGAGTTGTTTTGGCGTTCAACCAATATCAGACCAATAACAAATTTTGTGATGATAACATAAACTGTTATTAAATACTTATGCAAAAATGGATTTTTCAAGAAGATTCCATAACACTTTCTGTTATTTCAACAGTATTTATTATTGAAATGGCATGAATTTTGTTATTACCGTCTGCCCGGGTCAGGGTGACATTGGGTCTGTGGGGTAGGATTGATTTGTTTGACAAGTGCTAGAATGTTTTTTATAAGCTTTTTTAGCGAATATTACAAAAAAAAATGAATAATTCGAAAAAATAAACATGCTCACATTAAGATTAAAAAAAATCAGCGTGTCTGATACTTGGGACCATAAATAATTTTGAGAACCTATTGGATAAAAAAATACTCTAAGTTTAGCATTGTTAAGTTCTCAAATCTTTATCCGGAAATATGTTGCTGTATTTTCATGACAACTTGTACATAGCTTTTTTTTTGTTCGGTTGTCTTGGTTATTCCAACTTTGATTTTGAAATTATAACAAAGAATGCTAGAAATCTGGTTAATTTGGCTTCGGAAACCGGAGGTCAAACTTTGGTGAAGTATGCAAGTTAGAGTTATTCAATGCATAATCATAAGATATGGATATGTACATGAATCCATCAAATCTTCAAAATAAATCGTATATTTGTTCTACGGAACACATCAAGGCTAATTTGTCTACCCAATTAATTATACAAATTAGCATACAAATTTCATTCCGAATCATTCCTGTAATTTTATTTCGTAGATAACGTCTTGTTAAAACTAAACACACAATTTTATTAATCATTTTTTAAACAATTTAACAATATTACTGGTAATTTTTCGGTTTTATATATCGATGTTGTCGTGCTGTCTTGTTGCACGGCTCTTTTTGACGATCCGAAAAAAACAAGTTTAAGTGTTCGACCTTGAATTAACTAAAACTAGAGCACGTAATGTAAACAATAATAAACACGTTTTGTTTGGTTGACCATTTAGTGTATTGTCCCGATTGCCCCGGAGTCCCCCCGAGTTATAATTAAACATGTTTACGGCACTCAGGCATGTATGTGTGCTAACTTGTTGCACGTCGATTTTGGTCCAGATTTAGTTAAGATCCCGAGCAGACGGAAAAAACTTGGGAATAACATTTATGTTATTTATAACAAGATATGATATTCGTCGTTATGATTTTTTTGTTATTGAATTGTTATTTTAATAACAGACAAAAAACATTTTTAATTATTCTTCAAACTAATCTTTGTTTTTATTTTTTGTTATTTTAACAATTAATCCGATCATCCCAATAACAGGAGGTATTCTTCCATAACAAAAAATGTTATTCCACAGCTGTTTTGGCTCTCAACTAATATAAGACCAATAACAAATTTTGTTATGATAACATAAATTGTTATTTAACTCTTATGCAAAAATGGATTTTTCAAGAAGATTCCATAGCATTTTATGTTATTTTAACAGTATTTGTTACTGAAATTGCATGAATTTTGTTATTACCGTCTGCCCGGGAACGTCATTTTGTGCAGCTCACAATGTCTCATCTTTCGAGCTTTACCGATTTTTTGAACATATTACAGGGGTTGGGATGAAATAATCCTTCAAAAATCAAATTAAATCATTATTTTTTGTTTTCAAACAATTTCATCTTTCATAAAAGAAGTCAAGGGTTAACCGGGGGAGGTCATCGTCGGTGCACGGCACTGTGGACCATCTAATTTTAGAGCTCAGAATCGACAGGACCGGACAGATCTACCTATTTTGGGACCATGTCGTGGGGGAAAAGCGGACAGTTTGAGAGGGTGCAGAACAGGCACGAGATTGAAATAAAATGAGCATTCGGTGTCCGCAGCCGGGCGTGCAGTAATCGGAATATTTAATGACATTCCTGGGGTTTGATGAGGAATTGATTTTGTTGCCACCAAATAAGTCCGGTGTAATCAGGCGATTTATAAGCAATGTGTGCCGAGCTGCAGTGCTGCAGTGGTTTGGCCGTTTGCTGTGGGGGTGGGAGTGAGGTCTACGCAATTGTACACCGTTTGTCGTTCCAATGCATAATTGGGATTCCTTTGATTGTTTCTGGTTGCATTTTATTTTGCAATCTGAGCCGCATTCTTTACGCTCATATGCAGCAATTAATCTAATTTTTCTTCATTTTGTAGATATTGAAGAAGCGTTCTCCAAAATTAACTCAATCAACCCTCAACCAATTCAAATTGCGCAGTAATTGGCACTACCAACTAATTGAACTAAAACGTCGGTCCATCCGTCCCGTGCAGGGCGGGAATCATCCGCAAACAGCTTACCCATCGCTCGTAATTGTCAAACTTTCTCCTTGTGCCAGCAGCATTCCGTCTCGCGTCAGGATTCCTCTTCCTCCGGAGGGGGAAGGTTGGCTTACACGCCGCCGGGAGAGACACTGATGAAGATTAATTAGTGCCGGTATGCACACGCAAAAGTGAGAATACTTGCCAAGTCGAGCAATTAATTTCTCCATGCAGCTTCTTCGAGCTTTCTTTGACTTTCAGCCTTGGAACTCCACAGTTCCCGCCCAGCTTCTCTGGTAGCATAAGGTGTACGTACTACCTTCAACATGCTGATGAGCTTTGGAAGCTGGGGAGCAGAAAAAAATCGTGAAAAATTAATCTTTCCTTCCGATGGATCGTCGTCGCAAGTCCTAAGGATTTGCAAATAAGTTCAGCGAACTGGAAAAGTTTTCCTATTAGCGGGATTTGCTGCAGAACTGCTAGCTATCGGATCTACGCGCTAGCTCAAGTGTCGGAACAAGTGACATGCATTTAATTTAGTTAAGGGAGCTTCGAGCTCATTTTTGATTTAAAAGAAGATTTGTTTTTCAATGCTTGGATGTTATATCAAATTCTTTTTATGATATATTTTTTGAAGTCATTTGCATCTCTTCTTACACAAATGTATTAGCTCTGGCTCCATGAGAAAAAAATCTCCGTGAGTGTTCGAGCGAGAACATCATCCTTGGCCAAATCAGTTGATAGTCTCCGGAATAGCACCGCTATCCTTCCAACTTCCTCAGTTGCAGCATCAGCGTTCCTCCAAAACCATCGGGAGCTCAACCACATAACCTAACCACACGGCAACTATTGTACATTGTAACCAGCTTTTGCCCATGAACTCACCGCAACCAACGTTTACCGAGTTACACCTGTTATCATCTCTGGTAAAATTTAATTTTACACGATTTTAATGTAAAATTTACAGAGGCTATGCTAAATTAGCAGGGAAAAAGCTTTTTTTTAATGTTCATTCTTTTTTAATATCTCCAAACCCCAAATTTAGATATTTTTTTACATTTTGTTGTTACACGCTCGACACCAATTGCCAGCGTTCTGCTATTAGTAAGTTTGGCGGTTGTAGCTCCCGAAGCTTCTGGCTGGCTGCAAAATTAGTTTCCGGCAAACTCGGCGCAATTAGACCGCTTTACAGCGTTTTCCACCTGGGGAAGCGTGAAATGTGAAAGCTCTACACATTGTTGTGCTTTGCTGCAGTTCACTGTTTAGAAAGACCACCGGAGGGAACCGAGCTATAAATGGGGTCATTTCATCAATCATACATAGAGTGATTAATAAAACGAAGGGGTGTATGGCTGAGTTGATGATTAAAATTAAAATAATTTAAAAACATGAAAAAAAAGTAAGAAACATCTTCAAAGAGCAACAAAGAACAACAAAGAACAACAAAGAACAACAAAGAACAACAAAGAACAACAAAGAACAACAAAGAACAACAAAGAACAACAAAGGACATCAAAGAACAACAAAGAGCAACAAAAAGCAACAAAGAGCAACAAAGAGCAACAAAGAGCAACAAAGAACAACAAAGAACAACAAAGAACAACAAAGAACAACAAAGAACAACAAAGAACAACAAAGAACAACAAAGAACAACAAAGAACAACAAAGAACAACAAAGAACAACAAAGAACAACAAAGAACAACAAAGAACAACAAAGAACAACAAAGAACAACAAAGAACAACAAAGAACAACAAAGAACAACAAAGAACAACAAAGAACAACAAAGAACAACAAAGAACAACAAAGAACAACAAAGAACAACAAAGAACAACAAAGAACAACAAAGAACAACAAAGAACAACAAAGAACAACAAAGAACAACAAAGAACAACAAAGAACAACAAAGAACAACAAAGAACAACAAAGAACAACAAAGAACAACAAAGAACAACAAAGAACAACAAAGAACAACAAAGAACAACAAAGAACAACAAAGAACAACAAAGAACAACAAAGAACAACAAAGAACAACAAAGAACAACAAAGAACAACAAAGAACAACAAAGAACAACAAAGAACAACAAAGAACAACAAAGAACAACAAAGAACAACAAAGAACAACAAAGAACAAAGAACAAAGAACAAAGAACAAAGAACAAAGAACAAAGAACAAAGAACAAAGAACAAAGAACAAAGAACAAAGAACAAAGAACAAAGAACAAAGAACAAAGAACAAAGAACAAAGAACAAAGAACAAAGAACAAAGAACAAAGAACAAAGAACAAAGAACAAAGAACAAAGAACAAAGAACAAAGAACAAAGAACAAAGAACAAAGAACAAAGAACAAAGAACAAAGAACAAAGAACAAAGAACAAAGAACAAAGAACAAAGAACAAAGAACAAAGAACAAAGAACAAAGAACAAAGAACAAAGAACAAAGAACAAAGAACAAAGAACAAAGAACAAAGAACAAAGAACAAAGAACAAAGAACAAAGAACAAAGAACAAAGAACAAAGAACAAAGAACAAAGAACAAAGAACAAAGAACAAAGAACAAAGAACAAAGAACAAAGAACAAAGAACAAAGAACAAAGAACAAAGAACAAAGAACAAAGAACAAAGAACAAAGAACAAAGAACAAAGAACAAAGAACAAAGAACAAAGAACAAAGAACAAAGAACAAAGAACAAAGAACAAAGAACAAAGAACAAAGAACAAAGAACAAAGAACAAAGAACAAAGAACAAAGAACAAAGAACAAAGAACAAAGAACAAAGAACAAAGAACAAAGAACAAAATGAGCGGAAATATGTAACATTAAATAATGGTATTGCTTGTTATTGCTATTTTAAATCGTTTTTTCTTCGAGGAATGATTCAAACATTGTTCAATTGTTTTGCATTGCTTCAATTATGTAAAATAACTTTCAATTAACTGTCAAAGAATTCAATAGATGCCATTAAGTCAATCGCATTCCAACTGTATCGAGCAATGCATTTTATAGAGCAATTCCATTGTTCATCACTCGCCAGATTGCGAAAAAATAACACACAAAACAAACATTAATTTACATTTTTTAACAGAAACAATCATAACAACATGAAAAAGCCCTATCAGAAATGCAATCAAAGCCCACTTTTGTAGTGGGGGAATAATTTACAGCGCTGGAAACGGAAAGAAGCCACACCACGCGTTGGACCAATCCGCCAGATGCTCTTGCTATATTATGTTTGCAATGATTGTTTATAGATGGCGTGGGGGGAGGAAAATCACTCCGCCCCCATTTCCATCATGCTCAAAATAGGATGCAAAAAAAGAAAAAAAACACCGGAAACATTATAAAACAATTCCCCAACTGATTCAACAAAATTGTGCCACAAAAAAACATACAATCACTACTGATTGCTATAAATAAGTAAATAAATAAACTCTCCAAATGCGAGCAAATGAGTCAATAAAAATAAAACTATCGTCATTTTTAATTCAGAAATTGCTGTTTTTCGCGGTAACTATTTTCCCTTCGCTAATGAAAGTGTTTATGTCGCCCCCATTGTAGCATGCAAATGCGAGTGCAAAAATGTGCACTGGTACATCCAATTATTTAAATAATAACCAACTGCGTGGTCAGTGTCTTGCGAACCTTCGTGGTGAACGGACACTAGAGCTGCGGTATTTTTTACTACCTAAGCTCAGAGTTATTTCAAAACAAAATTCACAGTCTTTTTAAAGACTACCTGAGTTATTTTCCAAAATTCTAAACAGTCTTTTCAAGACTAACCCCGCCTGAAATTTTGTTGTATTTTACAAACGAAGCCAACTTTTTAAGAGAACTTTGCTTGCAAAATGCGTCAAAACAAAGGTAAACGCAAATCTTCTGAAGATTTGGTCGTTACGTCGGTGAAGCGTTTGAACGCTAAACCGGCTAACGGAAACAGAAAAAGAAAACAGCCTCTTCTGAGGTCTGATTCTGATTCTGAATGTGAGGTCAATCCTCCAATTCCATTGACAAACAGTTTCGGTGTTTTATCCGAAACTGATGACAAGGAACCTTCTCCTCGTACTGAGCCTTCTGCCGTCGAGAAACGAGTAAAGGCTCCGCCAATTGTTGTGACTTCCGTCTCCGATTTGGCCAGCTTTCGAACGCAACTGAAGAATTGCAAGGAAACTTGCAATTTGAAGGTTTCGTTCCAGCTTGGTCGAAGAGGAGAATGTCGCTTGTTGACGGAATCTTTACAAGATCACCAAACTTTTGTTGTTTATTTGAAAAACCACAAACACAATTTTTACACGTATGAGACCAAGAATGCTCGGCCATTCAAGGCGGTCTTGAAAGGTCTCTCCAACGACTTGTCGGTGGATGAGATCAAAAACGAACTTAAGGTGTTGCTTGGCTTTGCCCCATCCCAAGTAATACCAATGAAGAAAAAAACAAACGGGAATATTTCTCGCTTTGGTTTGACTTCACAATTTTATCTGATTCATTTCAACAGAAATGAAATCAACAATTTGAAACTTTTGGACAAAGTTCAGTTTTTGTTCCATGTACGGGTAAAGTGGGAGCATTTTAAGAAACATGGCGGTAATGGCCAGAATCTGACCCAGTGCCGGCGTTGCCAGGCATTCGGTCACGGTACTGATCATTGCGCCATGGTTCCAAAATGCATGGTTTGCGGGGATTCTTCTCACGACAAGGACAATTGTCCCGTGAAAGAAGTCACCCAATTTAAATGTGCAAATTGTGGTGGAAATCACAAATCAAATTTCTGGGATTGCCCCATCAGAAAAAGGTTTTGGATTCTCGTGCTAAGCATCAGCCGAAATCCAAACCGAAATTTTCTCAAAGTCAGGTTGTACCTGCATCTTTAAATCAAACGTTCGTGCTGTCTCACTCGAACAATTCTAGAAATACCCCTACCGTGGAAAAGTTAGGTAACAACAATGGCATTTCTTATGCTAACGTCGTTTCGGGTTCATCCACGAATTTTAAATCCTCTACCAATCTTTCTGAAATTGGGCAGGTACCTCAAATCTCATTTGAAAATTTTTCTGCTGGCGACGCTTTGGGATCTTCTGATCTCGGCGATGTTACGTTTGAAAAACTGACTTTTTTGCAAAACTCACTGTTTGGTTTGATTCAAACAATGAGTAATGCTACATCCATGATGGAAGCAATCCAGATTGGATTAAAATTTGCGAATGATGTTGTTCTTACCCTGAAGTTTAATCATGGATCTAAGTAATTCCATCAATATTATGAATTTTAATGCTCGCTCTTTAAAAGCGAAAGAAAATGAATTTTTCAACTTTTTACGAGTTCATAACGTGCATGTTGCTGTTATAACCGAAACATTTTTAAAAACTGGCACTTATTTGAAAAGTGATCCAGATTATAAAGTTATAACTAACAACCGAATGAATCGAAATGGCGGTGGAGTTGCAATAGTTATCCACCGTAGTATGACTTATAGCACGTTACGTGACTTTAAGTTAAAAGTTATTGAAAGTTTGGGCATTGAACTTGAAACTTATTTTGGGAAAATTATGATTGCAGCTGCATATTTGCCATTCCAATGCACTGGGGAAAATAAAAATTATTTCAAAGGGGATTTGAATAAACTTACTCGGCATAGATCTCGATTTTTGATCATCGGTGATTTTAATGCCAAACACCAATCTTGGAATAATTCAAAAGTAAATTCCAATGGTAAAATTCTGTTCAGAGATTGCACTTCTGGTCTCTATTCGGTTTTATACCCGAATGGGCCAACTTGCTTTTCTTCTGTTAGAAATCCATCAACAATTGATTTGGTTTTGACAAATCAAAGTCAGTATTGTGGTCCTTTAGTGACTCATGCTGATTTTGATTCTGATCATCTTCCAGTAACTTTTTCACTTTCTCATGAAGCAGTTATCAGACCCAATAGTTCTGTGTTTAATTACCACAAAGCTAATTGGGACAGGTATCAGCATCATATTGAGAATAATTTAAATCATGATTTTGTTTTAGAAAACAAAGCTGATATTGATTCAGCCTTGGAATCTTTAACTAATGCAATTTTGGATGCTAGGAATATTGCTATTCCTAAAGTCCAAGTCAAATTTGATTCTCCCATTATTGATGACGATCTTCAGCTTCTGATTCGTCTGAAAATGTTCGCCGAAGACAGTATCAACGTTCTCGTGATCCTGCACTGAAGCGAATTCAAAAGATTTGCAAAAGGTTATTGACCACAGATTCACTCTCCTGCGAAATGAAAAGTTCGCAAGAGATGTCGAACAAATTAAACCTTATTCCAAACTTTTTGGAAACTTTCAAAGGTTCTTAAGAAACCTCAAAACCCATCCCTTCTTTAAAAGATGGTGATAATATTCTATTAACTAATGGGAAAAAGCTCAAAAACTTGCTCAGCAGTTTGAGAGTGCTCATAATTTCAACTTGAATGTTTTGAGTCCTATTGAAAATCAAATTTCAATAGAATTTCAGAATATTGTTGAACAAGAATTTTCATCAGATGAAGTTTTTAATACGGATCTGAATGAAATAAAATCTATTATCAAAAAATTTAAAAATATGAAAGCCCCTGGTGAGGATGGCATTTTTACATTTTAATTAAAAATTACCAGAAGCAACTTTAAGTTGCTTGGTCAAAATTTTCAACAAATGTTTTGATTTGGCATATTTTCCCAGTAGTTGGAAAAATGCCAAAGTAATTCCGATTTTGAAACCGGATAAAAATCCTGCTGAAGCCTCAAGCTATCGGCCCATTAGTTTGCTTTCATCTATTAGTAAATTATTCGAAAGAATAATTCTTAATAGAATGATGACGCACATTAATGAAAATTCAATTTTCGCTGATGAGCAGTTTGGATTTCGCCTTGGGCATTCAACTACTCATCAGTTGTTGAGAGTTTCAAATTTAATTCGAAGCAACAAATCTGAGGGCTATTCTACTGGCGCTGCTCTTCTAGACATAGAAAAAGCATTTGACAGTGTTTGGCATAAAGGTTTGATTGCGAAATTGAAAAGGTTTAATTTTCCGATTTATATCGTGAAAATTATTCAAAATTATTTGACGGATCGTACTCTGCAGGTATGTTATCAGAATAGCAAATCTGATCAACTACCTGTACGTGCTGGCGTTCCTCAAGGAAGCATTTTGGGTCCAATTTTATACAATATTTTTACTTCTGACTTGCCTGATTTGCCCCAGGATGTCAGAAATCACTTTTGCTGATGACACAAGCATCTCCGCCAAAGGCAGAAGCCTTCGTGTCATCACAAGAAGATTACAAAAGCTTGGATATTTTCAATTCTTATTTGAAAGAATGGAAAATTACTCCAAATGCTGCAAAACTCAACTTATTATTTTCCCTCACAAACCAAGGGCTGATTTTCTTAAACCAAAAGTCATCACATTATAAAGATGAATGAGGTAAATTTAAAGTGGGAGGATCAAGTGAAATATCTTGGACTTGGTTTTGACAAAACCTTACTTACAAGGATCACATTGAAAGTATCCAGGTTAAATGTAACAAATATATTAAATGTTTGTATCCACTTATAAACAGGAATTCTAGACTTTGTCTCAAGAATAAACTGTTAATTTATAAACAAATTTTCAGACCTGCCATGCTTTATGCTGTGCCGATCTGGACAAGCTGTTGCTTAACCAGGAAGAAAAAACTTCAGAGGATTCAGAACAAAATTCTGAAAATGATTCTGAAACTTCCTCCCTGGTTCAGCACCAGTGAACTTCATCAATTAGCCGAAGTTGACACTTTGGATGTTATGTCCAATAAGATAATTGATGCATTTCGACAAAAATCATTGCAGTCTTCAGCTGCATTGATCCGCTCTTTATATAGTTTATAAGTTAGTTTTAAGGTATCCCTTTTCCCTTTTGTACATGTAGGACCTCCTACATTTGAAATCACTGAATAGCGAAAGCTACAATATTTCATGAATAAATGAAAGTTGCTAGTATTTAAAATTGAGGTGAAAAGTCATCGTTTGTGATTGGACACTCAATAATATTCTAACTGAATGAATGTACATGGAAAAGAAATTTGAATAAATATAAATTAAAAAAAAAAAAAAAAAAACCAACTGCGTGGACGTGGATTTTGAGGTTATGTTCACTAATAGTACGGGAGGGAATGTTAGTTTACCACTGTCATGGTAATGTAGGTGTAATTTCCGACCTCGGTATCATTAAACTCGCGGGCAAAAATTGTTTTATGAGCCATTTTTGCGAGCTTTTATGGTTTGTATAATTATTTGATGAAAGTATCGTGTCAATTTAAATTCAGCCAGCCCGTTTTGTTTATGACAATTTGAATTTATAAACGCACAACGCCGCAAATGCAATTTATGCCCAGCTGCACTTTAGTGGCTTGCACATCATCAACGTGATGGTCACTAATTATAATTGAATCACATCGAGTGCTAAGCGAATTAATTTTGTGTATTATCATGCTGAAAACGATTCGTCTGTAGAACACTTCAAGCCGTCAATAAAAAAAAATACAGTTACCAATTTTGTCTTTTGTTTACCAGGTTTCAATAGGTAGGTAAATTCAGCTTTCTTCTACCTTTCCCTCAGACAACCTCTTTGCAAAGTCAAGTTTCATTTGAAAATCATTCAAGAATCAGTCCCCAAAACATTCTGTTCCAATTCCCCCAGTGCCAAACTCTGTGCAAACCATGTCGGACAGCTACGTGAGCTACCTCTCAACGGAACTACTGTGCCAAGTGTTTGAACATCTCAACTGCCAGCAGCAGCTCACGGCAATGGAAACCTGCGTCCGGTGGGCCCAGATCCTGTCCAGCGATCGATACCTCAAGCACCGTCGGCTCTGTCTGAGTCCGCACAACTTGAGTCCCAGCGTGGTCCAAGATCTGGACGAGATGAAGCGGTTCCGGGCGTACGGCATCGAGTACTCGCTGGACGTTCCGTTTTTGTGGAATTTGAGGGACTTTTTGTTCTGCGAGGAAGTCGCGTTGAACGTGGAGGAACTTCGGCTGAGGATGTCCGAGACGTTGACCAGTAACGATAAGTTGCACCTGCCAGCGCTGAAGGAGAAGTGGTCCGTCATGCGGAGTCGGGTGACGCTGCCGAAGCTGCGGACCGTGGTGATGGACGATCCCAACTGGGTGATCAATCCGATTATGCTGCAGCACAGTGAGCAGATTCGAGACTTGACGGTGCGGTACATAGACAAGGAGTCGTTCGTGATGGCGACGGGGCTGCGTCCGTTCGAGAATTTGCAGAGTCTGACGGTGGTTGCGGATCATAGCAGAAGCTTCCCCAGGTTGACGGCTTCGGACTTGACTAGATCGCACGCGCTGCTGTTTCAGCGGCTGAAGTATCTGAAAATCACCGACGGAGTCGACGCGTTCTACTTTGCGTACAAGAGCATCTTCCGGGAAGCTACCAACCTGGAAACCCTGATCATCCACGGAGTCGACATGAGTGAAAACGCCTTCAACCAGATTGACGGACTCAAGAAGCTGAAGGAACTGTACCTGTACTGTCGCATCTATCAGTCTAGACTCGTCAGACATCTAGCGCTGCCGAACCTCCAAAAGCTGACCACCTGTCAGCAGATGGCTCCACTGAGTAGCACTCCAAACTTAAAAGTCCTACACATCAAGGACCACAAGCGCCTGGGAGGACGGTTCATGTTCGGAGAGGAAGAAAAACTTGCCGGCTACTTCAAGCAGTTCAACCAGCGACTCGAAAAGCTCAAGCTCGAACGAATCGACCTGGACTCGACGTTCGTGAAGTTGATCTGCAGCCTGTCCCGGTTGCAATCGCTCGAGATGCTCGGTGTTGAGATGGAACAAACGGCGATCGAGAGGGTTTTCAATTCGCTGGCGGAACTGCAGATGGCGCACTTTGAGCGGTGCAATTTGGTTGTGTCGTTCAGTTACGCGAAGGAGGTTGAGAGTAAGGACGAGGACAGCAAGAACTTGATCGGGTACTTCGAGCAGTTGAGGAGGGATTTTGCGAACTGCTACATTGTGGACGTGAACTGTCGCGTGGTGCATCGATGTTTTGTGTCGAAGCGATTGTCGTAGGCTGAAATGGAAATAAAGTTGATTTTGGACTGAAAATAATTAAAGTATGAGATTTCCTAGAAAGTGTTCACGTGGTTTATGTCCCTATACACAGAAAAAAATCAATTCCCGTAACCGTGAATTGAGTTCATGAATTTGAGAACCCCGAAGGAATTTATTCATGAGTATGGTGCATTTGCACTATAAACGTGAATATATTCCTTCGTGGTGCTCAAAATCATGAATAAAATTCACGATTTCTAGAATTGACTTTTTTCCGTGTATGGAATTATGAATTTTAAATGAAGGTATCAATAATTTCAAAAGCATCACTCTAAAAAAATCTGTTTTTTTACTTTTCTCTGTTTTGAATTTGAATTCCTGAAATAGTAATAAGGTGACACTAAGAAAAATTCATTTATCCATGCGAATTAATTGAGAGGTTGTATCTCAGCAACCTATTGTCAAATTTTCAAAATCGCAGAGAGCTCAGCTCTTCAGAAATCTTATTTTCAGGCAAAAAAGTTAAAAATATTAAATTACTGGCCACGGTTTTAACATTTGAATGAAAAAAGAAGTTTTTTTTAATGCATTACACTTCTGTCCAGTTGTTTTGCAAACATATGTTTCCAAATTTCCTTTGTATTGACGAAAATTTTATTTTTGCTTTCTGAAAAAATGCACTGAAATAAACATTTTTTTCTTCATAATTTATTTTTATTAGGTCCGAGGATCAAAGTACAAAAAATTATAAAAGAATAAACAAACTTAGATGATCATTTGCTCGTGCCATGTGCCAACAAGTGTGCGATCACGTCAATCTGTTCCTCGGGTTTAAAAGCAAACTTATGGGAAATCGGACGAGCTTTCTAGTGATAATATTTTCGATACTGAAAAATTAAATCTGCCATATAGAAATTGCCAAAAACCCAAAAAAAAACTATTTTTTCAACATTTTTAATTTTAAAACCGCTATATCTAAACAAGGATTGGACAAAGAACAATGATCAATATGGAGACATTTAGGTAAAATTGTCTGGAGAATCAATTTCCACCATTGTTTTGAATATTTTGACGTTTAGACCACTTTAAAAAAAGTTAAATGATTTTTGTATTTTAATTTTGGTAAATTATTTTTTTTTTAAAATTTTTTTTCATCCTGTATTTTTTGTGAGTCGTTTTGTAACATCTAAAAGCTATTTCCTCAAAAAATTTGGACGAAAAAGAATTATGACATCATATTAATATTTAACTTTTAAACTTAAACTTAAAATTTAAAAATCTCATAGAACTGGCAAGTCTTGTCAAATTTCCTATAAGTTTGTCTTCGACCACTTTTTGATATGATGCAACGGCTTCGAAATACAGTAAATTTTTGATTACAACATACAAAAATATTTAAATAACTATTAATAATAAATTTGAAATGGAATTTTTTGGTAATTGTCACTCTAAAAAGTAATCCGGCAAAATTACAAAAACACGAAATTTTTAATTAAAAAAAAAATCTTAGAAGTGACCCTCCTGAGTTAATGTAGATTCAAAAAGTACTTTTAATTTCCCTCAAAATGACATTTTCCAAAACAATTTACAGTCGATTAACGCAATATGGCAGAGTTTTTAAAACTTTTTTTTTGCATCTTTTTTGATGAAAAATACGTTTTTCGGACATAAAAGTCCCTTTGACTCTAGATTTTCATCTCATCACCATTTCAGGCTGCAAATTATTGAAAACCCGATTTGATATCACCAGAGGTGAAATAGAGCCTTTCTTACAAAACGATGAAACTCAGACAAATATATTGGTGTAGGGCGTCCAATTTTCCCGGTTTTTGAATTTCCCGGGAAACGGGAAAAATATTTTTTGAATCCCGGGAAATTTTTGTAACAGTCATAAAATCTATGTTTTCTAGCTTAAATCATAGAATTAGCTCAAAACTGTGAATGGTGATAAGCTACACTTCAATCTGAACAAGGACAGCAGTTTTTAGATAGTTTAAAACACATTAAAAAATGTGTTCTTTGATGTGCTTTGAAATTTAGTTGAACCAGAATTTTGAATATATTTTTTTTATTTTTTTATTTAACATTATATAATACAAAAGCTTATACAATTTCATAGAAAGTGTCTAAAACAACAAGAAATAAAATCATACCAGACAATGTAACACTTTGGATAAGTTTAGAATTTTATGTTTTATATATTTTAAAAATTATCTTTAAGTCACTACCAACTTGGGATAATCGGGACTGCTGTCTAAATAGGTACAGGTGATTTTAGAGCAATAAATTTGGAAATCGGTGTACTAATTGTTTTGACCTGTTCCTGTTGTAATCGAAATCAATAAAAACGATCAGAACATTATTCAAAAACAAATTAGCTTAAACAGCTGTCTTAATTCTTTACTTTTGTCCTGATTTGCTCCAGATGCCGGTTTATGATGAAAAGTATAATAATTTTTAAAATATTATGCTTTTTTTCAAGCTTTAAGTCATAAATATACGTGAATATAATAATAAGTATTTTTTTAAATAAATAAAATTTAGTAGAAAATATCTTAGGCGCTAAGCATTTTGCGGATCTGTAAACAAAAATTTGAACAATTTTCCCTGCCAAATTAATGCTGTTATATGCCGAATACAAATTTTAATGCTTTAAAATGCTTATCGATTACTAATTTCCACAACCAAATCTGAATTTCTAGACCAAAATTTGATATGTTTTCAATTTCGGGAATTCTCGGGACAAAATATGAAAAATCCCGGGATTCGGGAATTCCCGGTTTTGGAAAAATCCCGGATTTTTGTCCCGGGAATGCCCGGGATGGACGCACTATATTGGTGCTATTATTTTTCAGAAACACCCAGTGAGAATTTGACCTAAAGCTTAGAATCTTTTTAGGCTTAACCTCGAATGCATTTTTTTTGAATTTCAGAGGTACATTATGGGTCGCAAGATAATTATATTTAATTAAGAAAAACATACTGGATTGTCATTATTACAAAAAATAAAGGGTATCCCGAGCAGACGGAAATAACTTGGGAAGGTCAGTTTTTGATATTGTGAGAAGATCGAAATATGTTATTGGGATGATCGGATTAGTTGTTAAAATAACAAAAATCAATAACAAAGATTTGTTCAAAGAATAACTTAAACTGTTATTATGTTGTTATTTCAATAACAAACCAATAACACAGAAGGAATCATGAAGGAATAACAAGATTTGTTATTTTGTGCGGAGAGGTGGAGCAGCATAATAACAAAAAATGTTATTGAACTGGTATGTCTCCATAACAAAAAAAGTTATTGTTTTGGTTTATTTGTAATTTGCAAATAAACCTGCAGTTGCCATAACTCCTCTGTACTAGTCATTGCTGCAGAGTCGGGTACCTCCAAGCGACTTTTAATCCATACTTTGAAGACAACTCCGACTCTCGATGCAGGATATGACATCAACGACGACTTCAGCTCTCTAAAAATACCCGACTTCACGGATTCCGACTCCAAGTGAAGGTTGCTGAAAATTTGCTGAATCCGATGCAGTCTCCGAGGTCTCACTCCAGCTCGAACTTCAACGTCAGCTCCGACTTCCTGGCTCTGTGAAAATAATAACAGTTTTTGTTATTCACACATCAGAAATTCTCATTAAATAAATCAATTCCGTTAGGGAATAAAACAAATTAAAAAAAAAAAGAACTCTCAAAACTTAATTTTATCGGATTAATTTTAGCTTGAAACCCCATTTCATGGTGAAATAAATGACCCCGATAAAATTTCAACTTTTCAGAGTAATTTTAGCTTAAGGACCCCATTTCATGGCCATAATAATGACCCTGACGAAATTAGTCAAAATTATCCCATAGTTCTAGCCAATTTTAGCAAAGTCTCTTAGGGGGTATATCAAATAATTAAAAAAAAATCAACTTTCAAAATTTCAACTTTTTAGAATAATTTTAGCTTAAGGACCCCATTTCATGGTCAAAATAATGACCCTGACGAAATTGGTCAAAATTATCCCATAGTTCTAGCCAATTTTAGCAAAGTCCCTTAGGGGGTATATCAAATAATTTAAAAAATCAACTTTCAAAATTTCAACTTTTCAGAATAATTTTAGCTTAAGGACCCCATTTCATGGCCAAAATAATGATCCCGACGAAATTGGTCAAAATTATCCCATAGTTCTAGCCAATTTTAGCAAAGTCCCTTAGGTGGTATTTCAAATAATTAAAAAAATCATCTTTCAAAATTTCAACTTTTTAGAATAATTTTAGCTTAAGGACCCCATTTCATGGCCAAAATAATGACCCTGACGAAATTGGTCAAAATTATCCCATAGCTCTAGCCAATTTTAGCAAAGTCCCTTAGGGGGTATATCAAATAATTAAAAAAAAAAATCAGCTTTCAAAATTTCAACTTTTTAGAATAATTTTAGCTTAAGGACCCCATTTCATGGTCAAAATAATGACCCTGACGAAATTGGTCAAAATTATCCCATAGTTCTAGCCAATTTTAGCAAAGTCCCTTAGGGGGTATATCAAATAATTTAAAAAATCAACTTTCAAAATTTCAACTTTTCAGAATAATTTTAGCTTAAGGACCCCATTTCATGGCCAAAATAATGATCCCGACGAAATTGGTCAAAATTATCCCATAGTTCTAGCCAATTTTAGCAAAGTCCCTAAGGTGGTATATCAAATAATTAAAAAAATCATCTTTCAAAATTTCAACTTTTTAGAATAATTTTAGCTTAAGGACCCCATTTCATGGCCAAAATAATGACCCCGACGAAATCAGACAAAATTATCCCAAAGATTTAAACATATTTAACAAAAGAAAAAAATAATAACAGATTGTGTTATGGACACTTAGAAACTTTTCCATTTGTGCGATTTATGGAATTTTATTTCTAAGTCAGTATACCGAACGAATACCAAATTTTGTTATTAGGAGAGTTTTTGAAATGTATAACATTTCCTCTTATTAGCGTGTTATTAAACATTTTCAATATAATATCACTTCAATACCAAATTTTGTTATTTTATCAGAAACTGTTATTATTTTTTCTTCTTGAAGTTGAACTTTAGGATAAAATAATAACACTTTTTGTTATTTTAACAGGATTTGTTATTGAAATATTATTAATTTTGTTATTACCGTCTGCCCGGGTACTCAGTCTTAAATGCTAGTCTATTATTAACCGATGTAATACCACTAACTTTGCCTGTCATTTTTGTATGATGAAACGGCCAGTACAGAATCCATTTGAGTGCTGAAAATTTTAACTTAACAGCAATTGCATCGAAAAGTAATCCTTTAGATACAGTTTTGGAGTTTGAAATTTATCTTGATGGCAACATTGAAGTGGGAAAACAAACGTTTTACTGAAAAAACAAAAAATTCAAAAGGTGTTTTTAAGAAATGCAATACATGATCTATTTTAACTTGATGCAAAAAATGTTTTTTTGACATAGGACTATGTCTTTACTTACTATATTGGGGGGCCAGTTCAGAAATTCGATCGAAAGCGTCACTTTTAAGCGTTAAAAAAGGGGACATTTTGAACGCTTATATCTTTTTTCCCTGTGAATCAATCCAGACGGTTGGACCACCAATCGAAAGAGGAAGACTTCAGCTATTGTTTAACTACATAGATAGTCTGACTAAACATAGTTAAAGCACTTAAAACATGCAATCAAAATGAGTAATTTTTCAGTACAAATCGGACAGATGACCAATCAGAGCGAGCGTATGCATTCGAGACCGCGCCCCTTTGTGCCGTTCTCCGGCTGTGCCGCTATTTAAGCAGAAAATTTCGCAAAAGCAAGTCACTTTGGAACGAGCACTCGAACTGTGCACGTCGGGCCGGCGCAGAGCAGCAGCAGCAGCGGCCAATAGAAGAAGAGGACCAGCAACCAGAAGGAAGAACCACCGGCAGCAGAAGGAGGAAATTCAAGCGAAGCGGACGGCGTGGAAGTCGCTATGATGCGGCGGTTCTCATGAAAAATGGCCAATTCGACAGTGGTGGCCAAAACCAGGAGTGGCCGATGCCCTCAAAGAAGGTTCCCCCGGGGCCTGGGGGGACATTTACAGAAACATACGAGTTGTGGCAATATGGGTATCAAAATTCATGGTTTTTTATACTGAACATAATAATGGCCATTTCGACAGTAGTGGCCACAACCTGGAGTGGCCGGTGCCCTCAAAGAAGGTTCCCCCGGGGCCTGGGGGGACATTTACAGAAACATACGAGTTGTGGCAATATGGGTATCAAAATTCATGGTTTTTTATACTGAACATAATAATGGCCATTTTGACAGTAGTGGCCATAACCTGGAGTGGCCGGTGCCCTCAAAGAAGGTTCCCCCGGGGCCTGGGGGGACATTTACAGAAACATACGAGTTGTGGCAATATGGGTATCAAAATTCATGGTTTTTTATACTGAACATAATAATGGCCATTTCGACAGTAGTGGCCACAACCTGGAGTGGCCGGTGCCCTCAAAGAAGGTTCCCCCGGGGCCTGGGGGGACATTTACAGAAACATACGAGTTGTGGCAATATGGGTATCAAAATTCATGGTTTTTTATACTGAACATAATAATGGCCATTTTGACAGTAGTGGCCATAACCTGGAGTGGCCGGTGCCCTCAAAGAAGGTTCCCCCGGGGCCTGGGGGGACATTTACAGAAACATACGAGTTGTGGCAATATGGGTATCAAAATTCATGGTTTTTTATACTGAACATAATAATGGCCATTTTGACAGTAGTGGCCATAACCTGGAGTGGCCGGTGCCCTCAAAGAAGGTTCCCCCGGGGCCTGGGGGGACATTTATAGAAACATACGAGTTGTGGCAATATGGGTATCAAAATTCATGGTTTTTTATACTGAACATAATAATGGCCATTTCGACAGTAGTGGCCACAACCTGGAGTGGCCGGTGCCCTCAAAGAAGGTTCCCCCGGGGCCTGGGGGGACATTTACAGAAACATACGAGTTGTGGCAATATGGGTATCAAAATTCATGGTTTTTTATACTGAACATAATAATGGCCATTTTGACCGTAGTGGCCACTACCTGGAGTGGCCGGTGCCCTCAAAGAAGGTTCCCTCGGGGCGTGGGGGGACATTTACAGAAACATACGAGTTGTGGCAATATGGGTATCAAAATTCATGGTTTTGATACTGAACATAATAATGGCCATTTCGACAGTAGTGGCCACAACCTGGAGTGGCCGGTGCCCTCAAAGAAGGTTCCCGGGGCCTGGGGGGACATTTACAGAAACATACGAGTTGTGGCAATATGGATATCAAAATTCATGGTTTTTGATACTGAACATAATAATGGCCATTTCGACAGTAGTGGCCACAACCTGGAGTGGCCGGTGCCCTCAAAGAAGGTTCCTCCGGGGCCTGGGGGGACATTTACAGAAACAAACGAGTTGTGGCAATATGGGTATCAAAATTCATGGTTTTTGATACTGAACATAATAATGGCCATTTCGACAGTAGTGGCCACAACCTGGAGTGGCCGGTGCCCTCAAAGAAGGTTCCCCCGGGGCCTGGGGGGACATTTATAGAAACATACGAGTTGTGGCAATATGGGTATCAAAATTCATGGTTTTTGATACTGAACATAATGATGGCCATTTCGACAGTAGTGGCCACAACCTAGAGTGGCCGGTGCCCTCAAAGAAGATTCCCTCGGGGCCTGGGGGGACATTTACAGAAACATACGAGTTGTGGCAATATGGGTATCAAAATTCATGGTTTTTGATACTGAACATAATAATGGCCATTTCGACAGTAGTGGCCACAACCTGGAGTGGCCGTGCCCTCAAAGAAGGTTCCTCCGGGGCCTGGGGGGACATTTACAGAAACATACGAGTTGTGGCAATATGGGTATCAAAATTCATGGTTTTGATACTGAACATAATAATGGCCATTTCGACAGTAGTGGCCACAACCTGGAGTGGCCGGTGCCCTCAAAGAAGGTTCCCCGGGGCCTGGGGGGACATTTACAGAAACATACGAGTTGTGGCAATATGGGTATCAAAATTCATGGTTTTTTATACTGAACATAATAATGGCCATTTTGACAGTAGTGGCCATAACCTGGAGTGGCCGGTGCCCTCAAAGAAGGTTCCCCCGGGGCCTGGGGGGACATTTACAGAAACATACGAGTTGTGGCAATATGGGTATCAAAATTCATGGTTTTTTATACTGAACATAATAATGGCCATTTCGACAGTAGTGGCCATAACCTGGAGTGGCCGGTGCCCTCAAAGAAGGTTCCCCCGGGGCCTGGGGGGACATTTATAGAAACATACGAGTTGTGGCAATATGGGTATCAAAATTCATGGTTTTTGATACTGAACATAATAATGGCCATTTCGACAGTAGTGGCCACAACCTGGAGTGGCCGGTGCCCTCAAAGAAGGTTCCCCCGGGGCCTGGGGGGACATTTACAGAAACATACGAGTTGTGGCAATATGGGTATCAAAATTCATGGTTTTTTATACTGAACATAATAATGGCCATTTTGACCGTAGTGGCCACTACCTGGAGTGGCCGATGCCCTCAAAGAAGGTTCCCCCGGGGCCTGGGGGGACATTTACAGAAACATACGAGTTGTGGCAATATGGGTATCAAAATTCATGGTTTTTGATACTGAACATAATAATGGCCATTTCGACAGTAGTGGCCACAACCTGGAGTGGCCGGTGCCCTCAAAGAAGGTTCCCCCGGGGCCTGGGGGGACATTTACAGAAACATACGAGTTGTGGCAATATGGATATCAAAATTCATGGTTTTTGATACTGAACATAATAATGGCCATTTCGACAGTAGTGGCCACAACCTGGAGTGGCCGGTGCCCTCAAAGAAGGTTCCTCCGGGGCCTGGGGGGACATTTACAGAAACAAACGAGTTGTGGCAATATGGGTATCAAAATTCATGGTTTTTGATACTGAACATAATAATGGCCATTTCGACAGTAGTGGCCACAACCTGGAGTGGCCGGTGCCCTCAAAGAAGGTTCCCCCGGGGCCTGGGGGGACATTTATAGAAACATACGAGTTGTGGCAATATGGGTATCAAAATTCATGGTTTTTGATACTGAACATAATGATGGCCATTTCGACAGTAGTGGCCACAACCTAGAGTGGCCGGTGCCCTCAAAGAAGATTCCCTCGGGGCCTGGGGGGACATTTACAGAAACATACGAGTTGTGGCAATATGGGTATCAAAATTCATGGTTTTTGATACTGAACATAATAATGGCCATTTCGACAGTAGTGGCCACAACCTGGAGTGGCCGTGCCCTCAAAGAAGGTTCCTCCGGGGCCTGGGGGGACATTTACAGAAACATACGAGTTGTGGCAATATGGGTATCAAAATTCATGGTTTTGATACTGAACATAATAATGGCCATTTCGACAGTAGTGGCCACAACCTGGAGTGGCCGGTGCCCTCAAAGAAGGTTCCCCCGGGGCCTGGGGGGACATTTACAGAAACATACGAGTTGTGGCAATATGGGTATCAAAATTCATGGTTTTTTATACTGAACATAATAATGGCCATTTTGACAGTAGTGGCCATAACCTGGAGTGGCCGGTGCCCTCAAAGAAGGTTCCCCCGGGGCCTGGGGGGACATTTACAGAAACATACGAGTTGTGGCAATATGGGTATCAAAATTCATGGTTTTTTATACTGAACATAATAATGGCCATTTCGACAGTAGTGGCCATAACCTGGAGTGGCCGGTGCCCTCAAAGAAGGTTCCCCCGGGGCCTGGGGGGACATTTATAGAAACATACGAGTTGTGGCAATATGGGTATCAAAATTCATGGTTTTTGATACTGAACATAATGATGGCCATTTCGACAGTAGTGGCCACAACCTAGAGTGGCCGGTGCCCTCAAAGAAGATTCCCTCGGGGCCTGGGGGGACATTTACAGAAACATACGAGTTGTGGCAATATGGGTATCAAAATTCATGGTTTTTGATACTGAACATAATAATGGCCATTTCGACAGTAGTGGCCACAACCTGGAGTGGCCGTGCCCTCAAAGAAGGTTCCTCCGGGGCCTGGGGGGACATTTACAGAAACATACGAGTTGTGGCAATATGGGTATCAAAATTCATGGTTTTTGATACTGAACATAATAATGGCCATTTCGACAGTAGTGGCCACAACCTGGAGTGGCCGGTGCCCTCAAAGAAGGTTCCCCCGGGGCCTGGGGGGACATTTACAGAAACATACGAGTTGTGGCAATATGGATATCAAAATTCATGGTTTTGATACTGAACATAATAATGGCCATTTCGACAGTAGTGGCCACAACCTGGAGTGGCCGGTGCCCTCAAAGAAGGTTCCCCCGGGGCCTGGGGGGACATTTACAGAAACAAACGAGTTGTGGCAATATGGGTATCAAAATTCATGGTTTTTGATACTGAACATAATAATGGCCATTTCGACAGTAGTGGCCACAACCTGGAGTGGCCGGTGCCCTCAAAGAAGGTTCCCCCGGGGCCTGGGGGACATTTACAGAAACATACGAGTTGTGGCAATATGGGTATCAAAATTCATGGTTTTTGATGCTGAACATAATGGCCATTTCGACAGTAGTGGCCACAACCTGGAGTGGCCGGTGCCCTTAAAGCAGGTTCCCCCGGGGCCCGGAGGACTTTTTACAGAACCATACGGGTTGTGGCATATTGGTATCAAAATTCATGGTTTTTGATACTGTACATGAAAATTGACATTCCGACAGTAGTGGCCACAACCTTGAGTGACCGGTGATCTCAAAGCAGGTTTCCCCGGGGCCCGGAGGGTCTTTAACAGAACCATACGAGTTGTGGCAATATAGATATCAAAATTCATGGTTTTTGATACTGAACATGAAAATTGACATTTAGACCGTAGTGGCCACAACCTGGAGTTGCCGGTGCCCTCATAGAAGGTTCACCTTGGGAGAACATTTATGACAATTTTGCCGACAAATCTATGAAACAAAATAAAATAATCTTATTTCAGATTTCACTAGCAATCCAAAAACACATTCAAATTGTTTGGTCCTATGTCTTTCGGTTATGTCTCTGACATACCATCTTGAACTTTTTTTATTTTGCAACTGCTTAAACTACTTTTTCGGTTTTGAACGTTTTTAGTATTTATGTTGGAGTAATTATTTGCTTCAAAACGAAATTTTCATCCACTTTGAAATTTTATTTCAACACCATTTTCAAAACATTCCCGTCATAATTACTGACCGAGGAAATGTATCTTCCGGTTTCCATCACATTTTTCACTACGTGGTTACGATTGTGAAATTAAACATTATCTGAAATAAGTCAACCGTACATAACAGGACACAAGAGTTGAATTGTTAATTTGATGTTGGTTAACCTCGGTGGACTTTCTTGAAATAATTCGTTGTCATCGAACTGTCAAAAATGGTTGCGGTAGGTCGTGGTGGATACTTTTCTAGCACATTTTTTTATGTAATCAATGTGGTAAATGCTTTGGTGGATTTTTGACAGTTTAAATTATTTCAAAACAAATCCACCGCGGTTAACCAAAATCAAATAAACAATACAACTAAGGTGTTACATTTGAACCATGCATCGGTGTTACTTTGAGCATAGGGATGGTAAAGTGATTTCTTCGATGTGGTTAATAGTATAATAATTAAGATTAGTTTTCAAAAAGCCGTAAGAGCCAATGGTAAACAAAGCCTTTTTTGCCTCGGTGTTCGACCTACTTACGGAAAACCAATTTCAAAAATGCTTAAGAATGTTCATCTACACGTCTTTCAAGTGCCCCAAACTAGAAATAAATGAAATATTGTTGCAATTTGGAGAAATACGAATATTAGTGTCGGAGGTCACGGTGGCTCTTACGGCTTTTTGAAAACAATTATTGAGAATAACCCAAGCTCAGTTGAAATAATACAGTAGAAAATGTGCCAAATTTTTATTTGCAAACAGCCAACATTATTCCGGACGGCCACCCCAACTTTTACACCAGACACACTTTCACTCCCTTCGCCAGTCCGGTGATTAAAATGTGTTTATTGCCTTATTATTTAAAAATGCAATACCGCGGTTGAATAAAATATGCCCAGCCAGTCGTAAAGATCTGGGTTAATCATTGCGGCGCGGTGGCACCACGCCCGGTCCCGATTCATGGTGTAATTATTATAAATTACTGGCCTCGTGAGGGGGAGGTTGGTGGGATTCACCTCACTCCATTTCACCTGTCCCCAAAAGTTGGAATCCCAGAAATGTGATAATCGAGCGAAAGTTTAAATTTGGAAACTTTATTCAACCAACCAAAATAGCGCTCGAGGACGTAGATAATCATCGACCGCTGATTAAAATTTGTTTGAAAATTATTTCAAACTGTGCCAAATTTAGGCGCTGGCGCCCACAAAAACAGCTTCGGCTGGACCAAATTGATTAGTCGGTTCGCGTGAACGGGTGCAATTTTAATTACGTTCGATTGCGATTGGAAAGTGCGGTAATTCAGGCGAAAGCGAGTTCCGGGGACTTGTTTCAGCGGAGTAATTATTCCGTTCGCACGCGTCCTCCCTCAAACGGTGGCAGAGTGTCACAAATTGTACGATTTGCGCGAATCGGTTCTGATACATTTTGCGTATTTATTGAGCGATTAAATGTGTCACTCATAATTGTAATAGGAAATTATTGGCACCTTTGATGTTTGCAAAATGTTGGATCGAGTGGTGTTGGGAATAATTGAAATCACAAGTCAATCGAAACGATTCGTTGGGTTAATTACGTTTGTGACATTGGTTTGAGTTGCAACTGTGTATTATTTTCTCAAATTGAATGAACCAGTAATAAATTCCTGAATATTTCTCTGAACTTGAAACTCATTACGTCTGCCCTGTCTGAGCTTTCATTAAACTATATATGGGTAATTCTCTACCAACTCACACAGCAGTTGCCCCGACCCCTCTTCGATTTGCGTGAAACTTTGTCCTAAGGGGTAACTTTTGTCCCTGATCACGAATCCGAGGTCCGTTTTTTGATATCTCGTGACGGAGGGGCGGTACGACCTTCCATTTTTGAACATGTGAAAAAGAGGTGTTTTTCAATAATTTGCAGCCTGAAACGGTGATGAGATAGAAATTTGGTGTCAAAGGGACTTTTGTGTAAAATTAGACGCCCGATTTGATGGCGTACTCAGAATTCCAAATAAACGTATTTTCATCGAAAAAACACTAAAAAGTTTTAAAATTCTCCCATTTTCCGTTACTCGACTGTAAAATTTTTGGAACATGTCATTTTATGGGAAATTTAATGTACTTTTCGAATCTACATTGTCCCAGAAGGGTCATTTTTCATTTAGAACAAAATTTTTCATTTTAAAATTTCGTGTTTTTCTAACTTTGCAGGGTTATTTTTAGAGTGTAACAATGTTCTACAAAGTTGTAGAGCAGACAATTACAAAAATTTTAATATATATACATAAGGGGTTTGCTTATAAACATCACGAGTTATCGCGATTTTACGAAAAAAAGTTTTGAAAAAGTTGGTCGTCATCGATCATGGCCATTCATGGTCACCCGCGACAGACACGGACAACGAAACAAAGAGAAACGCAAAAAGTAACTTTTTCAAAACTTTTTTTTCGTAAAATCGCGATAACTCGTGATGTTTATAAGCAAACCCCTTATGTCTATATATCAAAATTTTTGTAATTGTCTGCTCTACAACTTTGTAGAACATTGTTACACTCTAAAAAATAACCCTGCAAAGTTAGAAAAAACACGAAATTTTAAAATGAAAAATTTTGTTCTAAATGAAAAAATGACCCTTCTGGGACAATGTAGATTCGAAAAGTACATTAAATTTCCCATAAAATGACATGTTCCAAAAATTTTTACAGTCGAGTAACGGAAAATGGGAGAATTTTTAAAACTTTTTTAGTGTTTTTTTCGATGAAAAAATACGTTTATTCGGAATTCTGAGTACGCCATCAAATCGGGCGTCTAATTTTACATAAAAGTCCCTTAGACACCAAATTTCTATCTCATCACCGTTTCAGGCTGCAAATTGTTGAAAAACACCTCTTTTTTCGCATGTTCAAAAATGGAAGGGGTCGTACCGCCCCTCCGTCACGAGATATCAAAAAACGGACCTCGGATTCGTGATCAGGGACAAAAGTTACCCCTTAAGACAAAGTTTCACGCAAATCGAAGAGGGGTCGGGGCAACTTTTCCCGATTTCGTGTGAGTTGGTAGAGAATTACCCATATTTCAAACTTTGTGCTTAAAAAAATCCAAGGGGGAATAGCTGTCAACATTGTCGTTATGGAAAATTAGCTTTAAAAATGGATATTTTTCCGTTTATCTGTTGTTTCCCGAATAGTTTTAAACATAACCAGCATAACGTTGCCGAAGACACTTAATCGATCAGAAAATCCATTCCCACGATACAGATTTTCGAATATTTGCATAGCACACCTATGGACAGCTCCAAATTAGTATGGAGAAACCAATGATGTAAAATGGCTAATTTGGGCCTAAGGAATCAATCGACAATTTTCATCCAAATCATAAAAAACCGTCAACCGGGGCGAATCGGAACTACTGTCTGAAATGGGACAGCACGTTTTAAAGCACTTAAAAGCTTAAAATTTGTAAATGAATTAACTCATTTTGTTGCTCTGAATCTGGTCTAACCGAAACCACTTAAAAAAGTGCTGTCTCAATTTCGCGCCATGTGTCCCGATTTACCTCAGATGACGGTACAGTAAGTTGTCGATTAACTTAAACGTTCCGAATAGCTTTACTGTAAGAAAATTTCAACTCAAAATAGATTTAATCACGTGAAAAATGTATTATTCTTTTTCAGATTGGATAAAATTCCGATTCAGATGGAATTTTGCCATTTTAGGGGGGCTCCTTTATAAAAAAATATAAATCTTTATCGGTACATTTTTGAACCTTTAGAACCCACAATATATTTGAAAATATGTGAATATCTTTGATTAGATACAAAAGCATTATTTATTAGAATTAATCTTTGCATTTGTGTTACAAATATAGCTGAAAAAACTCAAAAATGTTTATCGAAACAAATGGAAAATTCCGTGAAACTGTGCAGAATCATTCAATAAAGCAAAAAAAAAAAACTAACTTAATCCACATATGTGGTTGGTGCCTTCCTCACTCTTTTCCAGCAATGGGTGAAATGTGATATGATGGGTTTGGACACAAATTTCGTTTGATTTCGTTAAGTTCCGGAATACAAAAAACACACATATCATAAGTGGCATCTTAAGTGGTCATAGCTTGAGACAGGGTTGCCAGATCGCCAATGTTTTAGACTCGTTGGAAAGGTCTTTCGATTATTTTACCAATGATGGGTCGGATGATGGATCCGGACGTTGTTTAAATACATTTAAGTGAGACCCGGCTGCAAAAAAAGTACATAAATATCACTTAAGTGGTCATAGCTTGAGACAGGGTTGCCAGATCTTCAAAGTTTCAGACTCATTGGAAAGGTATTTCAATAACCTTACCAACGATGGGCCGGATGATGGATCCGGACATTGTTTACATACATTTAAGTGAGACCCGGCTACAAAAAAAAGTACATAAGTATCACTTAAGTGGTCAGAACTCGAGACAGGGTTGCCAGATTTTCAATATTTTAGACTCGTCGGAAAGGTCTTACGATTACCTAACCAACGATGGGTTGGATGATGGATCCGGACATTGTTTACATACATTTAAGTGAGATCCTGATACAAAAAAGTACATAATTATCACTTAAGTGGTTATAACTCAAGACAGGGTTGCCAGAATATCAATGTTTTGAACTCGTTGGAAAGGTATTTTAATTACCTAACTAACGATGCATAACATGATGATTTTTGGTTCAGTTTACTGCCATTTATTCAACTTCCGAAAATATGCGAAAACACATTTTTATACATAACTTTTGAACTACTTATCGAAACTTCAAACAATTCAATAGCACCGTATGGGACCCTAAATCAAGTCGAATGCGACTGGTTTGGTCAAAATCGGTTCAGCCAGTGCTGAGAAAAATGCGTGACATTATTGGTCACATACACACACACACATACTCACACACATACACACACATACACACACACATACACACACACATACACACGGAAATTTGTTCAGTTTTCGATTCTGAGTCGATATGTATACATCAAGGTGGGTTTTCGAGCTTTAAATTAAAAGTTCAATTTTAGAGCAGGATTATAGCCTTACCTCAGTGAGTAAGGCAAAAAAAACAAACATATTTTTTTGAAGTTTTTTTTCTAAATCATTTTCTATGAATTTTAACAGTAGAGCAATTCTCTACTTAATCGGTCTTTTTTATAATTAAATTTTTTGTATATTTTAATCCGTCTGAAACTTTTGTGGTGCTTTCAGTATGCCCAAAGAAACCATTTTGCATCATTAGTTTGGTCATATAATTTTTCATACAAATTTGGCAACTGTCCATACAAAAATTATATTTGAAAATTCAAAATTCTGTATCTTTTGATGGAATTTTCTGATTGATTTAGTGTCTCCGGCAAAGTTTTTTTACTTTTCTTCATAACTTATTTTTATTAGGTCCTTTTAGGTGCTGTGACCAGGTTAGGACCGAGGATCAATAGTACAAAAATAATAAATAATGAAATAAAAAACCGTAATTGAATGGAGCGTCATCAGTGCATAATTGACAAAGGGAGCGCGTGGTCGTAAAAAATATTCGGAGTGAAAAGTGATTTTTTTTGTGTTTGCCTTTTGTTTCGCATTTTTGTCGTGTATTGTGTGCTGCGAAGAGAAGATTGCCCTCTGAAAATGCAGCGTCATCAGTGCATAATTGACAAAGGGAGCGCATGGTCGTAAAAAATATTCGGCGTGAAAAGTGATTTCTTTTTGTGTGCCTTTTGTTTCGCATTTTTGTCGTGTATTGTGCGTGTATTGCTGCGAGGAGATTTGAAATTTGCTCGCGTTATCTAAATTGTAGAAACAGTAAGAATATACTGATAAGTCCAGCCCAAAGCACTAATGCTCGGTTGGCACGCGTTCGATTAAAAAAACTTTCTAAATCATCACTAGTTTATCTTTCCGCAGCCGGCTGCCTAAGATTTAAAATTTTCAACCGATAAACAAAATGCTCATGGTCACATCACTGCCACTCGTGAATCCTGACCTCATACCCATCTACTAACCCCTCAAAACTCATGTGATACTTTGTCGGAGAAGCAGTCGATTGGGCGGTCTCTATCACTCAAGTATCGGACTAACATTCCCATCCACTTCCCCGTGACTCTACCATTGGTCGTGGCCGGCGCCGGTATTGATCAGCATGATAGGGGCCTTTGAGAAGTTGCGAAGCGAGGAAAGATAGCACCCACTCATCTTCCACGGCTCGTGGATGTAACTTCTGGAGGTCCTGGTCAATAACGGAGTAGCAACTGCGGGTGGGCACCTATGCTTATGCTTATGCTAAATAAAAAACCGTAATTGAATAAGATGATTATTTTCTCGTGCCATGTGTCAGCAGGTGTGCGATCACGTCAATCTGTTCCTCGGGTGTCTTGCACTGGCTCAAGCGAGCTCTGTATTCTCGGTAAATGGTCCACAGCTCCGACTCGCTGTACAGCTTCTGTTCACCTTGTTGCTCCTTCGGGGTTGCACCGGCGCCGGCGCCTGTATTTTCTCGACTTCTTCCTGCGGGACGAGGATGTTTATCTTCCGTCCCGACGGACGGCACCGCTCCAGGTAGCGGAGGAAAATCCGCCGCGGTGAACGCGGCTCCTGCCGGAGTCTGTTTGTCCTCCTTCCATGCTGGCGGCTTCGGCTTGGACGCCTGCTGCCTCGACTGGATGAACTGCGCACGTTTGGGACAGCTGCGGTCCAGACCCTCGTGGGATCCAGAGCAGTTGACACACTTCTTGGCTTGCGTTTCTTCTGCTTTGCACTTTTCCGTGCTGTGGGCACCCCCACAGCTGCTGCACCTTGGCTTGAGATGGCAGTTACTGGTTCCGTGACCGAACTGCAAGCAGTTCTTGCACTGGGTCACGTGCGGTTCTTTGTTCCGGTAGGCCACGCACCGGACGACGACTGGTCCCACTTTCTTTACCTTGCTACTCAACTTCTTCAGACTGGTGTGCCCCTTGGGGAAGAGCACGATGAAAGGCGTCTCATCGATGGCGGGAAGCTGCTGCTTCCGCCTGATGGCGTGTACTGCCAAGACGTCCAGCTGATGTTCCGTCTTGAGCAGCTCCTTGACGTAATCCGGTTCCGTGTTCGGGAGACCTCGCATTACTACCCGGTGTGGTCTCGCACTGCGCTTTCCATGCGTGTAGAACTGCACCTTGTTCTTCTTCAGGTGGGCTTGCACCGTATCGAAGTCGTCGCTCGAGAAGCACGTAATTTTGGTGCCATACCGCGTCAGTTTTTTGTTCCGGCTGGACATCACATGACGACATCACCTTCGCAAGGCGGGCGAAGCTCGTTTCTTTCACCACCAGCGGCGGCTGCTTCTTCTCCCCGGCCGACTTGCCGGTTGCTGGTACCACGGGGATGGTTTTTTCTGCTCCTGGGTTCGCATTGTTGTTGTTGTTGCTCTCCTCCGCTAGCGGGCTGAACTTGTTGTTGCTGAGCAGTTTCTCCACATCGCCGTCGTTGCCGCCATCGCCGACGTTGATCTCCTCCTTAAGCTAAGAACAAGATTGTCCGTTCGACGCAGTGTTGAACGCAGAACGCTGTGCCAGTTTGATTTTTCCATCAACTGTCAGTCGAACAATCTGCAGGGGTTGCTTTGTTCAATGGTCGATGACTGGCAGGCTATGATGACAGGCGCAAATTTTTGCGTTTGCGTTCAGGCCTGACGGACAATCTTGTTCTTACCTTAACTCTGACAGATTCCAGCCTTCCTGCGGCGAACCTTGACCACGGGACGAAATTCGCCCCCGTCCTCTCCTCCTCCTTCGGAGTCTTCCACCTCCATGCCCGTCGCCGCCTGCGGCTTGGGTTGAAACCCGTCCGGTTTCTCCCACACACTTTTCCTCAAGGCCGCGAGCCAGTAGAACGTCCTTCCATTCTCAGCCCTGTGCTCCGTCCACTCACTCTCCACCGTCGCGGCCGCCGCCATGGCCGTCGGCGAAAGTTAACAAAACACCGTCAAAAACGCGCTAAGCTAGCTCGAAAGACGACCAAACCCAACGAAAGTTGAACAGGGAGTGTCTCCGGCAAAGTTGTAGGTATGGATATGGGCTACACTGAAAAAAAAAGATACACGGTAAAAAACAATTTTGGTGATTTTTCATTCAACTTTTTGTCACTAAAACTTGATTTGCAAAAAAAACACTATTTTAATTTTGTTTTTGGGGACATCAAATGCCAACTTTTCAGGAATTTCCAGGTTGTGCAAAAAATCTTTGATCGAGTTATGAATTTTTGAATCACTAGTGATTGAAAAAAACGACATATTGGTCTCAAAAATTTGTCAACTTCATGTTTCGATGTAAAATCAAATTTGCAATCAAATAGTTCTTTAGCGAAATTTTGATAAACTGCACCGTTTTCAAGTTGAACAATATTTCTAAATGTTTTAAATGAGGACAAAACATTTAATATTACGCCCATTAAAAAAGTTAGTCTTAGTTGGTTGGAAATTCAGCCAAGGGGGGAATGGATCATTAAAGGTTGAGAACCACTGGTCTACGAGGTCAAATTAAGAACTTCAATTTTCGAGTGATTTTATAGCCTTTGCTCAGTGAGGTGAGGAAGGCAAAAACTTGAACATGGATCAGCAACACGGAGAAAAATGAGTTCCCAAAATCGTGAACAAGCGGAAATTCGGAACCACGAACCAAAGTGTTCGTTTTTTTCAAAAACGTACCAAGAAATTGAACACTTTGTTCGTAGTTCCGAATTTCATGAACGCTTGTTCACGATTTTGGAAACTTTTTTTTCTCCGTGAAATTTTACAAAAAATAAGACGTAAATCATCCCAGTCATTTAGTCTAGTTCTTATGCCAAAATTCGTTATAAATTTCAGAATTCAACGTTTTTACAAAAAAAATCCCTGTGGATTTGCGTTACACATTATCCGCATCGCTAGATCAACAAACCCTACTCACAAAGCTAAAACAATTCCAACCACTGCAGCATGGTTTTATTAAACATTGATTGGTGGTTAAAACATGAAGTAAGGCTCTGCCATCGGTTGGCCTCGGTTGCCGTGGGATCGTAACGGGAAAAATTGACCACAACCTGTGTGATCCCACCGCTGGGGCCTTACCGACGCCATATTGAGTTTGCAAAAAAAAGGGGAACCCTTTTAATTTCAAAATCAGCAGCCGCAGAACCATTGCCCGTCATGCCAACACAATGTATTCATTCAGGCAGGGCGCATTCATAAAACGATCCAATAAAGTCATTTTCCAATCAGATCCCGGCCGGGCGCGGCAGGTTCAACATGGGCACAGTGTGGACTGACCTTTGGGGTTTTTCCGTGGTGGACCGTATTGGTTGAGAGGTAGGCGTTTCCGGTATAGTTTACAAACCGTGCAACAATTGTGTGGGGCGTGGGTTTAGGGGAGCGTAGCCATCGGAATGTGGTCGTGGTAATCACCAGAAAAAATCCTAGTTTGAACTGGAATTGCTCAGCTGAAAAAATAATTTTGAGTGCGATGTGCTGTTTTTACCAACTCCTCCTAATCCCAAAGTCAACTCTCGTGCCCAGGGACAACTTTCCAGACTGTAGGCGGTTTCGGAGCCGCAGTGATAAATCATTTTCGGCGGGACGTCGAACAATTGGTTCCCCGGCGAGGCATGAACCTGGCCTAAAAATTAATGTTTTCGCTCCCGAATGGGTTTCTCTCCTGACCTCTGGTCGGTCCATCCGTCAGGATTGCATTACCTTTTTTGCGGGAATGCATTCGAGGTTGAACGATGGCTTCCTACCCACAAGTTGGCTTGGTGTGGGTCTACCAGGACATGTGGTAATCCATCCGTCCGAACGCATATCGTTGAAAGGTTGGAAATTGGTCCGCTTGGAGAGGAAATTATGTGTGATTTTGCAGAAAAAAAAACACTGGCCCAGAGGGATATCAGTGGGAAAATTGTGCAGTGATTATGTTGGTTCAGAATTAATTATTAAAATTATTTTACCGCAGAGCAGTTTCGGCCAATGCAATATGCAGTTTGGATTTAATAAATAGGTTATTCCATGTCATTAAGAATTAATCAGTAAAATGCATTATAAATTTATGGAAAATATTTATGTCATTCAGTAAATTGGTAAAATTTTGATACGACAAAAATTTAAACTCCTCCTAAAATAAACATGAATCCCTAGTTAGTTAATGATGATCGTTTTCAGAACGCACACCAAATAATTTTGGGAAATTTAATTGATTGATAAATTTAAGGAAGCCATAGGCCAAACACAGCCACGTCAATCACGTTTCCCGGTCGTAATGAGGAGGTATCAATTTACCCCAAGTCAGCATGGGAAGCTCAAAAATAAACCATTGCTCAGAATCAACGTTCGTGGTACGTTTAACATATATTCCGGAAAAATATCGAAACGCACAAATTGGATCACTTTCATCGTCGTTCAGTTCTGTTGAGGAATATCAGCAAACAAAATACAAATTGGTTCAATTTCTGCGAAAAAAATATATTTGTCCGCTGCACGAATACATGAAAATGCGTTCGAACCAAAATTGGAGTAATTTGCGGGCTCACATTCGGTGTATTCATTTCAGGTCGATTCGAGCGAAACGCAGTTTAATGAGACAATTTTCATAATTGATTAATGGGATTTCACTTGTGGTAGCTTGACAAAGGAAAATGAAAGCGATTGACTTTTTAAGTGACAGCACAATATACTGTAGTATTGATTTTAGATTTTATAAAATGAGATAATAAGAAGGTTTTTTGCTATTGATTCATATTTAGTATATTTCTCATATAATTGTTTGTGTAGTTTTGTAAAGTTGTAAACATTCATTAAAAAAAATGTTGCATCCCGGGCAGACGGTAATAACAAAATTAATAATATTTCAATAACAAATCCTGTTAAAATAACAAAAAGTATTATTATTTTATCCTGAAGTTCATCTTCAAGAAGAAAAAATAATAACAGTTTCTGATAAAATAACAAAATTTGGTATTGAAGTGATATTACATTGAAAATGTTTAATAACACGCTAATAAGAGGAAATGTTATACATTTCAAAAACTCTCCTTATAACAAAATTTGTAATTCGTTCGGTATACTGACTTAAAAATAAAATTACCATAAATCGCACAAATGGAAAAGTTTCTAAGTGTCCATAACACAATCTGTTATTATTTTTTCTTTTGTTAAATATTTTTAGATCTTTGGGATAATTATGTCTAATTTCATCGGGGCCATTATTTTGGCCATGAAATGGGGTCCTTAAGCTAAAATTATTCTATAAAGTTGAAATTTTGGAAGTTGATTTTTTTAATTATTCGATATACCCCCTAAGGGACTTTGTTTAAAATGATTAGAACTATGGGATAATTTTGACCAATTTCGTCAGGGTTATTATTTTGGCCAAGAAATGGGGTCCTTAAGCTAAAATTATTCTGAAAAGTTAAAATTTTGAAAGTTGATTTTTTTAATTATTTGATTTACCCCCTAATGGACATTGTTTAAAATGGTTAGAACTATGGGATAATTTTGTCCAATTTCGTCAGGATCATTATTTTGGCCATGAAATGGGGTCCTTAAGCTAAAATTATTCTGAAAAGTTAAAAATTTTGAAAGTTGATTTTGTTTAATTATTTGATTTACCCCCTAAAGGACTTTGTTTAAAATGGTTAGAACTATGGGATAATTTTGTCCAATTTCATCAGGGTCATTATTTTGACCATGAAATGGGGTCCTTAAGCTTAAATTATTCTAAAAAGTTGAAATTTTGGAAGTTGATTTTTTTAATTACTTGATATACCCCCTAAGGGACTTTGCTAAAATTGGCTAGAACTATGGGATAATTTTGCCCAATTTCGTCGGGGTCATTATTTTGGCCATGAAATGGGGTCCTTAAGCTAAAATTATTCTAAAAAGTTGAAATTTTGGAAGTTGATTTTTTTAATTATTTGATATACCCCCTAAGGGACTTTGCTAAAATTGGCTAGAAATATGGGATAATTTTGACCAATTTCGTCGGGGTCATTTATTTCACCATGAAATGGGATTTCAAGCTGAAATTAATCCGATAAAAATACCCCTTTGAGAGTTAATTTTTTTTAAATTTTGTAATATTCCCTAAAGGAATTGATTTATTTATTGAGAATTTTTGAAGTGTGAATAACAAAAACTGTTATTATTTTCACAGAGCCAGGAAGTCGGAGTTGACGTTGAAGTTCGAGCTGGAGTGAGACCTCGGAGACTGCATCGGATTCATCAAATTTTCAGCAACTTTTACTTGGAGTCGGAATCTGTGAAGTCGGGTATTTTTGGAGAGCTAAAGTCGTCGTTGGCGTTATATCCTGCATCCAGAGTCGGAGTTGTCTTCAAAGTATGGATTCAAAGTCGCTTGGAGGTACCCGACTCTGCAGCCCTGACTAGTACAGAGGAGTTATGGCAACTGCAGGTTTATTTGCAAATTACAAATAAACCAAAACAATAAATTTTTTTGTTATGGAGACATACCAGTTCAATAACATTTTTTTGTTATTATGCTGCTCCACCTCTCCACACAAAATAACAAATCTTGTTATTCCTTCATGATTCCTTCTGTGTTATTGGTTTGTTATTGCAATAACAACATAATAACAGTTTAAGTTATTTTTCGAACAAATCTTTGTTATTGATTTTTGTTATTTTAACAACTAATCCGATCATTCCAATAACATAATTCGATCTTCTCACAATATCAAAAACTGACCTTCCCAAGTTATTTCCGTCTGCTCGGGATGTTTAGAATACCTTTCATTTCAGTTGTTCATTGCTCTCCAAATTAAAAAAAAAAACTTCATCATCCCGGTACGAGAATTGAACTCACGACCTCTGGATTGGAAATCCAACACGCCGCTATTCGAAACCCATCCCCTATCGGTCAGTATTCCTAGTGAGTAGAATTACTCTTTCAAGGGATCTGATTTTGCCGAGCCAGACAGGAATCGAATCCGTCACCTTCCGCTTACAAGGCGAAGCCCGTAACCTCACGGCCACGGTCGCTCGGCAAGAACCACAGTAAATGACCTAGCTATTCGTTGGTTAAACGACCCTTTTCTGGTTGACTTAATGACCAAACAGGCTTACCACTGCCTCTTCAAAACTCACTCCTAAGCCACGTGAATATTACAAAGTGCAAAAAGTCGAGAGGGACACTTGGCCAATATGATCCTTTTCCTCCCCCCCACCCTCTCTTCACAATTACACAAGACAAAAACCCTATCGTTTCCAAAGCAGCAGGACAATGGACCCCCCTCCGACTTCCGTTGGATAGTGAATTTTAATTTTATGAACCACCCCCTCCCAAGTGTGCTCCCTCCGAGGACATTACATCGAAAAAGGGGTTCAGGCTGGTGCTGGAAACATGCTGCCAGCGCCATTCGTCCACCCACGCGTAAACATTCCACCCAAACATAACCTCATCCCCCCACCGAAAATTTCACACATTCACCGAGATTTACGATGAGCGATGAAGCCATTGCAAATCCCAGTTGGTCCGTTGGTTTGATGGGAGAGCAAGGAGTTTCCGGGGGGGTAAGGGGCGGCGCAATAGGGTTGACAAATTTATGTTTCAACATTGTGCAAGTTTACCCATGCATGCGCGAAAATTTGAAGCACTTGCGCTCGGTTGGTTGCATTTTCGAATAGGGTTGGGTGGGATGTTTTGGGTTTCTTATTAAGTATTATTAATATTTTGAAAAAAAAAACCGACTTGACAAATTATTTCTTTTATTATTTGAATCGATTTCGGGTTTTGTTATAAGGAACCTATTTTTTATTTTGAAAATTCACTTAAACTCAAAATATTTTAAAATTAACTCAAACATATTAAAATGATTTGTTGATTAATTGATTGTTTCAGCTGATGGCACAAAAAAAAATATTAAGATTTAGATTTTTTGAAAAAAAAAACTGTTTTACCTCCTGATTTGTCGGCCCGTTTTAAAGGAAGGGGGGAACAGTATTTGGAACAGCTTTATGAAAAGTATTCAATTATAATAATTTGCAGAAATGGAGCAACTTCAGATGATCAACAAATGTCTGAGTCATTCTCCGCCAACTCACACAGCAGTTGCCCCGACTCGTGAAATTTTTTTCTTAGGCATAATTTTGGTTCCTGATCACGAAGCCGAGCTCCATTTTTCGATATTTCGTGACGGCGGGGTGGTACGACCCTTTTTATTTTTCTGGATTTTTATTAAGACACGTTTTTCAGTAATGTGTAGCTCGAAACTGTGAAGGGATAGAAATTTGGTGTTAAACGAACTTTTGTGTAAAATTGGACGCCCGATTTGATGGTGTCCTAAAAATTTCGGAAAAATGTATTTTTAATTTAAAAAAATAGTTATTAAATTGCTGCCATTTTCCGTTACTCAACAATCCAAAAAACTCATTTTATGGGAAATTCAATGTACTTTTCCAATCTGCAATAACGCAGAAGGGTAAATTTATCGTTCTGAGCAACATTTTTCATTTTAAAATTTAGTGTTTTGTTTTTGTAATATTACAGGGTTATTTTTAGGAGTGTTCTACAAAGTTGTACAGCAGACAAAAATTGGAATTTGTATGTAATTGTCACGAGTTATCAGAATTTTACAAAAAAAAAGTTTTGAAAAAGTGATGATTTTGAAACGTAATCGTGTAATTTTAAAAGTATTTTTTCGAAAGGTACAACTCATTTAGCAAAAGAATGACGTTTTGGACGATTGTTGGGACTGGTGATATCTGTTATAAAAAAATAATATTTTAGTTTTATAACAGTTGCGAGTAGCTGAGAAATTGTATACAATTCATTTACTTAGTCACTGATATGCAGTCTTGCCAAGGTTGACGGATATGATTACAAAATACAAAAATATTTAAATAACTTACGCCCTGCTCAAATGTTATTTTCGAGTACAATTGGCTCCATATACACAAAAATTGCTTACATGTAACATGTCTAAAAAGTTTCATTGAAATCGGAGAGGGTCGGGTACAAAAGTATCAGAAAAATTCCTGATTTGAGCTGGAATTGCTCTTGTATGGATGAACCAATGACACTAAATGGCCTATTCTTTGGACAAATGGGAGGTCTCCACAAAGTTTGAGCTAAACACAATAAAAAATAATTTAAAAATGCATGAAATCATCATCTGATTTCGTGGAGAATTGTTCCCATGAGAAATTAAAAATGCATAGATATCTTTAAAGTATTTTTGGCGTCATATTTAAGCACAGATCAGAAATGCTAAACGATCCAAATAATGCAACTTTATTTAATTCGTTATTAGACACTAAGAAAATGATTTTTATAGAGGACTCTGAATAATCGATTCATCAATATATTTTTCAAAACGTTACTATTTTTGATTTCTTAGAACTTTTATGTTCAATTCCAAATTAATTAGCTTCCTGAATTTTTTTCTTCATTTTTAAACTTAGGTCATCTTGGAAACTATTGGGGTAATTCTCCGCCAACTCACACAGCAGTTGCCCCGACCCCTTCGATTAGCGAGAAACTTTGTCCTTAGGGGTAACTTTTGTCCCTGATCACGAATCCGAGGTCCGTTTTTTGATATCTCGTGACGGAGGGGCGGTACAACCCCTTCCATTTTTGAACATACGATAAAAGAGGTGTTTTTCAATAATTTGCAGGCTGAAACGGTGCTGAGAAAGAATTTTGGTGTCGAAGGGACTTTTATGTAAAATTAGACGCCCGATTTGATGGCGTACTCAGAATTCCGAAAAAACTTATTTTTCATCGAAAAAAACACTTAAAAAGTTTAAAAATTCTCCCATTTTCCGTTACTTTAAAAAAATTTGGAACATGTCATTTTATGGGAAATTTAATGTACTTTTCGAATCTACATTGACCCAGAAGGGTCATTTTTTTCATTTAGAACAAAATTTTTCATTTTAAAATTTCGTGTTTTTTCTTACTTTGCAGGGTTATTTTTTAGAGTGTAACAATGTTCTACAAAGTTGTAGAACAGACAATTAAAAAAATATATAGACATAAGGGGTTTGCTTATAAACATCACGAGTTATTGCGATATTACGAAAAAAAAGTTTTGAAAATGTTGGTCGTCGTTGATCATGGCCGTTCATGGTCACCCGCGACTAGAGCGTCCAATTTCCAGTCCAGGAAAAAAATTCCCGAGAATTCCTGGGATTTCCTGAAAAAAAATATTTCCCGTTTCTCGGAGAATTGGTAAATTTCCCGAGAATTCTCGAAATTCATGCGAAAATATATACTTTTTCTTAAATTTTTTAAACTGTTTTTTTGAAAATGCTCTAAAAAAAAAATTAACAAACTTAACATGATTTTGTGCAATCAGATTATCAAAAATTATGATATCAGAATTATTTCTGATAATATTAATTTTTGAAGCAACTGGGAATAGATCTTGCTTAATGAGTATTATATTATTACAATAAGGTAAGTTTAAAGCCTGATTTTATTTCATCAAAACAATATTAACTCCTTACCTCCAAATTAAAATCGAGAATTTTTTACTTTATCTTTACCATGATCAAATGAGATGAAAATCAAATTTGTGCAAAAATATTTAATTCAATTGGTTGAATAACTAGTACTGAAGAAATTACAATTTGAAGTAAAAGAATTATGGAGCACTGATGCAACTACAGTTGTTAGAGGGTTAAATGTGAAAAAATTGAAGACTTTTTGTGGAATGATGTTAATTTATCGTATAATTTAAATCATGTTGCATAATAATACAAAAAGAACATTGAAAAATTACTTTCTATTGTTTGTTCTCAAAAAATGCAAAAATATCTTCAAAGCTTGATTCAAACATTTGAAAACATTGGGTTGTTTGAAGTCAAACCAACACTAAAAAGTTTACCATTTGTTCAAGAGCTGAAACCAGTATTTGTCATGAAAAACATAAATTTTGCATTTTTTTCCAATTCAATAAACTGGTCACAGTGGCAAGTTTACAATTTCTCACCAAAAAATACTAAAATACATTTTCTTGTAGTTGAATGATTTTTTACATGCAGTCAAGCTGTTAATTGATCTTCTCACTTTTTTAAACCATCGATGTTGATGTCTTATACAATTCTTTTGCGTAATATTAATTAAAACCAAGATCATAACAATTTTTAATAAATTTAAAATTTCCCGGGAATTCTCGGGATTTCCCGGGAAATTGGCTGAAAATTTCCCGTTTCCCGGGAAATTTGTAACCCCGGGAAATTGGACGCTCTACCCGTGACAGACACGGACGACGAAACAAAGAGAAACGCAAAGAGAACACAAAATCATCAATAGAAATAAACATATTAAATGTTATTTTTTCAAAACTTGTTTTTGTAAACTGCCCATAATTGAAAATTCGGCTATTATGCCAAATCAAGTATTCCGAGAAAAACGCGTTTTAGTGTTTGACACAAAATCTCCGTCAAGGTAATTTCCCATAAGAGTGGCATATTAGCCGTTTGGTTTTTCGCATCGGCAGCCAAGTCTAGACACTATTTCAGTAAAATTCAGGTTCCAGAAGATGCGTTGGAACGTCCTCTACCACCTGGTGCTAATATCTCGTTTTTGCCAAAAGTGGATATTAGCCGTTTTTTCAATGGTGGGCAGTAAAATTGCGATGACTCGTGATGTTTATAAGCAAACCCCATATGTCTATATATTAAAATTTTTGTAATTGTCTGCTCTACAACTTTGTACAACATTGTTACACTCTAAAAAATAACCCTGCAATGTTAGAAAAAACACGAAATTTTAAAATGAAAAATGTTGGTTCTAAATGAAAAAATGACATTTCTGGGTCAATGTAGATTCAAAAAGTACATTAAATTTCCCATAAAATGACATGTTCCAAAAAAAATTTCAGTTGAGTAAAGGAAAATGGGAGAATTTTTAAAACTTTTTTAGTGTTTTTTCGATGAAAAATACGTTTTTTCGGAATTCTGAGTACGCAATCAAATCGGGCGTCTAATTTTACATAAAAGTCCCTTTGACACCAAATTTCTATCCCATCACCGTTTTAGGCTGCAAATTATTGAAAAACACCCCTAAGGACAAAGTTTCACGCAAATCGAAGAGGGGTCGGGGCAACTTTTCCCGATTTCGTGTGAGTGGGTAGAGAATTACCCATTGGTTTTTTTTGTGAAATTATGAACGACCTCTGAAAAGGAAATGTTCTTAATCAGAACAAAAGAAAACACAAAATCAGCAACAGAAATAAACATATGAAATGTTATTTTTTAATGACAAAACATTAAGTATTTTCGATAATTCACCAAAATGCTACACTTCGGTCAAGAGCGGAGCATCCTACCCTTTCATACTCTAAACAAAGAAGTTTGGGGAAGCAATTGAGCGCCCTGGTGGGTGGCTTTGGCAGCCGGTTCGCGTTGACAGCACGAGTGACAATGTTTGAAATATGTCGACGAATGTCAATGAAGATGTGGCATTGCAACGCTTTTGAGGAAGTAAGTCTTCTCATTGGGAGGCAATGTCACAATTTTGCTGAAATTTCAATTCTGATCTGATCGATCGAAAATTCACAACTATTTTTTTTTGGAAATGCATAGACATAACATTCAGTTGTTTGACACCCTCAAACCTGAAGGGCAACGACTCCGGCTGGTCTGTCCAAACAAAAGTGGCCAGGTCACAGAGTCTCAGCGGCCACAAACCTTTCGGTGAGGGGTAAATTAGAAAAGTCATTATCATATTTCATTATGTATGATAATTTTACCGCAAATAAATTGTAATTTAACGGGTGATGATAATCAAACACTCTCTCTCTCTCTGTCGGCGCGGCGCTTCTGAGTTTTGTACGGGAATGCTCTCCAGAGATGCTGCTCCGAGGGTTTTTGTTCATCAACCGGGGGTGGTGGACAAAAAGTTCGTTATTTATCTCGTTGAGGCGTGTAATTTTACGGCCGGACACGGGCGTTTTTTGTGTCGCACATTTTGGAACGTTACGGGACACATGTGACCGGAAGGAAGGAAGTCAATTTTGCACACGTTTACTGGCTGATTTTTTGTTCTGCTGAAGTTTCCTGGTATGTAATTGCTTTAACATCCACTGTTTGGGATGAAGATGTTGTTGATTGAGTGATCTTCAGCGTAGAAACCGAGTTTAAACATGTTTAACTCAGATTTAAGAAAAATGCGATTGAATAAGTCCTTATCTTGGCGTTGTCACTCGGAAGGCACAACGTTGGCCGAGTTTTTTTTTCGAAATTGCTTCTAGATACATTTTTGATGTAGTGTAAACTGCATAGATTTCATCGTTTTAGCCTTCAAAGTTCATTAATGTGAAGTAGCTCCGAAATTAAATTAAAACGGTTTCGCTCACCTCAAAGCAATTTCCCAGTTCAAAAAAGGGGACAATTGCCATCATCACCAGTGACCACTCTTTTCGTAACGCAGGGGTACTCCAAGGCCCCTGTGCCCGCGGGGTGCAGTTCCGGCTGGGCCAGCTTGTTGATGTAATTATAAATCTCATTGTTTCAGGGCCGGGGTTCTGTTCCGTTCCGATGACGACAGTTGATTGCACTGTAAAGTGAGATTGGCCCTCTTTTGCACGAAAAGCCACTCGACACAACTCGAATTTTACAAACACAAACACACTCTCGGAGTGCATTTTGGTGACAAACGGGCGAACAAAGCACTTTTATGTGCGAGTACCAGTGTTGCCAAACAATAATTGGATTCATTTGCAGCCCCTCTCGTGGGTGTGTGTGTGTGTAGGTGCTTGACGTTATCGTGCAATACTGTCGTATGTCGCTTATTGACGTTCTGAGAAAAACGCGTTTTAATGTTTAACGAAAAAAAAAACAATAGAGACGCAATGAAACAATAAATAATATCGGTGTATTTTTCCTAACTTTGGTTGGCAACCAACAGAGTTCCGAGTTACAGTTACATTTTTTACGGTAGTCGGGCATGTACGTGTGTCAAACGCGTTCTGACTAAAATCTCTTTAGCTAGTTGTCGCATTTAAAGCAAAAAAAACTCCAGATATGAAACACAATAGCTTACAGGTCCTAAAAACCTCTTTCATATGTAAAGTAACAAAAATGCACGAAGTTTTTTCGGTTTTTATTGAATATCTCAAACTTGAAATTCAGTTTTGGGATTTGTGGAGGTCAATAGGTAGGGCATTGAAAGCTGCACAAAATGGTGTCCTCAACTCAATTCGGCCCTAAATCGGCGTGCGACAAGATAGCACAATCACGACGAATTGTTGACGAACGATGCTACCCTCGGGACACAAGTATGAGTGATACTTTATCAAAGTGAAGGCCCATGGTGAGGGCGTTGAATGTATTTTTTTTTCGAACGCTTTTGAAACAAACAACGAAACACCTGAAACGCTCACAATTACAAACAATGGCAGTAACAATAGCGAAAGGTCAAGAACGATGCAGCACTGAACAAAAGAGAAAATTTAAAAATAAAAAATAGACGTTATGAGATCTCATTTTCTGTTTGCGATTGAACATTTCATGGTAGAACCTGTTTATAGTAAGAAAAAAAACTATTTAAATTTTATTTCATTTGTGTTAATAAAATCAATACTCTCCACGACATTGGGAAAAATCAAAGCACAGAACACCTGTGAAAATATTAGCTTTGCTTATGTCGTCCTTGAAAAGACACCTCAGCATTGGGACCCATCATTACCGGTGCGCTATGCGCAAACGGAAAACAAACAACACTTTTGCTAGAGCTGACATATAATTTCTACACAAGAAGGACTCTTTCATCTTGTCCCCTACCACAAGCCACGTGCTGTGACAGCAAATGCAAATCTTCCCAAGATTTACTTCCCGTTGTCAAAGGCCACGTAGACGCTTCTACTTTCGCGCTGGTTGAGATTTAGTTGAACAAGCCAGTTCGTTTCAAGATGGACACCTGTGCGCATCAGCTCAAAAACCGCTTGAACCGGTTCGTTCTGAGGACCGCGGGGTGGTACCAGGATCAGAAACCATTTTGGTTGATGCGATATTTGTTCGCGATTAATGGGATCAGTCTAGAGTTCAAGTGTGGTGGGTTTTGGAGGTTTATTTGGACGGTTCACCGGATGCTGCTCTGCCTACACGTGATGATCTTCCTCACCGATCAGTTTGTGACCGCGTGTGCCGAAGAGAGAAGTTTTGGGAGGCGACTGTTCAACATACACTTGATATTGGTTACGGTGGTCGTCATGTTGAGGCATCTCTGTATGACGTTAAAAATGACCAGTATGGGAACTTTGAAAAAGTACTGTTTGGAAAATGAGTTTCTAAGGCGTGATGAAAAAGCTATGGCGATGAGGGAAAAAATGTGGAATCGTCTGAAGCGAATGGAGCTGGGAATGGTTTGCCAAGGCTCTGTTCAATTCTTGATTTTTGTGCTTACCGACGTGCAAGAAGCAATTTCAATGCAGTTCCCGTTTGATTTTAGTGATACCAGTGTTGTACTGCAGTTCATGTGTAAAAATCTATACACTATGTACTACGCGTGTTATTGCTTAGCCATATCAATGAATTGCTACGTTCTTTTTGCAATAATGTTGTGTCTCATCACTGAACTTATGCTTGTCGTTGATGCGTTCGGTTCAGTGTTCAAAGACTCGTTGCAACCGCGTCAGGAATACAGGTTTGATATGACAAAGCAGGACATCCTTAATTTTTGGAATGCACTCGAAGAGCACATCCGGAAATGCTGCCGACAACACGTGGAATTCATTGCAATGATTCGTGTGCTCAATACATTCACCAAAGAGACGTTTCTTCTGGTATACGGTGCAGCTCTGGGCTTCACAGCAATCGAAATTTATCAGATCTTATCAACCAAACAGATTGGTTTCTACGAATTTATGATCCTGCAGGATACCGTAGTATTCTACGTGGAATTTTTCTGCTTTTGTTGGCTCGCCACTAAATTGAATGATTTGGTTAGCTCATACCCTGCCCCAAAAACCACTCCAATTTCACGTAATTCAATTTTCAGAACAATCAAATTGCGAACCGTATCTACGAGCAGGAGTGGCACAGTGAGATGCAGTACTCGGATGATCTGCCGGAGCAGTATCGATCGGTTAAGCAGTCGCTCCTGATTGTGATGATCAACGCCCAGCGCTCGCTCGGGGTCAGCGTTGGAGGGGTGTACGAGCTGTCGCTGGAGTTGATGGTCGAGCTGCTGCACAACTCGTACTCCACGTTGATGTTTCTGCTCGAGGTGACGAAATAAGGCGGTAAGATTTGTTTGTGATATAATTGCTCGTAAATAACATGTAGGGGAACAGCATCTAATTCCAGCGTGCTCCAATGTTGCCGTATCAAAACTTTGACATTCAATTACAGCTAAGTAAAAACGTTTCAACTGAAATCGAGTGATAAACTAATTTGATTACCCCAGTTGAAAAATACAGTTAAAAACAGAAATCTAAAAAGCACATTTCAGGGTTGCCAGGTCCAAACTTGAAAATTCTGGTCAATTGCCGATAAAAAAGTCGTGAAAAATTTGCAAGTAAAAATACACCATTTAAAAATAAGATAGAAGAAACGATAATTTTGTTTGTAAACAATAAGGAATTTGTCCTGTATCTGTTTTTTTTTTTAAATAAGCCATTTGAAATTAAAATGTGTTTCATAAGCTATTAAGAAAATAACTAAATTGAAGAAATATTTAGATCGGAACGATTAAAAAAGACTAAGGACTAAAAATGCACAATATTCAATTCATTAATGCCATAATTAAAGCAAAATTATTGGGAATATATTCCAAAATTCACGACAAACCTCATGTCCAATAAAAATGTCTGAAAAATCAGTGGACAAAAATAGCAAAGACAAATCGAGAAGGGTCGGGGGATTCTTTTAAATTAAATATGTCTTTGTTGAACTTTCTTATAATAATTACATTTCTTTTACATGCTAGGTGGTATGGTTTAATGCTCTTCTTTTGTTGTATTTCTCGTTTTATTATTAACTGATCACATTTATTTTATTTACTTCAAAGTGTTTTACATTATTGCATTGAATAGAACACATTTGGGTAAAAAAAATACTGTAACAACTAATCCTAACCTAAAACTAGAAAAAAAAAAAATAAATTCAAAGAAATATTCAACAACATTAGAACGAGTAAACTACGAACTGTATTTTAAGACGAATGTTCCAAAGGGTTTTTACTTGTTCCTGGCGAGTTTTGCAACCACGCAGTGTTGTTGTCATCTCGATGAAAATGTTCAGAAGTTCTTGTGGTGAAAACAGGTCACTACTGCCTTCATCCGTCGAAGCTGGTTGGTTTTCTCTCGTTTGCTGACTGAAGCCTGGAGGTGTTGTTCACTTTTTGCCGCTGATTCAACGGCAATGGCTGCAGATTTGGAACCACTCGAACAGATTTCGCTACTGGTGATACAAAGCAGGAAAATCCACGCCCGTGAATGCTGGTGGTGTTTTGCGGCGATTTGCTTGGTGCCTCGTCGTCGCTTTCTGCCGAATTTTCACGAATTCAGCTCATTTTGGGCAGCTCCGATTCTTGGTCGAATGGTCGCTACCGCAATTGAAGCATTTGGCTTCGATGTTCTCGTTGATTGTGTTGCAAGCTTGAGTTTTGTGCTCTCCTCCACAGGTTGCACAACGACTCTTGATGAAACAGTTCCTTCCACCATGCCCAAACTGCAAGCAGTTCTAACTTTGCTTCACGTCTCGGTGCACTGGACGATAACGTTCCCAAGTCGCGATGATGTTGAAAATTGCCCGAACTGCTTTCAGCTCAGACGGTGTTGTCGATCCTTTCTTTAGATGAACCAGGTACGGCTGATCACGATACTTGATGTCCTTGTTGTGTCTCGTCATCTTGAAGACTTCGATCACGTTCAACTTGAGAGTTTTGAGCTCTTCTTTCAGCACACTCACACCCATGAAGTACAGGCCTCGGAGGACCTGTTTCATGGGGCGTTTACCTGGATCATCATGGCTGTAGTATTCAATCTTTGTGTTGTTCAGGAAATCCCGAACGTAGTTGTAATCCTTTCTGGTAGGTAGCAGAATTTTGAGTCCATCAGCACACAAGCGAATGGAAGATCGTAAAGCACCAGATTTGATAAACCCGGTCGGACACTTTCGCGCCGAATCCGATGACGATGTTTTGACAAAAATGGGGGGCACCTTTTCCCGTCGTTTAACTTCTTTCTTCTCGCTCACGTTTACAAGGAGACTAGCGAACTGGTTTCCAGACGAATTTTGAGCGTCCTTGCTCAAACTGCCTGGCTTTGCTGGTAGCGCATCGGCATTTTTTAACTTCTTCAAGTCAGCCGATCCTGCTGGTGAGGGCCACCTCTTTTTCTTGCCGTGAGGCATTTATTGCACTTTTAGTACTTATTTGGTGTGTGAGGGACGCACGTCTGACTCGCTGCTCTGTTATTCGCAGACTCATTTTGAGCGTTGATTCCAATTAATATACGAATATTGCAACGCATTTTTTTCTTTTTATTGTCATAGAAAACATGGTTCCTGACATAAAATTTAACTATAAATAGCAAAGAAAAAAAATGCAAAGCAAGAAGTCGTGTTAGTTTACACAGATGCACTTTTATCTAGGTTGTGTTAAGGTTTATGTATTCAAATATTGTTAAAGAATTTAACCGGAATAAAATATGACATGTTTCTTTGTATTTTAAACACCTAACTATCATTGGAAACAAACCATAACATTTTGTGAGTATATTTTTTCATATAACAACTACATTTTGATTAACTTAAAACTATTCTTCATTAATTGCAGATATTTTCACACATCAACACAAAAAAAGTTAAAAACTTGGTTAAAGAATGTTATATTAATGTAATTTTTTGGCAGAAATATAAGTAACTGTTCAAACGCTTATTAAAATCTATCGACAATTGAGATGAATTTCCATCCAAATCAAACCGATCAAAATATCACTATTCCAAGGCATCCCTCGAAACTCTGTTGTGTATTCATGAGCATTTCTGCCACCATCGGCGCCCAAAGTGGCGTTATCGGATCCGTTAATTGGTTTTATCTGTTTGCCACAGCGTCGGAAATTCTAGTATTGTGGCCAAAATTGACACAACACAAAGTCCCTCTGATGCAAAATGTTGTAGTGGGTCTGTCATGAACTAACCCAGTGGCTTTCGGCGGTGGATGGTGGTGGCCAAACACGGACACGGATTGCGATTAATTTAGTTTTCCCGTTTCACAATCAAACTGCGGTCTTGAACAGTGGCAATAAAAGCGATCCACTCTGATCTATTGGTAATGGCATGGAGGGCTTATTAGGGTGATTGCGAGCAGCTGAAATAATTATCGAGCCTGTTTGATTAGTGGGAACGATTATTGCGTTTGCATAATTGATGTTAGTATTTCAATTTAAATGCTCACAGTAAACTTGACTAAATCCCTTCTTTGTTCGGACTAAGTCCAGATTCAACAGTGTACAGAACGAGCTTTCACAAGCGCTTGCACCAACAAGCTCTGAATTGTTTGCCCAAGACTGATTGCCCTAGATTTCGTTCCAAATTGGCGGTTTGTGAGCACTGGCACTAGAACAATATTTCTCACCAGCAAGATGGGAAATAATTCTTACAAAATACAGCACAGTTTAATTGGCGTTTACACTTCAGACCACGAGCCCAGTTTTAGTTTTGCAAGCAATAGGATAGCATCACTAGTATTTCAAATAAAAGAGGAAAATCAAAGTGACCAAAAGTTAACAAGGAAAAGTTGCAAACTATTCGAATAAACACTCAGTAAATTTGATTGAATTATATTTTTGTTGAAGAAGATATCCTTGATGATTCTTGAAAAATAAAACAAGCAAAAGTTATCTCAAATATCTTAATCTCACATATTCTGTTGCTCAACTCATTATTAAGAAATTTTGAAAAGATCCCCATTACAAAAACCGACAACCAACAAGTACAACAAAGTGTACTCAATACAAGCCGTAATGCGTACACCACACACACGACTTTGAAATGGTGCTTATTTTCAATTCCAAAAATTTCCCTGCAAAACGCAAATGTCACGATCAAATCGAGCATGTGTGAGTCGTCGACAGCCATTCACTATTGTGTGTGCCATCCACCCGAGGAAAACTTTAACAATTACAATTTTCTTTTGTTCTCTGCCAAACAACAACGGAAGGCAAATGTCTCCACCGCATAAGTACGTACAAGAAAACGCGCACACACATACACATGTGCGCAAAATGACAATCGCGATGGCGATGAAAAGCCAAAGCTTTTCAGGGGGGTTTTACCGCGGGTGGAAATTATAACAACATGTTGGTGAAATGTGCCAAATACTGAGACTGGTAGCAGCTATTGTTCCTCGACTTTCGGAGCCATTACCGTGGCGTGAAAGTGGCGCCATCTCACCGGAAAAGGTTTTCAATTAAAAGAGCGCAACGTTTACTCATTGCTTTGATTTGCTTCCGTTCGCGAAATTTCCCTTGAACGTGATTCTGCTAACTAGTTGCAATTACCGCAGTAAATGGAGGAGTTTGTAACTTTGTATAGAACTGTTTCGAACACCATCGCCGTTTCTTTTTTTCTTCATTTTTTAAAAAGAGTTTACAGAGTTCTCAAAAGTAGCGCATTGCTAAAGGAACCATGAAATACAAAACAAACATGATTATTCTTAGGTTTTTATTAACCTAACGTGCACCTCATTTCTTCGAATTCATTCTAGTTTTGAAAGTTTCCGATTGACTGGCAGTGTTGGCAAAAAGTATAATTTTTACAGAGTATTTCGAAATGTCTCTCTAGAACACTCTTCAATTTTTATTGGAAACAATTTTGCACCATACTGTCTTCGAGAGAGTGGTTAAGGATATGTTAGACGGTGTTTGTATCATAAAATAATGAAGTATTTATTTTTTGCTGTTGAAAATTTCCAATTTGTGAATTTCCCGTTGTAATTTCTATACAAATTTTAATCGCTTTGCGTCAATCGAAGACATAACCAATTGCTCCCAAATTTCGGGACCCTAAATGGGACTTAAAATAATGTATTGCTGAGGAAATCAATTTTTGATTCCACCCTACAGTCCCATTTTGAAGTCATGTCGAGAATTCTAGGTGCTCCCTTTTATACAAGAATATCTTCAACTCTATATTTGGTTTGTTTACTATTCTACTTAACCGACTCTGCTGGTTGAATGAGAAGCCGATTTATTTGATCTTTTCTGACAATGTCGCTGATTCCTGGCAGTTCCGGCGCCCGTTCCATCACGGCTAAATGGGAAATTCGATTTCCATTGTGGTTTTTAGAGCTACAAATACTACTATGTTGTGCCAGCTGAAAGACTCTTATTTTTTCTGTTTTCCACATGACCATTATTTGAAGGAGTACCATCAATTCTTTATTGTTGAAATCATTGAAAATCATGATTTTATCACATATTGTTCGGCCAGGGGGCCGACTCAGAAAACTGCGGACGACCCACCGTTTCTTTTCAGGTTCCAGGATCCCATCGATGCAGCAGCGGACAACTCCAGCGGACGGTAAGTAGCGGCGGACCAGACTTCCAGGTAAGTAAAACTCAAAGGTTTCAATTGCTCCGAGAGAGGCAACTTGCCTTCTCGGAGGTTGGATTAGAAGAGATCGTTTATTTTCACTTTTGCTTACAGGTTAATTATCACAGATTGAATTCGTAACAAATAACAATACTTCCCTACGTTGTGTTTGTTTTGTGTGGAGTGACAATGAGTTATTCACCACATTGCTTTGGCGAGGGGTTCTTTGTTTACTTAGATTTAGACCGTGGAACACTAGAGACGTTAGGGTTACAACACATATATTTATTTAAAAATCCACAAATCCATTTCATAATAATCACTGTTACCATTACTCATTTTCGCCACCACAAACAATTTTCTCTCGGCTGCTGCTGAATGTATTCGAAGCGGCCGCTAAAGTTTCGTCAGTCGCATTTTTAATGTGGCAATTCTGAAAATGTACAAATATTCTCTTATAACACTTCAAGGATGTGTAATTGTTTTCTACTTGCATTCAAATTTCAATCTGAACGATCTCAACACGATTCACCAGCAACAAATAATTGGTTTAAACTGTGGTTTGAATATTTCCTTACTTTGAAGAAAGGTGAGTGAGCGAGAATTTGTTTTTAATCATTCTCTCTCTTTCACTTTTCTGTCACAATCATAGCCGGGTTGCCAATTTCAAGAAAAAACATGACAGTGCTGCCAGTGATTGCTGGTAAACAGCATGATTTCAGCATCTTGCATAGAAACTTTATTAGAGCTGATTTGCACTAAAATTGGCTGTTTTGTGACTGATTTGCATTAAAAAGCTAATCTACAGCTGAATTATGATTTCTATTAATGCTAGATGGTTACTTAACAACAAATGATAATAGAATACTAAAAAAGTAACTTTTTGAAAACTTCTTTTAAAGTCGATAGGAATAAATACATAGGTTTTTGTCCAAGCAACAAAATTTTACAAATAATAAGATTCCCTTGTGGACCATCATTCAGTAAGGTTAGCTCCTGAAAAGAGCTTAAAAAGTGCAAAAATGCCTCACGGCAAGAAAAAGAGGCGGTCCTCACCAGCAGGATCGGCAGATTTGAAGAAGCTAAAGAATGCCGAAGCGCTACCTGCAAAGCCAGGCAGTTTGAGCAAGGACGCTCAAAATTCGTCTGGAAACCATTTCGCTACCCTCCCTGTGGACGTGAGCGAGAAGGAAGAATTTGAACAACGGGAAAAGTTGCCACCCATTTTTGTGAAAACATTGTCATCGGATTCGATGCGAAAGTGGCTGACCGGGTTTATCAAATCTGGTGCTTTACGAGCTTCCATTCGCTTATGTGCTGATGGACTCAAAATTCTGCTACCTACCAGAAAGGATTACAACTACGTTCGGGATTTCCTGAACAACACCAAGATTGAATACTACAGCCATGACGATCCAGGTAAACGACCCATGAAACAGGTCCTCCGAGGCCTGTACGACATGGATGTTGTTGAAGGTTACGTGCTACCGGAAAACCAGGTTGTGATCTTATGCGTAGAATAAGAATTCAAGTCTTGCTTCAAGTGCATTCAGAAGATAATTTTATTAAATCAATCCTAATCCTATCAACATTCTTCTACATGTTCCGTTATCGTTACATACCATAATTCACATTTTACTTAATATTACTATTTACATGTATGTGTCACTTACACCACTTCTTCAAATACTACTTAATTGTAGTTTGCCATAAAGCTCTATTAGCTTACTATAAATTCAGTATACTGTGACTACTAAGCTCGTGAGTAACCTAGTGTGGTTCTCGGAATTCTATTACTAGCTGGGGTGGTTCCAATGTTGAAAAGTTTGTATATTTCAACACTTCCCCTCAAACTTTCAATCAAAGGAATTCTAATGTCTTCTCGAATTGTTGTCTTCCTAACAGCTTCGTAAATATGTCTGCAGGTTGTTCTACAATCAGCACATATTCTACCCTCAGCTTCTCCGCTTGTATCATGCCCCGCAGGAACACATATTTGAAGTCGATGTGCTTTGATCGTTGATGTTCTCCTAGCTCCTCTGCAATGCTGGTCCTTGTAAAAAGTGTAAAAATCAAGTTGACTGCTCATCCAGCTCCCTTCCTTGGCAGCGTTGCACGAAGACGCTGACTTCGCTTCTGTCGACGAAATACTAGGTTTCTGTCGCTTCGATAACCAAGCCAACTTGTTGTCAATCATCTTGTCATCTAGAGCATCATTTAGAACAAACAACTTAGTTGTACCACTTAGGTATCTCAAAACTTGCTGCAACCCAGACCAATGTTTTTCTGTTGCACAATTTTGGAATATGCTGAAATAGCATACAGTTTGATACGGCTTTTTCTTAGGGGGAACATCGATCTTCATCCAATTATGTTTCAATTGTATTCCAAACCTACACAGTGCCCCTCGAACGTAGCTTTGTAGAGCGATGCAGAGCGATTGATCCTCAGAAACATGAACGCTGGTGCCATGAAGTCTGTCGAAGTCCATCTTCCTCACAACCTCATTAGATCGTTCCTTCCAGCTGCGACCTGTTCGTTTCAATCCGATCATTCTCTCCCCGCTCTCATCGATCGGCAATTTCACACTTGCCTCCACGTACATCTTTACAAATTTGGCTCGAATCATTAGCACACTTTCACCGCCCTTGACTTTGAACGAACAAATGGAGTTCTCTTTCAAACAATCAAGTTCTTCCATAATACCTGATCGTAACTTCGAATTTTGGACGAGAAAATAAGTATAAACCAATGCTTCCAACTCCTTAAACTTCTCCAAAATCAAATTCGAATACCTCATCAGATAAACAACCGCTAAGTGCCTCAAGCCGTTGTATTCAACCTGCTGTGCTTGCTGACAGATTAAACTGGGCAGCACTCCCACTGGCTCTTGGATTATGAAGAGGTGTCTGGCTTGTTTTCTCAACTCACAAGACTTACTGACCAACAGCTTCCCCTCAATCTGCGAAATTTCAAAATTACATCCATCTACCATGCTGTTGTTTACCAGTCTCTTAATGTAGCCCGTATCACGACGATGGAACCGTTTGTGCCAGATCTCAGCCAAATTCTCTGATTTGCTCAACAAAACTTGATCATTGCACTCAACATAATATTCCTCATCATCTTCTTTCTTGTCTACAATAAACTTACACTCGTGGTCAAAACGCACTCGCTTCTTAGTGGAAACTATCTTCGATACGGACAAGAGGTTCAAGAACAAAATTAGAACAAAAAGTGTCTTTGCTTGTTCTCTCAACATGTCATTTAACTTCAACACTCCTCTCTTCTTGCCGATTATCATCTCACTGTCCTTCGCGGTCGTGTTTGTTCTTGGTTCCTCTGGCCAGCATTCCTTCAAGACTTTACGGTCGGTGGTACTCGAGCTCATGGACATCTTGACCGCTCTGGCTCGCTTTTGAACTCCCACACCACTCCCTGACTGCTGTTTCTTGTCGGCACCAAAGGATGCTTGCCTTGATGGTTGCTCTGCCCTTCGCCATTTCTGCAGCACGCTTCGATCTTCTCCTTGAGCCTTCCGCTCTGCTGGTCGATCAAGTGCTATCGGCCGGGCTTGTACATGATCGATTCGCTGCGCTGATCTACCATGGGCAATCAACTGCTCTGATTCTCCTACTAACTCTCTCCGTAAAATCTGCTCTCTTCGGTCTGCTCCTCGAGTCCGGTACTCCTCTGATTGACCAAACGCTGTTGGATGAGTTGATACATGGGCCATCTGCCACGCTGATTCGTCATGAGCTGTCTGTCGCTCCGAGTTTATTACTTCTCTGCGAAAATTCTGAACTCTATGGTCCTCGCCATGAGCCTTACGCTCCAATGGTTGACCTAGTGCCTTCGGCTGGGTATGTAATTGGGTAATACGCCACTCTGATTTACCCTGGGCAATGTGCCGCTCTGGATCTTCAACCTCTCTCTTCAAATTCTGCACTCTGCGGTCTTCTCCACGATTTTTACACTTCGCTGGTTGACCAAATGCTCTCGGATGGGTTGGTACATGGGCAATTCGCCGCCCTTCTCTGCCATGGGCAATCTGCCGCTCTGGTTGGTTTCCTCTTCGCCGTACAATTTGCACTTCGCGGTCTTCTCCACGAGCCTGACGCTCTTCTGGTTGACCAAGTGTATTTGGCTGGTTTAATCCATGGGCAATCTGCCACGCTGATTCATCTACCCCTCGCCACTCTCGCACTCTATGGTCCTCGCCTCGAGCAACATGCCCCGCTGGCTGGCCACGTGCCTTTGGCCGGGTTTGTAAATAAGTACTACGCTTCTCTAATTCACCATGGGCTGTATACCACACTGGTTTGCCAACCCCTCGCCGCTCCTGCACACCGCTGTCCTCGCCACGAGCTGCATGCCTCGCTGGCTGACTAAGTGCATTCGGTTGGGTTAATCTATGGGCAATCTGCCACGCTGCTTTACCATAGGCTGTCTGCCATGCTGGATTTACTACCATTTGCCGCTCTTGCACACTATGGTCCTCTCTACGAGCAGTTATTCCCGCTAGCTGACCATGTGCATTCTTCCGTGTCGATCCATGAGCAATTTGCTTCGCTGGATCAGTCTGCACGATAAGTGCAACGTTTGCACGTTCCTGATGGATCTTCTCACGTCCACGTGCGCGCTCTGGTGACGCATCCACCAATCGACCTCTCCACTCTCCGGTGGCAGTAGCTCTCCCGGATCTCTGCGGGCTTACTCTCCCATACCTCTGGGGGCTGGGATGCCGCTGACCAGCTGGTAATTCCTCCCACTTTGGCTCCTGCCAACAATTCCAGGCCGTGTGGCCAACCATGCCACAGCGGTAACATGTCCGCTCCTCCTTCTTCCTTCCTGCTGCAAACGCTTGGCTTGGTCCAACTTCTTCATCCGTCAGCTTCCTCTTCATCTCGGCGTCCAAGAATATACCCTTGAACTCGTCCAGGGACATCTTCCGGATGTCGTCCTTCCTCATCACGGCTAGAGCGTCCATCGTGTTCTCGAACTGATCTGGGATCGCCGCCATCAGGGTACTCCGCTTCTCGTCGTCCGTCACCTGCTCTCCAGCACGCTCCATCTCCCGTATCAGCGTCTCGTGGGCCGTAAAGAGTTCGGTCAGGCTGCCGAAGCTCGTCAGGTTAAGACGGTACAGCTGCCGACGGTAAGCGAACAGTGTCAGCTGCCCCTGACGTTCGTATACATGATCAAGCTTGTCCATGATCTGCTTGGCAAATGCTAATCCAAGCACGTGCTTCATGGCGTCGTTGTCAATCGAGTGCCAAATGATGGTGACAACCTCATCGTCATCTTTGAGCCTCATCTCGTATTGTGCAACTTCCGCATAGCTTTCCTTAGTTGGTATTTTCTCTAAGCAATGGGACAACCCTTCTCGCTTGAGATAGTGTAGAACCCTCACCTTCCAACACGGATAGTCAGACTTGACTGCTCCATGGAAGGTCGGAATAAGCAGAATTTTCTGCTTCTCATCTGCCATCATATCGGTCTCAAATTTGTTTGATAATTAAATCACAACATTTGATTCTTTCACGTGCCTGCTATTTCCAGTAGGTGTACTGGGCCCATAACCTGTTGAAGGTTACGTGCTACCGGAAAACCAGGTTGTGATCTTATGCGTAGAATAAGAATTCAAGTCTTGCTTCAAGTGCATTCAGAAGATAATTTTATTAAATCAATCCTAATCCTATCAACATTCTTCTACATGTTCCGTTATCGTTACATACCATAATTCACATTTTACTTAATATTACTATTTACATGTATGTGTCACTTACACCACTTCTTCAAATACTACTTAATTGTAGTTTGCCATAAAGCTCTATTAGCTTACTATAAATTCAGTATACTGTGACTACTAAGCTCGTGAGTAACCTAGTGTGGTTCTCGGAATTCTATTACTAGCTGGGGTGGTTCCAATGTTGAAAAGTTTGTATATTTCAACAGATGTGAGTGTGCTGAAAGAAGAGCTCAAAACTCTTAAGTTGAACGTGATCGAAGTCTTCAAGATGACGAGACACAACAAGGACATCAAGTATCGTGATCAACTGTACCTGGTTCATCTCGAGAAAGGATCGACAACTCCGTCTGAGCTGAAAGCAGTTCGGGCAATTTTCAACATCATCGTGACTTGGGAACGTTATCGTCCAGTGCATCGTGACATGACACAGTGTTCGAACTGCTTGCAGTTTGGGCATGGTGGAAGGAAATGTTTCATCAAGAGTCGTTGTGCAACCTGCGGAGGTGAGCACAAAACTCAAGCTTGCAACACAATCAACGAGAACATCGAAGCCAAATGCTTCAATTGCGGCGGTGACCATTCGACCAAAAGTTGAAGCTGCCCAAAACGTGCTGAGTTTGTAAAAATTCGGCAGCAAGCGACGACGAGGCGCCAACCAAATCGTCGCAAAACCCCACCAGCATTCACGGACGTGGATTTTCCTGCTTTGTATCACCAGGAGCGGGATCTGCTCGAGTGGTTCCAAATCTGCAGCCATTGCCGTTGAATCAGAATACAAGACCTCCAGGCTTCAGTCAGCAACCGAGGGAAAACCAACCAACATCAACGGGTGAAGGCAGTAGTGACCTGTTTTCACCACAAGCACTTCTGAACATTTTCATCGAGATGACAACAACACTGCGTGGTTGCAAAACTCGTCAGGATCAAGTGAGAACGCTTGGAGCATTTATCTTAAATTACAGTTCGTAGTTTACTCGTTCTAGTGATTTAAAATATTTCAATGAATTTATGTTTTATTAGTTTTAAGTTAGGATTAGTTGTTAATGTGATTTTTTTTTCTTTTTTACCCAAATGTATTCGATTCAATGCAACAATGTAAAACTATTTGAAGTAAATAAAATAAATGTGAACAGTTAATAATAAAACGAAAAAAAAAACAAAGATGAAGAGCATTAGGCCATACAATGTAAAAGAAATGTAATTATTATAAGAAAGCTCAATAAAGAAATATTTAATTAAAAAAAAAAATTTACAAATAATAAAATTATTGACTTTTCCCAAACGGATTTATGTCGAAAAAATCGCATTTCTCTGATTTTTCACATTGCTCAATCAATTTAGGGTAGCCTTTTTCCCAATAAAAAAATGCATGTAGCTTGTAGGAAATTTCATCACAAACATTTTTTTCAAAGAGAAAGATAAAATTTGGACACCCCAGAATCGATAAATTTTGGTTTCGTTTGAAATAGTAGTTTATGCAACAAGTGACAAAAAGAGGATTTTTTCAGCACGAGTCGTACATTTATCCAACGAGGTTCACCGAGTTGGATAAATAAGAAGAGTGCTGAAAAAATCAAGTTTTGCAACGAGTTCCACACAACATTTTTTGCAATTCCAAAAAACACACACTGAGTGAAATTTTAAGTCAATTTTTCATGTATTTTGCCAATGAATCGTTTAAATAAAAAAAAGTTGAAAAGAGTTACTCTTCGAAACAAGTTCAGTGCTGAAAAGTAGAACTTTTCAGCATTTATTTTGAAAAGTGTTGCTATTCGATTCTGTTATTTTTGGTACAGAAAAGTAGGCTATTTCGTCGTTCAAGAATGACAGGAAAAGTGAGTAGTTTCACGACGGAATTGCAAAAAGAAATATTACAGTTTACAACACTTGCATACATTAAATAACATGATGTCCTATTTATGCAAGAAAATTTTAGTTTATTATCGAGAATTTAATAAATTTCTGGAATACTATCTGTTGAATACAAGTTCAATTCAATGGATTTTTGGGATTCAAAACTGTACTTTTTTTTCTGTTAAAATTTTTCTCTGATTGATTTCATTTCCATAATTTCCCCATTCCATTCCAGTCCAATGATTCTGTTTGTGTTGTATTTAGTTGTAGTAAACATCAACTTGTTATTTGATTTTTGTCCTTAACTTAATCAACATTTCTTCACTTTTTTTGATTAGGTCTTATAAACATATGAAAGAAACAAACTTAAAGGACCTTTAAAAAAAAAAACTCTGGATTTGAAAGTTGTCAACTGATTATAAGCAATGAAGAAATTTTTTACTGTTACATGGAAGCTGAACTGAATGCGGACCCAAACGTTGCTAGAGTGCTACTACAAAATAATTGATTATTGCCATCAAAATTGGAAATAGACTTAAGGAGCGAAGGTTACTTATTTTAACTAAATAGTTTCATGGGGTTTTTTTAATTCTGGAGGGTTTTTTTAAGGTAAAATAAGCATTTATTTTTATTTTTATTTGCTTTTTACCTCTGTTTTAAATGTAAACACCCAAAAAGCAAAAAAGAAAATTTTGTTTAAGAGACCTATAAAAAAACTCTGGCTGCATTTAAATACATTCATCGAATATTATTTAAATCTTTAAAATTCTAAAAAAAATACAAGCAAGCCTTAAGAAGTACAACACAATTTACTGATTTTTTCTAAACTTCTTGCCTTAATTAATTGAAACCCCCTTCTAGTGTATTACACTGTCAGAAATTTCCATCTCAGCAATATCTCCACCCTACATGTTTAATTGCAATGATCCCACCATTATAGAATAATCACCCGGAACAATTACCGGCAAAGGTGTCGGAAAAATCTATGTTCATTTCAAGAGCCACCATAAACGTTGATTGCGCAACAAACATCTTCTTCTGAGATGTTCTTCACCGGGGCAGGCAGGGCACGCAAGAAAGTGTTGTGCTGCAAAGGAAAAAAAAAACTTAATTCACACAGCTCCACGTAATTATCATTTCTGTAAACTGTCATGACACTTTCGCACCGACGACGACTAGTTCACCAGTCATAATAACAGTGCTTCTCGCTGGAAAACATCTCAGCATCACCTCCTTAAGGAAAGGATCTTCTTCAGTAGAAGATGAAGAAGACCAAACGAAGAAGAAGCAGACAGGGCAACCTTCTTTCCAACCCAACTAATAGTCCTGTTTGGCCAAGACGAGGCGTCCGCAAAGCACCAGGACCAAAAGTGTGTGTGTGTAAGTGTGTACGTATAAGTAAGTCATAATTTGTCTCTAGTGGAAAATTTCTCCATTTATTTCAGTTTTCCCCCAGAATCATCACCATCACCATCATCATCATCGTCGTCCTCTTCTTCGTTGCCGCTGGGGAGCTAGCAACAATCGGCTGCGTTTTTTGGGCACGGAGAAAAATAGTTTAAAAATTGATTTCTAAGGCAATCCAAAAAACAGGTTTTAGAAGATGTCTGTCCGTCCACCTAGAACGTCAAAAATATATATAAAAAAAATGGGAACTGAAAATAAATGGGTTGAATCACCTCAAATTTTTCCGTGTGTCAGCCGTGAAAATTCAATACTGAGGCAACTAAAAGTAAGAAAACGTCGCTGCTGCTTTCGAGCCCCAGCACGGTGAAAATCTTAAACGGTTGGAAAAGTGCCAGCGATTTGCCCCGCGTGAAGAAAATACCACGCTGGCTGGATTGTGCGATTGTGCGCGGGATGAAGGTTTGGATCAAGTGAGTACCACCAGCCAACTGCTGCTTGGAACCATCAGTTTGGTTTGGAACGGAGAGTAAATGGTCCCTTTGCCGAAATGCACTTGGGAATGGCACCGACGGGGAGTGATGGGTTCAAATGAAAAGTAAATTCATTGTAACAATGGGAATTTCAGCTCTTTCGGACTTGGACCTGGAACTGATGTTAGTTTTTTTTCAGTGGCAAATGTTTTGAGGGGTGTTCTTAATATAATGTAAGTTTATTAAAAAGAAAGTAACCATCAATACCAACTTTCACACAACAGTAAAAAGTAATTTCCTGTTTATGCTCCGTTCCCAGCCGAGTCGAACACAGGTTCAGCCAATAAAGCGCTATACTCTCAAAACAGTGTGTAACAGCTGGGACATGTTTTGTGAATTAATCCATGAATAATTAAATTTTATAATAGGATTATTTCCTGCTTGTTCTTTACTTACAGTTTTCCAAATCACACAAACACACACACACATACTTGAATTTGGGTAGGATACCTTCTTTGGATTTTTCTCTGTTGCTGTGTTGTCAATAGCAGTACTACTACATTTTTCCCCCAAGGAAAATCAACATTGTGGGAGTGGGTAAATGATGCCCCTACAGAGGGAGTTCTCCTCGATATTTGGATCAAATGGCATAAACCTTGTAAAGTGTGTTTGCACATTTTTATAAATTGATGTGGTAGGTGGAAATGTTTTGTTTTCTGCCCTATGAAATGCTGTTAAAGGCAAACTTATGGGAAATTAAACGAGCTTTTCAGTAAAAATATTTACGAGACTGAAAAATCAAGTCTGTCTTATAGAAATTGACAAAAACCACAAAAAAAAACTATTTTTTCATCATTTTCATTTTTAAACCGCTGTATCTTCACAAGGACTGGACATAGAACAATGGTCAATATGGAGACTTTTATGTAAAATTGTCTAGGAAATCGATTCCTACTATCGGTTTTTGAAAATTTTGACGTTTAGACCACTTAAAAAAAGCAATGTAAGTTAATGATTTTTGTATTTTTTCAGGAGAGACATGCCGTTCTGCATATTTCGTGAGTCTTTTTGTCACATTTTAGGCTATTTTCACACAAACTTTGAACGAAAAAAAAAAATCGTGACATCACCTTCAAATTTAACTTTTAAACTAAAAAAATTAAATATCTCATAGAATTGGCGTGCATTTTACTTTCAGTGTATTTTTTTTTCTTTTCAGAAAGCCCGTCTCATTTCTTACAAGTCCTACAAGTTTGTCATTGATCACTTTTTGATACGATGCAACGGCTCAGAGATACAGCAATATTTAAATTACAAAAATATTTAAAATCCTTACGCCCTTCTCAAACGTTTTTATCGAGTACAACTGGCTCCATATACATAAAAATGGTTTTTATAGGCTCAGGATAACATGTCTAAAAATCTTCATTGAAATCGGAGCGGGTTGGGTACAAAAGTTCCAGAAAAATTCCTTATATGAGCTGGAATGATGAGTTTGGAAAGAAATCCGGTATTCTCTTTCTGTTCAATTTTCACATAATGTAACTTTTTGTTGTACTTAACCGGTTCCGTGGCTTAATGGTTACGTCTTCTGCCTCACAAGCTGAAGGTTCAGGGATCATATCCCGGTCAGTATCTTTGAAATTTGGAATCAGGAATTTGAACTTTGAATATGAACAAAAATGAAAATGAATCCAGGTGGAATTCGAACTCACACCTTAAGATTGATGGTCTGGGACGCTAAGCAGTCGGCCATCAGTAGGTTTACATTCCTAATTATAGATCGAGTTTCCTTCAGATGCTTGCTTCTATGTTTAGGCGGGGCCGAACAATGCTCAGCGACCTCGGAATTGGACCGCAAGGAGCTCTGTCATTCTGAAATTGGTCGTTGGAAGCAGCGCGAGGGCTATCACCACCTAATACCCGGGACTGAGATAAGCTGTGCCTGTGTAAGTGCCTGTTGAGAAGAAATAAACAACAACAATCAGCATTCGGCATATACAAAGTCTGATACAAATTATACTTTCCCATAATTTCGCTACCGGTTAGCGGGTATTGGACACATTTGGACACACACACACATGTAACTTTTTGTTGTACTTAATTTAGCTTTTTATAAGAATCATTGTTTTTTGTCTTTTAATTTAAGCGGTAGATGGTGTCCTTCACTTTTGGGGCAATGACTGCCAATGATGGTTTTGAATTCAGGGTCCAGAAATAATGAATTGAAATGGAAAATAATCACTACGTGTAAAATGCTTCTACAAACAACACAAAGAAACCCTTTTTTTTTAAACATTCTGAATCAAGATTTGAATGTTTATCTAAAACAAACATGGTCGCCAAATGGCCGATTAGGGATGATGCATTCCAGAGGCTTAAAATTTATTTATTTTTAGTCTCACGGAAATAGTAGTCCAATTTTCAAGCTGAAAAAAATGAAAATTTGAGAAATTTTCTAATCTTTTCGAAAAAAAACAATCTTTAAACTTTGAATTCAAAAATAACAATTCAAATGGGTCAAATATTTTATATCATGCCCTTTTGAACTGTTCGAGTTGATTTCAAAATTTAAAAAGAAATATTTTTTATCGAAGAAATTAGAGAATTTCACAATTGTTTCTTTTTTAACATTGAACACCCAAAGCAAATATATATATCAAAATCTGCAACAGTGGATTTGCTGCAGAAAATGTTATATTTTATTACAGTTTTTGTAGCAAGCCGATACATCAATTTTGCCTGGGTATAATCGCGATCTGCAGATCTCACTAACACATATAATAGGGACGTGGCGTTACATCCTGCTGCCATCTGTTTTTTTTAAGTGCGAGAGTGGAAAAGTGCTGAGTCATCGTCTAATAATAGACGGCGTCCTATCTCGCCCAGCAAAATGAAGTCAATAAAGTAGTCGGTTTCGATAAGAAAAAGTGGAAAACGTGGTCAAAAAATAGCGACGCCATTCCCCTATGCTGACGCGTCCCCGAGCAACACTTCAGAGAGAAGTATACGTTGGTGATCTGTCCCTCACGGAAAAAAATCAATTCTCGAAATCGTGAATTAAATTCACGAATGTGAGAACCACGAAGGAATATATTCACGTTTATAGTGCAAATGCACCATACTCAGGAATAAATTCCTTCATGGTTCTCACATTCGTGAATTTAATTCACGATTACGAGAATTGATTTTTTTCTGTGCTCTTAACTCAACAAATGACCATGGCGCGGTGGTAGCGTGTTGGATTAGTAAACATAAAGTTGATAGTTCAATCCTCATTCGGATAAGATTTTTTTTTTCGCTATACCAGCAAACAGCAGTCGGTAATGTCGATAATTGACGGTAATGTCATACCCGTATATCGCAAAAATTCTATGAGGACAGATTTATGCAGAATCTGATATATTTTCATGCAGCCATGCAATACAATCATGCGACCGCCGTTTGGGTGAGTAAACAAACTGATAAGGCTTAAAAAACTTTTATTTTTGTTCCTTTTTGAGTAATTTTCTATCAACTCACACGAAATCGGGAAAAGTTGCCCCGACCCCTCTTCGATGAAACTTGCGTGAAACTTTGTCCTAAGGGTTAACTTTTGTCCCTGATCATGAATCCGAGGTCCGTTTTTTGATATCTCGTGACGGAGGGGTGGTACGACCTCTTCAATTTTGAACATGCGAAAAAAGAGGTGTTTTCAATAATTTGCAGCCTGAAACGGTGGTGAGAATGAAATTTGGCGTCAAAGGGACTTTTGAGTAAAATTGGTCGCCCGATTTGATGACGTACTCAAAATTAGAAAAAAAAGCATTTTTCATCGAAAAAAACACTTTAAAAAGTTTTAAAATTTCTGTCATTTTCCGTTACTCAATTTAAAAAAGAGTAATGTGCTTTTCGAATCTTCATTAACCCAGAAGGGTCATTTTTTAATTTAGAACAAAAAAGATCATTTTTTTCGTGTTTTTTCTGACATTGCCGGATTTTTTACACTGTAACAAAACAATATTCTGCAAAGTTTGTAACATGGTCACTCTATTCGTTTAGTTGTTTTTCATTTAGCTATAATTATTTAATATAAACAAGTCCAACTCAATCAAGGGTTTGTGTCGAAGCTAGCACATGGCAAGCTTTAGTAGAACAGTGCTACACCTCACTTCCTCACACCCCTGCCAATCCGTCCGATAAGCCAAATAGTCCTGGAGAAAGCACAACTTGCACCACCACGTATGGGAAGACTTGCTGGGTTAAACCTGCCGAGAGAACTTGCACGATCAAGCCCTCTCGGAAAGCCTGGAATGAATTAGAACAGGAAAGCCAGATGACAAATATGTAAGAGGGAACGAGATGCCTTCAGTAATATTGCCAAAATCTGTTCGGGTAAATTCGTTATTCGAAACTACGAAATTTCTCACGAAATTACGTACTTCCGTTCAACCTTTCCCTAATGACGCTTTCTGAGGAAAGTTACAATTTCTACTCGTCCACTTGGTCCTGAGTCGCGGAAGAGGCAGCAGCGCCGATCCAGTAGTCAAGCCCCCCGGTGTGTTTAGTGACGGTAACTCGAGTGAAACGAGTGATCTGTAGATTTGTGTAGTTAATCTTTGTTCTTTCCTGTAGTGTCCAACCTTAGCTTAGCTAGTAGTTTGTGCGGTCCGATTCTGTGTGCGAAGAGGAATTAAAAGGTAAAGTACCTAGTGTGTGTGTTGATGTGTGATGTGTGTTAATCGTCGCCAAACAGCCGACGACGGCGTTCTGTTCTAGAGTCGGAACCAACCGCCTCCTACCAGCTCGTGCTCGCCACACCGCCACCAAAAGCCTTAGCCGCCCTGCTGACCCCGCGGTCTCAGCGATCGAGCCCCGGAAGGCCCACTGGGATCCGGAAGGGAGACCACACGCTACACGTGGCTCCAGGGAGAGCCATCCATTGCGCCAGCCGTTCCTGTCCAGCCGCTGGTCCAGATTCGCCGCAGAAGTTCACCAGACCGTAGACGTCGGTCCTCGTGGTCACGCGCCGTCCAGGTTCCAGAAGGAGGCGACCCGTCCACCAGGCCGGCCAGCCGGCCAAGCCCGATTTCAACCAGGCCGCCCCTTAAGATCGCGCGCCTTTCATCTGCTCGGAAGAATATCGCACCGCGCGGTGCACTAGCGACGCGTAAGCCAATCAACGAAACCGGTCCGTGAGTACTCACCTATAACGTAAAAACCGCATGCGTACGCACTCGTAGACGTCGTCCGAGTTGCCAAAAACACACACACACATTTTCTAAGGCTCGTTGCCCTTTCCCGAGCCTAGTTCCGTTGGTCACCGTTACACCTGTGACCTCCGGGCTAACGTAACTAAGCCCCAGAACAAATCCGCACACAGATAGTTAGTAGAGAGAGAGAACCAAGAAGAGAAGAGGAAATGAACACGTAGGACACTACAAACATGTAACTTAAACCTAGGTTAAAAATGTACAATTAAAAACCACATTTAGCATGCAATATATCTCGTTTTTCACCTCCCCCAAGACGTTGTTAGCGTAGTTATTTTGGTGAACGAAATGTCTCTCTCACCAGATTAGTTGCACGGGTCTAGAGGTCCCTCGCTTCGCATTCGACGTCTCCACGTTTTTGTTACTGTTGTTTTACTCAAGTGCAAGGCTGCTTGGGAATCTCAGCCTGGGGTCTTTTCCCGTCGCAGCGATTGGTGCGGGGGTAGAAATTATCCTGTGAGGATCCAGAGCGAACAGGTGACTGGTTGTTCGGACGGACAACGGGTGGCCCCGTTCAGTTTTGGATATTTTTGGAGTCATCGCACGCGAAGCGGAGTACCTCTTACCTATTTTGAGTCCCTTGAACGTTCCCCATTCATTTCAGGTTTTTACAAAACGACCCGCCCTGCGGCTGGGTCTAGTCGGGCATAAACCAGGCAAGTCGGTCCTCTACGGAGGTGGCGCATAAACCGTTTGCTAATTAACAAACCCGTGGGACGGTTATCGGACGGATTCCTTCGTGGCTACGATTTGCGTACCACAAATTGGCGCCCAACGTGGGGATTCCTTCGTGGCTACGATTTGCGTACCACAAATTGGCGCCCAACGTTTTGGGTCTTCTTTCATTCTTTTTTCTATTGAGAGTTCATTAGAACGAGTTTCGTGGGTTCTTAGAGCAAATATTCCTTTATTGGGTTTCTATTGGTGGATCGATTACTCCTTCCTGTTTTTGGTTGTTGTATCACTATTTATTTATTCATTTATTTATTTATTCTATTTATTTATTTAATTATTTATTTATTTATTTATTTATTTAATTATTTATTGTTAGTTTGATAATTTATGTACACGATAAACTTACGTTATTGAGCACATAACATACAATTTTGCTCATCACATTTTTGATACTGTGAAGTTAAAAAGAAATACGATGAAATTCCCACACGCGAGACATTTGTCAAATGAGGAAGTGGACTACGAACTCAGACTGAGGAACAAAGAGGAAGAAACACGACAGAATCTTAATTCGAAGCGTGATATATTGCGAAAACTATTCCAAATTGATCGAAATGAGAAACATAATTATCCTGATCCACCTTATCAATGGGAAGACGAAATGGAATTTGTGAAATCGAAGGTAGATGGACTGTTGTTGATCGCACAAGGAAAGATCGAAAGTGAAACTCGATCAAAATTAGTTCATTATTACTACCGGATACAGAGGGCAATAGCACAAACACAAGAAGGACAGAAATTGCAGAAAGCACTTTTGACACCAGTCTCGAGGCTACTCCAATCGGTCTCTTCGGAAGGAAATTTCACTCAAAGTGAACCGGATACGGATACAGATAATAAAGGAAAGCCAAACACAAACCCGAATCCAAACCCCAATCCAAATCCAAATCCAAACCCTAATCCCAATCCCAATCCCAATCCCAACCCAAACCCAAATCCAAATCCAGACGTCAACCCAAACCCAACCGTCGAGGAATTGTGGGAAGTAATCAAACGTCTTCAGACAGAGCTGGAAATATCTAGAGAGGAGAACCGAAGAGCAACAGAAAGTGACTCTAGCGAGTCAGTTCGGGTACCGCGCCCAGTTTCCCCCCCGAGACATCCGCCAAGACCAAGACCAGGCTTCGAGTCATCTGTAAGTTCCAGGAACGACAACTTCAGAGAACGTTACCACCGAAACCATCAGAGAAGGATTGAACATTGGAAAATTTCGTTTACAGGAGAGCCCAATTCACTGTCGGTTGAAGATTTTCTGTTCAGACTAAAACAAATTGCGAAAAGGGAAGAAGTAACTGATCAAAAACTTCTACGGGATGTTCACATGGTACTTGACGGAGTAGCAGCAAACTGGTTTTTCACATACGCCGACGAAGTCAAGACTTGGGAAGATTTTGAAAAGCGAATCAGACTGCGATTTGGCAACCCTAATCAGGATCAAGGAATTCGTCAAGCACTACAGAACCGGAAACAACAAAGGAATGAGCCTTTTGCAGCTTTTGTAGACGAGATTGGACGTTTAAATAAGATGCTATCTAAACCTCTGTCGAAGAGACGGCAATTCGAAATCATTTGGGACAACATGCGATCGTATTACTATACAAAACTGTCTACTACTACGGTTGTGGACTTGGATCACCTGAAAAGCTTGAACCGAGGAATCGATGCAGCCGATTCTCACCTACAGCAAATACTGGCCAAGCAACAGCAGCATGTTCATCACGTTGACTACGAAGAGGAAGAAGTTGGAGCAGAAGAGATGGAGTTTGTCGACGCGATTCAACCACACTCCGGGCCGAGTGGGTTTCGAGCTCAAGGGAACAGAAACAGGAACTTCCGAACGTTCAACCCACCACGAGAACCAAGCCAGTCGTTCAACACGCCGCAGGAACCTTCGAACCAGCAGCCAGCAGCTCGGCACGGATGGAGCTATTTACCGTTACGCCACTGGAACCAAGACTGACGACCCCAGATTTCGGTGGAAATTGATGCCCAGGGAAGAAGAACGAGAAGAAATTATCAAGAAGGAACATGAAGTTGCACACTTTGGAGCAGAAAAGACCTTGCACAGCTTGAAACGCCATTACACTTGGCCAGGTATGAGCGCACAGGTGAAAAAGTTCTGCCGCGAATGTTTCAAGTGTCAAACATCGAAAGCGCCCAACTTGAACACAACGCCACCGATGGGAGCACAGAAAGAGTTTGTGGAACATCCCTGGCAATTTATAACACTGGACTTCGTGGGACCACTTCCGGTGTCAGGTAGAGGTCGACACACGTGTCTGTTGGTTGTCACGGACGTATTCAGCAAATTTGTGCTGGTGCAACCGTTCAGGGAAGCAAAAGCCAGCTCGGTGGTCGAATTTCTCAAGAATATGGTATTCTTACTCTTTGGTGTTCCGGAAATAGCGTTAACGGACAACGGAACACAATTTACCTCGAAGCTTTTCCGACAACTTCTTGAAGAATTCAACGTAACCCACTGGCTCACCCCGTCGTACCACCCACAGGTGAATAACACGGAACGCGTGAATCGGGTGATAACAACGGCGATTCGAGCAACTTTGAAGCAACACAAGAATTGGGCTGATAATCTGCAGGAAATTGCTTGCGCAATCCGGAGTGCGGTTCACGACTCGACTAAACACACACCGTACTTTATCGTCTTTGGTCGAGAGATGGTATCGGATGGTCAAGAATATCGAAGAATGCGTGATTTGCCGGTTGCAGAAGAACAAAAGGATGGAGAAGAACAAAAACGAAGAAAACAACTTTTGAAAGATGTCAGAAATCAATTAGTCAAAGCCTACGAACGACACAGGAAGACATACAACCTTCGCTCTAATGCCTGCTGCCCCACCTACACCGCAGGTGAAACAGTGTTGAAAAAAACGTTTGAACTTTCCGACAAAGCCAAAGGGTTCAGTGCGAAGTTAGCGCCAAAATACGAGCCAGCAGTAGTCAGAAGGGTTGTTGGGAAACATTGCTATGAGCTTGAAGATCAAAAAGGCAAACGACTAGGAGTTTTCTACGCGAACCATCTTAAAAGTTCCATTTACCGAAGTAGACTTTTATACACGTTTTTACAGCTATGAACTCCCTTTTAAGGGTGACCAGATTTGAAGTTTCGAACAAAATACCAATTGGGTAAAGCATTCAGGTTAGACGTGACCTTTGGAGGGTTCATGGTGAGGATCAGAAGCTAACAGAGTACTTCGTGAACTCGTCTGGAAGTTGTGAATGAGTGGGTTGAAGCGATGGTGAAGAGAGCGGCAACTGAACTAAGACGATCGATTGAGCAGTAGAATTCGAAGAAAGGGAGCTGTTCGTTGAGTTCGCTAGTATCAGGGCTGAGCATAGACGATGACCTGTTAAAGTAAGCCACTTAATTGTGTGATACGAATGTGAGCGAGTCTCCGCGATGATTGTAACTCCTAGTACTTATGAATGAGAACGGTGATGATCTTTAGTTCTCGAAACGCTAGTTAAGTTGCACGTCTCAACACCCCAAGTCGCTGAAACTCATTCACAAACAACTCCCAAACGAAGCTCGGTCCTCAGGTTGGCAATAACATTCGGCTTTGCCTTACCCAACCAGCCATGAATCTGTCCATAAAAGGGGGGGAAGTGGAAGAAGAAGACACCCCACACGCCCACAAGGTGGCAACACTTGTGGAAATGTAAATTTTGTACATAGTAGTTAGTAATTGTTTACGTTAGTCGCGCCTATGGCCCTGCGTTAACCTAATGTTAATTTTTGTTGAATTTATGTGAGTAGTTTGTTTAAAACTCACAATATTGTTTGTTTTTCGGCATAATTGTATGAATTCGTTTTTTTTTGGTTGTTTTTCCGTGACGTCATCCTCATCCATCGATAGCGTCAAGATTTTGTTTGGTTATAATTATCCATCGCTAAGCCAAAATGTTCTACCAACCGAGCCGGATCAGCTAAAAATACAGAACACAGAGCATTAGTCAAAGTCATTAGGAAGTAAAATTAGGAACGTTACTTACAATTTTTCCGTTGGGGACCACAACCAGTAGTAAATTAAACAAAATCCACCGATTAGTCCTTCTGCAATCAATTATGAGTCCAATCTGCATCCTAGGAGCGTGGTTGTTTTGATCGTCACCAGGTGCGAAGCATTTGTTCTTGCAGCCAAACACCTGGGAAACGAAGACAAAAGATCTGCTTTTAGCGAAACATAGACTAGATACATAAAATTTAGTCACACTTCCCGCAAATAACACGAATTTTGATAATCCGGCTCCGCAACACACGTTTTCGACTAAATACAATTTTCAACTAAATCCGTCTGACAGTTGTTTGTTATGGTTCCTTTTTCGTTGGTAACCGTGAGTGAATGAGTTACCAAGGTGGTGAGTGACGACTTGCGACCTGAGTGCATGCGACGAGGGGTGAATGAGTGTTTGTAATTACATGTTTTCTCACAATTTTTTACGAAGAATTGTTGATGAATTTTACTATGCTTTTTATGTGTGTACGATACGTTTTCGGGATTTATCCTGGAGTGTTTCGGCACATGTAGAGCGGTTTTTCGTTGTGGGAAATTTTTTCGTCTTTGTGTTCTCGGAATTCATTCTGAGGTGAAGACAATCAGGACCCACAAGTGTAATAAAGTGGAAAGCAGAGCGTTCTGATTTTTTCGGGAAGTTACTTCTGGAGTAGGACGTCTTTGCAATTCACTAGTTGTTGTGGAAGTAGGAGTTTTGCTTCTCTGGAATTCTGATCAAATTTCAGGTGATAGCGTTTTTATTGTGATTGTTATTCTTCGGAAGTTTTATGTATGAATGAGTTTACCAACGAAATAAAGTCCAAGTTTTGTAGTTCCACAATTTATTTTCCTCAAATATTTTTGTAGTCTCAGCAATAATTTCAAGTTCTTTAATTTTCACCATTTCTGCCATAGCCACAGTAGTTTCAATAGTTTGCCCTACGAAAATTTGGTTGTTTTACAACCAAATTTTCGTAAATTTAGTAGGGGATGATGTAACATGGTCACTCTATTCGTTTAGTTGTTTTTCATTTAGCTATAATTATTTAATATAAACAAGTCCAACTCAATCAAGGGTTTGTGTCGAAGCTAGCACATGGCAAGCTTTAGTAGAACAGTGCTACACCTCACTTCCTCACACCCCTGCCAATCCGTCCGATAAGCCAAATAGTCCTGGAGAAAGCACAACTTGCACCACCACGTATGGGAAGACTTGCTGGGTTAAACCTGCCGAGAGAACTTGCACGATCAAGCCCTCTCGGAAAGCCTGGAATGAATTAGAACAGGAAAGCCAGATGACAAATATGTAAGAGGGAACGAGATGCCTTCAGTAATATTGCCAAAATCTGTTCGGGTAAATTCGTTATTCGAAACTACGAAATTTCTCACGAAATTACGTACTTCCGTTCAACCTTTCCCTAATGACGCTTTCTGAGGAAAGTTACAATTTCTACTCGTCCACTTGGTCCTGAGTCGCGGAAGAGGCAGCAGCGCCGATCCAGTAGTCAAGCCCCCCGGTGTGTTTAGTGACGGTAACTCGAGTGAAACGAGTGATCTGTAGATTTGTGTAGTTAATCTTTGTTCTTTCCTGTAGTGTCCAACCTTAGCTTAGCTAGTAGTTTGTGCGGTCCGATTCTGTGTGCGAAGAGGAATTAAAAGGTAAAGTACCTAGTGTGTGTGTTGATGTGTGATGTGTGTTAATCGTCGCCAAACAGCCGACGACGGCGTTCTGTTCTAGAGTCGGAACCAACCGCCTCCTACCAGCTCGTGCTCGCCACACCGCCACCAAAAGCCTTAGCCGCCCTGCTGACCCCGCGGTCTCAGCGATCGAGCCCCGGAAGGCCCACTGGGATCCGGAAGGGAGACCACACGCTACACGTGGCTCCAGGAGAGCCATCCATTGCGCCAGCCGTTCCTGTCCAGCCGCTGGTCCAGATTCGCCGCAGAAGTTCACCAGACCGTAGACGTCGGTCCTCGTGGTCACGCGCCGTCCAGGTTCCAGAAGGAGGCGACCCGTCCACCAGGCCGGCCAGCCGGCCAAGCCCGATTTCAACCAGGCCGCCCCTTAAGATCGCGCGCCTTTCATCTGCTCCGGAAGAATATCGCACCGCGCGGTGCACTAGCGACGCGTAAGCCAATCAACGAAACCGGTCCGTGAGTACTCACCTATAACGTAAAAACCGCATGCGTACGCACTCGTAGACGTCGTCCGAGTTGCCAAAACACACACACACATTTTCTAAGGCTCGTTGCCCTTTCCCGAGCCTAGTTCCGTTGGTCACCGTTACACCTGTGACCTCCGGGCTAACGTAACTAAGCCCCAGAACAAATCCGCACACAGATAGTTAGTAGAGAGAGAGAGAACCAAGAAGAGAAGAGGAAATGAACACGTAGGACACTACAAACATGTAACTTAAACCTAGGTTAAAAATGTACAATTAAAAACCACATTTAGCATGCAATATATCTCGTTTTTCACCTCCCCCAAGACGTTGTTAGCGTAGTTATTTTGGTGAACGAAATGTCTCTCTCACCAGATTAGTTGCACGGGTCTAGAGGTCCCTCGCTTCGCATTCGACGTCTCCACGTTTTTGTTACTGTTGTTTTACTCAAGTGCAAGGCTGCTTGGGAATCTCAGCCTGGGGTCTTTTCCCGTCGCAGCGATTGGTGCGGGGGTAGAAATTATCCTGTGAGGATCCAGAGCGAACAGGTGACTGGTTGTTCGGACGGACAACGGGTGGCCCCGTTCAGTTTTGGATATTTTTGGAGTCATCGCACGCGAAGCGGAGTACCTCTTACCTATTTTGAGTCCCTTGAACGTTCCCCCATTCATTTCAGGTTTTTACAAAACGACCCGCCCTGCGGCTGGGTCTAGTCGGGCATAAACCAGGCAAGTCGGTCCTCTACGGAGGTGGCGCATAAACCGTTTGCTAATTAACAAACCCGTGGGACGGTTATCGGACGGATTCCTTCGTGGCTACGATTTGCGTACCACAAGTTGTAGAACAGACAATTACAAAAATTTTGATATACAGATATAAGGGGTTTGCTTGTTGTCATCGTGATTTCACGAAAGCAAGTTTTGAAAAAGTTGGTCGTCGTTGAATATGGCCGTTCATGGTTACTCGCCACTTCCAGAAGGAACTATTCGTTTCTTTACGGATGGTTCAAAAATGGGCACTTCTACTGGAGCTGGAGTCTTCGGTCCTCGAACCAGGGAAACCATATCTATGGGAAAGTGGCCTACCGTTTTTCAAGCAGAAGTGTATGCCATACGCATCTGTGCGAGGACGTGTATTATGAGAAATTATAGACACGCAAAAATCGGTATTTTCTCGGATAGCCAAGCTGCACTATTGGCATTAAAATCCTCTAAATGCGAATCCAAACTTGTTTGGGAGTGCGTCGCTTCCCTCAGGGAACTTGCTTCTCGGCATAACAGAGTCATGTTGTTTTGGGTCCCAGGGCACTGCGGCATTGAAGGCAACGAAATGGCTGATGAACTTGCTAGACAAGGCTCATCAAACATCTTCGTGGGTCCCGAGCCGTTCCTTGGAATCTCAAAAGTGCCGTGAAGCAAGAAATAACTAATTGGGGACAATCGCAAATCGCTTCAATCTGGGGCGAGATGCGAGGATTGAGACAAGCTAAAACTTTTATCACTCCAAGTCCTTCAATTGCCAGGAAACTTCTTGGCTTAAACCGTAGGGAACTAAGAATACTCGCAGGGCTTCTAACAGGAAATTGTCCTGCCAGATATCACCTGCACAAAATCGGCAGGTGGCCTAACAACCTCTGTCGTTTTTGTTTAACTGAGCTGGAAAGCTCGGCACATTTACTCTGCTTCTGCGGAGCATTTGTGTCTCGAAGGCTGCGGTTCTTTGGATCGCACCTTCTTACGCCGTACGATGTATGGCACCACACCCATTCCAAGAAGGTCATACAGTTCATCGACTGTATTGCGCCGGATTGGGATAAACCATGTCTGCAAAATAACCCCTCGTCTTCCGATCCAATGGATACGAGTAATTTGTAGTATGGACAGCAACCAGGGTACATCACAAAAGATAGCCTTCTCAGGTGGTCGCAGTGAACTTAACCCAATGCCCATTGGGCAACAAAAAAAATGGTTACTCGCGACAGACACGACAGAACTTTTTCAAAACTTTTTTTTTCGTAAAATCGCGATAACTCGTGATGGGGAAAATATACCCATTTCAAGCCTAATAAGCGGTCGTGTTTGAATGACTAAATCCAAGTACACAAACGAGTAGAGCCACTTTTTGTGAACATTTCTGTTTACAATAGCGAAAGTTTCCTGGCATCACTGGCGCACTCCAACAGGCGCTGCTGTTGGTGTTGGTGGCCACCCTTTGTTCTTTATTTGCCTTCGCTGGGTCGTCAGAATTCAAACGTCAAAAGACTAAGCGCGTTTGTTTTTTTGATGGTGCTTACTAATTATTTACATTTTTCGGGATAATTTTTCAAGTGAGTGACTAAGTAATGGTTAAAAGAACATGTTGCCGATAGTGGGAAGCAATTTTATATCTCAAGCGCTTTGAAATCGTTAGCGCAAGTGCAAAGATATTGATGGCGACTTTCGTTAAGCAGTTTACCCCTCATCTTCCGTGTGCCACCAAAATGATGAGAAATGGTCCCGAAAAATAGAAGTTTTGATCAAAAGAATATTAATTTTAATCTTTTTGGCCAGTAAATGACATAAATTTGCGTGCTTACTCGAGGCGGTGCTGTTTCTGTTTATAGTCTAAATAGTATTTTGGAACTTTAATCGAGCATCAAACTCTTCTTATGCTCAGGGCTGTGGAGTCGGAGTCGGAGTCGGAGCCGGAGTCGGTGGAGTCGGGTCTTTTTGGAGACCTGAAGTCGGAGTCGTCAAAACTCGAGCAGCTGGAGTCGGAGTCGGAGCCGGAGTCGGCTAAATTTTAAGAGCTGGAGTCGGAGTCGGAGCCGAAAATTTCTGATAACCCGGAGTCGGAGTCAGAGTCGGAGTCGGAGTTATCTTAAATTCAACAAAAAATATGTTTATTTTATTGTTCAGTTATCCTATATAACAGCTTAATTTACAAAACATCTGTTCGCTCTTCCAGCTTTTTCTTCGGACACTTTAAAAACGCGAATAAAACGAACAAAGCTGCGCGAACATTAAAACAACTTTATTCCGCTCGAAAAGACGCGTTGTTACCCGGTTGGTAGTTTATTGGGATCTAAATAATACTAATTCTGCTGCTGCTGTTGAGGGTCCCGCGATCGAGTACGATCGGGGAGAGAAAATGCCTTTTCGCTCCTGCGAGCAATTATCAGCTGTCCAGAAGGGACAGAAAGACTGCAGTTTGCCTGCGCTAGAGTAAGAGAGGGCGATCTGTGGATCACGTTTGTGCCCTATCAGCAAACCTTCTTCTCGTGTACAAACAACATCTTATATTTTTAATTGATTTATCAGATGCCATTTTGTTTTTGAAGCTTTTTATTGTGATTGGAAAGCTCTAATTGTGTTATTACACTATAATCACTAAATGATAGCCTCTTACCCAAGTATGTGGCATCATAATTTACAAAATTATAAAAAAATATTGGTTATGTAGTCAGACATATCTAATTGATTCTTGACTGCTTCCTTTTGCCTATATTTATGTGCCTTTTCAATTCAAATTTGACCAAATTTCATCCAGTTCTTTCTGAAAAAAGTACACACACAATCATATTTTACCCCGATAGCGAATGTATTGGAGGTTTTAAGTTAAATAATTTTTTAGGAAAAAAATTACGAGGTACATAAAAAGATTAAAAATAGTAATCACTGTTTTTGGAAATTGAAAAAGAGTCTCTGACAGTTTAACTTTTGTTACAAATAATCGACGATAATAACAATCTTTTACTTGGAAGTCAACATGCGAATTTTGTTTATAACTGAGTACAAGAAAATCAAAGTGTTGAATTTAAAATAATTGAAACTAACAAAAAAATCAAAAGAAGTTGCAACTACTTTTGACATAATCATTGATTGTTGATATTGATGTTGATTTTAGGTAAACTATTTTGATATCGTTGCAAATTATCGTTGAACAAATCTCAAGAATTCAGTACAAAAATGAACTAATAAAAAATGCATAGAACAAAATATAGGATTTCAATTTATTTTTCAAATATTATTAGAAAAATAACAAAATCAACAAATTATCAACTGGTACGAATTTCCTCATACTGTATATCCCACGCTAATATAACGGAAGGTGATTATCATTGCAAATCAATGTACCTTAAAAAAATGGAATACTTGTGACCTAGAAAATATTTTACTTGTGGATATTTGTTATTATAATATTTTAAGGTTTTTCATATATTTTGATGGAGGCGCAAGATCATTCATAAAGCTTCTTTTTAGGTGAAGATTCACGAAGTATCGTGCGACTCCTTTTTAAAGTATATAAAATTTTAAAATTAAAATTAATTAAAAATTTCAAGGGTAAACCGATATTTGAAAAGGACATCTAAAGCGTCCTTTGCACGAAGAAATTGTTTAGATACATTGATTTGCAATAATAATCTCCTTAAGCAAATAAATCCAAATTTACTTTTTTTTTTGAATTAAATATACTTTATTGAATCTTTCTTATAATAATTACATTTGGTTTACATAATAAGTGGTCAGCTGTGGCTCTTCAGCTTTAGTTTGCTTTTCGTGATTTAAACACTGTTCATTTTCTTAACTTTAAAAGTATATGATTTATCATTTTTGTAACACTAGGTACAATGAGGAAAAAAAAATTAAGAAAACATAACCTAACCTAAAACTAACTTAATCTTACCATAAACTAAACCAATCCTTGAATCAAGGGGTATTCAGATATAGCACATTTTTCCCTGAATTTCAAACATTTTTCTTGAATTTTCTGATCCAACATTTTTACTTCTGCTAATTCATGAACCTCACTTGATCTTGTCCAGCCAGGAACATTCAAAACCATTTTGAGTACCTTGTTTTGGACACGCTGGAGCTTCAATTTATGAGTTCTAGCGCAACACTCCCAAACAGGTACTGCATACTCAATAACGGGGTAAATTATTTGTTTGTAAACTGCTAACTTATTTTTCAAAGATAGCTTTGATTTTCTGTTAATTAAAGGATACAAACACCTGATGAGAATGCTGCACTTGTTCAATATTTTATCTACATGCTGCCGAAACAATAGTTTCGAGTCAAGTATGAGACCTAAATAGACAACTTCCTTTGACCAGGGTATCGAAACATCATTCATTTTATCAAAACATCATCCTTTGGGGCAAATCTGGCCGATTTGGAAAGTGGAAAAATGATGGTTTGAGTTTTGGCTGCATTTATGCGAATTTTCCAGTCGCCAAAGTATTCGGAAAGAACGTCAAGACCCTTCTGAAGGCGGCCAACTAAATATCTGGTTATTTTACCCTTATAAATAACGGCAGTGTCATCAGCAAAAAGTGACAACACACCATTACCAGGAAGAGTAGGCAAATCAGATGTAAAAATATTGTACAGAAGTGGGCCAAGAATACTTCCTTGGGAACCCCAGCATCAATGTTGAATAATCCAGAAGCAATCCCATTCAGAAAAACCTTGAACGATCTCTCCGAAAGATAGTGCTGGATAATTTTGATAAGATACATTGGAAAACCGTATAAATACAGTTTATGTATCAAACCATCATGCCAAACATTGTCAAAAGCCTTCTCAACATCCAACAAAGCCATAGCAGTTGATTTAGACTCAAGCTTGTTCTGCTTGATGATTTTAGTTACTCTCGTAAGCTGATGAGCAGTATTATGCCCTTTCGGAAGCCAAACTGCTCATTCAAAATTATATTATTATCGTTGGTAAAATCCAAAAGCCTTGAATAGATGACCTTCTCAAAGAGTTTGGACAGACTACTCAAAAGACTAATGGGACGATAACTTGTTGGCGATGTTGGATCTTTTGAGGCTTCAAAATTGGTATGACTTTGCCCAGCTTCCAATTGGTGGGGAAGTAACCAAGTTGCAAACATTTATTGAAAATATTGGCTAGATGTTGAAAGAACTGATCACTCTGTTTTTCAACACTAGATTAAAATGTTATCAAAGCCTGGAGCTTTCATATTTTTCATTTGTTTAACTGCAACTTTGACTTCCTCACCAGAAACATGGGAATCTGCAGGAAATTCAAAGGTAGAGTCATTGATTGTTGAAATACTATTGGCAACTGATGTTTCTTTACGGCTGGTCATGGAAGCGCCAAGATTATGAGAACTAACAAAATGAAGCCCAAGTGCATTTGCCTTTTCCTCGGATGTAATCAAACGAGAATCCTCAACAATAAGAGGAGGAATAGGCTTTGGTTTGTTTTTAAGAACTTTTGAAAGTTTCCAAAATGGTTTTGAATAATTCCCAAGCTGGCTTACATGTTTTGAAAATTCTTGATTTCTGATATTGTCAAGTCGGTCTTGTATGATTTTGTTCAAATTGTTAACTGAAATCTTTTGTCATAGTCCCCAGTCCGTTGATATTGTCTCCTATAAACATTCCTAAGTCTAATCAAGTGTTTAGTATCTACGTCAATATCAGTTACCTTAAAATTAACAGGAACCTCCCGAACGTTGGCAGCCTCTGCTTGGTTGATAGCCTGCTGGATCACCTCCAGCGAACGATCAATATCGGCAGAAGTTTCCGGGTGTTGATCATAGTCGATGTTGCTGTCGACCACTTGCTGAAACTGCTGCCAGTCAACGTTGTGGTAATCTTTCCGGGTTGGTTGCCGCTGCGGAGTAACGGAAGCTCCAACCTCCACAACCACCGGATAGTGATCAGAACTCAACTCTTCAAACACCTCAGGATGAGCCACGTTCTCAGCCATATTGGTAATGAAGAAGTCGATGATTGAGTGATTCCCAGACCGAGCCACCCTCGTTGGACGATCCGGACTCACAACGTTGTAGTATCCGTTTTGCAGATCGTTGTGCAGAATCACTCCGTTCCGATTCCTCCTGCTGTTGCCCCAAACTTCATGCTTCGCGTTGAGGTCACCAGCGATGATGTACTTTGCGCTCCGCCGTGTCAGCTTCTGGATATCGCTCTTCAGTTTTGCTGCTGAACCATCTCTGGAATTCACCTGACGTGGGCAGTATGCAGCAATGAAGAGTACTGGGCCAACCGAAGTGGGAATTTCCACCCCAACGGCCTCGATGATGTCCAGCTTGAAGTGTGGCAGCCGGCGTGGCTTGAGATCACGATGAACAGCGACAAGCACACCTCCTCCTCCAGAGGTGGTCCTGTCGAGCTGCGTCGCGATCTTGTAGTTTTGCAGATAAACTTTTTCACCGGGCTTCAGATGAGTTTCCGTGATGGCAGCTACGTCGATCTCCTTCTCGCGAAGAAAATCCACCAGCTCTAGGTTCTTCCTCCTAATGGAGCAAGCGTTCCAATTCAGCAGCTTGAGGGACCTACGATCCATACTGGATGACGAACGAGGTCAGCACTTCAATCTGCTGGGTCTTGGTTTTGCATCCACGCAGTGCAGCGGACATCTGTTTGAAAATATTGAGGAGTTCGGTTGAGGTGTAAAGATCATTACCATTTTCCTCAACTGCTGGTTCTTGGGTTGGTCTTGGCTCCTGGCTGAAGCCCGGTGGTGGCGGTCTCGGCTCCTGGCTGGAACCCGGCCGTGGATGATTCATCTCAGCTCTCTTCCTGGGATCCAACGGCAACGGTGCCAAGTTCGGGACCTGGCGTCGCGGTTGAAGAGGTGGGAAATTTTGCTCCACCAGGGCTGGAGGAGTTCTACGACGCTGAGGCTGATTCTTCGTCGATGCTTGCTGCCGAATTTTCACGAACTCAGCTCTCTTGGGGCACTTTCGGTCGGTTGACGAGTGCTCACCGTTGCAGTTGAGGCACTTCACCAGCGAATCTTGGATGCACTGGGATGTGATGTGCGCATCGGTACCACATTTGGCGCAACGACGCTTCAGGTGGCAGTTCTTACCTCCGTGCCCGAAACCCAGGCAGTTGAAGCATTGTGTGACGTCACGATGCACTGGTCGGTATCGCTCCCACGACACGATAATGTTGAAAACCGCTCGAATTGCCTTCAGCTCAGGAAGCGTCGTCGATCCCTTAGCCAAATGCAGCAGGTAGAGCTGGTCACGGTACTTGATGTCTTTGTTGCGTCGGCTCATTTTGTGCACGGCCAACACATCCAGTTTCAAAACTTTTAGCTCGGCAGCTAATTCCTCCACTGGCATGTCGTACAGACCTCTGACGACGATTTTGAACGGCTTATCCATGACGACATCATGGGTAAAGTACTCCGCCTCGTTTTCGGTCAAGTAATCCTTGACCAGTTGATAGTGCTGCCTGGATTGCACCAGCACCTTAAATCCGTCCTGACACAGACGAATGTTGCCTAGGACTTTCCCAGACTTGATGAGTTCAACCAGCCCCGCTCGAAAGTCGATCGTTGCTGCTGATTGCCTCACATAAAAAGGAGGCAGTTTCTCCTTTCGCTGTTTCACTTCATTCTCCTTTGCTTCCGCTACCTGGTCCTCGTCAGGCAGTCCAGCAAACTTGTTGTTCTTCAATAGCTGCTCCTCGTGCGACGAAGAGTTCTCCTCCTCCTCATCCATCGGTACAGTACCGTCGCTCTTTTTCGTCTTTTTGCTGTTCGATGTCACTTCCAAAAGCACCTTCCTCTTGGAAATTCCCGGTTTTTGGCCATCAGTTGAGGCCTCAACCTTCCTTTTGGAAATTCCCACTTTTTTGCCTGCTTGAGCCGCAGGTAGGGCAATATTGCCGGCGTTTTGCGCCGGGACGCGACGAGTCATGTTGATTCAGACAACCTTCACCAACGAATGCTCGGATAACAATGATCCAAATTTACTTACAAAACTGTTCTTCTCAAAATGCCTCTAAAACTGAAGATATTTTTTGATTTCTGTTTCCATAACGTATAAAACTTGTAACCTAGAAACTTTTTTCCGTTTATTTACTTTATGTGACTTATTTTTCTTGAGAAAAAATGACGATTAAAGAGTATTTAAATAATCCTATTTATCAATGTTTTAAAAATAATTAACTAATAATAGTTAACTAACTTTTTAAACATTCAAAAATACGTGGAGTTGGAGTCGGAGTCGGAGCCAACCATTTGTTGAAAGCTGGAGTCGGAGTTGGAGTCGGAGTCGACTAGAGTTGGTAGGCCGGAGTCGGAGTCGGAGTCGGAGCCAACCATTTGTTGAAAGCCGGAGCCGGAGTCGGAGTCGGAGTCGGCTAATCTGAGAAAGCCGGAGTCGGAGTCGGAGTCGGAGTCGTTTGAAATATGACCCGACTCCGCAGCCCTGCATGCTGAAGATAGGTGTTTGATAAGAAAGGGCATATTTCCCCTGATTACAAACAAACCCCTTATGTTCATATATCATTTTTTTTTGTAATTGTCTGTTCCTCAACTTTGTAGAACACTCTAAAAAATAACCCTGGAAAGTTAGAAAAAACTCGAAATCTAAAATGAAAATTTTTGTTATGAATGAAAAAATTACCCTTCTGGATTAATGTAGATTCGAAAAGCACATTTTTTAATTAAGTAACTGAAAATGGCAGAAATTTAAAAACTTTTTAAATGTTTTTTCGACAAAAAATTCGTTATTTCTGAATTTTGAGTACTTTATCAAATCGGGCGTCCAATTTTACATAAAAGTTCCTTTGACACCAAATTACAATCTCATCACCGTTTCAGGCTGCAAATTATTGAAAAAAAACCTATTATTTCGCAAGTTCGAAAATGAAAGGGGTCGTACCGCCAGTCCATCACGAGATATAAAAAAACAGACCTCGGATTCGTAATCAGGGACGAAAGTTACCTCTTAGGACAAAGTTTCACGCAGATCGAAGAGGGGTCGAAGCAACTTTTCTCGATTTCTTTTGAATTGGTAGAGAATTACGTCTATAAAAATAGTTTATTTCTTAAACCTTATTAGGGCATCTCCAGCGCTGGGGTGCAAATCAAATTTGCACCCGGCTCATGAATACCGAGATCAAATTTGCCACCTTGAAAAAAATCCGTCATCCCCACCGCTAGGGTAGCAAATTTGCCACCGAAACAAGCCCACCGGGGCAAATATGGGTTTTTATCATTTTTTGATCTCGTTTACCTTCAAAATCAATAATTATGTGTTGATTCATGCCTAGAAATGCTAAAAGTTTATTAAACTTTTTAATCCTATTGAAAATTTCAAAGAATTTCGTTTTTCGAAAATGTCGAAATTTCAACCATTTGCTACCCGATTTGATTCCCACCTAATTTGCTCTCGAGTTTGCCCCGAGTCTCCCACCGCGCGTAGCAAAGCAGGTATCAAATTTGATCTCAAGTTCATCTGTAGAAGAAAATATGTGTCGGTACCTGTCGGGTACTCATTTTCTGATACCCGACAAGTACCGGCAAGCCGGGGGCAAAGTTTTGAATGCGTGTTTCGGAGATTTTTCTATGTCTGCTCTTGGGTGCTTCGAAAATTCAAAAAATCAAAATTTAAAAATTCAAAAACTCAAAATTCAAAAATTCTAAAATTCAAAATTCAAAATTCAAAAATTCAAAAATTCAAAATTCAAAATTCAAAATTCAAAAATTCAAAAATTCAAAATTCAAAATTCAAAAATTCAAAATTCAAAATTCAAAAATTCAAAAATTCAAAAATTCAAAAATTCAAAATTCAAAAATTCAAAATTCAAAATTCAAAATTCAAAATAAAAATTAAAAAATTATTTCTTTTAAATTTTGAAAAATTTTAAAAATTTTAATTTTTAAATTTTAATTTTTTTAATTTTAATTTTTAAATTTTAAATTTCTAAAATTTTTAAATTTTTAAAATTTTAAATTTTTAAATTTTAAATTGTTTAAATTTTTAAATTTTTAAATTTTGAAATTTTTAAATTTTTAAATTTTTAAATTTTTAAATTTTTAAATTTTTAAATTTTTAAATTTTTAAATTTTTAAATTTTTAAATTTTTAAATTTTTAAATTTTTAAATTTTTAAATTTTTAAATTTTTAAATTTTTAAATTTTTAAATTTTTAAATTTTTAAATTTTTAAATTTTTAAATTTTTTAAATTTTTAAATTTTTAAATTTTTAAATTTTTAAATTTTTAAATTTTTAAATTTTTAAATTTTTAAATTTTTAAATTTTTAAATTTTTAAATTTTTAAATTTTTAAATTTTTAAATTTTTAAATTTTTAAATTTTTAAATTTTTAATTTTTTTATTTTTAATTTTTTATTTTTTTAAATTTTAAATTTTTTTAAATTTTGAATTTTTAAATTTTTAATTTTTTTAAATTTTTGTTTTTTTAATTTTTAATTTTTTAAAATTTTTAATTTTTAATTTTTAATTTTTTAAATTTTTAATTTTTTAAATATTTTAGATTTTTTAATTTTTAAAATTTTTAATTTTTAAATTATTTAATTTTTTAAATTTTTTTAATTTTTTAATTTTTTAATTTTTAATTTTTTAAATTTTTTAAATTTTTTAAATTTTTAAATTTTTAAATTTTTAAATTTTTAAATTTTTAAATTTTTAAATTTTTAAATTTTTAAATTTTTAAATTTTTAAATTTTTAAATTTTTAAATTTTTAAATTTTTAAATTTTTAAATTTTTAAATTTTTAAATTTTTAAATTTTTAAATTTTTAAATTTTTAAATTTTTAAATTTTTAAATTTTTAAATTTTTTATTTTTTAAATTTTTTTATTTTTTTAAATTTTAAAATTTTTTAAATTTTGAATTTTTTAAATTTTTAATTTTTTTAAATTTTTTTTTTTTAATTTTTATTTTTTTAAATTTTTATTTTTTTAATTTTTAAATTTTTAAATTTTTATTTTTTTTTTATTTTTCCGTGCTTAATTCGATTTTTCCGTGCATAATTCCATTTGATGCGGTAGCAAACAGGCTGAATACCGGGTAGCAAAGTGAAATCCCGTACAACTGAGAGCAAATTTGCTACCGCGACAGGTACCGCGATGGGGTTGACGTCGGGTGCAAATTAGCTTTGCTTCGATGTTTGCACCCAGCGCTGGAGATGCACTTAGCGATCAGACGTTTTTTTGATTATGTCCTTTACTGCCCCTGATCGCATAAATGTCCCATATGCATTTTCATCGTTTTTGAGTTAATGATGCAGGTTGGTTCAAAATCGTGTGTTCTTTCCAAAGAGCCTATAACATCCAGTAGGTACTTTGTTCTAGAAATCAGGAGGAAATCCAGTTTTTTCGCGAAAGCTTAACACGTAGCCTTATGTACGTGACAAACTTCAAATACGTTTTTCTCAGCTTGCTCTTTTTGCATAAGGGACATTTATGCGAACATGGGCAGTTTAGACATATGAAACACAACATCTTTTAGGACCTTTAAAAAAATTGTTGATATGAATTCTACATTTTGAACCACAATTTACAGTTATTCCTTAGAGAGTGAAATAAACAATCTTTGTCCTCAATACTAAAATGACTGTTCAGTTGATTTGTGATTTTGCGCTTAAAAATCATACATGTTTTTGTTTTGCTTTACACATTTTATTCTGATCGTTACAAGTCAATGCTGAACCCGAAAACATGTTTACCATTCCAATCGCTTCGAAAGTCGATTCGAAAATAACAGATAAGATTTTGTTTTGCATCATTGGACTTCCTACGAAATCATAATTTCAAACTCTATCATGCAGCAGCTGGCTTTTTTCCCATAGAGGATTCCACCACTGCTCCAGGGCCCTTTATTTTGCGTGATTACCATTTCTTCTAATCATCCCACCCGACTCTCTTCCGTCATCCAATCGGCCGATACAATCAATGGTGCGCCTTCCGCTCTTCAAAACCTAGTCCAAACTAGGCCATTTGGCGTGAAATTCGGGATGGTAAAAAGTGACTTTTGTTTCCAGTTTCTAATCATCCCCCGTTTCGGAGTGCTGCTTACTTACCGACGATGACAAAGATTTTCCACTTTTTCCATCATCCTTGAAAGCAGCAGCTGGGCAGAGTCTCTGAGCTGGTGACGATGATGATCTGCATCTTTCCGGTTGTGGAAAAGCGGGAAGCTCTGTGAAAAGCATTTTTCAGTAGTATCATCGAGGAAATCTTTGTAAAGTTTTTGATAATTTTTGCAAATATTTTAGAAATAAAACTTCAATTTGAATTCAAGTAGGAAATTATGGAAATCCAATATTTAAAGCGGAAAATTGATAACACTTTTGTTTACAGTTACCCTACTTTAAATAATCTTAAATACTTCAACTATAAAAATGGTAAATTTCCCAAGAACTAGCTCAGCACCAACCATGACGACCATTACGGTAGAAGCATGCGACTTCCCTAAATGTTGTAATCTGCTCATCACCGATGCTAATGCCTTTTGATGAGAATTTGTCCTGATTGCCGAGGCGGCCGAGGAATGTGGCCCCACTCTGTGTCATCCTGCCCAGAGTTTATTAGATTAGGGATGATCAGCATTCTCTCACAGCAGTTACAGTTTTGGTCGAATGATTGTGCCTTGGATTTAGTCCAGGTCATCCACTGCACTGCTGCAATGCAAATCAATTGAGTTTTCCCACAAATCAAATTTTTCGTTGACAATCCTGCACTGGGTTTCAGAGATAACTTTGTCCTGGAGACCTAGAAGAAAAAAAAATCTTGGAACTTGGGAATCCTTGATGATGCTCTGCTGCTGCTGCCGTTGCTGTGTCATCGTTATGGCGATACGAAAAATGTCTTCATTTAGAGTTTCCTTCCAGAGTTTGGCAGCGTCGTTGGGATATCTTGACGTCGTGCTCGGAGTCGTTATTTGGATACATTCCATTCCATTTCTTAAACGGATGGAAGCGAGTCGGTGTTGAGGAAAGCTGGAACCGGGAAGTGGAAATCAAGATTGTCAACATTATTTGCTTGATGACGAATCTTGGGTAGCATCCTGACAGGATGTGCGCTGAGGAGCAGAGGCTCGGTGGTTGGTCCTGGTATCACATTCTAAACGTAAATACAAAGACATGGGCAAACATCAGTAGAACACTGCAAACATATCTGACATGAAATACATACTTCGTAATCAAATAACACCAAAATTCTCTTGAAGAATTTTCCATAACCACACAAATTTACAACCATCAATTTCCAAAATATTGAAAGCAAATTTTGAACAGTGCACATTTGAGAATTGAATTGGCTCCACCCCGAGATAAGGCGATGGAACAGATGGTATTGGTTTGATTTCTGGTGAAATGCCAAGCATTTGTGAAATTGAAAATATTTTCCCACGGAGCAAACCAAACGTGGGAGGGGGACCACTTTCTGTGGTCGTTTATACGTTTATACGTCGCATTTGGGTCGAGGTTTTCAGTATTCACCCAATGACCCTAATGAACAACGACACAAATGCTTCTAAAAATATACTTGATCCACAAGGATCTCGGAGAGCCACTGGAAAGAGAGAGAAATTGACATAATAGAAGAGCGAAAGAATTGGTGTTATGGTTGCGTCGGAGACATGGAACAAATGTCATACGATTACCCAGTAGAAACAGATCACGTTCTAAGAGGTCGCCTCTCAGCACGGTGGTTTGGTTCCGTTGGCAGATCGGTGATGCGTTCTCACGGTATGAGATAGAACGGGGTTCAATTCCCCGGCGGAATACAGTGCACAATTTTTTCGCTAATCAACTTCTTTATTCAATGTTTATCACTTTCCAATGTTTCTCACCATGAGACATGTGTTGCTCTAATTTATACGGTTACCCTCCTTCTGGGTCAAAACTCAAAATTACTGCGACTTTCTGTGTGTTCAGTGCCGGACCAACTTGAAACTTGAGGCAAGAAAGCACCGGATAAATACCGTTGAAAAAAAAAATCGTAGAACAATCAACTGAGTTTCTCAAAAATAATTTTTTTATTGAAAATTTGTACGTTGGTATTAATTAAAGATATATTGGTTTTGTAGGTACACACAAACAAATATTTCCGAATGTTATATAATTTATGATGTAACACGTCAAGTTTACATCAACTGAGTTTACATGTGATTCATTTTTTCCGTTTCAAGTAAATTCACATTTTTTTCTGTGTAGTTTTCTTTTGAAAATACATACATTAACTGAACAGTATATGTTTTTTGATTATTTGCAATGCGATTCGTTTTAAATTGATTCATTTATTTATGGATTACATAAACTTTTCTCATATATTTTTTTGGGATCTTTAAACATACTTTAGTTTGATTTATGAAAAATATTGTTGCGATCTTGCAAAAAAATTTGTTTTTTGAAGAAATCCCTCCCAACTAAACTAAACATGGAAAAATATTCAATTTTGTAATGATTCAACTATACAAATCGATACAAACATTAAAAGTAAACCTTAATCGTAACCTTATCTATCTATTAAAAATTTTCCATGCATTCCTTCTGTCAAAAGAAGCCATTTTGTATCATTAGATTCATTAGTTCCATAGAAATCTGGTCATACAAAATGGGCTTGTGAATTTTGGATGATCTGTATCCTGAGAATGTATGTTCTGATCGCTTTGGGCGAAGGTTATGATTAGGACTTTTCCAAAAAAAATGAACCGCGGTGAAAAAACACGAATTTTTGATTAAACTTTTTATCACTAATTTAAAAGGTAAAAGTATCAAATTTTTTATCTGATTTTGGATACCACCAATGCTTTTTTTCTGCGCTAGAGTTTGATGGTGTTGAGAAGGTGCAATATCTGGCACCGCAGCTAGGATCTTTTCTTTGAAAAAAAAAAAAAAGATTTTTGAATAAATAAAATTAAAATATTCTAAACTAAATTTCATAAATCACTTTAGATGGAAAATCAGATAATAATGTGCAAAAGTTTTGAATTTATTTGCAACTTATTTTTCATTGTTTTTATTTGAAATGATTACTATAAAAATATAAAATTCTTCTTTTGAGACATAAAATAAAAAGGGTTATCTGGAGTTTTTTTTTGAAAAGGTACAATAACCCAAATTTTCAGTTTTTGCTTTTTGGGTGTTTTTAATACCCATGACTCAAGGCGGTTTATTGAACCTTTTTTTTTAAGTTGTCAGTTATAAAGTTGTGATGGAATTAAGATATAAAGTAAAGAATTAAGTTAAGTTAATTTTAATGTTAAGAAAAAAAAGGAAAAAGAAACCTTAAAAAATATAAGCTAATTAAATCCAATAAAATATTTCAAAAAAATAAAAATAAAATCTGCCGGCATTTTGCCTTTAAATATTAAAATGGCAATCCTGTATTCTGAGCAATATCAGTTTTATTCAAATTCCTTTTTATTTTAATATTATTTAATATCACATTTAATATCAATCTAAAAGATATTAGTTTTGATTGGTAAAGAAAAAAAAAATCATGCAATTTTTTTTATGAATTTGAAGCAATAAAATGCATTTAAAAAAAAGTTTAAGCCAGAATCCCAATAAAACGATGAATTAGCAACTTTTGTTTGTCAAACAAATAAATGGTTCTAATAAAAATGTGAAAATTCGAGCTTGATTTTTTATGAATTTTTAAGGGGTTACAAACATGCAAAAAATTACAATTTTCATATTACAGAAAATTTATTGAATCCACTAAAAATATGATTTCCAATCAGTCCTGAAAGTTTCATGAAGATATTTTATGATCAAACTAAGTTAGAGACGATTTTAAGTTCAACATTCAACGGACTGTCAAACTTTCTGAGCGTTTTTCTCGAAACACCGAGTTGATTTACGGGTGCCACGATAACTTGAGATGGAATGGACCAAATTGGTTGAAATTCAGAGTGAAGACTCTCAAGACATATCCCGTGTACATGATGAAGCTCGATTTTGAAATTTTGCTTTTTTAAATACAATAATCAAAAGCTTACGATTTTTTATATGAAAAACACACAAATATCTTTATCTTTTTTTTAAATAAGTTATTTGAAAATCGGCCTTCGCCATGCACACAGGACTGGTTCAACGAGTCTTCTCCAAAATTTTGAGCCGATTTGGTCAAGGCAGTGTTGAGATATCGTGGCACCCGATTTTTGGAACAGTTAACTTCAAATAGCTATATATCGGCAATGATACAACCAAATGTCTTCAAAATTGGTTTGATAATAGATGAAAATGTATATTTCAATGCCCTGTTAACAAATTTTGGAAAAAATTAGTGTGTGCTCACACCAACCTTTGACTTTTTTTTCGATTTACATGTATGTAACCCCTTAAGACTCATCTCATTGACTAAATAATTCATAAACTGCACTAAAGGCCATTCTTACAAAAAAATTTCTAGGCCATAGTTTGGGTATGCCTGTTTTAAGTCAATTGGTGATAACATATTATATCTCACAAAAAAATGTTAATTTCTGCCAGCCTTTGTAGATTTGCACATTTTCCGGTTATTTTTTGACATTTTTTTTTATTTTGTAAAAAAATAGAGAAATAGAAAATTATTTCAACAGAAATTAGCAATATCATTTTAAAATTAACGAAAATTTATTTTCTTTAATTTCATAATATGTTCATAACATTTATAGATCGTTGAAAATTTTATTTAAAATTATTGTCAGCCAAACTTCAATTAATCCGGGGAAAAATAATGAATTTATTGACGTTTTCATTAAAAAGATTAGTACATTATAATCCCGTTCAGAATACATTGTATGATGCCTAATGAAATTGTAAATATATTTGTTTACTCTGGTGTAGATTTTAATTCCAACCTTTATGCTACAGATTGTCTTTGCAAAAAGTATGAATTGAAAATTTCCATAAGATTTTTTTTTCAGCTCAGAGTCCTTAGTAACAAGTCGACTTAAGGACCAATTTCTTGCTTTCCAAGACAACCTCCAGAGGGAGATCCACCTCATCCGAAGAAAGATTTCTTCTTCTTCTTCTTCAGATGACATTGTGCGTGTTTCAGAAATTCAACTCTGATTCAACCAACATTCAGCATCTGTTCTCCATCTCACAGATCTCAATCAGGGTGGCGTCAGTCAATTGGAAGGAAAACCGATCGAACCGATTTCGGAGTCAGGGGAAAATTCCCATGTGTTTATTTGTCCTTTTTCTGGCAAACTTGGAAGATGAAGACGACGATTTTGATGATGATAGGACAGTGTTCAATAATTAAATTCGATCAATTTCCACTTAATTCCATTGCGTTTTTCTCCCCCTTTCCAGCGTCTCTGTTTCTCGGTAGACCCTTGGGAAAGCAACAAAACCCTTCCATCCTTTAGACGTTGTTGGAGGAAAAATCACTTCGTCATAGAATGTGGTCCGATGTTGTCATGGCGAGAAAAGGGCTTGGATGAAAAAGCAGATTCCTGTTTGATATTTCTTTCAACGTGAAGAAAGCAGCGAAAAAAAAGGGTTCCGGACTGGAAAGTTTTCATCGAATTTTAATTTTATTTCTTTTTATCGCCTTAAATCAATTAGCGCGAAATTTATTCTTCCTCCCCGAACAATCCACTCTTTTGGGCGGTTTTCGGCATCGAATAATAAGGGAAAACTTTCCCGCCGTTGGTGAAGTGGAAGGGCCAAAGTTCTGGCCGTGGTTCATTGAAATTGATAGGATTAGAACATTTCCCCCGTTTTATGGATTGCCATCGCTTGATGTCTTGTTTTCGATCTTAATAATTTGATGCTGAATTTGGATGTTTTTCATTTACTCGTTTTGTGCGCTAATTGAGACGTTTCTGCTTTGTGGTGTGCCTTATTTTATTCATATTAAGGCAAAATTCTTTCTCCGACAGGTTGTCTTTGAAAATGGTCAACGGCTTAGGTGAAAGTGGTTGAAATCTTTGTTTTTTCAACATAAATGATTTGATTGTTGTAGCATTTACGGAATGTGTTAAAATTTTTGAATGTTATTATTTCGTCCAAGGGCAATAATTCATACCCTCAAGAAAGCAATTGTAAACAACTGGTTTGCAACGAAATTTCCACTCAGAAGGAACTATCTTCACAATTTCCGTAGTAAACAACCGTATTGTTTACTCACTAATCTCGCCACTCTGCATACTGTTTCCAATAATGAATCGACCGGTCCAAACATGTGTACAACATCTGTCGCAACAGAGAAACGACCACCCCTTCTACAAATACCAACACCACCAGCAGCTACAAGGCTCTCTGCACAGGAATCAGAGCGCAACATCTTGCCAGGACGAGAATTCATCGCTGGTCCTTACTGTTTTCCCGCTCCAACGCATCGCATCCCGACGACGGAAGTTGGTCTCGAATAAACGTTAAATTTATTGATTAACAACCGCCCTAACATACGCGTTTCACACAAACACACACACACACACACCGCCACCACCATTTTCGCACAATTGATTCTGTTTTCCTCACTTCCGCCCGAGGGTTAATGTGTTCGTTCAACACTTCCGCGTATGCCGAAAGGATTCCCCCCCCCCCACTGCCCTCATTCATTTCAACAACCGCTGAATAATTTCATTTGCAAGCATTACAAATCCCAAACCCCTCGAATGGTTATGGGCACACATACAAACACACACACACACAGGCACAACACGACGGATAGATCGAACCACACTTAAATCAAGCTCGGTTATAACGTCGTCGCTTCCTCACGCACACAACTACAACTCACCCATTGCCCACTTCCTGTCTGCACGTCGGTCGTCGCCCACGGGTTGCTCGAATATCGGAACCACTGAAAGCGGAAGTAATAGGAACCGTTAAGTTGGGTTAATTAAAAAATGTTTTTTTTTACTGACGCCACAAATTTATTTCGAAACATCAACATCATTGTTTTCAAAATGATCGGAAAATTTCACGAAAGTTTCATATTTTAACATTGTAAATCGGACCATTAGTTGCTGAGATATCGACGTTAGAAAATGGTGGGTTGTTTGGGTGAGACTTGGAAAACATCAATTTTCTTGCTTTTTAGGCCTTTGCACGGCAATATCTAAGCAACTAAAAGTCGTATCAACAAAGTTAAAACAAAGCAAAATGTAGAGAATTTTTCAGCTTTCCAAATATTTTTTTTTTAACTTGGCAAACATGTGCACTAATTTAAAAAAAAGGAAAACTGTGACTATTTTCAAAAAAGTTACCTGAAAATGGCTATATCTTGAAAATGGTGCACATTATGAAAATTTCACTAAAATACTATTTGATTGCAAATTTGATTTTACATCGAAAATGAAGTTAAACATTTTTTGCGACCAATATTTCCATTTTTTGAAAAAAATCAGTATTGATTCAAAAATTCAAACTCGGTCAAAGATTTTTTGCACAACCTGGAAATTTCTGAAAAGTTGACATTTCATGTCCCCTAAAACATATATAAAAAAATTAAAATAGTGTTTTTTTTTTGCAAATCAAGTTTTAGTGACAAAAAGTTAATTAAAAAATCACCAAATTTTTTCTACCTTGTATCATTTTTTTCAGTGTAGTCCATACTTTACCGAAGACACCAAATCGATCGAAAAATTCCTTCAAAAGATGCAGATTTTTGAATTTCATATATCATTTTTGTATGGACAGCTGTCAAATTTGTATGGAAATTTATATGGATAAACTAATGATGCAAAATGGCTTCTTTGGGCATACAAAGGCACCAAAGTAGAGAACTGCTCTATTAAAATTTGACTAAAATGGGATTGCAGAACTCGGATTTAATTTTTAAAACAAGAAAAAGAAAAAAAACAATGATGGTTATAAAAAATGAAAACTGGACAAAACAACATATGAGCAACTCTCTACGAAATCGGCCGATTTCGACCATTTTTATTTTTTGTATTTTTTGATTTGACTCAAACTTTGTGGGGGTTTTCCCTATGACCAAATAAGCTATTTTGCGTCATTGGTTCACCCATACAAGTCTCCAAACAATTTTGGCAGCTGTCCATACAAAAATGGTATGTAAATATTCAAACAGCTGTAACTTTTGAGTGAATTTTTTGATCAATTTGGTGTTTTCGGCAAAGTTGTAGGTATTGTTGAGGACTATTGAGAAAAAAATAGTTACACGGAAAAAAAAATTTGAGGATTTTTTAATCAACTTTTTTTTCACTAAAACTCAATTTCCCAAAATACGTATTTTTTGATTTTCGAGATTTTTTGATATGTTTTAGGGGACAAAAATCCGCAACTTTTGAGCCATAGAGAAACATGGTCAAAAAATCTGCCGCCGAGTTATGAATTTTTGAAAAAATAGTGATTTTTGGAAAAAATCGAAGTTTCATGCAAAAACAAGTTTGACATTATTTTTTAATGCAGAATTGAATTTACAATCGAAAAGTACTTTACAGATTTTTTGATAAAGGGCTCCGTTTTCTAGATATAGCCACCGAAAGTTTGGTTTCAGCGAAATATTTGCAGTTTTTCAATTTTTAAAAATAGTGACCATAAGTGACCATTTCTAAAAATATATTTTTTGAAAAAATCAGAAAATTTGCTATAAAATTGTCTAAGAGTTATTGAAGATTGGACCTTTGGTTGCTGAGATACAGCGGCTTAAAGAAAAAGAAACACGAAAATTGAAGTTTTCTAAGTCTCACCCAAACAGCTCACCATTTTCTAATGAGGATACCTCAACAACTAATGGTCCGATTTTCAATTTTAATATATGAACATTCGTGAAATTTTCCGATTTTTTTGAAAAAAATATTATGGAATTTTTTAAATCAAGACTAGCATTTTAAATGGGCGTAATATTCAATGTTTGGCCCTTTTAAAACGTTAGTCTTGATTTTTTTCGAAGAGGTCGGAAAATTTCACGATTGTTTCATGTATTAACACTGAAAATCGGACCATTAATTGCTGAGATATCGTCATTAGAAAATGGTGGGCTGTTTGGGTGAGACTTAGAAAACTTCAATTTTCGTGTTTCTTTTTCTTTAAGCAGCTGTATCTCAGCAACCAGAGGTCCAATATTCAATGTCTTTTAGACAATTTTATAGCAAATTTTCTGAACTTTTCAAAAAAAATATTTTTTGAAATGGTCACTCATGGTCACTTTTTTTTTTAAATTGAAAAACTGCAAATATTTCGCTAAAATCAAACTTTCGGTGGCTATATCTAGAAAACGGAGCCCTTTATCAAAAAATATGTAGGGTAGGGTAGTCATCAATGAGACACTTTTGGTTTTCAACTTTCAACGATTTTTCTAATTTTTTCATCAGCATGTTTTAATGAGCTTTTTGTTGCATTTTCTTTCTTTTAGTGTGTTCTAACATTGACCTAAATATGAGATCGATCCGACATCTACAGCCAGAGTTATTCAACTGTCTCATTGTAGACGCACTTGGCAGGAACAATGAGACAGTTGGGGAACAATGAGACACTCTACGAAAATCAATACTTTTCTAGTAAAACATCATGTTTTTGTATTGTTCCATTGCAGGTGACTTGCCTTGAACATCTTAGAGAATTTTGCCAACATGAAACTTTAATTAACAAAAGTTATACTTAAAAGTATTTATATTTTGTAAAATCCATATATTTATACCAAATAACTTTGTATGTTTGGTTAAATGAAGTAAAAAACTCTATAAATATGCCAAAAAACAATTTCAATCCATGTTTCGAAAGATTTACATGTATTTTGAAATGTTTAATGAAGAAAAATCAAAGTGTCTCATTGTTAACCATGGGCTAAAATGAGTGGGGAACAATGAGACAGCCCTGGATCCTGGGTATATTCTAAATTTTGGTCAAACCTAATGAAAGGACATTGTAGCCCAACTCAATCCCTATGGAACGTCGAAAGAAATTTGTATAAATATTAGTTTTGGTGCACATGGCAGCCTACGAGCGAAAAAGTATTTTTTGTCCATAATTTACTTTTACACCCCAGAATCAAACATTTATGAATAACTTTTCAAGGGAGCGTCCATAACCAAAGCCACTATTATAGAAGACGTGTATCCAGTAGATACACCTTTCCCCCAAATATGAGCCTGATTGGTTGAAACTACGACTTGCGAGAGCCATTTTATCATTGTTCCCCGTGTCTCATTGATGACTACTCTACCCTAAAGTACTTTTCGATTGCAAATTCAATTTTGCATTAAAAAAAATGTCAAACTTGTTTTTGCATGAAACTTCGATTTTTTCCAAAAATCACTATTTTTTCAAAAATTCATAACTCGGCGGCAGATTTTTTGACCATGTTTATTTATGGCTCAAAAGTTGCGGATTTTTGTCCCCTAAAACATATCAAAAAATCTCGAAAATCAAAAAATACGTATTTTGGGAAATTGAGTTTTAGTGAAAAAAAAGTTGATTAAAAAATCCTCAAATTTTTTTTTCCGTGTAACTATTTTTTTCTCAATAGTCCTCAACAATACCTACAACTTTGCCGAAAACACCAAATTGATCAAAAAATTCACTCAAAAGTTACAGCTGTTTGAATATTTACATACCATTTTTGTATGGACAGCTGCCAAAATTGTTTGGAGACTTGTATGGGTGAACCAATGACGCAAAATAGCTTATTTGGTCATAGGGAAGGCCCACACAAAGTTTGAGCCAAATCAAAAAATACAAATAAAATCCATTTCCGGTTTTGGTAGAGAATTTCTCTACTACGTTTTGTTCAGAAACTCATGCCGATTATTTTGCTACAAAAAGCTCATGAACCACAAAAGTAGTGTCAGAGTGACATTTTGACGTTTACTTGTTATTGTTTTGACTACTTGTATTGTAATGTTGTTAATAAACGTTCTCTTGTGTTTTGACCGCCGTGGAGATTGGATGTCTCCTCGGCAAAAGTAATCGCTGTGTGTTTGATTTATTGTATCGTCCTCTGAATGGTGTCTCGTCGTCGTCTTCGCTGTTCTTCGTAGTTGTAAGTCGAAAAACTTTGTTTTTATTTTCAAAAAAATCATACCTCGAAAATATACGGTTCGACATCGCCAATTTTTTGAAATGCTATGTGAAATTCTCCGAGGAGTCCGATAAAAATATTTTCAGACAAAGGCTCTTTGGTTCATACATGGTCAAAACGCCATTTTAAGTTTTCATACGACTTTTTCAAATTTTAAGCTAGATTTTTAAACTTTTTACTATTTTTCGAAATAGTAAAACATTGGTTTTTGCGAAAAGTGACGAAAATTGCCATATTTTTAACCACCCTAGCACGATGTAGGTCACCCTAATACGGGTCTATTTTTTTGCCATGGAACCCCTAGAAAAATTTTGAGCCCGATCCACAGTGGTCTGAAAAATGAAATTATCAGGAAAAAATTATTGGGGGAGCATTTAAGAGTTTTGGTGTCAAAGGAAAATTTGATCAGTACAAAATTCTACGACTTTTAGTCATGATGATACTAGGGTGGTCCTAAATTTTCTCAGCTTTCACAAATCTTTCTCTGCACCCTGATGAGATAGGGACATACTTCATTCGCCAGTTTTGTAGTGCTAGCCATTTTGAACAACTTTGCTCAAGACACCAAATTTCTATCTCTTAATCTGTTCATTCTACTGCATTTTATATGAAAATTGCTAGTGTTACCCTTGGAAAATGTGTTTTTATTCTATAACTTTCTTGAATTATTTTTGGCAATTTTGGTGCCTCCAGAAGATAAATAATGGGAGAACTAAAAAAACACAAAAGAACGAAGTTGCTAGCTTGTTTTGTTCATAAGTTAGAGCAATTTTACGTTTTCAAATAAGCCTTTTTCAAATGTTTGTATTTTTTTTGCTGGAAACCAAATAACATTCTGTTTGTTACATTTGAAAGCTTAAGACTTCTTATTTAAGATGATCCAAAAATCTCAAGAGGGCTTCTTCAATAACTCAAATAAAAATTGTTTGAAGATTGTTATTTTTAGATATGTGTAATAAGTGAAATGGCAATTTCATATAAAAATCGAAGCTTCAAACATTTTTGGTGCCTTTATTTAGCTTATATATGATTGGGAAATCTCCCAAACATTAAAATATTACTGTGAATACAAAGAGACGAGTTGTTCCTTTTAATTCCTTTTAATTTAAAAATAAAAGGAACAACTCGTCTCTTTGTATTCACAGTAATGCATTCTGCTAAAACGCTCAACCAAACCACAATTAAAATATTAAGATAATAAAGGCGAAATTAAACAAAGTGACGTCTACGCCCAATTGAAAAAAATATTAATTACAATCTTTAAACAATTTTTTATTTGAGTTATCGAAGAAAAACCCTCATGAGATTTTTGAATCATCTTGAAGAAGAAGTCTTAAGCTTTCAAATGCAACAAACAGAATGTTATTTTGTTTCCACCAAAAAAAAAATACACATATTTGAAAAAGGCATATTTGAAAACGTAAAATTGCTCAAACTTTTAAACAAAACAAGCTAGCGAGCATTTTCTGTTCAACCCAAAGCAACCACAGTTTACAATTACTTAAGTTGCAATCCACAATTCACTAACTGCAGGACGCACTCCGATGTAAACCAGCATTCATCCGACCTCGTTTGCTCCGTATTTGTGCCATCCCGCAGGCTTCCTTCCCCCCATTTTCCACACACACAAAGAGGTAGAAATTGGTCCCAGGCAAGATCATCATCATCGAACTTGGATGAAAATAATAATTTATGCTTAATAAATAAATTACAATGATTAAATGTATTTACAGCAAATTGTGTGCTCGCATTTCGGTTCCGCAATCGAGAGTGCCCGGACCATAGCGCCATGGCGAGGAATCTTCCTTGGGGGCAATCCGATTCGAATTTCGATCCAGGTGTCCTCTGTGGGGATCCTGCTATTCAGGTGGGAATAATGGCAAATTGTTTCGTGACAATGTGTGCAAATATGAACGAAGAAAATTGAATTTGGGGCCTTGAATAATGCACCGTAATGGTGGTTTTTGCGGGTTGCGGTGAATGGGGAAGTTGGCAGACGACTGGACAGGTGGGGTGCGTAATGGAGTTATTGAATTCAACCAATATTAATTTACTTGCGCCGGCTGTGCCAAGGACACATAATTGATTTTCGAACGATGGGGTTTAAAGTTGTAATGAACGAATAATATACCAATCTAGGATGGACGGTTCACAAACATTTCTTTCTTATAATGTGACGCATGTTACAATTCAAGGATTTGTAAGGCTTCTGAGATTTTGCTTTCATTAGGCAGATGAGCCTTTTCACATTATGCAAAGCAAACGCCTAACACCTTCATCATTATTCACAGATGAAGCAGATTACATTGGCGCTTGTACATTCGCATCGTCGTACAAATGCGTGTTAATGTAATTCCAACATCTTCCAAATCCTGATCTACGATAAATAAAAAGCTGAGGATTCCTTCGCCTTCATCTCAGTCTTTTGACAGCTGGGGCTCAGCTCCTGCAAGGAGAGAAAAATCCATCCTCTAATCCCCCTAATCCATTCACCATTTTGAATAATTTGTTCCACCGGAACTCAATTTTTCCCTCCGGCGCGGCAACCAGCTGTCGCGTGTTCCGGAGGCCACGAGCCAAACTCAACTCTCCCGATGCAAATGCTTCTTTTTTTAGGCAGAAATAAATTGTATATTTTTCCCATCTATTACATCTGCCCCAACGCGCTTTCACCCGCACAATTCCGGCAGCGCAAGCTAACTTTTACCAGACTGGGAAAATCTGGAAAATCCCTGCTCTGCAGTCATCTCCTGCTTCACATCCGTCAATTTCTCCCCCCCCCTCACTCACTCCTTCCCCGACCACTCATCAGCAACTCATTCACTCTCATTTTCCCTGGTTCTCATGTGGAAAAGTGCGGAAAGTGCGGAAAAAGCAGACGCAGAAGAGTTGGTTGGTGTGTGTGTGTTTCTCATTACACTTTACTTTGCATAAATTTCCGTCAGAGGCTTTTCCTTCCGTTTTTGTTTTTCTTTTTTTTCACGACGGCAACAGACTTTCCACCGGAATTGGCAGAGATTTCCTTTCTCTTTGCCAGCCAGACTTGATTCACCGGGTCTACTCCAAGCGAGTCTGGTTTGGATAGTGCTGGAGGAGTGTAGAAGCAAAACTCGTGCGATTAAGGCTGACGAGATGGTTATGCGGCTTAAACTAATGAACAAATAATTGTACTAAATGCAGACAAAATGCCCACTAAATGGTCGTCAAGATTAATTACATTATTATTTGGAGATATAGAAACTTTTATTTCAAAATATGAATTAATATAAACTATTGCTTTGAAAATATGTTATGATTGAGAAAGAACTTTATGATTACCAGTGTACATTGGTCCAACACTGAAATCTCACAGCAAATTTGGTTTGCTTAGAGACCACAGGTTTGGAATTAGAGCTTCGACGTCTTCGGAACAAATCATCGGAGCAACTCCCTACGAAATCGGCCGATTTCGACCATTTTTATTTTTTGTATTTTTTGATTTGGCTCAAACTTTGTGGGGGCCTTCCCTATGACCAAATAAGCTATTTTGCGTCATTGATACACCCATACAAGTGTCCATACAATTTTGACAGCTGTCCATACAAAAATGGTATGTAAATATTCAAACAGCTGTAACTTTTGAGTGAATTTTCTGATCAATTTGGTGTCTTCGGCAAAGTTGTAGGTATTGTTGAGAACTTTTGAGAAAAAAATAGGTACACGGAAAAAAATTGCAAATTTTGTAATCAACTTTTTTTTCACTACAACTCAATTTCACAAAATACGTATTTTTTGATTTTCGAGATTTTTTGATATGTTTTAGGGGACAAAAATCCGCAACTTTTGAGCCATAGAGAAACATGGTCAAAAAATCTGCGCCGAGTTAAGATTTTTTGAAAAATAGGGATTTTTGGAAAAAATTCAAAGTTTCATGCAAAAACAAGTTTGAAATTATTTTTTAATGCAAAATTGAATTTGAAATCGAAAAGTACTTTACAGATTTTTTGATAAAGGGCTCCGTTTGCAAGATATAGCCACCGAAAGTTTGATTTTAGCGAAATATTTGCATGTATTAATTTAAAAAAAAATAGTGACCATGAGTGACCATTTCTAAATTTTTTTTTTGAAATGTTCAGAAAATTTGCTATAAAACTGTCTGAGAGTCATTGAGATTGAACCTCGGGTTGCTGAGATAGAGCCGCTTTAAGAAAAAGAAACACGAAAATTGAAGTTTTCTTAATCTCACCAAAACAACCCACCATTTTCTAAAGACGATATCTCAGCAACTAATGGTCCGATTTTCAATGTTAATACATGAAATATTCGTGAAATTTTGCAATCTTTTCGAAAAAATTCTTTTTAATTTTCCGTGTACCTATTTTTTTCTCAAAAGTTCTCAACAATACCTAAAACTTTGCCGAAGACACCAAATTGATCAGAAAATTCACTCAAAAGCAGTGTTGCGTTCCTCACGCGCACTTTTCGCTCATTCGTGAGGAGGAGCGCTGCGCGAGCTAGCTCACGTTTGCCCGCGCTCACGTTTGCTCCGATTTTTTCAGCTCGCGTTTGCTCCACGCTCGCGCTCACGCTCATATTTCGCTCACGGAGCGCTCATTTTGGACGTGTCGCTAATCATTTAACGTTTTTGAGAAAGTTTTTTTTTCAATTCTAGATGGATTTTTTGCGTAAGGTGCAGTAGGGCTGTGGAAATATGACTTTGTGAACAAATTTTATGATCTATGAATTGGAATAGCTCATTTTTATCAATCATGTTTTTAAATAAAAGGTTGGATTCGCAAGGGTCAAATAATTTTTAGACATACCGTTGAATGTATAAATATTTTTAGAATTTAAAGGCCTTATTGTAGCAGAGAGGGGAGGAGGGGTTTAGACGCCTAAATAAAAGGGCCTGTAAACCTTAGAAAAACTTACAAAACAATGAATTGATTCAAGAGGATTTATGCTTTGGCAAGTTCGATTCAAGATTAAATGCTTGGTTGATTATAATATACAGTATGTAAAAAAAGTATTTACACCCCTTGGGCACTATGCACATTTTGTGATGAAACATGTAAACAATTTAATGTTGACATAAACCTAGTACTACGTTTTGTTCAGAAACTCATGCCGAACATTTTGCTGCAAAAAGCTCATGAAAAGATGTTTTCTATAAAAGTTATATAACAAATACTATTACAAAAATAAAAAGGTGCAAAAAAGTTTGTACACCTTTCGAAAAATTAACATAAATAAAGTTATTTGTTGACAAATCACCATAAATCCTGTCTCCCAACTCCAAATAGGCATCCTTGACTGATTAAAAATAATTTGGATTGATTATAAAGTTTACTAATTACTTAGTATAAAAGTTTATATAACTCTGGAAATTCTATATAAAACTTATCTAAACTTAATTTTGCAAACTTTCAATTTAACTAAATGTCAATATATTACCATAGAATTGCTAAATAAACATTTTGGAGTGGGTATAACACCATTTTGGGGTCTTTGTATCGCTAGAATAGATTTTCGTTGGAATTTCGTACCAACCCGGAATTACGTCGTCGAAAAATCCGACGGCATCGAACCGGTCCACAATTCACAAGTTAACCTATGTGGCATCGGAAAGGGCATAAAATTTCCGATCTTTTGATACCCAGACATCTAGGTTTTCTATAAAACCCACGTTTTTAAATACCTGGGCAAAAAGTAAGTTTGATCCACGAGAACAAAAATTACGAAATTCCATACATTTTTGACAGGTTGCTCAAACGAAACCATAACAACGTTTTTGCTTAGGTATTTAAAAACGTGGGTTTTATAGAAAACCTGGATGTATGGGTATCAAAGATCGGAAATTTTATGCCCTTTCTGATGCCACATAGGTTGACTTGTTAATTGTGGACCGGTTCGAATGCCGGCGGATTTTCCGACGACGTAATTCCGGGTTGGTACGAAATTCCAACGAAAAATCTATTCTAGCGATACAAAGACCCCAAAACGGTGTTATACCCACTCCAGAATGTTTATTTAGCAATTCTATGGTAATATATTGACATTTAGTTAAATTGAAAGTTTGCAAAATTAAGTTTAGATAAGTTTTATTTAGAATTTCAGAGTTATATAAACTTTTATACTAAGTAATTAGTAAACTTTATATTCAATCCAAATTATATTTTAATCAGTCAAGGATGCCTATTGGGAGTTGGGAGACTGGATTTATGGTGATTTGTCAACAAATAACTTTATTTATGTTAATTTTTCGAAAGGTGTACAAACTTTTGCACCTTTTGTAATAGTATTTGTTATATAACTTTTATAGAAATCATCTTTTCATGAGCTTTTGCAGCAAAATGTTCGGCATGAGTTTCTGAACAAAACGTAGTACTAGGTTTATGTCAACATTAAATTGTTTACATGTTTCATCACAAAATGTGCATAGTGCCCAAGGGGTGTAAATACTTTTTTTACATACTGTAACATTAAACTGTTTTATGTACCTAATCAGTGTTTTGACTACATTTCCAGATTGCGGGTCAGAATGAGCTACCATTAAAAAAAGTTATTCCGTTTATTAAATCTTTCGGTGACTCAGTGATTAGAAACGGCTAATCATTTCTATAAGGTTAGTCTTTATTTAGCAAACATTTTAGAAAATAGGGTAACATTTTTGAAACAGTTCAATTTTAAATATATGCCTCAAAATTCCTAAGGGTTGAAATAACCCTTTTGACTCAAATCAAATGAATTGTCAACATTTTTCACCACGAATAGGTTGGCTCTTCTTCCAACAAGTGGATTTTATTCAACACTTTCGCAACCAAACCTCTGAAAATATTCAATTACAAGTTATCTATGATTTTTTTAACATGGACGATTGTAACTGTTTAAAAGACTATTTAAAAATTGAAAAAATATACATAAATTGTCAATATTTTTGTACATAACAACAATACAATATGGATTTGATTTGTGAACAAACAGTGCATCTCTTCACGACAATGAATGTTTACATTATGAATTTAGTTTTTTGTTCCTTGTTCGAAAAATGTCTAGATTTTAAATAGAACGTAAATTTCGGTTCTCTGATCAAATCCATTTCATTGCCTACTTTTGTTTGTTCGACCACTTTCTTGTTTATTTTTGCTGCCTGTGCTGAGATAGTTCTAGAAACTTCGTTTCAAACAGGCAGATGCTTCAACAGGAAAAACAACTACCTACTTTGGCTCACCAGCTCACGTGAGCGCAAAACGCTCCAGTGAGCGTGAGCGAGCACGAGCTACCTGATAAAAACTCACGCTCCAGCTGGAGCGAGCAAGCCTTCCGTGAGCGCTCGCTCATTCGCAACCCTGCTCAAAAGTTACAGCTGTTTGAATATTTACATACCATTTTTGTATGGACAGCTGCCAAAATTGTATGGAGACTTGTATGGGTGAACCAATGACGCAAAATAGCATATTTGGTCATAGGGAAGGCCCCCACAAAGTTTGAGCCAAATAAAACAATACAAATAAAATCCATTTCCGGTTTTGGTAGAGAATTGCTCATCGGGATTAATTGGGGCATATATTGGTATGGTGGACATTACAGTGGGTATTTCAGAACTTCTATCTCTCTAGGATGAAGAGATTGAGCTTCGTAGCGCATTCTAAGCAACTTTGCTGAAGGGCGCAAATTTAGAATTCGAACGGAAAGTTTTGGGCTTTTTTTTTGTTTTAGGTCAGGGTGATTCTGAAAAATGTTTTTTTTTTATAAATTCAGACTTACGTCGTAGCGGGTGTCTTCTAGACATTAATTGTAAAACTCATCAATCCATACATTTCTCTTCCAGATAAATAAAACGAATGTTACAGCCAAAAAACGATAAAAAAGCGCCGTTTTGAAAGTTAATAACGTAAAAGGTTATTCCAGCCCAAAACAAGAATTTTTTTGGTATTTTTTTCTCGACCCTCTCCGATTTCAATGAAACTTTGTAGACATGTTATTCTAGGCATATATAAGCCATTTTTGTGTATATGGAGCCAGTTACACTCGATAATGACATTTGAGAAGGGAGTAAGTGTTTTAAATATTTTTGTATTTCGTAATTTCAATATTGCTGTATCTCGAAGCCGTTGCATCGTATCAAAAAGTGGTCAAAGACAAACTTGTAGGAAATTTTACGGGCTTTCCGAAAAAATACATTGGAAGAAAAAAACACTCCACTTTTATGATTTTTTTTGATTTTTAAGTTTGAAAGTCAAATTTGAAGGTAAGCCCACGATTTTTTTGTTCAACATTTTTGTGAAATTAGCCTAAGATGACACAAAAAGACTCACGAAAAATGCAGAATGAAGCAACTGACCTAAAAAAATACAAAAATCATTTACTGAAACTGTTTTTTTTTCAAAAGTGTTCTGAACATCAAAATTTTCAAAAACTGAACACGAGAGTCGATTTTTCAGACAATTTTACATAAAAGTCTCCATATTGACCATTGTCCCAAGTCCAATCCTTGTGAAGATACAGCGGTATCAAAAATAAAAAATGTTGTATATATAGGTTTTTGGATGGTTTTTGGCAATTTCTATATGACAGACTTGATTTTTCAGACTCGAAAATAATTTTACCGGAAAGCTCGTCCAATTTTCCATAAGATTAGATTAGAACATTGGTGTATTTTTAGGGAAAAGACAATGCAGCAATTCCAAGCAGGATTCAAAAAAAACATTTCGATCGGGCTCAATTTTTTTCTTGGCGTTCCTTGGCCGACGCCGAACTGCTAAATTCTAATAAAAACATAAAAACATAAAAGTGCTCTCGCGAAAGACAACTGTCACGGGTACGCACATCTTGTACCTGTTGTACTTCAACGGCGGCACCGTCAAGATCCAAGACCTGCGTCGGACTAAGACGTTGAACAGTTTTTGGGTAAACTGGTGGTTGCCAGAAATTCGGCCACAGCTCGCGGAACTTCAACATCCGGACCCGCGGCGTGAAGTGCGGTGAGTGAAACCTCTCGGAGGCGTGCGCACTGCCACGAAAGGCTTGGGAGAAAACGCAGAACAAACTAAGCCGCGCGTAAAGTGCATAAACTGTGACGGCAACCATACGGAAAGAAATCCTGTCAGCGGATCCGTTTACATTGTAAACAATTTGCTCTAGATTTCGTTTACAAATGTTATCGATCCGTCGTCCGTTCACATTTGCAACAAAAACGATTACATTGTTACGCAATTTGACAACATAACGCCCTCCTTAATTTGGTAACGTTCTGCATACTTGCAGGCGTTTCTGCCGGTTCAGCCATAGAACCCCTGAAAGTATGCAGCACGTAGTGCTGCTTTTTGAGGGTGGAGCTACTTCTTCTTCTTTGTTACATATTTCGGATACCCGCAATAGGGTTGGTAAAGAAATAGGGTAGTTAAATTATTATTATAATTGTTTTATTTAAAAAAACCAAAAAATTGAAAAATTTCAAAAATTTCAAAAATTTCAAAAATTTCAAAAATTTCAAAAATTTCAAAAATTTCAAAAATTTCAAAAATTTCAAAAATTTCAAAAATTTCAAAAATTTCAAAAATTTCAAAAATTTCAAAAATTTCAAAAATTTCAAAAATTTCAAAAATTTCAAAAATTTCAAAGATTTCAAAAATTTTTAGAATTTCTATTATTTTCCAACTTTTGCGAATTGGTTTACTGGTTTATTGCTATGGCGCTGTTCGTTGTCCTGTGAATTGTAATGCCGTATTGAAGTAGTTACTGCCAATGCTGCCGGAAACCTTCACAGAAGCTCAGGTTGAAAAGGATCGCACGGTTCATCTTATTGGTGCCGCATCCCAGCCTAGACGATTTGGACGAAATAAGCGTGAATTAGTGCTAAAAAATCAAATAAATAATTTTTAAAAATAAAACATATTTAAGTATTTTGGTATTTTGGTATTTTGGTATTTTGGTATTTTGGTATTTTGGTATTTTGGTATTTTGGTATTTTGGTATTTTGGTATTTTGGTATTTTGGTATTTTGGTATTTTGATATTTTGGTATTTTGGTATTTTGGTATTTTGGTATTTTGGTATTTTGGTATTTTGGTATTTTGGTATTTTGGTATTTTGGTATTTTGGTATTTTGGTATTTTGGTATTTTGGTATTTTGGTATTTTTGTATTTTTGTATTTTTGTATTTTTGTATTTTGTATTTTTGTATTTTGTATTTTTGTATTTTTGTATTTTTGTATTTTGTATTTTGTATTTTGTATTTTTGTATTTTTGTATTTTGTATTTTGTATTTTTGTATTTTGTATTTTTGTATTTTGTATTTTTGTATTTTTGTATTTTGTATTTTTGTATTTTTGTATTTTTGTATTTTTGTATTTTTGTATTTTTGTATTTTTGTATTTTTGTATTTTTGTATTTTGTATTTTGTATTTTTGTATTTTGTATTTTGTATTTTGTATTTTTGTATTTTGTATTTTGTATTTTGTATTTTGTATTTTTGTATTTTTGTATTTTGTATTTTTGTATTTTGTATTTTGTATTTTTGTATTTTTGTATTTTGTATTTTTGTATTTTGTATTTTGTATTTTTGTATTTTGTATTTTGTATTTTGTATTTTTGTTTTTTTGTATTTTGTATTTTTGTATTTTTGTATTTTTGTATTTTTGTATTTTTGTATTTTTGTATTTTTGTAGTTATGTAGTTTTGTAGTTTTGTATTTTTGTATATTTGTATTTTTGTATTTTTGTATTTTTGTAATTTTGTATTTTTGTATTTTTGTATTTTTGTATTTTTGTATTTTTGTATTTTTGTATTTTTGTATTTTTGTATTTTTGTATTTTTGTATTTTTGTATTTTTGTATTTTTGTATTTTTGTATTTTTGTATTTTTGTATTTTGTATTTTTGTATTTTGTATTTTGTATTTTTGTATTTTCGTATTTTTGTATTTTTGTATTTTTGTATTTTTGTATTTTTGTATTTTTGTATTTTTGTATTTTTGTATTTTTGTATTTTTGTATTTTTGTAATTTTTTGTATTTTTGTATTTTTTTTGTATTTTTTGTATTTTTTGTATTTTTGTATTTGTGTATTTTTGTATCTTGTATTTTTGGTATTTAAAATTTTGCTGGTATTAAGTATCCTTCGACTTTTCCCAAGGTCTCATAACAGTGTTCAAAACGATCCATTGAAAAACAAAATGAAATAAGGGAACAGCATATCGAGAAATTAAAAGTGAGAGTGTGTGCAACATGGAGTTAAACTTTCTGTGCAGTTGCTGTGAAGGTTCCCATGGCACTTTGAAAAATTAACTCCATGTTGCACGCACACACTCTCACTTTTAATTTCGCGATAATTCCATCGTGACTTTAATTTGCCATATTAGCACTTTGACGTTCAATTACTGCTCATAAAATGCTTTTTTAATTGAAATCGAATATAATACCTTAGAAGAGAAGGTGCTTACCGAACTTTTGCGATTCCGTTCGAACCATCAGCACGTGGTCATCGACTTTGACCACATTGAAGGCACGACCGTTTAGTTTCCGGACCACAAGACGTCGCTGCTGCTTGGCGGAGAGGACGCGACGTATGTGTTGATCCTCTTCCTTCAGCGGCAATCGAGGCTCAAGTTGCTGTCCGGCTCCGGTGGAATCCGGAAAAGTCGGTCCGACCAGGTTGCAACAGTGCAGCTTCTTTCGCATCGGCCAGCTAATCCGACGTGCACTAAAAATGAAGCGGAAGGTTAGCTCTGTTTGGGGAAGAGAGATGTAAAAACTTACCTTTGCTCCAACCGCTTCTGACCGGCTCAACCTGCATCGGAAACACTCCATCGTAATTTGCACAAAACATTTTCCTATTTCTTTTGTTTATGTTTTGCCCAGCCTGCTTTGGTGTGGGTTGACAGAAGCGCGTAACGCTCAGAACGCACGCTTGCGCCGAAATGTTCGCAGCCCGCAAGCATCAAGCAAGCAGCAGTACGCAAAAGTGTTTACAATGTTGGCACATTTGATGCATTTGTTTTCAAATTTGAAAACATTCCTATGTTAACGGTTCCGTTGCGGGATGTTTTCGAATACACTGACCGGATTTCTTTCCGTGTAATTATCGCGAATGCGTCGTGGCAACCCAACGATCCCTCCTGGATGGGGGCGATCGTTTGCAAGCGTGGTCGCTGCCGGTACACGGAGAAAAAAGAGTTCCCAAAATCGTGAACAAGTGGTCATGAAAATGGGAACCACGAACTCTTGTTCACGATTTTGGGAACTCTTTTTTCTCCGTGTAGCGGTGATGCGGCCCAGCAAGGAGTCACCGGGGAAGATCACTATACCCTGCCGGAGTTTTTTTTTGCTCTCGCGGAAGAGATAATGACGCGGTTTTGGAGCTGCCTTAACAATGCGGAGCAGTTTCTGGCCCTCGGGGAGCTGATGAAAAAATTGTTCCAAAATGGATGATGATGCAATACACAGCTGCAAGGAACTCCAAAACTCTGCTATGAACTGTAAAAGAACTTATTGTAACTTGTTTATTCAGCAATAAAACAGAATTGAATTGAATAGTTGGTAGATCTAGACTTTACAAAGATTGCCAGATTTGTTCTAAAATAATAAATCAACATTGGTAACTATGAGAAACAAAAAATATGTTGTTGCCATCAAAAAAGAAAATATTATTGAAGAAGAGAAGTTTACTTACTTTGATAACATTAGTTTTAGGTCTGAAACAGCTTTTCTATTTTGTTATACACTTTGGGGCTCTCAATTTGTGGTCGTGTAATGAATTACAGTTATTTGATTTTTTTAATTTCGTGTTTTTTTTAACTTTATGAAAAATTACTTTTTGCGTATCTTTTTGTTTCGTCCTTCGTGCCTGTCGCGGGTGACCTCGAACGGCCATGATCAACGACGACCAACTTTTTCAAAACTTTTGTAATTGTAAAAATGTTACACTCTAAAAAATGTCCCTGACAAAATTGAAGCGAGCTATTGCGCAAAAATGGCCCTTGATCTGACAATATTTAGTATAATGTGTATCCAAGCATCAAAACCATAAAGAATCATTAAAATGAAAACATACTTTCCCACATTCATGCCACATTTAATCTCTCGAAAGGCAAACTTACTGAACGAGCACACACACTGAATGAGACTTACGCGTTTTGATTAATGACCGTCTTTTGTGTTTCGCGAAAATATACACACACAATCTTGCAGCACACTCTGTCGAGCCAAAACCAAGCCAAGCCAGCCACACACGTGTTATTTATGTAGTCCTCTTATTTCTCAAACAAATGGCTCCTTAACTCAAACCCGACGAAAAAAAAGCCATCACCACCAAACACGGACGCCCTGGAAAAAACACGCTTTTCTTCGTCGCATGTTCAAAGTGCGCGTGAGTCACATCCAACATAAATTTCGGCGATTTTTTTTCCTCCTCTGCCGATGGAACCTCCCACTGACAGTGTGTGGGGAAAAATGAAAACAAACGGCGGAAAATTGAAAGAAAATCTGCGCCTTCTTTTGGCATTCCAAGGCAGTGCCACCACCACCAAAGAACAGCCGGAGAGAGAGAGAGAGAGAGTTAAATGAGACGAGTTTATTGTGGAACGCAAACAGACGCGTCTCTGTCGGCAACAATTTGGAGGAGTTTTTTTTTTGCAAAACCATTCACTCCATGCTTCGTGAAAAGAGGATGGATTGAACCATTAATCTGAATGTAAGAGGATTAACGAGTGCGAGCGGGTGTATTTAAACTGAAGGAAGGATATTAATTGGAGTGATTTGTTTGAATTTAAGGAGGTTTAACGTACAGATGCATGAGATATAAAAAATACCCACTCGTGGATAGTCAAATGAGGAATAAAATGATTTTCATAAATTCATTTTTTGAAACATCCCTAGAGAGGAAGAGGATTGTACTTGAGCAATTCTCTATCAAAATCGAAAATGAATTTTATTTGTATTTTTTTTGACTTGGATCAAACTTTGTGGGGGCCTTCCCTATGACTAAAGAAGCTATTTTGTATAATTGGTTCATCCATAAAAGTCTCCATACAATTTTGGCAGCTGTCCATACAAAAATAGTTCGTAAATATTCATAAATCTGTAGCTTTTGAATAAATTTTCTTATCAATTTGGTGTCTTAGGAAAAGTTGTAGGTATTGTTGAGGACTATTGAGAAAAAATAGTTGCACGGAAAAAAATTGCTGATTTTTTTATTCAATTTTTTTTTCACAAAATCTCAATTTCCATAAATACGTATTTTTTGATTTTCAAGATTTTACATGTGTTTTAGGGGACAAAAACCCGCAACTTTTGGGCCATAGAGAAGTATGGTCAAAAAATCTGCCGCCAAGTTATGATTTTTTGAAAAATAGAGATTTTTGGAAATAATCGAAATATGATACAATTTATTTTACAAAACATTTTACAGATTTTTTGATAAGGAGCTCCGTTTTCAAGATGTAGCCACCAAAAGTTTGATTTTGCGAAATATTTGATTTTTTTTTGATATTTGAAAATAGAGACCATGAGTGACAATTTCTAAAAATATGTTTTTTTAAAGTTCAGAAAATTTGCTATAAAATTGTCTAAGAGACATTTAAGATTGGACCTCTGGTTGCTGAGATACAGAGGCTTAAAGAAATAGAAAGGAAAATTGAAATTTTCAAGTCTCACTCAAACAACCCACCATTTTCTAATGTCGATATCTCAGTAAATAATTGTCCGATTTTCAATGTTAAAAAATGACACATTTGTAATTTTTTTTGATCTTTCCGAAAACAAGATTTAAAAAAAATTGAACCAAAACTAACATTCCAAAAAAGCGTATTATTGAATGTTTGGCCCTTTTGAAATGTTAGTTTTGACTGATTTTTTTTAAAATAACATATTTGGCTCAATTTTGAGTCAAAGTTACTTATTTTTACCTACAGAATTAAGATAGCTGGTATCTTCAATGATTTTCCATTTTTTTTGTCACCCTATCGTACTTCTGTTTTCATTGAAATTCGAAAAATTTATTTTGAAAATGGTGACACAAACCGGCGTAGTTATATTTTGAAATAAAGTGCAACTACAATGATAAATCGTTGCATCAGTATTTTTCAAAACAATTAGATCTCAAATTTCATTAAAATTTCAATCAATTTTGTTCTGCATCGGTTGTTAGGCATCCAGGTTAATCACTCAAACGTCCTGAGTTTGGATTCCGAGGTAAAAGAGCAAAATAAGTTAAGGCCAAGCTCATTAAAAATAGTGCATTATGACTTTTGATTTTGTATAAACCTAAATTTTAGCTATCTTTTCTGTTTTTAATGTCAAATTATATCTTATTTCCAAAAATGGTTTGATTAAAATTTTAACTTACCTAATTTACTTTTTTTTTCACACGTTTTCAAATGGTAAAATAGTTTTAATTAGACAGATTATTTTAAAAAAATGTTTTGTTTTATCAAGATCAAAATGTGGATATATTATTGGATTTATTTTAACAAAAACTATAAAGGTTTACAAGCCATAAACTCAGCATATTTTTTTAGGAATTATTTAATCACTTGTAGATGAGTTTTGAGCCATTTCTCAAAATAAATCGAAATGGGTCCGCGGGCCACGAAAAATCACCTCGTAGGCCATATTTGACCCGTGGGAAATACTTTGGTCACCCCTGATCTAAATGATATGAATGGCTCTTTTTTGATCGTGCCCTTTAAATATAAATTTTACCCTTTTAACAGGTGTGATCTTGAAAACGAGGCATTTGCAAAGTTTTAATGCTTTAATTTGTTGATCTATTTATCATACAAAACATTATTCTAGTTTTTTTAAGTCTTTCATCAACATTGTTAAATTATGTCATTCTAAACAAGATTCAACGAAAAAAACGAAGTTGACTTTATAGCTGTCGGCCACCATTGCTAGTACCAACCACTAGTGTCTTCCGTTTTATCTACACGGACTTCGCCGCCCTGGGCTCCTAAGTGCAGATTCAAACTATTAAAAAACTAACTCAATCCACCTAAGTGGTTGGTGCCTTCCTCACTCTTTACCAACTATCGGTGATTCTAAAATCCGCAAAAAAAAGTATACAATCACTATCACTTAAGTGTCATAATTCGAGACAGGTTTGCCAGATCATCAATGTTTTGAACTCGTTGGAAAGGTCTTGCGATTTCCTAACGAACGATGTATAACATGACGGTATTTGAATCGATTTCTGGTCACTTATCCAACATCCGGATAAATACAAAAAACACATTTTTATACATAACATTTGAACTACACATCGAAACTTTATAAAAATCAATAGGTACGTATTAGCCCGGGTCAAAAAAATTAAAGTTGCTCAAATCAAAAATTATATGAGATTGCCCGAAAGAGTACTCAAAATGGAGGCTCAGGTTAAAATTTCAGCCCATTTGGTTGAATACTGGCTTGCCTTGAGCAGGAACAAGTTTAAATGGGAATTAACCCGTAAAACTGGAGCATTTAGGTAAATTGCTCTGTACAAGTCAGCCGTTAACAAATGTCGACTTTTGCATACCATGGCAATCAGCCACCACGTGGCAGGAAAATAACTTCAAATTCGGCTTCAAAATTACATTTAGCGCTGTTGAGGTGTTTTTGATCAAATATCTGGTTGAATAAAGTGTCCTAAAAATAACAAAACCACTTCAAAAGCAAAAATTGATGATACCCTCCAACCACGTGGTGGCTGATTGCCATGTGGCGTCCTCTGATCGAGGCAGCCTTCTTAGTGTGCTTTGATTTTTCCCTATACATTTAGCTGGGAATATGAGAATTTCTGCGACGCCGGAAAAAATCCGGTTCAAGGCAAGACCAGGGGCCTCGGATCGTCTTGAAACCTTTGGAGGAATTGTTCCCCAGACCATCCCCTAGGACCCAATGGTATGCAAAAGTCGACATTTGTTAACGGCTGACTTGTACAGAGCAATTTACCTAAATGCTCCAGTTTTACGGGTTAATTCCCATTAAAACTTGTTCCTGCTCAAGGCAAGCCAGTATTCAACCAAATGGGCTGAAATTTTAACCTGAGCCTCCATTTTGAGTACTCTTTCGGGCAATCTCATATAATTTTTGATTTGAGCAACTTTAATTTTTTTGACCCGGGCTAGTACGTATGGTACCATAAACCACATCGAATGCAACTGGTTTGACCAAAATCGGTTCAGCCAGTGCTGAGAAAACTCAGAATTTTAATCACATACACACACACAGACATTTGTTTGGGTTTCGATTCTGAGTCGATAGGAATACATGAAGCTGGGTCTACGAGCTTGCATTATAGCCTTACCTCAGTGAGGAAGGCAAAATTACATGGAAATATCTCACCTGTTTTCTTGTAAAAGTCTCTGGACAATCGTCCGTCCAAACCTATTAGCGTCCTAAGAAGTGAAAGAAAAATGGTTATCCGACAGCGACCGGATCGTCAACTGTTTTCCTCGTTAGTTCGACCTTTTTCATCACCACCCAACTGTCACGCTCATCCCGGCTTGCTGGCAGTTTTTTTTCATTCTCTTCAGATGTCCGTTATTTGCGTGCGGCATTGGCCACCAACCTACCATGTCCTGTTCTAGCAACGTTTGCCAAAATGGATAAAACGAATTTCCCGAACCGTATGTCACCGTCCTCGACGATAGAACAAACAGACTGTTTGACGACAGACCGATTGGGATGTTTGCCGAAGTGGTCCTGTCCTTCTCACGAGAGACGGGGGTGCCTGCTAAAAGGACATCCCGTCCACTTTCGGGTTCGGTTTTGGGGACGACGATTCCGACGGACGGCACATGGCTGATATAAGTTTAATTTGGGCTCCCCAGATCGTTGTCGTGTCTACTTTTATCCTGTGCAGAAAAAGCCTCCTAAGGAGCCTCCGACAGACAGTTGTTCTATAAATCATTGTTACTTTTATTTTCCAACCCGGCTGGGGAGCACTGTGTCTGGGTCCGAGAAGTGACGGTCCAGAAACGCACCGGAAACCGGAAAAAGCGCTGAGTAATGAGAAATGGCCCCTCCGTTTCGTTGGCTCTCTGAGAATGGGGTCATGCCATCGGCGCTAATGGAGATGTGTGATTTATGGGCCGATGGGCTAGCCTGAACTTGCTGGAGAGGTTAATGGCGGAGAGGTTGTTGCGCTTGGGCTTCTTGAAGTTTTGAGGAAAGTTTCGGTCTGGCCGAAGGATTTATATTCATTTGATGTGGCAGTCACTGGAGGGAGGAAGGGGCAGTCCAACGCACTCAGATAATTGATTTTAATTGCTGATGTCATTAGCGATACATATCATTGGGTTGAGATTCAGTAGAGGGAGATCGATCAACTATTTCGAACTCAAAGTAACAACTGTGCTGAACACGCTTATGATCATGATGACACCTGTATGACGTTCATCCCACCTCGTGCTTTGGATAAGTCAAATGGTTGTAGCATCGTGCAAAGCTGACGGTAAGCTGGGGCCAGAAAATGCACGATAAATAATTCATCACTCGTCTCGGCGAGTAGAGCATGGCGGAAGTTGTTTATGATTGTGATAATTTATCGTTATTTAGTACGATAGGATAAGTGGAGAGTCTTGTATGATTAAAAAAATATCATAAAATTCTTAAACTACTTTTATAAATTTATATACAGTGAATCTTCCTCAAACTTCAATCATGCTCCTCATGATTCAACTTTGCTGATTCGTTTAACTTTTTGCATCATTCCAATCTCGAGATTGTTTCGCATCAGCAACATTCCATCCTCATTTGGACAGTTCAGGATATTACCAGGCTCGTCTCGTCACATCATCGTCCTACTCCTGTCCTTCCCCCACAGGATTCTCTGGGTATCATTTCCCAGTCCCAGCATCGACGACGACGACGACGACTCTGCCATCAGCCTTTAACGAGCATTCGATTAGCGCGCAGAGGGTGGAATGGGCGCTGGATCGTAAAAATGCTACCCACCTCTCTCACCTCCCACCAGCGTTCATCGATCAATCTGTCAGGATGAATTGCGATGAACCGTGAGCTGGACTCATCACGAACGTCCAAAAGCCAACCGGGTCGTTGATTTTGGCCAGACACGTGGCTTCGCCCAGTGATGCTGGGGTGGTGGTGGACCAGAACGTAAGAGGGAGAAAAAAAAGAGGAAAAACTTTACCTACAACCTCTCGATGATTGGATATTGAATTAGAGCGATACTAATTTGTGTAATTTTGGGCGATGAAAGGCGATGGGCTATCGTTTTGGTTGGTTTGGTTAAGGGTTGGCTTGGGTGTTCTCGTTGATCCACTGGATTGGCAATGAGTTTCGTGAGAGTTGGGGGTGTGTAAATGCGCATATTCTGGTCAAACGTGTGAGGTCGTGATGGACGGTTGAGTCCGGTCGGATACTTTTGTTTCAGATTTGGAGGGATTGATTCGGATGCTTGAATAGCGTGTTTTTTTGGCACAAATTTCAACTTGTTTTTGTAAAATGGAAACTCAAAAGATAATCTCAATTAATCTTAATGTAGCATAGAATTATAACCTTTACAGGAATTTAATTGTGAATGTAATTCAATCAACAAAATTGTTCTTTGTTCTTTGTTCTTTGTTCTTTGTTCTTTGTTCTTTGTTCTTTGTTCTTTGTTCTTTGTTCTTTGTTCTTTGTTCTTTGTTCTTTGTTCTTTGTTCTTTGTTCTTTGTTCTTTGTACTTTGTTCTTTGTTCTTTGTTCTTTGTTCTTTGTTCTTTGTTCTTTGTTCTTTGTTCTTTGTTCTTTGTTCTTTGTTCTTTGTTCTTTGTTCTTTGTTCTTTGTTCTTTGTTCTTTGTTCTTTGTTCTTTGTTCTTTGTTCTTTGTTCTTTGTTCTTTGTTCTTTGTTCTTTGTTCTTTGTTCTTTGTTCTTTGTTCTTTGTTCTTTGTTCTTTGTTCTTTGTTCTTTGTTCTTTGTTCTTTGTTCTTTGTTCTTTGTTCTTTGTTCTTTGTTCTTTGTTCTTTGTTCTTTGTTCTTTTGTTTTGTTCTTTGTTCTTTGTTCTTTGTTCTTTGTTCTTTGTTCTTTGTTCTTTGTTCTTTGTTCTTTGTTCTTTGTTCTTTGTTCTTTGTTCTTTGTTCTTTGTTCTTTGTTCTTTGTTCTTTGTTCTTTGTTCTTTGTTCTTTGTTCTTTGTTCTTTGTTCTTTGTTCTTTGTTCTTTGTTCTTTGTTCTTTGTTCTTTGTTCTTTGTTCTTTGTTCTTTGTTCTTTGTTCTTTGTTCTTTGTTCTTTGTTCTTTGTTCTTTGTTCTTTGTTCTTTGTTCTTTGTTCTTTGTTCTTTGTTCTTTGTTCTTTGTTCTTTGTTCTTTGTTCTTTGTTCTTTGTTCTTTGTTCTTTGTTCTTTGTTCTTTGTTCTTTGTTCTTTGTTCTTTGTTCTTTGTTCTTTGTTCTTTGTTCTTTGTTCTTTGTTCTTTGTTCTTTGTTCTTTGTTCTTTGTTCTTTGTTCTTTGTTCTTTGTTCTTTGTTCTTTGTTCTTTGTTCTTTGTTCTTTGTTCTTTGTTCTTTGTTCTTTGTTCTTTGTTCTTTGTTCTTTGTTCTTTGTTCTTTGTTCTTTGTTCTTTGTTCTTTGTTCTTTGTTCTTTGTTCTTTGTTCTTTGTTCTTTGTTCTTTGTTCTTTGTTCTTTGTTCTTTGTTCTTTGTTCTTTGTTCTTTGTTCTTTGTTCTTTGTTCTTTGTTCTTTGTTCTTTGTTCTTTGTTCTTTGTTCTTTGTTCTTTGTTCTTTGTTCTTTGTTCTTTGTTCTTTGTTCTTTGTTCTTTGTTCTTTGTTCTTTGTTCTTTGTTCTTTGTTCTTTGTTCTTTGTTCTTTGTTCTTTGTTCTTTGTTCTTTGTTCTTTGTTCTTTGTTCTTTGTTCTTTGTTCTTTGTTCTTTGTTCTTTGTTCTTTGTTCTTTGTTCTTTGTTCTTTGTTCTTTGTTTTTCTTTGTTGTTCTTTGTTGTTCTATGTTGTTCTTTGTTGTTCTTTGTTGTTCTTTGTTGCTCTTTGTTGTTCTTTGTTGCTCTTTGTTGCTCTTTGTTGCTCTTTGTTGTTCTTTGTTTGTTCTTTGTTGTTCTTTGTTGTTCTTTGTTGTTCTTTGTTTGTTTGCTGTCGTTCTTTGTTGTTTTTTGTTGTTCTTTGTTGTTCTTTGTTGTTCTTTGTTGCTCTTTGTTGCTCTTTGTTGCTCTTTGTTGCTCTTTGTTGTTCTTTGTTGTTCTTTGTTTGTTCTTTGTTGTTCTTTGTTGTTCTTTGTTTGTTTTTTGTTGTTCTTTGTTTGTTCTTTGTTGTTCTTTGTTTGTTCTTTGTTGTTTTTTGTTTGTTCTTTGTTGTTCTTTGTTGTTCTTTGTTGTTCTTTGTTGTTCTTTGTAACCATTTTCACCTGTTCCTTGTTTTTTTTAAATCTCAAAATCTTAAGTTTTTTTAAAGGGTCTAATAAACCAACTTTCCAGTTTTTGCTTTTTGGGTGTTTTTGAAACCGCCTTGAGTCAGTGATATTGAAAAACACCCAAGAAGCAAAAACTGAAAATTTGGTTTATTAGACCATTTAAAAAAAAATCCTGAAATTACCGTCTCTAAAGACTTTTCGATAAGTCCATAAAGACGTGCCAAATTTTACCCAACTCAGTGCTAACAATCCTGCCAGTAATTTGGCTCCTCTGCCGTCAGCAGCTCGCGTCCGGTTTTTGCCATCGTGTCGTTATCACCATCAAACCAGGAAGCCTCATCGACATTTTCCCTCTGTATATCATCACCGAATGCCTAAATTTCCTCCTCGTTGTGGAGGGAATAAGGAAAAAAAAACGCCAACTCTTGGGAAAAAAGAAGACTGATTTTTTTTCCTTCGGTTGGCCCAATCATCAACAGTAGCGCAAAGGCAATAGCAGGCAAAAAAAACGAACGAATCCATCCCGAAATCCTCTGATCTGTTCAGTATTCAATTTGTATCAATTTTGTTTCTAGAGCATGCCGGACTTTGCCTTCCCCTGGATTTATGCAGCTCGTCTTTCTCTAGCTGGGTTCCGGTCTGTCGCTGCTGATGTTTCTGGGGAGGTTTGGCTCGCCCCTCGGATTCTGTGGGGGACGCACTCTTGTTGGCACCGTAAAAAATGAAGAAATAATCGAAGAAGTAACTTTGTCGAAAGAAAAAATATATGAAACAAATGAAACAAATGAAACAAATGAAACAAATGAAACAAATGAAACAAATGAAACAAATGAAACAAATGAAACAAATGAAACAAATGAAACAAATGAAACAAATGAAACAAATGAAACAAATGAAACAAATGAAACAAATGAAATAAATGAAACAAATGAAACAAATGAAACAAATGAAACAAATGAAACAAATGAAACAAATGAAACAAATGAAACAAATGAAACAAATGAAACAAATGAAACAAATGAAACAAATGAAACAAATGAAACAAATGAAACAAATGAAACAAATGAAACAAATGAAACAAATGAAACAAATGAAACAAATGAAACAAATGAAACAAATGAAACAAATGAAACAAATGAAACAAATGAAACAAATGAAACAAATGAAACAAATGAAACAAATGAAACAAATGAAACAAATGAAACAAATGAAACAAATGAAACAAATGAAACAAATGAAACAAATGAAACAAATGAAACAAATGAAACAAATGAAACAAATGCAACAAATTAAATAAATGAAAAAAAAAGGAATTAATTAAATGTATGAAGCAACAAAAAAGCAAACATTTCCATAAGTGCCCCTTCGTCAAGGACCGAAAAAAGCAATCTGGCGAAAATTGGGCAAAACTGAACGTTACTCGAGAATTGCTAGGAAAAAAGCGGACCAATTCCTTCGTTCATTCCTCATTGGGTGGGTGGCCCAAATGAATTCTACTTTTGTCTGTTTTTCTGGTCGTTCGACTTGGACATGATGCTTTTTTTTTGACTCGAATACTTCATCCCTCAGAAAGGGCAGGCAGCTTCGGTAGCGAAATTTTCCGAACAGATTCGCGATGAGAAATTGACGATAATTGAATCAGGACCGTAATCCGCTCTAACTGACATATGTTATGTGCTGAAATTGATCATATATTCCTTTGTTCTACGGGGTTTGGGACTTGGGGTGTTTTTTTCTATGTGTGTTTTTTGGATATGTTCGAGAAAAAACTTTCTTCTTCTTTAGATTAAAATGTTATGCTGTCAAGAATCGATGAAATTTTGCTGATTTCATCTGAAGGACTTAAAAAAAATTATGATTTTTTAAATAAAATTTTCATTCACAATTGTCTTCTGAATAAAATACTTAAATAATATTTCAATGACACATATAATTCTTGCTAAAAATTTTGGTCATATTTCCTCCCTCAGCAATTACCACCAACCACGTAATAAAACATCCAAAATGGGGGTCCTCTCACTTCCCACCCCCGGCAAGGACAGATTTATCGCAGGTGTTTCATTGCTATTTATGATCCATGGGAAACCGCGGGCGAGCACACACACACAAAAAGGCGCTATGTTTTTCCACAAGGACTCGTTCCAACAGCATATTCTAAGGATTCTAAGGGTCCGTTTGTGACACAATTCATTCTGTGGGTGACAAAAAGAAAAGAGAAGAAGGAAATCCTTGTCCCACCACACACACAAGGGCTTTGGAGCCGATTTGTGTTCAGGGTGAGTTTTGGTATTGTAGGAATAATTTTGCTTTAAAATAATGAAAACTGTTAAAATCTATTCAAAGTTATATATTAGAAAATAAAATATAAAATAAGATAAAAAGATTAAAGAACAGTGCTAAAACGACAAAACAAGTGTTTTTTTTGTGAAATTGATGGATGATTAATTTAAATTTGAATATAAACAAAATTAGAAAAAAAGAATAAAAGTAACATAAGAAAAAAAAATTAAGAAGCAATATCATAAGAATAGATCAAGAAAATATGAACCAGTCAAAATACAAAATAAGAAAAAAAGCAAATGAAAACAAAAGAAATATAGTAGAAAAGTAGATGCTAACATAAGAGATAAGAAAATGACAAAATGAACAGGTTAGCACGGGGAATGAATAAAATACATTAAAAAATATATACTAGACCAAACAATGGCAAAATAATCTAATTTTATGAAAAGAAAAAAGTAAAAAAAGATAACAAAAAGGAGGACATGAGAAATTTAAGCATGTCGAAATTTAAAAAAATCATGGCAATAATTATGAATGAAAAGATAGTAGAATAAAAAAATATCCAAAAATTAGAATTCGATGACGATAACGATGACGATAACAAAATAAGGAATATTAGAAAGTTCAATTAGGATTAGGTAATGAAATAAGTAGATAAGAAAATAAGAAATAGATGATAAGTGAAAAGATGAGAAGGAAAAATAATTTCATGATAAGAAGGCTTGTAGACTTAATGGGAAAATAAATGAACGCAAAGTTGAGAAGAAAGTTATTTAGATGAACATAAAAATTGAGCAGATGAGACAATATAATATATAATATGGAAAATAATAGAAGAGTAGATGATTTTGATTAAAAGGAGACGACAGATGAAAAGAAGAGAAGAAAAATTTAGCAAAATAAATATGAATAAGAGGGATATGACGAATGAGTTGTCAGTAGATAATTCGATAAATAGATGAGAAGATAAAAAAGAAATAAATAAAGGTAATGTATAATTTCAAAATTAATACATAACTTTAAAAAGGGGTTAAATGGAAGCATTAGAATATACACATACATAGAAGATGTAATAATCAGTGCATAAAAAGTAGACTAATCGAATTATTAGAAATTAGATTATCAAGCAAAACAATATAAAAGGGCCGAAGCCAAAGTGTAAACAAAGAGTCTATCCTGCTCACGTCATATGATGTTTACATAAGGAACGAGCAGGATAGACTCTTTGTTTACACTTCGGCTTCGGCCCTATTACAATATTTTGCTTGATTTAACAAAAAATAACAAAAGATGAAAAAATAAAAGAGCAAAATTAAAAATATAATTAATAAGTAGAAGCTAATTCACAATGCATCCTTAGAAGTTTAGATTTTTAGTTGGAGTATTTTTTAAAAAAAATTTCTTTTGTTTTTAACCAAAATTCTACTTTTTTTTCTGTGTATGTCATGATGAAACTGAAGGTGAAAGGTGAAGGTAAAGAGTATAGAGTAAAGAGTAAAGAGTAAAGAGTAAAGAGTAAAGAGTAAAGAGTAAAGAGTAAAGAGTAAAGAGTAAAGAGTAAAGAGTAAAGAGTAAAGAGTAAAGAGTAAAGAGTAAAGAGTAAAGAGTAAAGAGTAAAGAGTAAAGAAAGAGTAAAGAGTAAAGAGTAAAGAGTAAAGAGTAAGAGTAAAGAGTAAAGAGTAAAGAGTAAAGTAAAGAGTAAAGAGTAAAGAGTAAAGAGTAAAGAGTAAAGAGTAAAGAGTAAAGAGTAAAGAGTAAAGAGTAAAGAGTAAAGAGTAAAGAGTAAAGAGTAAAGAGTAAAGAGTAAAGAGTAAAGAGTAAAGAGTAAAGAGTAAAGAGTAAAGAGTAAAGAGTAAAGAGTAAAGAGTAAAGAGTAAAGAGAAGAGTAAAGAGTAAAGAGTAAAGAGTAAAGAGTAAAGAGTAAAGAGTAAAGAGTAAAGAGTAAAGAGTAAAGAGTAAAGAGTAAAGAGTAAAGAGTAAAGAGTAAAGAGTAAAGAGTAAAGAGTAAAGAGTAAAGAGTAAAGAGTAAAGAGAAAAAATAGAAATAAAGATCAAAAGAACAATCTTCACCTTACCATTTTTTCCTAAACATAATGAAAGCTGGGACTTGACCGCTGTCCTCCACGCCACTCGGGGACCAGCTCGGGACATATATATTTAATACCTGTGGGACTTGGAGGCCACAGGCAGCCCGGACAAGCCCTCGAAGCGCCCCAAAATATATTCCGGACAAGAAGATGAAAGTGACAATAACGAGAGGATGGCCTATTTTCTTGCCACTTTTTTTTCCTTCTTTGAATTTCTCAGCTAAAAAAAGAAGAATGCCCAGACTGGAACTGTCGGCTTAACTGTTGATTGAAATGGCTTTCGCCGGGGTTTCCGGAAGGTCCCCGGGACCGGACCTGAAGGACCACAAGCGACAGAGAGAGAGAAGAACGGCGGGAACGTGATCAGAGATGGATAATCGTTTTGATCAGAAGTTATTGTGTGTGTATGTATGTGGGAAGCCGAATGCCTTTTTCGAATGGCTTTTCACTTTTGGTCTCTTCAATTAACGGTCACCGGAACGTGCCCGGGGTTGGTCACACTTGGCGTTCGTGCGTGGGGACATTTCCCCCGGGGTTCGTGTGTGTGTGTGTGAGGAGGGATAATTGAAATGGATGGAATCATAACTTTCCGGAAGGGGGAGAGGCCACTTTCGTGGGAAAAGAAGGGACAAAAAAAGGTAAGCACTGTTATGGGTTCAGTGAAAAATTAGACTCTTGTGGTCGTATTTTATGGTTATTGGAGGAGTATTTCATTCGTATGGAGGTGATTTAACCTTTTTGAAATGTTCATTATTTCTCAACAATCTGAAGGGCAATTTACCAATTTTGTTCAAAATCATTTTTGCCTTCTACGAAATTGGTTTCTTCAAGAATTGTTTCGTGGCATTGGCATTTTCTTCAAAAGGACAGGCCGGTTCCAATGATTTGTTTCCAAATGCCATTGTTTCGTCTTGGAAGCAGAAGTTTCGAATCCTTGACATTATCTACTTTTTCGTTGAAAATCAATATCAATATCAATATTATGTTCAGAGAACTTTTCTCTAAACTATGTAAAAATACGGCAGTGCCATAAACTTGCGATTCAATTAAAGCAATACGATGTAAGACAAGGCGTACAATTTGATGATACCAGTAATGTATCAACTTGATATACTGATTTATGAAAATAAATTGAACTGGGTCCTCCGCCAATTCACTCAAAATCGGAAAAAGTTGCCCAGACCCCTCTTCGACTTGCATGAAAGTTTGTCCTAAGGAGTAACTTTTGTCCCTAGTCACGAATCTGAACTCCAGTTTTTGATATGTCGTGACGGATGGGCGGTACGACCCCTTCCATTTTTGAGCATTCGAGAAAAGTGTTTTTTTTATAATTTGCAGCCTGAAATGGTGATGGTGACGGTTCAAGCTGTTATTTTTTAACTGAGGTAATTAATCTTTTAAGATTTTTTGTTAATATGGAACTCATCTTGTAAAATATTTTGAATATTTATTGAACTAATACATTGTGTATATTTCCAGGACACTCTCTTTTCTGTAAACAATTTGTCTAAAAAAAAAGCAACATATTTTTTTATTGAAGTAGGGGAAACTGTAACAAGCTAAGGAAATGCTCGTTATAACCCATTAAAAAGTTAAAAAATCTGTCGGATTTTATTATAATCATCTTTTTCTAGGTCTTGACTAAGACTTTGTTAGAACAAGTTTTAAAAAAATCATGCTTTTTTAATGTAAAAAATTGATTTTAAAATTTTTAATTTTCCGTACGTTCTACTCAACTAATGGGGCAAGACGAACAACCCGCTGGGGCAAGAGAAACAATGCATGAAAAAACATGTTAATTTGCTAACAATTGATCCACCTTTAGGTGGTTGGTGCCTTCTTCACATTCATAAAGTCAATACATTCAGTGTTGGGGTTTGGTCCTTCCCGGGGTTTCTTCGATAGCTCAAGTGGATGATGAAGTTCGGAGCCAAGTCCCAACACGATAAGAAACCACGACGACAGGGGGAATTACCCGTAGACCAGCAGATCGTACTGCGACTCCAGCGCATGTACTCCAACGCCCAGGTGATCCAAGAGCACCATCCGGATTCCAAATAAAGAACACCACACTCGCGATTATAATAAACCACAGTTAAACGAATAACATTTATTGTCCGGTATTTACAAATAGGTATATACCATCGCGTGCCGACGGACGGGTGTCCGACCCGTGCCGTCCCATGGTTCTAGGACTACTTGAATTGCTTTCTATTATTACTCCCTACTTGGCCCAGATCCCTTCCAGTCGGGATGAACCCCAACCGATCGGAGACAGAGATCGTTCTCTCTTATCGGCTTATCTCTTGTGCACACTACCACTGACCATCGACCATATCCAAACTAGATGACCAAAACTGCTGACCAGCACATCTTGGCTCTGTAATTGTTCCTCAAATCAGTGCAGTGGTATTGCGGCCAAAGAGGAACCATCCAGGGATGTAGCTCTGGGAGACCTTACTCCCGAACATTCAGTAAAAATAGTAACATTCCCTTAACATGTTTAACAAATCAATTTTATTACTGATTTCTTTTGATAGGGTTCGCAGACCTTCATTTTTTCTGGCTCATCAGCAAGGTCTGATAAAAGAAAAACCTATCCAACGAAAGTTCACATGGAAGATTCAGACAATATTTTTATCACAATATCTCAGATCCGGCCTCCAGAAAGTATATAAATAACACTTAAGTGCCAATAACATTTGATAGGGTTGTCAGATCCTTGATATTTTAGGCTCATTTGAAAGGTCTTTCAATTATTTAACTAACGATGGGTTGCATGATGGACCCGGACATAATTTTTACTGAAATATCTGAGACCCGGCCTCCAAAAAGTGTATAAATAACACTTATGTGCTAATAACTTTTGATAGGGTTGTCAGATCTTCAATGTTTTGGGCTCATTGGAAAGGTCTTTTTAATACCTTTCTGAAAATGTATAACATGATAGGGTTTCTTGCAAAAACCACCCTTTTTACAATCTTCCGGGCATAAGCCAAAATCGTTTTTTTAGCATAGCTTTTGAAGTACTTTACTAAACTTGCTGATTTTAAATAGAGACCTATGGGACCCCAAGACGGATCGAATGAGACTAATACGGTCAAAATCCGTTCATCCAGTCTGGAGATAATCGAGTGACAATTTTTTTGTCCACCCACCTACACACATCCACACAGACATTTGCTCAGAACATGATTCTGAGTCGATATGTATACGTGTTGTTCCATGGGTCTACGAGGTCGAATTAAGAAGTTCATTTTTCGAGTGATTTTATAGCCTTTCCTCAGTAAGGTGAGGAAGGCAAAAAATATAAATTAGATGATAAATAGTAAATTTTCATAATATCACTATATTTTGTATGGAATTTTTTTTTTAAACAATTGTTTATCAGTTTTTAAGTACTTTCACGTATTTATTTCCCAATAAAATAAATTATTGCAGCAATTCGTAATTTTTTCCATACTAAAAATCCATATGGTACGCTTGCCCCACCTGAACAAGATTTTCTAAAAGCTCTCAACAAAAATAACCAAAAATTAAATCATACTTTGTAATAGGTGCATGATCTTGGTAGGGACACTACTGATCTAGGAAAAATAGCATTTTGGTAAAATGAGCCTTAAAACGAACCCTAAGCCTTATTTTGTACTTTGCAAGTATTATAAGAAAACAAAGGTTTTGAAAAAAACTTCATTACATCTTCTGCCCCGTGGCGTCTACGTCGTTTTGGCGGTTATGTGGTAGTAGAATCAGCTAATTGCATTGCTAGCAACAATTCCTCATACTGTAAATAATCAAAATTGTAAAAATTACGGCTGTACGAGCGATTGTTCCTCATGCCCCATATGGTCGTCTTGCCCCACCTTCCCCTACTTTAAAAACTCAGTAGGCCGTGTTCATCGTGTTAAAAAGAGTTTAATCCAGATGTTTTGGAGAAAGTCACTTTCTATTTTACAAAATTTAACATATATTTACTTCTATTGGCATAAGCATAGTTGCTAGTCCGTTATTGGTCAGGACCTCTAGAAATTACATCCACGAGCCGTGGAAGATGAGTGGGAGCTATCTTCACAACTTCTCAAAGGCCCCTATCATGCTGATCAATACCGGCGCCGGCCACTATCAGTGGTAGGGTCACGGGGAAGTGGATGGGAATGTTTGTCCGATACTTGAGTGATAGAGAACGCCCAATCGACTGCTTCTTCGACAAAGTATCACATGTGTTAGTAGATGGGTATGAGGTCAGGATTCACGAGTGGCAGTGATGTGACCATGAGCATTTTGTTTATCGGTTGAAATTTTAAATCTTAGGCATCCGGCTGCGGAAAGAAAAATAATTGATTATTTAAAAAGTTTTTTAATCGAACGCGTGCCAACCGAGCAGTTTTGCTATGGGCTGGACTTATCAGTATATTTTTACTGATTGTACAATTTAGATAACGCGAGCAAATTTCAAAAACAGTAAATAAAAGGCGCTTTACTATTCATAAAATCGATAGTTTGATGAGTTGCTACTAAAAAGCCAGTTGGTATAAATTACTACGATCAACGAACATAAACGAAAAGAAATCAGGACACCACGTAACCGATTGTAATAAAATTAAAACAATAACTTAAACGAACTAAACTGGTGGCGTGCCTTCCAATCAACGATGTTAAAAGAAGGACTTATGGAAGATAAAATATCAAATAAAAGGCTCCGAAAAACACGTTGCAGAGTAACCGCGAGGTCCCGCTACTCACAATAGAATCAAAAAATTCAAGAACGCGCGCTTATGGTTTATTATAAATGTCAGCGTGTCTTTTGATTAACAATACTATAGAAATGAGTTTTTCACCGTGACAATTTAACACATGCATATATTTACTTATATTGAACTAAAACTGATACCTTTTAGGGAACTTGTTCTGCAAACTGTTCTCTATAATGATATGGATATAGAATGTTTTAAAGGAAAATTGTATAGTATGGCAGTCGATTATAAAAAAATGGTTACATATTAGGAATTAAAAAGATATTTTTTAATATGTTTTTGTACTTCCACCTTTGATGTTATGGTAAATTCAAAGATTTCGATTCACCCCGCAAATCAAACTTTGAATAATAGTTGTGACGGCCTGATCTCATGTTGTGTTTTGATTATTTTTTAAGAAATTATTGCAGAGACTTTTTTTAATTTTTCATGTTTAAACTTGCTCAACAAAAAAATATGCAAATCATCGTTGTTGTTTGAATAAATTTTAGGGGCAATATAATAAATTGGAGTGATTAAAACCCCCTTTTTAGTCCGATGTAAATATTTTTCAAAGTTTTTGTCTCTCGGCTCAGGCCGGAGTCGTGAGGGTCACAACAATAAAAACATATAAAAATTGAAATAACAAGCCATAGCTCAACACTTGAAAACAAAAAGTGTTTTAAAATGCATGCTTCTCTAGTTTAGTTGTTTTGCAATCATTAGTCTTCAAACTTTTTACGATACTAATGATCGAACATTTTCAAAAAAATATATGATTTTAAATCAACGCAAACATGCTAAAAATGATTCTAAACGCAAGAGAATGCATTTTAAATTGCTTTAAGTTGATTGCACTTAAAATTCCATTGAAATTTTGATGTATTTTGAAAAAAATAATAAGTTTGCCGCTGATTTTTTGGTACAACTTTGAAGGGGGTGGGCTACCAAAACTTTAAATAAAATTTTTACCAGCCTTATGAAAAAAATGCAATCAAAAAAGACAATACGAGGGATTACAATCAGTTCAAGTGTTGGCCTAGGAGTTTGGAAAAATAAGAAAAGGTTGGAATTGGTAACTTAGTTTTTGTATAAAACGCATAAGTTTTTGTTTTCTGTTGCTCAATCTAATATTTTTTTTACAATTTTCGTCCGTGTGATTGGCTGGTTCAAAGATGATTGGTGTTTCTGGAAATTATATCTTTTTAATTGTTGTTGCTGAGTAATTCTAAAGAAGAACCAATTAAACAAATCTTAAGAAAAATTGGGCAGTAAAAACCATTTGAGATTGAAAATTACAGATTCGGTTTTTTAGAGATGGTTTGATGATTTCTTAGATTTATGATATTATAAGTTAAAATCTCGTATGTTTGGCAGGTTAGGTGCTGGCTCCTAACTCCGTCTAATTTGCTGATTTTCATCATTTGAACAACTAATTTTTCAAAACTTGCAGATTTTTACTCGATTTCAGTTGAAAACGCTTTTTATGAGCTGTCATTGAATGTTTAAGTGCTGATATGACAACATTAGAGGCACGCTGGAATTAGATGATGTTCCCCTTGTATCAAACTATTTCAATAATTTGATCTATTATTATTTTTTGCAATTCCATTGTGAAACTACCTACCTTTCCTGTCATTCTTAAATGACGAATCGGTCTACTTTTATTGCCAAAAATAACAGTACCGAAAAGTATTTTTGTAATTTCGTCGTGAAACTACTTACTTTTCCTGTAATTCTCGGTAAACCTCGTTGGAAAATGTACGACTCGTGCTGAAAAAATCCCCTTTTTGCAACTTGTTGCATAAACTACTATTGCAGCTAGAGGGTGACGAGCGGGAATTCCCGGGAAAAATTTCCCGGGAAATCGACAATTTTTGGACCTCTCGATTCCCGGGAAATTTGGTCGAGAGTCCCGGGAGATTTTCTACTTATAAATATCGAAACAAAAAACATTTAAAAATTCCAAATGGTTTAGAACATTGGATGTTCAATGTTCAAGTTCGAATAAACCCATGCTTCTGTAATCTTGTTATTCAATAAGTGTAAATTTTAACTTGTCGAAAATTCCAATAACTATAATTGAGAGAAGCCCAACAAAATGTGGAGCCCAAAATTTACCTTAAAGTAGCAGTTACATCTCAGAAATGAAAAACAGTCCAGACTTGATTATCCGAAGTTCGATTATCTGAAGGTTTGTATGGGTCTTCGGATAATCGAATCACGAACAAATTTTTTTTTTCGTATTTCAACATCAAATTCGAGTTCTGCAACAACACTTTAATCAAATTTGAATCTTGAATTTAAAAATTTCCTGATAATCTTAGAGTAGTTTGGAGTAGTTTAAAGCTCAAAAATCAAAAATAAGACAGTGAAATTTTTTTGTCGAGATTCGATTAGGCCAATGCAAATAGGGGGGGGGGGACAAAAACTTTAAATAAAATTTGTACCAGCCTTATCTGAAGTTTTATTTAATCGAAGTGAAATTTTGTTGTACATATATAGTTTTTTTTGTTAAATTATGTTTATTTGTTATTTCTAAGAGGGAACACCCTTTTCAATAAGTTCAATTTCCATATCCTCATTAAGTCATTTTGTGTTTCTCTTCAACCTCAATATTAGATTATGTATTAGAAGAAAAAAACTTTAGCATTCTGTAAAGATTGTCTTAATCTTTGTTAAGGTCTGATATTTGTAAAAATTCGCATTTCCTGATAAATGTAAATATTTCTTCTGTGAATATTTCCAGTTTACCTTAAAAAGAAAAAAAAAACAAGTTCAAATAGTTGTTTTGAGTCGTTATGTATCATATTGCAAAAATCTCGATACTGGGAAATCATATATTTGCTATTTTTTAACTTCACGAAAAACTAATAACAAGTTCAGGCAACAAGCTTGTGCAACTTTTGAAAAATCACTCTGTGCGATTAAGATTCGTAAAATTTTAAACTGCAATTTTGACTCCCCAAAAGCTCAAAAAAAAACGAACTTGTATTTACAGATTCTAAGAAAAATCTAAAGGTTGAACTAGTTCCTTAAAATAATGAGGCTTCTTAAATTAACATTTCTTTGAATAAGTGTGAATTAATTGTAACTGAATTTATCGAAAAGAAACAAATTTATGACCATTCCTTTTAAAATTATTGACACTATTGGCATAGTCAAAAAAATCCCGGGTCCCGGGAATTCCCGGGAAATGGACAAATTCAACTCTCGATTCCCGGGAAATTGAAAATCTCGAGAATCGTCACCCTCTAATTGCAGCATCCATTTGAGTGCTAAAAAATGAGCTTTTATAAGGAATAATTACAAAACATGATTGAAAAATGAAAACAAGTGCTTTGCGGCTTGTTGCATAAACTACTATTTAATCAAAAAATATCAAGATACGATCTCCAACATCTTCTTGGGCCGTCAATATTTCATAAAAATGTTGTGTCCATATTATCTCACACTCCCAAAAATGAAATGTTCTACTGGGACATGTCATCATAATTACTGTCCAATTTTTTCAAACACCCACCAAGATAAAACAACCATTTTGCTTCATTTTTATTAACGTTTTTATTTCTCGCATTTTGTTTTATTATCAAAATATTCATTTAGCTAAACTTACACTTCTGATTTTCTTCCCGTGAGACCGCACGTCTCAAAATTCCAGCTGCGTCACAGAAATCGACTGCACTTTGGCGCGCCATTTTAGTGCAGCAATATTTTTTTTCTTCCGTGTTTAATGTGGTTTTGGGGAGAGACCATTCTTATTAAATAAGTGCCTTTGGTTTATGTACTGAGTGCCGCACCCCTCGACGCGTGCGAGGGGCAGGAGAGTTGTCTTTTTTATCTACGCGCATTTTTTTTTCTTTATAATTCCCTCTAAATGTTATTGCTTATTTTTTTGTCTGGCTTTCTTCCGCAACGCATCCGAAGTTTTTTGTTTGTTTTAATTTTGTCTTTTTTATTGTTTCCGATCCTAAATATGGCTGCTGTTAAAGTTAAGTACAAAAAAGTTTAATTATTCTGGCTCTTTTTCCTTCGCGAATTTTATTTTTTAGATGTATAATATATAGCATTTTCACACTTCTAAATGATGGCTTGACCTTTTTCTTTTACGACTGTAATTTTTCCTTTTTTACGTTACTTTGTATAACTTATTACCTAGGGTTTCGGACACTTTCGTGTGCTCAATTACTGTATTTTGATTATTGTTTTTGGGTCGCTTCTTTACGCTATATAGGGTACAGTTTTTTTTTCTTTTCGTCTATCTTAAATTGGATTTACAAGCTTCCTGTACAATATTTTCATAAATATACAGCTCACAATAGATGGTTATCAAAAAATGGCGAACGAAATTTGATGAAGACAGTTGAGGGGATCACTTTTGCGGTTGTTTTTGCCTTGCGATCAAAGTCCATTAATAATAATTACATTTTGTTACGCGTTTTTTTCCTGTCCATAGTTGCTGCAGATGATTTTGCACCGAAAAGGAAAAAGTTTACTCTGACAGCAGCTCCAGGGGGGTTTGCTTGCAGTTTGCGAACGGAAATTATTAAAATTTGCCGTGACTTTTGTAATCTTCGTTGCAGGATTTTGCGGCTTCTTGGGGCAGAGTTTATTAAAAAAAAGATTCACAAAAGAAGATTTCCCCTCGTTACCGTTAGGGATTTCCCTGCGATGTTCCTTTTGATGTAACATGATGTAAAACTCCAACAAGAAGAAAAAAAAACTAATCGATCTGAAAAGTCTCACAAAAAAGTCAATCCTCATAAATATGTAGCCAAAGGCAGCCACCAAATCCCCCTTCCGCGGTGGTTGAGTTTTGAAGAAAAGCGGAAATTTGCTGCTCACTTGCCTGCTTCTCTCACCTTAATCTTTGAAACGAACTCGGTTCAACCTTCTCAAACGGGGTGGAGCAAAAACCGGAAGGAAAAACGGCGTTCATGTGAATCATCGCCAATGCTGCTGATGGCCGGATGTGTCTGTCTGAGGAGTGTGGCCCACAGTGTTGGATTTTGCAAGATGAATTGGAGGGGAAGTAATCCATGAGGGTGAATGATTTTTTTTGTAACGATTTTTTTCTAAGGAGATGGTTTTAGCGAAATTTCCTCAGAGATTGTGGAATATTTCGAAGTGTTCCATTAATTTACGGGGTACTTTCGGATTTTTTTTGAGCAGGTTAAATTTAGGTTTTTTTTTCAAATGTTCAAATATATTAAGCGGTTTTTTATTACACTTCGTACAAAACAATGAAATCGGAAGTCTTTTGAACACTTTTTTTCACAAATTAATTGCTTTTTTTTTGCAGAAAAATACTCACTTGACAATCAAGTATTTTTGCCTGTTATGGAACCCCTTTTCCTATAGTGAACCCAGGTGCATAATCCATGATACATGGTGTGTGTTTCATGACAAATATAAAGAAGGCTTTTACTCACTTCTTATTGTAAACTTGGAACATTGCAAATATTTTTCAAAGTTTATGTAGCCGCCCATTTCAAAATCGGTCCGTAGAGTCAGGGGGCTGTATTTTTTTGTAACTTCAGAATCAGTGCAAATATAAGTTCAATCAATTGAAATTAATGTTCCTGCGTCTAAAATCATATTTTGGATGTCTGGGATCGATAAAAAATATATATTTTTTTGTAAATAGTTTTTTTCGGCGAAAAAAAATTAGTCATTAGATATTTTGAAAAAAAAACAATGATTGCAAAACAACTGAACTGCCCATGTTCGCATAAATGTCCCATATGCAAAAACAGCAAGCTGAGAAAAACGCATTTGAAGTTTGTCCCATACAAAAGACTACGTATTAAGTTTTCGTAAAAAAAAAACTAAATTTCCTCCTGATTTCTAGAACAAAGTACTGGATGTTATAGGCTTTTCTGAAAGAGCACAAACCAAACTGCATTATTAACTCAAAAACGATGAAAATGCATATGGGACATTTATGCGATCATGGGCAGTGAACAGGTATTAAATGCATTTTAAAACTTTCTTGTTTTTATTCAAATGTAAATACCATGGCTTGTTATTTCAATTTTTAATATTTTTAATTTTTTTGCCTCTCCTCGACTTTGGCCTAACAAATGACTTAAAATAACATAAAAATCTAACAGACTTTTAAATACACTTTTTCCAAAAATTATCAAAGAAAACGGGTCACTGTTAACATATAAAGTGACATCCTGTTTTTGGAAACATGACGTCTAAAATGACTGTTGAACGAGCCTAAATTTACTTTCTTTTTAATTGATGTTCGAAAACCAATTTAAAAAAAACATCAAAACTTAAATGGATATTTAGGTGTCATGTGCAGAAAATAAATACCTTGTTCAAGTTTTTTTTCATTATCATTTTAATTTACAGCAATTCCCCACGAAAACAGCATGAAAAAAAAAACAAAAGTGCTCGGATCGGGCTTAAAATTTTTCTAAGGGTTTCCGAAATTATTAGACCCGTATTTTTTTGTTTGGCCATTAGGGTGACCTACGGCGTGTTAGGGTGGTCTAAAAAATGGCCATTTTCGTCGATTTTGGCAAAAACCAAAAACAGCAAAAACAGCATGAAAAAAAAAACAAAAGTGCTCGGATCGGGCTTAAAATTTTTCTAAGGGTTTCCGAAATTATTAGACCCGTATTTTTTTGTTTGGCCATTAGGGTGACCTACGGCGTGTTAGGGTGGTCTAAAAAATGGCCATTTTCGTCGATTTTGGCAAAAACCACTTTTTTCGAAAAATCATAACTCCTCACCATTTTAACCAATTTCAATTATCTTACAAGCAAATGAAAGGTGATAAGTATAAGTAAAGTAAATATAATAAATATAAGTAAAGATAAGATAAGAAAAATAAAAGTGAGCGTATGAAACTTTAAAACGCCGTTTTGACGGTTTCTGGACGTAAGAGACTATGTCTGGAAATATTTTTATCGGATTTCCCGGACATTTTTACATAACATACCAAAAAATGGGAGGAGTTCATTAACAGGATTCCGAGATATGATTTTTTGAAAATAAAATCCGTGTTTTTCGACGCGCCGCGCGTAAAAACCGGAGAATGACGAAATTGGCAAAAAATCAACTTTTTTCTCTAAAACTGCGATAACTTCAAAATTTCAGCGAAGACCTATACATGTCTGGGTACCAAAAGTTGCATCTTTTAATTACGAAAATTTTGGTACCCAGACATGTAATTTCACTCAAAGGGTGTTTATTGGAATTTCAACAAATGTTGTATGGAACTCGTTGCAAAACTTGATTTTTCAGCACTCGTCGTATTAATCCATTTGGTAAACCTCGTTGGATAAATGTACGACTCGTGCTGAAAAAAATCTTCGTTTTGCAACTTGTTGCATAAACTACTTTTTCTGTCATTCCGTCGTGAAACAACTTACTTTTCCGGTCATTCTTGATCGAGGATAAAGCCTACTTTTTGTACCAAAAATATCAGAATCGAAAAGTTACACTTTTCAAAATTAGTTCTGCACAGTTCTACTTTTCAGCACTAAAAAGGATGCTGAAAAGTTGAACTTTTCAGCACTTGTTTCGAAAAGTAATACTTTCCAACATATTTTTTTGTTTAAAAAATTAATTGACAAAATACATGAAGCTTTCAATTATAATTCCACTCAAAAGGTGATTATCAGAATTGTAAAAAATGTTGTATTGAACTCCTTGCAAAACTGGGAGGGGCTTCTGTCCGAACTTGACTATGGGCCTACCCAGGAAGAATTATGAATGATTTGTGCTTTAGATACGGATAATTTATAAATTTTCGGGAATGAATGCTTTATTTATAAAATATAGACCGATTTTCTAAAAGAATCTTTCAGCTATTAAACAATGATCTAAAATTGAATGAAAAAAAAAAAATAATATAAGAAATACAGTGATTTACATTATTATTTTGAAAATAACCTTGGAATTTCTATCTCCCTACAGGTAGCTCCACCGCAGCCATCACCAGCTGTCAATTATGGCACCAGAACAAAAGGGAACAGTCATTTACGACACCAAAACAAAGCCAGAACAAAAGAACAGCTGTTATTACGGAACCAAAACAAATCAACTGCGCATTGTAAAAAAGTACTAAAACTTCTGGCATAAAATGAAAAGAAACTGATTATTTTTTCATGTAAAATTATTTTTTTCGAGTTTGATCGGCTACTCAGTATGGGCAAAGTGAAACGCTGTTTATGCTGTGTCCGACGTTTCGGCGCTGATTGGGGCCTTTTTCAGGGGGAAATAGCTTGAGGTTTCTTGTGACGCTGCCTTTTCTAAGGCTAACGTCATAAGTTCCATCAAAAGCTGGTGGTACACTGAACTGTCGCTATGGTCACAAATTTTGTGGCGGTTAGTTGAGTAGCCGATCAAACTCAAATAATATCAACAGTCGAACTCTCATCAATTATAATTATTTTTTCCTAAATTTATGTGCAAAATAAACTACTTAAGTAGGGATCCTACACATCTGGCCGATAACTACATTTAAAGTTGTACTTTTATCACTTGATACATTTAACTGAAGTTCTATGTATTTTGACTTTTTTTTTCATTGAACATTTACAGTAAATCAGAATTTATGTAATGAAAAAAATTAAATATAAATAAAAAAATATATTTGTTTTTACTGTGCGCAGTTTGCGCGTGATATTAATCTCAATCCCCAAGATGGCTGTCTTTAGTAACCCTCTGGGTACAACCGATTCCCTATTTGACATGGAATTGCATGGAATTATGACATTTATTAAGAAGCAAATATAACAAAACATAAAAATATGAAGTTTCTTTCTGCAATTCAGCTAATGGTTTTGTCACAAACTTAAAAAAAGTACATTCACTGGCTTAGTTATCCTCCTAGAAAACAAGTATGTTCTTTTTTTCCGTCATACAACAAGTTCTAATCAATTTTATTTTCAAATGTATGCAGGAAACCCTTATTTTAAAAAGCTATCATTATTTCAATAATCTGCACCCAAAGAAGCTCACAAATCCCAAGAAACGAATAATTTCCCATTCAACAAACCACACGCACAGACTGCGGCACTTTTCCTTGATTTTTTTTTCCAATGATCATTATTTAGAGCTTGTAGATCTGCCCACATTTTTTTCCTTTGCCGTGCGCCTTCCTCGATATCAAATATATTTTAATCCCAGCTTCCAGTAAATATTCATAGCTCCTAGATTTGCTTTCCTTATTTTGGCTCCGTTTTTTGTGTGTCTCTACTGAATACATATGTTCAGAATGTTCACCTTTTTTTGTTACCGAGATTTCCCCCTTCTTATCGACATCCTTTTTTTTCTGTTCGGGGTTGCCTATATTTACACGTGTATCAGACAGATATACAAAATACACCGACTTACTTTTTTGTGTGTGCTCGAAATAAGCCGTTTGGGATATTATAAAGTGGGGCCACCCCTTAAGGGTGCGGAGGAAGCAGCAGCAAAAAAATCATGTTCTAATGTAAATTTTTACAACGATTTGAGTAGCTTTTGGGTTCGTTCTCAAACGGAGCTATCGACGAGCAGCGGCCGAACGCTGTTGCCACCGCGGAAGTTCTTTCTACTACTGCTAGCGATACTGCTACGGATCTTCCGGCCGGTCTAGAGTCATACGTACACGATGTGCGGCCTGGGAAGCGTTCGCTTCTGGTGGACTTGGGGCGGTTGAGGTTGCTGCTGCGGTTGCTGCTGGTAGTACTCAAAGCTTTCGTAGTGATCGGACTCGTGCAGCGGATTGCCGTACTGGTGGAACTGCTGGTCGTCCTTAAGCATCGGAGTGACCTCCCAGGGGCCACCTCGCAGCGGTCGATACTCGGCCTGGCTCTGCTGGGCCAAGTACCGCTCCAGCTCCAGCTTGTCCACCTTCTGGGGCACGTGGATCAGCTCGTTGACTGTTTTACGAGGATCTTGGAGCAGCTTTTTCCGCCGCTTTGACAGCCGGAAGAAGTACAGCACGCTAGCTCCGGTTGCCAGCAGCAGCAGTAAGCTGAACACGGCACTGACCACGGTCACCACGTGCGTCGGACAACCCATGTCGGACTCCGTCATCGTCCGCAGCGTCCGCCGGATCTTCCTCCCGTCCTCGTACAAGTCACACCCCAACTCGTCCCGGTCGATCACCAGCGGATGTCCCGAGGAACTGTCCTCGGCATCCGAGACCATCCCGGACCCGGCAGCACTGGTCAGCGCCGCCGAGGTCAGCAAGAACTCATCGTCCGGATCACCCTCGGAGGCCAGCCGCCACAGCCAGAGCAGTGAGCAGTTGCAGACCAGTGGGTTGCCGGAGAGGCGGAGTCGGTGCAGGTGGTCCAGCGGGAACTGGACGGCGTCCAGACGGATGAGACCGTTGCGGCGCATCGAGATTTCCACTAGGGCGGGGTTGCCGTGGAACAGACGGAGGGGCAGGCTCGTGAAGGAAGGGTTGTCGTCCAGCGAGAGGACGTGCAGGTTGGTGTTGTCGACGAAGGCGCTGGAAAGAGAGAAGAGGGGAAATATTTTACTGTAAAATCATTTGTTTTTCAATGTTGGATAAGTGATTAATGTAGACATCTTAGACAACTTTTTTGTTTCAAAAGTAAACAAAATAGCATCGGAAAAAATCGACCTCAAAATTATAAATTTATATCGTTATGTACAAATCCATCTTAAATACATTAAGGGGTTACATACATGTAAATCGGCAAAAAAATCAGAGGTTGGTTTGAGCACACACTTAAACTCTTTTTAAATCTGTTTTAAGGGCATTAAAATATATATTTTCAACTATTATCAAAATAAATTTGAAGACATTTGGTTATATAATTGCCGAGATATAGCTTTAGGCCAAACATTCAATATTACGCCCTTTTAAAATGTTAGTCTTGATTTGAAAATTTTGAAAATAATGTTTTCGAAAAGATCGGAAAAATTCACAAATGTTTCATATATTAACATTGAAAATCGGACCATTAGTTGCTGAGATATCGTCATTAAAAAATGGTGGGCTGTTTGGGTGAGACTTAGAAAACATCAATTTTCCTGTTTTTAAACCTTTGCATTGCAATATCTCAGCAACTAAGGGTCATATCAAAAAAGTCCAAAAATGCAAAATATAGAGAATTTTCTCAGCTTTTCAAAAATATTTTTTTCCAAAAGTGTGCAAACATGTGCACTAATTTAAGAAAAATGAAAAACTGCGACTATTTTCTAAAAAGTCACCTAAATATGGATTTAACTTCAAAACGGTGCACTTTATCAAAATTTTACTACAGTACTTTTTGATTGCAAATTTGATTTTACATCGAAAAATGAAGTTGAAAAAATTTTGCGACCAATATTTCGATTTTTTGAAAAAATAAGTATTGATTTAAAAATTCATAACTCGGTCAATGATTTTTTGCACAACCTGGAAATTTCTGAAAAGTTGGCATTTGATGTCCTCAAAAAAATATCAAAAAATTAAAAAAATTAAAAATAGTGTTTTTTTGCAAATTAAATTTAAGTGATAAAAAGTTAAATAAAAAATTACCAAATTTTTTTTACCGTGTATCATTTTTTTCCAGTGTAGTCCGTAACTTTGCCGAAGACACCAAATCGATAAAAAAATTCCTTCAAAAGATACAGATTTTTGAATTTTCATACAACATTTTTGTATGGACAGCTGCGAAATTTGTTTGGAAAATTATACCGGGCATACCGAAGCCGCCAAAAAAGTTTCAGTCGGATTAAAAAACACAAAAATTAAAATTGAAGAAAAAGACCGATTTCGTAGAGAATTGCTCACTAAGTTTGACAGTTCGCTTTACACATGGCAAAATTTCTCTTGCTCAGTTTAATCATGGAATATCTTCATGAAACTTTCAGGAGTGATTGAAAATCACAATTTAAGTGGATTGAATAAATTTTCTGAAACATGGAATTTTGTGATTTTCTACATGTATGTTACCCCTTAATTGATATCCCAAATCACTCAGAAAATGTTGATTAAATTCATCTTCCAGTGGATGCCAGATGTGCTGAGCTGTTCAAATGTATTTATTTATGAAAAATGGTTTTTCAAAAACAATATATTTAAAATAAACTTCAATATTTAAAAATTATTCATGTTGTTTTGACAATTAACATCTTCTTTCACAATTTTGTTACGGTAAAATCAAAATGGTTTGTCACTTCCATAATCTGAGACACACAGGTTAAGAATTCAAAAACCACATATCCAAAGAACCATGATGAAGAAATGTTCCCTTTTTCAGCTCACTAATCTGCAAAATTTGCTCACCATGAAAAGTGGTGACATTCTGCAAAACACCAAGCGTCACTACAATTCAATTTTAGATTTATATGCAAGCTCTAGCTCTCCACCACATATCTCAAAGTGGTCAGGGGTTGATTCTGATGGCTTTTCTTGTTCCAAGGATATTATCCTGTGTCCTCTCTCTTCCCGTTTTCTCCTCCGGGGAATGAACAAAAAACCTATATGGATTGCACAAATGAAGATGTATCGTCGCCTTTTTGCAAACATTTTTTCATCCTTTTCCGTCTGACCCAGCTCAATTATTCTTTTTTTTCCAGTAGCTTCGTTAGTATGTCACGAAAAAGAGTTTCCCAACCACAGACTCACAAAAAAAAAAAAAAACAACTCAAAGTCCCACATGAGGGTGCGGATTTTCTTCATTTGGAGAAACAAAGTGGAAAAAAGTGGTACGAAAATTGGTTTCCGTGGTTCTTCCCGTTGAGATGTGTGGAGGAAGAAAATGCTGGCAACACTGCACACTGCTGGACGAAAACCGAGAAAAGAGCGGTGTGTGTCTTTTATTTGCTTTGTGTGTTTCAGATGAAGGCCACACTCGCAATCCGGTTGTGGCGGCCGCAGCAGGTGCCTTGGAACGTGACAAATTGGAGATTAATGGGATTTTGGTCGGGTTGTGAATTTAATTGGTAATTTGAAGTTCGGTTGCCGAGAAGTTCTGGATTAGTGGTTGGGTTTAAGATTGGCGCCAAAGTTTTGAAGCCGGCGAATTTGGCTGGTTTGGTCGAGAATAAATCATACGTTGAACTTTGGAGACTCATTAACTTTTTGTATACTCTATCAAGTTTTTAAATGAGATATTAGAATATATACAAAACTAGTCCAAAAATTAAATGCAAAATAAATGCCAGATTTCGCGTTACGTCATAAAAAATGCTTCACAAGGAAGGTTCCCCCGGAGGGACATTTACCGAACCATACGAGTTTTGGCAATATGGGTATCGAAATTCAAAGTTTTGAACGGGACAGGAAAATAGCAATTTTGACAGTGGTAGTGAAATATTAAGTATTATTTAAAAAAAAATAAGCAATAACTATATACATTATTACTTCTTGAAGATCAATGATTTTTTTTAGGGGTTAAACATTCGAAACATTGTTAAAAATGATCAAAATTATCACTTAAAAAACCTTTTTTTTTGCTAAATTCTGATAACTCGTAAAGAACACATACAAAACCGTTATGTTTGTATATCAAAATGTTTGTAATTGTCTGTTCTACAACTTTGTAGAACATTGTTACACTCTTAAAAATAACCCTACGATGTTACAAAAAACACGTAATTTAAAAATGAAAACATTTGTTCTAAATTAAAAAAACAATGCTGGGTTATTCCAGATTCGAAAAGTTCACTTAATTTCCCACAACATTGCATATCCCACGATTTTTGAAAATGAAGTAACGGGAAATGGTAGCGATTTTAAAACTGTTTTTTTTTTACATTTCTAGAGTCATTTTCAAAAGGAATGAGAGTTAAAATTTGTAAAATGAAATAGAATAATTCAAAAGTTTTTTTTTCAAAAGCTTGAGTATTTTAAAATAGTTTATTTTTACAAATTTGTGAATTTTCTGGCATTTATAAAATTTATGAATTGTAATTTTATTTTTCAATGTGGTCTTCGATTTAAAGCGGTTTATTTTGTATTGGAATATGTATTATGTATTGGATTATGACAAATCAGTAAATTCTTTAGGAGGTTCTTCATGAAAAAAGATAATAATACATTCAACCCCCGGTGGTTGGTCACTTTTTCGTTTGACACTTTTTTAGTTTGTACTCCGTTTCTCCTGTTTCTCAATAAAAAAAATACACAAATATCACTTAAGCGAACATAACTTAAGACAGGGTTGACTCATTGGACAGACTCATTACCTAACCAAAAATGGGTTGGATGATGGATCCGGACATAGCTTAGGCAACCTTCGGGAAGTCGCGTGTTTCGCCTTTCTTACAAGTGCCCTTAAAAACTGTGTACAAAGTACACGTACGTGACTGCCAATGTGTTAAAAAAACGTTACTTAATCCACCTAGGTGAATGGGGGCTACCTCTTCTCGGTTCATACAAAAATTTGTGTATTGAGAATGTACATGTATAATATACATTGTATATATATATATATATAGACGATTCGTTGATTGAGTTCTAAAATTCAACTAAATTGCTAATATTATTGTTCACAATGATAAAGCTTAATTTTCTGGGTACCATGACACTTTATACGACCAGTTCCAGTTCCGGTTCCGGTAGTCCAGCAAATCAAGGCCAGAAGTCCCAGATGATTCAAGTCAGATTCAAGACCGATGATGCCGGAGTTGAAGCTTCCCGATTTGGTGAGATCTTTCCTATATAAATAGCAAAATAAACTTTCATTCATTCTAACATTCATACAATCCATTTAAGACCAACCACGCCAATTTTACTAAATACGCGGTAGGGTGTTCCCTTGGGCGTTCGCTGTGAGTTGTGGATTGCCTGCTTCTCTAATGAAGGTTCGACTAGGGGCATGCTTATTAATTTCTCGTCGCTCCATACCCTCAGTGACGTGATGGGAACAAGGGCGTCTATGCAAAGTGTCCCTACACCCGCTACAAATTTCCGGTGCTTGGGGAGGAAAAGGAAACCATTTTGTTATATGCGCCGGTATTTGTAGCACTAAAATTCGTGCAAAAAAAACTTATGCACGTGGGTGTACAGATTACGGAGTAAAAGATGATCGAATTGTTCACCTAGCGCTCACATGTGTTCCAGGACCAAGTTGCCTGCGGGTATGGGGATCATACATACATACACATACATACCATGACACTTTATACGACCGCAAAGGATTAAAAATGGATTTTTAAAACAATTTAAAGAAAAAACTTTGTGATCCTTTTTGACAGAAAGAATATTACTTTACAAAGTATTTAGTCTATAGACTTACTAAATCGAATGATATTCTATACCAGTAAAAGTAAAATAGGCCTACGGTCTGTCGACGAAAATCCATGTAAACAGTGCACGCGAGCTGTCTAATGCTGTCACGGCTTAAAAACTAATGCAGTGCACGAACGATTCATAATTTCCGTAAACTCTCTCCCTCTCTCGCATTCCGCTCTCACATTCCGTAGCTAAAGCGAAAATTTAAGAAAGGGTAAAAAGTGTATCGCTAACGGAGTCGATCGATGGCTCAAGGATAGGTATCTAAGAACACATTACATATTGTCATTTCCCGAAATGACTTGACTTGGCTTGGCTAAGACGTTTTTGAGACTATTCTGGACCTGAATTGAGGTCGGGTGGAATCTTTGCATGCTGGACGCGATTTACAAAGGGAATTTTATTTCCTAAAATGACATTCGAAGCACGATGAAAAATGCTTTCGAATGAAGTATAATAGTTCTGGGTTTTTTAGCCTGATGGGCGAACCAGCATGTGATAATGCCTTGGTATCGTCAAAAATACCAGTTTAGCGCAGATATTAACGACTAAGCTTAATAATTCGTCGAGATATGTATCTCAGTGGATTGGGTTTTGAAAGAGCTTTACAAAAATGTGCAACATGCCGACATTTTGGTTAATTTTGGCCTCGTTTTAGTCGATTTGGAGGCGTCTGAATGCAAACAGTTTTCTTAAAGTGGCTGTAACTTTGGCAAATTTCAATGGATTTTTGTCCCGTTTCAGCCAGGGATGGAGGACATTCCAGACTACCTAGTTGTGCAAAAATGAAGCAATTTTGAAAATTTTTCATCGTTTTTTGTTTTTCGATTTTAGTTTTGCAAGTCGTTTTTCGTAAATATCTTTTGACAGGAAAGGGCTACGGGGAAGATTTTCAATAGCGACTTATCGGAAGCTAAGAGGGATCGAATGCAACCGGAAGTGTCCAAATCCGTTCAGCCATTTCCGAGAAATCGCAGTGACATTTTTTGGCCAATTTTCAAGTGATTTTATATGGCATTCCTCGGAGAGGAAGCCAAAAGTACATAAATATCACTTATGTTGTCATATCTCGAGACAGGGTTGCCAGATCTTCAATGTTTTGTACTCATTAGAAAGGTCTTTCGATTACCTTACCAACGATGAGTCGGATGATGGATCCGGACATAGTTTACATATATCTAAGTGGGATCCGGCTTCATAAAAGTTCCGAAATATCACTTAAGTGGTCATAACTTCATGCAGAGTTGCCAGATCTTCAATATTTAAGACTCGTTTGAAAGATTTTTTGATTACCTATTCAAAGATATGTTGGATGATAGAGCTGGATATAGTTTTCATACAGATAAGTGTACATAAATATAACTTAAATGGACATAACTTGAGATAGGGTTTTTTTTTTGTTCGATGCCACTATCCACTGCGACCAGGAATTAGATCTATTGCGGACTTGCAATTCTATTTATAGAACCACAAAGGCTTCTTCTGTTATTAGGCAGATGGGACACGCACACACGCTATTGTTGAGCGAGTGTGTCGAGCGATCCACTGCCGTAACTTCGCCGCCGAAGAGGTTTGAATGTTTTTCAATCCTCTTTGGCTCTGCCTTTCCACTCTGTACTGTCCAAATGTATCGCTAGAACCGAAGTGCACATTTTACGTTTATTTATACCCAGCTAGCCCTTAAATTCTGGTTTCTGAAAAACTCGTCCCTTCAAAGCACTTTTTGCGATCGGGCCGTGGAGCTCTGCAGGGCAATTATACAGAGAACAGTTGGTCCTTATACATGTGAAGAGTACAGGGGAAAGGATGTGCCGAGCCATGTGGGTTTTTTTTTTTTTTTTTTTTTTTTAAATTTATATTTATTCAAATTTCTTTTCCATGTACATTCATTCAGTTAAGATATTATTGAGTGTCCAATCACAAACAATGACTTTTCACCTCAATTTTAAATACTAGCAACTTTCATTTATTCATGAAATATTGTAGCTTTCGCTATTCAGTGATTTCAAATGTAGGAGGTCCTACATGTACAAAAGGGAAAAGGGATACCTTAAAACTAACTTATAAACTATATAAAGAGCGGATCAATGCAGCTGAAGACTGCAATGATTTTTGTCGAAATGCATCAATTATCTTATTGGACATAACATCCAAAGTGTCAACTTCGGCTAATTGATGAAGTTCACTGGTGCTGAACCAGGGAGGAAGTTTCAGAATCATTTTCAGAATTTTGTTCTGAATCCTCTGAAGTTTTTTCTTCCTGGTTAAGCAACAGCTTGTCCAGATCGGCACAGCATAAAGCATGGCAGGTCTGAAAATTTGTTTATAAATTAACAGTTTATTCTTGAGACAAAGTCTAGAATTCCTGTTTATAAGTGGATACAAACATTTAATATATTTGTTACATTTAACCTGGATACTTTCAATGTGATCCTTGTAAGTAAGGTTTTTGTCAAAAGCAAGTCCAAGATATTTCACTTGATCCTCCCACTTTAAATTTACCTCATTCATCTTTATAATGTGATGACTTTTTGGTTTAAGAAAATCAGCCCTTGGTTTGTGAGGGAAAATAATAAGTTGAGTTTTTGCAGCATTTGGAGTAATTTTCCATTCTTTCAAATAAGAATTGAAAATATCCAAGCTTTTTTTGTAATCTTCTTGTGATGACACGAAGGCTTCTACCTTTGGCGGAGATGCTTGTGTCATCAGCAAAAAAGTGATTTCTGACATCCTGGGGGCAAATCAGGCAAGTCAGAAGTAAAAATATTGTATAAAATTGGACCCAAAATGCTTCCTTGAGGGACGCCAGCACGTACAGGTAGTTGATCAGATTTGCTATTCTGATAACATACCTGCAGAGTACGATCCGTCAAATAATTTTGAATAATTTTCACGATATAAATCGGAAAATTAAACCTTTTCAATTTCGCAATCAAACCTTTATGCCAAACACTGTCAAATGCTTTTTCTATGTCTAGAAGAGCAGCGCCAGTAGAATAGCCCTCAGATTTGTTGCTTCGAATTAAATTTGAAACTCTCAACAACTGATGAGTAGTTGAATGCCCAAGGCGAAATCCAAACTGCTCATCAGCGAAAATTGAATTTTCATTAATGTGCGTCATCATTCTATTAAGAATTATTCTTTCGAATAATTTACTAATAGATGAAAGCAAACTAATGGGCCGATAGCTTGAGGCTTCAGCAGGATTTTTATCCGGTTTCAAAATCGGAATTATTTTGGCATTTTTCCAACTACTGGGAAAATATGCCAAATCAAAACATTTGTTGAAAATTTTGACCAAGCAACTTAAAGTTGCTTCTGGTAATTTTTTAATTAAAATGTAAAAAATGCCATCCTCACCAGGGGCTTTCATATTTTTAAATTTTTTGATAATAGATTTTATTTCATTCAGATCCGTATTAAAAACTTCATCTGATGAAAATTCTTGTTCAACAATATTCTGAAATTCTATTGAAATTTGATTTTCAATAGGACTCAAAACATTCAAGTTGAAATTATGAGCACTCTCGAACTGCTGAGCAAGTTTTTGAGCTTTTTCCCCATTAGTTAATAGAATATTATCACCATCTTTTAAAGAAGGGATGGGTTTTGAGGTTTCTTAAGAACCTTTGAAAGTTTCCAAAAGGTTTGGAATAAGGTTTAATTTGTTCGACATCTCTTGCAAACTTTTCATTTCGCAGGAGAGTGAATCTGTGGTCAATAACCTTTTGCAAATCTTTTGAATTCGCTTCAGTGCAGGATCACGAGAACGTTGATACTGTCTTCGGCGAACATTTTCAGACGAATCAGAAGCTGAAGATCGTCATCAATAATGGGAGAATCAAATTTGACTTGGACTTTAGGAATAGCAATATTCCTAGCATCCAAAATTGCATTAGTTAAAGATTCCAAGGCTGAATCAATATCAGCTTTGGTTTCTAAAACAAAATCATGATTTAAATTATTCTCAATATGATGTTGATACCTGTCCCAATTAGCTTTGTGGTAATTAAACACAGAACTATTGGGTCTGGTAACTGCTTCATGAGAAAGTGAAAAAGTTACTGGGAGGTGATCAGAATCAAAATCAGCATGAGTCACTAAAGGACCACAATACTGACTTTGATTTGTCAAAACCAAATCAATTGTTGATGGATTTCTAACAGAAGAAAAGCAAGTTGGTCCATTCGGGTATAATACCGAATAAAGACCAGAAGTGCAATCTCTGAATAGAATTTTACCGTTGGAATTTACTTTTGAATTATTCCAAGATTGGTGTTTTGCATTAAAATCACCGATGATCAAAAATCGAGATCTATGCCGAGTAAGTTTATTCAAATCCCCTTTGAAATAATTTTTATTTTCCCCAGTGCATTGAAAGGCAAATATGCAGCTGCAATCATAATTTTCCCAAAAGAAGTTTCAAGTTCAATGCCCAAACTTTCAATAACTTTTAACTTAAAGTCACGTAACGTGCTATAAGTCATACTACGGTGGATAACTATTGCAACTCCACCGCCATTTCGATTCATTCGGTTATTAGTTATAACTTTATAATCTGGATCACTTTTCAAATAAGTGCCAGTTTTTAAAAATGTTTCGGTTATAACAGCAACATGCACGTTATGAACTCGTAGAAAGTTGAAAAATTCATTTTCTTTCGCTTTTAAAGAGCGAGCATTAAAATTCATAATATTGATGGAATTACTTAGATCCATGATTAAACTTCAGGGTAAGAACAACATCATTCGCAAATTTTAATCCAATCTGGATTGCTTCCATCATGGATGTAGCATTACTCATTGTTTGAATCAAACCAAACAGTGAGTTTTGCAAAAAGTCATTTTTCAAACGTAACATCGCCGAGATCAGAAGATCCCAAAGCGTTGCCAGCAGAAAATTTTTCAAATGAGATTTGAGGTACCTGCCCAATTTCAGAAAGATTGGTAGAGGATTTAAAATTCGTGGATGAACCCGAAACGACGTTAGCATAAGAAATGCCATTGTTGTTACCTAACTTTTCCACGGTAGGGGTATTTCTAGAATTGTTCGAGTGAGACAGCACGAACGTTTGATTTAAAGATGCAGGTACAACCTGACTTTGAGAAAATTTCGGTTTGGATTTCGGCTGATGCTTAGCACGAGAATCCAAAACCTTTTTCTGATGGGGCAATCCCAGAAATTTGATTTGTGATTTCCACCACAATTTGCACATTTAAATTGGGTGACTTCTTTCACGGGACAATTGTCCTTGTCGTGAGAAGAATCCCCGCAAACCATGCATTTTGGAACCATGGCGCAATGATCAGTACCGTGACCGAATGCCTGGCAACGCCGGCACTGGGTCAGATTCTGGCCATTACCGCCATGTTTCTTAAAATGCTCCCACTTTACCCGTACATGGAACAAAAACTGAACTTTGTCCAAAAGTTTCAAATTGTTGATTTCATTTCTGTTGAAATGAATCAGATAAAATTGTGAAGTCAAACCAAAGCGAGAAATATTCCCGTTTGATTTTTTCTTCATTGGTATTACTTGGGATGGGGCAAAGCCAAGCAACACCTTAAGTTCGTTTTTGATTTCATCCACCGACAAGTCGTTGGAGAGACCTTTCAAGACCGCCTTGAATGGCCGAGCATTCTTGGTCTCATACGTGTAGAAATTGTGTTTGTGGTTTTCAAATAACCAACAAAAGTTTGGTGATCTTGTAAAGATTCCGTCAACAAGCGACATTCTCCTCTTCGACCAAGCTGGAACGAAACTTTCAAATTGCAAGTTTCCTTGCAATTCTTCAGTTGCGTTCGAAAGCTGGCCAAATCGGAGACGGAAGTCACAACAATTGGCGGAGCCTTTACTCGTTTCTCGACGGCAGAAGGCTCAGTACGAGGAGAAGGTTCCTTGTCATCAGTTTCGGATAAAACACCGAAACTGTTTGTCAATGGAATTGGAGGATTGACCTCACATTCAGAATCAGAATCAGACCTCAGAAGAGGCTGTTTTCTTTTTCTGTTTCCGTTAGCCGGTTTAGCGTTCAAACGCTTTACCGACGTAACGACCAAATCTTCAGAAGATTTGCGTTTACCTTTGTTTTGACGCATTTTGCAAGCAAAGTTCTCTTAAAAAGATGGCTTCGTTTGTAAAATACAACAAAATTTCAGGCGGGGTTAGTCTTGAAAAGACTGTTTAGAATTTTGGAAAATAACTCAGGTAGTCTTTAAAAAGACTGTGAATTTTGTTTTGAAATAACTCTGAGCTTAGGTAGTAAAAAATACCGCAGCTCTAGTGTCCGTTCACCACGAAGGTTCGCAAGACACTGAGCCATGTGGGTTTGAAACCACGACCTTCCGCTCATAAAGTGAAACCTGTAACCATTAGACCACAGGAGCTCGGCTCGGCTGAGATAGGGTTGCCAGAACATCAATGTTTTGGACTCATTAGAAATGTTTTTTGATAACCTAACCAACAATAGGTCGGATGATGGATCCGAACTTAGTTTACATACATTTAAGTGAGATCCGGCTTCAAAAAGTGCATAAATATCACTAAGTGGTCATAACTTGAGACAGTGTTGCCAGATCTTCAATGTTTTAGACTTGTTTGAAAGGTTTTTCAATCACCTATCCTGCGATGGTTTGGATGATAGATCCGGACATAGTTTTCATATAGATAAGTGAGATCCGGCATCAAAATTACAGCATCCGATTCTCAACTCTGACACTTTTTTATACGTAACTTTTGAACTTATCGGACCTTCAAACAATTCAATAGCGCAGTATGGGGCACCAAAATAGATCGAATGCAACTTGTTTGACTCAAATCGGATCAGCCAGTGCCGAGAAAACTTTGCAAGAAGCACCAAGGGGAATACGCACACACACATACACACACAGACATTTGTTCAGTTTTCGGTTATGATCCTATATGTACACGTAAAAGTTTATCTTGGAGGCTTAATTAAAAAGTTTAATTTTTGAGTGATTTTATAGCCTTGGCTCAGTGAGGTGAGGAAGGCAAAAATCGATCATAAAAAAAACTTATTTTTTTATAAATTTTTTTTTATCACATCAAAAAAGTGATTTTAACAATCTTTACCCTCTTCAGTTTTTTTTTCATTTTTGAAAATGTTTTACTGATCAAAACATGTCTTTTTTAAAGCAGTAAGTTATGACGGGCGTTTAGTTTTTGTCTTAGCTAAAACTTTCCCCTGAGAAAAATTTCAATCATAATTTTTGGGTGGAAAATTGAATTCAAAGATAAAAGAACGCTTGCGATTTTATAATAGAATGCACCGTTTTCTATCTCAATCCTTCATAAGTTTTAAGTTGTCAGAAAATGTGTTATTATAAAAAAAAAGAAAAAGATCCATCCGTCATACCCTAAAGCATAAACATGTTTGCTTTTCGTTCACAAAAACAATAAAACAATGAAAAAAATGAGGTGGTTAAGTTTGCCCAACCGATTCTTTGTGATTAAAGTAAATGCCAAGTGTTTTATTTTCTCTGAGTACTTTTTTTTCTTAATCTTAAGGTCTTAATCTTAAGGTTAAAAACCTTCAACTGAAGACACTAAATCAATCCGATATGACTTCTTAAGGTACAGATTTTCTATGGACAGCCCTCAAATTTTTATGGAACCTTATGTGGAAAAATCAATGATGCAAAAGGGCCTAAGAAATCGACGACCAAAGCTTTATCCGAGTGTGTTTACGCCGAGCTTCCGTGGCCCTGAGGTTACGGGTTTCGCCTTGTAAGCGGAAGGTGATGGGTTCGATTCCTGTCTGGCTCGGCAAACTCAGATCCCTTCAAAGAGTAAATCTGCTCACTGGGAATACTGACCGGTAGGAGATGTGTTTCGACTAACGGCGTGCTGGATTTCCAATCCAGAGGTCGTGAGTTCGATTCTCGTACCGGGATGATGAAGGTTTTTTTTATCCAAATTAAAAAATATAATAAAAAGTCGATTTACGAAAGCGTAGTGAGTTCAGAAGTTATTTATGTTTTACTGTGTAATTTCACATATTCCACATAAACTGCGATAAAGTTTATTGGAAAAGATTTAATGGTCAATAATAAAAATTATCAACCCTCCAATTTTGTGTTCTGTGTGCAGCAATGATGTTTTAACAAAGGAATCATTAGAGTAGATTTTGAGAAAATCGTATGTAGTTTCTTTTCAATAATAAAAGATTAGTAAATCTACAGGAACCTACCGATGTCATCGCCAAAATTGCATAAAAATATCCCCCAATCAACTCACCGGACGTCTATCCGCTCCAGCCGGTCGAGCCGGTCCAGATGGAGCTGCCGCAGCTGGAACAGGTTCATGAAGGCCACGGCCGGCAACGCGTCGAAATTGTTGCCACTCAGCGATAAATACGTCAGATTGCACAGCTTTGATAATTGCAGCGTTGGCACGACCTGGAAAACAAGATACAATCGGAAAAGCGGATGTGAGTGCAGGTTGAGGTCTGAGGGACACACGTGTGTGTGTGTTTGTAGTACACGGAAAACCGATTAGCGAGCCGGAGTGTGATGTACTTGGTGGAAAAGTCACTAGAAATGGAGTGAGGTGAAGGGGGTGGTGTTTTTCATTGCGCAAATGCAGTCGTTAGTCGTATTATTTATTAATTAAACATTCTACGCTATGTGGTTATTTACGAGCACAATGAGTACAAATTTGATTTCCAAAACTTCCAAATCTTTTTTAAAACATCCGAGAATCTAGACCATTCAATTGCTTTGATTTTTTTTTCTAGCATTCATAAACTAAGCAAATAAAAAGTGTTTTTTTCTGCCAATATTTCATGCCAATCTTTCCCACTGTGATTATAAACTTTCACCTCATTGTTCTCGCTCATACATTGCGTTAAAGTCGCGTAATTTGTGTGTCCTGGCATGTGTTCATTAGACCGTGTCGGCACGCGGCCAGCTCCAATGCGGTACTATTTAGTGGTGGACACACACACACAGTCTACTACAAGGACTGGTTCGTAGTAGAGAAACAAGCGCGTCGATTGTAGTCTAACTTTTGAGCTTAACTAACTTTTGGCTCAACGTGTGATGGTCATTTACGGAAGTAGTCGAGGACAAAATTATGTCCTTTCGTACACACTCCTCAAACTGCCATCACAATGAACCATTAGGAAAGTTTCGTGTAAATTCACACACACATGCATGCACGCACGGACGCACGCGACTGGAGTAATTATTTGAAAATGATTTATGTAAATGGTATGAGTTTGAATATTTTATGACCGATTCGTGCACGCTCGCTAAACCGTGTTAGTTTATGGGCTTGGCAGCAGCGAAATTATGTCATATTCTGTGAACGCAGAATGGTTCAACGCAGTTTTCGGAGGATATTTAGCTTCTGATTGAGCTTTTATTTGAAATTTTCATCATTTAATTTTGTAAATTTCTAGATAGCAGAATGCAATCATAAATTTTGATAAATGATTATTTTTATTTGTATAATGTGGTTGAAATTCCTTGGATACTTGTCACTAGGGTTCAGGGGAGCCAACGAGCCATAGAAATTAATGTAAATTAATGTTTTCGGAAACATCGGAAAATTTCACGAATGCTTCATATTTTAACATTGAAAATCGGACCATTAGTTGCTGAGATAACGACGTTAGAAAATGGTGAGTTGTTTGGGTGAGATTTAGAGAACATTAATTTTCCTGCTTTTAAAACCTTTGCATGGCAATATCTCAGCAACTCTAGGTCGTATCAACAAAGTTCAAAAAGCAAAATGTAGATAATTTTCTCAGCTTTTCAAAAATATTTTTTTCAAAAGTGGGCAAACATGTGCACTAATTTGGAACCATCCATACACCACGTGGATACTTTTTTGGGAATCTCGAACCCCCCACCCCCCCTCCCTTCGTGGACAATTGCCATACAAAAAAAATCTTTCTTGTATGAAGCGATGACAAATGCCATAACTCCCCTCCCCCCCCCCCTATAGTGTCCACGTGGTTTATGGATGGTCCCTTTAATTCTTTCAGGCCTGATGGGTCGTATATGACCCAAAAATCCAAATTTCCAAAACTAGCCTATAATTTTTGTATGGTCATAAAAATCATTTTCCCATCAATAACTTAAAAAATATTTTTTTGAAAATTCAGGCCTGAAAGGGTTAAACAAAATGAAAAACTGCGACTATTTTCAAAAAGTCACCTAAAAATAGATTTAACTTGGAAACGGTGCACTTTATCAAAATTTCACAACAGTACTTTTTGTTTGCAAATTTGATTTTACATCGAAAAATGAAATTGAAAAATTTTTGCAACCAATTTTTCAATTTTTTGAAAAAAAATCAGTATTGATTCAAAAAATCATAACTCGCTCCAAGATTTTTTGCACAACCTGGAAATTTCTGAAAAGTTGGCATTAGTTGCCCTATAAAACAAACCAAAAAATAAAAAAAATTTAAATAGTGTTTTTTGCAAATCAAGTTTAAGTGACAAAAAGTTAAATAAAAAATCACCAATTTTTTTTTACCGTGTATCATTTTTTCCAGTGTAGTCCTTATCCATATCCACAACTTTGCCGAAGACACCAAATCGATCAAAAAATTCATTCAAAAGATGCAGATTTTTGTATTTTCACACATCAATTTTGTATGGCCAGCTGCCAAATTTGTATGGAAAATTATATGGACAAACTAATGATGCAAAATGGCTTCTTAAGGCATACCGAAGGCACCAAAAAAGTTTCAGTCGTATTACAAAATACAAAAATTAAAATTTAAGGAAGAAGACCGATTTCGTAGAAAATTTCTCATAATCCATTTATTACTGCAATATTATTGAAAAAAATGGTGTAAAGATTTTTAAATTAATGTATTTTGAAATTTCTGGTCTGCAATTGAAACTTCAAATAAATTTTGCAATGTTTACTTTGTAGACGTTAATTGTTTTGCTAAGTTTTGGAGTTTTTATTTTTTTAATTTAGGAAAAAAAGGTCTGACATCAGTTTAGACAAATTTCCAACAGACTAAGGGCGTAAAGATACGAAATCAATGGTGAGAATTGAAAACAAGAATTGATTGAAATAATTCTTTGTTATTTAAAAAAAATCATTTCTACGTATTTTCTCAACATTCAACTTCAGTGATTTGCCTTTTTTTCTTTCCATTTTAATTGTGGCTTTCTTAAATGGCCATGTCAACGTGGGATTTTATATTAAGTGAAATTACCACCAATTCCAATTCTGTAGACGAGAAAATAAATAAAGGTATTAATATTTTTGAACTTTTTTTTATCTTCGAAGATCATTACAAAGAAAAATAGAACTATTCAAATTTTCAAATTTACATTACAATTATCTTACTTTTAAACCATCAAATATCAGTAAATATAAGATATTTTTCCTCAGCTTTTACATTTTGTATCGATCTGTGGTCTCAAAATTTAGTATTTGGTTAAAAGTTACACCAAAAAAAATGGCAATGTTCATCAGGAAATGGTGAAAGATTTTGTGTCAAAAAAATCGGTAATATTACATCAAGAATTGATGAACATCCATCAGTTCGACGTCGTCGTGCTATCTTGTCGCACCCACCATTTTTGACGTTCCGAGAAAAACGCAAGCACGCAATGTAAACAATAACAAACACGTTTTGTTTGGCTGACCATTCTGTGCATTGTCCCGAAGTTTGGTTGAAGTTGGTTGCTGGAGTTCCGAGTTATAATTACAAATGTTTACGATAGTCTAACTTGTACGTGTGTCAAACGCGTTTTTTGGAGCTTTTTTGGTTTACATTGAATATCTTAGGATTGAAATCGAATTTTGGGGATCTGTGAAGGTCAAAAGATGTGGCATTGTGAGATGCACACAAGGGTCTCCATTCGCGAGCACAAATAGCAGGCGACGCGATACTGCCCTGATGAATTCCTACCGTTTGTCACTCTATCACCATTCGCTCCCGAACACTCTCTTTTCTACTCTTCTCTCTCTCTGATCGGCTCAGTCTCCGAACGGTTCAGACAGGCCGATCGTCTCCAATCACTCTGAACTGAAAACATTTTTTCTCTGATGCGCTGCGTTATACTCATTGCCTAAAATCATTGCCTAAAATCAATGTTATCAATTAAATTGTGCATTTATTTTGATTTCATAACATTATAGACACCATTCAAAGAAACTTCCACCAAGAAAAAATCAAATTGATGGCATTCTGAGGGCGTGAAGACAAAAAGACTGCCGCGCTGGCATTTTGTGAGAGTGGCTCTTCGCTGAGCATGGTAGTGTGTGAGTGTCGTCGAGCGACGGAGTAGGCAAATATTTTCACGATGTATTTGTTCGCTGAGTGAACAGTTCGGGCCACTCGCTGGCTGCTTGCGTGACTCATTAGGGTGTAATATCAAAATCGATTTTCCAGCACAGCAATTTTTCAGTTCCTGTTGGGGTCCTAAACAACTCCCCAAAGTTTGGGCACGATTGGATTAGTCCTCACTTTGCGCAAAGCGATTAAATTTTCCATATAAATTTGTATGGGAAAAAACATTTTTTTTTAATTTTGATATTTATAAAATCCACGTTTCAAGCTGTACTTAAACCGGATTCATATTCAAATGCTCTGGAAGGTGCTCTACAACTTTCCCGAAGAGAGTATGGTGCTAGCATGTCCCTAAGAGAAGATACAGCGTCCTCAAAACTCGTCTAAAACGTGATTTTCGAGCAAAAAACACATTTTAGACGAGTTTTTAACACGCTGTATCTTTTTTTAGGAGCAAGTTAGCACCATACTCTCTTCGGGAAAGTTGTAGAGCACCTTCTAGAGCATCTGAATATGAATCCGGTTTTAGTACAGCGTGAAACGTGGATTTTATAAATATCGAAATCCAAAAAAAATGTTTTTCCCATACAAATTTATATGGAAAATTGAATCGCTTTGCGCAAAGTGAGGACTAAACCAATCATGCCCAAACTTTGGGGAGTTGTTTAGGACCCCAAAAGGAACTGAAAAATTGCTGTGCTCGCTAAATTTGGACAACTTTATTTTTTTCCATACAACCATATTACACCCTAGTGACTCATTCGCTCATGAATGCTAGCGGGTTGGAATAGGCGACGAATGGATAGGCGATGAGTGAGTGGTTTCTGTTCATTGAACCGAAAATCAGGACCCTTGAATGCACAAAATGGCGTTCAATTTGGCCCTACACCACGGTTCCCGGAAGTGTGACATAAGTAAGTGTTAATCAATGCACTTTGAATAGTTCGGTACTACAAGTTTTTTTTTTCAACTGTTCATTATTTTATTAACACTCAAACGTTCGGGTAGTAATCTGACCCCTATTTTTTTTTCTTAAAAATTTCATAACTTTTGGTAGAATTGACCAATTTGGATGCTTCCGGTTGCAAATGATCCAAATTTGTCTATATTTTTAACTGTCAGATGGGGGACAAATATGGTCCACTTTTACCGGAGATATTCCGGATTCCGTTGGGGTACCTCGGCCCTACTATATGGGACTTTGGTCAATATAACAAAATCTATTTCATAGAACAATGCCGGAAATGTTGCAGAACTTTAAGATATCATTCTAATACATCATCCTGCAAAAATAATTGACATGGTCAAGACCTTTGGCCACCGGAACAGGTTCCAACCGGAAACGGTTCACTGAGCTGATGTTGATTGGTGCCCAACTGGAACCGGCTCCGGTGCCCCGTATGACTTCACCATGTCAATTATTTTTGCAGGATGATGTATTAGAATAATGTCTTGAAGTTTTGCATCATTTCCGGCATTGTTCTGTGAAATAGATTTTGTTATATTGACCAAAGTCCCATATAGTAGGGCCGAGGTACCCCAACGGAGTCCGGAATATCTCCAGTAAAAGTTGACCATATTTGTCCCCCATCTGACAGTTGAAAATATAGACAAATCTGGATCTTTTGCAATCAGAAGCATCCAAATTGGTCAATTCTACCAAAAGTTATGAGATTTTTAAGAAAAAAAATAGGGGTCAAATTACTACCCGAGCGTTTGAGTGTTAAATCGACTAAAAATAGCAAGAAAATAAGTTTTTGGCAAGATAATAGAACAAAATTACATAAAAACAAGAAAAAATACAAACTAATTCATTCTAAACAATGTGCATCCTGCTCTTGTCACTCAATGTTTTATTTTAGAAACGTACTAAATGGCCTGTTTATTTTATTTACATTTCTAGATTAAATTTTCAAAAGGGCCTATCTGCATAGGAAACCCATGACGGATATGTTGTTTTGAAAATGTAATCTAGATTGCATCAACATTAAGATAATGAAATTTTCGTTAATTTTCCGAAGTATCTTTTGTCTCGTGAATTTCGAATAATCGAGTTTGGATTTAATGTGGACTGTATTGCAAAATAAAAACATGAAAAAATAATTAAATTTAGTATAATATTAATCCTCCAACTCACCGTAAAATTATTATCCGCCAGATCCAGTCCCCTCAGCGCACTCAACCCGTTGAACGCCCCGTAATCCAGCTCAGTCAGCACATTTCCAGCCAGCTTCAGAGTCCGCAGTTCGCGCAAACTCGCGTAGCTATCGTTCGCTATGAACTCGATCAGGTTGACGGACAGATCGAGCGTCTGCAGGCGGGACAGGTGCTCCACGTTGTGCTCGTACGGGACCTCCAGGAGTTGGTTGTTCTGGAAGGAGAGGGTTTCCAGCGAGTACAGGTGGCGGAGAACGCCGTGATCGAGCGAGATGATGGCGTTGTTGGAGAAGTCCAGCTCCAGGAGGTTCCGCAGGTCGTAGAACGCCGTCGTGTGGATGGTTTCGATGCGGTTGTTGCACAATTTGAGGATTTGGAGCTTGCGGAGTCCCTTGAAGGCGTCTTTGGGGATGGTGACGAGCGCGTTGTCACTGAGGTTGAGCATTTTGAGACTTTCCTGGGTGTCGAAGTTGCGCGAGCCGAGGTCGCTGATCTCGTTGAACGAAAGATCGAGCACCTCGAGCTTGTGGTAGAAGCTGAGCATAAAGTGCACGTTTTGGATTTCGTTTGAGGTGAGGTTGATGTACCGGACCTCTGGGTTAAGCTGGATGGGGACCACGTCCAGGTGGACTCCGATGCACCAGGTTCGCACCTGTGGGTCCATCTCGCAGGTGCATACCGAGGGGCAGAAGGAGGTCGCTTGTTTGAGGAAGACCACCAGGATGAGCGTGATTGAGCAGAGGATAAGCCGACAGCTGCTGGTGGCAGGTCGTCGTAATCGGGTCGTCATTCTGACTTCTTCTTCTTTTTTTTGTTTTGGCTTATAACGTCAATAAACAGAGAACTGACTCAGTACTGTTTGTCTCCCTTGGGAGTTCACCACGGTCGACGGCGGTGGTCAACGGTAATCCATCGGATGTCGTGTGGCACCGCCAGTGACAGATGCATCTTCACCTGTGTGTGTACGTGCGTGATGTGTCGTCGTGCGTGGGAGCAGTTAATTCCTATGTGGTCGGTAGAAGTTGTAATTCTGGAAGGTGGTAGAGAGGGAAAGGCATTAATTAATTATAAATGCGTCATGTGACATTGTGATGGGTTGACGGATGAATGGGTGAGCGTAAATTAAGTAATGTTCTGGCCTTGTGGCGTGACTAGAACGAATCGGATTTCAGAATGGGTAAATGTTGTGGCAACTGTGACGTTTAATTCGTTAGAAATGAGTCAGCAGATGTCAACTGATCTATCTTTGAGAGTTGTTATTTTCTATTTTTATTTAATTTATTATTCAATTCCATTATATATGAAGGTACTTTATACAAAATTTATACCTACAAGCGGTGTAAATGTACAGAATAAACATCCCAGCCGTAAACCATTATGAGTGACAATTCATTATGCTGCCGCCGTCATTGCTGCACCAGATGATTATGCTCCATGTCCTCATTAGTCAGTCAGCTCGAGTGCAGGTTGGTTCCATACGACAGCAGCCTGGAAGTTGCAGCAGCCCCAGTTGAAATCCCATCAGCTCAACGCGAGCAGAAACACGCTCAGCTCGGCTTAGAGTTCTTTCACAAGGAAACTGGAGGAAGGACATGCACGCATCCTGATAATAAAGTCCCTTCCCGTCATATTCACACGAGATTCTCGTGCATGTTTGTGAATGAAAGCTATGCATCTGTGAGAGTTGTAATAGAGCGAAATGGTCTCATTAGCAGAATGAGATTCAGGACTCTGAGATTTGAATCTGGGGTTGACGCTTTTCACGCGGGTTCAAAAGAAGCATAATTCTAATAAAATTTCCAATGCGACTCGATTTCATCCTGGTGTTCCACATCAAACAACTCGCATTTTTCCATTATATAAAAAAAGTTTTTTTTACTACCCAAATTTATCGCCTGACACACATCTGTGGCTGCACGTCACCCACAACGAGACTGATATCTTTCGCTGACATTCATCTCTGTCGCGTTCTGCCTGTCCCACAGAAAACACACTTAACAACCCTGCCAGGCTAAAGCTTCGATGCAGAATCCTGGCCGGCAACAAACCCTACACATCTGCCTTGTCCCTCGAGGTGGCAAAGCTGCTGCTGAAGTTGCAACACAGAAAAAGAGCGAGCTTTCCGTTAGTTCTCAGTTGTAATACGGTGTAAAATAAATGGTACCAGACTATTATTTATCCTTGGGCTGACACCAACGTGAGAGACGGAGAGTGATTCATTTTGTGCCATTTAAAGTGCCATCTGTAGTGCGAATCTCTAGCGGGGGGATTCAACCCTAGTCTCGTCATAACTGGAACACCAGGACAGATAACTACAACAACAGTGCCATAATAGTGCTTACAAGCACTGGGCATGGCAAATCCGTTGTAATTACTGGTGGTCGTTTGTCGGTCCCCCCCGGGCCAGAGATAACCAGAACCTGACGATACGCACAGAACAGGAAGATGTGGTGTACACAAATGAAATCCATCATAAAACCAAACCGGCTTTGGTCGGATGTAACGAATAAAATGATAATTCCATGACTGGGCTCTGTGTGTGTCACAATCCGGTCCGGCACTGTCAATCAGTGTCCGGCAGCGACGTCGTCCTCTCTGTTGTCTCTGGACCTGAACAGGGACAGATAGAAAGGATCACAAACGGGGAAGGGGAAGCGGCACATTGTCAGCTGTTCATACACGCATCTTTGGGTTGTTCTGAGCTGGACTAAGCTTTAACCTTACGGCCGTTGAATGGCATTGTGGAATATGGCAAGATAGTGCATTTCTTGATTGAGATTTTAAATAACAGACCGTGGTTTCTTTATGATGTTTTGGGACAGATTTCATTTGAATTAAGTTTAGGCTTTGGATATGAATGTATTTTAAAATAAGTTAGTTTAATTAAATCCATTTCAGTTCACGAAAATTGTTCCAAGTCACGTTCTATTTGATGGTGATTTTCGCTATAATAACAAATTGTTTATCAATAAAACAAAGTAGAAAGTTCACTTCTCAAGATTATTTTTCAAGAAAGCTAATTATTATTTGATTAAAGTGCTAGTCCACGAGCACAGCATACCCGTCTCGCATAGACCTTACTACCTTACTAATGTCTGAAATTTTCAAACATAATTTTCAACATATATAACTACACTGAAATAACAAAATAGTACCAAATTCCTTTATTCTAGGAATTTTGCCTCTTTTCCTTATTTAGTAATCGGGTTTTTTGGATTACTTTTTTTTGGATTAGCAATTGGTTTTTTGGATTACTTAACAAGGAAAGGAGCCAAAACTCCTAGAATTTAGGAATTTGGTACTTTTATTTTTTTTCAGTGTAGCTTCTGGGCTAAATATAAACATTCTAACTCAATGGAAAGTGGAGCAATTGCACAACATAAATCTTGAAATGTCTGTAAATAAGGCAAATTTCAAAAAATCTCAAAATTCAATATGCACTTGAAAAGGCTAAAAAAATGCAACAAAATGAAGGGTGAAGCATCCTAATTGATCAAATTTAAACTCAAATAAAGAAAGTGTTACATCCAGATATTTTTTTTTTTTTTTTTTTTTTTTTTAAGGGCCTCCATCACACCCCCACACCAAAAGCTCATAATTGAGCCCCTGGTAGTGGTCTCCTTAAATGCTCAGCTAACAAAAGTTAATGTAAAGGACGAAAGCAAACTAAATTTATGCTGAGAACATTGTTTTACAAAGAAATGCTAATATTGGTGGGCAATGAAGAATAACTACTGCTAATACTAAGGTGAAATCCCAGTGGAAAAAAGATTTCCTTTTAAGGGATCCACAAAACTAAAATAAATGAAAATAGCTCGACTAATAAAGAGAAATATAACCTATTTTATGTAATCGGTGTTAAGTGTATTCTATTGGAACAGTTCGTGTAACTTATGTTTTAAATGTTGTTTTAATCTGATTTTGAAAATGGAGGTGCTAGTGGTTTGTTTCAAATCAAGGGGAAGTGTGTTGTATTTAGTAGGACCAATGAATGATATGCGTCTTTGACCAAGGTTGGTTGAAGCTTGCTCACGTCGCAGGTGGTCATTTTGTCTAGTTGAATGAAAATGTGGTGCACTTGGTAAGGTTATGTTATGGTGCATTACAGGATTATTTAGAAGATTGTGCACAAATACTAATGTTTGATAATCCCTTAGGTAATTCAAGGGAAGTATTGTATGAGATAATTCGGAATACAGTTGTAAAGTTGGGTACAGTAATGGTTTGTAAAAATTGTTTTGAGACAGCGATTTTGGAGTGTACGAATTTTCTTTAATGAAGTACTGGAGGCATAGCCCCATGTTGACACAAGGTGATTCAGTTGGGAATGAAAATACGCAAAATAAAATTTTAATAGAACATGCCGAGGAACAAAATTTCGCACTCGCCAAAGCATGCCACATAAAGGGGCCAATTTCTTTTCAACGTGATTAACTTGGTATGCCCAGGAAAGTGTCGGGTCTAAGTGTATTCCCAAATATTTAAAGCAATTAAAGTAAAATAGCAATAAAAAAGCTGGTAGAGAAAGCACACTATCACCGTACAATAGGTCGAGCAAAAAAAAAAAAAAAAAAGAAAAAAAAAAAAAAAAAAAAAAAAAAGAAAAAAAGAGAAAAAAAGAGAAAAAGAGAAAAAAAAAAAAAAAAAAAAAAAAAAAAAAAAGAAAAAAAGAAAGAGATATAAACTCAATAAGCGTATCAATGGATAAAAATAAACATTTGAATGCAGTTTCTATAGTGCAATTGACTAATGAAAACGAATTGAGAAAATTATCGAAGGAAAATTTGTCTCCCTAGCAAAAAATTACACCCAAAAAATGCACATAATGCAAAAGTGCCCATTTCATAGAATGCACCCCATTTGGCATAACGGGTTTTCCAGAAGACGTTCAAAAACAATCAGTAGGCTTAGTGATTTTTCACGCTCAAAAATAGCAAATTTCACGGAGACCTCAATTTTAAAACACAAAATTTCACGCAAATTCCGCGGAACGTGAAAAATGTTAAAATAATTCTGGAAATCTGTATATTAATCACAGAAAACACTTTTTATGCTTCATACAGAATGAAGCATAAAAATAAACTCAAAAAATCTTCACCAGGTGGAAACTTTTATGAAAATTGAAAGATTTTTTTGGGTCACGTTCAAAAACAATTTTCAAAAAAGTTTCCACCTGGTTGATGGATGGGCTCTATTTATATTTTGAAACAAAACGTAGGCCATGCGTATTCTCATTTATTGAACTGCTTTTTCAATATTCGACTAATAAACCTCAAAAGTTTTCCCTAACTTGCTTCTGTTTTATCAGTTTACATTTTATTGAATTTCATGTCAAAGCAAAATTTAACAATATTGTCCAGCAAAAATGAGTAAAATAGTTTGAATTTTCTGCGATATTTAGCCCATTTAAAAAAAAAATATGGTTTTCATCTCTCTTTTCAAAAAATAAATTTAAAATCAATAGACAAAAATAATAAAATTTGTAACGAAATCTAAATTTTTATTCAAAATTAGAACAGAAAACAAAAAATGAGGTATTTTTAAACATTTACGAGAATCATCAACCCAAATAATCAAAAGTCGTAAAAATTAAACAGGCCTCAAAAAAAAAATCTGAAATGTTTTTAAAAGGTGATTTGAAAGATAAAAATATCCTTCATTTTATTTTGAATAAAACAATGCTTGATTCTTTTATTTTCTTTTTAAATTATACCTTTCAAATGAAAAAGTAATAAATGTTTTCTAACAGCGAATGAAAATATTATAAAATTTAGTTACTTTCTAAAAAAAACTGAAAAATCTTAACAATTCTTCAAATGGTTCATATCAAGCTTTTCAATTAAATACTAATGAAATTTACTTAAAAAGTTTTTATGGATGAGAGGTTAAGAGAAAATTTGTAAATTTCAAGAATTTCACGAAATCGTCAAAATTCACTTACCCTATATTAGTAATATAGGGTTCACTCGCTTAATTCTGCAGTAGTTCTTAAGATTATTTTTATTGCTATTCAAATTTGATGAAATATTTTGAGAATAATCATTACAGTTTCACTCAAACATAAAATTTCACGGGATTTCGCGGAAAAAGCAAAATTTCGCGGATTTCACGATGTCCGCGAAATCGTGAAATTTCACTAACCCTAACAATCAGGAACGTTTTGCATAATTTATCTTTTTATTGTTTTTCCCCGTTTTGTTTTTTTTTTGTTTGTTTGCACGACAAGATTGAAACTACTTTTATATGAAAAATGACAAAAAATTTCGGAGCTTTTTTGGTTTACATTGAATATCTCAGGATTGAAATCTAATTTTGGGGATCTGTGAAGGTCAAAAGGTGAGGCATTGTGAGCTGCACAAAATGGCGTTCTTAACTCAGTTTGGCCCAAAATGCACGTACGACAAGTTAGCACGATGGCGACGATATGCTAACTAGATAGAAAAAACCAACAAGCTTAGTACAAGAAAGCACAGAGGCATCGTTTTGTTGAGATTAATTCGCCACCCGTTTCCCTCATTTCAAAATCTTCCCGAAAATTCATGGAGAAATATATATATATATTTTTTAAAAACTTTAGGGTAATAGACATGCATCTATTTAAAATGCTTTTTCCCGCGTTGATACTCATTTTGAGCATGATTGTACGAGTTTAATGTTTTTTTTTGTGAAATTTCTATGCAATTTAATTTTTATTGTTTTTGCTCACATCGTCATCGGTCAGAGTCGAGAAACATCAATTAAAAAAAAATACCTAACCAATTATCAATTACTTTTGCAAACAGTGACAAAAGACCTCCCGATAATGGTAATAATAGTGTTGGTTACATTTCCGTCCAGTGAATTTTCCATGAAAACATCATACCTTACGGCGTTGCACATATCTGCTCCCGATCAGACACTAGTACAGACGAGACTGGAGTATGTTTGCTAGTTTTACCGACTAGCACTAGCCAGCGACACCATAAAGTGCGCTATAAAATTCGCTCCTCACACGTGTGGCCCTTTCTGCCGTATGGAGTGAAAAGCTCTCCCCCGAGACTCTGCGGACGAGGGACGTGAGGGGGGAAATGCAAAGCTAAAGCTAACTCTCTCCGAGGGGGTGGACACTGTGAGAAAAATTGAGAAATCTACAGATTTTTGTTGTTGTACAATAACCAAAAATTTAATGATTGATTAAAAATCTTTAAATTCGAATTCAAAATTTGAATCAAAGCGATCATTTTTTCACAGTGTCCTCGGAGAACAAGGACATTTCTGGAGGGAGTGCCAAGCTGGGCCAATAGGCAGGGCAGCAGCCGCAGCAGAACAAACGAGGAGACACGTCATGCTCTTGTAAAAATTCAAATAAACAATGACTTATGAATAATGCAAGCAGACCGAAGAGTGCTTCACTGGCACTGGTGTGTTATGTTTTCCAGAGAGCCTGGAGAACAAGTATCGAGGGGAGTTGGGTTGAGGTTGGGGGAGGGGCTGGCGTATTAGTCAACCGGTGATAGTATTGCCGTAAAGGTAGTAAAAGTATGCTCCACTGGAAGCGGAATGGCGAGAAGAATTTACAGCTGGCAGATGCATATTCTGCTACTAGCAGTTGCATGCTGCTAAGGGATGTATTTTTTAAGATCAGGATTGTTAGGGACTTTAAGATGTATTTTATAGTTGACAGATCGTACACTTTGGATTTATTGAGACGAACTTAACCTTCTTGTATAGAGAAGAAATTTAAGTTGTTGGAATTTCATTGACAGATTTTTTAAAGAAAATAAATTTATCGAAAATTACAGAATCTTTTTAAATTGTCTGGGTTGATTGTTTATTTCGATTTTTTTTTTCAATAAGTAGATTGGATATTTTCATCGGAATCATCGGAAAATCGAATCACGATTTTTGTTGTTGTCTTATTTTTGGTCGTTGAGCTCAAATATGACCCTAAAATATGGCGATGGTGTCTCATTGAGAAAATCCATTGGGTAATGTAAAAGACAATAACCAACTCAAATTTGACTGATTTGAGTTTGACTGAATTTAAGAGCGAGTCCACGAACAGGGCATACCTCTTTGTATAAGACGTCGTTTGGACCTCACCAATCTGCCTGAAATTTTCAGGGATTGTTTGTACATATAAAACTAGCATCTGACTGATATATGAGCACCCTAGGTCAACGGGAAGTGGGGCAAATCGGGACACTAAGTTTGAAGGTTCAAAAACGTCAAAAATCTTAAAAAGGCTATAACTTAGGCAAAATTCAATTTAATTACAAAGTTCAAAATCCATCTGAAAGGGCAAAAAAAAGTGATAATTATTTAGATAAGTCGAAAATACAAACACAGATAATCAAAACTTCTGATAATCAAATCTGGACTTCATTATCTTTAAAAAATGAAAAAAAAAAAACAATTATAAGCGAATGGTTCGATACCCATCTGCTCCCAACGAGAAAGTGCTGGACTCATTAAAATTTGAATTAAATGAAAAACTTGAAGTTCACGGCAGGGTTCGATCCCCTGTCCTTAGGATTGGCAAGCAAAAATGCTTTCCACTTAACCGTGGAGCATTGGTAGATTTAGGAGGACTGAAACTGATATAGTTGAATCCAAGAATCGGACAAAGAATAAAATTGAATGCAAGTTGGAATATCAGAACTCAAACAAGATTGCATGCAAGATTTTGCGCAGTTGAAATTGAATCTAAAAATACCTCGCTAAAATTAGCCTGGGCGGCTGATAGAATTCATCCAATAAGAGATCAGAAGAATTGAAAGCTATCCCATTAGAAATGAGAACACACGAAGAATTCGAACAACAATGCAAAACGGTCGTTACCACTCGCCTAGGGTGGCTCCTCAAACCATTCACCTTCCCAAAAACCGTCCAACTCCAAGCGAAACTTACTTGAGGATACCGTGGAGATTTTCCCTTAATACTCTGAAAAAAGTGGAGCATCAACACTTCCCGTCATCCAAATCCTCTATCCTTGTCCCTGGTGCGCGGTGGAGATGGGAGCGGCCGGCAATGGACGGCTGCCATGGTGGTGAGAATCAAGGGGCTGGAAACTCTAATATTACTTAGGAATACTTAGTATATTAACGATATTCCAGTATACTTGTTAGTATACTAACCGAAAAGCAATAAGCTGTTAGTATATTATGATACTCTCAGTATATTGGTAAGTATACTGGCGATATGTAAAGGAAATAATAAGTATACTAACATATATTTTGATATACTGGTTAACATAATAATTATAGCCCTAAGAGTTTCCAACCCCTTGGTAAGAATCTAGTTCAGGTGGAATTGGTTCTATTCCCAATTATCGATTCCCAGGCAACTTGGGCTTAGACAATCATCACATCACATGGCGAAAATTCAGTCCGCTAAAATCACCGTCTCCTAGCGTAGCGAAGCGAAAAAATGAAAAAAAAAAAAAAACTGTTTGCTACTAGGATCATAAAAGCTTTAAAATTATTACACAAATTGTTATATTTATTTTTAAGATTGCATTGTTGATCTACAATTCTCGGAACATAGCTCAAATTGCATTTTTTTAGGCAAAGGTTTGTGTTGACATTGATATTTCATTAACATTTTTAAGCACTGGTTTTTCCATTTTCAAAAGCCTGAATAGTGGAAAAAGTTGTTTCTGAAACCGTTTAATGAGCAATAGTTAGTTATTTTTTATCAATAAGTAATAACCATTAAAAATTGGCTTTCCTTTCATCATAAAGTAGTAAAAAATTGTAACTTTTACAAGCGGGTATTAATAGTTTAAAAAACATAAATTAATTAATTTTGAATTTAAGTTGGGGAAATATGGAGTTTGTTACCACATTTATATATTGAATAAGGAGCTGATTTGCCTGAATCGAAGATTTTTTTCTTATGGTGTTAAAAACATAAATAAAAGGTTGCTAATATAAATGTGTTTAAGCAATAATGGGTTTAAAAATGAAATGTTCCTTTTGTGCATTCATAGGAATCAAAACTGTGAAGAGATTTTGGTGTTAAATCGATTGAAATGAAATTTTTTTTGTTGACAATGACCACAAGTAGCTTAATAAAGTAACCTTTTTGTTCTAATAAAAATATAGAGTCTTGAAATGTTCGCTCCCTTTCAAAAACGTACAACCAACATTTATTTAACTTTAATAAAATAAGTCCATTTTTAGAAGATAATATAGTTATAAAAATAGAAAAATAAAATGACAGTCAATTTTTTTTAATTCTACAGAATGCAACTTGAAAATTTTTTTACTCGAAAATATCATAGAAGCGAGTAGATCTAAATTCATCATATTTGAAACATATGAAAAAATAATCATATTAATGTGGTTTGGTTAAGGATTTGAAAAGAGGTATAACGTTCAATTTTCAATGGCCTTTTCAATATTCAATTTTAAGTTCATCCTAACGGAGGTTGAACTGCAATGAAATAATATCTAAGTTATTCAGAATTTTTGCCATTTTCTACTTCCACCTTTTTTGGTTAAAAAGAACGTAATCCTTTACATTATTTGTAGATAATGATTCAAAATAAAATTTTAAGCCTGCACCAAGTTCCAAAAATAATGAATTTAAATCAGTTTTTTTAAATAATTATAATATTTTTCGTGATTTTAGTAGTTCGTTTATATTTTTATTTTAGTGCTAAAGTATAAATTTTGACTAAAAAACATTTTTTTTAAGTTTTTTCTTACAATAAATTATTTCAGCTATAAATATGGTATTTTTCGATTACTTTTCTTAAATCCATCAAGCTTAAAAAAACATTTTAAATCCATGACATTTTTTGTATTCGGGCTTCATTTTGATATGACATACTTCAAATTTAATTCGTCTTGAGCGAGGAATCAGGCCGTTACAAATATTTTTTAAAGTTTATGTCGCCCCCCCTTCAAAATTGGTCTAAAAAATCAGGGGGCAAAAACAATATTTTCCAAAAAACTTAAAAAAATCCATGAAAATAGAAGTCTAATCAACTAATAACAATATAAAATACATTTTTCTGCATTGATTATATTTAGCATGTTTGGGTTTGTTTAAAAAAGTTTTGATTTTGTATGAAATTCTAATGTACATAACAGCACCGCAAAAAAATTATTTTCCGCAAAAAATAAAATTTTCGTCAATAACGTCATGATTCGAAATCCGGACACTTAGTAGCATATCATTTTTGTTATAGCTGGCAAAAAAATCATGTAATAAGTTGTAAATGTAGAAATATCATAAGGATGTAGTATAAACAGTCAGTTTCAAGAAAATGCATCCAAAATAGGTCTTTTCTAACAATTTTTCATCATAATTTTAAATTTAAAATGACTTGTTGTGCTTCGAATCCCTGACACTGATGAAAGCTGATTCGAAATCCGGACACTTTTGCTTCGAATTCCGGACACTTGATTTTACTTATGAATCGCACAAATTTAGACTGGAATGTTAGTGAATGGCATTCTTTAGGTCGCAAATAAGCTGTTAACATCAAAACAATCGATAGTTTATATAAAAATTTGCTAGAATTTAAGGAAATCGAAACCATAAATTTCTGCTTTGCCTTCCCGGAGCTTCTCCCCGTGCCATACCTTCACACTTAGGAGACCCGGGAGGCGGAGTCTTGTCGCAAAAAGAACGATACACACCTGTGGATCCGTTGACGAAACCGCAAGGTTTAAGAGGGCCACATTATAAGGTGTTACGTCGATTCCATTTTCCCGGAGCTTCGAACGCCTCTGAAATATTTCAAGTGAAATGTTTTGCATTTTTGGTTAACTTATAATTTTATTGTATTTAATTGTTTTGGTATTAACTACAGCGTTCAAACAAACTTTAAATGAAAGTTGATGTTGGAATTCATCAAATAACACAGTTTCGACATTCATAATACGAACTTATATCCAAATAATTGATAAAACAAGATGAAGTGTCCGGGGTTTGAAGCGTCCGGGAATTCGAATCATGACGTTACTTAGATAATTTGGAAGGTAATGATGGCAAAACAATGGCTCGTTATTTCAATTTTAAAACTTTTTTTTGCCCTTCCCCTTCCTCACGACTTAAGCCCGGGTCGAGGGAGATAAACTTCAAAAAATATTTGAAACGGCTTTATGTCATTTTTCAAATGATTTATATTTAAAATTTCTTTTATCAAATTTATCGATTTTAAGAACATTTTTGTTAGCTACACAAGAAAAATGTATAGTGAATTGTGTAAGAATGTTCAATAATTGTTTGAATATCCATTGTCTATAAAATAATGGTTATTTTGTGACGAATTCAGTTATGCTATGAAGTATTGAGCACATGATTTATTTTTTTCAATATTACCTTGTTCAATATCTCTTCTTTCATGGACATCCATTTTCACATAGAAAAACCAAAACCACCAAGGTTAAAACTTTAAGTACATTTTGTTGACCTCCCACAACCCAGCCAGTCAACAGCGACCAACAACCCCTTCAACGAGCGCCCCAAAGCTAGTGCGGTGACTTACGAAAGAAGATCACGTTCACGTTCTTCTACCCCAAAAACCTCTCAAAGGGGTTGAAACGGAGTTTCCCCAGCCCAAGAGGACGACGAAAACACACCACCGTCGAAAAAGTGTTATTAAAAATTTACCTTAACATTATTTACGTGACGCCTTTCGTCGTCGACGTCGTCTTCATTTCGAGTTGGTTGCCACGGGGGCACGTCCGGTGTCTTCCGGTTTCCGGTGCCATGAGACGTCCCCCCCATAGAATGGCTTCATCGCCGAAAATGCTCAAAGTTGAGGGAGTGGGGGGCGAAGGCTGAATTTATGTGTCTCTGGTTGCATTTAAAGACTTGGAAGTTTATCCATTAGTAATGAGGCTATTTGCGGAGGACTCACTTTATGTCGTCTACCCTCGGTTTATGGATTAACTTTTTGGCATTTAGTAAATTTAAGGAAGCGTTTTAGTACTTTTGGGATGGCTTGGAAGTTGTCTTAGATACAATACAAATTAGAATTCGATATCAGGACTTGACAATCGCGTCACTCTCACTTCTCCAATATCACAACTTTCAAATCAACACTTCTCAGGCTGATAGCTGATATCGTCTGTTCCCACAAGACTCTTGAACCCTTGAACATGTGATACATGTCAAGAACCGCAGATCATTATCGGCAGGGCTAATTCAAAACATGCATTCTACGTCAATTTAGTACGCCAACCTCTCCCACCAACCCACACTTTGTACACCGTCCTGGTCCCTGGTATCAAATAGCTGTTCCAGCAACAATTTGCCAGCAACCCACCCTCAACCGCGGCACCGGTACAGAGGGAAGCCTTTGAAATTGATCCTCTTGTTATTTCTATGCTCCTTCACACTCTCTTGGCATGGTGAGGTTCGTGCTGCCCTAGTCGGCGAGGTTGATATCGTCGCGAAAAGTTTATTCTAGTGAAATTTACTTTTCTTACATTGATAATAGAGCAATTCTCTACGAAATCGGTCTTTTTTCTTCAATTTTAATTTTTGTATTTTTTAATCCGGCTGAAACTTTTTTGGTGCCTTCGGTATGCCCAAAGAAGCCATTTTGCATCATTAGTTTGTCCATATAATTTTCCATACAAATTCGGCAGCTGTCCATACAAAAATGATGTATGAAAATTCAAAAATCTGTATCTTTTGAAGGAATTTTTTGATCGATTTGGTGTCTTCGGCAAAGTTGGCTGAGGAGGTTCGGTAGCCATGTTGGCTTCGGTCGCGTTTTTGTTTCAGCGGAAATAATTTTGACTTTTTTGTGTTGTTTTTGGGAGTTTTCAAGCTAGATATTTCAATAATCCGGGAGATAAGAATAGAAGCTAATGGAGAACAGTGAAGTTTTTGTGAAATAGCCGGTTTTTGTGTGTTTTCGAGTGATTTATTTTTTTTTTTTTTTTCGTTTTGTGTGAAAAGTTTTCTTCTCTCCCATATTGAAGGGTTGCGAGAGAAAGAGTACCCGTGATGTGTGTTTTTGGTGCGACGATGACGGACGTGTGAGTGTGAGGCGGTGATTTTGAGATGAGTGCTGCAGCGTCGTCATCGTCATCCGTCACTGACGACGTGGCTGGTCGGTGTGATGGTGTGCCCAAGTTCGCGGTGAGTTCGCTCCATGTTGAGCGGTGTTTTGATGTTTGGGTCTGTGGCACCTGTCTGGAAAACCCTATATTTTTGAGGTTGGGAATATGTGTGTGTCCCTTTAAGAAGGTCCAGCTCCGGGGAGAGGTGCCCAGCAGTGTGGGTTTGCCACGCCTGCCACGAGACTTTGACAGTTCGAAGAGACCCGCCATCTCTGTGCGCCACTCATTCTTCTATTCACAGAATGCTCAACGGTACTCACGGCACTCACAGCTGACAGTGCGATGGGTACAGGAACAGCGCAATCTTAAATCTCACTCTATTTATCGTTTTTCTTTTGTTCGCTTGTTTTGAGTTGTAGTCTTTCTAGCCAGTTGATAGGACAGTTTTCTTCAATCGGTTGAATACTTGCTTACAGAATATGCTAACATAAAATTATGCGCTGTGTTTATATGTTTAATATGATTACGTTACCACGAGAGCAATTTTATAATTCGGTTATCATACATTGTCCATCCGTACTTTTTAACCCTTTTTAGGCGGCAATGGAGCCATCTGGATTGTATATGTTTTAAATTATAATTATTTATTTTGCAGCTTCCTGAAATACTCTTTAAATGAACTGCTTACTGCCGTGACCCGCGCACGCCAGTTTTCATTTTTGGATAGATATTTTGCATTTATCTATTCACTATTCATAATAAATCCTACTAATTGTAATTTCCATATAAATCATTATCCAATACTTTTTCCTTCATCCCACCATTCACCCATACCATAAACGATCAAATTGCATAAACTAATGACAATTACAATTTCAGCAATGGAACCATTTGAACCATTTGTCCATTAAAACAATGTTATTTATTCCACAGCTTCCTGGAATCAACTTTAAATTTACTACTCATTTGTATTTATTTTTCTACTATAATTTTCATATTCCCTCTCCTACTTCTTTTCCTTTATCCTACAATTCCTCAATATCAATATGATCAAGTTGCATAATCTAATGAAAATTACAACTTCAGCAATGGGACCGTCTGGAGTGCTGGATTTTTAATAATAGTTAATTATTTTGCAGCTTCCTGGAATTATTTCTACATTCAATGCTTAATTGTATATAACTTTTCACTATATGATTTATTTTAATCCTAATCCGATTCCTTTATCCTACCATTCCCCTATACTATATATGACCAAATTGCAAAATCTCACGACACTTACAAAAACTGCACATACAAAACACACACCACATCAAAACTGATCCGGAGCGTTTGGTACGGTATGTCCACGCATCCTTCCTCCCCTGTAGATTCTGTGAAATGTGATCCGTTCACAGAATCCTCTCTGCGGTTAATGCAACGCAGTAGGCCTGGCCGCTTTTATGAGTGTAATACGTTTCGGGGATGCTCGAATGTACTACAATCATTAATATTGACAAGAAAGAACATGGGGCGTAATCTAATCACATGTTCTTCCAGGATGCTTTCTTCGGACTGGCTGCGCTTGTGTTTGATTAGATTAGATTAGATTAGATTTGGTGTCTTCGGCAAAGTTGTAGGTATGGATACGGACTACACTGGAAAAAATAATACACGGTAAAAAAAAATTTGGTGATTTTTTTATTTAACTTTTTATCACTAAAACTTGATTTACAAAAAAACACTATTTTTAATTTTTTTATTTTTTGATATGTTTTAGAAGACATAAAATGCCAACTTTTCAGAAATTTCCAGGTTGTGCAAAAAATCACTGACCGAGTTATGAATTTTTAATCAATACTGATTTTTCAAAAATCGAAATTTTGGTCGTAAAATTTTTCAACTTCATTTTTCGATGTAAAATCAAATTTGCAATCAAAAAGTACTTTACTAAAATTTTGATAAAGTGCACCGTTTTCAAGTTATAGCCATATTTAAGTGACTTTTTGAAAATAGTCGCAGTTTTTCATTTTTAAATTAGTGCACATGTTTGCCCAGTTTTGAAAAAATATTTTTGAAAAGCTGAGAAAATTCTCTATATTTTGCTTATTCGGACTATGTTGATACGACCTTTAGTTGCTGAGATATTGCAATGCAAAGGTTTAAAAACAGGAAAATTGATGTTTTCTAAGTTTCACCCAAACAACCCACCATTTTCTATCGTCAATATCTCAGCAACTAATGGTCCGATTTTCAATGTTAATATATGAAACAATTGTGAAATTTTCCGATCTTTTCGAAAAAATATTTTTGGAATTTTCAAATCAAGACAAACATTTTAAAAGGGCGTAATATTGAATGTTTGGCCTTTGTGAAATGTTAGTCTTGATTTGAAAATTCCAAAAATATTTTTTCGAAGAGATCGGAAAATTTCACAAATGTTTCATATATTAACATTGAAAATCGGACCATTAGTTGCTGAGATATTGACGATAGAAAATGGTGGGTTGTTTGGGTGAAACTTAGAAAACATCAATTTTCCTGTTTTTAAACCTTTGCATTGCAATATCTCAGCAACTAAAGGTCGTATCAACAAAGTCCAAATAAGCAAAATATAGAGAATTTTCTCAGCTTTTCAAAATATTTTTTCAAAACTGGGCAAACATGTGCACTAATTTAAAAATGAAAACTGCGACTATTTTCAAAAAGTCACTTAAATATGGCTATAACTTGAAAACGGTGCACTTTATCAAAATTTCAGTAAAGTACTTTTTGATTGCAAATTTGATTTTACATCGAAAATGAAGTTGAAAATTTTACGACCAAAATTTCGATTTTTGAAAAATCAGTATTGATTAAAAATTCATAACTCGGTCAGTGATTTTTGCACAACCTGAAATTTCTGAAAAGTTGGCATTTTATGTCTTCTAAAACATATCAAAAATAAAAAAATTAAAAATAGTGTTTTTGTAAATCAAGTTTTAGTGATAAAAGTTAAATAAAAAATCACCAAATTTTTTTACCGTGTATTATTTTTTCCAGTGTAGTCCGTATCCATACCTACAACTTTGCCGAAGACACCAAATCGATCAAAAATTCCTTCAAAAGATACAGATTTTTGAATTTTCATACATCATTTTTGTATGGACAGCTGCCGAATTTGTATGGAAAATTATATGGACAAACTAATGATGCAAAATGGCTTCTTTGGGCATACCGAAGGCACCAAAAAAGTTTCAGTCGGATTAAAAAATACAAAAAAAATCGAATGACCGAAATCCTAGAGAACTGCTCAATAGTAAGAAATTTTTGTTCATTTAAATAATGAAATGATTTTATAGTTTTCACCAAATTCAAAAAATTAAAACAAATTAAAAACCTAAACAGCTGATTTTATTCCTCAATAGGGGAGAGTGAGGAGACTTGATCCCCTTTTTTTGTATCGCACATAACTCTGTCAATTTCTCACAAAACTATAAACTTTTTGCATAAATTGAAAGCTTAAACATTCATCTATGTTTGGCAAATAAGGGTTTTTCGTCAGATGAACTTTTCGAATCATGCCAAGCGTTTTAAAAAAAAAACTATTTTAAACCGGCATTTTAAAAATATTAGGGGTAGCATGATCCCCCTTAAAACATTTTGAAGAAATCTTAAGGAAAATGTTTCTTATTCATTCAAACTTTTAATTTTCTATAAGTTACAGCAATTTCACATAAAACCTGTACGATTGTGTTCAAAATATAACAAGTTTAGTATGTAAAATATTTAAAAACTTAAAATATTATTTTTTAGACCAACATTAAGCATGTTTACAAAAGCTGGTAATTTTTGTTTACAAAACTTTTGAAAAATGGTTCAAACTGCAGTTAGTTATGTACAACTATACTAAAGGAAACTATGTACGAAAACCCAGCCAAATTATTTAATCTTGAGGCTGATTCCAGTGACTGTAAAAATGCTGGGATCAAATCTCCCTAAACGCACTTTTTTTAAACAATTGATTGTAAAAATAGTATGACGATAAATTTTACATCAAATGCGTAAGGGTTTTGGAGTTGATAAGTTTATCAAACAATTCATGTATAAAAAATATTTTTTTGAATAATTTTTGAGTGTTTTCTATTCATATCAAAACAAAGAAAAAAAGATCTCTTGGAAGTTTTTTGCAGCTCGTTTTAGAAAAATGTGTTACTCAATCTAAACATTCTTTAATTTTTTTCTTTGTTTTCTACAATGAGTTTTAGTTAATTTAGCACAACTTTCTAAAACAAAGCTAATTGTTTTACCCACATGCTGACGAGATACAGGCATGGGATCAAGTGTCCCCGGGGATCAAGTCTCCCCACTCTCCCCTATAGTCCAGAACAAATTGATTCATTTCTATGCTTAAGGGGTTACATACATGTAAATCGGCAAAAATGTCAGAGGTTGGTATGAACACACGCTTACATTTTTTGTAAATCTGTTTTCAGTGCATTAAAGTATACAGTTTCAACTTTTAACAAAACAAATTTGGAGACATTTTGGTTGTATCACTGCACAGTGGTCCGAAGCCGAAATCTAGCGTGACAAAATTGATACCGGCCACACGTTAAGATTTAGAGCTTTGGTGTCTTGGGGACAAATGATCAGGGTCAATAGGGGCATCTTTTGGTATGGTGGACATTAGGGTGGTCCAAATTTTAGGGTGGTTCAGAATTTTTATTTTGGCGGGATGACGAGATAGCGCTATGGTGTCTTCAAAAAAGTTGTAGAGAACACCATTTTGAGCAACTTTGCTGAAGAGCACAAAGCTCTATCTTCAAACGGGAAGTTTCTGGAGCCATTTTTGTAATTTTGGTTGAAGTGTTTATGAAAAATGAGTTTTTTGAATTTATCAACTCAGGCTTGTGTCGTAGCGAGTTGGTGTCTCATAGACATTTGTAGAGCTTATTAAAACACATATTTATCTTTCAAGAGAGCGAAAATTGGGCTTTTAAAACGAAAGTTACAGCCAAAATACGACGAAAAAGACGCCATTTTGAAATGTGAATAACTCGAAAAGGTGGTGGAGTTTGACTTCGCTCTTAGAAGCATCTGAAAGTACATATTCTAGAGTACATTTGCTGAAAATATCTCGTAGGTCTTTTTTGTTTAACTTATTGAATCTCAATTTGAAAATGAGCGTTTTTTAATCGTTTTTTGCCCGTAACTTTTGATAGAATTGACCAAAATTAATTTTTCAAGAATAAAAATGTTCATTTTGACAAGCTTTACAATTGCCTAGAAGAGCTCAAAAATGTACAAAATGATCCAGTGGTTGTAAAAGAAGAAACAAGTTTTGGCTGAAATATTTTAGGGATTAATTTAATTATTTTGTTGATTCATTTTTTCATTTTTTCATTCACACTTCACCCTAAATTACAAAAATGGCTCTAAAAACTTCCCGTTTAAAGATAGAGCTTTGTGCTCTCCATCAAAGTTGCTCAAAATGGTGTTCTCTACAACTTTTCTGAAGACACAAAAGCGCTATCTCGTCATCCCGCCAAAATAAAAATTCTGAACCACCCTAAAATTTGGACCACCCTAATGTCCACCATACCAAAAGATGCTCCAATTGACCCTGATCATTTGTCCCGAAGACACCAAAGCTCTAAGTCTTAACGTGTGGCCGTTATCAAGCTTGTCACGCTAGATTTCGGTTTCGGACCACTGTGGAATGGTGTGTGGCCTTGTGTGAACATGCGAAAAAAGAGGTCTTTTTCAATAATTTGCAGCCTGAAACGGTGATGAGATAGAAATTTGGTGTCAAAGGGACTTTGATGTAAAACTAGACGCCCGATTTGATGGCGTACTCAGAATTCCGAAAAAACGTATTTTTCATCGAAAAAAACACTAAAAAAGTTTTAAAAATTCTCCCATTTTCCGTTACTCGACTGTAAAAAATTTGGAACATGTCATTTTATGGGAAATTTAATGCACTTTTCGAATCTACATTCACCCAGAAGGGTAATTTTTTCATTTAGAACAAAACGTTTCATTTTAAAATTTCGTGTTTTTTCTAACTTTGCAGGGTTATTTTTAAGAGTGTAACCATGTTCTACAAAGTTGTAGAACAGACAATTACAAAAATTTTGATACATAGACATAAGGAGTTTGCTTATAAACATCATGAGTTATCGCGATTTTACAAAAAAAAAGTTTTGAAAAAGTTACTTTTTGCGTTTCTCTTTGTTTCGTCGTCCGTGTCTGTCGCGGGTGACCATGAACGACCATGATCGATGACGACCAACTTTTTTAAAACTTTTTTCTGTAAAATCGCGATAACTCGTGATGTTTATAAGCAAACCCCTTATGTCTATATATCAAAATTTTTGTAATTGTCTGTTCTACAACTTTGTAGAACATGGTTACACTCTTAAAAATAACCCTGCAAAGTTAGAAAAAAAACTAAATTTTAAAATGAAAAATTTTGTTCTAAATGAAAAAATGACCCTTCTGGGTCAATGTAAATTCGAAAAGTGCATTAAATTTCCCATAAAATGACATGTTCCAAAAATTTTTACAGTCGAGTAACGGAAAATGGGAAAATTTTTAAAACGTTTTGCCTTCCTCACTGAGGTAAGGCTATAATCCTGCTCTAAAAATGAACTTTTTATTAAAAGCTCGAAGACCCACCTTCATATATACATATCGACTCAGAATCGAAAACTGAACAAATGTCTTTGTGTGTGTGTGTATGTGGGTGTGTGTGTATGTGTGTGTGTGTGTATGTATGTATGTGTTCAAAAATCTTGCCAAGTTTTCTCAGCACTGGCTGAACCGATTTTGATCGAACCAGTTGCATTCGACTTGGTTTAGGGTCCTATACATCGCTATTGAATTGTTTGAAGTTTCGATAAGTAGTTCAAAAGTTATGTATAAAAATGTGTTTTCACATATATCCGGATCTCAATTATATGCATGTAAACGATGTCCGGAACCATCATCCGACCCATCGTTGGTTAGGTAATCAAGAGACCTTTCCAACGAGTCCACAACATTGAAGATCTGGCAACCCTGCCTCGAGTTATGACCACTTAAGTGATATTTATGCACTTTTTTGAAGCCGGATCACACTTAAATGCATGTAAACGATGTCCGGATCCATCATCCGACCCATCGTTGGTTAGGTAATCAAGAGACCATTCGAACGAGTCCACAACATTGAAGATCTGGCAACACTGTCTCGAGTTATGACCACTTAAGTGATATTTATGTACTTTTTTGAAGCCGGATCTCACTGAAATGCATGTAAACGATGTCCGGATCCATCATCCAACCCATCATTGGTTAGGTAATCGAGAAACCTTTCCAACGAGTCCACAAAATTGAAAATCTGGCAACCCTGTCTCGAGTTATGACCACTTAAGTGATATTTATGCACTTTTTTGAAGCCGGATCTCACTTAAATGCATGTAAACGATGTCCGGATCCATCATCCAACCCATCATTGGTTAGGTAATCGAGAGACCATTCCAACGAGTCCACAAAATTGAAAATCTGGCTACCCTGTCTCGAGTTATGACCATTTAAGTGATATTTATGTACTTTTTTGAAGCCGGATCTCACTTAAATGTATGTAAACGATGTCCGGATCCATCATCCGACCCATCATTGGTTAGGTAATCAAAAGATCTTTCCAACGAGTCCACATAATTGAAAATCTGGCAACCCTGTCTCGAGTTATGACCACTTAAGTGATATTTATGTACTTTTTTGAAGCCGGATCTCACTTAAATGCATGTAAACTATGTCCGGATCCATCATCCAACCCATCATTGGTTAGATAATCGAGAGACCTTTCCAATGAGTCCACAAAATTGAAAATCTGGCAACCCTGTCTCGAGTTATGACAACTTAAGTTATATCTGTGTACTTATTTTTCTGGACCTTAAAAAAATAGCTGAAATATGTGTCCAAACCACTCATATTATCCATTGTTGGTAAAAGGTGAGGAAGGCATCAACCACATAGGTGGATTAAGTTAGTTTTTAGTGTTTTTTTTCGATGAAAAAGACGTTTTTTCGGAATTCTGAGTACGCCATCAAATCGGGCGTCTAATTTTACATAAAAGTCCCTTTAACACCAAATTTCTATCTCATCACCGTTTCAGGCTGCAAATTGTTGAAAAACACCTCTTTTTTCGCATGTTCAAAAATGGAAGGGGTCGTACCACCCCTCCGTCGAAAAAAACGAAACGAAACTATTGGCACTACGCCCCCCGGGGCATGGCCTTCCTCTAACGTGGGATTTCTGCTCCAGCGCCTCTGACGAGACAGGAGAAACCGGGACCGACGTTTTACTTCACCATCCGATAGAAGCTCAGTGGATAAGGCGGGAATCGAACCCGCGTCTCATAGCATCATCGGGATCGGCAGCCGAAGCCGCTACCCCTGCGCCACGAGATATCAAAAAACGGACCTCGGATTCGTTATCAGGGACAAAAGTTACCCCTTAGGACAAAGTTTCACGCAAATCGAAGAGGGGTCGGGGCAACTGCTGTGTGAGTTGGCGGAGAATTATCCAATAATGTTTTTTAGTTCTTGTCATTTACAGAAAATTATGCTGTATTGCAATGCTTCACGTTCACCTTTTTTTGTTGCATTAGTAATATTGTTAATATTCAACTTACTATATCTGCTAGCATGGATCATCAAAAGTTATGTATTACCTGTAAAGAAGAAAGAAAAAATGGTGTGAATAAATTAAGTTTAATTGTTTGCAACGTGTCAAATTGTCCTTCTAGGTGATTCAATCCTCATTTTTTCTCTCCTGTATTTAAACACCACCTCCAATCAAATGCTTAACCACGTTTAAATGATAGAGCACACACCACACTTACACGCGGACACACAAACACACAGGATCACATTGGTGGCTTCAGCTTTCCTGCACTTCTACTGCTACTGCCTGGCAAAGTGTGCCGTTTCGCAGCAAAGAGATTGGCTCGTGTCGATAAATGCTTTTCCACCCACCCACCCTCAAATCGTTCAACAATGAACAGAGTGCGCGGGAAAATGAGCCCCGCGAAGAAGAAGGTGGGAAAGAAAAATTCTATTATGACACCCATAAATTGACACGATATCGAAAAACCGTTGCAAGAGAGAGCGGGTGGTGTGGGTGGGAGGGTCTGGCAAAACATCCCTCCCGAGTCGGTAAGTTTATATGGGAACAAACCCCCGGAGGGAAAAAAAACCCGACTTCTTTTCGTGGGCAACAGGACCAACGGCAAAAATAATAATGTTCAATCGAGGAGGGTGATGTCGGAAAAGTCGGTGGCAAAAAACTGGCAGCAGCAACAACACCTATTATTACACCACAATCACCGTGGTTTTTGTGGGTTTTCACGCTGGGTTTGAGCAGGGAGTTGAGGTGAGCGGGGCTGGTTAGTGTGTGGTATTAAAAACTGGAAAATGGTGCTGTTTTGAGGGAATTTGTGACCGATTTTTTTTGGGAGGTGTAATGAAAGAATGAAGAATAAATGCCATTTAATATCATGTTAAAATGATTGAACTGCTTTAGTGGAAATTCGATCTGATTAGAACCAATTTTATGATGATTGATGCAGCGAGAAATATATTGATTTCTCTCTCAAAACTTTTTTTAACCGAAGTATTTTGTTATGATAAGGCTAATACAATTTTTAGTTTGTTTTTGTCTTTTTATTTAAAAACGTGTGTTTTCCATTTTGATGAAATTAGAAATATTCAAGTTATTTTCTTAATATTGAGATTACACAAAGGACGTAAAATCATCGAGCAATTCCAGCTCAAATCAGAAATTTTTCTGGTGCTTTTGTACCCGACCCTCTCCGATTTCAATGAAACTTTGTAGACATGTTATCCTGGGCTTATTTAAGCCATTTTTGTGTATACAGCAATTCCATTTGAAAAGAGCCTAAACCAAAAAAAAAGTTCTCCGATCGGGCTCAAAATTTTTCTGGGGGTTCCTTGGCCAAAATAATTAGACCCGTATTTTTTTGTTTGGCCATTAGGGTGGCCTACATCGTGCTAGGGTGGTTCAAAAATGGCAATTTTCGTCATTTTCGCAAAAACCACTTTTTCTAAAAATCATATCTCCGCGCCATTTCATCCGATTTTAGCTGTCTTAGACGCAAAGAAAGGTGATGAGTTTGGCTATTTGGGAAAAATAGTAAAGTTCCAAAATCTAGCTTAACTATTGAAAAGTCGTATGAAAACTTAAAATGGCGTTTTGACCGTGTCTGGACCAAAGAGCCTATGTCTGAAAATATTTTTATCGGATTCCTCGAAAATTTCACATAACATATCAAAATTGGCGATGTCGAACCGTACGTTTGGAGATACGATTTTTGAAAATAAAAACTGCGTTTTCGACGCGCCACGCGAAAAACGAAATCGGCAAAATCAACTTTTTCCACTAAAACTGCGATAACTTTAAAATTTCAGCGATGACCTATAGATGTTATGGTACCAAAAGTTGCGTCTCTCAATTACGAAAATTTTGGTACCCAGACATGTATAGGTCATCGCTGAAATTTTAAAGTTATCGCAGTTTTAGTGAAAAAAGTTGATTTTTTGCCGATTTCGTCATTTTCCCGTTTTTGCGCGTGGCGCGTCGAAAACGCAGTTTTATTTTCAAAAATCGTATCTCCAAACGTACGGTTCGACATCGCCAATTTTTTGATATGTTATGTGAAATTTTCCGAGGAATCCGATAAAATATTTTCAGACATAGGCTCTTTGGTCCAGACACGGTCAAAACGCCATTTTAAGTTTTCATACGACTTTTCAATAGTTAAGCTAGATTTTTGGAACTTTACTATTTTTCCCAAATAGCCAAACTCATCACCTTTCTTTGCGTCTAAGACAGCTAAAATCGGATGAAATGGCGCGAGATATGATTTTAGAAAAAGTGGTTTTTGCGAAAATGACGAAAATTGCCATTTTTGAACCACCCTAGCACGATGTAGGCCACCCTAATGGCCAAACAAAAAATACGGGTCTAATTATTTTGGCCAAGGAACCCCCAGAAAAATTTTGAGCCCGATTGGAGAACTTTTTTTTTGGTTTAGGCTCTTTTCAAATGGAATTGCTGTATATGGAGCCAATTGTACTCGAAAATAACATTTGAGAAGGGCGTAAGTTATTTAAATATTTTTGTATTTTGCAATTTAAAAATTACTGTATCTCGAAGGAGTTGCATTGTATCAAAAAGTGGTCAAAGACAAACTTGTAGGAAATTGGACGGGCTTTCTAAAAAAAATACACTGAAACGAAAATACACGCCACATCTATTAGATTTTTTGATTTTTAAGTCTAAAACTTAAATTTAAAGGTGATGTCACGATTTTTTTTCATCAAAATTTTTGAAAAAATAGCCTAAAATGTCACCAAAAGACGGACGAAAAATGCAGGATGGTATGTCTCTTCTAAAAAAATACAAAAATCGTCAATTTTTTTAAAAACCAGTAGTGGGGATCGATTCTCCAGACAATTTTACATAAAAGTCTCCATATTGACTATTGTCCTATGTCCAATCCTTGGGAAGATACAGCGGTTTTCAAAACAAAAATGTTGAAAAAAAAACGTGTTTTTTGGTGGTTTTCAGCAATTTCTATAGGACAGACTTGGTTTTTCAGTCTCGTAAATATTTTTACCGGAATGCCTTTGACAGCATTTTAGTTGGATGTAAGGGCTTACAGATATAAGCTTAATTGCTTTGCTAATAACTGAAAATAGAATATTTTTTTTCAGAGTGGTAGAAACCAGGACAGTAAATTTGCTTACGTAAATATAAAAACGATATTAATCAAAAAGCTGTCAAAGGCAAACTTATGGGAAATTGGACGAGCTTTCCGGTAAAATATTTATGAGACTGAAAAACCAAGTCTGTCATATAGAAATTGCTGAAAACTACCAAAAAACCCGTTTTTTCAACATTATTATTTTTAAAACCGCTGTATCTTCCCAAGGATTGGACATAGGACAATGGTCAATATGGAGACTTTTATGTAAAATTGTCTGGAAAATCGATCCCCACTACTGGTTTTTAAAAATTTTGACGTTTAGACCATTTTTCAAGAAAACAGTTTTAGTAAATGATTTTTGTATTTTTTTAGAAGAGACATACCATCCTGCATTTTTCGTCAGTCTTTTGGTAACATTTTAGGCTATTTCTTAAAAAAAATTGAACGAAAAAAAATCGTGACATCACCATTAAATTTAAGTTTGAGACTTAAAAATTAAAAAATCTGATAGATGTTGCGTGTATTTTTGTTTCAGTGTTTTTTTCCAGAAAGCCCGTCCAATTTCCTACAAGTTTGTCTTTGACCACTTTTTGATACATTGCAACTGCTGCGAGATACAGAAATTTTTAAATTGCAAAATCCAAAAATATTTAAATAACTTACGCCCTTCTGAAATGTTATTTTCGAGTACTATTGGCTCCGTATACACAAAAATGGCTTATATAGGCCCATGATAACATGTCTGCAAAGTTTCATTGAAATCGGAGAAGGTCGGGTACAAAAGTACCAGAAAAACTCCTGATTTGAGCTGGAATTGCTTCATACAAAGGTTTTTGTAATATTCAAAAGATTATTCAGATTAAAAACGAAAAAAATGACGCAAATTTAGAAAAAAAGAAGCAAAACAAGTCTAATTATTGTTTCTCGTTGAAGTTTACTGTTCCATTATTTTCAAAGTCTTTCATCAGTGATGAAGGCCAACCACTTCTTAATCACATTTCAAGTAATTTTATCGTTATTTTTGCAAATGAATAGCCTACCATCGTCCTGAATGGCATCTAACCATGTTAACATCACCCTCAAACAAGTCACTTCGTTAAATATTCCCCCCTGGAGCTCTAGTTCAAGCAGATCCCAGCCAAAAATGAGAAAATTCCATCCCAGCCTATTTGCGCCTACAAAGTAACGTTATCGTTTCAATAACATATGATTATTTCCCTCCCATCTCTGGAAAAAAAGGAAGCCGGTAGCAGCAGCTCTTCATCTAATGACTGTTCGTGTCATCTAATAGGACATACTTCTTGTGACGATGATGACGCCGACGACCAGCCAAGAAGACCACTGCAGGTCTTCAAGAGTGTCCTTGAGGGAAGTAGCAGCAAAAAAAAAAAAATGTGTCCTCCCAGCAAGGGGTTGGAAAAAGCCCATCGACAACATCGCCATCGTCTTCCCACACAGCAGGGAGGGGACGAAAAGTGTGGGCCTCATATCCTTTCATTCAGCGAAACTAACAAGCAACCAGCACTCATTGCTCCGCAGAATGATAACACACGCCATGTGCAAGGTGGGTTGATTTGGGATTATTGTTCAAACTTAAAAAAGATTTTCATGAAGTTGAGTAAATTTTGAAAATATGACTTTTTTTATTATACAAGAATAAAAAAAAACAAAAACATGACATCACATTGAAAAGTTTTTTTAAAAATATTTTCGACTGGTAAGGTTTGTCTCAAGATAATTATTTTTAAATTATGTACTGGGGTAGGTCACAAAATGTCTATGCATTATTTTGGAGCAAAGTTTTTTTAATAGTATTTAAAAAAATAGTACTGTTAAAACTGCTTTTTTTCAATTCCGGGGTGACTGAAACTTTTTTGGTTAGTTTGTCCATATAATTTTCCATACAAATTTGGCAGCTGTACATAAAAAAACAATGCACAGTGGGCGAAATGGAACCCAAAATCGGACTTAATTGAACGCGGCTGGTTCCCTGGTATGAATAATACTGTTTCTTATGTAAAAAAAATCCGGGAATCGATTGGTGATGGCTTCATCCACCGCACGAAACGGCAAAGGGTTAATTTTGCCCCGATTCCCCATTTTTTCACATTTTTTCTTGAAAATCGGTCTGTATTTAGAGCGGAGGCTTTATGCGGCCTTCCAAAATGCACTTAACTTATGTGAAAATGTCCCAGGAATCCAGTAAAAATAACCACTGACGATTTGCACTTGATAGTTTGACACATTTATGTTGATAAAAATAAAATGTATGTGAAAGGCAGTTTATTCTGTGTTTGGGAAAATTGGCCCAAAAGTGATTCTTCAATCTTTTTATTTAGTTTGATTTCTATATCAACATAAATGTGTCAAACTTTCAAGTGCAAATCGTCATTCTTATGTAAAATTGTCTGATCTTTACGATAAAAATATTTTCAGATTTTTAAAACTGACCTAACATTTGAAAACGGCCAAAATGCTTTTATAGCGGAATTGGGGTTAAATGGACTCTAGATGATTTTTGCGGTTCAAGTGGTTATTTTTACTGGATTCCTGGGACATTTTCACATAAGTTAAGTGCATTTTGGAAGGCCGCATAAAGCCTCCGTTCTAAATACAGACCGATTTTCAAGAAAAAATGTGAAAAAAATGGAATTGGGGCAAAATGGACCCTTTGACGTTTTGTGCGGTGGATGAAACCATCACCAATCGATTCCCCGGATTTTATACATTAGAAACAGTATTATTCATACCAGGGAACCAGCCGCGTTCAATTAAGTCCGATTTTGGGTTCCATTTCGCCCACTGTGGGATGTATGAAAATTCAATAATCTGTATCTTTTGAAGGAATTTTTTGATCGATTTGGTGTCTTGGGCAAAGTTGTAGGCATGAATAAGGACTACACTAAGAAAAATGATACACTGTAATTTTTTTTTGGTGATTTAAATTTTTGTAACTAAAACTTCATTTGCAAAAAAAAAAATATTTTTATTTTAATATTTGATATGTTTTAGAGGACATCAAAAGCCAACATTTCAGAAATTTCCAGGTTGTGCAAAAAATCTTTGACCAAGTTATGATTTTTTAAATTAATACTGAAAATCGAAATATCGGTCGCATTTTTTTTTTAATTTTTTGATGTGAAATCAAATTTGCAATCAAAAAGTACTTTAGTGCAATTTTGATAAGAGACACCGTTTTTAAGTTAAGGCCATTTTTAGGTAACTTTTTTGAAAAATGTCGCAGTTTTCATTTTTTAAATTAGTACACATGTTTCCCCACTTCTGAAAAAAAAAATTAAAAAAAGAAAATTCTCTATATTTTGCTTATTGGACTTTGTTGATAGACCCTTAGGTGCTAAGATATTGCCATGTAAAGGTTTAAAAACATGAAAATTGATGTTTTCCAAGTCTCACCCATCAAACAACCCACCATTTTCTAACGTCGATATCTCAGCAACTAATGGTCCGATTTACAATGTTAAAATATGAAACATTCTTGAAATTTTCCGATCTTTTCGAAAACAATATTTTCAAAACTTTTGAATCAGGACTAACGTTTAAAAAATAAAATATTAGTAATTTTTTTGCGACCAATATTTCGATTTATTGAAAAATCAGCATTGATAAAAAACATTATAACTCGGTCAAAAAAATTTTGCACAGCTTCGAAATTCTTGATAAGGTGGCATTTGATGTCCTCTAAAACATAATTAAAAATAGTGTTTTTTTTTGCAAATCAAGTTTTAGTGACAAAAAGTTAAATAAAAAATCACAAAAATCTTATTTACCGTGTATCATTTTTTTCAGTGTAGTCCGTATCCATGCCTACAACTTTGCCGAAGACATCAAATCGATCGAAACATTTCTTCAAAAGATACAGATTTTTTGAATTTTCATACATCGTTTTCGTATGGACAGCTGCCAAATTTGTATGGATAATTATATGGACAAACTAATGATGCAAAATGGCTTCTTTGGGCATACCGAAGGCACCAAAAAAGTTTCAGTCAGATTAAAAAATACAAAAAAAAAACCAAATGACCAAAATCTGAGAGAACTGCTCAATTAGTTAACTCAGTTTATAAGCTTTTTAACAAAATATATAAAAATAATCTAGGTAAAATTGTTTAAAAGTCATAGTTTTGCCTTAGTTGAAACAATACATTTATGCAATGTTTGATTCATATTGCATTTTAAACTAAATTTAATCTTATCTATTTATTTTATCTTCTTCTGTTGGAAAATTGTGTAAGGAATCCAAAAATGCGTTCCGTTTTCCGATTCAAACTTCTTTTTATTGTGAATATCATAAGAATTCTGGATTTTTATTGTGATCAAATAAATATCTATTAATCTTTTTAGAGAAATTAGTTTTGGGACCATAAAAAGGTACCGTCATTAGGGGGCGAATCTGCACTACAGTCTGAATAGGGACAGCACGTTTAAGAGCACTTAAAAGCTAGAAATTTGGAAATCGATTCACTATTTTGGTTGATTTGTGTCTGTTCTATCTCAAAACAATCAAAAACATCCAAAAATTGTGCAGTAACAAGGCTAAAACAGCTGTCCCAATTCGCCCCAGAAGACGGTACAAAGGTTTAAAATAACATATTTTAAGGAAATAATTGATTTTTTTTTTAATTTTTGATGGTAGCGTAACTGTGAAGATGTACACGGAGAAAAAAGAGTTCCCAAAATCGTGAACAAGCGTTCATGATAATGGGAACCTCGAACAAAGTGTTCAAATCCCATGGTACGATTTTGAAAAACGTACCATGAAATTTGAACACTTTGTTCGTGGTTCCCATTTTCATGAACGCTTGTTCACGATTTTGGGAACTCTTTTTTCTCCGTGTACACCCAACCGGCGGTCGCATGATTTTGATGCATGGCAGCATGAAAGTATATCAGAATCTGCATGAAAACTGTCCTCATGCATTTTTTGCGATATAGGGGTATGACATTTTTGCCCGTTACCGACAATTATCGACATTACCGACGGCAGATTGATTGTATTGCAGAAAAAAAAAACCTTAACAGAACGAGGATTGAACCATCAACTTCTAGGTTGCTGATCCGAAACGCTACCACCGCGCCATGGACGCTTGATGAATGGTGAGGGACAGAGCGCGAACATAATGTTCTCTCTAGCTTGTTGCTCGGGGACGCGCCAGCATTCTATGTGTTGGTGAGAACTGCAGATCGCCGACGTGTTTACACGCGGGCAAAAATGATCTATGGGCTTGCTGCAAAAAATGTAATAAAATATAACATTTTCTGCAGCAAATTGACTGTTGCAGATTTTGAGATATATTTTTCGTTTGGGTGTATGAAGACGAGATGGACGTAAAAAGAGCGAACCGCTCAAAGTGCCGGCTCACTAAAAAGAGCGAACGAATCATGGCTCACAGAAAAAATGAGCCGCGGTTCTTTTTCAGGCTTCGATCTTTTGGGAGAATCGATCCAATATGGAATGATTTTTAAACTTTTGTTTTTTCAAAGTATATAAATATAATTTATTGAATTTCAAACGAAATTAAGCTTAACATTTGTTTTAGAGAATGGAAAATGAATTTTAAAATGTTTCAATATGTATAATTTGTCAAATTTGCCAGAATTGTGTATTCGGTGTACTTTTTGAAGTACTTAAATTACTTCAATAATTTACGATAATCTAAAAAATATAAAAAATAAGCTTTTCGTTGCCCAGTTGATCGTTAAGATACATTTAAAAAATTACTCGAGAACAAATTTGAGCATTTCAAAATGCTTAACTAAATAGCAAAATGCTGTATCCTAATTCCTCTTGCTCGATTATACTACGGCGTTATTGACTTTATTCATGAAATCAGAAAGTAAAAAAGAGCTTGCAGAATATTTTCTCGAAATAAAATATAAGAGTGAACGCAATTTCGTCATATTAACACAAATTTTCTCCATAATCCTTGATTTAAGATTTAACATTAAAAAATCACACCATTCTTTTGAATAGCCAACGACATTTTGAAAAAGAGCAAAAGAGTCGTTCAAAAAAGTGGCTCTTTTAAATGAGCGCCTTCTTAAAAGGGTGGTTTTGCCCACCTGTAGTATTTTATGATTCTTTTTGTTTCAAAATTTCGAAAATCAGGTGTGAAATATGAAATTTAGATTTTTTATTTGTTTGATACCGTTACAAAGGTTGAGTCTTACTTTTCCAATAAGATATAAAGTTTTATGATATGGAAACCATTTCTAGATAGAAGTCTAGGGTTTTCTTTTAAAAAATGCAATTGAAAGTACGAAGTCAATAGTTCATATGAATATTATTATTGAAATATCTTTTTAAAAAATCTGTCAAAAAATATACTTTTCAACTGAAAAAATATAGCTTGCAATTTGGAGTAAATTAAAAAAAAAAACAAATTAAGGTAGAAACTAATTATTATATTCCTTTACTTTTATATTAAACTCGACCATCATCGATTTGGAACAAACTTGAAAGGCACGTTCACATATTGATACTTTACAGTAATCCCAAGCTTGGTGCAAAATATACCATCGTTCTATTTTAGGCATTTTTTTCTAGGCTTAATCCCATTTTGAATGAATTATATAAAGTCTTCAAAAACGAAAAAAAAAAAAATGCTGAAATATTATTGAAATTACATTTCAAGATGGCTTCACCTTGCACGGTTTTCTTTTCGCAAACTCCACCACATGTGACCAACCCCCATCCAATGCAACTTCCCTTTTTTCCAACCATTCCTCGTTATCCCGCCAAGCCTCGATGAACCACACCACTAGAACATGTGCACACACTCATCCACACATACACACACCCACACTTGACTCAAGAGTGACTCGGAACGATGTCAAATATCTATTGAGGAATGAATATTACATGATGTATCACCAAGTCATCAAGCTCTTAAGCGTCCACCCTCCACCCTCTTTTGCGCCACCCCACGTCACGAAAGCCAGATTCTTGTCTCTGTGTGTGCATTCGTGTATGTGTATGCAACTACACTTGTTTTATCACACTTGCTTCCTGTTCGAGCTCGTTTCTTTTTTTCCTTCGTTGTCGTTTCTCTGCTCGTGTGTGATCCTGAAGAGAGCACTTTTTTCCACTTTATGTATGGTGGTGCGTTCTTCTTTTTTGTTCTTCCTTTTCGGGAGGGGGAAACAGGCTCTTAATTGCAGCCAGCCAGTTGCATTTGTACTTGTGAGCACGTCTGTAGCACTGGATTTGTGTGCGAAAACAAAAAAGAAAGCGTCACGTCCCAAGTCACGTCGCACGAGGGAAAACAATATGAAAAATTCAACAAACATACGCGAACTTGTGTGTTTGTTTGTGTGCGATGAAAAGATGTTGGAAAAAGGATTGTGCTTTGCTTGTGTTTTTGTTTTTATTGCCCTTTCCGTCCGGAGCTCCGGAGCAATTAATTTAGCTTGTTGGAAACGGGTGTGTGTGTGAGTTTGTGTGTGCTTGTTGGCAGTTGAAGATGGAATTGATTGCCATGTTGTACAGTAATTGGTTACTCTGGTTTTTGCTGATTGTGAAAACATGATGATTGAACTACTTGCTGATTAGGTGCAGTGTGTTCAATTTTAATTGTAGCACTCATCTCTTCAAATGATAATTACTGCTGAATTAGGAAGTATTTTCAACATCGATGTTGAAAATACTAACTTTTGGATTAATACTAGTACAGCTAAGACTCGGTTTTCCGAAGTTATCGCAAAGATAAAAGTGGGCTCGCATGGTTGCTTAAGATAATTCCATAGAATTTGCTCCCAAATTTATAATTTTATTTATTGGTAGGGAATCCCGGGAATCCACTAATTTGTTTTTGATAATTGGAGCGTGTTTAGGGAGCCCAAATCTTTCATGCCTTGACGAAACTGAGGCGTTTACTGACATCAACTTTAAAAATGTCAAGTTGTGTTATCGACATTGAAACAAGATTTGCTCCAACATTCATGATGAAATAATTATTACCATTAACTAATGACCAATCGAAGTAAAAAAAACTAACTGAGAAAAATGCTTACATCAAGGTTATGTAATTTGAAATAAGCTAAAATTGTCATTTCTAGATTATATTTCGTAGAACACAAATTTTGAAATGTCCACTTAAAAAAAATGTATCAGTTAGATTTGATGCTTTTATTTTAATTTTTTCCTCGTTCATAAGGTTTAACAAATTTTATTTCTACGACAAAACAGATGATTTGCATGCAATGCAATTAGTTTTTATCTTTATTTATATAGCTTATTATTGATTCTGGTTAATAATGTTAAGTGTTTTAAAATATTGATAAAGACGTTCGATTTTGGATTGATGTGGTAATTGATTTTGTAAATAACAAATTGTTGGAAACGGCATACTCACACCCTCAAAGCAAAGCAATCCACTTTAACGACCCCCGGGTCTTTGCAAGTTGCAAGTTTCTACTCATTTCTAGGCGTCCGAAGGTTATGTGTGGTGAGTCACCCAAAACCTCTTTTACACAAATGGACCGACGTTTTACTTCCCCATCCGATAGAAGGCCAGGAAGATAAGGCGGGAATCGAACCCGCGCCTCATAGCAACTTTGAGATCGGCAGCCGAAGCAGCTAACCACCGCGCCACGAGACCCTCATGTTACTCAAATATGAGTAAACTTACGCAGCCCTCACACTTACGGTGAGTATGGAGAGTGTTTGCTGTGAGGAAGCCTACTCGATTTGTGAGTGTGAGTGGTTTTCCGAACTCTGAAAGATATCATTATATAATGTATTAATTGCGAAAAGGGATTTTTTAAACAAGATAAATGCTAATGAAAATGTTAAAAAAAAGACAAAGGAAAAAAACACATTTTCGAAAAAAGATGGGCATTAGGGGGCTATACAAAATACAGCCATGCCTCGGTTTAGCACCGTATTTGGGGGAAGCAAAACCGAGGCGTGCATAACTGAGGCACAGAGCTGATGGGATTTTGGCTATATGGGAGACATTGGCTATAATCCTATGAAAAATCATCCAAACATGTCAGCTATCCAAAAAAAAAATCAAATTATTCGCTCTACAGCATTGCCTTGGCGTTCCCGATTACGGGATTCCTACTCGAAACTTGATGTCCGAAGGCTTGATTGTTGAGGCAATTGCAAACCTCTTTTTACACCTAAGCTTCCATCCACCCCGGGATTCGAACTGACGACCTTTGGATTGTGAGTCCAACTGCCTACCAGCGACTCCACCGAGGCAGGACCCAGGGAGACGACTCCTACACCTGGAATGAGCTATCGACCTAACCTCTAGGTTAGACCGGGGCCAACATTTACTTCCCCATCCGACGGAAGGCGTGATCAGACAAATCTCGTCTCAAAATTTGCCACCGGGACCTTCTGGGATCGAACCCAGGCCGACTGGGTGAGAGGCAATCACGCTTGCCCCTACACCACGGTCCCGGCAATGTCAGCTATCCATTGCGATTAAAATTGCATGAACATTTTCCTGTATGTTTTAATGTTTTTAGGAAAAAAAAAATACTCAAAATTACTGTTTTTGCTGTATGGGTATCAAATGATCGGGATTTTTTCATGCATTTTGAAGGTTATAACAAACATTTTTGAAAATACTCAAAATTTTCACAAAACTACGTATTTTCGGAAATATACTTAAAAAATATTTTTTTTACAATACCGGGATTTTTTATACATTTCAAAACTACCTTTTTTGAAAAAATACTAAGTTGAGTTTTTTTTTTTAATTTCAAAATTATTATAAAATGATTGAGAATGGTTACATTCCGACAGATTTTTTTTGAAAAAATCTCAGAGTTTTCGTTGGTTTGAAAACATAAAAAATAACTCAGTTTTCATTTTATGGGTATCGGATGATTTTTTTTGTACATAACTGAAATTTTTAAGTTTACGTATTTAGTAATTTTGGGAAAATTTAGACTGTTTTCAAAAATTTGTGATCATTTTGTACCCAAATTGTAAAAACACATTTTTTTTTCGAAAATTCATGGTTTTGTGAAACATTTGTGTTTTACACACAAAAAAGATTATTATTATCAAAGAGTTTGAAAAAAATCCAATATTTTGATACCCATATTCTAAAAAACTTAAAATTTAGTTTTCTTTCCAAAATACGTAGTTTTGTGTAAATTTTTAGTACTATAAAAAATATTTCAAAAAAATATTATTACTTTCGAAATGTATGAAAAATTCCCGATCATTTGATACCCACATTGTAAAAAACCAAAATTTTGAGTATTTTTCCAATAATACGTAGTTTTGTGAAAATTTGGAGTATTTTCGTGTTGCAAATGAGTGATAGAAAAGCTAGGGGAAATATACCCATTTTAATCACACTAAGCCGTTCGACCAATTCTCATCACTTTTGCCGTTTTCTGCTATTAAATCAACATTTTCAGATGTTTCAACAATGGAGAGTTGCTTGCTTACTTTTCAAAGTGCTGATAGGCCGATAATAGAAATAGGCTGAGAAAGGGTATAGTTCCCCTATCAATAGATTTTCTCTGCACCAAAAACATCCGAGAGTATAGCGGCCGTCACTATAGCTTGTGAGATCTCTTCTTATGTCTCGTGATTCCCAGCGATGTCATTCTCTCTCTGTCACTCCTCCCCTTTTTGTCGACTATACGCTCTCACCGCGGTGTCTCTCAATCTCTCCGAAAACTGCAATGAGAGAACGCGAGATGGAGATTAGGAGCCGACCACGCATGAAGTCTCGTTGAACTGCGTTTATGAAATTGATTTTGTGGTGGTTTTAGTGGTTAAACGCTGTTGCGGTAGGATGATCGTGGAAGCGGGAATGAGAGAGAAAAGGAAAATGTCAATCGCGAGTGTGTAGACACGAAAACGTGTTCGGCTATTTTCGGCGCTGAGAGTTTCAATAAGAAGAGAAGAGCAGTTGTATTTGAGGCATAAATATGTATGGATAATTGTAGTTGCTGAGAGCTGATATTTTGATATTTAAACAACCCTGCCCTTATGCAAAACTGAGGCGTGCAAAACCGGGGTAACTGTAGTAAGAAAAATAGTGATTACCAAATTCACTATGTATTCGAAATATCAATTTACAAAGCAAATAACACAGTAATATTTGTTTTTAAACTGTGCATGGACATTGTGTGACCTACCCGAATAAATATTTTGACAGTGTCAATATAAAACAACAAGATTGAAGAGATTGAAGGTTTATTTAACTTTTGTTAAGCTAAAATTTTGATATGATGTTTTCTATCTCCCACATTATGACTCCATAGTTTATATTAAACAAAGGAAAAAAAAAAAACTCCAGTCTCTCGAATTTCTACGCCGTCAAAGTTCATTAAACATAATATCCTCGATATCGGTGACAGAACTTTCCAAACAATAGTCCGTTCAACCAAAGTGGTCACAGAAAAGCGCAGGTTTCTCTCTCTCTCTCTCTCGGCAAGAGAAAGAAAAGCACTGCCACGATAGTGATACTTTCAGTTAACTGATCCCATTTTGCCTCTCTAATGGAAATGGCAGCATCAAAAGCAAGGAGCAATAGAAAGTTGAGTTGAGGGGCCATTTCTTCGTCACTAGCAGCAGTTTCCCGGCTATAAATACGTCGGAAAATAGTGCTGGCGAAAAAGTGAGCGCGCGCACGGTGCTCGAGGAGAAGTCACTTTCTACTCGATTTTTTCTCGTGCTTTTTTTATTGAGTAGTGACAGCACCGGGCAAAAGTCGTTGTTGCAAAAGCTGCAAAGAAATAAATAAAACATAAAATTTTGCAATATCACCAAGTATCGCACATACACACTGAAAGCTCTCCTTGTGACGGCGGAAGCTCCCACGGTTTGTGAGTTGATAATAGAGGGAACCGACGATAGTGATGCCCGGGAAAGTTTTTGTGTTTTTCAAGCAAAAAGCAACAGCTATTAAATTTGATCACTTCCTTTTCCCTTTTCTGGACAGTTCTTCTCTTTCGGATTATTGGATATGCACTTTTCTTTCTAATAATTGTAAAAAATCTCAGTAGAACATTTTTTCTTAAATTTTTTATGCTCACTGATCCCATTTTTGATCATCCAGTCTTCAAAATCAAAGCCATGAAAAGTTTGTTTTTTAACATGCTCTTTTGTTTTTTGATGTAGTTTTTGCGAAAACAGAAAACGTGTAATATTTTTCCGATTTTGAAACAAATTTATTGATGTTAAATAGTAGTTTGCTATTTTAAATAAATAATACATGTGAGTTTCCAATATTTTGATTTTATTATGAAATATCTTTGATTTTCTTATACTTAATGTTTTCAACAGTACTTATTTTATTGGGTTTTAGTTTTTGTGTTATTAAAATATTTTTTATTTTTTTATTTATCGACATCTTTGTTTTAATCTCCAGAACAAATTTAATACCTGAGTATTTAGCTCCTCTTTCTGATTAGTAAATTCCCTTCCCAAAATTAGTATTCATCTCACCTGGCAGCTCATTATCGGAGTGATTGCGTCTGCTGCCACCGAGGTGGTGGTGTGACATCCTTGTTCCAGTTGCTCGAATTTCGAAGAACTGATCCCACCTACCCTCGTACAGTCATTCACTCAGCCCGGGTTCTCACTTAAAACTTGGGCTGGGAAAATCGATTTCCTTTTCGCAGCTGCTACCCAGCATCCGCCGACCAACCCACACGAAGAGAAAAGAATTTCCGAAAATCGTGAACGAGCATTTTTTCGAAAAAGTCTGAACACTTTTTTCGTGGTTCTGATATTCATGCAACGCCTTTTCACGATTTTTGGAATTCTTTTTTCTCCGTGCGTGGTAGCGGAAAATTAGCAGGTGTACATTTTCACGAGGACGACGTGCGATAAGCTACACGAGGTTGTATGATTTTTCGCGCCCTTCCAAAAAACCCTCAACTTCTTATTTTATTTTTCTGTATTTTTCTGGAAATTTAGCATGATTTTAAAATAATTGCATTTAATTTTGCTATAAAAATATGTTATCGCAAGATTTTGTAAAATTTGTAACAAGTCTTGGCTTAAAAAAAATTGCTCAGGGTTAATCTCCCCCCTCGTGAAAAATCAATGGTGAATTCGCAACACAAAAAAAATCAGAGAAAAAATGGTTAATTAATTATTATCAAAATGTAATTACCATCATCCAGGAAATGAGCTGCGAGTGATGAATGGTCGCGGAGACGGAGCGAGGAGGTGTGCCTTCGAAATTGGGGTCAGATCGGGTCAAATTTGGACCGGATATTGGCACGGGTTCGAGCAGCGAAAGTGGTGCGAAAGAAGTTAACCAGGCGCAAGGGTTCAGAAAATTGGCGGTCTCACCTTGATGGAGGCTTGAGGGGAAAGTCATGCTGAAGGGTTTAATTAATCTGGAAATTTATTTAAAGTGGAACGAACGAAAGCCTGGGCTTGGCTTTGTAAGGGGTGTGAATTTAATTTTATCAATCATTAAGCATATTTTGATCTGATCCAAAATTGCATTCCCAAATAAGCATTTTGTGTGTGAGGCTGTAAAATCTGTTTTGGAAGATATGATATTATAAAAAAATCGTGTTTTTAAAGAAACTATCGAAAATTTGGGAAAAAGCTATAACCTATTTTTTAAAAGCAATTGGTATTCGAACAATTTTTTATTTTTTTGTGTTAATTTACCGTTTTCAAATTACATTTTAAGGTGTAAATTTTCGATTGTTTTGTAGGTTTTTGGAGCTTAAAAATATTTTTTGAAAAAAATACGTCAGAAAAAAAAATTGATCGAAGAAGAATATTCTGGAACTTAGAAATCGGGTAATTACCTAGTTTCAGAAATACAGCATTTCAAAGAATTCAAATCGATAAAAATAAATTTCTCTAAGTGTCACCTGATTTGTTTATTATTTTCAACTGGCGATATCTTGGAAAGTATACAAGCGACCAATTTTACATAAAAGTTCCTTTGACACAAAATTTCCGTGACATCCCCTTTTCAGGCTGCTAATTATTGAAAAACACGTCTGTTTAGCATATTCAAAAAATGGAAGGGGTCGTACCACTCCACCGTCACGAGAAATCATAAAACGGACCTCGGATTTGTGATCAGGGACCAAATTAATTCACTTGGGGCGTAATCTAATAAGATTACGATTAGATTAGATTAGATTAGATTAGATTAGATTAGATTAGATTAGATTAGATTAGATTAGATTAGATTAGATTAGATTAGATTAGATTAGATTAGATTAGATTAGATTAGATTAGATTAGATTAGATTAGATTAGATTAGATTAGATTAGATTAGATTAGATTAGATTAGATTAGATTAGATTAGATTAGATTAGATTAGATTAGATTAGATTAGATTAGATTAGATTAGATTAGATTAGATTAGATTAGATTAGATTAGATTAGATTAGATTAGATTAGATTAGATTAGATTAGATTAGATTAGATTAGATTAGATTAGATTAGATTAGATTAGATTAGATTAGATTAGATTAGATTAGATTAGATTAGATTAGATTAGATTAGATTAGATTAGATTAGATTAGATTAGATTAGATTAGATTAGATTAGATTAGATTAGATTAGATTAGATTAGATTAGATTAGATTAGATTAGATTAGATTAGATTAGATTAGATTAGATTAGATTAGATTAGATTAGATTAGATTAGATTAGATTAGATTAGATTAGATTAGATTAGATTAGGTTAGATTAGATTAGATTAGATTAGATTAGATTAGATTAGATTAGATTAGATTAGATTAGATTAGGTTAGGTTAGATTAGATTAGATTAGATTAGATTAGATTAAATTAGATTAGATTAGATTAGATTAGATTAGATTAGATTAGATTAGATTAGATTAGATTAGATTAGATTAGATTAGATTAGATTAGATTAGATTAGATTAGATTAGATTAGATTAGATTAGATTAGATTAGATTAGATTAGATTAGATTAGATTAGATTAGATTAGATTAGATTAGATTAGATTAGATTAGATTAGATTAGATTAGATTAGATTAGATTAGATTAGATTAGATTAGATTAGATTAGATTAGATTAGATTAGATTAGATTAGATTAGATTAGATTAGATTAGATTAGATTAGATTAGATTAGATTAGATTAGATTAGATTAGATTAGATTAGATTAGATTAGATTAGATTAGATTAGATTAGATTAGATTAGATTGGATTAGATTAGATTAGATTAGATTAGATTAGATTAGATTAGATTAGATTAGATTAGATTAGATTAGATTAGATTAGATTAGATTGGATTAGATTAGATTAGATTAGATTAGATTAGATTAGATTAGATTAGATTTGATTAAAACCTTTCTTTAGCAAGAAAAAATAGTTTTAGATATGATACACAATAAGTTCTGGAATTACCTCATTGAACATCATCAGCAGTTTGAACTAGCTAAAAATGTTTGTTTTCGATTTTTGTTTTGATATAATGCTGGTTTGTTGAATTAAAGTCAAGATTAGGTGAAAATCACAAGTGAACAACAACAAGGTGGAAACCAAGTTACTGAATAATGAAACATTTTTCCAATCCCTCTTTCCAATCTTCCCTGTAGCCATACATCGATTCCCAGTACGCTAACGACAACCTCGTAAAGAGCAAGGATTTACACAGTGCAGACAAACAATTTGACGTCAATGTTTTCCCGGTGACATTTTCACGGCGAAGAAGACTAGAATTCAGCGAGAATGAAAAAAAAAAACATCATCGCCCCGAGACACAACGAAAATTCCATTCTCACCAATTTTCTTTTTTCTGTTCGTGGAAGGATGAAGTGGGTTGGGATAGCTAAGGGGGTGGGGATGTTATCCTTGCCGGGACACCCGTCTCCTGAGTCGAAGTGTTTACCCAAGGATGCTGCATATTAACTTTAATATTGCTGGCTGCGATGACACTTTGGACGAGTTTTTTCTCTCTCCTTTCAGACTCTCAAAATCGAATCGAAATCGAACTCGGGAGGGAAAATGGGGAAAAAATTGTCCCGTAGAAAATGATAAGGCGTGTTTCACAATTTATAGTTTTTCTTCTTCTTTCCCACTTCTTCTCTGTTTACAATCGACTGGGTGTCAATTTAGGATGTTGGCGAGTGGAGCTTTGTGCGAAATCGATTTTGCTTTTCTTTCGTGGAATGAGATTTCCCCAGACCAGCAACGACATAGAGAAACGCAATCGGTTTGAGGAAGGTTCTGGGAATCATCACACTGACTCGGAGGCGGAGGAAAGGTCGTGCTTCCCAGAAGCAAATATACATATTTCTGGAATATTGAAAATTGCCTCCGAGAGCGATGGAAGAAGCAATTTTGAGGAAAAGTCACGAATCGAACGATTTATGAGATGGCTATTTTGAGGGTGGTGATGGTGTGTGAGGAAGAAGGAACTGGGAAATAAATGGATCTGTTTGAGTTCGTGAGAAATGAGCTTTTTCTTTAAAGAGATGGACTTACTGCTTCGTAGAAATTTGTAGGGAAATTGATTCTGCTTTTCTAGCGTATCGCTTTTTCACTTCTTGATATTCACCTAAAAACAAAAAAACAAAAAACAAAAAACAAAAAACAAAAAAAAAAAAAACAAAAAACAAAAAACAAAAAACAAAAAACAAAAAACAAAAAACAAAAAACAAAAAACAAAAAACAAAAAACAAAAAACAAAAAACAAAAAACAAAAAACAAAAAACAAAAAACAAAAAACAAAAAACAAAAAACAAAAAACAAAAAACAAAAACAAAAAAACAAAAAAACATAAAACATTTCCAAAAAAGTGTCCACGTGATTGGTGTGGATGGTCCCAAACTAGTGATTGCAAAATATGATTTCATTCAAGTTCTGCGACCTAATTTAAGTCAAATTTTAATAATAATCGAATCTGGACAGTATATAATAAATTGTATTGAATTAGCAAAACTATTGGAAATGGCTAACTAGTTTTCACGCATTTTTGATTTATTGTTTGTTGTAAACTTGTTTACAAGAATTTATAGGTTGTTGTTGTTAATTTTATTGGGGAATCTTTAACCCTATGAGTTATTTGCTCCCATTCTTAAAGGTTAAATATAAGAAAAATCATTCAACAAATCAAATTATCAAAAACGTAATCAAACTAAATTGAAAATCATGACATGGACAAAACAGACGAAAATAAAAGGAATACACAATTTCGGCTGTCAGCTCTTCACCATCCCACATTCCGCATACATTTATCCAATCAATGCTCGTCAGGTGATCCAGAACCGGAAACACGTGCCATCGTCACCGGTCCCAGGAATCATCTTCTCCATGAACCTCAATCGCTACCTGCTGGTCGTGAAAGTGAAAGCAAATTCCGATGGTCTTCTGACGACCGTGTGTGTTGATGATGCTAAACCGACCGGCTAAACATCACGAACTGGACTCCGTTCCGTTCCGACAAGCAGCGCTGTCCTGAACATGAACCTCGCCGTCGTCGTTGGTCACTCGCCAACGAACCGGAACAAACAGGGGCCCTCAAATGGAGCGGAATGAATTAATTCAGCTGCCGATGTTGATCCAGCTTCCTGATATGAAAGAATGAGCTAAAGACCAGGCCAGGCCTTCTTGGGCGTTGGTGGTGGCGGCCTCAGACAGAACACAGATTCATGCATATTCAACGAACCAACCCCGTCCAGAGTCGTGTCTCGGCAGTTCTCGGTGATTACGGCCAACCGGTGTACCTTAGAAGGGAAATGAGGGAAGACTGGCTCATCAATGGAGTTTCGGCCACGAACGTGGACATGACAGGTGAATCGGATTCGTTCGGAAGAGCAGAAATTTTGGCAATTTCCGGAGCAGGGGATGCGAGATTTGTGAATTGGGAATGTCAACTTCGTGATTTTTGTTATAAGATTTTGTTCGCGTTGTTTTGAATCAAATTATATGGAAATAAATAAAATAACACTACAACTCTAACTTAGTTTTAAATCAATCTGACAACACTTGCCAAATTATGTTCAAGTCACGTCACCTTCAGACCGTGCCATCCCTGGTGTTGACAGCCAGTAGGCACTTTCATAGTTCAATGTCCAGCAAAGCGGCCCCCATGCCAGAAACCACACAATCCCGAACCCAAGTCATGCCGAAAAATTGAATCCCGATCAGACACAACAATGTCCAAGAAAGGCCTGGCTGGGCGCAAACATTCAAATTATGCTCAACCAGCTTCGACACGGCTCCAGAATTCCAGCAAGATTTTTATGCAACTTTCACCAACCAAAGGCAAATACGATGTTCAATGTTCAGGACCACTCTACGGGAGTCCCTGAACCTTATCGTCACGCATCTCGGGACATCAGGTGTACTCCAGACTTGGTCCAGACTATCCCAGACAGTCTGGAAGCGATGGGGGAAAAAGGCGAGAGGACAATAAATTCCTGATCCTGGGCTCGGGAATGCCTCCCAGGAAGCTTCCCGCAGGACGACGACTGCCAGTGACGAACTCACTCTCTCGGTGGCTGGCACTCTTTGTGGTCTGCAGTGTAATGTGTGGCCGAGGACGTGGCGTACGTGTCATTGTCACCCCCTGGAAGAAGGTAGGCCCGACCGGGGACGGTCTCTGGTTGGTGTCACCAACCGAGCCGAGCGTCCTCTGGCAGTTGTGACAACTGGAGAGAAATAAAAAAGGAAGAGAGCCTGCCAGAGTGAAATTTTAATGGAATATAGATTAAGTGCTTGTCGGAGGGGGAGTGTCAGTCTGATCTTGGAAGGAGGAGAAAGTGATGGAACAGGGGGTTCTGTGTGTGTGTGTATTTGCAGGAATGTCAAGAATACACTACCCCTAAATTGCTTTTAGGCTGTTTTAGAGAAGGAAAACATGTTCTTTTTTATCTCTTTGGAACAGAATTGGTTTTACAAAATTGGGGAACAACCATCCCGGGCAGACGGTAATAACAAAATTAATAATACATATTTCAATAACAAATCCTGTTAAAATAACAAAAAGTGTTATTATTTTATCCTGAAGTTCAACTTCAAGAAGACAAAATAATAACAGTTTCTGATAAAATAACAAAATTTGGTATTGAAGTGATATTATATTGAAAATGTTTAATAACACGCTAATAAGAGGAAATGTTATACATTTCAAAAACTTTCCTAATAAAAAAAAATGTTATTCGTTCGGTATACTGACTTAGAAATAAAATTACCATAAATCGCATAAATGGAAAAGGTTCTATGTGTCCATAACACAATCTGTTATTATTTTTTTCTTTTGTTAAATATGTTTAGATCTTTGGGATAATTTTGTCTAATTTCGTCGGGGTCATTATTTTGGCCATGAAATGGGGTCCTTAAGCTAAAATTATTCTAAAAAGTTGTAATTTTGGAAGTTGATTTTTTAATTATTTGATATACCCCCTAAGGGACTTAGCTAAAATTGGCTAGAACTATTGGAAAATTTTGACCAATTTCGTCAGGGTCATTATTTTGGCCATGAAATGGGGTCCTTAAGCTAAAATTATTCTAAAAAGTTGAAATTTTGAAAGTTGATTTTTTCAATTATTTGATATACCCTCTAAGGGACTTTGCTAAAATTGGCTAGAACTATGGGATAATTTTGACCAATTTCGTCAGGGTTATTATTTTGTCCATGAAATGGGGTCCTTAAGCTAAAATTATTCTAAAAAGTTGAAATTTTAAAAGTTGATTTTTTTAATTATTTGGTATACCCTCTAAGGGACTTTGCTAAAATTGGCTAGAACTATGGGATAATTTTGACCAATTTCGTCAGGGTCATTATTTTGCCCATGAAATGGGGTCCTTAAGCTAAAATTATTCTAAAAAGTTGAAATTTTAAAAGCTGATTTTTTGAATTATTTGATATACCCTCTAAGGGACTTTGCTAAAATTGGCTAGAACTATGGGATAATTTTGACCAATTTCGTCGGGGTCATTATTTTGTCCATGAAATGGGGTCCTTAAGCTAAAATTATTCTAAAAGGTTTAAATTTTGAAAGTTGATTTTTTTTAATTATTTGATATACCCCCTAAGGGACTTTGCTAACATTGGCTAGAACTATGAGACAATTTTGACCAATTTCGTCAGGGTCATTATTTTGGCCATGAAATGGGGTCCTCAAGCTAAAATTATTCTAAAAAGTTGAAATTTTGAAAGTTGATTTTTTTAATTATTTGATATACCCCCTAAGGGATTTTACTAAAATTGGCTAGAACTATGAAATAATTTTGAACAATTTCATCGGGGTCATTTATTTTACCATGAAATGGGGTTTCAAGCTAAAATTAAGCTAAACTTTGAGAGTTAATTTTTTTTTTAAATTTTGTTATATTCCCTAATGGAATTGATTTATTTATTGAGAATTTTTGAAGTGTGAATAACAAAAACTGTTATTATTTTCACAGAGCTAGGAAGTCGGAGCTGACGTTTAAGTTCGAGCTGGAGTGAGACCTCGGAGACGGCATCGGTTTCAGCAAATTTTCAGCAACTTTTACTTGGAGTCGGAATCTGTGAAGTCTGGTATTTTTGGAGAGCTGAAGTCGGCGTTGACGTCATATCCTGCATCCAGAGTCAGAGTTGTCTTCAAAGTATGGATTCAAAGTCGCTTGGAGGTACCCGACTCTGCAACCCTGACTAGTACAGAGGAGTTATGGCAACTGCAGGTTTATTTGCAAATTGCAAATAAACCAAAATCATAAGTTTTTTTGTTATGGAGACATACCAGTTCAATAACATTTTTTGTTATTATGCTGCTCCACCTCTCCGCAAAAATAACAAATCTTGTTATTCCTTCATGATTCCTTCTGTGTTATTGGTTTGTTATTGCAATAACAACATAATAACAGTTTAAGTTATTCTTCGAACAAATCTTTGTTATTGATTTTTGTTATTTTAACAACTAATCCGATCATCCCAATAACATATTTCGATCTTCTCACAATATCAAAAACTGACCTTCCCAAGTTATTTCCGTCTGCTCGGGATAACCCAAATCAAAACGATATAATGTTTATTGCAAGCATCGTTTGTGATGTGCGATCAAGTAAAGATATTTTCAAATGTTTTGAATTGTGGTTATAAAATGTTATGATGAAGGTTTAAATAAGTTAAATAAGAAATGCTATGTATTAATTAATGAATTAAAATGAAAGATTCTATTAAGGAAAGAAAGTTTTGATAAAAGGTCGGTACAGTCTTTAAAGAGCCAAGACACGTGCATCAGCTACCAAACCCCAATTCTTTCAACCTTTCAAGCCAACTCAACCAACTTCAGCCCAGCTGTTTTCTTATAGCAGAACACCAGAAGCAAACAGCATCCTCTCCCCGAACCAGCAGCGCGACGAAATGGAAACAAAAATCACTTAACGCCATTTCTTGACATTGTTTTCGTTTGGGCCAACAGCAGTCAGATTGTTGATTTTTCCTCCTCACCCCAGGGGGCAAAGACTCTTGCGTCGGAAGACCATCCGTCGACGACCCGTTCGACCTGGCCCCTGAAGCACCTTGAACATGCTGAGAAAACTACAACCTCCGTCGTAGAAGACTGGAGAAGGGGTTCCGGGGGACACCGTCAACCGCGTGGACAACGTAAACGAAATTTAAATATTTAAAACAGCAGCCGAGCGGGGAAGACTCCCGAGGGAAGTTCCGTCCGAGCCCGGTCCAAGCAGATTTTGGTGCCTTTTTCTCCGCTCCTCTCTGGGACGGCAGGAGTAAATGCATTTATAATTGAAAATTGTTTTGGTTTTCCCGGGGAGATTTATTGGTCTTGGAGCAGCCGGTTGAAATGGAATCAGCTTAGTGGTGGGATGAGTTATTGGAGATTCAGTGTCATCGTCACCTTGAACCCTGGAGACATTAAATCTTACGTTGAAAGTCGACAGATTTGAGGCACGCAATATAAATTAGGTACAGTAATTCGGGGGAAGATTGACATAAATTGAATTAAATTTTCAATTGTTATTCAACCGGTAAGGCTTATCACAAGATTTTATAGTCAATGTGGTGTCTTCGGCAAAGTTTTAGGTTAAATATGAAAGTATTTATGACATTATGTGCTGATTTTCAAAAGCACGAATTTATTTCATTTTTTAAATGTTGATTTCAATTACGAATTCATTTTTTTCAACTCTTAAAATCTAAAAAAAACATCCATTCGAGTGCTAAAAAGTTCAACTTCTCGGAGCTTTTATCGAGGAGAAATACTTTGATACTGTTTTCAAGTTAGACACATATTTTGAAGGTAAATAACAAATGTTTTGTTGAAAAATCCAGTTCAATGGATGCATGCTACAATCCAACTCGGTAAACCTCCTCTGATAAATGGGTAATTCTCTACCAACTCACACGAAATCGGGAAAAGTTGCCCCGATCTCCTTCGATTTGCGTGTCACTTTGTCCTAAGGGGTAACTTTTATCCCTGATCACGAATCCGAGGTCCGTTTTTTGATATCTCGTGGCGGAGGGGCATGTGAAAGAAGAGGTGTTTTTTCAATAATTTGCAGCCGGAAACGGTTATGAGATAGACATTTGGTGGCCCGATTTGATGGCGTACCCAGAATTCAAAAAAAAAACGTATTTATCATCGAAAAACCACTCGGATTCGTGATCAGGGACAAAAGTTACCCCTTAGGACAAAGTGTCACGCAAATCGAAGCGGGGTTGGGGCAACTGCTGTGTGAGTTGGCGAAGAATTGCCCACCATGATTTTTTTACTGTGTATGTTATTTTAAGTTTAAGCTAATTAAAACTCCAAATTTGTACGAACTGTATAAGAAATAGATATTTTTTAAAAATATCCATTCGTGTTGCCGGGAACCGTGGTGTAGGGGTAAGCGTGGTTGCCTCTCACCCAGTCGGCCTGGGTTCGATCCCAGAAGGTCCCGGTGGCAAATTTTGAGACGAAATTTGTCTGATCACGCCTTCCGTCGGACAGGGAAGTTAATGTTGGTCCCGGTCTAACCTAGAGGTTAGGTCGTTAGCTCAATCCAGGTGTAGGAGTCGTCTCCCTGGGTCCTGCCTCGGTGGAGTCGCTGGTAGGCAGTTGGACTAACAATCCAAAGGTCGTCAGTTCGAATCCCGGGGTGGATGGAAGCTAAGGTGTAAAAAGAGGTTTGCAGTTGCCTCAACAACCAATCCTTCGGACACCTAGTTTCGAGTAGGAATCTCGCAATCGAGAACGCCAAGGCAATGCTGTAGAGCGAATAATTTGATTTGATTTGTTGCCACCAAAATTAATTTTGTAGCACGAATAATATTTAATATTTATTCCACATTTGATACTATTTTGCTGAAGACCCTGATTTAGTTAGGCAATTTTGAAGACATCTGGTCCTAAAAACTTTTTTTAAATAAATTGGCTGAACTTGCTGTAAACTTAATTAAAATAATGGACTTTTAGCATTTCAGGTATCACCAGATTTTTTTTCATACAGCTAGAAAAGGGTTGAACCCTTTCAAAAATATTTTAGAGGATTGAAATTGTTGAATGTTAATTTTTATTATATAAATTTATTTTTATTGCAATATATTTTTCACATCCCCACCACTGGTCATTTTACATTTTTTCGTTTGAAGATAATATTGTACCAAGTTTCTTATATTTTTCATTTTGGATGCATTTCGACCTTCAATTATTTATGTTTCATTAACATTTACACAAAAGATCCTCTGTAATTACTCTTAGCTTTAAGAAAAATGTAATTACAAAAGCCGACTCGATCCTAACCAGGTCCCAGTACCAAAAATATGAAAAAAATTAAGGGCTGTCCGAAAGCTTTTTGACATATTCGAATACCAGCATCTTGAAAGGAATTTTCTGATTGATTTGGTATCTTTGGCAAATTTGCAGGCAATGATCAGGACTTTGAGCAAAAATGGTTACACAAAAAAAATCAAAATTGTAAACCTTTGAGCATCCAAAACAAATGATTTTGTATTGGTCAAGTGATAAATTACAAAAATTTGTTTGTGGAATTTTGGTAAAGTGCACGGTTTTTAAGTTACTATCTAATGAGTTCTCATTTACAATCAACGATATCCAAGAAACTTACTCTCTGTTTTTTTGTCTAAATTTGTAACCTGTGTGGAATTTTCAAATCTGCTTGAAAAAAAATTGTCTAAAATTTCAGAATCAAGTCTTCTATTTCAAAGTGTTTAACTCAAAAACGACACTATCAATATTTCACAAAAGTACATATTAGTTGCGAAATTTTTTTTTTTTCAATAATTTCAATCAAAATAATACGTTTACTACAAAATAACATTCTGCACTATTGCTCTTAATTTGTTGATTTTTGTCCACTAATATAATGTTGTAATATTTATCAATACCTTTGTTTTTTTTTGTGAAAAAGTAAATTGAAAAATTAAGATTATATTTTTCGTGTAGACATCCAACATTTTGTCTCAAAACTTTTTAATTTTATTTCGTCCAACTTTGCCAAGGTTTTAAATGCACAAAGTTTCATCAATATCAAAAATTCAATGCAAAAAAGTAAAAAAAAAGTCAGTTGAAGTTTTCAAATCTTTGTGCTATCATTTGGATTAATCAAGAAATTTTAAAAATAGTGTTAAATTTACAGTATATTTCAAACGGTCAGTTAAAATTGAATTCACATCTTAATCGTTTTGGATTAATATTGGAATTTTTAAAATTTTCACGCTTCCGGAAATTTTTCAAAAATCCTTTCGACAAACTTTTGATCTCCAAAAATAACAGGGCTGAAAAAAATTTCAGTGACTGTTTAAGTGTTGAAAATTTCAACTTTTCAGCACTTTTATCGAAAATTTATAAATAATAAATACCCATTAGTAGAACTTTTCAGCACTGGTATTAATTTTTTTTCATTTTGTTATTTTTGGTAGGGAAAAGTAGGTTGTTTCGTTTATTTTAAAGGACAGGAAGAGTTGACAGTTTGACGGCGAAATAACAAAAAAATCTGTTTTTTGCATCATGCTGAATTAACATTTACTATGAAGTTTGAACCCCTTTTTTCGAAATTGTAACACAGAGTTCACGAGTTCCAAAATACACTTCAAGATCCTTGAATTTAAACTCCATCCCAAAAGGGATTTCCTCCTCAAATTGATTCGATTACCTGGCGAGCTATTTCCGGAAACAAATCAATGCTGGGATCTGGTCCCATTTTCCAGCACGCAAGGTAACGGGACCCAAAAATCAGCATTCGACCTTTGGCTCAATTTTCAAAGTCCCCAAAAACAAAGACGACAGACGACTCTCAATCAGTCTGAAACTGAAACTATTGGCACTACGCCCCCCGGGGCATGGCCTTCCTCTAACGTGGGATTTCTGCTCCAGCGCCTCTGACGAGACAGGAGAAACCGGGACCGACGTTTTACTTCACCATCCGATAGAAGCTCAGTGGATAAGGCGGGAATCGAACCCGCGTCTCATAGCATCATCGGGATCGGCAGCCGAAGCTGCTACCCCTGCGCCACGAGACCCACAGTCAATCAGTCTACCTTCCCCCAAAAAACGACTTAATGAAGATGAATGAACCCCAAGCTGTTTGTGGGGTGGCAAGTCTGGGAAGAGGCAATTTAAAGTTGCGAACGAAATTTGGGTGATTTATGGAATTTTGTGGGCCTTTTCCTCTCTTTTTTCCTTCTATTGAAAGGTAATGTTCTCCATCAGGTGTCGACGCCGAACGTCGAACGTGAGTTGGGCTCAGTGTGTCTTTACGGAAGGAAATTGATTGGGCCCATTTCCGGAACATTTTCGGCGGAGCACACAACCGAGCAAACCTTGGGGCAATTTGATTGCGGCTTTCGATTGATCATCAGCGTTGTCTTCCGGTGAATTTCTGGCTGGCGGTTGTGGCGGCAGAGGTGTCGAAGGTGATAATTACCTGCAAAAGAGATAACAGAGACCAGGACCAGGTGTAAGATTTATGGAAGTCATTTTCATAATGTCGAAACGATAATTTGAGAGTGGTTATTTATTTGGCTTTAAATGAGGCGGTGATTTATGGGCTTTTGATGGAGTAGGGACTTTACTGTGGGGAGAGAACGGTTGAGGTAGGAACGGGACGGGAACGGATGGTTTACATTTCAGCGCGATTGTAAGGTATGTAGACAATGTAAGGTTGATTTATTGCTAATTGGACTTGGTTGTGATAAACTGCGCTTCGTAGCTGAACTTGTAGCTTGAAATCGATAAAATATAAATTATGAACGGATTTGGAGTTCATGAATTAAAATCAAAGAATATTACATAATGTATAAAATTGTATAATATAATGCAATTTTTTTTTTTGTTGGAATCTCAAACAAACACACATTTTTTGCATTAAAAAGACTAATTGTAATTTCTAATCAGAATTACAGAACTTATATAAATAATGACGTAGTAAATATTTTTCAAATGTATTTTTTCCCTCCCGAGCTGGTGGAAATAACTGAAAAAAGTTCAAGTTGTGTTATTGTCGGAACTTGTTATAAAAAAACCCAGAACACCTGTTATAATAACACAAAATAATAACAGAGATTTGTTCGAAAAGTAACTCATCAGAAAAGTAACTATCAGAAAATATTATAAGAAAATTCGATAACAGAGAAAACAAATGCTCCCGATCGCTCTATTTGGTATTGGTGAGACATGGTTTTTGGGCTAGTATAAAACTGATTTTGATTTAGATTATTTATTATTTGCTTATTAATAAGCAATCATATTAAAACTATATAATAAGTTATTATATAATTTTAATATGATTGCTTGGTTCCGATTAAATATTACATATTTTCAAATGCGGAATAAAACCAGTAAACATTGGATGATGCCTTACAATTTTTGTTCAACATTTGAAATAAAAAATGTAAAATTTAACAGAGATCTGGCAAAATATCCCAGTGAGCAAATAACCAAAACGTTTAAAAATTCAAGCGTTAAAATAAAATAATAAAATATTTTAAATATTGATATACCAATGGGTAATTCTCCGCCAACTCACCCAGCAGTTGCCCCGACCCTTCTTCAATTTGCGTGAAACTTTGTCCTAACTAACTTTTGGCCCTGATCACGAATCCGAACTTTATAGAACATTGTTACACCCAAAAAAAAAATTACCCTGCAAAGTTAGAAAAAACACGAAATTTGAAAATGAAAAATTTTGTTCAAATGAAAAAATTACCCTTCTGGGTAGATTCGTAAAGTACATTGAATTTCCCTTTGAAATGGCATGTTCCAAAATTTTTTACAGTTGAGTAACGGAAAATGGCATGGTTTTTTTAGTGTTTTTTTCGATGAAAAATACGTTTTTTTCGGAGTTCTGAGTACGCCATCAAATCGGGCGCCTAATTCTACATAAAAGTCCCTTTGACACCAAATTTCTATCTCATCACCGTTTTAGGCTGCAAATTATTGAAAAACACCTTTTTTCCGCATGTTCAAAATTTAAGAGGTCGCACCGTCCCTCCGTCACGAGATATCAAAAAACGGACCTCGGATTCGTCAGGGACAAATGTAACCTATTAGGACAAAGTTTCACGCAAATCGAATAGAGGGCAACTTTTCCCGATTTCGTGTGAGTTGGTAGAGAATTACCCCAATATTAAAAAGAATATTCCAGTTTCAATAATTAAAAGACACAACTTTCAACTTTTCCACTTTTAAACAATGTTTTGGTATAAAAACCACATTTCAATGCCAAAACAATGTCTTTGACAAAATTGGTCAAAATTATCCCAATATTAACAAATTGGGTTATGGACACTTATCAAATTTTCGAACGAAATGTTGAAATGTTGAATCAACTTTCCAATTTTCTCTTTTGAAAATAATTATGGTATAAAAACCACATTTAATGGCCAAATTAATGGCCTTGACAAAATTGATCAAAATTTTCACGTAGTTAAAGTAAAATTCAACCATTAAAAATAATGGCAAATTAGGCTATGACTGATAATTGTTCTTTTGAAAGTTGGAATAGCACACGAATTACTTTTTTGAAAAGATCGGAAAATTTCACAAATGCTTAATTTTTTTCAACATTGAAAACCGGACCATTAGTTGCAGAGATATCGACGTTAGAAAATGAAGGGTTGTTTGGGTGAGACTTGGAAAACTAAAATTTTCCTGTTTCGTTTCCTTTCTCAGCGACTAGAGGTCGAATCTCCACTGTCTCTTAGACAATTTTATAGCAAATTTTCTGAACTCTCAAAAAAAATATATATATATATATATTTTCAAGAATGGTCATTTATGAACAATATTTGAAAAATAAAAATCTGTGATTTTTCAGACAAAATTTATTTTCGAATCGCACTATTTAGAAAACGGTGTACTTAATCATAAAATTTGTAAAGTAATTTTTGATTGCAGGCTTGATTTTACGTAAAAAATAAGGCAAAAACATGTATAAGCAAGATTTCATTTTTGCCTTCCTCACCTTACTGAGGAAAGGCTATAAAATCACTCGAAAACTGAACTTCTCAATTAGACCTCCTAGACCCACCATCATGTATACCTATCGACTCAGAATCGAATTCTGAGCAAATGTCTGTGTGTGTGTGTGTGTAGGGATGTGGGTCTGTGCACCAAAAAATATGCACTCGATTATCTCAGCACTGGCTTAACCGATTTAGACCGTTTTGGTCTCATTCGATTCGTCTTGGGGTCCCATAAGTCCCTATTGAAAATTATGAAGTTTAGTAAAGTACTTCAAAAGTTATGCTAAAAAAACGATTTTGACTAAAGTCCGGAAGATTGTAAAAAGGGTGGTTTTTGTAAGAAACCCGGTCATGTTATACATTTTTAGAAAGGTATTTAAAAGAACTTTCCAACGCGACCAATACATTGAAGATCTGACAACCCTATTCAAAAGTTATTAGCAATTAAGTGTTATTTATGCACTTTTTGTAAGCTGGATCTCAGATATCTCGATGAAAACGTTGTCCGGATCTATCATGCAACCCGTCGTTGAACAGGTAATCAAAAGACCTTTCCAACGCGTCCAAAACATTGAAGATCTGATAACCCTATCAAAAGTTATAAGCACTTAAGAGTTATTTATACACTTTTTGGAGGCTAGTTCTCAAACATTTAGATGAAAACGTATTCCAAATATATCATGCGACCTATCTTTGGATAGGTAATTTAAAGACCTTCCCACGAGCGTGTCTATTTTGGATAGCATTACCCTTTGAATGAGAGGAAGGCACCAACCACCTAAGGGTGGATTAAGTAACGTTTTTTTTACAAAAATCACTTTTTCATAAAAAAAATCATGTCTTTTCGGCAAAATTTTGGTCCATACTTCTGAATGGCATAAAAGATATGGTTTTTTGTCCCCTAAAACATGCCAAAAAAAACAAATCAAAAATTGAAAAATGTGGATTTTGATAAATTGAATTTTTGTAAAAAAAATTAATCATAAAATCGGCAATTTTTTCCGTTTACCTTTTTTCTGAATAGTTCTCAACGATACCTACAAGTTTGCCGAAGATCAGATGAACCATTCAAAAGTTACAGATTTTCGAATATTTACGTACCATTTCTGTATGAACAGCTGCCAAAATTGTATGGAGAGTTGTATGAGTGAAACAATGACACAAAATCGCTTCTTTGGTCATAGGGAAGGCCCCCACATAGTTTGAGCCAAACAAAAAAAAAATTGTCGAAATCGGCTGATTTCGTAGAGAATTGTTCATATACGATTAATTTCATTTTTTTTTTTGAAAAAATGATAAAAACAGACGTTATAACTTTGAAACATTCTAAAACACTTTATGAAAGCTGATCAAAGTGATGATAGGCCGATACTAGTTATGAACCGAGATAGGGTTTATATTCCCTATCAAAAAGTCAGTGATATTAAAATAGAAACCCGAGCATGGGTAAGCAACAATGGAAATGTGTAATAGTACCTTTCTCTTGTATCAATACTAAATTTTGATACTCATGGACTCTTTAAAATTTGTCTTAAGGATTATGCAAGAGCAAAATTTGGTATCATACCAATTTAAGGTATTGTTTTGATATAGCAAAATTGTAGAATTTGTCAATGGTCGGACACCACATTTAGTATTCTTTTGGAATTACAGTATTTTATTTTATTAATCCTCTGAATTTATGGTAAATTTTGACCAATGTTGACAAAATAATTTATTTTGCGCTAAAATGAAGTCTCAAAGCGAATGCTTTCATTGAGAATGGAAAATTTCAAACTTGATTTAAAACATTTTTGATATACCCCCCAAAGAAAAGACTTGAAATTGTGGAATACCAAAATCCGATTTTCCAAGGGCGTGGGAATACCTAAAAATAAAACCATGGCAATACCAAGTTTTGGTATTCAAGCAATGTTAAAAATCCAGAAGACCTCAACTTGGTTTTGAAATGTTTTTATTTTGTGGTATTATTTTTCCCTTGTAATGATATGGTTTGGTATTGTTGTGCCCTTCCACATACAAGACTTTGGTATGATTTCATGGTATTTTACCATCTATTACTGGGCAACCAAGGGCACATTTTGGTCCCTGTTATTTGCCCAAGTAATACCAAAATTTGGTATTTCCGTGTTATTTACCCCTGCTCGGGATAGCAGCTTAAAAATCGAAAAAAAAACATGATCAATGGCCAATATATTTGTTTTCAGCTCATTCATATCCGCACAAAGAAATTGCAAAAATCGCAACAGTCCAAGTTCTCAAAAGCTCACGCACAACCACTCGCAGTGAAAAGTGCATCAATTGCGCTCCAAATTGACAGCCGGAAGTGTAGCGCTGCAACATTCTCAAATGAACATACACACACATGCAATCTACGCACACATTCATACTGATATTTTCCCCTGGCAGACCCCGTAAGCCTTTCCGATTGACAGATTGGATTTTCGGTGTTCTTGCGGGGGATGAACATTAAAATCGATGCTCACTGGATTCGTTTGAATTGTTAAAAATGTTATTGAAAAAAATCCTAAATTTGCACAAAAATAAGCTGGTCTAGTCACTAGGGCAGCAATGTCGTGGCAACAAATTGCCCCGAAAACCTGCAGCTGCAAATTGGTCCAGTCGGGCATTTGGGGGGTTGTCATTGAAAATAGTGCACTACAGTCTGTTAGAACACTACAATGGCCCGATGAATAGGGGTTTCAATTCCACGGAGTGTATAAATTTTCAGCCAGGTATCATATTTTCCCATTTTACGCCGAACAAAGAATCGAAACGGGAAATTTTGCGCACTTTTTTTTGCATCGTTTTTATTTCAATGAAATTTTTGCACAAAAGGGTTATTGAGCAGCTAAATGGAAACTCTTTTTTTTCGCACGACCTCGGGCCAGAAATGCGAACTAATTTAGATAATTGAAGCCTATGAACGGTTGCCAGAAGGGCTATTATTTCGATCAATTATAGTGCAAGTGGTTGTGCTAATTGACATCGGTATTTTGGAAAGCCCATTACCTGACACCCTTTGTGTGGGTTTTGCTTTTGATGCAGATTTTAGTTTAATGGAACTGATTTGGTAATGTTTCTGTGTTGCCTAATTTTGAATAGTTTTCCATTAGTTTCGTAATGTTGCTCAAATTGAATCATAAGTGTTGACACAATTTTAAATATTCCTCAATCAGACTTTAAAATATTCAAATAAAACAATACTTCAATTTTATTTATTTTAAAATATCGAAATAACTAAAACTGTTATCCCAAGCTCACCTGCGGCACGTCGTCCACTTTTATGCTAATAGCACATTCCGTAAAGGCAATGAAGACGTCAAAAATCTTCAACTTTATGGTTGTAATCGTCTTCAGGTGTTCCAACCTCTTACCCGAATGCCCCCTGCTCTTCTAAAGTCATCATTCCTCACCACCCTAAAATCGTTTCGGTTCTAAAACGCTGTAACGACCTTAGAAAACGTCGCCATTTTCGTCCATCTTTGACGCTCCGTGGCCAATTACGGTGGTGGCGTGGGGGGTCCGATCATTCCGCGTTTTACGGGACCTACGTGAATGAGTCCTAATAGCAGCAGCAGTTCTGGACCAAAATTGAGCCCCAGGTTCTCGGGGTGGAACCGTTTTACGAGGGGTGGTGTGGGGGACCGTGTATCATCTTTTACGGGCGGCTTGCGGCCAGAGAAGTCCACGACAAGGACAAACAAAGGTTGATGGACCCGGGTCTTGAACTGGGAAGGTAGGAAAGGATGAACAAAAAGGGTAGACACGTCCCATAACAGGGAACCTCCATTTGGGGCAGGTTATGGGAGGAAAGGTAGAAACCGTAAGTTGGGGTGATTTTGACCATCACATCAGGTCAAAATTACTCAAACACACTCTACCAAAGTCACCCCAACCAACGGCGCGCAATATTGGATGAGAAATGATTACCCCGGCGTGTCGCCGTTTCAAGCCCCCCCGGTTGAGCCCGCAAGCTTCACACCTTCCTTTGGGGGTCATATTTTGGTGCGCGGATTAGGGTCGTTTTGCTTGCTTTTTTTCTCGTTTTTGTTCTGGAGGGATTGGATGATACACAACTTCGTTCTTGCGGTGTGTGTGTGTGTGCGGGTGGTAAAAGTCTTATTCTGAGCCCCGTGGGAAATGGGGCACGTGCAACGGGTTGAAAGAGGCGAAAAAGAATTCCATGGTGTTTTTGGGGAGATCTCTTTAATTCCAGTTGATTTTATTTTTGCCAAGGATTCAACTGAGATAAATTGAGGAGATTCTTAGCCTTGATCATGGTTTGTTAAAGTTGATGTAGAATTTGTGTAGGGGAGTTTGGGGTAATATGGACAGTGAGGGTAATTTGGACAATTTAAGTGATAAGGCTAGTACTAGTAATGGCCTAGGAGTATGGAAAAACCAAAAAAGTTGGAATAGATTAAGTAGTTTTGGTATAATTTGTAAAAGTTTGCAAAGGCCGATTGGCACTGCCTTAAGTTCTAATTTTTGAGGGTTGGGAAATAAGGTTTTGCAGGGATTATATGGAAAAAGTGGACAATTTTTGTTTAAGGGGGTGGCTTGGACGATGTTGAGATATTTACGCATAAATATTGTGCATTTTATCCATTTTTATTATTGAAAATTGCATTTTTTGATAGAACCTGCTGTGGGGTTAATTTGGACATACCTGAAAGTCTACCTTGCAGGCAAAAACAAGTAAATTTCATGGTTGGTCGAATTTTTAAAGCGATTCAGATAAATTTAGAGGGATTTAGAATATCAAAACACTCGAAAAGGAATGTGAGCAATGGGAAATTTCACAAAACACCTATTTTTTAATTTAAGATAAATTTATTTCAATATTCGTATTGATGAAAATCTGATTACTACACATTTGGAGTTCAACTAAACTCTAATGTATTTTTTTTAAATTAATTTCTTTGACATTTATAATTTCTATATGCTGGCTTACAATAATATTCAAATTAAAAGGGAATGTAAAATTTAAAAAAAAACGCTAGTTTCAGGTTAATTAGTTCTATATAAAGATTGGTTTCGATAAATTTAAACGATATCTTATTCACTATAAATTATACTTGTACCTAATCCAGAATTAATGTTCAAATCATTTCAGAATGAATGTATTGAACACTGAAATATTTTTTATGTTCCAATTGAATTATAATTCTATCACAAAATCATTACTTAAACCTTTGATGAAATATTGTGAGCAAAAAACATTTAAAAATAAAAAGCAATTACAAAACATTTTCACAGCACATTTTCTAGAAAAATATAGCAACTTTTGCTTTCGTGAAATTCTAACATATAGTTTTATCGGCGGGGCAAATTTGCCTTGCGTTTTTTTTGCGTTTTCCTCGGCTAGCTGATTTAAAAAATTAATGGTAAAAAAGAAAACAAAGAAACTTAGAAAAAAAATGATAGCTCTAAAACTTTTTAAAACATTTTTTTCAAAAATAATTATCTTAAAAAATACAAATTTCGAATTGTTAGACCATAGATCGTCAAGACGTGAAACTTAAAAAAAATGATATTTTCATCAATTTATGGGGATTTTGGTATGTTTTGACAGAAACACATGTACTAGCACGTGTTATTAATTTTTTAAACAAAATGCCGCATTTATATTCCAATATTTTCAAAATTTTATACTTTCACTTTGGTCATCAAACTACATAAATTTTTAGAGTAAAATGCTCTTTTCAACATTATATCGTATTTATAAAAATATTCATTCAGTTGATTATAATGCAATTAGAACTATCACAAAATGCCATTTTTTGCAAACACATTTTTTACAATTTTTCAATATAGGTAGCAACACAGTGTTATTTGGTATTCTACTGAACTTTTAGTTTAAAATATTATGTTTTACTAATACCGTAGGGAAATTATACCCTTTCTAGGCCCGTTTCTACTCTCAGAACTTGGATCATGAATAACAGCTGTCATAAAGTGTTTTTGACTATTACAAAGTGATAAATAGCTAAAGTCAAAGTGAGCCAGCAACTCTGCAAATGTGACGAGAATAGGTCGAAAAGCTTGACGAAAATAGGTATATTTTCTCTTTTTAAAATAAACCTAATTAAAAGAAATCTTTAAATTTTCACTGCCTCAGAGATTTAAGTTTAAATACTCACATTTTTTATACCAAATTGTTTGTTAAGAAAATCTGTATTTTTAATTCAAATTTCTATTTTTCTACAATATTTGTAAATTTTGTATCACTGAGGCTTTTCTGGCCAAATGAACTATAAAAACTATTGGATAGTCAGATTATGATCACGGCGACTGTTGGTTGCCTGATGAAAATAAAAAGCTGTCACAGTCTTTGCGTGATATGTTGGCTGGAGATCTCTTAGTATGCTTATAAATCAACTACAAGTCACATGATACACAGCTTTTGCGAGATTCTAATAGTTTAAATGTGTTGGAAAATGTTCTACAAGAAAGCCATATTGCAATATTTAAATAATATGGAAAACATGGTATTTCAAACTGTAATCTGTAATGTACTGAAATTCTGTTTCCAGTTTTCTACACAATATTGCAAATTACGATGACGTTGTGATTCTCAAAAATACAAAAATTTAGTCATAAAAAGTATTGGTTAAAATCACAATATAAATTGTGATCTCATTTTTTATATCTGATCCTAATTAGATTTGATGCTTTCGGATGATCAAGATTACTTGATTGAATCAATTTTTAAGGTTGTTTTGGGAAGATTTTTTTTTGTTTCTTTATTTATTCACCTACGGCATTTTTGAGTTTTTTTGTTTTTAGATGAAATTAAAAGAAAAGTTTGCTTTTATTTGCAAAACATAAAATTTGATTTTTGAGTGCATCATTTAATTACAATATATTTTTTTTATTTATAGCTATATTTCGGTCATGAAAACACATTAAAATTTGAGTTTGTGAAAATAGAAGTCAGAGTGAATAGGTATCATTTCCCCAACTCAATTAGATTTTGTTCCGATCTCGAATCGATTGTTAATTAAACATTGTTCTTTGTGTAATGATTTCAACTAATTACGAATCTCGTGACCCTTTTGCCCCTTTTGACTTCTTTCATTTTTTTTTGGTTTTCATTAAAACATTTCAAATTTTGTAGCTTGAAATGATGACTAGTTTTAAATTTTTGGTCAAGAATTGTCATTATTTATTATTTTCAATTCGTAGCAATATTTTCCAGAGTAGTGACGGATTCAGTATAAAACTTTGCTGTTTTTGAAATCCCAACTTCAACAATATCATTTCCGAACAAGTTCAGCATCATGTTCCTAGTAATTGGTCCCATTGTCCACCTTCCAGTTTCCACCACCATAACCTCCAACATTCCCTCACTCGTTGTCACGATTATAATCTTCATCATCGTTACGCCACCGCTGATGGCTCCCGAGGCTCGGCCATAGATGATGGCTTTCGAGCCCAAAAAATTAAAAACTTTTTTTTCTCTCTCGCAAAAAAAGCATCTTTCACACAAGACCTGCCTAGCCCTGGCCTATCAACCGTTCATGAACACGATGGCACCGTGAACGAGAGAGCAGCATGACCCCCTAGGGTTCACTTAACTAAATTATGAAAAGTTGGTGGACTCATTTTGACCGGAGCCGAGCCACGTGGCCACAGCCAAGTTTATGTGTCCAGCGGGGGCGTTTCGGACACTGTTGCAACAAAAATGACAAATTTTATGATGGGTTTGGATGTTGGAAACAAGCATTGTCATTCACCAGGAATAATGTTACGTTCCAATTTAAAAAAAAAATCAATCGTATTTTTCACTGTGTCAATTGGGCAGTGTCCAACTTTTCCCGGAACAACTTCGGAGTGTGATTAAAGACGTTACGGAAGACGGAACATTCCCCAAACCATTCAGCGAACTAGGTGAAAGTTCTCTCGCTCCTTCTGCCTAGGTAAAAGTGCCACCAGCAAAAGGTCGAGATTTGCTTGCTTGACTTAGACTCGAGACTTTGTTCTCGAGAAAAGCGAGTTTCATCAACAGCCTCCGGGCTCCCAGAAGGCTCTTGAAGGTGAGATTAAAGGTGTGTTGGTTTCACGCTTCGGTGCGTTTGTGTGGGGAAAATGTTTTCACTGATAACAACCAGTCCCCTTTCCCCCTACCCGTTTCTTTCAGAGGGTGGCCGCATTCATAATATGAGGTGAGAGGGGATCCGAGTTGGGTGAGGTGTCGTGTTAGAGATTTGGGGTGCGAAACTGGTTACCGATCGATGAAGGATCTGATTTGAGAGGCACTTCTTGGAAGAGATAATTTGATTAGCAAAGGTCAATGCGAGCTGAAGTTTTCATTAGGACGAAATCAACATTGGGTTAAGTTCAAGTTAAGAAGAACTTTGTCTGTTTTATTCCATTCGGTGATTCGGTATTTCACAATCAGGCAAAAATGTAGAAATTTACATATAAGTTGCTAAATTTCAATTGATTTATTGAAAGTTGTACGAATTAGTTTTATTTTGCTCCATTGATTGACGTGATTTTTTTTACTTGAAGTCGTCTTTTGATCCCATAAATTCCTATGATAAAATATAAGTCTGGTAAGTGGAATTTTTTTTAGAAAAATTTCCGGAGGATTTCGATACAAACATTTTTAGTCACAGTCACAGCATTTTTTAGTTTTCATACTACTTTTTCAAATGTTTGCTTTTTTATATGATTAATCAATCAACCATCGTTCACGATCACTGATTAAAATCCTGATACCAGTTTTTGAATTTTTTTATTATTATTATTTTTTAATTAAGTAATATTGTGAACTGTTTAAGTTGTTGTTTGGTCTTGTTGAATTAAATTAAACAAAATTATTTGAAATTAATCCTTAAAAATATATAAAAGGCCAGTTTTTGAATGTATTTTTAAATTAATTGCTTTATAAAGTATTTCATCTACCAATTTTGCATTTAAAAGAAAACTAAAATATGTACCCTTGTCTAGTCAAAATGTATGATTTAATTTGAATTTTGTTCACCAAATAATGAAACAAATGAAGGGAAAAAAACATAAATCTTCATAAAATATTCACTAACGTTTTGAGACTTGAAAACTGATTTAAATAATTAATGGGTCTCGTGGCGCAGGGGTAGCGGCTTCGGCTGCCGATCCCGATGATGCTATGAGACGCGGGTTCGATTCCCGCCTTATCCACTGAGCTTCTATCGGATGGTGAAGTAAAACGTCGGTCCCGGTTTCTCCTGTCTCGTCAGAGACGCTGGAGCAGAAATCCCACGTTAGAGGAAGGCCATGCCCCGGGGGGCGTAGTGCCAATAGTTTCGTTTCGTTTTTAATTAATGCAATGTTTGTTATCCCCATTTGTAGTCAAATTTGAACACAAGTTCTAAAAATTATGAAATCGTTACTCTTTCGATATTTAACAGAAATCCCAAGTTTGGTGCTGATTAGACCATCTAGTTTGGCACTGCCCTCTTTTTAGAACATTTTCTATTTTTTTCTTTAAGGCCGTTGCAAATATTTATTGAAGATTATGTCCCTCGACTCTGATCAAAGTCAAGGGTGGGGGAGGCAAAAAAAAATGTTAAAAAAATCAAATGACAGGCCACGGTATCAATATTTGAATGAAAAAAGTGTTTTAAAATGCATTATACACTTGTCCAGTTGTTTTATCATCATCAATGTCGAAGATATCTAATTATTGAGAAAAAAAGTTTTTGCGGTGCTGTACATTGTATTTTCATAAAAGTTTAAAATATTTTTAAACGAGCCCAAACATTAGAGGTGGGCAAAATCGCTCTTTTTTGGGAGCCGCTCATTTTCGTTCGCTCATTAAAAAGAGCTGCTCTTTTGAACGGCTCTTTCGCTCTTTTTCAAAATTTGGATGAAAAGTTTTTTTTTTAAGAATCGTGTGATTTTATAAGTAATTTAACATTGGATTTTTATAAATTATTTGATTCAAAAAATTAAAACTGAAAACCAGAAGATGCCCTTGAAAACCATAGGTCTTGGTGGTCTCTGTGTCAAAATTTCTACTCGATCCTAAACATTCGAGTAATTGATTGGCTTCCAAACTTAAATCTAGGGAAGCTGGAAACATTGCTATTAATTTTAATTTTAAAATTGCGTTTATTTCTGCAAGAATTGAACTAATGCTGCTATTTTATTTGAAGAAAATAGTCTGTGACCTCTTTTCTACATCCTGATTTAATCGCTAAAGTCTATAAACGCTCAAGTTTAACCGGACAAAAGGATTTATTTTTTTTTCTCCAAAATCTCTAAACTATTCAATAGATTTAAGCTTTTTGAAAAAAAAAAACATTTGCTTCCTGATTTTTCGGACCAATTTTGAAGGGGGGGGGGGGGGGGGCAACATAAACTTTGAAAAATATTTGCAATGGCCTTACAACACAGTAAAAAAAAGTTAATTTGGAAGGTGTTTTTTTGAAAGATTGATTATTAAGGCTAGTGATTTTTCGCGATTTCGCGGAAGCCGCGTAATCCGTGAAATTTGCTCTTGACCGTGAAATTTCGTAAATACCGTGAAATGCCGCGAAATTCTTATTAATTAATTAACCAATTGTCGCTAAGTGTATTTGAACAGCGAGTTTTTTTATTTAAGCAATCCACAAGAATTTTAACAGGCATTTTGAAACTTATTTTCAAAAATATTGTTTTTAACAATGTTTTACGAAAAGTTCTAGCGAAATAAGCTTTGGTTGTAACATTCCTAGGATAATACAATTTGACGTTCAAAGCATGATTTCTAGAGTTTTTTGCCTTCCTCACTGAGGTAAGGCTATAATCCTGCTCTAAAAATGAACTTCGTATAAAAACGTCGTAGACCCACCTTCATGTATACATATCGACTCAGAATCGAAAACTGAACAAATGTCTGTGTGTATGTGTGTGTGTATGTGTGTGTGTATGTATGTATGTGACCAACAAACTAGCTCATGTTTCTCAGCACTGGCTGAACCGATTTGACCCGACTTGTTGCATTCGACTTGGTTTAGGGTCCCATAGATCGAGTTTTATACAGATTGAAGATTCGATAAGTCGTTCAAAAGTTATGTATAAAAATGTGTTTTCACATATATTTGGATCTCACTTAACTGTATGTAAACTATGTCCGGGTCCATCATCCGACCCATTGTTGGTTAGGTTATCAAAAGACCTTTCCAACGAGTTCACAACAATGAAGATCTGGCAACCCTATCTCGAGATATGGCCCCTTAAGTGATATTGATGTACTTTTTGGAAGCCGGATCTCACTTAAATGTATGTAAACTATGTCCGGATCCACCATCCGACCTATTGTTGGTTAGGTCACCAAAAGACCTTTCCAACGAGTCCAAAACATTGAAGATCTGGCAACCCTGTCTCGAGATATGGCCACTTAAGTGACATTTATGTACTTTTCTGAAGCCGGATCTCACTTAAATGTATGGAAACTTTGTCCGGATCCATCATCCGACCCATCGTTGGTTAGGTTATCAAAAAACCTTTCCAACGAGTCCAAATCATTGAAGCTCTGGCAACCCTGTCTCGAGATATGGCCACTTAAGTGATATCGATGTACTTTTTGGAAGCCGGATCTAAAAAATAGATGAAACTTGTGTACAGCCATTGTTGTGAGGAAGGCTCCAACCACATAGGTGGATTAAGTTAGTTTTTGAATATGTCCTATAAACATATGAAAGACAATATTTTATAGCACCTTTTTTAAAAAAAAACTCTAGATTTGTTTATTATTTCACAAAAAATGTGAACGGACGATTTTCAAAACTGCAAAGAAAGAAACTGCAGAGCAGTTTTGCTATTAATTTTTGAATCTCTCTAAAAAGGAAATTTTGTACAAAAATAAAGTTGTTTTTGTTTGTAGAAATTGTTTTAAGCACTTTGCAACATTTTCTTATTATCTGGACTTATCAATAACAAATCGTCGCTTGTGTGCTATCTTGTGACACGTCCTATCTTTTTACAGCAGCCGCGTCACAATATAGCACACAAGTGACGAAATTGAAAACAAACCTATTTTAAATGAAATTTTGGCTAAATACTCAAATTTCACTATTTCTGAAAACCATTTGCAAACAAAATGTAATAACTCTTATTCTTCTTATTCTACTTTTGTTTGATTTATAGTTGTGATTGTTTTTTATTTATATTGAATGATGCACTTCGTTTTAAAGATATTATAGCAAATTAAATTTGAAAGATATCAGAAATATTGGAATGGTTGAATTGTAAATTCCTGTAATAAAAAGTTTGCAAAATTTCACGAAATTGAGCTCACAAATTTTTTACTGTCTAAAACACTTTGTGTCAGGGAATAATATTTGTATCTTAAAAAACTGCTTACTTTTTCAGTAACTTTCCTGTACACAACTACTCTTATATAACACAATTTTACGTTAATTTAAGGCAGATTTTGGAGTACCGCGAAATTGCCATGAAATTCCAATGTTTTGAAATTGGCATGCCGCGTAATTTCAACTTTTTCGCCGTGAAAAATCACTAGCCCTTTTGATTATTATCTCTTTTATGATGTAATTTAACCTCAATTCAGACTGAAAAAGTGACATCACAAACCAGAAAAGTGATAAAATTACACATTTTTCTGACATGAATAATGTACCCCTTCCCAGATGTAATATTACCATGATTTTTTTTTACTGTGTAGTGACTTTGCCGCTATCAAACCAAAAGATTTTCTCTCAGTTGCATTGTATAGGAAAGTGTTCAAGGAATTGGATAAAAATGAAATATTAAGACCTCAGTAGTATTTCTAAACATTCAATGTTGTAAAACATGGTTTTGACCCACACAGAAAAAAAAATGATGGTAATATTCATCAGGAAATGGTGACAGATTTTGTGGCAAAAAATATGATTAATTTTACCCCAGAAACTTATGAATTTTCATCAGTTTTTGATAAATATTCATCAGGTTCAATATTACACAAATTACAGGTGTAATATTACACAAATAAAGAGGTAATATTCAACCTACCAAATTTTCAACATTCCAAAATTAAACTTTTTTTTTCTGTGCATATGTCACATAAATCAATTCTATTTGTTTCAAATATTGGAAAAGTACGGATTTATGAGAATTGTACCAATTTATTTTTTGGCATTACATTTTTCTTTCAGTAACAAATTGTTATTGCGTTAAAAAAAAATTTCATCATATAGGAAAACTTTCCAAGGACTTATTTATTGGAAAACAGAGCATTGAAGAAAATAAGACAATATTTCATTCATGTTTGCTGGACCCTGCCATAATTTTTGCCTTTAGGTAGAACAGACACAGTTTATCTCCAAGTGGAACCCTGTTAGAATAATATTGATTTTCGAAAAAAATTGAGGATGGGAAGTTACATTAAATAAATCACCCAAATCTGGAGTTTTTTTTTGAAAAGGTCCAATAAACCAAATTTCCAGTTTTTGCTTTTTGAGTGTTTTTGAAACCGCCTTGGTTTATTGGACCTTTTCAAAAAAACTCCAGAAATCTACCCATTACCACATTGCTGATGGACTGTCAACACTTTTAATTATTTGAACAATCTTCCAATTCTAGATCAGGTAAACAAAGCAAGTGTACCGTAAAAGGGGGTGACTTTGATTGTCGGGCTTACTTTGATAGGGTTGCAATTTTTGCGCAAAATTAAGAGTACAATTCCAGAGTTTTTTTTTTGAAAAGGTCCAATGAACCAAATTTACAATTTTTGCTTTTTGGGTGTTTTTGAATACCCCTGACTCAAGGCGGTTCTAAAAACACCCAAAAAGCAAAAATTCAAAATTTGGTTTATAGGACCTTTTCAAAAAAAAAAAAAACTCTAGAATTAAAAAACGTACGGAATGGTTTAGAATCATACTGACCGCCCAAGTAACATTTTTTTCCAGGGTTCTACAAGAGCTCTTCAAGATAGCTACAGCATAGCAGTTTGGACCGCGGTAGGATAAAACTCTCTTCAAGTACTCTTCCAAACTCCTTAAGAAGTTTTGAAGAGAATTTTATCCTACCACGGTCCAAACTGCTATGCTGTAGCTATCTTGAAGAGCTCTTGTAGAACTCCTGGAAAAAAATGTTACTTGGGCGTGGTTGTGAATTTTCAAAGTACCTCAAGAAGAACTTTTCATAAAATTTTGAAAAGTTTATAAATTTAGTTAATTATAGTTAAGAAAATTTTGATGAAAGTTGTTATTTGAAACTTCTCAAAGTGTTATGATTTCTAAATGAACATGATTTTGAATCGGGGAACGGAATGCATTTTCGAATTATTTGTTCAATGTTCTACTAGGAGAAGGTTAAATAAGTTTGTAAATAATAAATTATATGTGTTTTTGAAACACAACTAAAAAACATCTTCAAATTTTTAGGCAAATTCAGTTGAACAAATTTTATGTAAAATGTGAAAACTTGTGATTCGTGGCTCGAATTCAGTATAAAATGCAATATAAATCGATAAATTTATAAACAATACTAGTTTTAACAAATTTCAGGCAAAATTCCGACTTTTGTAGAGGTGGGCAAAAAAAGAGCGAGCCGCTCAAAGAACCGGTTCATTAAAAAGAGCGAACGAACCATGGCTCACAAAAAAAGAACCGCGGTTCTTTTTTAAACTCCGGTCATTTGAAAGAATCGTTCCAAAATGGTCCAAGTTTTAAAATTTACTTGTTATAAATATAATTTATTGAATTTGTAACAAATTTGTATTTGTAAAAGTTGTTTTTGAGAATTTAAAATACAATTTCAAATATTTCAAAGACTGTAAAATAGTAGTTTATGCAACAAGTCGCAAAAAGAGGATTTTTTCAGCACGAGTCGTACATTTATCCAACGAGGTTCACCGAGTTGGATAAGTAAGACGAGTGCTGAAAAAATCAAGTTTTGCAACGAGTTCCATACCACATTTTTTGCAATTTCGAAAAACACCCATTTAGTGAAATTTTAAACCAAATTTTCATGTATTTGTCAATAAATCGTTTAAATCAAAACAATGTTGAAAAGTGTTACTTTTCGAAACAAGTGCTGAAAAGTTCAACTTTTCATTACCCATTTCAGTGCTGAAAAGTAGAACTTTTCAGCATTTATTTTGAAAAGTGTTGCTATTCGATTTTGTTATTTTTGGTACAGAAAAGTAGGCTATTTCGTCGTTCAAGAATGACAGGAAAAGTAAGTAGTTTCACGACGGAATTGCAAAAAAGTACTTTTCAAGTACTTTAAAATTAAAACGGCATGTTAATGAGGAATTATTTTCAGAGCTGAATCGTCATATTTCATTGGGGAGTCTATAGCAACTTTCTCATCAATATATATTGATAGACTCTCAATAGCATTGATGTCAATCTTTGAACACCGCTTAAAAGTTTTCAAGCATATATATTCAGTTTCCTGCTGTTTTTTTTTAAATTTCAAAAGTATATGAATTTTTAAAACAAAACGAATAAACTTTTAATTGTATTCATCGTACATCGAAGTATTACCCGAATACAAATTTGAGCATTTAAATTTGCTTAACTTGTAAATTATTATCAAAATCTACTAAATAGCTTAGAGATTTAGGAAAAAAAATCCTCCTGCCCGAATAAACTTCAGCGTTTATAAACATTATCGATCAAATCAGAATGTAGAAAAGAGTTAACAGAATATTTTCTTTTAATAAAATATCAGCCTAAGTTGAATGATAGCAGAAATAAACTCCATTTTAAAATTAATAGCAATTTCTTCAAAGTCCTAGATTTAAGTTTGGATGCAATTCAATAATTCAAACGTTAAGGTTCAAGTAGAAATGTTGACATAGAGATCGCCAAGACCTATGATTTTTAAGGGCATCTTTTCATTTTTAGTTATTTTTTTTTATAATTTATATAAATCCAATATGAAATAGCTTTAAAAATTACATCATTCTTAAAAAATATCCTTTTTTTATCTATATTTTGAAAAAGAGCGAAAGAACCGTTCAAAAGAGCGGCTCTTTTTTAAAGAGCGAAAGAAAATGAGCGGCTCCTTAAAAAGAGTGATTTTGCCCACCTCTATTGCGCGCAGCGCGTCGAAAAACTCGGTTTTTATGTTCAAAAAATCATATCTCCGAAACTTGTTAATGGATATTCGCAATTTTTTATATGTTATGTAAAATATTACAAGGAATCAGGGAAAAATATTTTCAGACATAGGCTCTTTGGTCCCGAGACCTTGAAATCGGCAAATGAAATTTTCATTGGACCTTTTCAAATATTCAGCTAGTTTTTTTGGACCTCAACATATTTTTCCTTAAAAACACAACTTATAACCATTCTTTCGAATGGTGGCGCTCCAAAATTGGTTCAGCCGTTCCGGAGATATGATTTTTTGAAAAATGTGGTTTTTGCGAAAATCGACGAAAAACGCATTTATTTGGATCACCCTATTTCGGATAGGACCACCCTAATCGCCAAACAAAAAAATACGAGTCTAATCATTTGGGCCAAAGAACCCCCACTTCAAATTTGAGCCAAATCGGAGCAGTTTTGATTTGGAGACTTCCTGTTTGACGTGGAATGGCTGTATATTTAGTTATATAAACTATGTAAACTAAATATAATCATTGTTTTTTCCTAAAAACTATATCAGCTTCTTAAGTGATTAACGTACAAATATAGTTTGAACATCTTAAATATGATTAAAACAAGGAAAACTATGACTATCAAAGTCACCCCGGAATTTAAACTAAGAGTTTTCAGCGTAACTATTTTTCTAAACACTATTGAAAAAACTTTTTTTCAAAATAGTGCATGGACTTTGTATGGCCTACCCCAGTACATGTTTAAAAAATAATAATCTTGAGAAAAACCTTACCTATTGGAAAATATTTCAAAAACAAATTGAAATCCTATCAAAGCCACCCCAGTTTACGGTATCTATTATTCAGTAAACGATACTGTCTTATAGACGATGGCAACCCTAATGGAATTCCCCATCAAGTTGATTATTTAAGCAAGTGGATCACGTTACAATCTACTGATTTACACGCTCCCTCGAACAAATATGAACAAATCAGAAATTAATCACTCCACTCTGTGTAACCCAATCCTTCCGATGCCAGAAAATTGCTCCACTTTGACCAACTTGAGTGATGGAGTGCTGCTGCTGCACTAGTTGTTGTAACCATTAGGAGGGGTTCGGAAAAGTGCACCAACTAGCAACTCCAACTGCCAGTTGTTCGTACGTCCACAATGTGGTACATCGAAAGCAAAGCCCCGGAATGGAGACGTCGAGTAAAAAGCAAGCCAACGCGCGCTCCCGCCAATATTTACTCTACTAATGAACTAGTTAATTAAGCAGCGAACGTGTCGAGTTTTTCCATCCTCCTCCTCAAGTGCGCCACGTCGTGGATTGTTCTGCGGTTGGGGTGCCAAATTACCCCTTAAACGCTCGATGGATAATTGCGGGTCGGATTCAGTCATGCCGGGAGCTGAACAGTTCGTGACTGTTCAAGAATCACACAATCAACCCTTCCGGGAATGTTCTTGGAAGATGCTACTGCAGATTGTGGGAAGGACCGCAACTATAGTTGACACGTGCCATTTCCTTTGATCAACAGGAATGCATTGTGTGGAGTGCATTAATAAACGGGAAGGAAGTGTTGAAAATGATAGTACTTGAAGCCTATTGAATCACATTGAGATAATGAACTGTATCAGACTATCAAAGTAGATTATACTGAAATTGGAGAATCGCTTTAAACGCTCTGCTTAAAGACTCCGACAAGGTCAAGTCCCTCGGCCAAAGTTCAAACTCGCCCTCAAGTTGAACCATCATCCCTCACTGTCAAACTGTCACCGGAGGAGAGCTCATCTCTTTCAGGGGAAAGCTGACTCCACTTCTCGAAACTTGAGCGACGAACCGCAATTTGGCCCTGGAAAAAGCTCACCAGAGTGGAAAATTTTCCCCCAGAATGCTTGCTTGCCGGTGGTGTCTACGGAACACATTTCCTTTTTCCCACCAGACGCACATACCAATCAGATCAGAGCGCTCCGAGAAGATGATGAACCACTCATCTGGGAGTTGATCAGCGCGACGACCGCGGAACGATTCTCAGCACCGCTCAGCCAGTGATTGTTGACACGCGTTTGTTTGCTCCCGGAGGATTGGCTGCGGCTGTGGCGTGGCTCCTAATCAACTCTGATTTTGAGGATTGAGACTGGCTTTCGTTTTGAAAGTGGTGGTGTCATTACAGTCAACTGCTGGCACGTGGCGATAGGAATGAATGCGTGATGGTTAGGTAATTGATTTTTTGTTCATAATATCATTTGGCCTATTGCTCTCACAATGATGCTGTTGAATGTTTCGACATATTTTCTATTCAATTTCTGCTTGTTTTGACTTGTATTGGTATAAATTTCTTCGGGTAATTCTCCGCCAATCTACACATCAGTTACCCCGACCCTTCTGAGTTATTTCAGATTCGAAAAGAACATTAAATTTACCATAAAATGACATGTCTCACGATTTTTGATATTTGAGTAACGGGAAATGCCAGCAATATATAAACTGTTTATCATTTTTTTTTTTGATAAAAATACGAAAAATGACAAATGTCGTACCGCGTACCGTCATGAGATATTAAAAAATTAGCCTCGGATTCGTTTTTTTTTGTTTCAAAAACGGGTGCCACGATATCTCAACACTGTTTTGACCAGATCGGCTCAACATTTTGGTGAAGATTCGTTAAACCGGTCCCGTGTGCATGACAAAGGCCGATTTTCAAAAGGTTCATTTGAAAAAAAAAAGATAAATATAATTTTAAGTTTTTGACATAAAAAACGCCAGATTTCGATTTTTGTATTTTTTTTTAAATACAAAATGTCAAAATCGGGCTTTGTCATTCACACGGGATATTCTTCATGTAAACTAATGTCAAAAACATAAACAATGACTTTTAAATCCCGCCGTTTGGCATGCATGATTTTTAAAACCCGCCAAACAAATCGTAGCAAACTGGGGGTTGCGAAGCGAAAAACTTGTAATTTCTTTTTTGTTGGGGACGGAAGTGGTGAAGTATTTGTCGGAGGATTTATTTTCCATCAAAATGTGAACCTGATCGGGGTTTGGAGGAGATTCTGCTGCCCGGGGGCCAGCCAATGTCTTAGCGCTAAGGTTAGTTGAGAGAGTTTTTGATTTTTAAAAATATTTTTGGCAACTTGCTCATTTGTTTCACAGGCCGGCAAAAATCCAAACCCGGACCTCAAATACGATTCGTTTTGGCTGTCGAGATAGGAGAGAGAAAAGTCAGAGTTTCTGTTCGACACAATTTGTTAATAAAAAATTACCGGATACATAATTTTAAATATAAGACAAAAAAAACTATATGCTATTAAAGTTTTGTTTTCATAAAGATCTTCATATAAGCGTTTTAACACTATTTTAGAATGTAATTAATCTTTGATTCACAAAAAACTCGTAGAGTTCTTTAATAAATATGATGCAAAACCCAGAGATTAATCGCGTTCAAGTTTCGAGTTTTTTATTATTGGAAGCTGTCATAAGAAAAATGAATGAATTCTCTGTTATCAATCCAGATTTACAAATATCTTCACCACAATTAATCAGTCAGTAAAGGATTTTTTTACCTAAAGAAAAGGTATATAATTTTGTGTTACAATCATTGATAAATGACAATTTCAATAACGTTCAAACCACGTCAATTAAAAAATATATGTGAGTAGGTAAGTCCGTTAAATTGTCATTGGTATCTTTTTTCGTATGGCGGCAGCCAAATAAAAGACATAAAACAGTATTTTTTTATTTTTCAAGCATATGTAACAAAGTTTTAAAATTCTGAAAACGTGAATCTGCTAATTTTGAGGGCCGTTATGCATCGCGAGCGAAATTAATATTCATCATATGCGAAAAAACAATTCCTGCCTCTCCTTGCCGAACCATTCATCTTGTGGGGCAAACCCCTAGATTTTACAATTTAGCACCGGGTTTTTCTGCGTTTCGGATTTTTGCCAGCCTGTGAAACAAGTGAGCAAGTTGTTAAAAATATTTTAAAAAAATCATAAAATCTCTCAACTAACCTTAGCGCTACAATACTGGCTGGCCTCCGAGCCGCAGAATCTCCTCCAAACCCCGATCAGGATCACATTTTGACGGAAAATAAATCCTCCGACAAATACTCTACCACTCGAGCTACCACTTCCGTCAACAACAAAAAAGAAATTAAAAGTTTTTCGCTTCGCAACCCCCAGTTTGCTACGATTTGTTTGGCGGGTTTTAAAAATCATGCATGCCAAACGGCGGGATTTAAAAGTCATTGTTTATGTTTTTGACATTAGTTTACATGAAGAATATCTTGTGAGTCTTCACCCAAAAAGTCAAAGTAGTTATGTCACAGACATAACCGGAATGGCGTAGACTTACGTAAAATTTAGATATGTGGAAATGTGGGTTTTCCATATATTAATTTGAAGAATTAGCTATATATATTGGAAGGAACACCCATTCGAACGGCAAAGAGAGGAAAGAAAGAGACGAAGGAATTTTAGCGAGCCGAATGGGGGGAGGGGGAGAGGGGGCATAGGGGTTGGGGGCGAGAGCAGCCTCAGAAAGTTGTGCAATCCGTCGCCCCCGCAGACCAAAATTTGTTCCTGAAATTTAAATTCAAATTAGCTCGCTGCCTCGTCCCGGGTGGGACGAGGGCAACTCGTCGAGAGGCTTTTCGGCGGAAGGCAGCAGGCGCGCGCCTCATCTTGTTGATGCCTCGTCCCGGGTGGGACGAGGGATGGGGATTGAAGCACCTCCGAACCACAGCAACCACGAAAGATCCTAACGGTCCGGCCATCGAGAGGCAACTGGCTGACGGTGACGACGAGAAGGCGATGCGCACTTCTTTTCCAGTTCTGGTCCCTCTCTCCTGCTGCTGGTGCTGCTGCTGCTGCCGGTCCGACGTCTGAGACGTGAATGATGGAATGGGCTCTGGCGCACGTTCTTATGTATGATTTCGGCCCGCTACTTCCCCTCCTTTTTCGCGACCGACACTCGGTCGCGTTGCTCGGATGATTTTCTCCTCAAAATAGGTACTTAACATTCCCGTCCGTGAGTGGGAAGCGCTCATTTTGCTTGCAAAATCTCTGCATTTTGAAAACATTTTAAAACATTCAATTGTTTCAATAGTTAAACTATTTTGCCAACAATGAAAGTTTTATAGCAAATTGCTGAATAATTTTCGAATCGAATGGCACATAAATCGTGTCGATTCGATTAGAGGGAAGGAAGATATAAGCGTTTGACGGATGACGCAGTAATCCAGGGCCTTCGGCCCGGGTTTTTTGGAATGACACCCCAGTACCTTCGACAAAGACGTAAGTCTACGTCAAAATTCTGCCAATTTGGTCCATCCCATCTCGAGATATCGTGAGATCCGGTTTCAAAAAGATACATAAATATCACTCAAGTGGTCATAACTCGAAACAGGGTTGTCAGATCATCAATGTTGTGTACTCGTTGGAAAGGTCTTTCGATTACCTAACCAACGATGGGTCGGTAGATAGATCCGGACATAGTTTACATACATTTTAGTGAGATCCGGATATTTGTGAAAACACATCTTTATACATAACTTTAGAACTACATATCGAAACTTCAAACAATTCAATAGCGACGTATGGGACCCTAAACCGAGACACACACACACACACACACACACACACACACACACAGCCATTTGTTCAGTTTTCGTTTCTGAGTCGATAGGTATACATGAAGGTGGGTCTACGACATTTCAGAAAGAAGTGCATTTTCCGAGCAGAATTATAACCTTACGTCAGGTGAGAAAGGCGAATCGCTTACAAATTTGCGCCTGGCAAAATTTTGAGCTTAAATCGTCTCTTACTCTGGAGCAATTCTCTACCAAAATCGGAAATAAATTTTATTTGTATTTTTCGATTTGGCTCAAACTTTGTGGGGGCCTTCCCTATGATCAAATAAACTATTTTGCGTCATTGGTTCATCCATACAAGTCTCCATACTATTTTGGCAGCTGTCTATACAAAAATGGTATGTAAATATTCAAACAGCTGTAACTTTTGAGTGAATTTTTTGATCAATTTGGTGTCTTTGGCAAAGTTGTAGGTATTGTTGAGGACAATTGAGAAAAAAATAGGTACACGGAAAAAAAATTTGCAGATTTTTTAATCAACTTTTTTTTTCACTAAAACTCAATTTCCCAAAATATGTATTTTTTTGTTTTCGAGATTTTTTGATATGTTTAAGGTAAGGCTACCAACTCTTGCTGAGCAAAAATCCGTATACTTTCCCGACATAACACCATGGTACACCCAAAATTCAGAATCGAGATAATCGTTCTCTCAAAATTTATTGAGGGCTCAGTGCCAAAATCGATAGAATAATGGTATCAACTCACACCATCAACACAAATGAGTTCTTTCGTTAGTTGAATCAATAAATCTCCAACAAGTGTCATACATCGACTTCTGACTTCTCCTTGGTGTCCAAGCTGTGGTGGCCGAGGCAGCTAAGTCATTGGATTGGTTTGTCAAAGGTCTCTGGTTCGATTCCCGTTGTCGACACTTTTGGTTTTTTTGTTTGACGGATGAACTTTTTTTGCAAATGAACCTCGAGAGAATAGTTCTATCGCCCATCTCGAGCTGTGATCTCTGCGTCCGTGAATGGTACTACTATTCTCTCGACTCGAGACCATCATTCTCTCGGACTAGCGCTGCCAGTTTTGGGTGTATAACAAAAAATGTCAAGGAATTATTTAGATAAATTTTGAATTTTAGAAATAGACATATTTTTGTTAAACGTTTCAAAGTTTACGAAATATCAAGTTTGCTTTTACGAATAATATCGTTGTCAGTGTTTTCACGAAAACATTTCTAGAGCTTTTATTGGAAAGGTCCTATAAACACAAGCACAACACAAGGATTCCACAAGCTTTAGAAAGCCTTTTGATCTTTTATTTGATAAATATGTTTTGTGAGGAATTTGAAAAGAACAAATATTGACAATCAAGTTTGAACTGAGGAAAACCCGGAAAATCAAACTGACAGATAAATAAAAATATCTAATAAGAAAAAGCGATGACCCAATCAAAAAAGCAATGAATTTTTAAAAAGTTGTTTAAATTCCGTACAAATCCGTATTATGCGAAAAATTCCGTACAAAAAATCCGGCCTGTTTAAAATCCGCGGAGAGGGTCGAAAATCCGTACGGTAAGGAAAAAATCCGTACAGTTGGTAGCCTTAGTTTAAGGGGACAAAAATCCGCAACTTTTGAGCCATAGAGAAACATGATCAAAAAATCTGCCGCCGAGTTATGAATTTTTGAAAAAATACAGCCATTTTTGGAAAAAATCGAAGTTTCATGCAATAACAAGTTTGACATTATTTTTTAATCCAAAATTGAATTTGCAATCGAAAAGTACTTTACAGTTTTTTGATAAAGGGCTCCGTTTTCAAAATATAGCCACCGAAAGTTTGATTTTAGCGAAATATTTGCAGTTTTTCAATTTTTAAAAATAGTGACTATGAGTGACCGTTTCTAAAAAAATTTGCTATAAAATTGTCTTAGAGACATTAAAGATTGGACCTCGGGTTGCTGAGATAGAGCCACTTTAAGAAAAAGAAACACGAAAATTGAAGTTTTCTTAATCTCACCAGTACTTTTTGATTGCAAATGCAATTTTGCATTAAAAAATAATGTCAAACTTGTTTTTGCATGAAACTTCGATTTTTTTTTCCAAAAAATGACTGTTTTTTTTTCAAAAATTCATAACTCGGCGGCAGAGTTTTTGACCATGTTTCTCTATGGCTCAAAAGTTGCTGATTTTTGTCCTCTTAAACATATAAAAAAATCTCGAAAATAAAATATGTATTTTGGGAAATTGAGTTTTTATGAAAAAAAAAGTTGATTAAAAAATCTGCAAACTTTTTTTTTCTGTGTACCTACAACTTTGCCGAAGACACCAAATTGATCAGAAAATTCACTCAAAAGTTACAGTTGTTTGAATATTTACATACCATTTTTGTATGGACAACTGCCAAAATTGTATGGAGACTTGTATGGGTGAACCAATGACACAAAATAGCATATTTTAAGTCAATTCAAAAAATACAAAAAAATAAAAATGGTCGAAATCGGCCGATTTCGTAGAGAGTTGCTCTCTGTTTAATAATGAAATATCTTCATGAAACTTTCAGGAGTTATTGAAAATTATCTTTTGAGCGGATTTAGTAAAAAAAAAAATCATAATGATTTTTTTTTCTACATGTATTAATCCCTTAATCGGAAATGGAAAATAAGTCACCACATTTACTAGTATGAAAATATTCAGGAGACACCGAACTCCAAATAAAACGCTTCCACTGCCAGGCGCTACCGGAAACGGTGAATGTCTGATCGAAAAAATAGGTGACTGCCACCTGAAGATGGAATTATAAATGCTCTCAAGACGGACATAAATTTGCCAGGTCTTAGACCGAGTTGCAGTCCCAACTCCCAAAGTCCAGCTTTATAGCCCTGCTCTAGCTTCCAGAGCAACCTTACTCGTATCTCCCGAAAACCGTCGGTACCATATGGATTATTCAACATTACGGTGAAAAGTAATATCCTCACGTTTCCTTCCGTTATGGGTTCGTCTCTCACAAGAGATTTGGCCGTGCCACCACCCCCTCACAACCGTTCAACTTTTTTTTTCAGCACTGACCTTCTACGGTGCTGACCAAAGTAGCAATTGCGAAAACCCCCGAATCAAGCAGCCATAGCGCCCCTCTCAATGTAGTTTTTATGGTCCACTTTCCGGAAAGGGACACCCGGACCGGCACGTCCTTTCCCAAGATGCGATGACCGTCGCCAGGATCGGGACTTGCTATGGTACTTGCAGAGAATTCTAGATAAAATCGTGATTTTAGAAAGAAAAAGTTTTTGATTTGAACTTTGAAAACAATTATTTTAGTTTTAGGAAAAATGAGAAATTAAAAAAATAATTAATCATGTTTCCAATTTTGAATGCAGGCTGCTGATTTTGCAAAGACATTCTCAACTTGAAGATTTGACCCTTGTGTCCGAACAAGAAAAAAAAAACGAAGCTACTTGAAGGAACAGCTCTTCTGGAGAGGTTAGTTCCGTCCAGGAACGCATCAGGTGAATGAATCCCAATCCCAAAAAGGGCCTGAGAGGTGTGCGAGGGACGCAAGGTCCGAAATGATCCCTAAGTACGCTCATCTTCGATAATGGAGAATGATATTTAAGAGTTTTTGAGGGAGGGAGCAGGGGGGTTTTGCTTGTAAAACGCTTTTACGAGTGCTCGAGTCTTGGCTATCAAGTCTCAGGTATTCAACGATGCGCCATGAAATCGAGATTTTACAGCACTCTTTCTTCAAAATGACTCAAACGTGAGGAAGCGCCGGTTTATGGGAAATTCAATATTTTCAATTTCCAAACGAACACCGATGTTTACGAACGGATTCGAGCTCAAAATTCCCAGAACTCACCCGAGAGTTGCACAACTAATTTGATGACTTTGGTGATTCCAAACAAATACCGGAAGTCAAGCCATCTGGGAGTGCTCGGAGTGCAAAATTGCAGTTCTGATTTCCCCCGAGAGAGAGAGAGAGAGGGGAAAGGGAGGATGGTCCACAAACTCGATGAAAACTAAAATGCAATTCTGTAATTTCTGGTGCATATTTCTGCCATAATCCTTGTCACCACCCACCACCCACCTTCTCTTGAGGTATTCCAGATTCAAAATGGAAGAACCTCTCACTGGGTCCAATTATGTAACCGTCATACCATGACCAAACGAATTGTACCTCATTTGAATAATTAAAACTGCGGCATTCAACAAGCTTTTGTGGGAGGAGGAAAAAGGGCACAGATGGTCTCGCTGCAGAACTGGTCTTCCGGGTTTCGTGAAAGGAAATTTGGATGCAGGTTTGGACTGCAGAAATCGTTTTGGGAAAATCTCTGTCATTTGTGCAGAGTCATCATTGTCACAATTTTGTCAGAATTTTCAAGTTCATTTGTATTTATTTTGATTTATTTGAACACTTTTGAAGACAATTCTTTGTGAGGCTGAATCTCACAAAGTACACCACAAGTTTCAGAGAAAAAATTAAAATTCGAAATTTGCTGTCAAACCTAATTGAAATCGTTTCAATGGTTTCAACGGCAGAATCTCTATTTAACATCTTCCAAACCAAGGATCCAATTAGCAAACTATTTAACCACACAGCTGTAGAAATAGTTATAATTTTTGTTCAAGCTGCTGCGGCGCGATTGCATTGGAAAATGTGTTTCACTGCAATTACCCCCACACAGAGGGAACTAATTTCCGCACTAAGGTACTATTTCACGTTTCGTTCCGGCACAGAAATGCATATCACGCTAATTAGCATTTAAATATTCTGCTCTAAAATTTCCCTCCACCATTTACTGCTATACATTGAGCTAAACACCTCCCCCTCGTTTTCGCTGGCAATTTAGTTGCACCGACTAACTTCCTCCCCCGTTTCCCCCCCTCCCCCTTGCGTGGCATATCAAATTACTTTTCAATGGCTGTTTAAGCAGATAGACGAATTAGTAGCACAAACATATGGTACCTGCACAGGTCCCCCCCCCCACCGCCCTCTCTAGCCCCTTTTCCTAGTAGAAAACCATTTCCTCTATGGTATTTATGTAGAATAACTGTGGCATGAATCGCACCACCCCCGAAAGCGTTCACATTTTCGTAATCGCATGTTCCTTCCAGTCCGGAGGAGCTTTTCCATGGTTTGCGAGAGTGCGCGAGCGATTCCAGCGATGCGATAAAGCTTTTCGGGCGTTTCTTTCTTTTTTTTTATTCTCAGCTTGCGTGCTACGGTGGACGAGGGAAAGCACTGCTCTCTCTGTTTTGTAGGAAATCTTAACCCTTGAAGTAGGAAATAGTTCTGCCACACAAAAGTTTTTTTTTTCTTTCTTATTGGCGTTGATTTTTTTTTTTTTTGAAAAGTTTTAAAGGCTCATTTTTATTTCGCACTGAGACAATTAATAATATTTTTAATGTTTTGTTCCATAACTCAAAAATGCTTAGTTAAATCAATATTTTAAATAAATTCTGTGGGTTTTTGAAAACATCAAATCAAGCAAATATCTCTATTTTCATCCAAATCGGACCACTATTTTCTTTTTGACAAAAGCCCAAAGTTTCAACTTCTTCTCGAAAATTAAAAAAAATATATCTCGGTAACCTCAGGTTGCAGAATATTGCATCTTGGGATCAATACAACTTTTATGTAAAAAAAAATGGTTTATACACACTAAAAAATTTGGAATTTTACATTTGACGTGATCGTATATTAAACCTAATACCAAAACATGTAATCGTATATTTGATGTAAAATTATGTTTATTTTGACGTGAACTGATAAAATTCTCGTTGGAATATTATAACCTCTTGCGAAACCTAAAATTACATTACTTATAACCCAACTTCACGTATTATTTGATGCACATAACTGGAGCATCAAATTTGATGTAATTTTACATCAAACGAAACCTAATTTCACGAGCTTTAGTCGTTACACTTTTGTCTGAGTGGCGAAACGTCAAAACGTTCGCCATGTTTAACGCCGCAAAAAATATTGTTGCATCAGCGTTTTTCGTCAAGATTATCTTATTTTTTTTCTTTACTGGCCTGGACCAGCTTTCGGCACTCAAATCTACGAGAAAGGTAAGTTTAAGCATTCTTGAGGTGGCCAAATAGAACACTAATAGTTTTGACGTTTTCCGTTCGTTGCGGTTGTCACAGGTTGCCGAAATCATCGAGCTCAAAGAAAAAATCGGCAATGTTCCAGTTCCAGTTCTGTCCACTGAAGAGGATTTTCCCGGAGTGGACCAAAACCGTAGTGCCCAAGAAGTGAGTTCCTTCAAGCATGGCAACATCTCCAGTTGTCTGGCCAACACACTCCAAACGGCATGCCGGAAAATTTGTAATGGAACAAAGCCATAGATGAAATTTCAGTGAAAATGCGAGGTAGAAAAATAAGAAAATTAGTGGCTTTGAGTGTTTGTGTCATAAATTGAAATGTGTTGCAATAAAACTATAAACATCCGATAAACAAACGTTTCTTTTTATCCAATAAGATTCCTACTAGAATCATTCTCCACCAAACAATATGTTAATGTAATTTTACACGAACTTGGATGATTGTTGGTCGTGTAATTTAACGTCTTATTTAACACAAATTTAGGTCTGATTAGATGCTCCAGTTATGTACATCTTATTTGACCGAAAATTACACGTCTTTTTCTTAGTGTGTAATGTTTCCTGTGAACATTTGTTAATTCACTCTTATTCCGGTGTTTTGCCACTTTTTAAGATTAAATTCAGTTTACATTTTCCCCGCAAATTTTTCATTTTACTAATTAACATAATTTTATACTGTACATTTAACACTGGGAATTTCTCAAATTTGTAAAATATTTGAATATTTTTTTTAGATATCCTGTCTACGTCACATTGCGAGATCTGTGTTATAATGAGAAAATTGTTTTCACTGGTTAGAACTGTATTGAAAATGGAACGTTTGCTTATTTTCATGTAACTTTTAGAAATAAAACTGAAAAGTACATACAGCAATTCCCCACGAAAACAGCACGACAAAAAACAAAAGTTATGAGATTGAGCCTGATCTGTGGGTTCCTTGGGTGAAATAGTTCGACCTTTTTTCTTTTGTTTGGCCGTGAGGATGACATACGCCATGTTAGGGTAGTCCAAAAAAATGCCATTTGACTTTTTTTTTTTAATTTGAAAGACGTAACTTTTTGAACCCAAAAAAAGTATAGGTCATAGATCAGAATTCAGCCTAAGAACCCTGACTCCAAATTTGGGTTCGATCGGACAACTTTTTTTTCAAATCGTGCTATTTTCGTGGAGAATTACTGTATACTAACATCTCTAAATGGTTTAAATCAGATCTGAGGCGTTTACATCACATTGTTTGATTCTTTTTTGAAGGTCCAATTAACAATATTTTATTTTCTTGGATTATTGTGAGTTTTAGAACTCCCCTGATTAAACCTGTTTTAAGACACTCATGCAAAATATGCAAAATATTGGGGAATGGCATGGTTTTAACATTTGAATAAAAAGAAATTTTAAAATGATTTTTTGGACTAATTTTGAATAATATTTGAAACAGCATTATTGCAATCATTATTGATAACCTTTCTGGAGAAATTTAATCAGTTTTGGCCGTCAGAATAACAGTTGTCCATTTGTCATGCTTTATTTTATCCCTCTACAACCCAACCCCGTCTTTAGGCCCAAATCGCCAAAAATCATTTTATCAACCAATTTTCGATCTTTAAAATGCTTTGAAAGAAAAACTCTTAAAATAAAATAAAATTTTAGGGTTGGAAATAGGACTTGTTTTATGTGACTTTGCCAATGTTTAAAAATAGCTTTTTTCTGGGGTCAACTAACTTTGGCTGTGTTTTTCACTAATATCTTCTTTATTATATGTAAAAATAATAATATGCAGTATTTTTTTATATGGCTCAGGCTATCCCTTTAAGCATTTTAAAACATTTTAAATGATAATGGTTTCACTCTAGAGTAAAAATGTGAAAAACACGCAAAAAAAAACGAAAAAACTGTTGTAAAAACATGAAAAAAATAAATAGACTATAGGTAATGATAGGAAGTAGTAGTATTAGCCAGATATTATCAGTTTCATACATAAACTAAACAAGATTAATGCAAATACAAATACTAAAATTGAAACAAGAAAAGTTATTTTTTTTCGTAGAGCAAAAGTTGCTCAAAATGACCTACTGAAAACAGGGAAAATAAAATTTAAAAAAAAATTGGGCAGTAGAGGGTTATGGAATCAGTTCTCAGTGAAGATAATTTGACAAAAGTTTGAAAAAAATATTATTGCAAATTTTCAGTGAAAAACTAGCTCGGCTCGCGGGATAGATTGATTTTCGACGTAAAATGTAAATAAAACTTTTGTAAATATTTTTTAAAACTTTTATCAAGGTTATGTTATGTTCATCTGAGAACCGATTGTATAGATGAAATAATCAAAAAATGGACAATTGTTAAGTTGATGGATAAAATGTGAATTTTTTTTTTTTTGTGCAACAAACCAAACGGGACCACGCGGCCGCTTCTTACAAATTGAGTTGTTTCCATGTATTTTTAGATCTACATTCTATACATGCAAATAACTCGCATAGGCATTTCGAAGGTGTTAGCTCTGCCGAGCTTCAGTGACCCATTTCTACGCTGGCTAGCCGAGCGCGAGGTACTTCAGCTTTACCGACAAGCCCCGCCCTGAAGAACGTTTGCACCAATCGGGTTCAAACGTTATTTAGAACTTCCGAACCCTTGTCAAATGGACAAGGACCCAGCGCGTATATAGCTGGTAGTAAAAGTATTCCTAATTCCAAATACAGCTCACCAAGTCGCGATGGCCTAGTGGTTAGCAGTTTTGCTTACCAATCCAAAGGACGGGGGATCGAACCCCGACTCGAGCGACTTTGATTTTTCGTTCATGTTCAGAGTTTCAAGATTTATTTATATTTCCTATGCTTTCTCGTTGGGAGCAGATGGGAATCGAACCCAGGACCATTCGCTTACAAAGCGAACACCGTAACCAGTCAGCCACGGCCGCTCCTCTGATGGATAAAATGTGAAAATTGAGCCAAAAAGGTTGGGTAGGCCTGTTATAAAGCAAGGAAACAAGCTCAGAAATTTGTCTCCCTCCATAGGGGGATGGCGTCGCTATTTTTAGACCACGTTTTCCACTTTTTCTCATCGAAACCGACTACTTTATCGACTTCATTTTGCTGGGCGAGATAGGTCGCCGTCTATTTTTAGACGATGACTCAGCACTTTTCCACTCTTGCACTTAAAAAAACCAGATGGCAGCACGATGTAACGCCACGTCCCTATTAGAAATACTTAATCTCTCTTTACAAGCAGTATTCAAAATTATAAAAGTAAGCACAAATATTCTCCTTTCCCACTTTAAAAATGCTTTTAAGATGGACAGAATACTCTCCCTAAAACAAATAAAATGCATGTCGCATCGTTTTAAAGTTATTGGCATTTTAAAACAATGTTTCCCGTAAAAACAGTTTTTTTTTATTTTGAAATTATTTTACCAAGGAAGAGTACGATTACAAAACATATTTTCGAAAAGCTTTAAAGGTTTTTAGATTTTGATATTAGTGTAAAGAAATGAGCACAGCATTTCGCCAAAGTTGTATTTTATTACATTGAAAATCGAATGAATCATTTCCTCCAGGTATCACGAGTTAAAAAAGTGAGGGCTACCTAATTTAATAACACTGATAACTAGAATTCAGTCAACAAAATCTTATAAAGAAAAATTTCACAGATTTCGAAAACATTTTAAATTTCAAAAAAACTGATCATTTTTTGAAGTGTTTTGTCTTGAAATGTCTATAACTTCAAAAAAACTGATCATTTTTTGAAGTGTTTTGTCTTGAAATGTCTATAACTTTAAAACGGTGCACATTATCAAAAATGTGAAAATTTCTTTTCGATTTTAAATTTGGATTTGAATTTAAAATCATGTTTTAAATTTGTTTGAAAATATTGGGTAATTCTCCGCCAACTTACACCGCAGATGCCCCGACCCCTCTTCGATTTGCGTGAAACTTTGTCCTAAGGGGTAACTTTTGTCCCTGATTACAAATCCGAGGTCCGTTTTTTGATATCTCGTGACGGAGGGGCGGTACGACCCGTTCCATTTTTGAACATGCGAAAAAAGAGGTGTTTTTCAATAAATTGCAGCCTGAAACGGTGATGAGATAGAAATTTGGTGTCAAAGAGATTTTTATGTAAAATTAGACGCCCGATTTGATGGCGTACTCAGAATTCCGAAAAAACGTATTTTTCATCGAAAAAAACACTTAAAAAGTTTTAAAAATTCTCTCATTTTCCGTTACTCGACTGTAAATTTTTTTGGAACATGTCATTTCATGGGAAATTTAATGTATTTTTCGAATTTACATTGACCCTATCTACAGAAGGGTCATTGTTTTAATTTAGAACACAAATTTTTGATTTTAAAATTTCGTGTTTTTTCTAACTTTGAAGGGTTATTTTTTAGAGTGTAACAATGTTGTACAAAGTTGTAGAGCAGACAATTACAACAATTTTAATATGTAGACATAAGGGGTTTGCTTATAAACATCACGAGTTATCGCGATTTTACGAAAAAAAGTTTTGAAAAAGTTGGTCGTCATCGATCATGGCCGTTCATGGTCACCCGCGACAGACACGGACGACGAAACAAAGAGAAACGCAAAAAGTAACTTTTTCAATACTTTTTTTTCGTAAAATCGCGATAACTCGTGATGTTTATAAGCAAACCCCTTATGTCTATATATCAAAATTTTTGAAATTGTCTGCTCTACAACTTTGTAGAACATTGTTACACTCTAAAACATAATCCTGCAAAGTTAGAAAAAACACAAAATTTTAAAATGAAAAATTTTGTTCTAAATGAAAAAATGACCCTTCTAGGTCAATGAAGATTCGAAAAAAACATTAAATTTCCCATGAAATGACATGTTCCAAAAATTTTTACAGTTGCGTAACGGAAAATGGGAGAATTTTTAAAACTTTTTTAGTGTTTTTTTCGATGAAAAATACGTTTTTTCGGAATTCTGAGTACGCCATCAAATCGGGCGTCTAATTTTACATAAAAGTCCCTTTGACACCAAATTTCTATCTCATCACCGTATCAGGCTGCAAATTATTGGAAAACACCTCTTTTTTCGCATGTTCAAAAATGGAAGGGTTCGTACCGCCCCTCCGTCACGAGATATAAAAAAAACGGACCTCGGATTCGTGATCAGGGACAAAAGTTACCCCTTAGGACAAAGTTTCACGCAAATCGAAGAGGGGTCGGGGCAACTTTTCCCGAATTCGTGTGAGTTGGTAGAGAATTACCCATTTGAAACATTCTAGATTATTTTTAAAGGTTAAATAATAATTTTAATTACTTTCATTCATGAGGGGTTTTGGTTCAAATGTTGTAAAAGTTTACTGGTACATAGGAGAACAAATTAAGCAGAGGATGGAGAAGTAGTTACACATGTGCTTTAATATTTTTATTAAGAGGTACTCGATGTTTTATATTGAGTCAATTCGGGAGCAAATGACCCATAGGGTTAAAGCTTCCCTAACAAAATCAACAACAACATGGAGCTAATTGTAACTGTGTGCCCATATCTTGGGTGAACAGGGACACATGGACACATGAGTTCTATCACAAATTTTGATTCAGTCATATTTTTTAGAGAGAGTGAGAACATGTTTTGGTTTTAGTTATAATAGACAGAGAATCTCAAAATAAGCAGGATATCTGAAAAAAACTCCTAGGATTTTTTGAACCTCAATTTATAATATGTACGACAAAATATATCAATAGGAGACCACATTTGCTTAGCTTTGAGTCAAAATTTCATTTGATTTCTTGATTTTTGTCGTGGGCGAAAACTGGTTCCAAGTGTGGGCGAAAATTGGATTTAGGGGGGCGAAAATAGGCTCTTCAGAGCACTTTATTAAAACGCAAAGTTTTATAAAAAATGAACACGTAAATGATAAAAACCTTGTGGAAACTTAAAATCAAATAGTTTATCAACGTTCTACAACAAATAGAACCAAAAACCATAAATTGTCATCAAATTCTCATCAAATTTCCTAGATTGCCACTATAAAGTGGGCGATTTCTGGGTCCTCTACCCTATTAAGATTTTTTTAAGTTGGTCGTCATTGATCATGGCCGTTCAAGATCACCCGCGACGGACACGAAAGACGAAACAAAGAGAAACTTAAAATAGTAGTTTATGCAACAAGTTGCAAAAAGAGGATTTTTTCAGCACGAGTCGTACATTTATCCAACGAGGTTCACCGAGTTGGATAAATACAAAGAGTGCTGAAAAAATCAAGTTTTGCAACGAGTTCCATACAACATTTTTTGCAATTCCAAAAAACACACACTGAGTGAAATTTTATGTCAAATTTTCATGTATTTTGTCAATAAATCGTTTAAATAAAAAAAAATGTTGAAAAGTGTTACTTTTCGAAACAAGTGCTGAAAAGTTCAACATTTCAGCACCCATTTGAGTGCTGAAAAGTAGAACTTTTCAGCATTTATTTTGAAAAGTGTTGCTATTCGATTCTGTTATTTTTTGTACAAAAAAGTAGGCTATTTCGTCGTTCAAGAATGACAGGAAAAGTAAATAGTTTCACGACGGAATTGCAAAAATATTTTTTTCGGAATTGTTTGGCGTTAATTTTATATAAAAGTCCCATTGACACCAATTTTCCAAGCCATAACCATTTCAGACTGCAAAATTATTGAAAAAACGTCTTTTTTCGAATGTTCACTTCGGTCGGGACAAATTTTTCCGATATTATGTGAGTTGACGGAGAATTACCGAAATCCATTTTGGAAATCAATTGATTTTTTTTGCGTGTTCCTATTTTATCTGGAAATTTCATCAAAACTGTCAGAAAATTCCTTCGATGCAAATTTTTGAATATTCTTATGCTTATTATGTAAGATCAGCTTGCAGAATGGTATACCGTATAGCTTCCTTTGACAGAAGAAATACAGTACCTACTGGTCAAAAGTATATGACATTGGACGATTTGCCAAACCTAACTCCAAATTCAAGATGCCGGTGTTCTCTCGTTTTTCGACCAAATTTTATGAAATATTCAGCATAAGCAGTTCAAAATGTCTACTTTCAGATGCTTTTTGAAAAACTTAGCTTACTATTATCGTTCCAAAGTTATTGACATTTTCGTAAAAAATACGATTTTGACCCACACTCACTATTTTGACGTTATCTTCAACAATATTGATCGGACCGAATTCATATTTTGATCACTTAATTTTGAGGTAATTTCTTAATATCACCCCAAATTTCAGCCAAATTCATTCACCACAACAAAAGTTTCAGCAGTTTGAATTTTGGAGGGGTCGCGCCAAAAGCGCGATGAATGTTGTTGAGGTTTCCTATCATTCGATTGCTGTGAAAATTTTGAAGAAGCGATGACATTTTATTTTAAATTAAAGGTTGTTATAGAAAAAAAAGAAAAACGCTAGAAAAATGTTTTCCTTGCAAAAATATAAAAGGATTTTAATAAAAAAGATTCTACCCCACATTCACCAAAGGGTTAACCACGTGGCTCCAACCGGATCCTCCACTCCGATCCCTCCAACCCAGAATAAAGAGTACGGTGGTAATTCCGGCATGCGACAGCTGGAACCCGAGGATGGGAGAGAACCCAAACTGGCAGCAGCAACATGGCCCGGCAGCAGCTCCTTGTTCCTTGTTCGTTGTCTCGCTCGCTCGCTGCCACAATTCCCGAGGAGGCAGCAGGTATTAATTAAAATGTAATTTAGTTTACATTTTGCTGTAATGCTGGCTGGCGTGGCTGAAGTTACTGCTGTTGCGCATGTAGACATGGCACTCCATTTTGCGCCCCCCCCCCCTCTTTTCAGGGTCGATGGCGGTTGAGCCAGGACCATGGACATGAGAAATTCAGGAACGTATGCTGGTAATTGCATAAGTACGTAACATGACCTGTTCTGGCGTTGTTGATACTGTTTGCTGCTTTCGGGTCGGAAGCGAATATTTTAGTGATATTTGCTGGAATTTATGGGTTCGAAAGCTGGCTGTTGCTTGTACCGGGACCGGTAGTACAAACACAGCGGGCGTACCTGAAGTGTGTCTGTGGGCTACAACGGTTGTTAGTTATTTGCTTGAATTAACGTTGCCGTAATCTAATTGCTTTGATTAATCTGGTCAGCGTGGAGTCACCACTAGGCTGATGTTCGGAAAATCAGTGTAAATTTACAAGTAGAAATACTACCATGCTGAATTACTTCAGAGTTTCATTTTTATGGAAATTCCATTTCACCCGAATCCGATTCATCATATATTGAATTTTTGGACAGTGAAAAGCTCGTAGATTGGACCAACCTTTTGGGAAGCTTTTTTATTCGCGAAAAGGGTTTTACCAAAAGTACTTGCGAGCAATTTTCACATTTCCACCGGTTCTGAGAGCCTGAGTCAACGGACTCAATGGATTTTTATTTCACCGGGGTGCAGTTTTTATTCGCCTGTAAAGAGATAAAAATGCACTTCCAGAGCTTCAAGAGGTGCTACCGGGCTGGGAATTGCTGGAATGTGAAAAATGGCGGCGAAATGGATGTTGTTTATAAACACATAAAACCACTGAAGTGTGTGTGTATGTGTGCGGAGCTCTCAGCTTTGTTTTAGGAAATATCGCGGATTTCAGAACCATTTTAAGGGTCTTTGTTCATTTCCTGAGGGAAACTTGCAAAAGGGTTCTCAAAATGGGTGAAAGCTTGCGGTGTTTGAATAGTCCTCTTATATTGTTTGCTTAAACAATATTTTTTTGGAAAACAATAGGTTTAATAATACCAAGGTTGTTAACGATAAAATATTCGAGGTTTGATAACGATAGTTCTATCTATGTATTAAATAAAGTGGAAATGCATTCAAAATTTCGTTTCGCTGGGCATCAAGCTCAAATTGCAAATAATAAAAAAATATATTTTCAAAAAACTGGAATTTTATAAAAAATTTAGTACAATCTACACATGATTATTCGAAGGCTGCGCCAAAATTTCACTTCAGATAATCGGAGCTTTTAATAATCGAGGCTTCGGATATTCGGGTCTAGACTGTATTTAACAAAAAAAAAAGCCAGAATGTATACAAAACTTGTCTTCGTTTAGTATCCATGATGCAATTTACGAAAATTTTAGTTAATTTGGGAATTTTCAAAAAAAAAATTCGGTATACGGTATAAACATCGATTAAATTTGAAATTGTATGCAAAGTTTCACTTGGTATGAAAATTTTAAAACTTTTTCAAAAACACCCAATTTGTGATTTTTTTTTGAGTTTTCATATTTTGAAACTTGATTTATAATAAAATACTTTTTCTTAGTAAAAGCATTGAAAATTTAACATGGTTAGATTAAGTCAATTGTAGAAAGATTTAAAAAATGAGTCATCGTTGATAAGATGCTGATGCTGATAGAATTATCGAAATAACGGCAGTGATAACGATAATAACTTTAATTGTCGTAAGACGCTGATATTTTCAATAATATTAGAATTCAAAAAAAAAAATGTTTTCTGTCTCAAAAAGGATAAATTTACATTCTGTCGCAAATCTGTCAAAATCTGTGTATATCTGGAACAGATAATGATTAATCCTTATTTTGATTAATCTGAATTAACTATTTGCTACACACATTTTAAATATTTTGCCTCCTGAAATTTCATTTGGTGAGAAAATGATTTGATGTTTTATAAATTGATGGAAAAATTAAGGTGAAGCCGTTGATTATTTCCGAAGAAGATTGATTATCACTATCAAATATTCTGTATTAAATCCAATTTAATGAATTTATGCACCAAAATGAATCAGCATGTGCCGGCTGTTGCCTTCTTGAAGCCACTGAAAGAATTTTTGATCTAAATCAATTGAGCTTCATAATTTATATAATTTTGTGGCACAGTCATTGACGTCCCAGTTGCCAATCATTGATTAATGACGATTTCCATAACTTTACAAGGAATGGGATAATCGTTATCAAAAGGAATCAGCATGTGTTGGGCACTATTCTTAACAACTTGTTGAAGAAATTTTGTCAAAATATTGATAGCGACGCAAAATTTATATCTTTGAACGAAAAATCATGGCAATTATGGAAGTCTTCACGTTAAATAAATGATAACTTTGTTATTATTTTTAATTGGGAAAAAGTTAGTATTGTAATCTTGCCCTGAAATTATTACACTCCATTTGCAGATTTACCAAATCCATAAGCTGGATTTTAACTTTTATTTTAAAAATAATAAATACATTTTTATACTTTCTTGTAAAATTTCTTGAGGAAAGAGGTAATATTTAATCAACCCAATTTTTAACTTTCCTAAATTCAACTTTTTTTTCTGTGTTACAATACTTTTTAATCTTAATACATTTCATATATTACCATACAGTATGTAAAAAAAGTATTTACACCCCTTTGGCACTATGCACATTTTATGATGAAACATGTAACAACTTAAAGTTTGACAGAAACCTAGTACTACGTTTTGTTCAGAAACTCATGCCGAACATTGTGCAACAAAAAGTTCATGAAAAGACGATTTCTATAAAAAGTTATATAACAAATACTATTTTAAAAAATAAAAAAGGTGCAAAAAAAGTTTGTACACCTTTCGAAAAATTAACATAAAAAAAGTTATTTGCTGACAAATCACCATAAATCCTGTCTCCCAACTCCAAATAGGCATCCTTGACTGATTAAAAAAATAATTTGGATTGAATACAAAGTTTACTAATTACTTAGTATAAAAGTTTGTATAACTCTGGAAATTATATATATAAAACTTATCTAAACTTAATTTTGTAAACTTTCAATTTAACTAAATGTCAATATATTACCATAGAATTGCTAAATAAATATACTGGAGTGGGTATAACATCGTTTTGGGGGTCTTTGTAACGCTAGAATAGATTTTTCGTTGGAATTTCGTACCAACCTGGAATTACGTCGTCGGAAAATCCACCGGCATCCAAACCGGTCCACAATTCATGAGTCAACCTATGTGGCATCGGAAAGGGCATAAAATTTGCGATCTTTTGATACCCATACATCTAGGTTTTCTATAAAACCCACGTTTTAAATACCTAGACAAAAACGTTGTAATGGTTTCGTTTGAGCAAGCTGCTAAAAATGTATGGAATTTCGTAATTTTTGTTCTCGTGGATCAAACTTACTTTTTGCCCAGGTATTTAAACGTGGGTTTTATAGAAAACCTAGATGTATGGGTATCAAAAGATCGCAAATTTTATGCCTTTTCTGATGCTACATAGGTTGACTTGTGAATTGTGGACCGGTTCGGATGCCGGCGGATTTTCCAACGACGTCATTCCGGGTTGGTACAAAATTCCAACGAAAAATCTATTCTAGCGATACAAATACCCCCAAAACGGTATACCCACTCCCAAATGTTTATTAAGTTGAATTAAAAGTTAACAAAATTAAGTTTAGATAATTTTTATATAGAATTTCCAGAGTTATACAAACTTTTATACTAAGTAGTTAGTAAACTTTATATTCAATCCAAATTATTTTTTCCATCAGTCAAGGATGCCGATTTGGAGTTGGGAGACTGGATTTATGGGGATTTGTCAACAAATAACTTTATTTATGTTAATTTTTCGAAAGGTGTACAAACTTTTTTTTGCACCTTTTTTATTTTTGTAATAGTATTTGTTATATAAATTTTTATAGAAATCATCTTTTCATGAGCTTTTCGTTGCACAATGTTCGGCATGAGTTTCTGAACAAAACGTAGTACTAGGTTTCTGTCAAACTTTAAGTTGTTACATGTTTCATCACAAAATGTGCATAGTGCCCAAGGGGTGTAAATACTTTTTTTACATACTGTATCAGTATTAAAAACATTGTTTAAATAGTTTTTTTTTTCAAAGTTCTAACATTAATTGTCTAGTGACTGGAATGAAACGATCAACTTTTCAAAACATTTCCCTTAAATGAAGCCATCCAATTTCATCAAATTGTTCCCTGTCAGTTACACGAGCGATCTCCCGTGTGGACATACATCTTCATCTTGTGTCCGCACCGAACCGCATCCAATTCCAGCCGAACAACATGGCACGGTTGTCCCAGCAGCTGTTCCGTTCGACACCCGCGTGAACCAGCAAGGCCACATGTAAACGCTCAATGTCACCTTCGTCTTGCCCTTCCCCCATTAAATTTCCCCCGTCCCAAACACAGAAGAAAAACATGGACAATTTTCCCATGTTTCAAAATTAGCCCGCCTAATTCTTGTTGCCCACGAATATTCGTTCCTTTCGACGTTTTTCAATATTAAAAATATCATCTCCTCATCACTCGCGATCCAGCTCTTTCTTGCCTTTGACAGTTCTTGGTCTCTCACTGCTGTTGTTGTTTCTTCACGCGAGTGTCATGTTTTCCTCCTTTTTGTTCGCATTGCTCCCTCGGATGCCAAAACAAACCGATGAAAAATTACCAACCCAACACGGACACCGACTTGCGAAGAAGAAGAGAGCAAGAAAATCGAGCGCCAAATGGAAAACATCACAAATCTGTTTGTGAAAGACAACATAAATTTTCTCCGCGCCAACGAAAATTACGGAACGTTGTTTTTCCACTTTTTTTGCTTTGTCCGGGTCCCCAATAGGGCTGTTTTGTGTTGTTTTTTTTTTGTTCTAAAGTGATGTTTTTTTTCCAGTAAGATGAAATTTGTCCGGTGGTAAAGATTCGCTTTGCTTAGATCTGATGCCTTTGTGGCATATTTTCGCTAAAAGTTGGACATTATTTTCAAATTTAAATCTGTGTCTTGTTATTTGCACTCTGACTTCAAAATGAGATACTTTCAAAAATCGCATTCCTTTAAAATACTTCAGAGCAATTCTTCCAGGAATGTGCATTTTATTTAGAAAATACATTTTTAAGAAAAGTAGAAATTAAAAGTTTTGAAGTAATAAAAGATTGAAGATTATGTGTTAATTTTTATTTATTATTATTTACTATTTTATTTTCAATACAAAGGTTCTGTAATAATAAGTAAAACAAATCTTCGAAACTTTCCAGTAACTGAATTACTCATCCTTCTCGAATCTCGCATCAAATAAAATTTCCACACTCGTGTCAGACAAATTTTCATTTTCTCATCACTCACATTGCGGGGACTGTCTAATTTTGTTGGCTTGACAGACTTTGCAGCGGCGGCTCCAAGCTCTTATTTGTTTGTTCCATTGACTCTTAATTAATTGCTTGACTTTTTTTTGTCACACTGCTTTCTTGCCCCCGTGACGTTCAGGAGGGTTCAACTCTGGAGCGTATTTTTTAAAGTTGTTGTTTTTTTTCGGTGTGGTAGATCCCAAAACATCTTGACGCGATTCTTGACGCTAGTCAGCCGAAAATTAATCTGCCTGATGAAGCCAACCGTACATCAAAAACCCTCGGTGCGACGACCCAAAATTTGGTGTATAAATCTTGATTAAATATGGCCACACTTTGTCTGGTCGCAAACGGAGGCCATAAATCTTGGCCGCGGGGAAATGCCACGCGGGTTTTCTTTCGGCAGGCGTGTCCGATTGGCCATTCCGAGCTGTGGCTGACGACAGCGGATTGAAAGTGCCCCCCTGGGAGGGAATGTCGTGGAGCAACTATGGTTATTATTGACACATTTGGTGACGAGCTGGCTGGCACACCCAAAGGGGGTAATGTCAGGAGGTTGATCCCTTTGATTGGCCTTGATGCTCGATGACTTTGCTGACGAGTAGGCCTTTTTTGGGCCGATTTAAGGCTTAATGATCTTTCACGCAAAAAAAATGCTATCTACACGGAGAACCTCTATTTCAAAACACGAATCAACACTGAAATGTCACGGAACGTGATTTTTTTTAATTAATTTTTTTTAATTTAGCCATTTTTAGGTGACTTTTTTCAAAATAGTCACAGTTATTGATTTTTTAAAAATAGTGCCCATGTTCGCCCACTTTTGAAAAAATATTTTTGAGAAGCTGAGAAAATTCTATTTATTTAGCTTTTTCGGACTTTGTTGCAACTAAGGGTGCTGAGATATTGCCATTTTTTTTCTGTTTGAGTATTAAGACACGGAATCCTGATTACAAGGACTATTGTATCGTGTTACCCATTGTAACTATTATTAAGCATTTCCAGATCTATAACACAGTTCCTATTGAGAGAAAAAGTGCTGTTCCATCCAGATGCTGTTTACAGTAAACTCCATTCCTTGTGCCTTGTGCGCTATGTATCGCTAGAACCGCGGTGACAATTTTTTCGTGTCATTTTTTAAGCTCTTCCCAGCAGCTATTATTTGCCGCGCGGGGTCTTGTAAAGACAATTGTCTTTTTTGCAGCGCTACTTTTGCGGTGTTCCCTTTGCTCTGATCTGGACAATGCGACTGGACTCAGTGCAATACCGATCGGCTGGGCATTATTTACATGCGAAGACACGAGGAAAGTATTTTAGGAAGAGGCGCAAAGGAATATCCCAAGATCGATCACATGCTTGAAGAGCACGTGAAGCAACCGTTTTATACTCATGCGGTTGCTGCTACCTCTGAACTTAAACCTAAGACTGCCACCCTGAGAAGAACCCATGACTTTCCGCTTATGAGGCGAAACCCGTAACCATTCGGCCACAGGAGGTTGGCGAGAGAGAGATATTGCCATGCAAAGGCTTAAAAACAAGATAATTGATGTTTTCTCAGTCTCACCCAAACAACCCACCATTTTCTAATGTCGATATCTCAGCAACTATGGTCCGATTTACAATGTTAAAATATAAAACATTTGTGAAATTTTCCGATTTTTTCGAAAAAAATATTTTCAAAAATTTGAAATCAAGACTAGCATTTCAAAAAGATCAAACATTCAATATTACGCCGTTTTGATATGTTAGTCTTGATTCATAACTTTTGAAAATATTTTTTTCGAATAGATTGAAAAATTTCACGAATGTTTTATATTTTGACATTGTAAATCGGACCATTAGTTGCTGAGATATCGACATTAGAAAATGGTGGGTTGTTTGGGTGAGACTTAGAAAACATCAATTTTCTTGTTTTTAAGCCTTTGCATGGCAATATCTCAGCAACTAAGGGTCGTATCAACAAAGTCCGAAAAAGCAAAATATAGAGAATTTTCTCAGCTTTTCAAAATTATTTTTTTGTTCAAAAGTGGCAAACAAGGGCACTATTGTTAAAAAATCAATAACTGCGACTATTTTGAAAAAAGTTATATAAAAATGGCTATAACTTGAAAACGGTGCATTTTATCAAAATTTCACTTTGGTACTTTTTGATTGCAATTTCAATTTTAAGCTTATTTCGATTTTTTGAAAAAAATTGTATTGATTCAAAAAACCATAACTCGGTCAAAGATTTTTTGCCCATTCTGGAAATTTCTGAAAAGTTGGCATTTGATGTCCTCTAAAACATATAAAAAAATAAAAAAAAATTAAAAATAGTATTTTTTTTAATCAAGTTTTAGTGACAAAAAGTAAAATAAAAAATCACCAATTTTTTTTATACCTTGTATAATTTTTTTCAGTGTAGTCCTTATCCATACCTACAACTTTGCCGAAGACACCAAATCGATGAAAAAATTCCTTCAAAAGATACAGATTTTTGAATTTTCATACATCATTTTTGTATGGACAGCTGCCAAATTTGTATGGAAAATTAAATGGGCAAACTAATGACGCAAAATGGCTTCTCTGGGCAAACCGAAGGCACCATAAAAGTTTCAGCCGGATTAAAAAATACAAAAAAAAATCGAATCACCGAAATCTCGGAGAATTGCTCAATATAAAAAAATACCTCAAATTTGTATGATACAGTGAAACCTCTTTTACGCGATGTGTAACATTTTATAATTTGTCGATTTCTCTGGAACAACGCAACATTTTTACAATCTGTAGGTTTTGTTCAGATCTACAAGACGCTTTTTGAGGCTTGCACAAACATTGTGTGGTTTAAGAGAAATCTACGAATCAAAAAGCGCCACCGTGTTAAAAGAGGTGTACTGAAATTCTCTTTTGCCTAATCGTTAAAATAAATACCATAATTTTGTGTTGATACCTGAAAAAGGTATTATAACGCATATGAGCAATATTCTACAAAATCGGCCGCTTTCGACCATTTTTATTTTTTGTATTTTTTTATTTGACTCAAACTCTGTGGGGGAATTCCCTATGACCAAAAATGCTACTTTGTGTCATTGAGTTAATTTTCTGATCATTTTGATGTCTTGGGCAAAGTTGTAGGTATTGTTGAGGACTATTAAGAAAAAAATAGGTACACGAAAAAAAATACAAGCTGATTTTTCAAAATTATTTTTTTGGTCACAAAAATTTAATTTTCCAAAATACATATTTTCTTATTTTCGAGATTTTTTGGTATGGTTTAAGGGACAAAAACCCGCAACTTTTGAGCCATAGAAATCTTCCGTCATGTTATGAATTTTTGAAAAATAAAAATTTCAATGTAATTCTTGATTCACAAAAATTCAAAATATTGTTTTCAAATAGATCGAAAAATTTCACAAATGCTTCATTCATTTGTTCGAAAATCGGATCTTTAGTTGCTGAGATATCAGCTTCTTTGGTCATAGGTAAGGCTACCAACCGATATGACACCATGGTATAACAAAAACTGTCAAGGAATTATTTAAACAAGTTTGGAATTTGGGAACTAAAAATATTTTTTTTGCAATTCCGTCGTGAAACTACTTACTTTTCCTGTCATTCTGAACGACGAAATAGCCTACTTTTCTGTACCAAAAATAACAGAATCGAATAGCAACACTTTTCAAAATAAATGCTGAAAAGTTCTACTTTTCAGCACTGAAATGGGTGCTGAAAAGTTGAACTGTTCAGCACTTGTTTCGAAAAGTAACACTTTTCAACATTGTTTTAATTTAAACAATTTATTGACAAATACATAAAATTTGACTTAAAATTTCACTCAATGGGTGTTTTTCGGAATTGTAAAAAATAATGTATGGAACTCGTTGCAAAACTTGATTTTTTTCAGCACTCGTCGTATTTATCCAATTCGGTGAACCTCGTCGGATAAATGTACGACTCGTGCTGAAAAATCCTCTTTTTGCAACTTGTTGCATAAACTACTATTGTTAAACGTTTAAATGTTTACGAAATGTCATGTTTGCTTTTACGAATAACATCGTTGTTAGTGTTTTCACGAAAACATTTCTAGAGTTTTTATTGGGAAGGTCCTATAAATTTAAGCACAACACAAGGTGATGTTTTGTAAGGTATTTGAAAAGAACAATCATTGACAATCAATTTTGAACTGAGGAAAACCGGGAAAATTATGCAAACGGAATCGACGTAACACCTTATAATGTGGCCCTCTTAAACCTTACGGTTTCGTCAACGGATCCACAGGCGTGTATCGTTCTTTTTGCGACAAGACTCCGCCTCCCGGGTCTCCTAAGTGTCAAGGTATGGCACGGGGAGAGGGCACCAAATACCTATATTTACACTTAGAATTTTTTTTGCGCCCGTCTCGGGATTCGAACCGGCGACCTCTGGATTGTAAGTCCAGAGCGCGGTCCGATTCATCCACATAGGCAGAAAATTATGCGAGTTATCCCTTTAAAATCAAACTGACAGTTAAATAAAAATATCTAATTAGAGAAAGCTTTGGCCCAATTAAAAAAGCAATGAATTTTTTAAAAAGTTGTTAAAATTCCGTACAAATCCGTATAATGCGAAAAATTCCGTACAAAAATTCCGGCCTGTTAAAAATCCGCGGAGAAGGTCGAAAATCCGTACGGTAAGGAAAAAATCCGTACAGTTGGTAGCCTTAGTCATAGGAAAGGCCTCCGCAAAGTTGCAACCAAATCAAAATATACAAATAAACTCCTTTTCTAGTTTTGGTAGAGAATTGCTCATATCCCTTATTATTGACCCCGGCTCGGAAAATCGATTCATTTTTTTATTTTTATTTAAGTTTATTTATTTTTCAGAAAGCTCGTCAAATTTCTTACAAGGCTTTTGTTTTGGGCCGTTGCTAATATTTTTCAAAGTTTATGTTCATGTAAGAGAGAGAGATAACAGTATCATCACCAGATAGAATGCAATGCTGGTCAAAAGTTATTGCTTTACATGGTTTAACTTGCCATTTATATCCGTAGCCAATATGTTTTATTGTTTGACAACGCACCTGAAAAGATAAAAGAGGAAATATTATAAATCGTGTATTTTTATTGCAAATAATTATAGAATTAAAAAAATCTAGCCAAAAAAATTGTGCTGCAATTCAATCAATCTGTTATAAAGAATAATAAAGTCTCAAGTTCTTTCAAGCGCTCCCTAAAGATTGCCATCGAACACGAAACCGATTAGGCCTCCCTTAAAATCGATAGCCCCACTTGAGCGAGGCACCGTCAACCCTTGCATGCCGTACCAAAGGTATGATCGTCGGCCATAAGCCTTAACCCAGGTTGGCGCCACCGGCTTCACGCACCAGTTAATTTTCGGCACAAGTAAAATTAATGGTCAATTATCGAAGAAAAAGTGGGTCCTGGGGAGGTGAGGTTCTGTAACGGTTCTGCCAGGGTCGTAAAACTCTTGTTCCGACGCGGTCGTCGCCGTCACCGTGGTCGTCATTCACATGCATGAAAATTCCACCCAAAAGGTGGAGCCGGAGGGGGGAGAAAAGCCTCGATGCGAAAAAAGCAATCAAAACGGGGCAAACGCGGGCATTAGCAGCGCTAAAGGAAAAGCTATTAATTCGAGGCGCTTTTCCGCGTTAAGGGGAAAAACGGTGTGAGTGGGTGGTGAAAGTTACTTTCGAAATTGAATTTGCTCTCACTCTTCGCGAGCAGACCCTGGGCTGAGCCGTGAAAATCAGGAAAACCTCGAAATCTTGAGCAGTGTACCTTAAGCCCGTGCGCGATGGTCGACCGCATGGTTTAGTTACGGTGGGTTTGTTGTCAATGTAAATAATAAACCAAGAAATTTTCTAACACTTGGATCTTCTTGAAATTTTTGACCTCTTTATCTGCTAAAAAACAAAAATAAATTAAGCTCAATAATAAAGTATTATCAAAATAATTAGAAAATCAATTGATTCCACCGTGTCCTAGAAAGATTCAGGAAACTCTCTTCCGGGGAATTGGCCAATAATGAGTGTGTGTGTGCCGAGAAACCACCACACCAAAAACACAAAGCAAAAGGGAGGTGGCTGGGAATGATTTTATTGCCAACGCACCCGTTAAACGGAACATTCCTTGAGAAGTGCATAAATCTTCTGGTTGATGATTTTCCTCACACTCTTCCTCAGAAGTCTTCCTTCGTTTGCTCTATATGTGTGGTGTTAGAAGGTCGTTTTAATGTGTGCAAGAATCGGTACTAAACTGGTGCTTCATTTTTACTATCCGAGCGGGGCTTCCTTATTTATTGGGCCTCTTTCCATAATGGGGTGGAGGTCGACCCAAAATTTCAGTTTATTGGGAAAACGCGCTCTCAGTCTTAGTAGTAGTTGTGCAATGAAGTATGTGCAGGAGGAAGGCGGCTTTTGGCACGATTCAGCTTCAGTTGCTATAAACGGGGCTTTTATCGATGAAAATGGTGATTAAGGCTTTTGGAGCAGTGAAAGTAAGGATCAAGGTGTTACAACAGTAATCGTAGTGAGTTTAATTTCAATTTGCGTAACATTTGGTAGCACTCCCTGATATTAAGATTTGATTTTAGTGACATTGCAAAATTTATTGTCGAAAATGTGTATTTAACTTCAATAATTTCTTTAGCCTTTCTTACTAAACAAAAGGTATAGGGCTTACGATTGGCTTGAACGTCACCCTTGTCGTAATCAAAATGATTCATCGAGAAAATTTCGTCCACAAATTTCCTTAAAATCGTAATCCATCGATTATTAAAGTGTATCTTTAAAAACTGACAGAACTCGTCTATCTACAACCTAAAAATTTGAAGAGAGGGTCCACAAAAAGGGCATACCGCATTGTTTGGGATGTCGTTTGGACCTCACCAATCTGCCTGAAGGGGTTGTTTCGACATTTATAAATAGCATCTGGGACAAATATGACCACTCTAGCTCAAAGTGAAGTGGGGCACATCGAAACACAAAAATTTAACGATAATTTTCATTTAAACTTCAAAAGTAAAAAAAAGCATCTGCCGCAAAATGAAGGGTGAAGTATCCAATTTGGTTAAATCAAAAGAGAGTTATTAGTATTTTACTGAAAAATTAAGTTGTTTTCTCTCTTGATCAAGTAATGTCCGTGTGTGGAAAAAAAAATGCATAAAACGTGTCGCTTACACGAAAACAACAGAAAGCAGGGCTGTGGAGTCGGAGTCGGAGTCGGAGCCGGAGTCGGTGGAGTCGGGTCTTTTTGGGGACCTGGAGTCGGAGTCGGAGTCGGAGTCGTCAAAACTCGAACAGCCGGAGTCGGAGTCGGAGCCGGAGTCGGCTAAATTTTATGAGCTGGAGTCGGAGTCGGAGTCGGAGCCGAAGATTTCTGATAACCCGGAGTCGGAGTCGGAGTCGGAGTCGGAGCCGGACCTCTTACCCAAGTATGTAGTATCATAATTCAAAAAATAATAAAAAAAATATTCGTTGTGTAGTCAGACTATTGTTAATAACTATTAGTTATGTTCCCTTTCAAGTCAAATTTGACCAAATTTCATCCAGTTATTCTTGAAAAAAGTATACACAAAGTCATCTTTTACCCCGATAGCGAATGTCTTAGAGGTTTTAAGTTAAATCATTTTTTAGGAAAAATTACGAGGTACATAAAAAGATTATAAATAGTAATCACTGTTTTTGCAGATCGGAGAAGAGTCACTGACAGTTTAACTTTTGTAACAAATAATCCACGATAACAACAATCTCTTACTTGGAACTCAACATGCGCATTTTGTTTATAACTGAGTACAAGAAAATCAAAGTGTTGCATTTAAAATAATTTAAACTAACAAAAAATGTCAAAAGAAGTTGCAACAAATTTGAAATAATCATTGATTGTTGATGTTGATGTTGATTTTAGGTAAACTATTTTGATATCGTTGCAAATTATCGTTGAACAAATCTCAAGAATTCAGTACAAAAATGAACTAATAAAAATTGCATAGAACAAAATATAGGATTTTAATTTATTTTTCAAATATTATAAAAAAACACAGAATCAAAATATTATCAACTGGTACGAATTTTCTCATACTGTATGTCTTACGCCAATATGACGGAAGGTGATAATCATTGCAAATCAATGTACCTTAAAAAAATGACCTAGAAAATATTTTACTTGTGGATATTTGTTTTTTATTATATTTTGAGTTTTTTCATATATTTTGATGGAGGCGCAAGATCATCCATAAAGCTTCGTTTTAGGTGAAGATTTACGAAGTATCGTGCACCTCCTTTTTAAAGTATAATAAATTTTAAAATTAAAATAAATTGAAAATTTCTTGGTTAAAATATTTTTCATGTCACAGATATTTGAAAAGGACATCTTAAGCGTCCTTTCCACGAAGAATTTGTTTAGATACATTGATTTGCAAAAATAATCTCCTTCAGCCATGGCGTGATGTCCATGTACGTCTTAACAAAAAAAAAAAAACAAAAAAAAGTTTCGTTTAAAATTGTCATTTAAAAAACAAGGTGCCTGTCACTGTGCTTCTTACAAATGTCAGCCTGAAAGTGAGCAAATTGAATTTTAATCTTCAATAGATCATTAAGGCTAGATTTTTTTTAGTGATTCATTCAAAAATAACAATTTTATATTTAAATTTATTAGCTTTGAAAAAAATATTTTCAAATTTGAGGTTAAGCAAATAAATCAAAATTTACTTACAAAACTGTTCTTCTCAAAATGCCTCTAAAACTGAATATATTTTTTGATGTCTGTTTCCATAACGTATGAAACTTGTAACCTAAAAACTTTTTTCCGTTTATTTACTTTATTTTACTTTACTTTTACTTAACCTATTTTTCTTGAGAAAAACGTGACGCTTAGAGAGTATATAAATAATCCTATTTATCAATGTTGAAAAAATAATTAACTAATAATAGTTAACTAGCTTTTGAAACATTTAAGAACTTGTGGAGTCGGAGTCGGAGCCAACCATTTGTTGAAAGCTGGAGTCGGAGTCGGAGTCAGCTAGAGTTGGAAGGCCGGAGTCGGAGTCGGAGTCGGAGCCAACCATTTGTTCAAAGCCGGAGCTGGAGTCGGAGTCGGAGTCAGCTAATCTGAGAAAGCCGGAGTCGGAGTCGGAGTCGGAGTCGGAGTCATTTGAAATATGACCCGACTCCGCAGCCCTGACAGAAAGTCTTCGGCATCACTTGATACATCATGATACATCATTATGTCAGGAGCACAAAAATATGTATTATGATAATTTCTTGCGCCTCCTATTCGATTTTCTACATAGTTCCTTTTTTGAACAAATTATCGAAAATATCAATACACAAATTAAATAAAAACTGTTTATTTTGTCATTGAAAGATAGGAATAGGGGATACGACCCCTCTTAGATTTGCATGAAACTTTGTCCTTTTGTCCCTGATCACGAATCAGGGGTCCATTTTTTGATATCTCGTGATGGAGGGGCGGTTCGACCCCTTCCATTTTTGAACATACGAAAAAAAGGTGTTTTTCAATAATTTGCAGCTTGAAACGGTGATGAGATAGAAATTTGGTGCCAAAGAGACTTTTATGTAGAATAAGACGCTCGATTGATGGCGTACTCAGAATTCCGAAAAAACGTATTTTTTATCGACTTTAAAAAATTTTGAATCATGTCATTTTAAGCGAAATTTAATGTACTTTTCGAATCTACATTGACTCAGAAGGGTTGTTTTCGTATTTTTCTAACATTGCAGGGTCATTTTTTAGAGTGTGAGAATGTTCTACAAAGTTGTAGAGCAGACAATTACAAAAATTTTGATGTGAATACATAAGGAGTTTGCTTATAAACATTACGAGTTATCGTGATTTCAGCAAAAAAAAAAAAGTTTTGAAAAAAATACTTTTTGTGTTTCTCTTTATTTCGTCGTCCGTGTCTGTCGCGGGTGAAGATGAACGTCCATGATCGACAACGACCAACTTTTTCAAAACTTTTTTTTCGTAAAATCTCGATAACTCGTGATGTTTATAAGCAAACTCCTTATAATCAATATCAATTTTTTTGTAATTGTCTGCTCTACAACTTTGTACATTCTTACACTCTTAAAAATAACCCTGCAAAGTTAGAAAAAATACTATATTTCAAAATGAAAAAAAAATGTTCTAAATGAAAAAATGACCCTTCTGAGTCAATGTAGATTCGAAAAGAACTTTAAATTTCCCTTAAAATGACATGATCCAATTTTTTTAAAAGTCAAGTAACAGAAAATGGGAAAATTAAAAAAAAGTTTTTTTTTTCGATGAAAAATACGTTTTTTTGGAATTCTGAGTACGCCATCAAATCGGGAGTCTAATTTTACATGAAAGTCCCTTTGAAATCAAATTTCTATCTCATCTCCGTTTCAGGCTGCAAATTATTGAAAAACACCTCTTTTTTCGCATGTTCAAAAATGGAAGGGGTCGTACTGCCCCTCCGTCACGAGATGTCCAAAAACGGACTTCGGATTCGTGATCAGGGACAAAAGTTACCCCTTAGGACAAAGTTTCACGCAAATCGAAGAGGGCTCGGGGCAACTGCTGTGTGAGTTGGCGGAGAATCACGCAGGGGTCAACTTTGGCTTTGATTTTTACTAACATTTCCTTTGTTTTAAGTAAAAAGAAGTATGCAACAATTTTTCTAATGTCCCAGGCTATGCCTCTATGTTTTTTCAACAATTTAAATAATTGTGGTACTATTTTATAGCGCTTTATAGCAAATTGAAAAAATGACTTTAAAAACATTAAATAATTTGATAGGCAAAATGTAATGACAGTAGGTGGTAGAATAGGTCAAATACTACCAAAAACAAATGTAAGCTAAACAAGATAAAATAAAACAAAAAACAATTTGGGCAGTAGAGGGTTAAAACACATAATTTATATTCAAAATATTAAAATGTGATTTTTTCGCCGTTTTTTAATATTGTAGATAAATTAAAATAAATTTAACAAAAAAAAATAAAAATAAAAGAGCTTTTTTCGTTCTTTATTTTCAGAGAAGTTCTGATCAATGTTTTTTTTTTAAATCTGTTTGGAATTTTGTGGAATAAAGATACTATTTGCATTTTTTAATATTCTAATGAACAATATTTTCAAAAAAATGTTGTAGATCTGATATGAAAATCTGTTTTATTTGTAAACCGCTTTTAAAATGCTTGTTAGAAATCTTATGAAATGCTTGAATTAAAACTTAAAGTATAAATGCACTGAGTAGCGATTTATTAATTAAAGATGTGAAATTTCGCGGAATTTCCCAATTTTAACGATCAGGGTCGAATTTCACGGACTACGCGGCTTCTGTGAAAATCACTAGCCCTACTAATAACACATGGTTGCAAACATTTGGCTTGGAGACTAGATAATGGTTTCTTACTGTATTTTTTGCCACTTAATACGAATCTGAAATTAAATTCCATGTAAACAGTGATTACTTTTAGCTACGTTGGTTTTAAATGTTGTTTGCAGTCATAAGATGTCGAATTTGGTCATATGTCGGTTTTCAATCTAGATTTCTGTTTTCAAAACAACTTTTATGCCATGGGTTTCCTTTTTACATAGGACCTTTTGAAAAAGTAAGCGAGAAATGATTTTTGACTCACTTTCTATTTTATGGATTTTTTTCTACGTTCTTAATTATTTCAGAATTATAAAATTATCATTTTTTGTAATTTCGTGGTGGCTATTTTGCATAAATGGTCATTTAATAGAAGAAGAAATCTAAAGCAAATTTTAAGACAGGCAGATTAACTGAGCTACAATACAATAGTTGGTAAAATTTCTTTTTAAACTTGTCCCACAGTACGTTTCAAAAGTTTATCTTTAAATATTAGGCAACCATACAAAATTGCTTCACAATTCTTTAGTTTCAGAAGAAGTCAAATAGCTTAAGAGTCGATTAGGAAAGTTCTTATAACAACATCTGCTGCCTTTTCTAGCAGTCTCAGACTTTTTTTTCTAGTCAATGTAAATTAATTGGCTGTAAAAGTTTTAACATAAACTTTATGTAAAACGAAGATGAAATGATTACCAAAAATTTATAAAGAACCAAATGATCAAATGTTAACTAAATAATTCATTACAAAACTAAATTCATTACGAAAATTAAATGATTCAACTAATCTTCCAATGGAATATCAATAGATTTTTTTTACAAAACAAATCATGCAAAAAATTCAGGCAATGTATTTATATACTTAAATATTGTTTCAAATCTAATAAACACAATTGTCAACATTTCTCAAACGAGTTCAGATTGACATGTTTATGAGTTTTGTAGTTAGACCATTACAAATTATTTTTTTAAAGTCCATGCTCTTTTTATCTGACCAAAGTTGATCAGGGGAAGAGGTTATAAAAAAATTAAATAACATCTAAATTGATAATGTAAGCCATGAAAAAATGGAACATGCATTTAACACCAGTAATCTGGTTTTACTGTCATTTGATTTCTAAATTGCTTGTTTTACCATAAATCAAAGCTTTTTGCTGAAATAAGTAATAAGTTCCTTGCTATAAAAAATGTTAGTACCAATTTTCATCTTTAAAAAAAACGTTTAAAAATACATCTAAAATCAAATTTAAATTCACATATAAATCATTATTACAAAATTAAAGGTCTTTTAGTCCGGTTGAAATTTGAAAAAAAAATGGTAAAAGTTAATAGTTACGTTGAAACAAATTGAATTTTCAACAGCTTAAAACCAACAAATCAGATATTTGTTTAGAAAACATGAAAAACATGCATCCGAAATGCAAACATTTCCACTTTTTCCCGCCATGTCATGAATTCCCAGCATCCATAGCGAGGAGAAAAAGTGCATCGCGCCCACAAGATGCACAAATTCAGACAGGTAAACATTTGCGCAAAGTGTCTCTCTGAACCGGGAACATTTCCCAAGAGAAAACCACCAAAAAGCACAAACATTTTCTCTCAGTAATGCTTGATGCTTGATCTTTTCCCCGGATAAACAAGATTCCGTTGCTGCGTCGCGACGCCAACAAATTAAACTGTGTCAAAATATTTCGAAAAAAAATCTTTTTGCCCCGACATTCTTCTTGCTGCTTGACTGTTGCAAGTGTGGGTCATCTTTATGCCATGGCGGATGCTGTGCGAGCGTCTCAACGAGTATGAAATTTCAAGAAATATGACCGGAAGGTGGAGTGGGGGAAAAGTGGGTTGGTTGGAAGACGCGTCAGACCGAAAAAGTGGCAGTAATAAAAACTGTTTCAACTTTCAGAAAATGAGCGGGGTAATAAAAACACTACTTTCACAAAATGAGCATCGTGAAAAGTGGGTGTGAAATGTGAGAGGAACGAGGATGGTGGGTGGTGAGCTAATGGGATAATGAATGGTTACATTGGAGTTTGATGTTTTTCACGACGACGACGACGACGACGACTGAAGAGCGTGGTGTCCCTCCCCTGGGAAAAAACGGGCGTTACGAAAATGTTGGCTGGAACGGACCGTTTCTCCCTCGTAACTTTAAGGGATAGCACTGACAGTCGAAGGAAGAAACAGGAGGAGGAAGAGGGGGTGATGCAGTTATGATTTATTGAAATATGAGACATTAGATAATTAGCTTATAATAGAGGGGGAGTTTTTTCTTCCTCCCTCCTCGTTGCCAGCCGGGGAAGTGTCGATGATGGCCGTTTGATGAACTGGCCAGCGAAGAACGGCTGGAAGTGTTGGTTGCGCCAGCCAGCCAAGGGGGATTAGTGTAGTGTGGTTGCTCTTTTGAAGGGATTAAGTGGAAAAGGCGTGAAAGATTAATGGATTATGGCGCGGGGACGCGAAGGGAAAATACCGAAGTTAATTAGTCTTTGTGCTTGTTGTGTACTGTGTTGTAGGTGGTGGTGGTGGTGTAATCGCCTTATCAACAGAAGCTTGGTGACATGAATTCTGTATTGAGTGGTAATGATGTTATATGAAATATAAACATTTTTTTTTGCAGAGACGCCATAAAATTTTATTTGTCACTAGTGATATTATCACATCCACAAATATGAATAAAAGGTAAAGAAAATATCTCCAGAATTTCCGAAAAGATAGCAATAGCTTTTTACAAACATTGTTTTTAAACGAAAAAGAACAGATCATTCTGCAGTAGTTTTACTCGCAAATCGAGGTTACCGTGCTATCTTGTCGTCGCTCTTTGACGTTTCTAGAAAAACGCATTTTGAAGGTTGACAATGAATATCTCAGGACTAAAATGGAATTTGGGAATTCAGTGAATGTCACCCATCTTCGATTTGAAATGGTGATGAGATGGAAATTTAGAGCCAAAGGGACATTTATGTAAAATTGGACGCTCGATTTGATGGCGTACTCAAATTTCCTATGAAACGTATTTTCATCGAAAACAAATGCACAAAAAGTTTTAAAACTCTGTCATTTTTCATGTAATTTTAAGGGAAATTTCATGTTCATGATGAAGACGACCAGCAACCAGAAGGAAGAACCACCAGCAACAGAAGGAGGAAATTCCAGCGAAGCGGACTGGTGGAAGTCGGAAAAATGGCCAATTCGACCGTAGTGGCCACAAATTGGAGTTGCCGGTGCCCTCATGGAAGGTTCACATTGGGAGAACATTCATGGAAGTTTTGCTGACAAATCTTTGAAACAAAGTAAAATAATCTTATTCCAGATTTCACTAGCAATCCAAAAACTCATTCAAATTGTTTGGTCCTATGTCTTTCGGTTATGTCTCTGACATACCATCTTGAACTTTTTTATTGCTGTAATAGTATTTATTTGTCCAGGTTGTGCAAAAAAAAATCTTTGACCGAGTTATGAATTTTTGAATTAATACTGATTTTTTTAAAAATTCGAAATATTTTTCGCCAAAATTTTTCAACTTCATTTTTCGATGTAAAGTCAAATTTTCAATCAAAAAGTATTCTAGTGAATTTTTCATAAAATGCACCGTTTTCAAGTTTTAGCCATTTTTAGGTAACTTTTTTGAAAATAGTCGCAGTTTTCCATTTTTTTAAACTAGTGCACATGTTTGCCCACTCTTGAAAAAAATATTTTTGAAAAGCTGAGAAAATTCTCAATATTTTTCTTTTATGGACCTTTAGTTGCTGAGATATTGCCATCCAAAGGCTTAAAAAGCAGGAAAATTGATGTTTTCTAAGTCTCACCCAAACAACCCACTATTTTCTATTGTCGATATCTCAGAAACTAATGGTCCGATTTGCAATGTTAAAATATGAAACATTCGTGAAATTTTCCGATCTTTTGATAACAATATTTTCAAAATTTTCAATTCAAGACTAACATTTTTAAAGGGCGTAATATTGAAAGTTAGGCCCTTTTGAAATGTTAGGCATTTCACGAATGTTTCATATTTTAATATTGTAAACTGCTGTAACTGTTTTTTCACGAAAACATAACACGTAGCCCTATGAATGGGACAAACTTCAAAAGACACATTCCGCCGTGACGTTGCAACGCTTTGACTTTTCTTTTTTCAGTATTTCGGCTGTAACTCAAAAATTACATTGAAAAGGTACATATGTTATTACAGATTCGGAAAGTACATTAAATTGCCTATAAGAAACAATGTTGAAACATTATTTTAAGCGAATATTCTATTTTTGAGAGGGTGATATGTAGCGTGACGTTGCAACGCGTAACTTTTTCTCAATCCTGACCCAATTCATGTTTCGCCATTAACTCTGCTCTGTTAAACGGCAAATTTTGAGTTCTTCTTCCATTTTTAGTGTAAAATTGGCCAACAAATCGAATGCAATCATTAGTTTTTCGAAAAAAATAAACCTTGATTTTTGAAGACCGCTTACATTTCGTGACGTTGCAACGCTCTGTTTTTGAAAACAGGGTTTTTCGTTGCGTTGCAACGTCACGAAATTATAGTTTCAAAATAAATCATAGTTTTTGTTAGGCTAAACAACTGTAGGTTAAGATTTGATTATAAGACATTAATAGACAGTACAAGGACATGTGAATTGATTGGCCTGCCCATGTTAGACCCCCCCCCCCCCTCCCTTATTCTGCTTTCACAGTTGCAGTACGATTTACGAAGATTTCCAAAGGGTTTTCAAAATATTTTTTTTGTATTATTCCATTATCACGAAGGAACCCCCCTCTCCCGTCCTCTATACATGTAACGGGACGTCCATGCATTACGTAACGGCGTAATATCAAGGGGGAGGGAGGAGGGTTCGAGGATTTATACAAAAAAAGTGTATCGGAAATGTATTTCCAGGGGGTGGAGGGGGTCTAAAAATATAAATGTTTTGTTACGTAATGCAAGAACGCTCCCTTAATATTTTAATGGTTTTGGGCAACTTACAAAACACGTGGAAGTTTTAGAAGGGAGGTGAGGAGCTTCAAGTTTTCAGGAGGGCTTATTTTGAATTTATAAATAAAGTGCCCATATCGTTTGTTCATGGGCCGTAAGGGGTGATCTGCAAACAACGTAACTTATTTTGTTGACTTTTGTGCTTTTTAAATTAAATTTGAGGAAATAATATAACTGTTTAACTGCGCAACATAACATTTTTAATTGTGAACAACAAAACGTTGCATACAACTTATTTAAGTAAGGGTTCGTTCAACAACAAAGTGACAAAAGTTTGTGAAAAAAAAACAATCGAATCACGTGATTTTTATTGTTTAATGAATTTCACTGTAATTTAACTTACATAAGGGTGTGGGATAAAAAAAAATCATTGCGTTGTATTAGAATGAACCCGCACGTAAATCAGTTTATCAAAAAGGGGCCATCCAGTAACCACGTGATTACTTTTTTGAAAGTTTTAGAATTTTTTCCCCTTGTGAACATCGGTCTGTTTTGATTTGTTCAAAAAGTTTCATAAAATACTTTTTTTTTCGAGTTGCATCAAACTTAAATGACGGAATTTGTGAATGACCCATGTACAATTCTTTTGTTAATATGCTCGGAAACATTATATAACAAATATATAATATTTAGTACCCTTTTATCTTCAACAACCAACTACGCATACACCTTTTTTGCCATGTGACCAATATGATTTAAAATTTCGTGACGTTGCAACGCAAACTTAAAACTGTTGTAACTTTGGATCTAGACAACCAATTTAGTCGCTCTAGGTTGCATTTGAAAGCTCTTTCCAAGTACAAAGAGCATCTGAAATATCAAAATGATTGAATGTTTAGTTTTCTGTTGACATAAACAACTGTCCCTTTTTCGTGACGTTGCAACGCAATAAAACGGTAAACTTACACTAGTTTGAAAAAATATTTTACTTAAGATTAACTGCAAACCCATGACATTTCCGTTTAGTACAACTAAAAACCTACAAAATGCAATCAAAAGAATATTTTTTGGATTTTATTTCGCTGAAAACCAGGAGTTTTTAGAAAAATGTTTTAAAACGATGATTTTATCACGAATTGATGCATAACCTAATCAACTTGTACAAAATGATATTCAAATGATCAATTAATGAAAACCATGATTTTTGAAGCTTCAAGTAGTCTAGAATCGAGGAAAAATATCCAAATAGCTCATACACGCTTTTCAAAATTTCATCCTAAGGTGTACATTGCCGGAGAATGTGTCAAAAGCATTTTTCTCAGCTTGCTGTTTTTGCATATGGGACATTTATGCGAACATGGACAGTAAAACGGACCATTAGTTTCTGAGATATCACTTCCGCATTGATCTTTGCTCATCTATGATTTTCCTTTTAACAAGTAGTTAGAATCAATGACGAGGATTGGGGAGGGCAGTCGACAGTATGGTGTTATGTCAGTCCAGCTGTCTGCCGCGCCCTTTTAGACCTCCAGCAAGGTGCGAGCCCTGTTTTTCAGCTGTGTCAGACTTTTTTTTGAGTTATTGGAAGTTACTGTCGGAAGGAGATTCTCTTACCCTGAGTTATCACATCAATTCAAAATCAAATTAAATTTTGAGAATACCATCAAATCGTGCGTCCTATTTGACAAAAAAGTCTCTTGGACACCAAATTTCCATCTCATCTCCTTTTCAGGCTGCAAATTATTGAAAAACATGTATCTTTTCGCATGTCGTCAAAATATATTAAAAAAAAAAACGAACCTCGGATTCCTAATCAGGGACAAAAGTTACACCTTAGGACAATGTTTCACGCAAATCGAAGAGGTATTTCACTGTCTATCCACTTTCTATCCTTTATGAATATTTTAAAAATATAGCTATAGTTGTTTATGCAACCTAAGCGTTGTAATAAAAAAATCAACTCGAACTCAAATTAACTCATCTCTTCCACTCATAAAAAAAGACAACCAACAGCTCATTTTTTCTCAACCATTTAGCACACGAGTGACTCCGTGCTTAACCCACATCACCCCAAAGGTCTTCCCATGATGAACACTGCCACACTGCCAGTGACACTGACGCGTTCGTGTCGTATTTCTAAATAAACTAATAAACTAATGAGCGCGAACCGGGGAATGATTTACCATTCGAGCGCAGGGGATTAGCATTTTCAGCAAAAGTAGCATCATCATCGTTTCAACAAACGACCAACGACGAGTCGAACAGCTGTCCATCCGCCACAGTTATGACAGAATCCATAGATTTTTGTTTTTGAAACGCTGAATTGTCAAAACGAACATTTGAAAATGTCTTATAGAAATATGTGGATAAAAATTGCTCGTCTAAAAGGGTAGCCATTTCCAAATGTTATGCTCGACTTGACAAAAAATAATATTTTTTTTCTGTTCTGCGTTTATGAGTGAAGATGAATAACAAGGTTCACCTCCCACCGCGAACCCAAGTCGTGTTGACTCTCATGATGTGTTGTCGCTCCGGGTGTTTGGTTGGCGCGGGAAAATGTCACGATCATTTCCGAAAAATTTGCCGGTAATTTAGCTTACATTTTGCTCGGAAAATCTGGCACTCCGGCGTTGTCGTTCCTCTGACGTTGTCATTGTCATCGTCGTCGTCGTGTGGGCCTAATGAAGATGATGCATATTTTTTTCTATTCTACGAATTGTTGGGATAGAGTGACCAGCAAATAAGAATATTTGAATTTTAGAATAAAAATGTTTAGTTTTCAACGAGCTCTTTGATCTTTTGTGTTTTTCAAACATTTTTTTTTTGATTTGTTATAATTTAAATTTAAGGATCATTTTAAAAATTTGATAATTTCAAACAAAAAAAATCTACAAATATTTCGTATAATAATGTTATGATTTCCAATGTCAAGCAATCAAAATGAATAACCCTACCGAATTATTTGCTCATTCATCGTTTCTAGCTTCCATTCATTAGACCCACCATTGGCTAGTGTACAAATTACAAATTAGTTAATGGAATGATTTGAGTCACCACATGTGTTCACTATTAAATCAAGCGACTTCTCTGACGTAGACCCCCGAAACATTTCGGATCGTCATCCCAGAAGTTTACATGAACTTGGCCAACAATGTCGTCTTCGTTGGTGACATTATTTTCCCCAGAAATCTTACGAAATTTTCCCAGCACGACCCGGCCTAATGATGATGACGCGATTTTTCACGTCGACTTCCGACAAATCTTTGCGCTGCGTGATGACAGCTGAGCCGACAATTACTGGCAACCGTGTTCTGCGCGAAGAAAGCTAGGTCAAACTTTCACCCCCCTGGCAAAAGGTATATCGATCCAACGGAAGTGAAGATTCCCAGGAAACTCAGCCCCGTTGCCGACTCCATCAAAGTGGCATCAAATAACGAAACCCATTTATCCAAGTCGGCAATTGATTAACTTTTCCACAGAAAGTCGTTGGCGATTCTGGCAGCACTGGACCAATCGTTATTTTCGCAGCCTTTTTTTGTTGTTTCTCTCGCAAAAAAGGCTTTCGCAACGGTCCAATTTCCACGAACTATACCGTCACCGTTGCGTGACATCTTAATTAGTGCCTTTGGCCGACGACGTGGACGCCGTCCATGTGCCGTAATTTATGGTCAGTCTACACGGGGCTCAGAACTCGGGACCAGACCGGAACGACCTAATTACAGACGTTATTGCACGTACTCTTTCAGGTCGCCACAGTTACGCAACTTTCAGCCTTGTAACCAAAACGAACCGGACAGCGACAAGATATACCGAAAGTTTCCTGTATCGAGCTTTAACTCTGTAGCAGGGGTGTGAAGAACTATGAGTCAAATTTTGGTTTGATCTCAAATTCTATTCTCTACTGAAGTTCTACTGAAATTCCAGACTAGTTCAAGAGTCTAAGAGTCCAAGAGTCCAAGAGTCCAAGAGTCCAAGAATTCAAGATTTCAATAGTCCAAAAGTCCAAGATTCTAAGAGTCCAAGAGTTCAAAAGTGCAAGAGTCCAAGTCCAAGAGTCCAAAGGGTTCATGAGTCCAAGAGTCCAAGAGTTCAAGAGTCCAAGAGTCCAAGAGTCCAAGAGTTCAAGATTTTAATAGTCCAAAAGTCTAAGATTCTAAGAGTCCAAGAGTTCAAAAGTTCAAGAGTCCAAGTCCAAGAGTTCAAAGGGTTCATGAGTCCAAGAGTCCAAGAGTCGAAGTTCAAGAGTTCAAGAGTCCAATGTCCAAGAGTCCGAGTCTAAGAGTCCATGTCTAAGAGTCCAAGAGTCCAAAAGTCCAAGAGTCCAAGAGTCCAAGAGTTCAAAATTTCAATAGTCCAAGAGTCCAAGATTCCAAGGGTCCAAGAGTTCAAATGTTTAAGAGTCCAAGTCCAAGAGCCCAAAGGGTTCATGAGTCCAACAGTCCAAGAGTCGAAGTTCAAGAGTCCAAGAGTCCAAGAGTCCTAGTCTAAGATGTAGGGATTATGGGTTGCAGGATTGAATATGTAATAAATTATTAAATGAGTATTTATTATAAGATTGATATAATTCATAAATAAGAGTTAAGAGCGCAACAAAAAGTGCGCACCTTCATGAATATTGCCTTGTTAGCTGATTGTGGATCGAGTGCGAGAGCGCGCTAGCGAGCTACGAGAGAGAACAACGAGCGAGAAAACAACGAGATGCGCGCGGCCGGCGAAAGAGAGAATGAAGATTGTCAAATCAGTTTTGTGGTTAATTTCTGTGGAATAAGACGTGTTGTTTGTTAATTGCAAAATATCTGTGTTTTTATTATAAAAGAAAGTCCCCGATCACGACAATGGCACAGTCCGGTAAGTCGAACCTTTTGATTCATGAAAGATCATTTGTTTTGCTTGAATTGTTGTGTTGTGAAATCCAACAGTTTTGTTTACCTGCCATGATGCAGGTCCAAAGTTTCGCGTTGTTGTTTGCCTGTGTTTTGAAACAGGTAGATTTTTGCTTGAACTTGTTATTTGAAATTGATAAAAGGCATAAAACTATCTGCGATAATTGACGGTCTTGAATTTAATGAATGATTTGCTTGTTGTTGTTGATATTGGGAACGAATGTTTTGTTTTGAAGTAGTAAGTTTGGCTTTTCGTTGTGATAATTGAAAACCAATGTTTTATTCTAAGTTTATGGTGGAATTTGAAGGCAAATAATTTGCTCGAAATTTGATTGTTTTTGTATAATAACACTTTTGCTTTAGATTTGATTGTTGTTGTTTTGATTGACGACAAATGTTTTGTTTTTAATTTGATGCAATGTATAATGTTGTTGTGGAAATTGAACTACAATGTTTTGTTACGAATTAAACTTCATTTTTTTTTTCTTATTTTTGTGATTGATGAAAATCAATATTTTGTTTATAATTTGACAAAAGATTTGACAAGATTGTGGAAATTGAAAATCAATATTTCGTTTTGAATTTGATGGAGGATTAGTTTGCGATTGAAGGTAGATAATTTGTTTTTAATTTAGTTGTTATTTTGGTAATTGAAATCAAATTTGTTGTTTGAATTTTATTGTTGTTATTATAATTGACGACCAATGTTTTGTTTTGAATTTGATGCAAAATTTGATTGTTATGGATTGTTGTTATTATTGATGATCATTATTTTTATTTTTTATTTTGGATTGGATGCTGGTTATTTTGGTAATTGAAGACCAATGTTTATTTTTGAATAAGATAAATATTGCTTCTTGTTAGTTTTGTTTTAAATTCAATGAAAGATATGCTTGTTGTGGCAATGACTTGATGCAAAGTCCAATAAAAACACAAATTACAAAATTTACAGGTTTAATTTTGATTGAAAGATTTGATTGTTGATGAGGGAATTAAAGCCCAATGTCTTGTTATGATAAGATGACAAATTTGCTTATTTTTGCGATAAATGAAAACCAATATTTTGTTTCGAGTAAGATACGAGGTTTGATTGATATTGTGGTAATCGAAAACCAGTTATTATTTTGAATATGATGATAGATTTGCTTTTGTTGTGGCAATCGAAGGCCAAGATTTGTTTTCTGAATTTGAGTTTTGTTATTATAGAACGGTATTTTTTCGGTTTTAAATTTCATGCAATATTTGATTGTTGTTTTATGATGGGCAATTTTGAGTTTTAAATTTGACGCAATATTTGATTGTTTATACGGTAATTGATGACCAATGTTTTGTTTTGAAGTTGATGCAAAATTTGATTATTAATTTTATGGTTAATGAAAAAAATTAGTTTTTATTTGAATGAAGATTTTATTGTTGTTATTATTGACGATACATTTTTACTGTGAATTTGATGCAATATTAGATTGTTGTTTGATGCTGTGGAAATTGAAAACTATCGTTTTAGAATTCTAATGAAAATGTTATAGATTTATGCAGAAATTGACAATCAATGTTTTGCTTTGAAATTTGATTTGAGCAACGTTTTTTGCCGTTATAATTGATTAGTCATAGTTAATTTTGAAGTCTCTTCTGTGTTGGAGACTGACAGACCTCTGCGATGGTAGTCAGAAAAAAAGTCTCCTCTGTGTTGGAGCCTGACAGACCTCTGCGATGGTAGTCAGAAAAAAGTCTCCTCTGTGTTGGAGCCTGACAGACCTCTGCGATGGTAGTCAGAAAAAAGTCTCCTCTGTGTTGGAGCCTGACGGACCTCTGCGATGGTAGTCAGAAAAAGTCTCCTCTGTGTTGGAGCCTGACAGACCTCTGCGATGGTAGTCAGAAAAAAGTCTCCTCTGTGTTGGAGCCTGACAGACCTCTGCGATGGTAGTCAGAAAAAAAGTCTCCTCTGTGTTGGAGCCTGACAGACCTCTGCGATGGTAGTCAGAAAAAGTCTCCTCTGTGTTGGAGCCTGACGGACCTCTGCGATGGTAGTCAGAAAAAGTCTCCTCTGTGTTGGAGCCTGACAGACCTCTGCGATGGTAGTCAGAAAAAAGTCTCCTCTGTGTTGGAGCCTGACAGACCTCTGCGATGGTAGTCAGAAAAAAAGTCTCCTCTGTGTTGGAGCCTGACAGACCTCTGCGATGGTAGTCAGAAAAAAGTCTCCTCTGTGTTGGAGCCTGACAGACCTCTGCGATGGTTGTCAGAAAAAAGTCTCATCTGTGTTGGAGCCTGACAGACCTCTGCGATGGTAGTCAGAAAAAAGTCTCCTCTGTGTTGGAGCCTGACAGACCTCTGCGATGGTAGTCAGAAAAAAGTCTCCTCTGTGTTGGAGACTGACAGACCTCTGCGATGGTAGTCAGATTAAAAAAAAATGAATTATCTGTGCTGGAGTTCTTTGCGAAAGCAGTCAGATAACAATCTCCTCGATAAAGGAACCCGACAGACTTTTGTGATGATTTTTTTTAATAACTTCGCAGAAGGAGCCTTATGGATTTTAAAAATATATTGTTCAGCAAATCTTTTCATTCAATTAAGGACCGTCTTTAACATCACAAAAGAAATTGACCTAAGAAAATGAATAAATAAATTTAAATGTGATAGGAGCACTTTTGGTATCCACAAATAAAGCAATATGTATTTTGGTAGGGACCGTGGTGTAGGGGTAAGCGTGATTGCCTCTCACCCAGTCGGCCTGGGTTCGATCCCAGACGGTCCCGGTGGCATTTTTCGAGACGAGATTTGTCTGATCACGCCTTCCGTTGGACGGGAAGTAAATGTTGGCCCCGGACTAACCTGAAGGTTAGGTCGTTAGCTCAGTCCAGGTGTAGGAGTTGTCTATCTGGGTACTGTCTCGGTGGAGTCGCTTGTAGGCAGTTGGACTAACAATCCAAAGGTCCTCAGTTCGAATCCCGGGATGGATGGAAGCTAAGGTGTAAAAAGAGGTTTGCAATTGCCTCAACAATCAAGCCTTTGAACACCTAGTTTCGAGTAGGAATCTCGTAATCGAGAACGCCAAGGCAATGCTGTAGAGCGAATAATTTGATTTTGATTTGTATTTTGGCGTTATGTCTGTGAACTACCTAAAGAAATGATTTTAAATTCATCGAATAGGACTAAAACGGTTGCCACTAACACTGGAGTTGTCATCTCTTGAAAGATAAGCCTCTAAATTGAAAGACGTTAATGATTAAGTATTCCATATTGATAGTTTTTATGGTTAATTGTTACTTTAATCGATTTACTCAGCTGTGATACAAAAGTTGCTTGAAACCCAACATTATTTCACAGGGAAGTAAAAATTTAAGTAATCGTTAACATGAACAATACATTATTAGTTGAAAAAAGGTAAAATAATTCACTTAATAATTAATTTGATGCATTTTTAAATAATAAATAAAGGAATGATTAATCATCAGAAATGCTTAAAATATAATTTAAAGTGTGAGAGCGTTGGTCACAAGAGAAAATAATACAAATATTTAAATATTAATTTTGAGTTGAGAAGTATAAGCACAGACAACAGACGTTTGGGCTCGATTCTTCCCTTGTGTAAATCATCGCTACAGATTTTTTAGTTGTGGCAATCCGTTTGTGGCGTTGCAGTCGCTTTGCCCTGACACATTGCCCGCTGTCAAAATATCACTTTCCGCCTACTGTCATTTTACATTTTGCTGGTTTTCAACGTTTGTAATCGTTTGTTCTGGTTCTGGTGTTTGAGGATCGCTTGCACTAGAAATCCGGTGGGGGAATCTGCAATGCCGGGGAGAACATTCAAGATTCAGGCCTTTGGTATGGCGACGAGGGTTCGCCGGAAGTGGCGGCACTTGAAGGTGGGGTGGGTTTCGAGGGCGTTGAAGAGGTTGATGTCTTGAAGGTGAGCGTTGAAATGATCGTGGTAGTTGGTTTGTCGTTCCGGAGATAATCTTCGGAATGCGGTCGTTTGGGGCCAAAACGTTTACGGGGTTGGCCGTGATCATAGCTCTTGCTGACGGCGCCGATGACATCCAGACTTTACCGTGTCATACCTTGCTGTTTTTCCTTCTTCGACACTTCCGGATTGTTTCGTTTCTGGTTACGGATCTTTTATCCTCCAAGAAACGCTTGCCCATCCTCCCGATTTCCTCCTTTTCGCTCACCTCTGTTGGTTTTGTTTATAAACACAACCAGCAAGAATTTGACAGCCTCAAGCGCGGCCTTGGGTGCTGTGTTTAAAAAAGCATCAGACTAGACTATTTTTTTAATATCGATAATTAAATGAAAAAAAAAAACTTCCATGTGCTCGTGAATCGTGTTAATTAATAATTAAAGTAGATTTACTATAGCATAAAAACATAATCTTTACCTTTTTAATTTTTAATTCGAAAAATTGAAATAATATATTTTTTAAACATTTCTGGGTGATGCATTTTCAAACACACCTTCTCAGAAAACCATCATGGCTGCTTTAGAGAGTGGCAATAGGCTAACAGATGGCGCTAGTAGATTAGCAGGATGCGGCAGCCATGTTTTTACACACGATTTTCAAATTATTTTGTTCTAGCCGCTACGTCTGTTGTCTGTGGTATAAGTGACAATATGAGCAACGAAAAAAAAAACATTATTCTAAAAAAAACTAGGAATATTTATATTTATTTATTTTGATTTTTCAATGCAATATCTGTTATTTGTATCAAAATAGTTCAAAATCATTCATTAATTTCGATAGAAATTATATTTTAACACTGTATCATTTTATTGAGTTAAAAAAAAAACCTTTAGAATTTTAGTAATGTAAATATATCAAAATTAAATTAAGAGAAACATTATTTTGAAATAAATTAAAGAAACTTTGCGGTTCTTTAATCGATTGTACATAATTATGAAACCAAACTTTTCCAGATTACATAACAGGAGTTTATCAGCAAAGAAAAAGTTAAAATTTTAAATAAGAAAAGAAATTATTGACAGGGATCGTAAAGATCGTGATTAAAAAAAATAAGTTTCTGTGAACAATCTATTCAAGTAATTTATCAAAGTTGCTTGGAACCCATTTTACATGACGAGAAAAATAAAACAAAATATTTAAATATAAAATTTTAACAAATCTTTCAGCTGTTTTTAGATAAGCAAGATACGTTTTGAAGGAAATTATGGTTAGGATATTGTCTCCTCCGTGTTGGAGCCTGACCTCTGCGGTGGTAGTTTGAAAAATGTTTCGCCTGAGCTGGAACTCTTTGAGAAAGTAGTCAGATTGCAATCTATACATCTATGCACTACAAGAATAATTGAATAAAATATGTTTTTTGTTGTTTTCTGATTTTTTTTTACATTTTGAAGCAATATATAAATAATATGACCTTAAACATTCTACGGTAATATCAAAAGTGCTTGAATCCATACCTTTAGCTACAATAAACACAATTTGAAGAGAAAATAAATTTGACATATAATAGAAATCGAATTTAGCCGAACGGCATTTATTTCAGTTTATATATTTTATTTTTATTGCAACAATTTACCACATGATTTTGTTTTATTCATTAGAATAATATTTTCTGTACTATGTTTTGTTTCAAGATAAACAAAAATATTATTAAGTAGACACAACAGAGAAAAAAAATACTATTCGGTAAAAACTATCGTTTGTCTGGTTAAAAGATCGCGTAAGTGAATATTAATAGAAAGTTCAAAATTTTTAATATAAAAGTTGAAAAATGTTGATACTACCATGCATTTACAGAACAAAATCGTTAAATCGGTATTTTTTTTAAAGAAAGCTTTTGTGGCAAAAATAATCAACATTTGATTTTATTTTTTTATAAAAAAATGTATTTTGTGCAGCAATGCACATTTTGAGCATTAATTGAATTATTTATATTATTTTTGCAATTTGCTTCATTTATTGAGATTGCTTTTCAAGAAATCATCTTAAACTGAAATATGGACTATTTTTTATTTTATAAAAGTGTACCGGTACTGATGAAAACAAATTCTTCGAAAATATCACTAATTTTGCATTTTAGTAATTTTTGCCATGATTTATTAACAGTTTCAAAATTAGTTAAAATGCGGTAATTTTTGATACAATGTTAAGCGGTGTTTGCACATTGGAAGGAACCGGTCAAGAAAAAATTCAAATGGGCAGCAGTAGAAGCGAAAGCAAGCCAGATAGGGTGAAGAAAAGCCTAAAGAAAACGCTCCCTCTCCTTTGTTCTGCTGTTCGTAAAGCTGTTTCTTGACCCCTTTCCTTCCGATCTCCATATTAGCCTTTATTTAAAAAAAATGTTGTTTGTTTTAGCTGTACAGCTTGGTTGGGAATAAATTACAGAAAAGTACAGATGAAAATATTGAAAATGAGGAAGGAATAAGCTTGCTTGTAGATCCATTTTGGGTGTTTTCGGGTATTAATCACAAACATATACTTTTCGTCACGTCTGCATTTAATATTAAAATCAGTTTATGTTTACCTTCAAGTCCCGTCTGGTGGATCAATCGGACGTGGCACTGGGCTTGGGCTCATAATCCATAGATCGGTTAAACTCCATGGCGGGCACACATAAATTCAAAGTGTAAATTTGAGTAAAAACAATATCTGTGCCTGTCATAGTTTTTGTTTCAGATTTTTTTAAATAAGTTAAATTACCACATTGTATATATTTTTAGAAATGTTTATTCTTTGTTTTTTATGGTACACATAAATTTAAAACTTAAAAAAGCCAGAATTATGCTTCATTTGTTATTTAAGTCAGCAACATGTTAGATTTTTGAATTTAGAACACATTGTTCTATATTTCATATTCACAAAATGATAATAAATAAGAATAATGTGATTCCATTTCATTCGAAATGTTTAAAAAAAATAAAAATTGCTTTTGAATTTGAATTATTATTTTTTTAAATTGTGTTGTTTCAGCAATGCTTGTAAAAATTTGCTTTTTAATTTTAAATTACATAAAAATTAAAGAAAATCAGGTAAAAAATCACTAATCTCGTATTGCATAAAAAATTGATAAACCTGCGTTTATTTGAGAAAAATTTGTGGTTTTTGTTTTCCTCCTCGTTTTTTCTTTTTCTTATATTTTCAGGTGTTTTTAAATTTTCAACCTCATCAGCGCATTCCATTTTCTACAACTCCTGCGATCGGATGTCAGTCTCTTGGACAGCATAGATGAAACATTTCGAAGACTGCGCTTTCGTATTTAGATCAGCATGAAAACAAAGTCGAGGAACCCGACGAAAATCATATAGGAAATTAAAAAAAAAATATTGATTGATTTAGCATTCATGCAATTTTTCTGTTAGGAATTATGATTGATATTCGTCATCTTGAGAGTAGAAAAGAGGGAGAATGTAGGGATTATGGGTTGCAGGATTGAATATGTAATAAATTATTAAATGAGTATTTATTATAAGATTGATATAATTCATAAATAAGAGTTAAGAGCGCAACAAAAAGTGCGCACCTTCATGAATATTGCCTTGTTAGCTGATTGTGGATCGAGTGCGAGAGCGCGCTAGCGAGCTACGAGAGAGAACAACGAGCGAGAAAACAACGAGATGCGCGCGGCCGGCGAAAGAGAGAATGAAGATTGTCAAATCAGTTTTGTGGTTAATTTCTGTGGAATAAGACGTGTTGTTTGTTAATTGCAAAATATCTGTGTTTTTATTATAAAAGAAAGTCCCCGATCACGACATAAGAGTCCAAGTCTAAGAGTCCAAGAGTCCAAGAGTCCAAGAGTCCAAGAGTCCAAGAGTTCAAAAGTCCAAGTCCAAGAGTCCAAGTCCAAGTTCAAGAGTCCAAGTCCAAGTCAAACTGAAAAGTAAACAAACTCAAAGTTTGATCTGTGAAGAAAGGTTTATGGTAAGATTTTATTTATTTATGAGTGAATTCACGTGAAGTCTTAGTCATGTTTAAACAAGATTCAAGTAAAGAACTGAAGTAAAAGTCCAAGTCCAAGTCCAAGTCCAAGTCTAGTGCGTCCATCCCGGGAATTCCCGGGACAAAAATCCCGGTATTTTTCCAAAACCGGGAATTCCCGAATCCCGGGATTTTTTAAATTTTGTCCCGGGAATTCCCGAAATTGAAAACAAATCAAATTTTGGTTTGGAAATTCAGATTTGGTTGTGGAAATAGATGAATAGTTGAATACTTAATACTCGATAAGAATTTTAAAGCATTCAAATTTGTATTCGGCATGTATCAGCATAAATTTGGCTTGTTAGGGAAAATTGCCTTGCGCTTTCAATATTTTCTATTAAATTTTATTTATTAAAAAAAAAAATGGTATTATATTTTCATATATTCATGACTTGAAACTTTAATTATTTCATCAAAAACAATTATCTGTAGCAAATCAGGACAAAAGTAGGGAATTTAGACTGCTATTTTAGCCATTTTTTACATAATGTTCTGATTGTTTTGATTGATTTTAGTTACAACAGGAATATTACAAAACAATTAGTACACCGATTTCCAAATTTATTGCTCTAAAATCTCGTGTATCTTTTCAGACTGCAGTCCTGATTATCTCAAGTTGGCGGTAGTGACTTAGGGATAATTTTTAAAATATATTTTAATATAAAACATCAAATTCTAAACTTATCTAAAGTGTTGTTTTAGACAGTTTCAATGAAATTGTTTAAGCTTTTGTAGTCATGTTATATAAATAAACAAAAAAGAAATATATATATAAATGTGGTTCATTCAAATTCCAAAGCACATCAAAGAGCGATTTTTAATGTATTTTAAGCTATCTTAAAAACTGCTGTCCTTGTTAAGATTGAAGTGTAAGTTATCACCAATTAACAGTATTGAGCTAATTCTATAATTTTAGGCTTAAAAAACATAACAAATATAATGAAAACATAGATTTTTTTAATGTTTCAAAAATTTCCCGGGATCCCGGGAATTCCCGGGATTCCAAAAATATTTTTCCCGTTTACCGGGAATTTCAAAACCCGGGAAAATTGGACGCCCTATCCAAGTCCAAGTCCAAGTCCAAGTCCAAGTCCAAGTCCAAGTCCAAGTCCAAGTCCAAGTCCAAGTCCAAGTCCAAGTCCAAGTCCAAGTCCAAGTCCAAGTCCAAGTCCAAGTCCAAGTCCAAGTCCAAGTCCAAGTCCAAGTCCAAGTCCAAGTCCAAATACGAATTTCCATCACTGGCTAAACCCTGATAGGAAGAGATACCAGCACGACGATGGATGATAATTTTGGGCACGTGTCGATGGCTTCGTGAGTTGACCGTGACGATATGGTGACGATGTGACACAGAGAGTCACCCAGGTCATCGTCGATGTTGTCGTTGTCGTTGTTGATGGAGAAAGTTTTCCTACGCCGGAAGGAGAAGCTCATCTCGAGTCCCCGAGTTCTAATTGAAAAGCAGGAAAACTGCTATGAACTGGAGTGAAAGTGAACACAAAGAAGAAAGAATGGCTGTTCGAGAAATGACAACGACAACCTGGCACAAGCTGAAAGGTATTGTGATGGGTGCCTTCCGGGAAGGTGTTGTGACCTTATTAGGTCACGTTCAATAGAGTATTGGATTGTTTGAAATGTAATTTATAGGTCAAAATGCCAGAAGCTTTATAAAATGAAAGTTTATTCTTTTTTAATGTAGAACACAGAACACAGAAATTACATGCAATAGCTACATGGAGCAAAACACGCTTCAGACTTGAATTTGAGAGAAAAAAACTATTCGGTTCTGTCCAAACACTTATAAAACATTTAAAACGCCCGTGTTTCTGAGGATACCTAACTTATTTCACAGAAATCTCAAGCTTATAAATAAAGAAATAAAGTCAGAACCCTTCCGTTCTTGGCTCAAAACAAGGTTTTTTTCTTTGAGTCCCTGTTCCAAAATTCTTAAGCTATCCCTTCGTTGGTCCAGCACCGTATCACTTATGCCATCAACCAATCTTATAAAGCTTCACTTTGGCTCAAGATTGGATTATACTTTTCGGTGCCTTTGAAATGGTTCATCTCGTTTCAGCCTCCTCCTCCGCTGCTGCATCCAATCCAGGCCACTGATCTCCGTTTTATAACCTATCGTAACGAATCTTATCCGGCTGTCGGGTTCGGCCCAAATCCTGGCAATACTCTCTAGCCCCCGACCAGATCTGGGACGCCTGGCCTCCGTTTTTCGGCAGCAGCCGCCGTCCAGCTTGCGACTGCCCCAAATCCTCGCAGATTGTGGCAAATCGAAACCGACCGAAAGTCGTCCACGTCCAGGAAGGATATGCGCTTCATATTACTGTCAATTTGGGGGCTGAAGGTTTTCTCTCCAACCTCCAAAGAGCGATTTGGGAAGCCGCACAAAAAAAAAAAAACCAACGAGCTGAAGGATTTGTGAGAGAGAAAAAAAAAAGTTGTTCCTCCTCGTCAGCTATCTCGTCATTTTTTTTGTGGAAGGAGGAGGGGAAACCTGAAGAAGCGGTTTGTAAAAATCAGGTTTGGTAATCGGATTTCCTCGAATTTTTCACCCACCCACCCACTCACACGTAACACGTACCCTTTTGCAACCGTTGGAAAATTGTGGTTTGCGCTGTCCTTGAGTCGGCGGGGCTTGATTGGAAGTGACGAAACGGTGGAACGGTGGTGGTTTGGTAGTTTCGGGAACATTTCCCGGAACGATATTTTTCGGTGACGATAACGGGTGTTCCATTTAAGATGCCGCATTGAACAATAATTATAATTTAGTTTCTTCATGATTATGCTTATAAATTAGAATGGTTTAATTTGACCTAAAATCTAAAATCACAAAAAAAACATTTTTTTTTCCCGAGCGTCAAGACAGCAAGTTTTTCGCTGCAAAATTTTTACCATGCCCAACCAAATTATTGAAAAATGGTTCACGCAACTGGCAATTCAAATCAAGGGATTTCCAGCATTGTTTCAGACTGGTCAAAATCCAGATTTACCCACAGATTTAAAAAGTAAATCAGTATTTCCGAATTGATATAGTAATTCTAGAGTAAATCTAGGAATTTCTGATAATACTAGGAATTAATGATAATTCCCTGATTCTTTTCGGGGAAAACAAACCACCCAAATTATCAGATAGTTGAATGAACTCTATGCATTATTTACCACAATGAACCTATTTTCAGTTCATTTACTGCATTCTCATGTACAGAGTTTTCAAACCCGTGCATGAACTCTGATTTTGAGAAAGTTTATAAGTTATTCCGAAATTATTAGTGTGATTCCTAAACGAAACAGTGACAATAATAAAATTAAAAATATATATTTAAAAAAAAAATCAAGGAATTTAGTAAAATGTTGTACAGTTAGTCAAATATTTGTCCGTACCTCCCCGTACGGAAAATTTTTGTGATGTAAAAGAACATAAAATTCGACTAAAATACCAAGTTTTATACACCAATCGACGCTGCAGAATGTCCTCTTCAAGATCCATTCATTGGATTTGTAAAAAACAAATTCTAAAAAAATCAAAAATAATTTCCTGAAAAAAACTTCACAAAAAAGGTCAATGAATTGTCCGTACCCCTAATAAAAGTACATAATCTGATCGATTTAAGTAAATTCTTTCATTAAATATTGTATCTGTGTCAAATACATGTACCTCTATCCAGTTTGTATCAACTTTGAATTTCTGATAACTTCATTTAGTAAGGCCGTTGAAAAAATTTTTTGAAGTTTATGTCCCTCGACTCTAACCAAAGTAGAGGGGGGGGGGGGGGGTGCTAAAAAATAAAAATAAATTAAAATTGAATTTACGAGCCACGGTATTAACATTTGAATGAAAAAAGTGTTTTAAAATGCATTATACACCTGTCCAGTTGTTTTGCAATCATTAGTTTCCAAAATACCTAAGTATTGACGAATTTTTTTTTTTTTTTTTTGCCAAAACTTAAGTTTTTGAGTTCATTCAACTGCTGTACATTGGAATTTCATAAAAATTCAAAATATTTTAAATCCAGGCCAAACATTCTAAATATGATTATCAATGCAGAAAAATGCGTTTTGGATTGTGTCTTTTATTTTTATTAGTATTTTGAAATTTTTTGAAAAATATTTTTTTTGGGCCGATTTCGAAGGGGGGGCTCATAAACTTTTAAAAATATTTGCAACGGCATAAGTTTATATAAAAAATCGGTTAAATTTAGTTTTTTAAAGTTAAACTTATCAAAACATAAGTTAATAAACAACTATTTTTATAACATTGCTGTTTTATGTTGTACGAGTTTCTATTGAACAAGTTTCCACAATATTTGTTCAAAAATACATTGATTTCATTTTTATACTGTTTCACTAGTTTTCACTAGTCACTACTAGATGACATCGCTGTTTTTAGAAAGAAGTATCAAAAGAACGCTCCCTTAGCATTGAATCTTCATTAAATTTTTTTCTCATTTACATATAATCTATTCCCCAGAATGCCATACCTCAGAAATCCAATTGCCAGAATGACCTATTCTCCAAAAAATGTTTGGTGTTGTTGTTCTTTTTTGAGAACAAATGATGAACTCGAAAATTTTCTTATCTTTTTGGTAAATTGAATTATTCAAATCTAAAAAAGGTGAACTTTTATTAGTTTGCGTAAACATTATCCTTTTTTATATCTTCAAATCTTTTGAGGAGCCGAGTGAATCTCTATAAATAACACAGATCTCGGGAAAAATACCGCTTTTTATTTATCGTCGTCAAGATTGATTTCAAAAAAAGAGTAAATCACTTCAATGTTCTTGTTAAAAAATACCCTTCATTTGAAAGTTTTAAAAAAGGATAAATTTCTATGTATTTAATTATGTTTCTTAAAATTTACCCTTCAATTTTTATATTTTCAAATCTTTGTCTTAAAATTAAATAAAAAAAAACAATGTTTCTAACTTTAACTTGTAAACATTAGCCAAAAACTAAAAAAAAAATGTTTTTTTACATTTAACTACATTGATTAAAAAAATTTAAAACATAAAACATAAAACATAAAACATAAAACATAAAACATAAAACATAAAACATAAAACATAAAACATAAAACATAAAACATAAAACATAAAACATAAAACATAAAACATAAAACATAAAAAAAACATAAAAATAAAACATAAAACATAAAACATAAAACATAAAACATAAAACATAAAACATAAACATAAAACATAAAACATAAAACATAAACATAAACATAAAACATAAAACATAAACATAAAACATAAAATAAAACATAAACATAAAACATAAAACATAAAACATAAACATAAAACATAAACATAAAACATAAACATAAAACATAAAACATAAAACATAAAACATAAAACATAAAACATAAAACATAAAACATAAAACATAAAACATAAAACATAAACATAAAACATAAACATAAAACATAAAACATAAAACATAAAACATAAAACATAAAACATAAAACACATAAAACATAAAACATAAACATAAAACATAAAACATAAACATAAACATAAACATAAAACATAAAACATAAAACATAAAACATAAACATAAAACATAAAACATAAACATAAAACATAAACATAAAACATAAACAAAACATAAAAACATAAAACATAAACATAAACATAAAACATAAAACATAAACATAAACATAAACATATAAACATAAACATAAACATAAACATAAAACATAAACATAAACATAAATAAAACATAAACATAAACATAAACATAAACATAAACATAAACATAAACATAAACATAAAACATAAAACATAAAACATAAACATAAAACATAAACATAAACATAAACATAAAACATAAAACATAAACATAAAACATAAACAAAACATAAACATAAACATAAAACATAAAACATAAACATAAAACATAAACATAAACATAAACATAAAACATAAACATAAACATAAACATAAAATATAAAATAAACATAAAACATAAACAACAAAAACAAAATATAAACATAAACATAAACATAAACATAAACATAAACATAAACATAAAACATAAAACATAAAACATAAAACATAAAACATAAAACATAAAACATAAAACATAAAACATAAAACATAAAACATAAAACATAAAACATAAAACATAAAACATAAAACATAAAACATAAAACAGAAAACATAAAACATAAACTATAAATGAATAAATTATTTCCGCCGAATGCCAATCGCAACGTCAACTGAATCAAAACTAGAACAGGAAGTTTGCAGCGCTTTAAAATATATTTTTTAGAAATAAAAAACCATCAACCAGAATCTCTGAGGAGGAAGCAGCATGGGAGTCAAGTGGAGTAGTCACTAGATCCTCTTACGGGTCCTTGTCCTTGTGTGGGTGTGGGTAGTGCAAGGACGACTTTCCAATCGGCTTCCACAATCGGGTTTCAGATTTAAGAATCGGTGCAGGTCTTCTTCGACAAGCAGCACGTGTACTTTAGAGTGGGAGTTGGGGGACGAGAAGTGGACGATTACCGGAAGATGTGACAAGGAGAGAGCGATTTTTTCGTTTTGGTTTTCTGGGAAAGCCAGCAAGGTAGATTTAAGCCGGTCCTTCGTTACCGTAACCCAGATTTTCAAGATAAAACGGCGGCGGTGGCTTCCTCTTGGTATGGTTCTTTCTTCGTTTTTTTTTTCGATAAGGTAGAGGTTTGGAGGAAAATCGTTACGAATTTCCTCCAATAACGGGCCACCCAGGGTGCAATCAAGGGTGAAAAATGGTTTTGATTGACGGTTTCTATTTTTAGTTGGAGTGGTTTTTTCCGGTGTTCCTCCACCACTAGGACGAAAAACCACCGAAGGTGGTTTTTGCGGTGTGGAAAGTGAAGGAAAATCGATATGTTCAAGATGAAGAAATGATGATGATTTTCCTCTGTTTGCCAACCACCACTGACTGGTTTCCGTCAGTCAGCCAGTCGTTCAGTTGTTCAAACTGGGTGAGAGATTCTTCACGAGCAAATGAAAATTTCCGCCGTTCGACGACAACGAACGTCCTCGTCCTTGTTCGAGATCGCGTGCAATTGATTTGCTTCAATTGTGGAGGAATTTTTCAATATCAGCGGCGAGCTGAGTGATGAGAGATGAGTTTGTTGAAGCATTTTGCTTGTGGCTTGGAGTGAAATCAGCTAGAAGAAACTGGGAAATTTTGACGTTTGATGAAAGTTTCAGATTATGGTAACAAAAAAAAAATTAAAATTTGAAGTGAGCTCAATCTTTAAAATTATGGCAAACAATGTTAGTAAAAAAAGCTAATATTTAATTAGCATTTTTTAGCTAAGTGAACATAATTTAAATCTCACAAACAATTTGTCCCACAAATTTGATTACTACTCCAACCCTAATCCCCACTTTTTCGAACAAACTGCTACGTTTGAGACGCGGTACGACACGAAAAGTTAAATCCTTTTCAATAAATTCAAATCGTCCCGTTAACACCATCGAGACTCGAACGAGCTTAGCGGGAATTTCGCCTCCCGACAAAGTGTACAACGGATGCACGAAACGCACCCAACTAAGCTTAGTGTAGTCTGCAAAAGTTCCAATTGAGAGAAGCGAAAGTCTGGAAGTAGGAGGGGACGGGAAGGGCCAAGGGAATGTAAATATTATAGCAAAACTTAACTCTATTTCCTGGCGTGGCAACTCTTTACTCAACAACTTCCTGGCATTTTCTGATGGCGTGGAGAACGCTTCAAGCTTTCGACTTCCCTTTCTCTCTTGTGTGTGGGGGGCTGCTGCTGGGCTTTCTACCACGTGGTCTTGCAGCTTCGACACCACATATAGTTGGTAAACGGATGCAATTTTCAGCATTGAAGGATGGTGGAGTTGAGGTTAAGTAGGACTTACTTAGTTTTTAAAGTAAAATTTAGTAAATATTTTTTTTCTGCATGAAAAATTATTTTTTGATCAAAAGGTTTATTTTATGTTTTATGTTTTATGTTTTATGTTTTATGTTTTATGTTTTATGTTTTATGTTTTATGTTTTTTATGTTTTATGTTTTATGTTTTATGTTTTATGTTTTATGTTTTATGTTTTATGTTTTATGTTTTATGTTTTATGTTTTATGTTTTATGTTTTATGTTTTATGTTTTATGTTTTATGTTTTATGTTTTATGTTTTATGTTTTATGTTTTATGTTTTATGTTTTATGTTTTATGTTTTATGTTTTATGTTTTATGTCTTATGTTTTATGTTTTATGTTTTATGTTTTATGTCTTATGTTTATGTTTTATGTTTATGTTTTATGTTTTATGTTTTATGTTTTATGTTTTATGTTTTATGTTTTATGTTTTATGTTTATGTTTTATGTTTTATGTTTTATGTTTTATGTTTTATGTCTTATGTTTTATGCTTATGTTTTATGTTTATGTTTTATGTTTATGTTTATGTTTTATGTTTTATGTTTTATGTCTTATGTTTATGTTTTATGTTTTATGTTTTATGTCTTATGTTTATGCTTATGTTTTATGTTTTATGTTTATATGTTTATGTCTTATGTTTTATGCTTATGTCTTTATGTTTTATGTTTTATGTCTTATGTTTATGTCTTATGTTTTATGTTTATGCTTATGTTTTATGTTTATGTTTTATGTTTTATGTTTTATGTTTTATGTTTATGTTTTATGTTTTATGTTTTATGTTTTATGTTTTATGTTTTATGTTTTATGTTTTATGTTTTATGTTTTATGTTTTATGTTTTATGTTTTATGTTTTATGTTTTATGTTTTATGTTTTATGTTTTATGTTTTATGTTTCATATCGGTTACGGACAACAACTCATTTTTAACATCTTTCTTGAATTGAATTAACCTATCAATATCATACTAAATTTTAAATGCATTCGCTGTAAATAGATTTTCTTATTATGTCGTAAATTTGAAACCAGAAATAATATAAAAATCTGTAAGTAACGTATTTTTTAAAGTTCTCTTATTTACATAATTATGAGTATCAAACGCAGTGAATTTTGGAATTTATTTATTTTTTATTTTTTTGTATTTGGGAATTAAATGCTATAGTTTTCACAAAGTTCCGTCGTGAGCGGGGGATCCCCACGTTCTTCCACCCCTGTAGATTCAGAAATGTATTGCTGTTTGAACACTCGTGCTCATACTCAATCCATTTCAACGAATCATCTTTGCGGTTAACTTTACGCAGTTGGCCTGGCCGCTTTAACGTTTGTGATGTTTCCAAGCAATTTATTGCATTGGGGCACTGCGAATGTTAATAATGACAAGAGGATGCTAGGCGTTAATCAACCGAAGGAATTTTCCAGGATGCCCTCGAAAGACTGGCTGTGCTAGGGTTAGATTAGATTAGATTAGATTAGATTAGATAGTTTTCACAAAGTTCCGTTTAATCGAAAATACACTAATTGTCATAATTTCCAACTTGGGTATCACCCGATTTTGCATGCATTTTCAATATTTGTATGTATGACACGGAGATATTTTCAGGAAATGTAGTTGAAAGTGTGTACTTTCAGGTGCATTGTTCGGTTTTGCGCCAAAATGCGCCATTTTGAAAACATAGCAACTTGAAAATTGGCTCAAAATCACTTAAAAATGGTAATAACTCCTCAATAAAGGCTCAAAAAATTTTGCTGTCTTGGGCAAAGATGTGTAACTTTATGTCATAAACAACTCTTCAGAACATAGTAGGCCGCTAAAATGCTAACATTTTGAGTCATCACCAAAAAAGTGCTTTTTTGGACCATTTTTGCAAAAATGGCGTATATCTCGAGTAGATTAAGAGCTACAAATTTGGTGCTTTGGACAAACTTTCATAAAATTTTCTCCTCTACAACTTTGCCCAAGACACCAAAGCCCTACAACGGCATCCAACAAAGTTAGTTTTTGGTTTGCACCCTGGAAGGTCGTCTCCCTGTATGTCAATAACTTTAAAAGATAGCCCTTATCAAGTACAACAACTCTTCGGAAGACACCATTTGGCTAGGACGTCAAATAAAGGAGTTATCAATTTATTCCACTTATTTTTGCCATTCCGAACACTGTGCCATGTTGCAAATTATAAAAATTTATTACTTAAAAAAATACGGAATTTTTTGAAAATGTTAATATTTGATTCAAAAAAACTCTTAAACAGTGAAAATGCATGCCAAATTTTAAATTTTTTTACACCTATTTTCAGGCCCGTAGCCAGGGGGTGGGCTTCGGGCTGAAGACCCCCCCCCCAATTTTTGGAAGACATATGGGAGAGATTGAAGAAGAAAAAAGAAGAAGACAATTTCTTCTTCCAGCCCCCGATCCAAAATTCTGGCTACACTCCTGCCCATTTAGCATATTATGAAAATTTTAGTATTTTCAAAAAATACGGTAGTTTTAGAAATTTTGAGTATTTCATTCAAAAAACTCTTAAATAGTGAAAGAGCATGCAAATTTTCAAATTGTAAGGTTGCTTATCATGAAAATTTGAGTACTTTCAAAAGAAAACGGAATTTTGTGAAAATATGAGTACTTAACAAAAAATTCTAATAAGATGAAAAAGCATATCAAACAACACTCATTTGATACCAATGTTGCAAATAATGAAAATTTGAGTACTTTTAATAATACGGTATTTTGTGATTTTTTTTAAGAATTTGTACTTAATTGATTAACGGTACACATTAACTATAGCTTTTGCACCCAGATTTATGTAACAGACATTTTTGTATCTTCAAAACTACGGGAACTATTGATATATTTTTTTATTCATTCCCTAAATTACTGTCTTCGTAGTTATTTACAACAAAATTTGATTATTTTTACAATCAGATTCTTGCAGGATTGGGTCCGTAAGTTTGACAATTTTGGAATAAGAAGACAACAATTGCTGTGCTCCCTTAACTTAAGTTTAATATAAAAAAAATATAAAACTCTAAAACAGTCAAAATGTATGCAAAATTTCTAATCATTTTATACCCATACTGCGAATTAAAATGATTTGAGTATTTTCAAGAAAATACGGTGATTTGTGATTTACTTTAATTTTTATTCTTTGAAGCTTATCATATTATCAAAACAATGTTTTCTAGGAGAATGCTTTGAAAATTCAACATAATTTTGTAGGATTAAGTTAATTATACAGATACATAAAAAATAATTATCGTCCGTTATCGTCGATAAAGTGATCGCCGATAGAATTATCGGAATAACGATAACGATAGATTGTCGTTATCGTCCTGATGATAACGATAGAATCATCGTTATCGTTAATTGGTTAAATTCCCTTGGTTCTGTTTGGTGACAAGGAAAACACTATTTTCTTTTCTTGCGAGGTTTCGACCTACTATTCTATACTATCTTCAGAGGCTTAATTGGCAAAGGGAGCGCGTGGTCGTAAAAAATATGCGGAGTGAAAAGTGATTTCTTTTGTGATTTTCAAAGCCCTTCCTATATCATCGTTGATTGGAAGGCACGGCGTCGGGTGGATTGTGTTTAAATTTTTCGAATAAGGTTTAATTTTTTTTGCGGTGAAAAAGCCAATTCTATATAATGAACGAAAGACGCAATGACAATTTGGATCGTTGAGTTAATAGTGGAGCAAAATAACTGTGTGTGAGTGATTTTGTGTGTTAACCAGAAAGACCTTCCCATAGCATCGTTGCTCGGAAGGCTCGCCGACGGGTCTGTTATGAAAGTCCTCCCCATAGCGTCGTAGCTCGGGAGGCATCGAAAAGCCAATAGCTTATCCTACTAACCCAAAAAAAATTATTCACGTGATGCTTGAAGGAGATGCTGTGGATTCAACGGTCTCAAGCGGTATCAACAAGTATATAGCGTAAAACTATGTGCATGATGAGTCTGCAACTTCAACTATCGGACTAACATTCCTCCCTTTCGTTGAACTGCAGGCTTCTTGGGAGGGCGCCGGTATTGACTAATAAAGTAGGGATCTTCAGAGGTTAAACAGTGAACGGATGGTTGGCTCCCACTGATTATTTTTGATTCATTGTTTAACTTCAGCTGATCTGTCAATAACGGAGTAGCAGCTCATTGGCAGTCAACCATGCTCATGCTCATTTTTCGGTCATCTTCAGACGCCTAAAACATAAACATTTATTTTTCTGGTCAATTCAAAGTTACAAAAAGCTCACAAAACACAACTTACAAAATGCAACGCAGCTTTCTTCTGTTGCTGCTTGCTCACGACTACACCTCCTCTTGCATTGTCAGGTTCTGTCTGTCTTGTTGTTGTCGTTTTCCGTTTGTTGGTAGTAGTGACCTCGCGTATTTTAACCACAAAGCTGTTGTACACACTGTTAAAAGCTCCACACTCTCTCTGCATCGTTATCGTTATCGAACCTCGATAATTTTTATCGTTTACAACCTTGGTAAAGCCTCGTTTAACTGTTGATTTCTTACTCATTGTTATGAGAATTAGTATTTAACCTTTTTTAGTTAATTGCATCAGATGCAGTTTCAACTGTAAAAAAAAATTGGCTTTAAGAACCTTTGATCGGACGTAATTTCAGAACAGTTCAACACTATAAGCTTTCAGCATTCGGTCTTCTCAGAAGTTTCACCATCCAGTTAACAAAACTGAACCAAAGCTTGAACTTTGATCTGCTGAACTTGACCAACTTACCCCCGGGAACCCCTTTTACTAGGCTCTTTCTCCTCCGTACCATCCAGACAGACACATATCAAGGAAATGTTACAATTTCTTGGCAGTCTTGGCTTGGCACACAAGGAGTAAAGTGATTTTCCTCTTCAGTAGAGCTTTCCCCCTCCCCTCCCTTCTTTCGAACTTCCTTCCGTTACACAATGAGTCTTCCTCCTGCGCTCGGGAGTTGTGGAGGAGAAACCTGCAAGTGCAGTTCACCTTTGCTCCTTGGCCCTCTTCAGAGTGTGAGAGTGTGTGTCACACGAGGATCCTTCCCAAGAGTTGAAGCTGCTTTGGCCTGGCTTCGTCGTCGTCGGTATTTGCACTTGAAACCCCATCGCCTGCATCGTCGGGGAGCCCACTTTAGCACGGTTGAAAATAGATACTTTTGGGGTTTCCCCCGTCCCGAGTCACGACTGTCGACTGAAGTTTCTTCCATGCTGGGTTGATGGCTGAATCGGTTAAAGAAGTGCAAGAACTCACCTCGCTCACCTTTGTGTGGACGACCCTATTTTGTGCCAACTCCCGCTGTGTGACTGTTTGTTTTTCGTTACAGCGATTTTTGCATTCCGGCGAGAGTTGTGCCACCCAGGAACCACGTGGGCGAGCACAGAAATACAGTTTACGCGGGTGCACGTAACGAGCTTGATTCGGTTGAGTGGATTATGTTCAAAGTCGAAGAAGGGAGGCACTTTTTGGGAGGGGAAGTCATGCAATGACGAGTTTTGGTTTTAATTATTTAATTTAAACTAACGATCTCTGATGCCTTGGGAGTTTGATAAATACTAATATATATTTACATTGAAAATTGAGCTTCATATTTAATATTGATTTTTATGAAGTTACACAAAGCATAACTGTTAAAAGAACCTTAAACTAGCATAAAGCTCTTAACCAGTAGACCCATTCAACTCTTATGAAGCATCACTCAAATGTCATTATGTCATCAGAAAGTTCGGAAATCGATTTCCACGACGCTTGACAACGGCTTCGCTAAGCCTCGCCTGCTTACGGAAGAGCTTTTCCCAATTTTCCCAACCTGACCCGAACCCTCCGCTCCACACAGAGTAAGTCGTTTGATTTCGAACTTTTCCCATCGTGCACAAAAGGGTCCTCTTGTTCAATTAAATTACTAATATTTCCTTTCTTTTATCCCATTAAATGTCTTGCCAAGAGGGTCCCTCCTTCCCAAAGGTTAAGACAAGAATCAATAATGTCATCCAGGGAGGGCTTCCTTGAAAGTTCCGCCAAGGGTAGGGGACCAGAAAGGATCGAAAGTTTTAAGGTTCTATTTTTAAGCGGAGAACGAGGAAGTGAAATGCCAAATTCTTGTGAGTTTCACCTTCCGAAAATTGAATCTAGGAGCGGGTCGACACACGATTGCTGGTGGTGAACTTGTAGCGTCGTCGTTTCCAAGAATAACATTCCAGGATGTCACCGTGCCTTCCGGTGTAAAGGTTAGAGCACTTAGTGGCCTCCTCTATGTTTTTTTCTTCTAAATTTGTTGAAATTGAACAAAAGCTTGGACATTTAACAGAACATTAAGTTATTTTTTATTTTTTTTATTTACAGTATGTAAAAAAAGTATTTACACCCCTTGGGCACTATGCACATTTTGTGATGAAACATGTAAAAAATTTAAAGTTTGACAGGAACCTAGTACTATGTTTTGTTCAGAAACTCATGCCAAACATTTTGCTACAAAAAGCTCATGAAAAGATGATTTCTATAAAAAGTTATATAACAAATACTATTACGAAAATAAAAAAGGTGCAAAAAAAGTTTGTACACCTTTCGAAAAATTAACTTAATAATGTTATTTGTAGACAAATCACCATAAATCCAGTCTCCCAACTCCAAATAGGCATCCTTGACTGATTAAAAATATAATTTGGATTGAATATAAAGTTTACGAACTACTTAGTATAAAAGTTTATATAACTCTGGAAATTCTATATAAAACTTATCTAAACTTAATTTTGCAAACTTTCAATTTAACTAAATGTCAATATATTACCATAGAATTGCTATATAAACATTTTGGAGTGGGTATAACACATTTGTTCGATTAGGTTTTTCGTACCAACCCGGAATTACGTCGTAGGAAAATCCGCCGGCATCCGAACCGGTCCACGATTCACAAGTCAACCTATGTGGCATCAGAAAGGGCATAAAATTTCCGATCTTTTGATACCCATACATCCAGGTTTTCTATAAAACCTACGTTTTTAAATACCTAAGCAAAAACATTGTTATGGTTTCGTTTGAGCAACCTGCCGAAAATGTATGGAATTTCGTAATTTTTGTTCTCGTGGATCAAACTTACTTTTTGCCCATGTATTTAAAATCGTGGGTTTTATAGAAAACCTAGATGTATGAGTATCAAAAGATCGGAAATTTTATGCCCTTTCCGATTCCACATAGGTTGACTTATGAATTGTAGACCGGTTCGGATGCCGGCGGATTTTCCGACGACGTAATTTCGGGTTGGTACGAAATTCCAACGAAAAATCTATTCTATCGATACAAATACCCCCAAAACGGTGTTATACCCACTCCAAAATGTTTATATAGCAATTCTATGGTAATATATTGACATTTAGTTGAATTAATAGTTTGCAAAATTTAGTTTAGATTAGTTTTATATAGAATTTCCAGAGTTATATAAACTTTTATACTAAGTAGTTAGTAAACTTTATATTCAATCCAAATTATATTTTTAATCAGTCAAGGATGCCTATTTGGAGTTGGGAGACTGGATTTATGATAATTTGTCAACAAATAACATTATTTATGTTAATTTTTCGAAAGGTGTACAAACTTTTTTTGCACCTTTTTTAGTTTCGTAATAGTATTTGTTATATAACTTTTTATAGAAATCATCTTTTCATGAGCTTTTTGTAGCAAAATGTTTGGCATGAGTTTCTGAACAAAACGTAGTACTAGGTTCCTGTCAAACTTTAATTTTTTTACATGTTTCATCACAAAATGTGCATAGTGCCCAAGGGGTGTAAATACTTTTTTTACATACTGTATAAGTTTCTTGTTAAAAAATATACTGAAAACTTTGGGCAGTGCCACAACATTATCAAAATAGAAAATCATTAAAAGGTCTTCCGAAAATTATAAGACACAAAAAGATACCGGTTACAACAAGTGCTGAAAACAACAAATTTTGCAACTAGTTGAAATCTATGTTGTCTTTTTTTTTAATTTCGTTAAACTAAGCGATTTTTTCATAAATGGGTAAACTTTTTTTTTATTTCGTGTTTTTTTTATAACTTTGCAGGGATATTTTTTTGAACGTAACTACTTTATTGTTTCTCTTTGTTTCGTCATCCGTTGAACGGCCATGATCGACGACGACCAACTTTTTTTTCGTAAAATCGTGATAACTCGTGATGGTTACAATTAAACCCTTTATGTTTGTGTATCAGAATTTGTGTAATTGTCTGTACTATAACTTTTTAGAACATTCTTACACTCTAAAAATTAACCCTGTAAAGTTTAAAAAAACCACAAAATTTTAAAATGAAAACAACAATAATCTTAATTATAAAATTACCTTTTTGGGTTAATGTAGATTCAGAAAGTACATTCAATTTCCCTTTAAATTTCATGTTCCATGTTTTTACAGTTGAGTGATTTATTCGATGAAAATAAAGTTTTTTTTTTCGGAATTTCGAGTACGCCATCAAATCGTGCTACCAATTTCACGTAAAAGTCCCTTGACACCAAATTTTTATCTCATGACCATTTCAGGCTGGGAATTATTAAAAGGCATGTCTTCTTTTGTTCAAAAATTGAAGGGGCCGCATCGCCCCTCCGTTACGAGACATAAAAAAACGGACCACGGATTCGTGATCAGGGACAAATGTTACCTCTAAGGACCTTTGTCCTACGCATATCAAAGAGGGGTCGGGGCAACTTTTCTCGATGTCGTGTGAGTTGGTTGAGAACTACCCAAATGCATCCATATTTTGCAAATTTATGTTAGTTACAAATTGATAATGAAGTAAAAAGCATTTTGTGTTACTTCTTGCTACATTATTTTGTAAATTGAGATTAAAAATTTAAATTGAGGTGCCTAACTACAGAACATTATCGAAATCAGGTACATTTCAAATTTTTAACCAAATTTATAAAATAATTTAGTGACAAAGTATTGCAAAACCTCATTAGAGTATTGTTTCTGTCACAAATTTGCGAAATATTAATAAATTGATTTAAAAAAATCCTTAAGTTTTAGATAAAGGTTTTATTTGTGGTTCCACGATTCAAAACATAAATGATTTAATTGTGTTCTAAATAGTTTTTAATTGATTTTACAAGTTTTTAATTCAAAGAAATTTTTTATTTTAGACAGGAATTATTTTTTGTCTGTTGATTTCTGAAGAAAATTTAAACTGAATTTTGGAGGACTGGGAAACAAATGCTTTAAACAAAATTTACTTTGGCCTGAATGATGCGATAAAAAAAAAATCGGAAAAATCCGTTTACAGTTTTTTTTTCTAAAAAGTCTTTATCATAACTAGGTTCGTGAATTCTCACGATTTCGCGGATAGCGTGAAATTCATGAATTTTTGTGATTTCCAGGAAATCACTTTATATTAAACAATTTTCTTAAAACTTAGTTCATCCAAAAAGCCTTTTTATTGTTAATGATATTTGTTGAAAAACGTGATATTTACAATTGAAAAAGGAAAACATGTATTTAGAAAAAATGTTACCGTAATCTGGGGTGAATCGGGTCAACAGTCTGAATAGGGACATCAGTTTTTAGAGCACTTAAAGCTTTTAAATTTGGAAATGGATGTACACTTTTAGCTGGCCTGAGTCTGTTCTAACCGAAACCAACCAGAAAAATCAAAATATTGTGCTCCAACATGGTTAAAACTGCTGTCCCAATTCGCCCCATGTGTCCCGATTGACCCCAGTTTACGGTACGAAATTTCCCTGAATGGCTTTCAAAAGTAAATAAGAATCGTGGATGATGAATAGATAATACAAGTGGCTATCAGTGTTCGCAATTGGAAGTATCTCAAATATCTTATTATATTTTCTAGTGCGTTCATTCCGGGAATTCCCAAGAAAAATTCTCGGGATTTTTTCCAAAACCAGAAATTTCCAAATCCCGGGAAATTAAAAAAAAAATTGGTCTGAAAATTCAGATTTTGTTCTCGAAGTAGATAAATGAACAGTTGAATACTGAGTAATCAACAAGAATTTTAAACCATTTAAATTTGTATTCGCATAAACAGCATTTGTTTGGCTTATCAAGAAAAAATGTTATTATTTATCTTTGTTTGTGAGCTAACAGCCGGAGGCTGGTTCAGCTAGGAAAATTGTGTAAATTTTAGTTTGCAGACTCTTAATGCATAGCGCTTTAAATATTTTCTATTTAATTTTAATAAGGCTGGGTGTTATAATTACGTATATTAATGATTTTAAATTTGATTAAAATTATTTTTCATCACACACCGGCAATATTTCTAGAGCAAATCGGGACAAAAGTAACTAATTAAGATAGTTTTTTAAGCAGTTTTTTGAATTACTTCGGTTTAAACAGGAATAGAACAAAACAATTAGTATACCGATTTCCAAATGCATTGCTTCAAAATCTCCTGTATCTATTCAGACTAAAGTCCCGATTTTTCCCAGTTGGCGGTATTAACTCAACCCTCTACAACCTAACCCCGTGGTAAGGTGGTAAAGTAGGCCAAATACTACCAAAAACAAACATAATCTAAACAGTGTCTTGCGAACCTTCGTGATGAACGGACACTAGAGCTGCGGTATTTTTTACTACCTAAGCTCAGAGTTATTTCAAAACAAAATTCACAGTCTTTTTAAAGACTACCTGAGTTATTTTCCAAAATTCTAAACAGTCTTTTCAAGACTAACCCCACCTGAAATTTTGTTGTATTTTACAAACGAAGCCATCTTTTTAAGAGAACTTTGCTTGCAAAATGCGTCAAAACAAAGGTAAACGCAAATCTTCTGAAGATTTGGTCGTTACGTCGGTAAAGCGTTTGAACGCTAAACCGGCTAACGGAAACAGAAAAAGAAAACAGCATCTTCTGAGGTCTGATTCTGATTCTGAATGTGAGGTCAATCCTCCAATTCCATTGACAAACAGTTTCGGTGTTTTATCCGAAACTGATGACAAGGAACCTTCTCATCGTACTGAGCCTTCTGCCGTCGAGAAACGAGTAAAGGCTCCGCCAATTGTAGTGACTTCCGTCTCCGATTTGGCCAGCTTTCGAACGCAACTGAAGAATTGCAAGGAAACTTGCAATTTGAAATTTTCGTTCCAGCTTGGTCGAAGAGGAGAATGTCGCTTGTTGACGGAATCTTTACAAGATCACCAAATTTTTGTTGGTTATTTGAAAAACCACAAACACAATTTCTACACGTATGAGACCAAGAATGCTCGGCCATTCAAGGCGGTCTTGAAAGGTCTCTCCAACGACTTGTCGGTGGATGAGATCAAAAACGAACTTAAGGTGTTGCTTGGCTTTGCCCCATCTCAAGTAATACCAATGAAGAAAAATCAAACGGGAATATTTCTCGCTTTGGTTTGACTTCACAATTTTATCTGATTCATTTCAACAGAAATGAAATCAACAATTTGAAACTTTTGGACAAAGTTCAGTTTTTGTTCCATGTACGGGTAAAGTGGGAGCATTTTAAGAAACATGGCGGTAATGGCCAGAATCTGACCCAGTGCCGGCGTTGCCAGGCATTCGGTCACGGTACTGATCATTGCGCCATGGTTCCAAAATGCATGGTTTGCGGGGATTCTTCTCACGACAAGGACAATTGTCCCGTGAAAGAAGTCACCCAATTTAAATGTGCAAATTGTGGTGGAAATCACAAATCAAATTTCTGGGATTGCCCCATCAGAAAAAGGTTTTGGATTCTCGTGCTAAGCATCAGCCGAAATCCAAACCGAAATTTTCTCAAAGTCAGGTTGTACCTGCATCTTTAAATCAAACGTTCGTGCTGTCTCACTCGAACAATTCTAGAAATACCCCTACCGTGGAAAAGTTAGGTAACAACAATGGCATTTCTTATGCTAACGTCGTTTCGGGTTCGGGTTCATCCACGAATTTTAAATCCTCTACCAATCTTTCTGAAATTGGGCAGGTACCTCAAATCTCATTTGAAAATTTTTCTGCTGGCAACGCTTTGGGATCTTCTGATCTCGGCGATGTTACGTTTGAAAAATGACTTTTTGCAAAACTCACTGTTTGGTTTGATTCAAACAATGAGTAATGCTACATCCATGATGGAAGCAATCCAGATTGGATTAAAATTTGCGAATGATGTTGTTCTTACCCTGAAGTTTAATCATGGATCTAAGTAATTCCATCAATATTATGAATTTTAATGCTCGCTCTTTAAAAGCGAAAGAAAATGAATTTTTCAACTTTTACGAGTTCATAACGTGCATGTTGCTGTTATAACCGAAACATTTTTAAAAACTGGCACTTATTTGAAAAGTGATCCAGATTATAAAGTTATAACTAATAACCGAATGAATCGAAATGGCGGTGGAGTTGCAATAGTTATCCACCGTAGTATGACTTATAGCACGTTACGTGACTTTAAGTTAAAAGTTATTGAAAGTTTGGGCATTGAACTTGAAACTTCTTTTGGGAAAATTATGATTGCAGCTGCATATTTGCCATTCCAATGCATTGGGAAAATAAAAATTATTTCAAAGGGGATTTGAATAAACTTACTCGGCATAGATCTCGATTTTTGATCATCGGTGATTTTAATGCCAAACACCAATCTTGGAATAATTCAAAAGTAAATTCCAATGGTAAAATTCTGTTCAGAGATTGCACTTCTGGTCTTTATTCGGTTTTATACCCGAATGGGCCAACTTGCTTTTCTTCTGTTAGAAATCCATCAACAATTGATTTGGTGTTGACAAATCAAAGTCAGTATTGTGGTCCTTTAGTGACTCATGCTGATTTTGATTCTGATCATCTTCCAGTAACTTTTTCACTTTCTCATGAAGCAGTTACCAGACCCAATAGTTCTGTGTTTAATTACCACAAAGCTAATTGGGACAGGTATCAGCATCATATTGAGAATAATTTAAATCATGATTTTGTTTTAGAAACCAAAGCTGATATTGATTCAGCCTTGGAATCTTTAACTAATGCAATTTTGGATGCTAGGAATATTGCTATTCCTAAAGTCCAAGTCAAATTTGATTCTCCCATTATTGATGACGATCTTCAGCTTTTGATTCGTCTGAAAAATGTTCGCCGAAGACAGTATCAACGTTCTCGTGATCCTGCACTGAAGCGAATTCAAAAAGATTTGCAAAAGGTTATTGACCACAGATTCACTCTCCTGCGAAATGAAAAGTTCGCAAGAGATGTCGAACAAATTAAACCTTATTCCAAACCTTTTTGGAAACTTTCAAAGGTTCTTAAGAAACCTCAAAACCCATCCCTTCTTTAAAAGATGGTGATAATATTCTATTAACTAATGGGGAAAAAGCTCAAAAACTTGCTCAGCAGTTTGAGAGTGCTCATAATTTCAACTTGAATGTTTTGAGTCCTATTGAAAATCAAATTTCAATAGAATTTCAGAATATTGTTGAACAAGAATTTTCATCAGATGAAGTTTTTAAAACGGATCTGAATGAAATAAAATCTATTATCAAAAAATTTAAAAATATGAAAGCCCCTGGTGAGGATGGCATTTTTTTACATTTTAATTAAAAAAATTACCAGAAGCAACTTTAAGTTGCTTGGTCAAAATTTTCAACAAATGTTTTGATTTGGCATATTTTCCCAGTAGTTGGAAAAATGCCAAAGTAATTCCGATTTTGAAACCGGATAAAAATCCTGCTGAAGCCTCAAGCTATCGGCCCATTAGTTTGCTTTCATCTATTAGTAAATTATTCGAAAGAATAATTCTTAATAGAATGATGACGCACATTAATGAAAATTCAATTTTCGCTGATGAGCAGTTTGGATTTCGCCTTGGGCATTCAACTACTCATCAGTTGTTGAGAGTTTCAAATTTAATTCGAAGCAACAAATCTGAGGGCTATTCTACTGGCGCTGCTCTTCTAGACATAGAAAAAGCATTTGACAGTGTTTGGCATAAAGGTTTGATTGCGAAATTGAAAAGGTTTAATTTTCCGATTTATATCGTGAAAATTATTCAAAATTATTTGACGGATCGTACTCTGCAGGTATGTTATCAGAATAGCAAATCTGATCAACTACCTGTACGTGCTGGCGTCCCTCAAGGAAGCATTTTGGGTCCAATTTTATACAATATTTTTACTTCTGACTTGCCTGATTTGCCCCAGGATGTCAGAAATCACTTTTGCTGATGACACAAGCATCTCCGCCAAAGGCAGAAGCCTTCGTGTCATCACAAGAAGATTACAAAAAGCTTGGATATTTTCAATTCTTATTTGAAAGAATGGAAAATTACTCCAAATGCTGCAAAAACTCAACTTATTATTTTCCCTCACAAACCAAGGGCTGATTTTCTTAAACCAAAAGTCATCACATTATAAAGATGAATGAGGTAAATTTAAAGTGGGAGGATCAAGTGAAATATCTTGGACTTGGTTTTGACAAAACCTTACTTACAAGGATCACATTGAAAGTATCCAGGTTAAATGTAACAAATATATTAAATGTTTGTATCCACTTATAAACAGGAATTCTAGACTTTGTCTCAAGAATAAACTGTTAATTTATAAACAAATTTTCAGACCTGCCATGCTTTATGCTGTGCCGATCTGGACAAGCTGTTGATTAACCAGGAAGAAAAACTTCAGAGGATTCAGAACAAAATTCTGAAAATGATTCTGAAACTTCCTCCTGGTTCAGCACCAGTGAACTTCATCAATTAGCCGAAGTTGACACTTTGGATGTTATGTCCAATAAGATAATTGATGCATTTCGACAAAAATCATTGCAGTCTTCAGCTGCATTGATCCGCTCTTTATATAGTTTATAAGTTAGTTTTAAGGTATCCCTTTTCCCTTTTGTACATGTAGGACCTCCTACATTTGAAATCACTGAATAGCGAAAGCTACAATATTTCATGAATAAATGAAAGTTGCTAGTATTTAAAATTGAGGTGAAAAGTCATCGTTTGTGATTGGACACTCAATAATATTTTAACTGAATGAATGTACATGGAAAAGAAATTTGAATAAATATAAATTAAAAAAAAATAATAAAAAAAAAAACATAATCTAAACAAGATAAATGCAAATTAAAATACTAAAAATGAAACAAGAAAAACATAAAACAAGAAAAGTAAAGTTTTTCATAGAAGAAAAGTTGCTCAAAATGACCTCCTAAACACAGGAAAAATAAATATTTTCGAAAAAAAAATTGGGCGGTAGAGGGTTAAAGATAATTTATAAAATACTTTTTATATCAAACATGAAATTTCAAAGTTATCATAAATTTCACATTGATTTGTATCATTTTATTTGTGGTCGCCTCTTGTTTTTTTTACATTTTCAAATACATTTTTCATGCTTTAGTCTTGTCATGTAAAAAGTTTATAAAAAATATATATAAAAGACTTATTCAATTTTAATCACACTGGAATTAAAAAAATAGTTTATTTAAAATCCAAAGCACAACAAAAAAACAAAAAAAAATTTCATTAGATCTATTTAAGCTGTCGATAAATTTTGATGAAAACCCCATTTTTATCGCAAAAATTAAAAGGTGTCCAAATTACCCCCACATTTTTGTGTGGGGGTAATATGAACACCCCTATGGGGTAATTTGGACATGCCTTGTGGGGTAATTTGGACATGCCTTGTGGGGTAATATGGACATACCTTGTGGGGTAATATGAACACCTTTTGAGGGGTAATTTGGACACATGTTGAAGAATAAGTTTAACATTAGATTTTTGAGCATGTTTTTTATCCTTCAACCTGGTTTTGTAATTGCTTTATATTTTGAAGTGTTGTTTTGCTCACAATATTTCATCAAAGGTTTAAATAATGATTTTGTGATAGAACTATAATTCAATAGGAAGATAACAAATAGTTCAGTTTAGTATACATAATTTAATCATTAATACTGAAATGATTTAAACATTGATTCTGGATTAAGCACAAGTATAGTTTTTAGTGATTAAGGTATCGTTTATGTTTATATAAATCAATCTTTATACAGAATTTATTAGCCTGAAAAAACATTTTTTTTTTAATTTTACATTCTGTAGCCCTTCAAATTTAAATATTATTGTAAACCAGCATGCCGGCTGCCGATCCCGATGATGCTATGAGACGCGGGTTCGATTCCCGCCTTATCCACTGAGCTTCTATCGGATGGTGAAGTAAAACGTCGGTCCCGGTTTCTCCTGTCTCGTCAGAGGCGCTGGAGCAGAAATCCCACGTTAGAGGAAGGCCATGCCCCGGGGGGCGTAGTGCCAATAGTTTCGTTTTTTTTTTTTTGTAAACCAGCATAGAAATTAGAAATGTCAAAGAAATTAATTAAAAGCAATTAACATTAGAGTCTTGTTGAACGCCAAATGTACAGTAATCAGATTTTCATCAATTCGAATATTGGAATAAATTTATCTAAATTAAAAAATATGGGTTTTGTGAAAGTTCTCATTGCTCACATTCCGTTTTGATTGTTTTGACATATTAAATCCCTCTAAATTTATCGAAATCGCTTTAAAAACTCATCCAACCATGAAAGTTACTTTTTTGTTGCCTGACAGGTAGACTTTCAGGTATGTCCAAATTACCCCACAAGCCATGTCCAAATTACCCCCATAGCATGTTCTATCATAAATTGCAATTTTTGATGATAAAAATGGATAAAATGCACAATTTTTATACGTACATATCTCAGGCATCGTCCAAGCAACCCCCTTAAACATAAAATGTCCACTTTTTTGTCATATAACCCCTGCAAAACCTTATTTCCTAGCCTTCAAATATTAGAATTTAAGGCAGTGCCAACCGGCCTTTGGAAACTTTTACATATTACACCAAAACTACTTAACCTATTCCAACTTTTTTGGTTTGTCCATACTAGTAGGCCATTACTAGTACTAGCCTTATCACTTAAATTGCCGTTTTCACTTTATATCCGAAGAAAACGTGATTTTTAAAGGGGTGTCCAAATTACCCCCCCTGTCCATATTACCCCAAACTCCCCTACTTTCTGTTATTTTGACACACGATTTTCAAGCAACTTTAAAGGCAATTTTTTACATTTTTCACGTTCCGTGAAATTTTCATATTTTTTTAAATTATGGTCCCCGTAAAAATAGTGATTTTATAGCGTGGAAAATTACTAAGCCTAGCATAATACACATCCTTGTTCAAGAAACTAAAACGATTAGAAAATTCTTTGCATGGTGCCGATTTTCAAATATTCGCAAGTCCATTCTGTATGACCACCTCGCAAAAATGCACTAAGGTATGAATGAAGAAATTTGTTATGCCAAAGCTTTTTTTTAACAGAAGGAAAAAATAAAAACAAATATCCTATTTAAATTTTGAAAATAAAAAAAAAGCGAAATGTTAGAGAATATAAAGCTTTGAAGAATTGATCTGAAAACATATTGATTGAGACTAGTTCTGATTTGCCCAATGGACATTGATTGTTCCCGTTTTTTTGATTTTTTTTTTTGTGAGTCAAAAGAGTGCAACTGCTTTGAGTGAGAACTCACAAACCAAATTGAGAAACATTGTTTTCCAAATATTTTCCTGTTAATTTTCTAAAAGTCAAAGACACAGAAATCAATCAAAATTTGTGACTGAGAACTGAGCTCCATAGTTTGGGGCAACTCCATCCAGGAATTCCAACAAAGAAATCTACTTCGGATGGTTTCCTAGTTTGAAGCTCCATCGCTACACCTTCAAGGTTGAGAGGTAGAACCCCCTAACGAGAATTGCCTCCCCCCACCCCACTCAAAACAAGAATGAAGAAGTATAATTTAATTTACCGAAATTCAGAAAAGTCATCCAGGCGTAACATTGCAAGAGTGTAGTAGAGGTATGTATTTAAGTTGGGTTATTGTGTTTGTCGTCGTCGAACTGAAACTGAAAGCCGACTTGAGGAGGTAAATTCCGACGATGATCCTTGGAGTTTTTCGGCAAAAGTTTTCCATCAGACTTGGCTTCGGCTCGGCCTTGGTTCAGGTTGTTCCAAAGCCTTGGCATGTTTTTCCACCCACGTCATTGTTGGAATTTTGGAAAGAGGGTGGCTTGTCTCAAGGTTGAGCCGATAGCTCCTTAAGTTGAAAGAGTTATGTACAATTAAGTTTTGAGCATGAAAAATGGTACTTTTTATGAAATGTTCAATTTCTATACAATTTTCACGTCGAGTGGAAAATGTGTCGGTTTTTTTGTGAAATTCAATTTAAAAATAATACTATAAATTAAATTTTTCCTTAAAGTCTGCCTTCAATTAGTGCGTCAACGACCCCTCCTTAAACATCAAAACCCGCACTTCAATCAAGCCCACCACACACGCACACTCATTATAAACGAATTTGGTGCTAATAGCCCAACTGCTGCCAACGGGCTGACATTTGTCGTACAGACCATATTTCAATTTGGATATGCGCCTCACCCGCATGGTTTCAACACTTGGTTTCACTTTTTAAAAACAGTTTGCTCTTTTTTCCACAGTGTTCCCGGAGTGTTGTTATAATTTTCCCTTTATTCACGGTTACACGCACAACTTTCGAGCCGCTCCTGTCAAAATCACATAAATCAAATTTAATATCTTAATATGTGTGCAGAGCGGAGGAGGGCGTAGAGTCAATGTGATGGAAGGAGCAGAAACAAAAAAAATGAACGGTTGGGGAAATTTGTACCATTTTCTCTGATGTGGCACTGTTAATGGTTTTGGGGGGTTGTGGAAAAAAGGGCAGAGTGTAAACCAAAAAAAAAGAGATCATAACAACCACAAAGTTGATGGCTGTTGGTAGAGGATTCCCTTACCAGAAAAAAATCTCATCCGGAAATATTTTGAAAATGGAAGGGAAAATTGGGGTCCAAAAATCAAAATGCTCGCTTTACACCATGGAAATCAAATTTTCGCTACCATTTATTTTGATAAATATTGCTATTTTCCGCACTTCGACGCAGTAGTGCTATCTTGTCACACGTCGCTTTTTGACGTTCCGAGAAAAACGCGTTTTAATGTTTGACCTTGAAAAAATAAAAAAAGAGCACGCAATGTAAACTAAGAAAAAAACGTTTTGTTTGGAAGACGGTTCTGTGCACTGTCCCAAAGTTGGGTAAAATTTGGTTGCCGGAGTCCCGAGCCGGTTCAGCTTTCCTCACCTTATTGAGGAAAGGCTATAAAATCACTTGAAAAATGAACTTCCTTATTTGACCTCCTAAACCCACCTTCACGTATACATATCGACTCAGAATCAAATTCTGAGCAAATGTATGTGTCTGTGGTGGGATGTTGATCAAACAATTTGCTCTGGATTATCTCGACACTGGTTCATGGGGTCCCATGAGTCGCTATTGAAAATTGTGAAGTTTAGTTAAGTACTTTAAGAGTTATGCTGAAAAACGATTTTAATTAAAGTCTGGAAGATTGTAAAAAGGGTGGTTTTTGTAAGAAAACCCATCATGTTATACATTTTTATTTAAATCTTTCTAACGATTCTAAAACATTGCAAATCGGACAACCCTATTAAAATGAATAAGCACTTAAGTGTTATTCATAGAGCAATTCCAGCTCAAATCAGGTTTTTTTCTGGAACTTTTGTACCCGACCCTCTCCGATTTAAATGAAACTTTGTAGACATGTTATCCTAGGCCTATATATGCCATTTTTGTGTATAAGGAGCCAATAGTACTCGAAAAAAACATTTGAGAAGGGCGTAAGGTATTTAAATATTTTTGTATTTTGCAATTTAAAAATTACTGTATCTCGAAGCAGTTGCGTCGTATCAAAAAGTGGTCAAAGACAAACTTGTAGGAAATTGGACGGGCTTTCTGAAAAAAAAAATACACTGAAACAAAAATACACGCCACCTCTATGAGATTTTTTGAATTTTAAGTATAAAACATAAATTTAAAGGTGATGTTACGATTTTTTTTGTTCAAAATTTTTGAAGAATAGCCTAAGATGTTACCAAAAGACTGACGAAAAATGCAGGATGGTATGTCTTTCCTAAAAAAATACAAAAATCATTTACTAAAACTGTTTTTTTGAAAAGTGGTCTAAACGTCAAAATTTATAAAACCGGTAGTGGGAATCGATTTCCCAGACAATTTTACATAAAAATCTCAGTATTTACCATTATCCTATGTCAAATTCTTGGGAAGATACAGCGGTTTCAAAATTAAAAATGGGTTTTTTGTGGTTTTTGGTAATTTCTATATGACAGACTTAGTTTTTCAATCTCGAAAATATTTTTGCCGGAAAGCTCGTCCAATTTCCCATAAGTTTGTCTTTGACAGCATTTCAATTGGATGTAAGCGCTTACAGATATAAGCTTGATTACATTGTTGATACCTGAAAATAGAATATGTTTCCAGTGTGGTAGGAACCTGGATAGTAAATTAGCTTACGTAAATATCAAAACGAGTCAAATCAAAAAGCTGTATATACACTATTTGAAGGTTGGATCTCAGATATTTCGATGAAAATGATATCCGGGTCCATCATGCGACCCGTCATTAATTAGATAATTGAAAACCCATTCAAATGAATCTAAAATATCGAAAACCTGACAATGTACACCTTTTTTGAAACCGGATGTCAGAATTTTTTATTAAAATTATGTCCGGATTAATCATGCAGCACATCCTTGGATGCGGAATCAAAAGACATGCCCAAAAAGTCAATAAGGTTGAAGATCTGATAGTCCTATGGATAGTTATGATCATATGAAGTTATATTTAGAGATGATTTGTTGGTTTGACATTTTTATTTTACATAAAAAAAACCTATATTAATGTGAGGAAGGCATCAACCACCTTACGGCGGACTAAGAAACGTTTTTTTATATCTCAGGATTTAAAACAAATTTTGGGTATTTGAGTTGTGTCAAAAAAGTGGGGCATTGAGACTTAATTTGACCGACAATTTTTTATTTTGATTCATTTTTTTATTATTTCATTTAAAGTTATTTTATTTGCATTTATCTTGCTTAGTTTATGTTTGTTTCATATATTTTTTGGCTTTCTATACCACCTCTTATCTATCCTATCTGGTCTATTCATGGTTTTTATGTCATTTTTTATTTGTCTGTTTGTTTTTCACATTTTTTAGTATAAAACAAAACCATTACCAATTATTTTTTGTATTTTTGTAATTGTAAAACAAAGCTAAGAAGCATAGTCTGGTTCACTACAAAAATTACTGCAAACTAATTTTCACATAAATTAAGTCACACTTTCAACCTTAATAATTTTTTTTTTCTTAATTTTTTAAATTAATTTTTTAATTGATCTTCTTTCTTCTTTCTAATGTTTTAAAAGATCAAAAAATGGTTAAAAAGTGTAAAATTTTAACTCAAGCACAATAAATTGTATTTATTGCAACAAATTTCAAAATGATGATTTTTCCAGCACGAGTCGCTCTACCAAGTTTGGTAAAAATATAGAGTGCTGAAAAAATTAGTATTGCAACGAGCTGCATACAAAATGTTTTGTTATTCTTATAAAGGTTTTTTTTTAATTTCACGGTAGGTTGTCTTCCTTGTGTCTGGTCACCTCCGAAACGAAAGGTTTACTTTTAAGCACTGAAATTAGTACAATAATAAACTATTTAGCACTGTAATTTTTAACAGGTATGGTAATGTTTTAAAAACAGAGTTTTTTTAACGACTTCTTTCATAATTTTTTGCTAAAATGATTAATTTTCTAGTAATATATCGGGTGATTTCGGAAAAAAATAATTGAAATAAGTAACTGGGTAAAACAAAGGTATCTAGACATGATTAATACATTAATTAAATTAAAAGGTCGTCATGTAAACATTTTAAAATACATACTGTAACATTTATTAAAATTATAAATGTGCTCAAATAAATATCTCTAAACAGAAAAGAACACAAAATTTGGTAATAATTCAACTAAGAAAATGCAAGTTTTCAGTGGCAGTGTTCTGAAAACTTATCCTGAATCCATCTTACGATTTTTTTCCATAAAATAAGAAAGCAACACAAATTAACGCTAACAGTATACATTTTTATTGTTTTTTTTTAATCAATTGCACACTTTTAGGAATATGCTGTATAACCTTTATTTTTGCATTTTAAATCAAATGTAGAAATCATAACAATTACACAAGTTTTGATTTTTGGTCTACCAAGACGTGAAACTTAAGAAATACAAATATTTTCATATTTATATATTGATCTTTTGCTAAGTTGTGCACAACTGTTGTAATGAAGAAAGAATTTTGGGATTAGTTCGATATTTTTGTGTAACCTTCGACCTCCATTAGAAGTTAGCGAAAGCATTTTAAAATTAAATTTTAATACCAATTCCAGCATTTTGATATTAAATTGAATAATTTTATTTTTTCAATGTCTTTCATCTAAATTATATGTGTTCAAGAAATAAAAAAAAAAACATTATTTGCACTCTTTATTCCGGATACATTTATTTTTTGTAAATATTTCATCTTAAATATTTTGGTTTTTAACAAAACAAAAAAAAACCAAACCAAATATCCAAGCATGATAAAATATCACATTTTCAATGTTTATAAAAATGTATTGAAAATATCCCAATTTGTTCATACCAGCAAAATATTCAATGTCATCCGAAAAATGAAACATAAAGTTTAAATATAAATTTCGACACATAACAACTGTCGAAATACTTTTAAAAACTGTGATACGTCACATGCGAATAAACTTTTATTACTCAAATTCCTCAGAATAGGAAGCAAAGGAAATAACTTTTTTTGTAGATTTGCATTTCAAATTGTTTCCAGTTGATTGTTTGTCTAGTTCCATTAAAAAAAAAATGGTAGATAATTTTCAACGTTTACCAAACTCTTAAATTCACAAAAAAAAATTGTGTCAATTTAACATAACTTCTCCTTAAAACAAGCCTTTGAGTTGGAATTGTTACGACAAAGTGCACATTTAACATGTTTACAAAAAGAAACGAAGAAACCTCGAAACTATTCAAAAATATTGGTTAAAAATTTCCTTTCCAGATTAAATTTGGTAGTTCCATTATATTCCAGAGAGGGAAAGAGGGTTGACCAGTCCAGTTTTCCGGACAAGTGCCCGAAAAGTGTGTGTAACAGTAGACCACAAAATCCTCCTCTATCCCACCTCCCATTCCGACTCTCCTTCTGCCACCCTGGGAGGGAAAATTCGGGGGAGGCTTCAACCCTGATGGGCTTTTCTCGCACTCTCACTTTTTCAGAAACACTCATCTGGTTTTGATAATCCACATTATTACGGTGGTCCAGTTTTTTTTTGTTCTGCTTGTTGGTTGAACATTTTTGGGGGGGTGGATGAAAAAGTGAGGTGCCAGGACAAGGGATGGATGGAGGTGACGAAAGGGATCCATCAGGGGCTGGATTTTGAAAAATGCTCGCAAATGGAATGTGATTGGCAGTCACAGATGGGCCGTTTTTTCTGCTGCTTAAATTAGGTCATGTGTTGCAGAACAAGGAGTAAGTATTTGAACATTGAAATAGAACTGTTTCAAACAGTTTAGTTTCATTTATTTCAGGCTTTGTTGTTATTTTTATTCCAAAAATAAAGGAACTTACGATAAACTGCTTACTTATTTGATAACATCGAATGTTTGTAAAGAAGAAATACCTGGAAATAGAAAAAAAAAATACATTTACATTAGTAAACTATTGTTCAAAACAAAAACAAAACTTTACAAAGTAAGATACAACAATGCATTGAATTCAATAAATCTTCATGAAAATGTGTCATCCATCTCTGGGGATTCATGCTTCCCGAAACAAAGCATTAAAACCCGAAAAATCTAACATGTTTATCACCCAAACTGGCGTGTAAAAACTTTCCCTTTTCCCATATTTGTAGCAAAGAGCCGAACCCGTATCATCGTTGCGATTATTAAGCTGTTCAAACTTTTTCCGGAAACACAAAAACAAGAGAAAAAAGTCCACACTCACACACTTTCAAAGAAGGGTGGAGGGGCTCCCTTATCGACACCACCACATCGCAATTCCACATTTGACACTTTTGTCTCAATTCCAAAATCCCAACACGACTTTGTTATCATTTTAATTAGATCCCGACTCCACACACACACTGACACTTTCCCAAATCACAAAGGGAACAACAGCAACAACAACAACCACTTCCTGCCAAAACTCGTCTAATGGACCAGCGGCGTGACATCGGTTCCCCGGCGGCGGCCTCAGCTGTGGGCCACCATAGTCTGTAGGATATCTGGCTGGAGCAGAGTGAGCGGTGAGATTAAAAACAATAATTTTTCATTTTTATCTCGCATGTGTGTGTGTGATTGTGTGTCGGACACGTTTTCCCTGGCGGCATAAATAAGCAATTTATCGTCTTGATGGGTTTCGTTTTGTTCTGGGCCTCGCGCAACGGATCGTCATCAGCTTTTTTGACGCAGTTTTTTGCTTGAAGAATTTTTTGTGAGGTTTTTATCATTTTTCTAGAGCAGTGGAGCACTGGGTCGGGAGATGGCGGGAGATATCTTTAAAGTAGCAAAAACACACACACACAAAACTAACAGAGCAATTCTGGAGTTTTTTTAAAGGACCTAAAAACTATTGTGTTTCAAACAAAACTCTAGAATTCTTTCTGAATTCTGGTTAAATGTTTTTTTTTTAATTTTAATTTGGCTTTAATTATGTGGGGGACTTTCCTATGATAAAAGAAGCCTTTTTGTGTCATTGGTTCACCCATAAAAGGCTCCATACAATTTTAGCAGCTGTCCATACAAAAATGGTTCGTAAATATTTAAAAATCTGTATCATTTGGAAACATTTTCTGAACGATTTGGTGTCTTTAGCAAAGTTGTAGGTATTAATAAAGGAGCAGTTCTCTCAGATTTCGGTCATTCGATTTTTTTTTTGTATTTTTTAATCCGGCTGAAACTTTTTTGGTGCCTTTGGTATGCCCCAAGAAGCCATTTTGCATCATTAGTTTTTCCATATAATTTTCCATACAAATTCGGCAGCTGTCCATACAAAAATGAGGTATGAAAATTCAAAAATCTGTATCTTTTGAAGGAATTTTTTGATCGATTTGGTGTCTTGGACAAAGTTGTAGGTATGGATACGGACTACACTGGAAAAAAATGCTACACGGTGAAAAAAAATTGGTGATTTTTTAGTTAACTTTTTGTCACTAAAACTTGATTTGCAAAAAAACACTATTTTTATTTTTTCATTTTTGATATGTTTTAAAGGACATCAAATGCCAACTTTTCGGAAATTTCCAGGTTGTGCAAAAAATCTATGACCGAGGTTATAATTTTTTTAATCAATACTAATTTTTTCAAAAAATCGAATATTGGTCACAAAAATTTTTCAACTTAATTTTTCGATGTAAAATCAAATTTGCAATCAAAAAATCCGTTAATGAAATTTGGATAAAGTGCACCATTTTCAAGTTATAGCCAATGAACCAATGATTTTTAGGTAACTTTTTTGAAAGTAGTCGCAGTTTTTCATTTTTTTTAAATAGTGCACATTAGGTTGTAATATCAAAATCGATTTTCCAGCACAGCAATTTTTCAGTTCCTTTTGGGGTCCTCAACAACTCTCAAAGTTTGGGAACGATTGGTTTAGTCCTCGCTTTGCGCAAAGCGATTCAATTTTCCATATAAATTTGTATGGGAAAAATATTTTTTTTGAATTTTTATATTTTAAAAAATCCAGGTTTTACGTTGTACTAAAACCGGATTCATATTCGGAAGGTGCTCTACAACTTTCCTGAAGAGAGTATGGTGCTAGCTTGCCCCTGAAAGAAGATACAGCGTCCTCAAAACTCGTCTAAAACGTGATTTTCGAGCAAAAAACACGTTTTAGACGAGTTTTGAACACGCTTTATCTTTTTTGAAGAGCAAGTCAGCACCATACTCTTTTCGGGAAAGTTGTAAAGCACCTTCCAGAGCATGTGAATATGAATCCGGTTTGAGTACAGCGTGAAACGTGGATTTTATAAATTTCAAAATCCAAAAAAATGGTTTTTCCCATACAAATTTATATGGAAAATTGAATCGCTTTGCGCAAAGCGAGGACTAAACCAATCGTCCCCAAACTTCGGGGAGTGGTTAAGGACCCTAAAAGGAACTGAAAAATTGCTGTGCTCGCCAAATTTGGACAACTTTATTTTTTTTCCATACAACCATATTACACCCTAGTGCACATGTTTGCTAACTATTGAAAAAAATATTTTTGAAAAGCTGAAAGAAATAGAAAATTCTCTATATTTTGCATTTTTGAACTTTGTTGATAACACCCTTAGTTGTTGAGATATTGCCATGCAAAGGTATAAAAACAGGAAAACTGATGTTTGCTTAGTCTCACCCAAACAACCCATTATTTTCTTATGTCGATATCCCAGCAACTAATGGTCTGATTTTCAAAGTTAAAATATGAAACATTCGTGCAATTTTCCGATCTATTCGAAAAAAATATTTTAATTTTTTTAATTTTTTTAAACCAATACTAACATTTAAAAGGGCGTTATATTGAATGTTTGACCCTTTTGAAATGTTAGTCTTGATTTAATTTTTTTGAAAATATTTTATTTGAAAAGATCGGAAAATTTCACGAATGTTTCATATTTTAACATTGTATATCGGACCATTAGTTGCTGAGATATCGACATTAGAAAATAATGGGTTGTTTGGGTGAAATTTAGAAAACATCAATTTTACTGTTTTCAAACCTTTCAATGGCAATATCTCAACAACTAAGGGTCGTATTAACAAAGTTCAAAAATGCAAAATATAGAGAATTTTCTTAGCTTTTCAAAAATATTTTTTTCAAAGGTGAGCAAACATGTGCACTATTTTAAAAAAATGAAAAACTGTGACTATTTTCAAAAAAGTCACCTGAAACTGGCTATAACTTGAAAACGGTGCACTGTATCAAAATTTTATTAAAGTACTTTTTGATTGCAAATTTGATTTTACATCAAAAAATTATGTTGAAAATTGTTTGCTACCAATATTTCTATTTTTTGAAAAAATCAGTATTGATTAAAAAAATCATAACTCGGTCAAAGATTTTTTGCACAACCTGGAAATTTTTGAAAAGTTGGCATTTGATGTCCTTTAAAACATATCAAAAAATGAAAAAAAAATAGTATTTTTTTGCAAATCAAGTTTTTGTGGCAAAAAGTTAACTAAAAAATCACCAATTTTTTTTTTACCTACAACTTTGCCGAAGACACCAAATCGATCAAAAAATTCCTTCGAAAGATACAGATTTTTGAATTTTATACATAATTTTTGTATGGACAGCTGCCAAATTTGTATGGAAAATTATATGGACAAACTAATGATGCAAAATGGCTTCTTTGGGCATACCGAAGCCATCAAAAAAGTTTCAGCCGGATTAAAAAATACAAAAATTCAAATTGAAAAAAAAGACCGATTTCGTAGAGAATTGCTCAAAGACTAAAAAAATAAGTGATGAAATTATTTTTGCCGATTATAAAATTACAGTGGACTCTCTGGCGTCGATCTTCTTGATATCAATATTGCTCCAGCTGTCAATAAAATTTTCAGTCCCTTCAAGAAGATTGCTTCGACGGTCCCTTCAATATCGACAACGAGAAAGTCCACTGTATCTTTTTTGTACCACAAAATAATATGTCGAAATCTATATTTTTTAAATTTTAGATTTATTCTAATGTTTTCAGGGCTAAAACCCCACAGGTTTTAAGCAATACAGAAGCAGGATTTTTATATAAAAAAGTTGAATGTTAGATCTTTTTATGAAAAAAATAATTATCAAATCGAAAAGAACTTTACAAATACTAAGATATAGTAAGATGTCAAGATTTCTATTTTCTTCTGAAAACACAATTTGAGATTCATGACTTGGCGTGAAACGATAAATGAATACGGATATTGAGAATTTTATTTCTGTTTAACAAAAAAAGGAAATATTATGGAAATTCCTTTGATTTCATGGTTGTTATTGAATTTGACTTGAATATGTAAAAAAATTGTATAACAAGTTGCAAAATGAGATTTGTGCTGAAAAAATCAAGTTTTGCAACGAGTTCCATACAACATGATTTGCAATTCTGAAAAACTCAATTTGAGTGGAATTATAAGTCAAATTATCATGTATTCCGTCAAATAACCGCTAAAATAAAAAAAAATGTTGAAAAATCGATCTAGTGCTGAAAAGATTGAAAAGTAAATTTCAGCATCCATTTCAGTACCGAAGAGTAGAACTTTTCAGCACTGATATTTAAAGGTCCATTCTGTTAATTTTGGTAGAGAAAAGTGGGCCATTTCGTCGCTCGAGAATGACATGAAAAGTTAGTAGTTTCACGAAGGAATTGCAAAATTATAGTTTTGATCAGTAATTCATTATATGAATAAATTATATTCTTTAACACTGGAACGCCCAACGCATGTCCAACTTACACGGACGCCCAAGCCTCCCAAAAAAGTTGGAACGGTAACTTCAACTCGCTGGTTCTCGGGCATAACTCAACCAATCAAGATGATTCTTTTTTCCTGTGATTTGTTAGAATGTCTAGATGATCCTAGAACTTTGCAGAACTTAATTTGATCAAATCTGTAATTTCTGCGACCGAAAACATCGTTCCACCTTTTTTTCAAAACGACTGCCTCCGCGGAATTTTTGGCGATTTTTTTACACGCGAAAAAAAAGTTGGAACGATGTTTTTGATCGCAAAAATTAAAGATTTGATCAAATTAAGTTCTGCAAAGTTCTAGGATCATCAAGACATTCAAACAAATCACTGGAAAAAAGAATCATCTTAATTGGTTGAGTTATGCCCGAGAACCAGCGAGTTGAAGTTACCGTTCCAACCTTTTTGGTGAAGATTAAAAATTGACATCAGGGATACCCTTTGACTCGATTTCTTAGGCAAAAATAAGTAACTGTGCCAATTCGTAAATGTTTAAGGGTCGCTATAGATCATGAGAGATGGTAAAAAAATCCTTAACATACAAAAACGTTTTCATTAAATCTCAAATTGCTCGTCATGGTTAACTCAGATCGTTTTGCGGTCCTTGACAAAGTTGTTTGTCATAAAATTGTACAGAAGAATTTCACACTTGACAAACCAAACACCAACTTTTGGTAAACATTTTAAACAAAATTTGCTTGTCACCAAACATTTTTGTGAATTTTTTTATACAAATTTCAACCATAACAAGCGACACTTAAACCTTAACCGATTTGTCTCAAAACTGGCCCACTTTCTTTTTTTTGCATAATGAATCGAATCAGAAGGAATCTCTTAAAATTGTCCTTTTTTTGACGCTTGATGGTTTAAAAAAGGTTTTTTAAACTTTTCAAATAAAGCTACATGTTAAGTTTCCGTGAAAAATCTGTATTCCTCTAGATTTGTAGAACAAAGTACCAGCGTATTTTGCATTTTCTGAAAGAGCACAAAATTTTGAACAAAGCTGCATTAATAACTTAAAAGTGTTGTAAATGTATTTGAGATATTTTTTTTGCAAACTGAGTCAGTAATTTTTTTTTTTTTTTTTCAAATTGGAAAACAAGTTTTGATATTTTGGAAAACGGTAAAAAATAATGCGAACCTGGAGGTTGTCAAAAATGATTTCGGGGTTTCAGATTTTTTTTTAATTTCCAGCGATTTTTTGAGTTTTAACCATTTCTAGAGAGTTGCTTGGCATGCAAATCACTTTACCTTTATTTTGTGATTAAAGGTTAAGGGTACACAGCAACCAAAGAAGTTGTTTTCTTTTTATTCCAAAATTGTTGCAAAAAGCTCTGTTAGATGGGCACCGTTAAGAAAGAAAACTCCAAGTCAAACTTCATAGGTTTAAAAAGCAACACAAAATGTTTCAAATTCGCATGGAGGATCTTAGTGGCTTGCCGACTAGATTTCGTCATGTGTGTGACCAAAAAAGCATCACAAAATGTTTCATATATTATTATTTAATGAATCTATGATTATTAAAAAAAATCCGAACTGAGGTTATTTAATCACATGATTTGTTAAGCCCCTCCACCGGCTCATACAACCCTTGGAGAAGTTAGAAATATCTTTTTTATTATAACTTAAGGCATCTGTTTTGGATCTACCTTAATGGAGGCGATTCTTGACATTCTTCCAGATCGAATGCAACAAGAATCATCCGACCGAGAAGTTGCATTTCCAACTTTTTTGATCCCCTTGGTGCTTCGCGTAAGTTTTGACCCCGTTGGTGCTACAAGTTTTAAAATGCCTATAAAAACAAAAAGTTAAAATGAAGTTAAGCCATGTATTCAAAATGGTTAAAAAAAATCCATTTATATTGCAATGTTCAGAAAAATGATTCTGCCCGAGATTTTCTTTATGCAAAATTAAATAAAAGTTGCTTTGGCCAAATCTTCTTCAATATTGCAATACGTCAAAAACAAAATTTTCACTTAATTTTGGTATTTAAACTACAGTCCAAACTCGATTATCCAAAGGTTTCTAAAAAACCATGGTTAATTTTTTTAAATTTTCATCTATTTAACCCTTTATAAATTAAAGTAAAAAAATAAAAAGCTTCTTTTTGTCTGGTTATGTCTAGTATCCTTGCAAACAAACTTGATTTTCAATATATAATACAGCGTAGCGCGAATCGAGAGTGTGCAGCGAAGATTCATCCGATATGCCCTTCGATCTCTACCCTGGCGGGATCCCTTCCGACTGCCCAGCTACGAAAGTCGCTGTGAGCTGATCAACCTGGACACGCTAGCAGTACGACGAAATGTGTGCCGATCACTCCTAGTTGCCGACGTTTTGACCTCGAGAGTGCAGTGTCCGGCCATTCTCCGTGGATTGAACATTTTCGCCCCCATTCGGACTTTCGGAACTCCCCATTCCTACGTGTCCCTATCCGTCAAACAAATTATGCAATGTACAGTGCACTGACAGGGCTACACCGGGCGTTTAATTTTGTCGCTTCTTTGTTCGATTTTAACTTGTCTCGTGATGTTATCAAAAGGAAATTCTTGTTGTTCTTTAGACGTTAATTTATGTATTAGTTTGTAAGGTAAAACACCATTGGGGCCCGAGCCTGTTGGTGTCCAAATAAATAACAAATAAATAAATATTCACGGTTTCGAAGATTTTTTACCTTTGTGTAAAGGGTTAAAATAGATGAAATAAATATTGTTATGCATGGTTCTTTTGTGAAATTAACTCAAGAACATGAATTTGATAAAAAATATCACCAGAAAATTGAATCGAAGAGGTCCATAGAGCAAAAAATTACACCTAAAAAAAATTCTGAAAGATGCATTTTGAATTTTGGAATTCAATTGAGTTTTGCATTTTAAGATTTTTGACGTTTTTTTAACCTTCAAACTTTGTGTCCCGATTTGCCCAAGCGTTGACACACCGTTGACTTAGAATGCTCATTTTTTCCAGATGTCAGTTTTATATGTACTAATAACCCCAGACAGAATGGTGAGGTCGATTCGAGATGTATGCTTTGCTTGCGGACTCGCTTTTAAAACGCAATTATGTAGTAATAGTATTCCATTTCCGAAATTTGCAACAATCTATCTTTTCTCTTTCCTAGTGGTCACGACATCAATTTTCCGACTCCATAACAAAAGCAAAATCAACTATTTTCTCCCGTTAGTTCTGCCAAAGTGAGCAAACTCAAACGTCAAATAATTACAGTTACCAAATGACTAAAGAGGTCTCATTTACCCAACCATTAATCACAACTCTGCCAGCCCCCCTGCTCTCCAACGTTCACCCCATGCCAGGAAATGACACAAAATTGACGTGATACAAGGTTTGCTCATTGTCGTCATCGTCGTCTTGGCCGACGACGTCTGCAAGGAAAACGCTTCAAATGTAGCAGAAATTAAACACCCCGGAACGGCAATAAAAGAAATGTTACAAGAGTCTGAAGAGGACAGGACCTTCCCCCCTTAACTCCCCCTCAAAGAGCGACAACATTGTGTTCGACCCTTAAGGGGGAGAGAGAGAGCAACCTTTTACACCTACCCCATCAATCGCTGTCACTGTCATCAATGGCCTGGCCCCCTTCTTCTCTTTAATTTTCCTCTGTTGTTGCAACAAAATACAAGACTGATGATTTCTGCAAGAAACTTTGACGCTCTGTTGGACTGGCAGACCACTGTCCCTTTCTGTAAGCAGGACAATGGTTTTCTTTAGGGGCCACTTTTTTGCCCCCACGTGGAAAATGAGAACTTTCCGGTCGGACAACCCCAGGCCACCGCAATAACCAGCGACGAGATCTCGCTTTGATTGGTCTCTGATGAGGAATTAAAAATGATAGAGAAAGAAAACCGTGGAACAAACTCGTAAAATCGATTTCGGAAATCGAGCGCGCCCCTCGGCAAATCGAGTTTATTGCGCGAAGGGAATTGTTTCAGAGTTCGGTCGACTGGACACTGGTTGTTGTGTAAGTGTTGACATGCTTCAGGGGTGGTTAATGTAACGTGGTTCGTGGTGTTCAGGAAGTCTTGCTTCGAATTAAGGTCAATAACAAAATAAACATTTCAATAAAAACATCATTAAATTAAAAAAAAGTAAAAGTGATAACTAAGACGGACAAAGTTTAAGAAATAAAAACTTAAAATATTTTTGTAACAATTTTGAGACTATAATAAAAAATATCATTATTTCTTTTCAGTTCACTTTATATTTGTTGATGTTTTTAACTAAAAAAAATCAAGAATTTTGCTTAAATTTATTCATTTTTTCATTTTTTTTTATCAATAACCAATTTCATTTTTTTTATCTTAAATATTAAAGCAAACAGCTTAACAATTAAAGATTTACTGATATCCAATCTAATCTAATCTAATCTAATCTAATCTAATCTAATCTAATCTAATCTAATCTAATCTAATCTAATCTAATCTAATCTAATCTAATCTAATCTAATCTAATCTAATCTAATCTAATCTAATCTAATCTAATCTAATCTAATCTAATCTAATCTAATCTAATCTAATCTAATCTAATCTAATCTAATCTAATCTAATCTAATCTAATCTAATCTAATCTAATCTAATCTAATCTATTATAACATAAACGCAGCCAGTCCGATGAAAGCATGCTGGAAACAGGGGTTTGCAGAAGCCTTTATTACTTGCCAATTTGCCAATTAATTACTCAAATTACTGAGTCAAAATGATAAATAACTTTTATCATTTAATTTCTATTTACGTTGATGAAAAATATAATTAATATAAAATAAATAAAAGCATTTCTTTTAATGGCTCCAAACGAAGCATGATAATGATTTTTTTAAATTGTTCATCCGATAGTTCTTTCAAAAATTAAACTTCAAATTCAAAACAAGAGAAGAACTAGAAGTATAAATTGTGCTAGTTTTATTTTGTTTTACAAAGAGGGATTATGTGAACATCAAATTTTATTTTCATTCAAGTTTATACATTGAAAATCGAACCAATAGTTTTCGATGTATCGTCGGTAGAGAAATTAGGACAAATTTTCATGTTTCACACAATTTAAATTTGAAACGAAAAAAAAAGAAAAAAAACTAATATTATGTTTTGAACATTTCAATGAAAAGACAGTTGTTCAAAGCATCATTTAAAAGTACAGTTGTTTTGCAAATATAAGTTTAAAAAAGTAAGTTTTGACAAAAAAAAAACTATTTTCGAAAAAAATATTTTAACGTTACTGTAAAAAGAAATTTAAAGCAAATTAAAATATTTTTTCATATGGTTCAATCATGATCAAAATGAATATCAATGCAGTGAAATGAACTTTGTATTCTCTCAGGTTATTGCAAGTACATTTCTTTTGAAATTTGAAGGGTTTTGAAAAAAAAAAATGGTTTCTTACCTGAAAACGACGTAATAAAAAAAATGTTTTTTTTTTTGCAATTCCACTGTGAAACTGCATTTTTTTTCTACCCTTCTGGAGAAATGAAACGGCCTACTTTTCCCTACCAAAAGTAACAGAATGGAAAAATAATACCTTTCAATACCAGTGCTGAAAAGTATAACTTTTCAGCACTCATTTAACAGTGCTGAAAAGTATAACTTTTCAGCACTCATTTAACAGTGCTGAAAAGTATAACTTTTTAGCACTGAAATGAGTGCTGAAAAGTTGAACTTTTCAATACTTGTATCGAAAAGTATTACTTTTTAATATTTTTTGTTATGAACGGTGAATTCACTAAACATATTAATGTTTGACATAAAACTTCATAAAAGAAGCGTTTTTCGGAATTGCAAAACAATGTTGCAAAACTTGACTAGTCGTATTTGTCGAACTCGGTGAACCTAGTGTACTAAAATTTTCGATTCTTTTAAATGTTTCCTTTTTTTTATTCACAGTTTTGTAACTAGTAAATAAAACTTTAAGTGGTAAAAATCCACTAAAAAATTAGATTCTTTCCGTGTACCATAAGGAACAAAAAACATTTTTTTATAAAAAAAAAAATAATAAAATCTTTAATAAAAAAAAGTAAAATTCAACACGTGAAAAAGGCAAAAATTTACACTGAACTACATAAACTTATTTTCAAAATTAAAGGAACGATTTCAAAAACTGTGTTTTTTTTTTTTTGTTATGTTTGTCTTGATTTAAAAGCTTCAAAATTGTTTTCGGATCGTTCCAAAATTTATATAAGTTTCTCTTTTAACATTAAAAATTTGTCCCCGAAAGATCAAATATGATAAAGTACATTTCGATTTTAAATATAAGAAATGAGTCCAAATATATTGAGTATGAGTAAAACATCGTGAAAGATCAATTCAGAATAAACTTCAACTAGTTTTAATTCAAGTTTAGGAAATTTTGAAGCATTTCGATTTTTTCCTCTTTTTTAACGTTTAACGACAATCGTATATATGATTGGAGTTTTTTTTATCGTTTTTTATTGCTGATATGTATATCGAAAAAGTCAGTTTATTTATCTTCATCATCCATCTCTCAACATCAAGAAGAGTAGACTGAATTGACTGTTAACAAAAGTTGAAAAGATAGGTTTAAAATTTTGAAAGTATTAAATTACTTTTTACTCAATAATTGCTTTAATTACCCATTAATTACCCTAGATTACGGCCCAGGCACTTTTTTGATCATTATTAGTAATGGCAGTACATCCGAGAACACCCGAAAATGTATTGCAAAAGTTAAAGCGGCCAGCCCTACTGCGTTGTGTTTACCGCAGAGAGGATTCTGAGAACGGATCACATTTCACAGAATCTATGGAAAACAAGTAAGTTAAGTAAACAAACTATTGTAAAACCACCACTGTGAATTTTATTTTTGGCAGAGAAAATAAATGTATGAGTTATGCCCATGATTGAATAAAAAAAATATATTTCAAATATTTGAATGCTCCAGAGTATGTCAACCCTGAAGTAACGTTTCACTGTATGTCTGCTAGCAATAAACGAAACATTATTTTCTGATTCCCGTTGACTGCTTTACGCCCGAGTATTCCACAAATTGGACATCGAATAATTGGTCCAAATTGCCGATTAGGTTGATCACATTAGGAAAACGAGTAAATTCGATTAGCAATTGATGTGTGATTAAGTTGTCATTACAAACAGACATTTCGCATGAGTGCTTGTGACAAACCAATAAAATTTTATTTTCTTTACGAAATTTACTGATGAAGTGATATTTCTGTAACAAAGGTTATTCCCAAAAAAATCTAACCCCTTTAACATTAAAGTTGAGCCTGCATCCACATTCTCACGACCCTTTTCATCGATGTTATAAATTCCCCCACCTAGGGCTACAATATAGTTCAGAAAGGCAGTGAACCGAAATCGAAACTTGTTGTAAATCTGCGCCAGTGAAAGTCTGCTGCTTGAAGTGGTTGTAAACTAATACCAACTCCCACGCCCCCTCCCCTCACCTCCCCATCGTTTGCATAACTTCGACAACAACGCAACAAAAAAAAAAAAGAGCGGAAGCCCAGCTCTATCGCTTTTCACCCGGTTCCGTCATAAATTTTGTGTAGTTTTTGATATTTGACACTTTTCGACGACGTCGCGTTTGAGTGGGTTTTCCCGACTTTTCCGCTTTCCTGCCTCTCGTTCGCCGGAATCTGCTGTGGTTTGGCAGCACTTCCACTCGCTGGGAATAGTTTGCTTTTCATATGTGTGTGGTGGTGGTTTTCCTGATTTTCCTACTCCTGGCTCTGTAACTGAACCAAGTCACGCGTCACGCCACCACAGACTGGTGTTTGAAGTTACTCTCGTGCGATAACTATTATGTGGTGTATGACGGGAAGAGAGCTCTTATGATGAGGAATGTGGCCGAACTCCTTGCCTACAACTTTGTCTGAGTTCAAATATGCATTTTTGTGTAGCTTTTGGTGGTTTTAAGATGCTGTAATTCAGGATTGATCCAAGATGAATGCGAAGATAAAATATTAATTTTGAAGTTTTCAAACACAAGTCTCCATACAATTTGGAGGCTTGTCATATAAAATGGGTAAGTAAATGTATGAAATTCTGTACCTGTACCTTCGACAAAGTTGTAGGTATGATGATGATCAGAAAAAAAGGTACACGAAAAAAATCCCATTTTCTATAACTTTATTATGACAAATATTTTTTTTCTATTTTTCCTAATTTGTTTATCTGATTTAGGGGACTAATATGACATCTTTTGAGCCATAGTACGCGATGGTGCAAAATCTCTTTATAAAATATCGAAAATCTGGACATTATTTAAAATCATTTTCAAAATCGAATTTTTATTCGACAAATACCTTAAAATTTAAAAAAATATCATCTTCATGATTAAGCTACCTTTAACGTATAAATAACCTAAGTTTTTTAGTACAAAAATTAGTTCTTGAAAGAAAAGCGCCTATGATAAAAATAGTTTTGAATGCAGAGAAAATTTCCAATAATTTTCTCTCTGAAACAAGCTTCCCATGCGCCAGTGCCAACGCACACCGCGGGTTCGGTTTTCTAGCTTCGGTACGTGCCTGAACCCATTTGTGTATTGGTATCTTGGTACATCGTACCAGCGCACCACGACACTCTCGGCTCGCCCCATCGGTTTTGTGTCTGGCACTCACCCATGGCATGAACCCAGCGTGCCGTGGTACGTGTCGTGGTATTGAACCCGTTTTGTACCGCCAGCGCGTACCTCGGCACGTACCTCGGCTCGTAACGAGTGAAGCACTTTGGCTCATATACCGGGTTCATGCCATGGGTGAGTGCCAGACACAAAACCGACGCGGCGAACCGAGAGTGTCGTGGTGCGCTGGTACGATGAACCAAAATACCCTCGGTTCGTGTGAGTCGGGTACGGGTGTAAACCGAACAAAGCAGGCGCAAAGCAAACCCGAGGTACAGTTGAACCGCGTGTACCGCACGGTGCAGGGAAGCTTGCTCTGAAACTTTGAAAGTCGGGCAATTAATTTTTGAGATAAAGCCTAAAAAGAATTCGAATCGATGCACAGTGGTCTGAGAAGTGAAATTAGCAGGAAAAAATTATTGCTGCTTCGGGGAGCTTTGGCGTCAAAGGAACATTTGATCAGTACAAAATTCTACGACTTTTAATCATGACGACACTAGAGTGGTCCTAAATTTTCTCAGTTTTTCAAAATCTTTCCCTGCACCCTGATGAGATAGGGACATACTTCATTCGGCAGTTTTGCAGTACTAACCCTAGCACTTTTCATATAAAACGTGTAGAATGAATAGAGAGATAAAAATTTGGTGTCTTCAGCAAAGATGTTCAAAATAGTTAGCACTACAAAACTGCCGGATGAAGTATGTCCCTATCTCATCAGGATGCGGGGATAGATTTTGAAAAACTGAGAAAATTTATGACCTCTCTAGTATCGTCATGATCAAAAGTCGTAAAATTTTGTACTGATCAAATGTTCCTTTGACACCAAAGCTCTAAAATGCTTCCCCGAAGCAGCAATAATTTTTCCCTGCTAATTTCACTTCTCAGACCACTGTGCGATGGAAATGGAAATTAATTTCTCATAGTTTCTTTTTCAGATTTGTTTTTCTTTAGCGAATTATTTTTTCAGCTAAAAAAAACCTTAAAATTTCGTAAATATTTTCCAAAATAAGCTTAAACTTGAAAACGATACATTCTTTAAAAAAATGCAAATTCGATTTTGCATGATTTTATTAACTTTTTGCTTGAACTTCCCAGATCACCAAGTTTGAATTTTAATTTGTGTTTACTATCTCCAATTCATTTTTTGTAATTTAGCTCGTAAATATACATCATAACGCAGGCCTGCCCAATCTTTTTGGCTAAAAAATGTGTCAACATTTTAAAGTTTAAAAGTACTTTAATCAGGATTCTATGAGTATCGTGTTACTCAACTCTTGCTTGCTTTTTTCATATTTTTTAGAAATATGATTAAGTCAATTCTCAAATTATGGTTGTTAATGCTAAAAATTTGGAAACCAAATTTAAAACAAAGTTTGATAATTTTACTGAAGTATAAAAAAACAAAACTTGTGAAAGCAATTACTGGAAACATATTTGAAAAACTTTGTTTAGAGCAAAAACAATCTATTTTTAAAATGAAAATATGATACCTAGTGCGTCCACCAAATGCTGGTACAAAAAATGCTCAGTGCATTAAATATTTTCTATTTAATTTTATATATTTTTGAATAGGCTTAGTATTGAATACGTTTCATGATTTTAAATAAAAAAATATATTTAATTACAAATTTATGGAATAAAAATAGCTGTTGAAGTTATGTTATGCCTATTTTTTGGTAATTTTCTTGTTTGATTCCGGTTGAAACAGGAATAGAACAATACTCGGATTAGTTTTCAAAAAGCCACAAGAGCCATTAGTAAACAAAGTTCTTTTTGCATTCGACCTACTTACGAAACACCAATATCAAAAATGCTTGAGATTGTTCATCTACACGTCCTCCAAGTGCTCAAAACTTAAAATAAATGAAATTTTGTATCATTTTCGAGAAAAACAAAAATTAGTGACAGAGGTCACGATGGCTCTTACGGCTTTTTGAAAACTCACCCGCGAATACAATGGTGCACCGGATTCGAGTGGTAGAAATGACAGTTCTCCTGTAAGGAATTGTAGAAAAAAAACTAAAATTGCTGGAATGGATGTACTCCATCCGTACACCAAATTTATTGCTCTAAAATCTTCTTTACCTAATCAGACTTTAAGTCACTATAACTGACATTTTAATAGTTTTTGAAATTTTGTTGTAATAAAACATGAAAGTCTAAACTTTTTAATAATTTTATATCATTTTTATAAAATATATGATTTTTAGTAAATTAGTTTCATTTCATTTTTTGTCCTTTTTTAGACATCTTAAAAGATTGTTTAAGCTTTTCTAGCCATGTCATATAAATATAATACTTGCACATTGGATCATAAATTGTGGTGCGTTGAAAAAAGTGCATTTGAAATTACAACAAAGATACAGTAAAATATCACTGCACTAGATATTTTTTTGCATAAAGAGCAATTCCAGCTCAAATCAGGGATTTTTCTGGTACTTTTGTACCCGACCCTCTCCGATTTCAATGAAACTTTATAGACATCCTAGGCCTATATAAGCCATTTTTGTGTGTATGGAGCCAATAGTTCTCGAAAATAACATTTGAGAAGGGTGTAAGGTATTAAAATATTTTTGTATTTTGCAATTTAAAAATTAATGTATCTCGAAGCAGTTGCGTCGTATCAAAAAGTGGTCAAAGATAAACTTGTAGAAAATTGGACGAGCTTTCTGAAAAAAATACACCGAAACAAAAATACACGCCAATTATACAAGATTTTTTAATTTTTAAGTCTAAAACTAATATTTAAAGGTGATGTCACAATTTTTTTTCGTTCAAAATTTTGTTACCAAAAGACTGACGAAAAATGCAGGATGATATGTCTCTCCTAAAAAAATACAAAAATCATATACTAAAACTGTTTTTTTGAAAAGTTGTCTAAACGTCGAAATTTTCAAAAACCGCAAATTCCCTAGACAATTTTACATAAAAGTCTGTATATTGGCCATTGTCCTAAGTCCAATCTTTGGGAAGATACAGGGGTTTTAAAAATAAAAATATTGAAAAAATGGGTTTTTTTGTGGTTTTTGGCAATTTCTATATGACAGATTTGGTTTTTCAGTCTGGTAAATATATTTACTGGAAAGCTCGTCCAATTTCCTGTCTTTGACAGCATTTCAATTGGATGTAAGGGCTTACAGATGTAAGCTAAATTACATTGCTAATAACTGAAAATAGAAATTTTTTTCAGTGTGGTAAAAACCTGGATAGTAAATTAGCTTATATCTGTAAGCCCTTACACAAAAATGGCTTATATAGGTCTAGGACAGGGGTGACCAAAGTATGGCCCGCGGGCCAAACGTGGCCCGCGAGGTGTCTTTTTGTGGCCCGCGGACCCATTTTGAATGGTCATGTAAAATGGCCCGTTGACCATTTGTAAATTGAGTTATTGTTTTTCAAAATGAAAGTTAATTTTAAACTTTTTTTTTTTTGCTAATACACCATATTCTTTTTTTAAGTCACCTTTTTTTAAACGATTCTCGATTTACGCAACTTTTTTTAAGTCATGACTTAAAAGAAGAATGTCCATGACTTAAATCGAGAATATGACTTAAATTAAGAATCTTTGAGAATTCGTAATTTTTCGGAGAGTTTTCAAAATGTATGAATTGTATGTTATTAAGTTATGATATTAAAACATGTAAGCATAGTTTTGGAACATCTGGGATGTTCTAGTCCATCCGAATCTTCCGGAAATTTTGAGCAAGAGGTTTGCCAAAGAAACAAGTCGAAACTTCAAGATATTGACTACGGATCCTACCCAGACTACTTTAGTCAGTGTAGTAGGCTACAGAGCATTATTGTAAGAACTTATTGGGATGTCCTGGGTCATCCAAGAACTCCCTGGAGTTAAGATCTGTGAATCTACCGCCGTAACAAGCAAGATGTCGACGGTTTTTGAACCCGGAACATACCCGCATAGCTTCAGTGAGTATGGTAGACTACTTTGCAGGGGTGTTGGGATGTGTTTGGATGTTCTGGGTCATCCAAGGACTCCCTAGAGTTAGATCTGTGACTCTACCGCCGTAACGAGCAAGAAGTCGACGGTTTTTGAACCCGTAACATATCCGCATAGCTTCAGTGAGTATGGTGGACTACTTTGCTGGAGTGTTGGGATATGCTTGGATGTCCTGGGTCATCCAAGGACTACCTGGAGTTAAGATCTTTGAATCTACCGCCGTAACAAGCAAGAGGTCGACGGTTTTTGAACTTGGAACATACCCGCATAGCTTCAGTGAGTATGGGGGACTACTTTGCTGGAGTGTTGGGATATGCTTGGATGTCCTGGGTCATCCAAGGACTCCCTGGAGTTAAGATCTGTGAATCTACCGCTGTAACAAGCAAGAGGTCGACGGTTTTTGAACACGTAACATACCTGTATAGCTTCAATGATTATGGTGGACTACTTTGCTGGGGTGTTGGGATGTGTTTGGATGTCCTGGGCCGCTTTAACGAGCAAGTGGTCAATAGTTATTGACTACGAGACATACCCGCATAGCTTCAGTGAGTATGGTAGACTACTATGATGACGTGTTGGGATGTTCTGCGACATCCAAGGACTCCCTGGAGTTAAGATCTATGAGTCTACCGCCGTATCAAGCAAGAGGTCAACGGTTTTTGACCTTGGGACAGACCCGCATAGCTTTAGTGAGTACGGTTGACTACTTTGCTAATGTATTGGCCTGTCTTGGGTCATCCAAGAACTCCATTGAGTTATAACACGAGGGTCTACGGCTGTAAAAAGGACTTTCTGGAACGGGACATAACAGCAAAGAAGTCTATCATACTCACTGAAACTCTGCGGATATTTCCCAAGGTCAAATACGTCGACCTCTTGCATTTTACGTCAGTTGACCCACAGATCTTAACTCCAGGAAGTCCTTGAATGTCCCAGAACATCCCATCATATCAGAAAAGTAGTCTACCATACTCACTGAAGCTATGCGGATGTGTTGCGTGGTCAAAACCTGTTGACCTCTGGTTTGTTACATCGGTAGACCCACAGATATTAACTCCAAGGAGTTCTTAGATGTCTCAGAACATCTCAAAACATCAGAAAACTAGTCTACCGTATCCACTGAAGCTATGCGGATATGTTCCGGGGTCATAAACCGTCGACCTCGGGCTTGTTACGGTGGTAGACCAACAGATCTTAACTCCAGGTAGTCCTTGGATGTCCCATAACATCCCAACACATCAGCAAACTAGTCTACAATGATCACTGAAGCTATGCGGATATGTTTCGGGGTCAAAAACCGTCGACCTCTTGCTTGTTACGGCGGTAGACCCACAGATCTTAACTCCAGGGAGTCCTTGGATGTCCCAGAATATCCCTAAACATCAGCAAAGTAGTCCATCATACTCACTGAAGCTATGCGGATATGTTTCGGGGTCAAAAACCGTCGACATCTTGCTTGTTACGGCGGTAGACCCAAAGATCTTAACTCCAGGGAATTCTTGGATGATCCAGATCATCCCAATAAGTTGTTACAATAATGATCTGTAGCTTACTACACTCACTGAAGCAGTCTGGGTAGGATCCGTTGTCAAAATCTTGAAGTTCGACTTGTTTCTTTGATAAGCCTGTTGCACAACATTTCCGGAAGTTTCGGATGGACTAGAACATCCCAGGTGTTCCAAAACCATGATAAAATGTTTCAATAACATTTCTCAATAAAATACAATTGACACATTTTGAAAATTTTCCTAAAAATTACTTAATCCCATATATTCTTAATTTAAGTCATATTCTCGATTTAAGTCATGGACATTCTTTTTTTAAACGATTCTCGATTTAAACACCCCCATTTCGTTGTGTAAATCAAGAATATGGTGTATAAAACTAAACATTTATCCATATTTTGAACCCCATTTTACAACACAAATATTTCGTTCAAAAATCTTTCTAATTGAAACAATTCCACACGTTTCAATGTGAGTGAAACTAGTAAACATCGTAAGCTTTTGTCACCCCAACCCTCCCATCCATAAAAATCGGTTCGAAAAATAAGAGCAAACAATATTTTTCAAAAAACTTCAAACTTTAAATGAAAATTTAAAGGCAATCAGCTGAAATCAATTTAAAACTTTTTTTTTGGTCCTAAAATAAGCTTAAATTTCTGATATTATTGTTCAATACGATAAAACTTACTTTCTTGAGTACAACGACCCTTTGTACGGCTGGAAAAGATATAAATTTTAATTTAAAAAAATAACGGCCCTTCTTGACAGAAAAAGAGCTGTCAAATAGGACAGCTCGTTTCAAGAGGACCAAAGTTAATCAATCGAAAAAATGTTGTCAATTTATTTTTTGCATGAAAATGAAAACAAAGTGATCAGGAATAGTTTTTAATTATGTTTTTTACCGTTGTACATAAAAAATTACGTAGGGCCCGATTTTTGGAAAATAATTTAAAGATAAAATTACGCCGTCGCATAATTTGTTCAGATTTTATGTCTTCAAAATAAATTAAGCTTCAAAATATCTATGAAAACACAAGTACATTCAACTAAATACTATTTTGTCCAATATCTGAAACAATGAAATCAATAAATCTTATGGGAAACTGTCATTTTCTATTTTCTATTATTTTTAAATAACGAAAATGTTCAAAAAATAACAGAAAGAAAAAAAAACAATCTATTTTTAAAAAAACATCTATTTTGATATTTATTAAAAAAAAATAGATCTATTTTGTATTTTAAATAAAAAAAACCTAGGTAAATTTTTAAATAATATATTTTGTACAGTTGGCCCGCAAGCTCTTTTGAGCTTAAAATTTGGCCCGGCATTCAAAAACTTTGAGCACCCCTGGTCTAGGATAACATGACTACACAGTTTCATTGGAATCGTAGAGGGTCGGGTACAAAAGTACCAGAAACATTCCTGATTTGAGCTGGAACTGCTCTTAAGTATTCAAGTTTTTTCAAAGTATCGTGCAATTTTTCATGATTACTTTTTTTCTGGAAATATTCATATTTCATTAGGCTGGTACATATTATTATTAAAGTTTTTGTCATTTAAAATGGCTCCGAAAAATTCAAGAGGCAATAATTTTTTTTTCAAAAAAGATTGAAATTTTTACGGAAATTGAATTTAAAATCCATTACTTAACGTTTGGAATCATTTTCATTTTGTTTGGGGTAATTCAAAAATCTTTTCAATTTTTGGGAATATTCGATGTACAGTACCACAAAAAGTTTTTTTTTGAAACTAGACAAAATGACTGAACTGGCGTATACAGTGCGATTTAAAACTATGCCATGTTATTGCAATTTTAGAATATTTCCTTATTTTTTCATATTATCATTCTAGCTTATGCAATTACCACCAAAATATAACAATTTCTTGTAACAAAATTGCTCACAAAATTTTACGACTCAAAGTCATTCAAAAAATCCTCAGTCTTCTCATCAAACGATCTCGCCGCCTCTTCGTCGCATCGTCTGTCATCAACATTTTTCGGCAAGCTGCTTAAAATAAAGTCTAGTCGAGCATCAGTCGCTAAAGAGGCGCGGAAAGTGACACGTTTTTGAAGTGGTTATGGAAATTGCCGAAGACAATAAAGTCGACTTTTGGGGAAAGGAAACTAGAGAAACCTCAGCGCGGCAAAAGCGGCTTATTACGGCGGAACGATCCTGCGCTCAAAGTCGTAACGTAAAAAGAGCACATTAGTGGTTTGAGGAGGAAGACGAAGAACAAGGAAGGGAGCTAGTGGCGGTAGATTATAATAGTAGCTGCTACTAGTCACAACGGAAACCCTCGGAGTGTGTGCGAGTGTGTTTGTTTGTGTGTCTTTTTCAGTCGGGGTGAAGTGTCACAAATTTGAAGATTTACAACCAATTGCGGTTTATGACGCGACAAGGTTCGGTTTCCATGTTCGAACATAATTATGGGGATTTTTTCGTCTTCGCTATAGTTTCCTTCCTTTGTGTGACTAGTAGCTAGTTCGATGCTAAAGTTGTGCATGCTAATAGAGTGCTGTCTTCGTTTTCGTGTTTTTACTGGCGTGGAACCGTGACGAGGCCTCTCACGAACGGAGCCGTTGAACTGGCTAGGAGGGGCACTTAATTTGAGGAAAATTAGGATTTAGTCACGATTTGGCAGTAAAGTTGGCATCGATCGGAGGGAGTCTTTTGCTGGCGATAATTTCGTACGAATTTGATACTTGGAATCACTTTAAAATAAAATTTGCTTGAAGAGCTTCAAAATGTTAAACCTTCAATGTGGTTGTCACTTGTTCACACTCCAGTAACCTCGCAATCTGCACACAATTGTGCCAGCGAGGCTCAACATGTTTTCCACACTCCAGCAATCGTTCGCGATCGACAGCCCGGATAAGAACCCCCTGCCTCCTCTCCTCCCACCGAATTTTATCGTCCATCCATTAAAACCAACCCACGGTGAAAACATTTCCGGAATTCCAACTGTTCCCAGTAGCGGCACAAAAGGCCCCAGAAATTGAAACACAATCAATTGTCAAACAATGTAAATACCATTCCGAATGAATAACTCGCGCGCGAGCGGCTCGCGAAAGCCCGGAATAATTCATCATTCGTGCCCAATTTCACATTCTATATCCTGACGTCGTCATCCCTTCCCCTGTAGGCCAACCCTCGTCAACCAACACCACCACCAGGCAAGGAAGAGCCGCAACATAAAACAGCTGAGCTGGTAGCACCACCACCACCACCAGTGAGGAGTGTGTGATTGTGGGATTAAGGGTATAGGTACTCTATCCTTATTTTTGTTGTTTTGTGTCGAAATTGCTTAAAATATTTTTTTCCCAATTTAATCAGTTGAAAAATTATAAATCTGAAAAATACGACAAGGTGATGATAAAATAATTTTAAAGATGTTTGGCCATCATTTGATTATTTTTTCCAATTAGATTTTGTATCACATTTTATGATAATTTCTCTGAACATTATTTGAACTTAATTTCGGAAATGAAATATTTTTTTTCAGGTTTTAGCATCTTATCACAGTTACCTTTAAAATGTAAACAAATCTATAATGAATGTTTGTTTGCTAAAAATTAGTAAATTTATCATGTACGTGAAATAAATTAAATTCTTTAAGATGACTACACTGAAAAAAAATAAAAGTACCGAATTCCTAAATTCTAGGAATTTTGGCTACTTTCCTTATTAAGTAATCCAAAAAAACCGATTACTTAATAAGGAAAAGAGGCAAAATTCCTAGAATAAAGGAATTTGGTACTATTTTTTTTATTTCAGTATAGGTGTCTTTCTCACATTTTAAAATGGTAGTTTATGCAACAAGTTGCAAAAAGAAGATTTTTTCAGCACGAGTCATACATTAAATATAAATATGACAAGTGCTGAAAAAATCAATTTTTGCAACGAATTCCATACAACATTATTTGCAATTCATAAAAACACCCTTTGAGTGGAATTATAAGTCAAATGTTCATGTATTTTGTCAATTAACCGTTTAAAACGAAATAATGTTGAAAAGTATTACTTTTCGAAACAAGTGCTGAAAAGTTCAACTTTTCAGCATCCATTTCAGTGCTGAAAAGTACAACTTTTCAGCATTTATTTTGAAAAGTTTTTCTATTCGATTCTGTTATTTTTGGTACAGAAAAGTAGGCTTTTTCATCGTTCATGAATGACAGGAAATGTTAGTAGCTTCACGACGGAATTGCAGAAATATTTTTTTGCAATTCCGTCGTGAAACCACTTACTTTTCTTGTCATTCTTGATCGACGAAATAGCCTACTTTTCTGTACCAAAAATAACAAAATTGAATAGCAACATTTTCCAAAATAAAACTGAAATGAGTGCTGAAATGTTGAACTTTTCAGCACTTGTTTACAAAAGTAACACTTTTCATTTTTTTTTATTTCAACGATTTATTGACAAAATACAAAAAAAAAAATACTTTAAATTTCAGTCAATGGGTGTTTTTCGAAATTGCAAAAAAAAATTGTATGGAACTTATTGCAAAACTTGATTTTTTCAGCCCTCTTCGTATTTATCCAACGAGGTTCAACCATGCTGAAAAATCCTCTTTTTGCAAATTGTTGCATAAACAACTATTACATGAGTGTTTTTCCTTCATAAAGTAAAACTTAAAAAAATCGATAACTTAGCCTTAAAATTCCTTCAACTTGAAAACAGTGCACTTTATTTGATAAATTTATCGAGTCATTTTTTATTGCAAATTTGATTTTGAATCTTTTGAATTGAAATTATGTTTGATTTTTCCATAAATTACAATGTTTAAAAATTCTGTTCCTAGATATTACACCATCCTTAACGTGAAGACTTCCATCATTGTCATGATTTTTCGTTCAAAGATATAATTTTTGAATAGTTCCCTACACATGCTGATTCCTTTTGGTAACGATTATCCCATTCCTTGTAAAGTTATGGAAATCGTCATTAATCAATGATTGCCAACTAGGACGTCAATGACTGCGCTACAAAATTATATAAATTTTTAAGCACATTTGATTTAGATCAACTCTATTTCGAAAGTTATTTTTGCAATTTTTTTCCTTCTCTGTCTAATTCGTTCTCCTTAGTACCAGTAAACTCTCTCCCCATTTTGAACAAATCAGCTGTTGAAAGGTAGTCCATATCTCAGCTCAGGATAACAACTGCACCAATGTAATTGTTAAAGCAACCTAATAAAATGAAATGAAATGAAATTTAAATCAACAATTCTTTCAGTGGCTTCAAGAAGGCTACAACCGGCACATGCTAATTCCTTTTGGTGCTGAAATTCGTTAAATTGAATTTAAAACAGAAAATTTTATAGTGATGATTAATTTCCTTCGAAAATGATCAACGGCTTCACCTTAACATTAGAGCAAATAATACCTTTTTTAGTGCCTTTAAAGAAAACAATTTGAAAATAGCAAAATTGTATTTGTGTTTGAATGTATGTTTATAGAATTCGAGTTTTAGTGATAAGAAATCAAATAAAAATAGGCATTTTTTCGAGCCATTTTTTTCTAAAAGGTTGTTGCAACTTTTCTGAAGACATCAAATATTCCAGAAAATATCTTCTCAAAATACACATTTTAGAAAACTGGTGATGTAAACTGGCTTATTTTGACATATTTCGACAAAGTTTCACCCAAATTAAAAAAATACAAATTTAAATCGAGACTCTTGGGAATGAGTATACTCATTAGGGTGGGTACGTTTTTCAAAAAGTTCTCGGATCAAGTTTTAATATGGTTCCCCTTGTAGGGCATGCCCATAGAGACTTTCATGCCAAATATCAGCTCATTTGGTTTTAAACTGGCTGCGCGCATCAGGGTTAAAGTTTACATGGGAATTACTATGGGAAATTGGAACTTTTTGAAAGCTTGATGAACACCACGACGCCATATGTCAGACAGCTACCACGTGGTTAAAATATTTGCAAAAAAAAAATACAAATTTGCTATGCAAAGATTCTGAATTCGACTAAATAATATCAGGATTAATCGAAATGATCATTTTCAACTTAAAAGAAGGTTTGCAATTAAATATTCCAGCCGTTTCTCACCCACGTGGTAGCTGTCTGACATATGGCGTCGTGGTGTTCATCAAGCTTTCATAGCATGCTAAGGAAAATTTGATGCTTTTCGAGGGAAAACCGTTGATTCCGGAGACATCGGATTGTTTGCCGATGCGCCAGGTCTAGGGACAACGAATCCATATGCTCTCTTCGGGAAAAGTGATCTCCAGACCATTCCCCATAGGCCTGACCATACCAGAAGTTGGCGCGTGATTTTCCCAGACCTGTAGGAGCGTTTGAACAAAAAGTTCCAATTTCCCATAGTAATTCCCATGTAAACTTTAACCCTGATGCGCGCAGCCAGTTTAAAACCAAATGAGCTGATATTTGGCATGAAAGTCTCTATGGGCATGCCCTACAAGGGGAACCATACTAAAACTTGATCCGAGAACTTTTTGAAAAACGTACCCACCCTAATACTCATTTAACTTAAAATGATGAATCAGAAATAGAAAACCATAACTCAACAAAAGCTTTCTATGTTCGCTATAAGATTCAAAGTTTTAAGTTCCAAACACTTTTTTTTATTTGCTGAAAATAAAAATTAGGTCTACAATGTTTCGACTAATGTTTTTTTTTACCTCTGCTTTTGTGTAAAATTTGTTATGATCTTTGGTCTGAAAAAAAACAAAGAAATACTCAAACGAATATTGTCGTTTGATCTGAGTTATATATTTTTTTTTTGTTTAAATAGCTTAGATTCTAAGGCATTTTTCGAAACTCGAAGTGTTGACATAGATTTTGAATTACCAAAAAAGTAAGTTTGTATCATTTTATCAAACTTAAAAAAAAGGATATTATTCAATTACTATCTTTTCATAAAAAGTAGAGAGGTTTACATGAAGTATTTTTATTCTCAACATTCAAATTTCAAAACAAAATCAAATCAAATACAATAAAAAGTTAATATAACGCAAATCATTTTGTATTCATTCAACTAATGCCAACATTCTTAAACAGGTTGACTAGACGTAGCTGTCATTTTATTTAAAATTATTTGAAATCAGATGACAAACATTTAGTTTTAGATTAACAAACATTTAAAATTTCTATACTTCTAAGACTAATTCCAGACTTACAAATGACATTTCACTGTATTTTCAAAAAAACATAAATTTAAGGCCATATTTCGTCGGAAAAGTAGAAAGAAGGGAAGTTGTTGTTTTTGTTGAACTTACAAAACTCAATCCTGAATTAATTTTGATTCTGACTTTCAAACTTTGTTGTTCATCCTTTTGGAGATAGTTGATTAGGGGATGCATAAAAAATTATATCGATAGCTCCAAGACAATTTTTTTTGTGCTTCATGTTCACACAGCTAAAAAAGTAGTAATCCAGCTGCTTGTAAAAGGCCTGGGTGTAAAATAAATAGTGCATTATTTTATTCAATTTTATGTAATTTTACACCCTGAAATATGTAGTCCGTCACTATGGGAAACCTACTTGACCGAAATGTCAAGCCCGTATATGCGTTTATCTTTTCAGCTTTACATCGGTCTGATAGCCGAGTGGGCTAAGGCGCCAGTCCTTACTGTTGGTGCTGGGTTTGAATCCCGTCGGTTGCAACTTTTTTTTGTGTATGCAAAAAATGAACATGCAGTGTGTAACATTAAGTGTTTATTTTGACGAAGGTGATGTGCATCGGATTTTCTGTTGGGTAGCCTTTGAAATGTTTTTTTTTTTAATCAATTTCAATCTTATCTAAAAAAATATGATTGATTCGTTTCATTAAAGTAAGTATAAAATTCAGATGGCAAAAAAATAAATTGTTGCCAATTATTGATTTTTTCTAATTTGTTTGTTTGCATAAGAAATCTCTTTTTCTATTCCATACGATTTATAGCTTTAGTCTGACCGCCAACATATTTTAAAAGTACTGTCGCTGCTCTTTAATTTCATTAGGAAATTATCTGCATCTTGAGTTACACTTCGACGAGCATTTGATCATTTGGAATTTTTTTTTCAATAACGTTCAAAAAATTTTATTTAAGCTTCTATTTCCGTCATAGACTTGAAACAAACCTGAATTTTCTGGAAACACACTATTTTCATGAGATTATTTAAATTGCACAATTTTTTAACAAAAACATTTTTCTTACAATTTTCAAGCGTTTTGTGATACTTTTTCAATTGTTGAAAAATAAAAATTAGGTTATCTATTCTTTTTTCTTCTCTCCCTTGAATTGAAACCAATTCTTATTGTGAAAATAGTCAAACATTGTTGTAAATTATTTTATTGGCAATAATATATGAAATGAATAAAAAATTATAGGGAAAGATCCCGTACCGTAATCTGGGACGAATCGGGACTACAATCTGAATAGGGACAGCAGTTTTTAGAGCACTTAAAGCTTTTAAATTTGGAAATGGATGTACACATTTTGTTGGTCTAAGTCTGTTCCAACCGAAACCAACCAGAAAAATTACAATATTGTGCTTCAACATGATAAAAACTACTGTCCCAATTCACCCCACGTGTCCCGATTGACCCCAGTTTACGTTAGTTGTAAGATACTAAAATATTGATGCAAAAATCTCTGATTGATTTACATCGCTGAATATGAAAATAAATTTCACCAACAGAATTTAAACCAAAATATAAAAAAATTACTTGAAGAAAATTTGCTTTTGTCAGTACATATCAGCGGGTCTCGTGGCGCAGGGGTAGCGGCTTCGGCTACCGATCCCGATGATGCTATGAGACGCGGGTTCGATTCCCGCCTTATCCACTGAGCTTCTATCGGATGGTGAAGTAAAACGTCGGTCCCGGTTTCTCCTGTCTCGTCAGAGGCGCTGGAGCAGAAATCCCACGTTAGAGGAAGGCCATGCCCCGGGGGGCGTAGTGCCAATAGTTTCGTTTTTCAGTACATATCAGAGAAAGCATAAATAACATCTTCAATTGAGACATACAAGTCTTAATAAACTGTTTATTTTTTACTTAAATTTGTTAAAATATAAAAAAAAAATCATAGCAACAAAGTCAACACTAGGCCCACTTCCCATTTCTACGAATCCAACTGCTCCGCTGTGTGCCACTCTGACATGCAGATAAACGTTTTCGGTCATTATGGAAAATACATTTCACTCAACAGAATCGACAACGCCTGAGCGAGCGAGCGAGAGAAAGCGGGGGAAAACTGTCAGGAAAACCGATCGATTTCCATTCATCATTAAAAATAGCCGGGCTTAACACGGAGGAGGAGAAGGGACAGCACCCCCGAAGTGAAAAACGAGGCAGATGGGTTTTCCGCAGCAGCAGCAGGAACACACTTACAGACATACATTTGACATAATAGTCGGGTGGGAAACGGTGGTTGTGCGTTTTGCATGGGGGAGGAAAACTGAGGGCAAGGGGAGAGGAAAATTACTTGTACACCAGTTGTAAGAAGAAGTGCTTCCGGGCAGGATTTCTTTTGTGTGTTTTTCTGGTTTCTTGTTTTGTTTGCATTCTGTTGTTGTTGTTTTCGAAGGGTATTTTCAATTTACAACATCGTTTACCATTTTTCAAAATCACCATGCTTGATATGGCTTGTACCCGATTCTGGATGTAAACAATTTTTACCTCAATGTTGTATTATTGTTTTTGTTGTTTTTGAATATCTGTTTCCAGAACTACGGTGTTGCATGAAGTAACATAAAAAATTATAAATTTAAACATAAACGTATAAATTTCCAAATATTCTTATAATTATCACAAACCACAAATTTGGCGAACTAACATAAACTCAACATCTTAGAAAAAAAAACCCCTTCCAAAATTTCCATCAGTCACCCTCGAGTCCACCCAATTGATCTCATGTTTCTTTCCTGGGCAACGGTTATTTGACATTCGCTTACTAATGAATGAAGATGGATTTGCTCGTTTTAGCATCATACCGAGTTTTCCCCTCCAGTATTTCTGAGGGGCGCCTTTCTTGGAAATTCCTCTCAATTTGACTCGTTGAAGACTAAATTGAAAACGGAGCACTTTTTGCCCCATGATGTTTGACTCCCTTGGGAGGCAAATTTCCAAAAAGGTAAAGTTTTACCCCTGGAAAATGTCTATTAATAAAACTTAAACAAATCATTCTTCAAATATTTGCGCTGGTTTTGGAGGTGAAGTACTGTTGGTATTGGTTTAGAAGGAGAAAGTGAGTGGTTTTCATTTTTCAGGGGTTTAGCGTCTTGAAGAAGTTTTTATTACTTTGGATTTTTTTTAAGTATTTTTTATGAATGTAGTTTTTGTGTTGTAAAAGTAACTGTTTTGTTTTCACAAGAACAAACAAAAATCAAACATGTGTTTGTTTACACAAATTTTACCCATTCTTAAAACTACTACTGAATGTTTAACAATTTCAACAATTTCAGAAATTTAAATATATAATGAATTCAACAATCTTTACAACATTAACACTTTCATTAATTATAAAAAAATTCAATAATAGAAATATTTAACAACTTAAAAATTTTATAATTTAAAAAATAACAATTTAACAATTTAACAATTTAACAATTTAACAATTTAACAATTTAACAATTTAACAATTTAACAATTTAACAATTTAACAATTTAACAATCTAACAATTTAACAATTTAACAATTTAACAATTTAACAATTTAACAATTTAACAATTTAACAATTTAACAATTTAACAATTTAACAATTTAACAATTTAACAATTAACAATTTAACAATTTAACAATTTAACAATTTAACAATTTAACATTTTAACAATTTAACAATTTAACAATTTAACAATTTAACAATTTAACAATTTAACAATTTAACAATTTAACAATTTAACAATTTAACAATTTAACAATTTAACAATTTAACAATTTAACAATTTAACAATTTAACAATTTAACAATTTAACAATTTAACAATTTAACAATTTAACAATTTAACAATTTAACAATTTAACAATTTAACAATTTAACAATTTAACAATTTAACAATTTAACAATTTAACAATTTAACAATTTAACAATTTAACAATTTAACAATTTAACAATTTAACAATTTAACAATTTAACAATTTAACAATTTAACAATTTAACAATTTAACAATTTAACAATTTCACAATTTAACAATTTCACAATTTAACAATTTCACAATTTTACAATTTTACAATTTTACAATTTTACAATTTTACAATTTTACAATTTTACAATTTTACAATTTTACAATTTTACAATTTTACAATTTAACAATTTAACAATTTAACAATTTAACAATTTAACAATTTAACAATTTAACAATTTAACAATTTAACAATTTAACAATTTAACAATTTAACAATTTAACAATTTAAAATTTAACAATTTAACAATTTAACAATTTAACAATTTAACAATTTAACAATTTAACAATTTAACAATTTAACAATTTAACAATTTAACAATTTAACAATTTAACAATTTAACAATTTAACAATTTAACAATTTAACAATTTAACAATTTAACAATTTAACAATTTAACAATTTAACAATTTAACAATTTAACAATTTAACAATTTAACAATTTAACAATTTAACAATTTAACAATTTAACAATTTAACAATTTAACAATTTAACAATTTAACAATTTAACAATTTAACAATTTAACAATTTAACAATTTAACAATTTAACAATTTAACAATTTAACAATTTAACAATTTAACAATTTAACAATTTAACAAATTAACAATTTAACAATTTAACAATTTCACAATTTCACAATTTAACAATTTAACAATTTAACAATTTAACAATTTAACAATTTAACAATTTAACAATTTAACAATTTAACAATTTAACAATTTAACAATTTAACAATTTAACAATTTAACAATTTAACAATTTAACAATTTAACAATTTAACAATTTAACAATTTAACAATTTAACAATTTAACAATTTAACAATTTAACAATTTAACAATTTAACAATTTAACAATTTAACAATTTAACAATTTAACAATTTAACAATTTAACAATTTAACAATTTAACAATTTTAAAATTTAACAATTTAACAATTTAACAATTTAACAATTTAACAATTTTAAAATTTAACAATTTAACAATTTAACAATTTAACAATTTAACAATTTAACAATTTAACAATTTAACAATTTAACAATTCAACAATTTAACAATTTAACAATTTAACAATTTAACAATTTAACAATTTAACAATTTAACAATTTAACAATTTAACAATTTAACAATTTAACAATTTAACAATTTAACAATTTAACAATTTAACAATTTAACAATTTAACAATTTAACAATTTAACAATTTAACAATTTAACAATTTAACAATTTAACAATTTAACAATTTAACAATTTAACAATTTAACAATTTAACAATTTAACAAATTAACAAATTAACAATTTAACAATTTAACAATTTCACAATTTCACAATTTCACAATTTAACAATTTAACAATTTAATAATTTAACAATTCAACAATTTAACAATTTAACAATTTAACAATTTAACAATTTAACAATTTAACAATTTAACAATTTAACAATTTAACAATTTAACAATTTAACAATTTAACAATTTAACAATTTAACAATTTAACAATTTAACAATTTAACAATTTAACAATTTAACAATTTAACAATTTAACAATTTAACAATTTAACAATTTAACAATTTAACAGTTTAACAGTTTAACAGTTTAACAGTTTAACAATTTAACAGTTTAACAGTTTAACAGTTTAACAGTTTAACAATTTAACAATTTAACAATTTAACAGTTTAACAATTTAACAATTTAACAATTTAACAATTTAACAATTTAACAATTTAACAATTTAACAGTTTAACAATTTAACAATTTAACAATTTAACAATTTAACAATTTAACAATTTAACAATTTAACAATTTAACAATTTAACAATTTAACAATTTAACAATTTAACAATTTAACAATTTAACAATTTAACAATTTAACAATTTAACAATTTAACAATTTAACAATTTAACAATTTAACAGTTTAACAATTTAACAATTTAAATTTAACAATTTAACAGTTTAACAATTTAACAATTTAACAATTTAACAATTTAACAGTTTAACAATTTAACAGTTTAACAGTTTAACAATTTAACAGTTTAACAGTTTAACAATTTAACAATTTAACAGTTTAACAGTTTAACAATTTAACAGTTTAACAATTTAACAATTTAACAGTTTAACAGTTTAACAATTTAACAGTTTAACAGTTTAACAATTTAACAATTTAACAGTTTAACAGTTTAACAATTTAACAGTTTAACAATTTAACAGTTTAACAATTTAACAGTTTAACAATTTAACAGTTTAACAATTTAACAGTTTAACAATTTAACAATTTAACAATTTAACAGTTTAACAGTTTAACAGTTTAACAATTTAACAGTTTAACAGTTTAACAGTTTAACAGTTTAACAATTTAACAATTTAACAATTTAATAATTTAACAATTTAACAATTTAAAAATTTAACAATTTAATAATTTAACAATTTAACAATTTAACAGTTTAACAATTTAACAGTTTAACAATTTAACAATTTAACAGTTTAACAGTTTAACAATTTAACAATTTAACAGTTTAACAATTAACAATTTAACAATTTAACAATTTAACAATTTAACAATTTAACAATTTAACTATTTAACAGTTTAACAATTTAACAATTTAACAATTTAACAATTTAACAATTTAACAATTAACAATTTAACAGTTTAACAATTTAACAATTTAACAGTTTAACAGTTTAACAGTTTAACAATTTAACAGTTTAACAGTTTAACAGTTTAACAATTTAACAATTTAACAATTTAACAGTTTAACAGTTTAACAAATTAACAGTTTAACAGTTTAACAGTTTAACAATTTAACAATTTAACAATTTAACAATTTAACAATTTAACAATTTAACAGTTTAACAGTTTAACAATTTAACAATTTAACAATTTAACAATTTAACAATTTAACAATTTAACAATTTAACAATTTAACAATTTAACAATTTAACAATTTAACAATTTAACAATTTAACAATTTAACAAATTAACAATTTAACAATTTAACAATTTAACAATTTAACAATTTAACAATTTAACAATTTAACAATTTAACAGTTTAACAGTTTAACAATTTAACAATTTAACAATTTAACAATTTAACAGTTTAACAGTTTAACAATTTAACAGTTTAACAGTTTAACAATTTAACAATTTAACAGTTTAACAGTTTAACAGTTTAACAGTTTAACAGTTTAACAATTTAACAATTTAACAATTTAACAGTTTAACAATTTAACAATTAACAATTTAACAGTTTAACAATTTAACAGTTTAACAGTTTAACAGTTTAACAGTTTAACAGTTTAACAATTTAACAATTTAACAGTTTAACAGTTTAACAGTTTAACAGTTTAACAGTTTAACAGTTTAACAGTTTAACAGTTTAACAGTTTAACAGTTTAACAACATTAACAGTTTAACAGTTTAACAGTTTAACAGTTTCACAATTTCACAATTTAACAATTTAACAGTTTAATAATTTAACAGTTCAACAATTTAAAATTTAACAGTTTAACAGTTTAACAGTTTAACAATTTAACAGTTTAACAATTTAAATTTAACAGTTTAACAGTTTCACAATTTAACAATTTTACAATTTAACAATTTAACAATTTAACAATTTAACAATTTAACAATTTAACAAATTAACAATTTAACAATTTAACAATTTCACAATTTCACAATTTCACAATTTAACAATTTAACAATTTAATAATTTAACAATTCAACAATTTAAAAATTTAACAATTTAATAATTTAACAATTTAACAATTTAACAATTTAACAATTTAATAATTTAACAATTTAACAATTTCACAATTTAACAATTTCACAATTTAACAATTTAACAATTTAACAATTTAACAATTTAACAATTTAACAATTTAACAATTTAACAATTTAACAGTTTAACAGTTTAACAGTTTAACAGTTTAACAGTTTAACAGTTTAACAGTTTAACAGTTTAACAGTTTAACAGTTTAACAGTTTAACAGTTTAACAGTTTAACAGTTTAACAGTTTAACAGTTTAACAGTTTAACAGTTTAACAGTTTAACAGTTTAACAGTTTAACAGTTTAACAGTTTAACAGTTTAACAGTTTAACAGTTTAACAGTTTAACAGTTTAACAGTTTAACAGTTTAACAGTTTAACAGTTTAACAGTTTAACAGTTTAACAGTTTAACAGTTTAACAGTTTAACAGTTTAACAATTTAACAGTTTAACAATTTAACAGTTTAACAGTTTAACAGTTTAACAGTTTAACAGTTTAACAGTTTAACAGTTTAACAGTTTAACAGTTTAACAGTTTAACAATTTAACAGTTTAACAGTTTAACAGTTTAACAATTTAACAGTTTAACAGTTTAACAGTTTAACAGTTTAACAGTTTAACAATTTAACAGTTTAACAGTTTAACAGTTTAACAATTTAACTATTTAACAATTAACAGTTTAACAGTTTAACAGTTTAACAGTTTAACAGTTTAACAGTTTAACAGTTTAACAGTTTAACAGTTTAACAGTTTAACAGTTTAACAATTTAACAGTTTAACAGTTTAACAGTTTAACAGTTTAACAATTTAACAGTTTAACAGTTTAACAGTTTAACAGTTTAACAGTTTAACAGTTTAACAGTTTAACAGTTTAACAGTTTAACAGTTTAACAGTTTAACAGTTTAACAGTTTAACAGTTTAACAGTTTAACAGTTTAACAGTTTAACAGTTTAACAATTTAACAATTTAACAATTTAACAATTTAACAATTTAACAATTTAATAATTTAACAATTCAACAATTGAAAAATTTAACAATTTAATAATTTAACAATTTAACAATTTAACAATTTAACAATTTAACAATTTAACAATTTAACAATTTAACAATTTAACAATTTAACAATTTAACAATTTAACAATTTAACAATTAACAGTTTAACAATTTAACAGTTTAACAGTTTAACAGTTTAACAGTTTAACAGTTTAACAGTTTATCAATTTAACAATTTAACAATTTAACAGTTTAACAATTTAACAATTTAACAGTTTAACAGTTTAACAATTTAACAATTTAACAATTTAACAATTTAACAATTTAACAATTTAACAATTTCACAATTTAACAATTTCACAATTTAACAATTTCACAATTTAACAATTTCACAATTTAACAATTTCACAATTTAACAATTTCACATTTTAACAATTTTACAATTTTACAATTTTACAATTTAACAATTTTACAATTTTACAATTTTACAATTTTACAATTTTACAATTTTACAATTTTACAATTTTACAATTTTACAATTTTACAATTTTACAATTTTACAATTTTACAATTTAACAATTTAACAATTTAACAATTTAACAATTTAACAATTTAACAATTTAACAATTTAACAATTTAACAGTTTAACAGTTTAACAATTTAACAGTTTAACAGTTTAACAGTTTAACAATTTAACAATTTAACAGTTTAACAGTTTAACAGTTTAACAATTTAACAATTTAACAGTTTAACAGTTTAACAGTTTAACAGTTTAACAGTTTAACAGTTTAACAGTTTAACAGTTTAACAGTTTAACAATTTAACAATTTAACAGTTTAACAATTTAACAATTTAACAATTTAACAATTTAACAGTTTAACAATTTAACAGTTTAACAGTTTAACAATTTAACAGTTTAACATTTAACAATTTAACAATTTAACAATTTAACAATTTAACAATTTAACAATTTAACAATTTAACAATTTAACAATTTAACAATTTAACAATTTAACAATTTAACAGTTTAACAGTTTAACAGTTTAACAGTTTAACAATTTAACAGTTTAACAGTTTAACAGTTTAACAGTTTAACAATTTAACAGTTTAACAGTTTAACAGTTTAACAGTTTAACAGTTTAACAGTTTAACAGTTTAACAGTTTAACAGTTTAACAGTTTAACAATTTAACAGTTTAACAATTTAACAATTTAACAGTTTAACAATTTAACAATTTAACAGTTTAACAATTTAACAATTTAACAATTTAACAGTTTAACAATTTAACAGTTTAACAGTTTAACAGTTTAACAATTTAACAATTTAACAGTTTAACAATTTAACAATTTAACAATTTAACAATTTAACAGTTTAACAATTTAACAGTTTAACAGTTTAACAGTTTAACAATTTAACAGTTTAACAATTTAACAGTTTAACAATTTAACAATTTAACAGTTTAACAGTTTAACAATTTAACAGTTTAACAGTTTAACAGTTTAACAGTTTAACAGTTTAACAGTTTAACAGTTTAACAGTTTAACAGTTTAACAGTTTAACAGTTTAACAATTTAACAGTTTAACAGTTTAACAGTTTAACAGTTTAACAGTTTAACAGTTTAACAGTTTAACAGTTTAACAGTTTAACAGTTTAACAATTTAACAGTTTAACAGTTTAACAGTTTAACAGTTTAACAGTTTAACAGTTTAACAATTTAACAGTTTAACAGTTTAACAGTTTAACAGTTTAACAGTTTAACAGTTTAACAGTTTAACAGTTTAACAGTTTAACAGTTTAACAGTTTAACAGTTTAACAGTTTAACAGTTTAACAGTTTAACAGTTTAACAGTTTAACAGTTTAACAGTTTAACAGTTTAACAGTTTAACAGTTTAACAGTTTAACAGTTTAACAGTTTAACAGTTTAACAGTTTAACAGTTTAACAGTTTAACAGTTTAACAGTTTAACAGTTTAACAGTTTAACAGTTTAACAGTTTAACAGTTTAACAGTTTAACAGTTTAACAGTTTAACAGTTTAACAGTTTAACAGTTTAACAGTTTAACAGTTTAACAGTTTAACAGTTTAACAAGTTTAACAGTTTAACAGTTTAACAGTTTAACAGTTTAACAGTTTAACAATTTAACAGTTTAACAGTTTAACAGTTTAACAGTTTAACAGTTTAACAGTTTAACAGTTTAACAGTTTAACAGTTTAACAGTTTAACAGTTTAACAGTTTAACAGTTTAACAGTTTAACAGTTTAACAGTTTAACAGTTTAACAGTTTAACAGTTTAACAGTTTAACAGTTTAACAGTTTAACAGTTTAACAGTTTAACAGTTTAACAGTTTAACAGTTTAACAGTTTAACAGTTTAACAGTTTAACAGTTTAACAGTTTAACAGTTTAACAGTTTAACAGTTTAACAGTTTAACAGTTTAACAGTTTAACAGTTTAACAGTTTAACAGTTTAACAGTTTAACAGTTTAACAGTTTAACAGTTTAACAGTTTAACAGTTTAACAGTTTAACAGTTTAACAATTTAACAGTTTAACAGTTTAACAGTTTAACAGTTTAACAGTTTAACAGTTTAACAGTTTAACAGTTTAACAGTTTAACAGTTTAACAGTTTAACAGTTTAACAGTTTAACAGTTTAACAGTTTAACAGTTTAACAGTTTAACAGTTTAACAGTTTAACAGTTTAACAGTTTAACAGTTTAACAGTTTAACAGTTTAACAGTTTAACAGTTTAACAGTTTAACAGTTTAACAGTTTAACAGTTTAACAGTTTAACAGTTTAACAGTTTAACAGTTTAACAGTTTAACAGTTTAACAGTTTAACAGTTTAACAGTTTAACAGTTTAACAGTTTAACAGTTTAACAGTTTAACAGTTTAACAGTTTAACAGTTTAACAGTTTAACAGTTTAACAGTTTAACAGTTTAACAGTTTAACAGTTTAACAGTTTAACAGTTTAACAGTTTAACAGTTTAACAGTTTAACAGTTTAACAGTTTAACAGTTTAACAGTTTAACAGTTTAACAGTTTAACAGTTTAACAGTTTAACAGTTTAACAGTTTAACAGTTTAACAGTTTAACAGTTTAACAGTTTAACAGTTTAACAGTTTAACAGTTTAACAGTTTAACAGTTTAACAGTTTAACAGTTTAACAGTTTAACAGTTTAACAGTTTAACAGTTTAACAGTTTAACAGTTTAACAGTTTAACAGTTTAACAGTTTAACAGTTTAACAGTTTAACAGTTTAACAGTTTAACAGTTTAACAGTTTAACAATTTAACAGTTTAACAGTTTAACAGTTTAACAGTTTAACAGTTTAACAGTTTAACAGTTTAACAGTTTAACAGTTTAACAGTTTAACAGTTTAACAGTTTAACAGTTTAACAGTTTAACAGTTTAACAGTTTAACAGTTTAACAGTTTAACAGTTTAACAGTTTAACAGTTTAACAGTTTAACAGTTTAACAGTTTAACAGTTTAACAGTTTAACAGTTTAACAGTTTAACAGTTTAACAGTTTAACAGTTTAACAGTTTAACAGTTTAACAGTTTAACAGTTTAACAGTTTAACAGTTTAACAGTTTAACAGTTTAACAGTTTAACAGTTTAACAGTTTAACAGTTTAACAGTTTAACAGTTTAACAGTTTAACAGTTTAACAGTTTAACAGTTTAACAGTTTAACAGTTTAACAGTTTAACAGTTTAACAGTTTAACAGTTTAACAGTTTAACAGTTTAACAGTTTAACAGTTTAACAGTTTAACAGTTTAACAGTTTAACAGTTTAACAGTTTAACAGTTTAACAGTTTAACAGTTTAACAGTTTAACAGTTTAACAGTTTAACAGTTTAACAGTTTAACAGTTTAACAGTTTAACAGTTTAACAGTTTAACAGTTTAACAGTTTAACAGTTTAACAGTTTAACAGTTTAACAGTTTAACAGTTTAACAGTTTAACAGTTTAACAGTTTAACAGTTTAACAGTTTAACAGTTTAACAGTTTAACAGTTTAACAGTTTAACAGTTTAACAGTTTAACAGTTTAACAGTTTAACAGTTTAACAGTTTAACAGTTTAACAGTTTAACAGTTTAACAGTTTAACAGTTTAACAGTTTAACAGTTTAACAGTTTAACAGTTTAACAGTTTAACAGTTTAACAGTTTAACAGTTTAACAGTTTAACAGTTTAACAGTTTAACAGTTTAACAGTTTAACAGTTTAACAGTTTAACAGTTTAACAGTTTAACAGTTTAACAGTTTAACAGTTTAACAGTTTAACAGTTTAACAGTTTAACAGTTTAACAGTTTAACAGTTTAACAGTTTAACAGTTTAACAGTTTAACAGTTTAACAGTTTAACAGTTTAACAGTTTAACAGTTTAACAGTTTAACAGTTTAACAGTTTAACAGTTTAACAGTTTAACAGTTTAACAGTTTAACAGTTTAACAGTTTAACAGTTTAACAGTTTAACAGTTTAACAGTTTAACAGTTTAACAGTTTAACAGTTTAACAGTTTAACAGTTTAACAGTTTAACAGTTTAACAGTTTAACAGTTTAACAGTTTAACAGTTTAACAGTTTAACAGTTTAACAGTTTAACAGTTTAACAGTTTAACAGTTTAACAGTTTAACAGTTTAACAGTTTAACAGTTTAACAGTTTAACAGTTTAACAGTTTAACAGTTTAACAGTTTAACAGTTTAACAGTTTAACAGTTTAACAGTTTAACAGTTTAACAGTTTAACAGTTTAACAGTTTAACAGTTTAACAGTTTAACAGTTTAACAGTTTAACAGTTTAACAGTTTAACAGTTTAACAGTTTAACAGTTTAACAGTTTAACAGTTTAACAGTTTAACAGTTTAACAGTTTAACAGTTTAACAGTTTAACAGTTTAACAGTTTAACAGTTTAACAGTTTAACAGTTTAACAGTTTAACAGTTTAACAGTTTAACAGTTTAACAGTTTAACAGTTTAACAGTTTAACAGTTTAACAGTTTAACAGTTTAACAGTTTAACAGTTTAACAGTTTAACAGTTTAACAGTTTATCAGTTTAACAGTTTAACAGTTTAACAGTTTAACAGTTTAACAATTTATCAGTTTAACAGTTTAACAGTTTAACAGTTTAACAGTTTAACAGTTTAACAGTTTAACAGTTTAACAGTTTAACAGTTTAACAGTTTAACAGTTTAACAGTTTAACAGTTTAACAGTTTAACAGTTTAACAGTTTAACAGTTTAACAGTTTAACAGTTTAACAGTTTAACAGTTTAACAGTTTAACAATTTAACAGTTTAACAGTTTAACAGTTTAACAGTTTAACAATTTAACAGTTTAACAATTTAACAATTTAACAGTTTAACAGTTTAACAGTTTAACAATTTAACAATTTAACAATTTAACAATTTAACAATTTAACAATTTAACAATTTAACAATTTAACAATTTAACAATTTAACAATTTAACAATTTAACAATTTAACAATTTAACAATTTAAAAATTTAACAATTTAACAATTTAACAATTTAACAATTTAACAATTTAACAATTTAACAATTTAACACTTAAAAAAAACAATTTAACAATTTAACAATTTAACAATATTTTTTTCAAATATATTTTTTATTCGGCCAGAACTTTTCTCCTAAAAGTTTTTTGATTAAAATTTTTGTTTTGTTTTATAATTTCCTCAATGATTTCTTGAAGTGTTAATTGAGAAGATAATCCAAAATGGCCTTCACCTGCATAAATAGTACACACCATTCACAATACCCGTCAGGATCGGATTGACATTCGTGTGTGACACGTTCGGTCTTCACGCCGAGCCCTCAATCAACGTCACGAAACGTCTTCGGGACGCTCTCTCGGTTTGTCGGTCAAATCCATCCCACTGCCGACCAACTGACTGACTGACTGACGGTGTCGGCCGGCCAAACCAATCTCGATCTAATTAATTAAATAATTAAATTTTAAATTGAAGCGTAAACGTCACACCACACTCGCACAGCCGGGACAATTCAACTGTGGTCGACTGTGATGGCGAGGAGTACGCATTTCCACGCCAGAAAGGGCTGGGAGGAGTCCTGGAAAACGCATAAATTCAAAAGGGGGAAAAGGGTTGGATGGTGGTGCGGAAATTCCGTGGCCGACAAATCTCATTTCCTTCGCGAAGCTTTCCCGCGCTGGTTTTTAAGGTAAGGGTACCTGATTTGGTCCTTTTTAATTTTAATTTTAATTTTAATTTTAATTTTAATTTTAATTTTAATTTTAATTTTATTTTGATTTTAAATCAAGAAAAGTCCTTCCTTCATCAGCGCTGATTGGAATGCACGTCCAAGATTTATTCATTTGATTTTGATCTCGATCAAAACAAACCCCATCAACCCTTTACATCTCCGTGGTCGGCTAGTGGTGACCGCTCACAAATGCACACCAACACACACATACACACCCGCGTTCACATTGTGTCAGGCTAATTAATTATTACTGTCTTGTGCAGCCAGAGCGACCAAAGTCGACGTCAGCCAACGGGGCAAGGAAATTCTGCATGCTTGGCTTGAGCAGCTGACAACCGGCACCAGCCCGGTACTTCCTCCAACCCCAACTCGAAATTTCCCCGGGAAAACCCCTCACTCGGATAATAATATCTCATCGTCAACGCGCCGGACCTCGTGTTGTCGTCATCGGTGGCGTTACTCATCTCTGGGTGGGGGTAAAAGTGAAGGGAACGGAGTAATTACCATGGCCGCATCTGTCCTGGCCCTGGCTGATGGAGACGTCCGTCGTCGTCGTCGTCGACGTTGTCCATCTTGGCCGTTGGTTGGCCGCCGGACCGTGGCCGATAATTGGATCTGCTGATGGAATGCAGTCTTGCAGTGACGTTGGCGCGGGATATCTTGATATGGATATGGTCTTTTAATAGAACAGCGGAAAATCAATCTTCGTTCTATTGTTGGCAGTCAACAAGAAATTCAATTTTCAACATATATTTTTTAAATTTTTTAAGGTTGAATGAAAAAGTTATAAAAATAACAATGTGTGCCAATGTAACCAATAACTTCTATTTCATTAAACATTATCTCTTGTTGCAACCTTGCCCAAATTCAATCCCGAGTTCAAACTCCCAAGAGCAAACTTCCAAATTTCATTTCCTGCAACCACACACACAACAACAGTTGGTGTCGTTTGCCAGGGAAAAAAGTACCTCCCGCCAGGACGGAAGGAAGCTAACGACTTGAAAATCTAATGAAAGTAATATTAAATTTGCGCCCTAATGTTCGTTTGCCGCACGGCACTGTCTTCTCCTCCTCTCTCAAAAAAACCCCATATCTTCTCGTTATCGTTATCGTTTGTCTTCCTCGTGTGTCGACTACCTCGGTGTGTCAATGATGAAGCCTCGAAAAAAAAAAAACAGAGTCTGCGAATCAGGAAAACTTGCAACCAACAGGAAAACGCCATTCTCGACTGGAGCTCCTCCAGCTTCAGGATAATGTTTTATGTCGTTAGATGATGCTAAACATAAATTTTGCTCCCGGTTGTCTACATTCAGGGGAAGAGGGGGTTGCATGACTGGACAAAGTCGGAGTTTGTCCTATCAGCTAACTTTGTATCTAAATCCGTTTCCGGTAGTTGGGAGTCTCCGTCAGAGTCAGTGTCACTCTGGAGGCGATGGATCATACAGCTCGGTTGTAACTGATAGTGGGTTAAGGATGGCGGAGATCTGACTAGGAGATATTTTGTTTTTTTGGAATTCTGAGTACGCCATCAAATCGGGCGTCGGGAATTTTACATAAAAGTCCTTTTGACACAACATTTCTATCTCATCACTGTTTCAGGCTGCAAATTATTGAAAAACACCTCTTTTTTCGCATGTTCAAAAATAAAAGGGGTCGTACCACCCCTCCGTCGTGAGATATAAAAAAACGAACTTCGGATTCGTGATCAGGGACAAAAGTTACCCCTTAGGACAAAGTTTCACGCAAATCGAAGAGGGGTCGGGGCAACTTTTCCCGATTTCGTGTGAGTTGGTAGAGAATTACCCTGTTTTCTTGTTTTCTTGTTTTCTTGTTTTCTTGTCTTCTTGTTCTCTTGTTTTCCTGCTTGCTTGTTCTGTTGTTTTGTTGTTCTGTTGTTCTGTTGTTCTGTTGTTCTGTTGTTCTTTTGTTCTTTTGTTCTGTTGTTCTGTTGTTCTGTTGTTCTGTTGTTCTGTTGTTCTTTTGTTCTTTTGTTCTGTTGTTCTGTTGTTCTGTTGTTCTGTTGTTCTGTTGTTCTGTTGTTCTGTTGTTCTGTTGTTCTGTTGTTCTGTTGTTCTGTTGTTCTGTTGTTCTGTTGTTCTGTTGTTCTGTTGTTCTGTTGTTCTGTTGTTCTGTTGTTCTGTTGTTCTGTTGTTCTGTTGCTCTGTTGTTCTGTTGTTCTGTTGTTCTGTTGTTCTGTTGTTCTGTTGTTCTGCTGTTCTGCTGTTCTGTTGTTCTGTTGTTCTGTTGTTCTGTTGTTCTGTTGTTCTGTTGTTCTGTTGTTCTGTTGTTCTGTTGTTCTGTTGTTCTGTTGTTCTGTTGTTCTGTTGTTCTGTTGTTCTGTTGTTCTGTTGTTCTGTTGTTCTGTTGTTCTGTTGTTCTGTTGTTCTGTTATCCTATTAATTTGTCATCATTTTATCTAATGTTTTAATTTTTGATTTCATTTTTAGATTTGAGTTTGGGTGCTGTTTCTTCATGTATGCTTTAAGTTGAATCTTTTTTCCAGGAACAAAAATACTCCCAACCTTCAGATCATCTCAAACAGCTCCCAGGATGCGTATAAAAGTGCAACTAGGATGAAACTTCCTGATACGTCCAGAGACCTTCGTCAGTGCTGGCTTTTAGAGGATAAATTCAAGGAAAAAGGAAAAAAACAAGGGCAAAACAGATAAACCACGCACCCCTCGCCCGTGCAACTTTGTTTGCTTCACTTTGCTGTATCACTCACAGTGAGTTTTCCTTTTTACCCTGGTGGAAAAACAACTAAAACAAGGGAAGGAAATAAATCCTGAATGTGCAAACATAATATTCCTTGATTCGTTTTTCTACGATAGTGGCATCGATAAGGGACAAGAAGACAAGCTGTTTATGCGGTGTTTAGCTGTTTGCTGCAATATAAATTTATGTACATAAATAAAATTATCGAATTTTGGAGGTCTTTTTATTGGGTGCTGGCAAATGCTTGCTGTAATCTTTTTCATGTTATTTTTTAGGTTTTTGGTGTTTCGGTAGAATTGTAGAGTCATTTGTACAACAACTTCTAGAAACAAACACAAAATCCTTTCTTGCAACATTGTATACTTAAAATTGCTTCAATTTTAAACAACCTACTGCTGGGAAAACTCCTACCTCAGCCCACCTTTCAACCTTTTCTCATGTAGGTATATTATCAATGTTCTTTGTTCGAATAAAAACAGGAGCAAAACAACCAGAAACGATTGATGATTGCAAAAAGAATCGCAACATGTGTAGGTACAAATTCATACATTCATCCAAACACACACACAGAGACAAGTGCAAAGTGCATCACGATAGCAAGAGCTACCACCGGAGGAAGCTTTTTGCGGGTTGAGCTATCCCCACACATGCTGGAAAGGACGAACTTTGGTTTGGTTCAGTGCAATTCCAAGAATTTCAGGCCATCGATAGATACCTACTTGCTGGCTGGAATTCCAACGTTGAGAAAGCGAAAGTCTCCGGACTGAACTCTGTTTTTCTGTTTGTTTGCTCTGAAATCTCTACTCACGTGAGTGTAGGCTAGAGTTGAAGGTGGGTGAATTATCCGATATAGAGAAAAGCATTAGAAGAGATTGTTGTTTCGAGATAAGTTGGGTTTTTTCTTGCCTGCCCTCGGCAGGAGTGGGTTCGGGGGAAATTGGTTTTCTGCCTTTCAAGCCGGCAGTTGGAAAATTTCCAGAAAGTGCATTGAAAGCTGGAATCGCATAGATTAGCTTTTCAGAAAGATCATTTTTGCATGGGATTGAAAAATGCAGTTGAAGCTTCATAGTATAGGAGAATCGAATAATCGATTGTGAAAATAACATCCATTTTTAAGTTTAACAAAATTTAGCATGATCATTAATTTCTAGATGAGAACACTTTGTTACAACCAAAAAATCCAAATTCAGACAATTGATTTTTGCATTCCACAAATAAAACACAATCGACTCAGCAAGCTTTTCTCGTGAATCATTCAAATGCCACTCGTCACTTTTCCACCCCCATGAGCAGTCTCAATCACGACGAGTCAAGTGTTACAATAACATTTTTTTTTTCCTTTCCAAATCAATCTCAGACAACAACAAGAGCGGGAATAATCTCATTATGTTGGTTCTTGGAAGGATCTGTTTGATTTGAGTCGTGAATTTGAGCCCACAGGTGGAATCAATAATTTTCTGCACAATGTTTCATTTAAAATTCTTTAAAGAGAATTGGATCAAAAAGGCTTTAGTTTTTAAAGTTTTAATCAAAACACATATTCTCCAGCCTTTCCTGTGTTTTATTTTATAACAGTAATGGATATTAAAGATTTTATTTCGAATAGACGCAAGAAAAGTGAACGACTTTTTCATAAAATAATTGAGCTGGGCTCAGGTTGACAAAGTCTTCGATAGAAGATTTCTCTTGTGGCTTGATAATTGTTGTTGAGAGTATGCAAATTTTGAAAGCTTTTAAGCAATCCCTAAAGACATTGAATTAAGAAACTGCGCTTACAAAAACAAATTAAATTTTACAAAATAATAATTCGAAATCCATTGCATTTCTCAGAGAAGAAATTTTCCTCTCTCTTGAAGGTACACCCAAAATTAAAGACCGAGGGGATAGTCCTCCCGAAAAGAAACGTGAGGAAAATACTATTTTGCTTGAGTAAAGACCTCTCGCGTGTTCATCCGTTCATTGAAATAGTTCATCCTATTGAGTGGCTTATATGGACAAATGACCGCCACTTTGTCACCGAACCATGGTGGCCCATACGGCAAAGGCAATTGGGTTCGAGTCTCGGTACCGGTACTTTTTTTTGATAGATGAACTTTTTTGAAAAATGAACCATGACAAAAGTACTCTCGTTTATTTCGGGATTTATCCTCTCCGTCCGTACACAGTACCATTTTACTATCGAGACGTGCTCTTTATCCTCTCGTATGCCGATGCCCAGTTCTGGGTTTAAAGGATCCTGTCAAATTTCAATTCATTAAGTCAATCCCAGCAATAACTGTATGCTCACTTACTTTTAAGCTGTTTATTACTTGACTTCTGACTGAAATTTTAGTCACGATTATGCTATTTTTTGTTTATTTCTAAGAAACTTTGACCGTCAATGGTCTGATAAGCTAGTTTACATAATTCGTTTCTCAAATTTGAGGAATGTTCTTAAAAAAAATCTATGAAATTTGATGGAGAATATATACTTCCAGAAGGAATTTTCTGATCGAATTGATGTGTTCGGCATTGTGACAATTAAGATTAGGATTGGAAAAATGGTTGTACTCTGAAACGTTTTTTCATCTTTTTTTTTATCAAAACAAAAACATTTGACAAATTTTATCTCCTTCGATATTTTTCCATTTTTTTGATTCAATAAAAAGTACTTTTTTGAAAGTTTCAAAAATAGATTCGATTATATTTTTAGAGATCAGATAGATGGGTGTGGAATTGAATTTGCAATTGCAATGTATTTTTGTGAAATTTTGAAAACGTTCACCAGTTTCAATTTGTTGAGACCAGTTTTAAGGATATTTTTCCTTCAAGTCGATGCCTTTGCGCTTTCTTGACCTAAGCTTGTAGGGTTTCCTATCTAATAAGCATTGGAGAGCACAAAGGCATCGAAGTGCTGAAAACTTTAATTGTTCAGCCCTCAAATGGACGCTGATATAATAGTTTATGCAACAAGTTGCAAAAAGAGGATTTTTTCAGCACGAGTCGTACATTTATCCAACGAGGTTCACCGAGTACTTTTCAGCATTTATTTTGTAAAGTGTTGCTATTCGATTCTGTTATTTTTGGTACAGAAAAGTAGGCTATTTCGTCGTACAAGAATGACAGGAAAAGTAAGTAGTTTCACGACGGAATTGCAAAATAGTAGATTATGCGACAAGTTGCAAAAAGCTAATTTTTTCAGCACAAGTTGTACATTTTTCCAACGAGGTTTACCGAGTAATTATTTTAAGTAAATTATTTTTTTTAAAGAAAATTGCACTTTTTAGATGAAGATTGGGCATTAATAATATGACTTATAACGGTCTCACAAATAAATTCATTAACGTAAAGACTTCCATCATTGCCATGATTTTTCGTTCAAAGATATAAATTTTGCGTCGCTTTCAATATTTTGACAAAATTCCTTCAACAAGCTGTTCAGAATAGTACCCTACATGTGTTGATACTTGTTGGTAACGAATCTCTCATTCCTTTAAAAGTTATGGGAACCGTCAATGATTGCCAACCAGGACGTCAATAATTGTACCACAAAATTATATAAATTTTAAAACACATTTGATTTGGATCAAAAATTCCTTCAGTCGCTTCAAAAAGGCAACATCTAACACATGCTGTTTCATTTTGGTGTAGAAATTCATCAAATTGAATTCAATACCGAACATTTTCGAGTGATGATCAGTTTTCTTAGAAAATTATCAACGGCTCCACTTCGATAACCAGACAAATTGAAAAAGCAGAATTTGTGAGCTTTCAACAACTATTGATTTGTTCAAACATATTTTCAACATTCTTTAAATTTAAAGCCAAATGAGCGCTTCACGAACGTCGACTTGAATTCCATGTACCAAATTTTGAAATAAAACTATCGTTTACCAAACATATGGGTTGTTTTTAGAACTTCTAGACATTTCCTAAAGTGTCATGAAAAACGTTATACAAGGAAATTTTTGAAATGTATTCTGCATTGCTTTTTTCTTTACTTTTCAAGTACAGAAGTTTGTACATTGTTTTCAATCTGAGAAAATACTTTTGATCGAATGTTGTTCGTTTCCCATGATTTTGTCAATAAATTAGTTAATCAGCATATTCCTTGAACAATTTGCCTTGCATCGAAGTCTAAGCCAAAACCAAACAACACTGAAACCTTAGAAAATAGGTAATGTTGGTGAAATCAGTTCTATCAACCGCTGGAATGGCTGAATTGAAAAAAAGGAAAACAGAAGACTTTTTTAAATAGCGATAACTTGTATTAATTTGTGTACTAACCTGTTAAATAAATTTGTTAAAAAATGTATACTCAAGAAAATAACCATGCTATTTTATTAAAAACACAAAATTAAAAAAATGTTTTTAATGAAAAACTTGCCCTTCTGAGCTATGGCAGATTCGTTTAACAGATTTAAAAAAAATGATATATCTTAATATTTTTTAGAGTCGAACAAGGCCGTTGCAAATATTTTTTGAAGTTTATGTCGCTCGGCTCTGACCAAAGCCGAGGGGGATGGGGCAAAAAAATAAAAAAAAAATATGAAAATTGAAATTACAAGCCTAGGTTTCAATATTTGGATGAAAAAAGTGTTTTTAAATGCATTTTACAGGCGTAAAGTTGCTTTTCAATCATTATTTTTGATAATATCGATGTATTGACGGATTTTTTTTTTCGCAGAAAATACAAACTTTTCGTGGGACTGTACATTGGTTAAATTTAAATTAAATTTTAAATAAAATTTTAAATTTTAAATAAAATTTAAAATGTTTTTAAAGGAGTTCAAACATGCTGAATATGATTTAAAACGAGGGAAAGTGCATTTTAACTGGGTTTCAGTTGATTATACTAAAATTTTCATTAAAATTTTGAAGTTTTTCAAAAAAATATTTTTTTGCCCCCTGATTATTCAGGCCAACTTTGAAGGGGGCCGACCCAAACTATGAAAAATATTTTCAACGGCCTAACTCAAAATGGCAAAGGTTGTAAAACTTTTTTATTCGATGAAAATACGTTTTAAAAAATGGAAGGGGTCGTGACACCCCTCTGTCATGACCTCGGACCTCGGATTCGTGACCTCTTAGGACAAAATTTCAGGCAAATCGAAGAGGCGTCGGGGCAACTGCTGAGTGAGTCGGCGGAGATTGACCCTTTTTACATACTGTAGAGGGTTAAATGCGTAAAAGTTGGGTACACTGCCAATTTTCTTTCCGAATCTTAATCTCTAGCAAATTTCATTCTCAAAACCTGCATCCACGACACGACCCCTTTTTCCCTCGTATGACGCGCTCGCGCGCGTGACTTGGATCACCTCACCCCTTCTTTAGTGCATGAAAACTGTTATTTCCACGTCAGTCGTGCTGGCGTGAAAATAAGTGAAAAACGTCTCCTCGCGTGTACCTTCTTGTAATTCACAACCAGCAAGTGACACGATTATTTTGGCACCACCACGTGAGTTGAATGACATCACAGCGACGGCAAGGTATGAACGAAGTGCTGCTTTAATAACCCGTTCATGAGACGAAAGATGACAACCGAATCGGTGGTGGAGACGCGAGTTTGAACCTTCAATGAACTGACGTCAACTGGCAGCCGTTCAAACGCCGCCGTGGCGAAGCGGAATTTCGGTAGAGCAGTTTTTCGGCACACAAAGGTTCCCCACACCCCATCTCCCCCACAACTGAAGAAAAACCCTTTGAAGACCGCCTCGTCTTCAGCGTACGTCTTAAACCACCTCGACACAACACAACGCACACATTCCGCCGGATGGTTCTTGTCATATTAGCATGCTGTCAGTCACTTTCACACTCTATATCGCAGACCCATATATGTGCCAAGCCCGGTCACATCCCCTCGGGGGCCCTTTGTGGAAGAGAGAGATTTCGGGGACAGCAGCAGCTCTATACGGACTTTGTCTCCGGCGTATCCCCTGAAGTGTACTGTGGCCCAGTACGGCTGGGCCGTATTATATCGATCCACTCGCCGAAACCGTCCAAAAACCAAGTCGTCGTCTTCCGGGGATCTTGGACTCTTGTCATTGGGGAACGTTCTCTGGGAAGTCGGGAATTGTTTTTTTCTGACTTATTTATTCTGCAGATTTGCCCTCGAAGAATGATTCATTGAATATTAATAAAAGTTTATAACAATACAGAAAAAATAATATTTGTGATTCCCTTTCAAAAAATTGGTGTCTTGTTTTGCTTTTCTGGAAATGTGAATTTAATTTATGAAAAAAATATAATTTGTCACAATTCAGGCTTATTTTTTAAAGCATTTTGTATGGGTACATTTTTGCCAGTTTTTGAAGGGTTTGAGTTAAGAATCAAATAAATTGTTCTTTAAATTTGATATCAAAAGAAATTTAAAAGTGCAATCAACTGAACACAATTCAAACAAATTTTCTGCAGTATATTTAAAGATGGGGCATTTAAATACGTTTGAACCAATGTTGTTAATCGATAGAATTATCGTCGATAATATTATCGTCTAACGATAACGATAATGGTTATCGTTATCGTCAGGATGTTAACGATAATCTGTCGTTATCATTTTTCGATAATTCTATCGGCGATATGACTATCACCGATAACAGACGATACACAGAAAAAAAAAATCATGGTAATAATACATCTGGGAAGGGGTGTGTGTGTGTGGTCCAATCCAATACCCGCTAACCGGTAGCGAAATTATGGGAAAGTATAGTTTGTATCAGACTTTGTATGCCGAATGCTGATACAACTTATCTCAGTCCCGGGTATTAGGTGGTGATAGCCCTCGCGCTGCTTCCAACGACCCGTTTCAGAATGACAGAGCTCCTTGCGGTCCAATTCCGAGGTCGCTGGGCATTGTTCGGCCCCGCCTAAACATAGAAGCAAGCACCTGAAGGAAACTCGATCTATATTTAGACTTCCAATCCCGTCAGGCAAATCAGGGATCAGCGCGTATTTAATATGAGAAGATAACATGTTTCAACACTACGGATCAATTCACTGCTAGAGTGTAAACCTTCTGATGGCCGACAGCTTAGCGTCCCAGACCACCAATCCAGAGGTGTGAGTTCGAATCCCACCTGATTCATTTTCGTTTTTGTTCATATTCAAAGTTCAAATTCCTGATTCCAAATTTCAAAGGTACCGGCCGGGACTTGATCCCTCAACCTTCAGCTTGTGAGGCAAAAGCCGTAACCATTAAGCCACGGAGCCGGTCTTAATAATACATCTGGGAAGGGATACATCTTTTATGGCAGAAAAAAAGGTGTAATTTTACCTCTGGAAATGTGTAATTTTACCACTTTTTTGGTGTAACGCCACTTTTTCAATCTAAATTGAGTTAAAATTACATCATAAAAGAGGTAATATTCAACCTTCAAAAATTACAGCTTCCAAACTTACATTATTTTTTACTGTGTAACCCATTTTTAAAATCTTTTATGGCAATTAAACATAATCCATCAATATCAAGTTAAATTTTCAATGCATTCGCTAAGAATATGTTTTTTTGATAATGTAGTAAATTTCAACGCATAAATTCAAAAAAAAATTACAAAATAACGTTTTTTTAAGTGCCATAATTTTCATTATTTGACGATGTTTTATTACAAACGAAGTGAAATTTTACCTGTTATTTTACTATTTTATGTTATTTGAATAAAATAGTAAAATTTTCACAAAATTTCAAAATGACAGTATTTTCTTATGAGTACAATTTTTCAATAATTCGCAATATGGGATTTAAAATTTTGCATACATTTTAACAGTTTTAGAGTATTTTGAATGAAATACTAAAATTTTATTTCAAATTTAGAAAAAATACGGTAATTGTGAAAATTGTAGTATTTCATTTAAAAAAAACTCAAAAACAGTGAAAATGCGTGCAAAATTTCTCTTATTGCATTTTTTTTGTTTTCGAGAAAATGTATTTTGTGAAAATTTCAGTACTTCATTCAAAAAACTCTTAAACAGTGAAAATACATGCAAAATTTCGAATCGTTTGATACCCATATTGCAAATTTAAAAAAATTGAGTACTTTCGAAAAATACGGGTTTTTTTGGCATTTTTTTGTATATATGCTTCGAAACTTACCATATTAACACAAAATATTGAATAAGGGGAAGCTTGAAAGTTATCAAATTTTGGATGATTTTAGTCAATTTTAGAAATAAAATAAATATTAGTTATCGTCCGTTATTGTCGATAAAATTATCGCCGATAGAATTATCGGAAAGACGACGATTACGATAGACCTATCGTTAGCGTTATCGAACCTCGATAATTTTATCGTTAACAACCTTGGTTTAAACATAAGCTTGTCGAGTTTTTTTATCTGTTTCGAACTTGATATGAGCTTATCGTGAAAATTCAGTTTATTAAACTTTCTTTTGTCAAAGTTGTTTTTATTACTTTTTAACCGATTCTTTCTCAGCCAGATTAAATTGACTTTATTTGAAAAAATCGCATGCTTGCCTTAGTTTTGTATCGAAATGACCATCAAAAAATTACGTGGTCACTTTTTTGGAAATCTATTTATCAAAAAATATGAAAAAAGATAAACTTTATTGGCGACGTGTCAAGTGAAGACTCACTGATTTTCAAATAATTCTCTTTTCCAAATGTCAATTGATAACAGAAATGTGAAAATATAAGTCTAAAACAATAAAACGTTCAATGAATCAACAAAATATTTAGACATCATTAGTAGTACTAAAAGTTTAAAGTTGAAATCTGCTTCCTTTGTTTGTATTTCAAGAGAACTCGTGTTAGAGTTTATTTTCAATAAATCAATCAAAGATAATTTTAAGTTTATGTCCACATATAAATATAATATAAAATAGTAATTTTTTTCTGATTTAATAGATAATTTGGCAGTACTTTAACCTTATTTTTAACAGAAAATTGAATGGAAAATACACGATCAAGAACAAATCATCATCAGATCTTGCCTTCCATTTACAAACCATTAAAAAATTACTCTACCTTTTGAACAAATTGTTAATTAAAAATGTATGGATCATGGACAATCCCAAACCCCAACCGCATAATTCTACGTAGTTTGTGGATAGTTCCTATTCAATTTTGAAAATAATTGAAATGCTTAATCGTGGCAGTGTTGTGGATTTTTTTTATCGAAATAGAATCAAAAATGACGGTTTCTAAATAACTTTTTGCAATTCCGTCGTGAAACTACTTGCTTTTCCTGTCACTCTTGAACGACGAAATAGCCTACTTTTATGTACCAAAAATAACTGAATCGAATAGCAACACTTTTCAAATTAAATGCTGAAAAGTTCTACTTTTCGGTGAACCTCGTTGGATAAATGTACGACTCGTGCTGAAAAAATCCTCTTTTTGCAACTTGTTGCATAAACTACTATTTCCAAATGGTTTTTATGGTGGATAGGACCTTTTGAAAAAGTTCTTTTACTGGTGCGAATTGATTACACCAACCAACAAAATTTCTGCGCAGTCATTTTTGTCATTTTTTGAAGGGCAGTGTTAGTGAGATGAGCCATAGACCTTTCCTTATCAGATTCCGGTCACCCTTGTTAATAGCAAGACGTATTTGAACAAAATGGTCAAAATATTCCAAATCCTTTTTAAGTTAATGCTAGCTTTAAATCCAAGTTTTGTGAACCTGAAAGTGTCATAGTTTGGAACATGTACATAGTTTGGATGGAGATATTTTATGTTCAAAGTTAAAATATATCAAATTAAAATTAAATATTTGCACACATTAAACCTTAAATAATGTAAAAACTATTTCCTTTTTCGTCGAGAATAAATAATCAAATCACACAACTCTGTAATGCGTTGAAGCCAATGAACTAATTGGCAATAATCCGCGGCTGCCAACTCAACCCGATAAGTCAACAACACCGAAGGGTTGTGTTATCCACGGGAACCAATCTGTTTCCTTTTAAATCCCTACCTTCCTGGTCAGAAATCCGTTTAGCAAATCCTTTACACGCAGATTAAAGGGTTGCATGCGCGCGCTTTACCGCTCTAATCAAATTAGAAAATCACATCAAACCACCGACTATAAAACCAACCACCAAGCCACCGGACAATCGAACATTTGTGAAGCGTTTCGCCCACGAAACTGGTCCAAATTGTTCCCTGGTTTTGGTATTCTAAAGGACTCACCTTTTGGCACCCTGTGACGCGGATCGTTACCGACATGTTTCTGCTCAACGAAACCGACGCTGTTCTGCTGCCGGCGGCCCGGACCGGCGGAGAAATGGTCAAGCTGCTCGGCTGGAACCTGCCACCGGAGCAGATGCACCTGGTGCACGAACACTGGAAGGACTTTCCGGCGCCACCCTACTTCATGCACCTGCTGCTGGCGTTGATCTACTTTGTGCTGATGAACGTTTCCCTGATCGGGAACGGGATCGTCGTGTGGATCTTCACCACGTGAGTATTTTAAGATCGTGTTTGGCGTTGGATAGCTAACGTGTGTCGTTACAGCTCCAAGTCCCTCCGCAATGGCTCCAATATGTTCATCGTCAACCTGGCCATTTTCGATCTGCTGATGATGTGTGAGATGCCGATGTTTCTGGTGAATGCCTTCTCCGAGCGGCTGGTCGGCTACGAAACGGGTTGTGCGATCTACGCGGCGTTGGGCAGCGTGTCCGGAATCGGTGGAGCGATCAGCAATGCCGTCATCGCGTACGATCGCTACCGGACCATTTCGAACCCGCTCGAGGGTCGTATGAACCGGACCAAAGCATCGCTGTTCGTTGTGATGACCTGGCTGTGGACGGTGCCGTTCACGGTGATGCCAATGTTCAACATCTGGGGCCGCTACATCCCGGAAGGATACCTGACCACGTGTTCGTTCGATTATCTAACCGATGACAGCGACACGCGCGTCTTCGTCGGGTGTATCTTCGCGTGGGCGTACGCCATCCCGATGGTGTTCATCTGCTACTTCTACACGCGCCTGTTTGGCCACGTCCGACAGCACGAGAACATGCTGAAGAACCAGGCTCGCAAGATGAACATCGAGTCGTTGGCGGCGAACCGTAACGCGAACGCCGAAGCTGCCGAGATCCGCATCGCCAAGGCTGCCTTCACGATCTTCTTCCTGTTTGTCTGCGCTTGGACTCCGTACGCTTTCGTCGCGATGATCGGTGCCTTCGGAGATAAGACCATTCTGACGCCGTTTTTCACCATGATTCCGGCCATGTGCTGCAAGATCGTTTCGTGCTTGGACCCGTGGGTTTACGCCATCAGTCATCCCAGATACCGCCAGGAGCTCGAGAAACGTCTGCCGTGGCTTGGCATCAAGGAAGCCCCGGACAATGTCAGCACGACCGAGAGCAAGCAGACGGTTGTAGCGGAACCTGCGGCCAATGCCGAAACTTGAATCCAAAAAGATAACGATTCCGTCAGCAATCCTTCACCAAACGAACCCAGCAAACCAGTAAACGACCAACACGCGGCTATGTATAACGGACTATGATCTTGGAACCTAGTATGTAAGCTCAGTAGTTGTTTCATTCATCATTGCAAGCAAAAGAAAAATACAAAAAAATGAGAGAGTTGTACGTTTAATGTGCTGGGTATTTTTTTTATGCTTAAGACAATTCCAGAAAGTCCAAAAATCAACCAAGCGTCTGCTTAAATTCACCACTTTACTTGCGAGCACAAATCGGTCCCAATAGCTACTGAGTACTCTCTCTTCTGCTCTCCCAGTTTCAAAGCGTGCCGCGCTGATATTTAGTAAGATTCTCTCCTCTCCGAGCATTTCCGCGTGTGACTGTCGCCAACGAGCGGAGTAGGCCATGCAATTCTTGAAAGACTTGAATAATTGTGTGGAGTGATTGGACCAATCGACAATTCATTGTATTTTTTTATTGGGATGAAACCAGACGTGCTTCGGCACTCAATAGCACTTCACCACATTTTGAGATGATTGCCTTCGTAAAACGGCAGAGTGAATCTTTGCTCACTGTGCATCAAAACAAGCTTTAGTTCGATGCTTTTAATAATCGTTGTTCACTATGCAATTTGGATTAGCAAATTTTTTTTAGTGATTTGAATATCACAAAAATTTCAAGTGCTAAATGTGTTATTTAGCACTCAAATAGCACTTCATCACTAAAACTAGCGAATAAGTGAAGATAAAGGTTTCGGTCGTTCAGAACCTCATAGTGTGTGGGGCACACGCATGAGAGCGTGCCAGTCTATGTAGAGAGTGCCTATTGCACTCTCGCAGTGACAACAGGGAACTGCTCGATGACAGCGTGCGGCTGCCAGTCGGGCAGTCGCATCTCAGCAAGCGGACAAGCGAGAAGCACGTCGCGGTCCGTGATCACTCCCACGTGGTGGGTGATTTCCTGGAGGCAGTTTGCGGCTACACATTTTGGCGACCGTGGCAGATATTTTGCTTACTTTTTTATAGCAAATCCTGCAGTTTTCACTTTGAAATCATCCAGGAAATCACCCACACTGCGTTTCTGTACCGGTATTTTTGTTTGTTTGGGTAAGTGCCGTACTTATTGCGGTTGGTGTTGTGCGTTAGTGATGAGAAAATAGTAGTTGTTGAGAAATGACACAGTGTTTGTAAAGAACACCTTCGGAGAAGATTTGCCGCATGGAAAAGTTTGTGGTATGTATGGGTGCGAGGTCAGGAGACCGAATTTCGGAAAGGAAGAGTGAAGTCTGATGGACCACTCAAGGTGTGTGTGTGAGTTTGAGACCGCACCACCAGAGCGAGTTTTTTTTTTGAGAACAGCTCGGAAGAGGAAGAGTGAAGTCTGATGGACCACTCAAGGTGTGTGTGTGAGTTTGAGACCGCACCGCCAGAGCGAGGTTTTGAGGACCGCTCGGACGAGAAAGGGTGAAGTCTGATGGACCACTCAAGTTGTGTGTGTGAGCTTGAGACCGCGCCACCAAAGCGTGTTTTGAGACCGCTCGAATGAGAAAGAGTGTAGTTTGAGGGTCTACTCAAAGGTGTGGAAGAGTTTGAGACCGCACCACCACAGCGTGTTTCTGAGGACCGCTAGGCAAAGTCTTAATTTCTAAAAAACAAATCGATCGTCTTAAGTAAAGGGAAAAAGAAAAGTTAGCGCTTACTACTAAAAATAAACAAGAAGAGTGCGGTAGATCAGACCACTCTGTAGAGTTAAAAGAAAGGTGTATTTTAGAAGCCCACTCTTAAACGGAGAAGGAAGAGTCCATTCGTAGGGACCGATCGGAAAAGGGAATAAAAAAGAGTCGCTGATCGTTGGATGAGGATTGTGAGTATGTTCAAACATGTGCTTCGAACAACTGAGTGGCTTAAATCGCTCAGAGTGCGCCAGGAACGTAACAAATGACTTAGTTGTTTTTTTAGACTTGTGTTTTCATTAAGTTGTACATTTGGGTTATGTAGAGTCTGGTTTTCGCAGAAAATGAAGCATGCCAACTCAGTCACGTTCTAGCAAAATTCTAGCAGAGTTCTCACAGAGCTGGATATTCTTACAGCATTCTAGCAAAACCAGCTCTGCTAAAATATTTCGGGTCTGGGAAATACCTAAATGTGGGTTTAAATAATTTAAGATTTGAGAAAGATCAATCGAAGGTTACCGTGACTAGTTTAGGTTTATCGTTTACAATAACTGGGTGCCGGGTGTTAGAGACAGGGGAGGTTGAGAAAATTAGACAGAGAGAAGGTTAGATAAGGACAGAGTTAGAGAATGAAAGAGTTTAGTAGATAGGTATAGAAAGATAGATAGGGATATATAAAGGGAATTATATAGAGAGAAGGTTAGATAAGGAGAGAGCTAGCTTATGAAAGAGTTTGGTAGATAGATAAAGAGGGAAAGATAAATATAGATATTTAGAAGGATAGAGGGATAGATAGATTAAAATAGAGAGGTGAACCGCTCGTCAAAGGGAAAGGAGAGAAGCCGGGCTATTTGAAGAAAAAGAGAAGTGTGGAATTATGTGAACCACACGGTAAAGATAAAAGAGAAGTCTGATGAACCATTGGGAAAGAAAAAGACAAAAGTGTGTTCAGGCATCCCACTCAAAAGAAGAGAGGGAACAGATTAGTTATGCGAAACAAGATCTTATGTTAGAGAGAATGTTTAAATCATTTAATCACTCAGGAAACGGAACAGGTAAATTATAAAAATTTTGCCCGATTTTAGAAGGAATCTTAAACGACGGCCATAAAGAGAATTAGAAAATGTTAGAATGATGACCTTTTGTGAAAAGTGAAAAGGGGAAAATGATGAAAGAATTAGTTTTTGCGAAATTTGAAGTCTTCGGAAAACTTAGCGAAGGAAATTTATTTTAACAAGCGTTGATCAAAAATGTATTTAGGCGGACGAGTGATAAGAGAAAACGCGAAGCGTGATGGTAGAAATATTGTCAGCCTGTATGGATCAATCAGACCGCGCACTGGACTAATAATCCAGTGTTAGTCAGATTCCGCGGCGAACACAAAAAACTCCTAAGTGTTAAATTGGTATTCGCCATTCCGGAACACAACAAAGGAACCTTTTTATCCGAAACATTTTTATAGATACTTGCCCATGTTAGTTTTAGATGTAATATGTACAATTCAACATTACATCAAATTATTTTATTTTAGAGAGGAAGGGAGATGTGTGGGGCACACGCATGAGAGCGTGCCAGTCTGTAGAGAGTGCCTATTGCACTCTCGCAGTGACAACAGGGAACTGCTCGATGACAGCGTGCGGCTGCCAGTCGGGCAGTCGCATCTCAGCAAGCGGACAAGCGAGAAGCACGTCGCGGTCCGTGATCACTCCCACGTGGTGGGTGATTTCCTGGAGGCAGTTTGCGGCTACACACATAGTGCATTGACAAAAACATACTTTATGCGCAAAACAAACTGATATAGTGCCTTTTCCAAGCCATGGCCTTAGAAAAACTGTCAAGTGCTATTGAGTGCCGATGCACGTCTGGATGAAACTTTGTTCATGAATCACAGTTCAACAAAAAATCAAATGTTTCTTGTCTCTGAGACGAGTATATGTGTTCCTAGTAGAATTTTGCCTGCTGAATCCGAATCCGGGTTCAGAATTGCTCCAAATGGTCCCAATTTTGAGATACACCCGTTTGAAATGTTAGTTTAGGTCAAAATTAGCTGCTTTGTCGACTATTTTACAAAAGAACTATTGAATAAACAACTAAACCAATACATGTATCATATAGTTCACGTTTTCCCCTTTCTGAAACACCCCTGGTTTTTAAAATTTGATTGTTTCTACGCATATTGTTGAGACAGGCGGGAATTTCTCAACCGGGCACCGGTTCCGTCAGCAGGATAAATAAAACTCTTTTATTCACCACATGCTACAAAACTGTAATTTTATTTATAAATTAATTACAGCTAACAACGTTCACAATAAACAATAAACTTACATTTACGGTGTCTTTTCGCAGCTACTTTCTTAGCTGCGCCCGTGCTCCCGCTTGCTCAGATTGTTTTCAACTTCTGATCGATCGCCAAGCGACAGCACGGGCACCAGTCAAAACGAAAACAAACACTAGGTCTATTCCCGTACTGCAGAATTCTGCAATTCTGCACAAAAACGGCAGCAGAGCGTTCCCGTACTTTTCTGCAACAAAAGTAACTTTTCTCTTAGGCAGAACTTCTGCAGTGAGAGAGGTAGAAGTTGCAGCAAAACCGTTCCCGTACTTTTCTGCAAGCTCTCTCTTCTCTTTCTTGTTGAAAAGTTACTGCAATTTGGTGTGGTGGATGTTGACTACACGCTTACATAAAATCTGCAAGTTGGGTGAAATCAAGCATTTAATTATAAGTTGTAATTATAAATGATTTTTTTATGTTAACGATTTCAGGCTTAGTTCATTTATGTAAATGATATAGCGATTTTTTTCAGTGTTAATATTTTTACCTGATAAAAAAATTGATAACTTAAGCCATAGTATTACAGCACGGCTAGTACCCCAACAAAAATTGTACTATAAAAAATTGTTTTTTAAAACTTTTAAAAGACACATTTCTTTTGAGTTTCATAATTTCAAATAGATATTTGTTTAGGAATAATTTTTGATCTTCAATTGTTTTCGAATATACCTCGAAATATACTAAATATATATGTTAAATAACAGGTAAATTTAATTGAAAAATAATTATTTATACCTTTAACGGTGCTACCAATTTGTATTCTTATATGAACCAAAAAAAAAATAAATTAATTTGCCTGAATTAAATTTCTTAAATTCTTAAATTTCTAAATTCTTAAATTTTTAAATTCTTAAATTCTTAATTTTTTAATTCTTAAATTCTTGAATTCTTAAATTCTTAAATTCTTAAATTCTACTTTTATTTGAAATAATAATTTCTTTAAGTTTCTATCTTATTATTTTTAACTGTAGCTTTTCAATTTGTTGTGTTCTGAACTCATAAATTTAAAAAAAAACTTTTGTTATTTTATTTCGATTTTTTTCAACCTTTTTTATTTTGATTTTTTTCAAATAAAGATTTTTTTTGAACATTTTGAAATATTTAGTTTTTAATTATTTAATTTTGTAAGTTTTGAATTTGTGATTTATTGTTTTTTTTTTATTTTTCTGATATAATGATTTGAATTTTTAAATTTCTCAAATATCTGATTTTACTTTTTTTAATGTTTCTTGATGTGGAAATATTAGATTTTTAAATATTTTTAATTATGGATTTCTTAATTACCAGATTGCTTAATTTATGTGTATCAAATTTTTGGAGTTTTCGTTCATTTTTTTATTTGTCAATTTTACTGCGTCACTGTTGTTCTTTCATGTGACATCCAGTCATAATTTATTTATGTTATCCTGAATAATCTTTCAAACATTCTGCTATTAAACATGTATTTATGGTAGCTTCTATATAAAACCTTTGTTTGTCTTTTTTATCTTATTTATTAAACGTACCTGCCACTCTCATTTGTAAAATTGTTTACCTAATGTAAAACTTTTAAGTTGTTTCCAATATATGATTTGTACCTAAGCATAATTGATTTCTAGTTACTTAATAAATAATACATCCTTGATTTTTTAAATAAAACGTTGTGCTGCATAAAACTATAATGTCCCAGTTCTTGAGGTAAACTTCTTTCAATTACTTTTTTTGTCAACTATTTTTTTAAAAATATTTTGAAATGATTAAAAAAATAATACCCAGTTTGAGTAAATCCACTCAACTGTGTACAATGTTGCAGAAAAAGTACTGGAACGCGCTACCCAGGCAAAATTTTTGCCGCTTCTCTCCTTGCAGAACTTCTGCAAAAGAGAGAGATGAAGAGAGCGAGCTGAAAAGTACGGGAACGTGCTGCAAAAAAGTGACTTATGCTGGCTGCAGAATTCTGCAGAAGCTGCAGAAATTCTGCAATTCTGCAAGTACGGGAATAGACCTACTAATACTGACGCAGTACGAGGGGATTGCTTCGGCCGTATTTGGGACGTGCTCCGTCGCAACACATATTTATAGCCATTTTAAAATTATATTTTCAGTTGGTTCTCATTCAAGTTTTTCCAACTTGCATGCAAGTCATATTATGCTGGGATATCAATAATAAAAATCAAAAATGCTTTGCAGAACGTTAAAAAAGTATGTCTCGGTAATCTAATTGATCATATTTCATGTAATTTTGTCTGCTGAATCCATTCCTATCATTAGATTTTTTCAAAAAGGTCAGCTTTTTGAGTAAAAATTGAATTTTCGATGATTTTTTCAAAATAAAATCTATTTTATGCTAAAGTATGACTTAGAGATAACTAAATGTCGATGTCTCGTCAGTCTTATTAATCACTTTTAATGTATTTTTGTCTGCTGAATCCATTCCCATCATTGGATTTTTTCAAAAAGGTCAGGTTTTTGAGTAAAAATTGAATTTTCCATGATTTTTTTCAAAATAAAATTTATTTAATGCTAAAGTATGACTTCGGATGTCTCGTCAGCCTAATTGATCATTTTTTATGTATTTTTGTCTGCTGAATCCATTCCCATCATTGGATTTTTTCGAAAAGGTCAAGTTTTTGAGTAAAAATTGAATTATCGATGATTTTTTCAAAATAAAATCTATTTTATGCTAAAGTATGACTCAGAGATGACTAAATGTCGATGTCTCGTCAGTCTAATTGATCATTTTTTATGTATTTTTGTCTGCTGAATCCATTCCCATCATAAGATTTTTTCAAATTGGTGAGGTTTTTGAGTAAAAATTGAATTTTCCATGATTTTTTCAAAATAAAATCTATTTTATGAGCAATTCTCTTTGAAATGGGCCGATATCGACCATTTTTTTTTTTGTTATATTTTTTGATTTGGCTCAAACTTTGTGGGGGCCTTCCCTATGACTAAAGAAGCTATTTTGTGCCATTGGTTCACCCATACAAATCTGCATACAATTTTGGCAGCTGTCCATACAAAAATGGTACGTAAAAATTTAAACAGCTGGAACTTTTGAGTTAATTTTCTGATCAATTTGGCGTCTTCGGCAAAGTTGTTAAGTTGTTGAGGACTATTGAGAAAAAAAGGTACACGGAAAAAAATTGCCGAATTCTTTATTAACATTTTTTTTACAATTACTCAAATTCCCAAATATTGAAAAGTTTTAGAGGACAAAAAACCCAATTTTTTGAGCCATTGAGAAGTATGGTCAATAAATCTGCCGCCTTGTTATGAATTTTTGAAAAGGCAGTAATTTTTGGAAAAAAATTAAAATTTCATACAAAACAAAATTTGACTTAATTTTTTATGTTAAATTTAATTTGCAATCGAAATGTACAGATTTTTGAAAAACGGCTCCGTTTTCAAGATATAGCCACCCAAAAATTCAATATTGCGCCCTTTAAAAATGTTATTCTTGATTTTTTTTGAAAATTTTGTTTTTGAAAAGATCGGATTTTTTTTCGTAAAGAATTTTTTATGTTTTAACATTGAAAATCGGAACATAAGTTGCTGAGATAAATATCGACATTATAAAATTATGGGGATTTTGGGTAAGATTTAGACAACCTCAATTTTTTTTTTGTTTAAACCGCTGTTCTATGTCTCTTTGACAATTTCATAGAAAATCAAAGATCAGAATCTTTTAAAAATTGATATTTTTAGAAAAAGTCACTCATGGTCAATATTTTTAAAAATCAAAAAAACTGCAAATATTTCGCTTAAATCAAACTTTGGGTGACTATATCTTGAATACGGAGTCCTTTATCAAAAAATCTTTAAAGTACTTTTCGATTTCAAATTCAATTTTGCATTAAAAAACAAGTCAAACTTGTTTTTTCATGAAACTTATATTTTTTTCCAAAAATCACTATTTTTTCAAAAATTCATAACTCGGCGGCAGATTTTTTGACCATGTTTTTCTATGGCTCAAAAGTTGCGGATTTTCGTCTCCTAAAACATATAAAAAAATCTCTAAAATCAAAAAATACATATTTTGGGAAATTGAGTTTTAGTGAAAAAAAGTTGATAAAAAAATCTGCAATTTTTTTTCCGTGTACCTTGTATGGGTGAACCAATGACACAAAATAGCTTATTTGGTCATAGGGAAGGCCCCCACAAAGTTTGAGCCAAATAAAAAAATACAAATAAAATCCATTTCCGGTTTTGGTAGAGAATTGCTCATATGAACCAGTGGCTTTGAATTTTCCAAATATTAAAAAAATAAATAGATTTGTTTAAAAACGCAGTTTTCTAGTAAAATCTTTTGAACGGTTAAATGATTATATTTGTTTTTAAAAAGATAAATTGATCAATCTTTTATCTTCTATGTTTTCTGTACGAACTGGAAATTGTGCCTTATATATTATTTATTTGAATATTTGTTTTTGAGATAAGGCCCTCCCTCCCCCCCCCCCCCTCCAAAATAAATCGAGAAAAATGGTTTTCAACAAGTATCTTCAAAAACTAAACATTTCTACGTTAAACATTTAAATGTAGTTAAATTCAAGGGTCATTTAAAAAAAAAACATTATTTCAATCACAAAGTTTTTTTTTATTCAGCTTTCAAATTTCAAAATTTTAGGTAAGCATGATAAGATCCTCAAAAAATATCGGTTTCCAACATGATATCAACAGATTTGAGTGATTTTTGGAATCACACAAGTTTGCCTCCAACTTCAAAACATCAGGCTGTTTTTTGGAATGTGTATTTAAGGATTCAAAAAGAAAATTGTTGGATGCTTTTTATTAAATTAAATTAGAAATTACTTCTAGCAATCCGACAAATAAATTTGGAGCCAGAGGATTCTAACAAAACGGCATGGGAAAATTCCAGGCAATCTTTAAATGATAAAATCGCCTTCATTTTTCCAGAGAACCGCTCCCATGGACAGCATCAGCATTACAGCGTACCCATGAGCCACTCTGACAGGTCAGAACGGCATCAGCTCAAAGCAGCAGCATCAGCAGCAGCCGAGCGGCTTTTTCCTCTCAAAAATCAATTAAGATGTTAAAGTGAGCATTGCGTCGTCGTTGTCGTTGTCGAGAAATGAAAAGAAAAGCCGAACCGAGGAAGAAAACTCGTCAAAGGCCAAAGAGCAAGTGTGGCCTGTGGCGGAAGGTGGATGGAAGCAAGAAGAAGAAGAAGGGAATTTTCCAACGCTTTTCCAAGTCAACGCCAAGTTTTGAGTGATGGATTTTGTGTAGACCCCCATCCGTCAGTCCCACGTCCGTTCCGTCCCGGATGGTTGATCCCTGGGACGTACGTACACTTTTTACTTTACTTCAGTACCGAAAAAAGGGCCTCTTTCTTTTCCGGGGAGGTGAGAAACTGACGCGTTTTCCACAATCAAGATGGAGTCCGATCGATAAGGCAGTGAACTACCTGGTCTGATTCTTCCTAGGATAAAAAAATACGAAGAAACTGATTGTAATGCCCCGTCTCAACCGGTTCCGGAGTTCCAAGGAATATTTTCTATCGCTACCGCGCAAATTTTATTCATCTCGGGGTTTGTTCATTTTTCAATTTACCATATTCACACCAACAACCGTTTTTCCCGCACTGACAGACTGTCTGTTGGCTGTCAAATTTTCCACTGCTGCCACCTCTATTGCCTCCTCAACGGGTGTGTTCCGGGGGTTGTCGATTAACATTCCTCTGAGTTTTTTTATTTGACGCTTCTCAGATGTTGATTTTGTGAGTTTTTGAAGGAATTGTTTCCGGGTAGATTTGATATTTTCTCGGAATTTTCCCAATCTTTTGTTCGAAGAATCTACGCTTTTTGATCCTTTAGCCTTGAACAACCTACCATTTTCTAATGTCGATATCATGAAACATTCATTAAATTTATCGATCTCTTGAAAGCATTTTTTTTTAAATCAAGACTTATATTAAATATTTGGCCCTTTTAATATGTTAGTCTTGACAGCAATTCCCCACGAAAACAGCATGATTCGAAAAAAAAGTTCTCCGAGCATGCTCAAAATATTTTTGGGGGTTCCATGGCCAAAATGATAAGACCAGTTTTTTTTGTTAGGCCATTAGGATGACCGACGCCGTGTTATGGTGGTCCCAAAAATGACAATTTTCGTCATTTTTCGCAAAAAAAAACACTTTTTTAAAAAAATCATATCTCCGCGCCATTCAATCCGATTTTAGCTGTCCTAGACGCAGAATAAAGGCAATTAGTTTGGATATTTGTTAAAAATAACAAGAAGTTTCAAAAATCTAGCTTAACATTTTAATTGTGTCTGAAAATATTTTTAACATGATTCCTCGGAAAATTTTACATTATATATCAAAAAATGGTTAAGTTATATTTTCAATTTCTGGGATACGATTTTAAAAAAATAAAAATTGGGGTTTTCGACGTGCCACGCGCAAAAATAGAAAAAAATACGAAAACGGCAAAAAAAGACTTTTTTACTAAAACTGAGATAACTTGAAAATTTCAGCGATGACCATTACATGTTAGGTAACCAAAAGTTGCGTATTTCAATTACTAATATTTGGGTACCCTAACATCGCTGAAATTTTCACAATATCGCAATTTTAGTGAAAAAAGTCATTTTTTTGCCGTTTTTGTCATTTTCCGATTTTTGCGGGTGGCGCGTCGAAAACCCCAGTTTTTATTTTTTTTAATTCGTATCTCACAAAAATGAAAATATAAACTTCACTTTTTTGTATATGTTATGTAAAATTTTCCGAGGAATCAGGTAAACATATTTTCAGACATAGTGGTCCCGAGACCTTCAAAACAGCATTTTAAGTTTTCATACGACCTTTTCAAATGTTAAGCTAGATTGTTGGAAACTTCTTACTATTTTTCCCAAATAGCCAAACTAATCACTTTGCTTTTGCGTCTAAGACAGCTAAAATCAGATTGAATTAACGATTGATTAAAGAAATGAAAATATTGTTTTCGAAGAGATCGAAAAACTAAATTAATGTTTCATATTTTAATATTGAAAATCGGATCATTAGTTGCTGTGATATCGACATTAAAAAATGGTGGATTGTTTGGGTGAGACTTAGAAAACATCAATTTTCCTGTTATTTAATCTTTGCGTGGCAATATCTCAGCAACTGAAGGTCGTATCAACAAAAATTAAAAAAAAAAAAACAAAACATTGAAAATTATCTCAGCCTTTCAAATTTTTTTTTCAAAAGTGGGCAAACATGGGCACTAATTTGAAAAAATTAAAAACTTCTACTATTTTCAAAAAAGTTACCAAAAAAAGCTATGACTTGAAAACGGTGCAATTTATCAAAATTTCATTGAATACTTTATGATTGCAAATTCGATTTTACATCGAAAAATGAAGTTGAAATTTTTTTACGACCAATATTTCGATTTTTTGAAAAAATCAGTATTGATTAATAAATTTAAAACTTGGTAAATAATTTTTTGTCCGTTCTGGAAATTTCTGAAAAGTTGGCATTTGATGTTCCCTAAAACATATAAAGTAAATCTTTCCCTGTTCCTGAGGGGAACACCCTTGAAGAGTATCGGGGCCGGCATTTACAAAGCGGATTCAGTGGCAGTTTCATTCTCAACTTAATGTTAACATGTTAAGGTTAATGTTAACATTCCATAGGTCGCCTCCCTAAGGTGTCGTGATAAGGTCCAGTTTGTGACGATACACTACCTTCCCTTTACTAAGCAATCGATTCCAGAAGGGAAAAGATCACCAGTTGTGTTGGTCCGAGCCGGGATTTGAACCCCGATCTACCGCTTACGAGGCGGAAGCGTTACCACTGGGCTACGTGGCTCGGTCAATCCCTAAAACATATAAAAAAATAAAAAAAGAAAAAAAAAATGTTTTTTTTTTTGCAAATCAAGTTCTAGTGACAAAAAGTAAAATTTAAAATCCCAAACTATTTTTTACCGCGTATAATTTTTTTTTTTTCAGTGTAATCTTTATACATACCTACAACTTTGCCGAAGACACCAAAACGATAAAAAATTCTATGAATAGATATAATTTAGAATTTTCAGCTGCCGAATTTGTATGAAAATTTCTATCGACAAACTAATGATGCAAAATGGCTTCTTTAGGCATACCGAAGGCACCAAAAAAGTTTATGCCGGATTTAAAAGATACATAAAAAAATCGAATATAGCCACTGAAAGTTTTATTTTAGCTGAAAAAACTATTTTTTCGTTTTTCAAATATAAAGTTCATGATTGTTCATTCCTAAAAATAAATAATTTTGAAAAGAAAAGCCGACTCGGTCCTAACCAGGTCCCAGTACTGAAAAATACCTAATAAAAATAGTTTTATGAAAAAAAAAATATTGAAAAGTTTAGAAAATTTACAATAAAATTGCCAAAACGACATAGATGGTTACTGAAATACAGCGAATAAAAAAAGAAACAAGACAATTTAAGTACTTTAAGTCTCATCCAAACAGCCCTCGTTTTCTAATGCTGGACTAACATTTGAAATGGGCGTAATATTTAAATTTTACCTTTTTTACTTATTGCAAAAAATAAACAAATATTGATTTTGGGAAAATGTTTGTCTGTGAAAAATGTTAATTTGAAAATCAATTTGAAAATTTCCGTTCTCATCAATATTTACGACATTTTCTAATGCACCAAAACCGATCGGAAATCCTCCAAAAGACTCAGATTTTGAAACGTACCATTTTTGTATGGTCAGTTTCCAAATTTTATGGAGCCTTGTAAGGGTGAACCAGAGACACAAAATGGCTTCTTTAATCATAGAGAAGGCTCCCACAAAGTATGAGCTAAAAAAAATACAAAAAAAATATTTCCGATTTTTGAGAAGAATTATTCTTGCAAGTGCAGGTTATGCAAAAACAAATTTATAGAGACTGATGCCCAGAATATTTAGAAAACCCTGTTTTGTTTTTTTAAAGAAATCGTTCAAAACTTTTTAGAAGCCAGTTTTCCGATAATTTAATGCAAATGATGTTTGGATACCGTATGCGTCCCGTAATTTGACTTTGCAACATATTGCATGCAAGTTTTGCTTTTATGCAACAGTGACGAACTGCACATACATACATACAAACTATGGAAAAATCTCATTAGTCACTCCGATAGGATTTCAATTTATTTTTGAAATATTTTCCAACTGGTAAGGTTTTTCTCAAGATTATTTTTTTTAAACATGTACTGTGGTAGGCCCCACAAAGTTCATGCACTATTTTTGAAAAAAAAAAAAAAAATTCAATAGTGTTTAGAAAAATAGTTACGTTTAAAAATTTTAGTTTGAATTCCGGGTTGATCATATTTTGGAAAAATGTGAGTAAGTTATAATTTTTCTTGTAAAAATCAGATTTAAGGTGTTCAAATTTCATTTTACGTCAAACGTACCATCACTAAGGTTGCTGATATGGTTTTCATGAAAAAAAAATATTGTTTATATTCAGTTATTTAAGTTTATAAGCTTTTTAACAAAGTTCATATAAAATTTAGGTAAAATTGTTAAACAGTTGAAATTGTTGGGACCATCCATAAACCACGTGGACATTTTTTTTGGGAATCTCAACCCCCCCCCCCCCCTTCGTGGACAATTGTCCATACAAAAAAAAACATTTTTGTAAGGAGCGTGGACAATCGCAAACCCCCTAAAGTGTCCACGTGGTTTATGGATGGTCCCGTTCCTGAAATTCGTCTAATTTTTTTTTTAAATTATTGATTTATATTGCATTACAACTAATTTCGGAGCACGAATCACAAGTTTTCACATTTTACATTAAATTTGTTTATAAATTTGGAGATTTTTTTAATTTTTTCAAAAACATGTATTATTTATTATTTAAAAATTTATTTTGCCTTCTTTTAGTAGAAAATTGTCCAAAGAATCCGAAAATGCATTCCGTTTTCCGATTCAAAATCATGTTCATTGAGCAAATCATGACATTTTCTGAAGTATGAAATAATGTCTTTCATCAACTTTTTTTTATCATAGTTAACTAACTTTTAAAAAATTTCAAAATTTTATCATAAGTTCTTCTTGAGGTATTTTGAACACTTCTCTGCCACGGTCGGTATGATTTCAAACCATTGCGTACGTTTTTAATTTGTACTCTTCATTTTGCGGAATTATCTGAAACCTATCAAAGTCACCCGGCTATCAAAGCCACTCCGTTATACGGTACACATGTTTCTGGGGAAACAAACTTCCTACTTTGCTTTGAGTTGAGCCTGCGCAGTTTTTTTCTATCATTTTTTTATAGGTCAATGTTGTTTAGTTGATAAAAAGCAGAATTACATTCACTCTGATGATCATAGCATTTTTTTAACCTCCACACATCTTTACAAAGGAAAACTAATCAAATAATTAATTGTTTATACAACAGGCAGACTCTTCTCTAGAAAAAATATCAGTTTAATCGATCATCGTATAGTTTTTTTGTACCATTCGGATGAGGTATTAAAGTTAATAGCTAACTCATTCACAATCGATTCCAATTAAATAATACAATCGCACTAATTAAAATCAACTGATTGGAAATGAATGCCTTTTATTCTTGTTTTGCTTTTTAATCTGCTGTAAATTGTGCATCTGTAATGAAAATTGACAAACAACATCAATACAAATAGAATCCAGTTCAGCAGAGCAACACTGCACTGGTCCAAAACATTCCCCCTACAGCAACAACAACCAGGTCAAACGCAAATGGTTTTTCTTGTAGTGTGTGCACTTTTCCTCCCTCGCTCCTTCTCTTTTTTTCTCAATTTATCAATGAGTATGATTTTTAATTTATTTCCCTTAGCCAGTTCTGTCTATCCTTTTTTTCCCAACCCAGCCCAGCTGTCAAGCCTGGGAAGTAGATTTTTCCAAACTCACTTTGCTCGAATTTTCTCTCCATTATGCAATGCGAAATGCTTGGCTCGGTTAGTTGGCCGGTCCACGGAGATGGAAAAGCCGCGCGATTTTTCTTCGTTCGCAAGTACACTCGCGCTGGTTTCAAGTGCTTTTGCCCTCCACTTTTCACCGAACAGCGAAAAGCAATTTATTTTCCTTTATCAGTGAAGAGGATGAACTGGCTCGTTGGTGCTTCCTCATAAGGTTGGTGGTGCGAGGAAAGTGCAGTGCCTTCAGAAAATAAAGTATTATCTCTGATCTTTCACTTAATAATCACTTATCATTACACGGTGTTGGGTAATTTAAATTTTCTTCCATTTTTTTTTCTCTCGTTCACCAGCTCTGTCGAGGTCTTGAAAAGCTTCTTCCAAGAAGGAGCCCATGAATGAGCTTTAATATCCTTAAAAGGTCCTGACGTAACGCCCTTTTCAGGATTCCTCAACACCTTCGGCGTCTTCTTGCTCAGACTTTTTCGTAGTCCTTTTAGTAGTTACAACAGGTCGTCCTTTTTCGTCCCGCCTCAGCTCCTAGGGGTGTTGCTTGAAGCAGGTGAAAATTAATGCTCTCCTCGTCGACGACGACGAGGAGGAAGGCCAGACATTCCCAGCTATTAATATTTCCCCATATCATAACTCACACACACCGGGGGTTTTTTTCCCTATGCCAAAAGCGAATGTGTGTCAGAGACTTCACGTATCCTTTCTTACCCAACTTTTTTTTTTCCTAAGAATTCTTGTAACCTGGATCCAGCCCCAACCTCCCTCTGAAGCGTTTTACATCCTACAGGTATACGGGCCGTTTTTTTATGGGTTTTGTGTTTTTACCTGTTGTAAGAGGCTGCCAGGTGAGTTGGGTGACGAGGAAAATGATGAAAATTGTGTCACGAACAGAGAGCGAAGCTGGCTGACACAAAACTTCCACCTTCTAGGAGGACGCGTTCTTGCGTGGAGATGGGGCGATGCGCCTTTGCCTCCCGTAAGTTTGATGGAGAAGGTGTTGACGTTCTGGAATTTCGGGAGAGAAAAAAAATACGATGAGCATATATGGGAGTGGAGTATGGAAAAAAAGTTCCTGGGTGTCAGGAAAAAGATGAGCGAATGTTGGAGAGGAGCATTTTCTTGAGCGGTGAGAAAACGAGATGAGGGTTCTGATCTAAATTATGTAATGGATGATGACGTTTTGCATGCAATATAGTAGCAAAAAATTATATGTGATAATTTAAAGGAAAATTATAATAAACTTTCATCATCCGAAAAACTGGCGTGATAAATTAATCTTTGAATTATTTTCCAAAGAAATAAGCAGAAAGTGACTTTTTACACTAGAATAACAAATTCTGCTTCAAATGAATAAACAATCAATCATCAGAATACAATGATATCCATAACATGATGGCCCATATTCCAAAATACAAGTTGCTACAAAAGTTTAATTTATTTTTCTAGTTCAAGTAATGAATCAAGTCTGAATTTCCGAAATTTTTTTTTCCGAAAAAAATTATTTGTCACAGCGTACCTACTATTGACGCAATCAATTTGAACATTGAGTGATCGAATCCAATAATAAACCAAATTGATGCAGGATAAGTTTTCGACTGAGAATTACAGTAAAATTTAAGCAAATGTTTGATGTTCAAAAAATTATCATACTTTACACTTTCTTTAAAAAAAAAGTGGATTTGAAACTTTAATGACAAATTATTACTTTTGTTCAATATCAAAATGGGGAGATTGAACAAAAATACATTAAACTTGCAATTTCATTACCTCTACATTCTTGACGTTCAGTCAACTCATGACTTATACAAAATTGAAAAAAAAAAATGATTCAAAATATGAATATGAAAACTCAACTTAAAACAAATAAAAATTGAAAAATAATTCAAAAACACATTATGTAGCCCATCCCCATGGAAAAACCTACTTGACTGAAATGTCATGCTGATATATGCATTTATTATTATGGCCGAGTGGGCTAAGGCGCCAGTCCTTACTGTGGCTGATGAGTTTGAATCCCGTCGGCTGTAACTTTTTTTTGTGTTTCAAAATTTGGACATGCAGCGTGTAATATTAAGTGTTTATTTTGATGGAGGTCTAGTGCATGCTTTTGTATGCGATTTTACCATCGGATTTTTTGCCTTGTACGTTTTTTTTTTTTTTTTGATGATATTTTATACACCATATTCTTGATTTACACAACGAAATGGGGGTGTTTAAATCGAAAATCGTTTAAAAAAAGAATGTCCATGACTTAAATTGAGAATATGACTTAAATTATGAATATTTGGGATTTCGTAACTTTTCGGAGAATTTTCAAAATGTATCAATTTTATTTTGTTAAGAAATGTTATTAAAACATTTTATCATGGTTTTGGAACACTTGGGATGTTCTAGTCCATCCGAAACTTCCGCAAATGTTGTGCAAATGTTGTGCAACAGGTAGAAACTTCAAGATTTTGACAACGGATCCTATCCAGACTGCTTCAGTGAGTGTGGTAGGCGACAGATCATTATTGTAACAACTTATTGGGATGATCTGGGTCATCCAAGAACTCCCTGGAGATAAGATCTGTGGGTCTACCGCCGTAACAAGCCAGAGGTCGATGGTTTTTGACCCCGGAACATACCCGCATAGCTTCAGTGAGTATTGTAGACTAGTTTGCTGATATGTTGAGATGTTCTGGGACATCCAAGGACTTCCTCGAGTTAAGATCTGTGAATCTACCGCCGTAACAAGCAAGAAGTTGACGATTTTTGACCCCGGAACATATCCGCATAGCTTCAGTGAGTATTGTAGACTAGTTTGCTGATGTGTTGGGATGTTCTGGGACATCCAAGGACTTCCTGGAGTTAAGATCTGTGGGTCAACCGACGTAAAACACAAGAGGTCGACGTTTTTGGCCTTGGGAAATATCCACAGAGCTTCAGTGAGTTTGATAGACTTCTTTGCTGTTATGTGAACATCCCGTTCCAGAAAGTTCTTGTTACAGCCATAGAACATCGTGTTGTAACTCAATGGAGTTCTTGGAAGACCCAAGACAGTCCAATACATTAGCAAAGTAGTTAACCATAATCACTAAAGTTATGCGGGTTTGTCCCAAGGTCAAAAACCATCGACCTCTAGCTTGTTACGGCGGTAGACCAACAGATCTTAACTCCAGGGTGTCCTTGGATGTCCCAGAACATCCCAACACATCATCAAACTAGTCTACAATACTCACTGAAGCTATGCGGGTATGTTCCGGGGTCAAAAACCATCGACCTCTGGCTTGTTACGGCGGTAGACCCTCAGATCTTAACTCCAGTGAGTCCTTGGATGACCCAGGACATCCAAACCCATCCGAAAAGTAGTCTACAATACTCACTGAAGCTATGCGGATATATTCTGGGGTCAAAAATCGTCGACCTCTTGCTTGTTACGGCGGTAGACCCACAGATCTCAACTCCAGGGAGTTCTTGGATGTCCTATAACATCCCCAGCAAAGTAGTCTATCATACTCACTGAAGCTATGCGGATATATTCCGGGGTCAAAAACCGTCGACTTCTTGCTTGCTACGGCGGTAGATTCACAGATCTTAACTCTAGGAAGTCTTTGGATGACCCAGGACATCCATTTGATACATTTTGAAAATTCTCCGAAAAGTTACGAAATCCCAAATATTCTTAATTTAAGTCATATTCTTAATTTAAGTCATGGACATTCTATTTTTAATCATGACTTAAAAAAACTTGCGTAAATCGAGAATCGTTTAAAAAAAGGTGACTCAAAAAAGAATACATGCATTCCATTTGGTAAAATAGGCCATTTTTCAAAGTTATTTTTTTTTTCATACAAGTCTCCATATAAATTTCGGAAATCTTGAGAAGGGATTTTCTTACCAATTTGATGTGTCCGGCAAAGTTGTAGAATAGGATAAAGGGCTTTCAGAAAAAAAAATCAAAGGACAAAAAAAGAAATAAAAACATTAAATTTTATTCTAGATGCAAAATCAAATAATCATTGAATATCGAATGAATAGTTTTTGAGATATCGTTAATTGAAAATAAGGGACACTGAAAAAAAATCATCGCATTTAACCTTGAAAAGGCTATTACTGCCAACTCTGGATTTATCAAAATTCTAACCTTAAGCGCAAACAAAAAAAAACTAAAAATGGAAAAGACGTTTATTGAGAACTGAACTTTTAGTGATAAAAAGTGAAACAAAAAAATATGCAGTTTTTTCTTGTCCATTTTGTATTACCAGTCCACAAAATTGTATGGAGACTTGTATGGAAACACTAATGAAGAAAAAATGTTATTTTCGACACAGGAGCAATGCTCCACCAAAATCGGAAATGGATTTTATTTATATTTTTGAATTGGTTCAAATTTATTGAGAAAACTAAGGCTCTCAAAAGGTTTACCTACTAAGCCATTTTGTGTCATTGGTTTACCCATATATGCCTCCATAAATTTTTTGCTGCTGTCCATACAAAAATGGTTCGTAAATATTAGAAAACATGTAGCTTTTGAAGGATTTTTTTTCCAGTTTGGTGTTTGTTTGTTTATTTTTTTAGATGGAATTTAGGTCAAAATGGTCAAATATTCAAATATTTAAGTTGTTCAATGTTCCCCTTTTTTGAGTTTATTCCAAAATTGTAACGTGGAGATCACAACATTTTACATTAGTTTAATTTATTAACACTGAAAATTGAGATATTGAAACTAGAAAATAAAAGGCTGTTGGATGAGACTTAATAAATTTATTTTTTTTGTTTCATTTTCTTTTATTTGATGGTAATTTTTTGGAAATTTTCTCAATTTTTCGAAAAAAAATATAATTTCCGAATTAGGAAGTCATGGACACTTTTCACAAAAATTGAAAAACTAGATTTCCATCAAACCAATCAGAAAATTCCTTAAAATAAATCAAATGGAGCCTGTATGGGTGTACCAATGAAACAAAATTGCTTCTTTGGTCATAGGGAAGACCCCCACAAAGTTTGAGCCAAATCGGCCGATTTCGAAGAGAAGAGTTGCTCGAAGGGATCCAAGGCAAAAATTGATCTGAATATCAAATATCAACATTACAACCCTTGAAAAAATTTCTGACTTCCAAAAACCTTGCATGATCTTTATTCCACGATCATGCAAGATTTTAATTTTAACCTCAAATTTTAGACAACCAGGGCAAAACAGTACTTACATTGAGTGATTTAAAATGACAACTTGTTTACCCAATAAATGATCACAACTTACATGGAATAATGGATTGTCTTGTTTATACTTCCTTAACGGTTAGAAATTACTCAACATGAAATTTGAACTGCAAACTTTTTTTCGCCATGTCCAGGTTTCAGTAATGTTGAATTTCACAAAATTATGAGAAAAGTTTTTTTTTTAAATTGAATGATAAATGCACTTTTTTAAATAATATAACGTGTTCATTTTACCCTAACTTAAACATTTACGAATTCCCTCGTACGTCCTCCAACTTGCGCAACCCAAATTCTCACATTCGGTAATCGAACTCCACTCACGTACGAGGTTCATTTTGTAGTAATAAATTTGGTTCAGTTTTTGCCTCCTCGCCCCATCCAGCCTTTGAAGATTTCCTTCTGGAGCATCCCCATAACTTACGGTTCACACTCAACGAGCTTTTCGAGGAAAAAAAAAACCTCCCACGCAAAAAGGCAAAAAGCGCTCATATCTTTAAATTTTATCATCGCCAAAGGTGCCGGCTGCCATATTTTTTCTTTTCCCGAAACGAGGTCCAGTTTACGTGTTTCCCGGAAGGATGCTTTTCCGGAAGAAAGGAGGAAAAGTTGAAAGGAGCATGCAAAATGTTTGCGAACGGTTTGGGTGCTGCGAAGCTTTTGCTAGGGGGCGAAATTTTGTGTTTGTTTAGTCTCACCTCTTTTAACAGGTTGTGTATTTTGTGCTTGTTAAATTTCAGGAATTATAATGTTAAAAATATAAATCATTCAGTATTAAAAATTCTCAAATTTTCTTCTCTGCAACTATTTTGAGCATCGGTTTTGGCCAACACTGTGGCAAAATAAATTTATTGCGGATTTGGTAAACCTCTCAAAGCAATAGATATAGGCTCGAAAAGTGATATCGGCTTGGAATGAAAGAAGAAGCAATGGCAATTTGGGGTTGGATCTGGAAAAGCTCTAATCTTTTTTGATGCTTTTTCTCCGCATTCGGTTTGTGTGAAAGTTCAACAGAAGTTAGGTTGGATTATTTTGAAATTGTAATTTTTACAATATTTTTTGACAGTCTAGAATTATGATAAACGTTTCTGTTTTAACTTTTAAGGGCATTTTTATTATAATTTTCTGGAGATGAAGATTTCAAATTTATTGAAAACTGATTTCAAGACTTCCCGTGTCCTTCCGAGAAGCACTCAGACACCAAAAGTGAGGAAAAGCTTTCCAAGCCCACGTCTCTTCCCACCTCGCAACTCCCAATCTCTTTTCCCACATGAAAAAGTCAGTGACCGGTTTTCCTCACCCGAAAGGAAGGAAGCCAGACCGCGAGACCGTCGTCCAGAGCGTTCTGACCGGTGGCTCCATTACCATAAGTATGCGTTTCAGGATCTCTCTCTCTCTTTTGGAATGTTAACGTACCTCTTTTGCGGCGGTTGGGCTCGACTTGAAAAGGTTCAAAGTTAATGCGTTTCGTGGAATTTTATGTGGCGCCCGGGTCGGTTGAAAAGTGCTGCCAGAAACCGGGAAAACTCGCCCCGACGTGCTGCCAGCGGCGCGGTCAATTGAAGGTGGAATTTATGCGAGGATCCCTCGTCCATTTGGGTCTTGGAAGTGCGGAACTTCATTGCTTCATATATGAGCTTACTGGGAAGGGAAATGGAGCCCTTATCGAACGCTGATTGACGGGATCCTTTTAAGTTTTTGAGGGGATTTAGAAGCTTTTAAGTATAGCATATCGCCGCCGTCGGGCTAATTTGTCGTACGTGCATTTTGGGCCAAATTAAGCTAAGAACGCCATTTTGTGCAGCTCACAATGACTCACCTTTTTTTTTTTTTTTTGATAGTATCGTGCAAGCATTGGTGATGGGAAGGTGGATTTTTGTGGTGTTCTCTTTGTGCTATGTTCGTGTTCATGTTCGAGTCATGCATGCAGTGGGGGGTCATTGTGGTAATTGATATTATTGCGCGTCAGTATCGTGCAAGCAGTGGTGATGGGAAGGTGGATTTTTGTGGTGTTCTCTTTGTGCTATGTTCGTGTTCATGTTCAAGTCATGCATGCAGTGGGGTCATTGTGGTAATTAATATTATTGCGCGTTAGTATCGTGTGGGCAGCAGGGCCAGGAAGATGGTTTTATTGTTGTGTTCGTTTTGTAATGTATTTGTATTTAAATCTAGCATGACTTTTTGTGGTGATGGTATGGTTTTGGTGGTGGTGGTGGTGGCGGTGTTGAAAAAAAAAAAAAAACAAACGTTCATTTTACTAACATTGAGTCCAAAACCTCCCTACAAACATCTATACCACTAGGTGACGTAGAGATCTCTGCGCATTCTAGATAGATGTTTACTAACATACCTTCCAATCCCCGAGGTTAGCAAGGTACCGGCCAGGAGCCCCTTATCTTACTGGATAGTATTACACGCTCATCTAAAGAGGAAAACATGGTATCTCCCGTGTTGGAATATTGTAACCGGATGAGAGTCTAGTGCTATCATACGTTTAATTACAGTTAAACAGCAAGATAAGCGTTGTGCAGCCATCCGGAATTGTGCGACCTTTAATGCTAATGCTAATGCTAATGCTAATGCTAATGCTAACAATGACTCACCTTTTGACCTTCACAGATCCCCAAAATTCGATTTCATTTTTGTCACTTTCCATATGAAATAAGTTCCAATCTTGTCGTTCTATCTTGACACAGCCTGAAAATTGATGTAAGTGCGACAATTGGCCAGAGGGGTTTCAAGTCAGAACGCGTTTGACACTGATACAAGCTCGACTAGCGTAAACATTTTCAATTATAACTCGGGACTCCGGCAACCAAATTCAACCAAAATTTCCATCTCATCACCATTTCAGACAGAAAATTATTGAAAAACATGTATTTTTTGCCTGTTTAAAAATTTAAGGGGTCGTACTGCCCCTCCGTCACGAGATATCAGATAACAGACCTAGGATACAAAAGTTACCCCTAAGGACAATGTTTGACGCACATCGAAGAAAGGCGGGGCAAATTTCCCGATTTCATGTGAGTTGGTAGAGAATTACCCAAATGGGTAAACTAGGGACCAACATAGGGAAATGAAATGTTCTGGCAGAAATTTCAAACAACCAAAGTCATTTAAATTTAAGGTTGAAAATTTTGTAGTTTTTCTTTGGTGTTGGCACTTTTCTTGTACCGAACAAGCACAAACATAATAAAAATAGTAATAATTTGACAGTTCGATTGGAACCCTGAGATTGACAATTCGTCTCTCCATATAGGCTCTTTAGGGTAAACTAATGCTCACTTTATTACAACGATGCGGAGTTGGAGTCGGAAACGGATCCTTCGTAACATTAAAAATCTTTCTTCAGTGTGAAAATTAAACTAATATTTTTTCTAGACATCGAGAAAAAGTAATGTTTAAGAAAAAAATCAACTTTAAAAGGAAGTCTCGCAAAAACAAAAATTTGTCAGCTTTTCGAATATATTTTTTTGTAGACATCTAAAAATATCTGCACCCAAAAAAATATATTTATAAATCTGCAACAGTGGACTTACTGCAGAAAATGTTACATTTAAGAACAGTTTTTGCAGCATTCTCATATTTCATTTTTGGCCTAGTGTAAACATTTCAGTGATCTGCAGTTCTCACTACATAATACATTTCTCGAGGATACTTTACGTATCTCCTCGAGTAACTGCTCAAAGTGAAGAATGTGCTTGTGCTCTATTCCTCTCACTTCATCAAGCACTCAACGACGCAGAGGTAACGTATCAAATTACCAATGAATTTTGATATTTAGTTTCACAATATTTTTTTTTCTCCAAATCCGGTACCAGATTTTGCACCAACCTAAAATCTTGCGCAAAAGATGCGTTTTAGTATACAGTGGACTCTCTGGCAGTCAATCTTCTATTAAGTCTATTACAAATATTTTTTTCTAAAAAACATTAAAATTTCAACGGAAACTATGTAAAACTCTTTAAACATACAGCAAACGCGAACCTCTCCAACTCAGGGCTGTGGAAAAGGAGCAGCAAAATTCTGGTGAGTTGGTAAATCTTTTGTTTTACAGTGCTCATACTTTATCTTGGTTAGCTGCTGATAGAGTTGAAAAGTTAGCTAAAAAAAACTGATATTTTAAATTTTCAGCTTAACAATTTTTTCTTAAAAATTTTAATCATTACCTACAACTTGATTGACCGAGCCACGTAGCCCAGTGGTAACGCTTCCGCCTTGTAAGCGATAGATCGGGGTTCAAATCCCGGCTCGGACCAACACAACTGGGTGATCTTTTCCCTTCTGGATTCGATTGCTTAGTAAAGGGAAGGTAGTGTATCGTCACAAACTGGACCTTATCAAGACACCATAGGAAGACAACCTATGGAATGTTAACATTAACCTTAACATGTTAACATTCAGTTGATTAATTACTGATTTTTTTGATTGTTTGATTCTGATTGATTAGTTACTGAATCCGCTTTGGTAATGCCGGCCCCGATACTCTTCACGGGTGTTTCCCTCAGGAACAGGGAAAGATTTACTTTTTCGGACCACCCCAACACGGCGTACGTCACCCTAATGACCAAACAAAAAATATGGGTCTTATTATTTTGGCCAAGGAACCCCCAGACAAATTTTGAGCCCGATTGGAGGACTTTTTTTTGGTTTAGGCTCTTTTCAATTGGAATTGCTGTATACAGATTTTCGAAAATGCACATGCCCATTAGGGTGTAATATCAAAATCGATTTTCCAGCATAGCACTTTTTCAGTTCCTTTTGGGGTCCTAAACAACTCCCCAAAGTTTGGGATCGATTGGTTTAGTCCTCACTTTGCGCAAAGCGATTCAATTTTCCATATAAATTTGTATGGGGAAAATCATTTTTTTGGATTTTGGTATTTATCAAATCCACGTTTCATGCTCTGGAATGTCCTCTACAACTTTGCTGAAGAGAGTATGGTGCTAACTTGCTCCTGAAAGAAGATATAGCGTCCTCAAAACTCGTCTAAAACGGGATTTTCGAGCGAAAAACACGTTTAAGACGAGTTTTGAACACGTTGTCTCTTTTTTTAGGGGCAAGTTAGCACCATACGCTTTTCGGGAAAGTTGTAGTGTCGTCCTTCCAGAGCATCCAAATATGAGTCCGGTTTTGATATAGCATGAAACTTGGATTTGATAAATATCAAAATCCAAAAAAATAGGGGTCCCCATACAAATTTATATGGAAAATTGAATCGCTTTGCGCAAAGTGAGGACTGAACCAATCGGTCCTAAACTTTGGGGAGTTGTTTAGGACCCCAGAAGGAACTAAAAAAGTGCTGTGCTCACTAAATTTGGACAACTTTATTTTTTTCCATACAACCATATTACACCCTAATGCCCATATTGTATGACTCACGCTCAAATGTGAATCGAAACTTGTGTGGAAAAACCGAATGATGCATGACTAACAAAGTTTCGTCCAAATAAAGAAAAAAGACTCGTTAGACTCACTTGAATCAAAAGTGCTTCAATTTGGCTCAAATTTGGAAGGGGAATTCGTTGTCCAAAATAATAAGACCCGTATTTTTCCTTATGGCGATTAGGGTGCTCCTATTCGAAATAGGGTGGTCCAAAAATACGTTTTTCGTCTGTTTTCATAAAAAACCACATTTTCCAGAAAAAAAAAAATTGGGACCTCCTTAGCACAGCGTGGGTCACTGTAATGGCCAAACAAAAAAATATTGGTCTTATTATTTTGGCCAAGGTACTCCTAGATTTTTTTCGAGCCTGATCAGCTTATGCACTTTTCAAATGGTATCGCTGTATACTTAACCTTAATTTTTATCATTTTACTAAAAGTTAATAAACTCAGTAAACAAACATTTAACTGTGATTTTTTTTTTGTATGAAAAAAGTAAAACTAAACAACTCATATTCACTTTGACGTTATCGATTCAAATTGCATTCTTTTAGCCATAACTATTTCATAATTATTATTTTTAAATGCATAAACAATCTATGGCCTACCCTAATACATGTTTTAAAAATATATATCTTGAAACAAGTCTTATTGTTTGAATAATAATTGAAAAATAACTTAAAATCGACTAAATGTCATCCCTTTTAACTGTATTGAAATCTTTTCTTTATGTATCAGTTTTCCGCGTTGAAAATACTTTTAAAATCAAATTAAGTTTAGTTGAATTTACTGAACCTATGATCAAAGAAGCCAGTCTTGTGATTCGTCAATACAAATTTACAATATATTCAAAAATTCAAAAAGAGAAGCAAATTAAATTCTTTATAATTATTTAATTGTTAACACATTTCAGAAAATACTATTCCACATTTCATTATGAATTCATATTTATTTTTTTTTTGTGTTTTTTGGTCACTGAAGTCAACTGGGACCGAACCCAGGCCACCTGGAGTTTAATTTAATTCACAAATATCTACTAATTTTTCTCAAGAATATCAAAAATAATAAATGTGTTAATTTTGCTGTTATTTTTGCTTAAAAGCTCACCATTGTCTAACTTTCGTCTAATCATTTGCATGATTAGAGATTAATTTGCTCGACGCTAAATTCCCAGACTTTTACGCGTAGGCAACGACGAGACTCCCAAATCCGCCAACAAAAGCGCCCTTTCCAAATTAATTAAATTGCCAACACGCTTAAGCACAGTTGGTTGAACTTCCTCTGCGCCAGCATCGATTTCCGCTCCTTGGAATGCCTTTCCGAATCGTGTAATTCGCGCGCTTGTTGAGCAACGGTTCGTTTTGATTGACGTCGGTGGCAAAATTCCTCGCCGGAAATTCTTCACTTTCTATCCAATTTCGGCGAAAAATTACGTCGATCCAATAAATATCGCCCCGGGTTCGAAGTGACGGCGCGCGGCACGTGCAAGTATGTGGAATCGAACTTTTGAGCAAGGGAAGTTTAAGTCCCTTTCCCCGCTCCCGGAAGGGTTATTTCATTAATTACACTTTGGAAAAAGGTTTCGTGTGAAAATTCTCTCATGTAAGTACGTGATTCTCGGTAAAAACACTTCCGACAACCCTCCTCGCCAACGAGGAACCTTTTCCTCGTTATCCCTTTGGGTTGGGTGGGATAAGGGGAAGAATCTTCTTATAGACTGCTGGTTGGAATGGAAAACTGCAGCATTCCAATAAATTGTATCCCATAAAAATGCCTCCAGTTTCGGATGGTGATCGGGAAGGTTCGGAGTATTCTATAGGGGACGGTGGAGTTGATACCTCCAACTATCGAACCGATTACGGCACTGAAAGGTCCCTTTTTCAACCCAACTCCAATCCCCACAAGCTGCCATCATCCTTTCAAACCTCCCCCGTCACAAGCATTTAGTCCCGAAAAGGAACTTCCAGTTTTGCCTGTGCGCGCGCGTGCCACCAATATCTCAAGCCTCGCTAAGCCTGATATATTATGGCTCTCCCCGCCGAACAACGCAACGATGTTCTGAGGCATATCAGGACGCCACCTTGGGTCTCCCCTGGGGATGATATCCTGGTGGGGGATTACGAGCGAAAGAAGAAAAAAAGTGCAACAACCTTGGGAGCACACCGCCGCCGACCGCAAAGCTCCGGAACTTTACGAGGGGAAGTTTTTTTTTTGGGTGGTTCGTCGAACCGGTAAAAGGAGGTGTTTTACCCTTCGCAGCACACTCCGGATGCTTAACTCCGGAACGTTTCTCGGATATCCGGAAAAGCTTTTTGCTACCCCTTTTTTTGAGAATGTTATTTTTTGCTCGCTTGTTTGTTTGTGGTTTATGAAATGGGCGGGAACGCGTAAGACATCATTGGTGATTAAGGGGTGGGAATAAGATATGCCGAGCAAGTTTTGAACAAACTGGAGGCTTAAAGGCATGCTGTTCCACTGTGATAAGGAAGCTTTGAGCTTAGAGTTTTGTTTGACCTTCAAATCTTGATTAGTAATTTCAAATGTTGGTTTCTACAAATAAAGATGTCTTTTCTTTGTTTACTAGAGTGTAACAAAAATGACTTTTTGGTGGGCATTCAAGGGTTTGTTCCGATGGGCATACTTAGCCCAAATCCCAAATATTAGTTTGATTGGACGTAACACGAGCTGGCGCTTTGCCTTTGAATTTTAAATGGGATTCAACCCGTAAAAACGTTACTTAATCCACCTTTAGGTGGTTGGTGCCTTCCTCTCATTTATAGAGTAACTCCAACCCACCTAAAGTGTCCACATTGTTCATGGATCTCCCCTAACATTCGCAGCACCTAAGAGGTCCTAATAAAAATAAGTGATGAGTAAAATAACAGACTACCTACAGACTTTTTGTCAAGTTTATACAGACACGGCCTTTGAGGAAAATGGCATCCCTCTACACGGCTTTTTCGTGGCGATCAGACCCGACCAGTTGAGGTTATGTGAGTTCAGACCATTTTTTAAACTGCTTGTTATTTAAGATAGGTAAGTCAAATCTTGAAAATTCTTACTTCACCTAAAAGGTCTTCTCATATGCTTTCTAAAAATATATAACATGTGAGGGTTTCATGAAAAAACCACCCTTTTTATCATAATTCTAATTTAATATGAAACAATTTTTTAAACATAACTTTTTAAATACATGATAAAACTGCATGAATTTAAATAGCAACTTAGGGGACGTTAAGACGGATCGATTAAATCCATTCCGGCCAAAATCGGTTGAGCCTGTGACGAGATAATCCAGTGTCATTGATTTGGTACACATGTCTACATACAGCCAAACACACAGACATTTGCTCAGCTAGTGATTCTGAGTCGATATGTACAAATGAAGGTAGGTCTAGGAGGTCTAATTAAAAAGTTCATTTTCCGAGTGATTTTATAGCCTTTCCTCAGTAAGGTGAGGAAGGCAAAAATGTTTTCAAAAATGTCACTTTATGAGGCGTTTTGGCCACTAAAGCGGTGATTTTCAACATCATTGGCGTGATCGATTTGGTGTCTTCTGCAAAGTTGTAGGTATGAATAAGGACTACACTGAAAAATACACGGTAAAAAAATTTGGTGATATTTAATTTCACTTTTTGTCACTAAAACTTGATCTTCAAAATAACACTATTTTTTAAATGCCAACTTTTCAGAAATTTCCAGAACGGGCAAAATATCTTCGTCCGAGTTAGGAATTTTTGAATCAATACTGATTTTCTAAAAAAAACGAAATACTGATCGCAAAAAATTTCATCTTCATTTTTTGATGGTCGAAGTCGAATTTGCAATCAAAAAGTACTTTGGTAAAATTTTGATAAAGAAAGTTATAGCCATTTTTAGGTTACTTTTTTAAGAAAAGTTTCAGGTATTCATTTTTAAAACTAGTGCCCATGTTTGCACTTTTTTGAAAAATTTGATGAATCTGATCTTTTCGAAAACAACATTTTCAAATTTTTTTTAATTAAGACTAACATTTCAAAAGGGTAGAGCGAGTTGTGGCGCTTTAACCATGGCAAATAGTGTCCAGGACATTCGTGGAATTACAATGTCCCATCCCAGAGGGTCCCGGAGTACCAAACCTTTTTAACATGGTGCTCCCAACGAATACAACCAAATCTCGGAGTCCACAAGCTGAACTCCTTGGCCTATTTTAGGACTCTGGGCCAAATATGAGCAAAATCGGTCATCATTGATTACTCGGAGGTGAAATTTATATGTGCTTTTTGTTGGCTGTGACAGTCGGTGCAAATGAAACACCGTTTTTTCAAAATTACTCGACGTTTCGACTCTCTGGTTTGAGTCTTCTTCAGGCTTGTATGGGAAAAATCGAAAAAATGTATGGAGATCCCAAGTTTCTTACGGTTTGGTCAGCACGGTGCGTTTCTTCCATCCAAATATTCCCAAAAGTGCGATTCTTTTTGAAAATTTAATGCTCTACAACTTTGTAGAACATACCAAAACTGAAAAACCCGATCCTGAAAAGTTATTAGCGATTTAAAAAAGTCATTTTTGTATGAAAAACATTTTTTTCACCAACTTTAGGCTCGGGTATCAATGGGTTTTTTTCTGGGCACCCTAGTGCCTACGCTTCTTCCTCCCCTGTCGATTCAGAATTGTGTTGTTGTTCGAACACTCTTGAGCACTGAGTGTTCGAACATCAACCCAATTACGAATCATCTCTGCGATACGGCTTTACGCAGTAGGCCTGGCCACTTTAACGGCACTCTCCAGGATTCCTTCGAAAGATTGGCTGCGCTAGGGTCTGATTAGATTAGATTAGATTTGAAGACTAAGATTTCAAAAGGGCGTATTGAATGTTTGGCCCATTTGAAATGTTAGTCAGTAGCGTGCCCAGATCCTCAAGGAAGGTGGGGCAGCAATATGAGCGTTTTGAAAATTTCGTCATTTATGGACACCCCCTTAGCAATTTTAGAACAAATTTCTAAGGATGGTGGGGCAACTGCCCCATGTTACCCCACCCTGTGCATGCTAGTGATGTTAGTCATGATTTAAAAATTTGAAAATATTTTTTTCGAATAGATCGGAAAATACCACGAATGTTTCATACAATTTTCAATTTGGGAAAAAACATCCAAAACTGTACTGTTTTCAAGATCAATCCATCTTAACTTCGATGTGAAACATTTGCTTTTATTCAACGGTGCTCGTTACTACACAGAAAAAAAAACAATTCTCGAAACCGTGAAGTCAGTTCACGATTATGAGAACCACGAAGGAATATATTCACGTTTATGGTGCAAATGCACCATACTCATGAATAAATTCCTTCGTGGATCTCACATTCGTGAACTTAATTCACGATTACGGGAATTGATTTTTTTCTGTGTACCCATGTCTGTTTAAAAGTACAGAAAGCTTAACCTTATTAAGAAATTAAAAGTGAGAGTGTATGCAACATGGAGTTAAACTTTCTGTGAAGTTGCTGTGAAGATTATCATAGCACTTTGAAAAATTTAACTCCATGTTGCACGCACACACTCTCACTTTTAATTTCTCGATTGTCATTATAAATATGTTTACAATTAAAAGATTCACTTTTTTGTATTATTGATTGAGAAACCTGAAACGGTCAACAGAAACCGAAAGAAATGTGAATACCTTGTTGGACGCAAACCGAACAAAAGCAAGTGGATAAGAAAAGTATCAATATAAAAACATAACTCAGATAGTGATAAAAAGAAAATATACGGCAGATCATCCAAAACTATTTAGCAAATGTAAATAAACGGAAAGCATCAGCAAGAATGACAACCAATTAGGAAATAATTTCTTTCAACTTAAAATAACAAATAATAACAAAAAAACCAAGCATTTCAAATAATAGTGTACTTTATTTGCAAACCGATAAACAACACTAAACGAAACACATCAACACAAACTGAACACAACACAACGCATCACAAATTAAAGAGGCTCTATCAACAAATCTCTCCACCGATAATGCCAACTAATTGATTTACCACACACTCACAATGCGCGATGTTCCGTTCCGTACGCCTCCTCGCGAACCTCGCGTTCGATTTCACACGAACACACTAACACCACCACGCACCCGTTCCGCCACTATTGTTTCCCCCCTCGGTATTGTTCTCCTCCACAACACTCGTTTTGACACTCACTTGATTGCGCTTAATTAGCGCCACTCTCGGCCGGAAATTAATAGCTCAAATTTTGCCCGACCAAATCCGGATTGTTTCCCCAAATTTACCGACTAGACCCGCAGCAAAAAAAAACGAAAACTACCACATTTACGAGCCGCTATTGTTCTCGTTCGCTGCCACGCTTGTAAAACCGATTATGATTCCAATTTGCCAACCTACACGACCACCACACCGAAGTAGGCCCCTGACTCGAGCTCGGGTTGGTGTGAGTGTGGCCAAAAACCGCTGCTCTAGTTGTGTAACCGCATCGATTTATTCACCGTTTCCGGCCCCGGGGACCCCAAAAAGTAGGCCTCGCCACGTCCAGTGTTGACGTTCCACCGAGAAAACTCCGTTGGTTTTCCGGGATTTCTGCGAAGTCCGCGGTTAAAGGGAAGTATGAAAAGGTCCGCAGGGCACAAGCCTTCACAATTTCACCCTAATCTTGTGCGGCGGCGAGCCACACGGTCCGTTCCCTTATCGGTCACCACCACCACCCGGGTGGGACAGATGGCAGCACTGCACACCACTTTTTGTTCCTTCCGCCGAGTGGGTCCTGCTGGATTGCTTTGATCCAGTCTGGTCGTGGCTTGCTGCCACGTTTTTTGCTTCACCTGCTACAAGCTCATGCAATATGTATCACTTGCTGTAAAAGCGATATGATTCGCTCCTATCCGAAATCCCGGTCCTGACCACGGTCCAACCTGCACAAGGGCACGCGAGCCCTCAACCTCCCGTAAGCCGCGCGCCGCCTTGATTGATTGATAGGTCCCACAGTGGCGTATTCCGCAAGCCCGGCTCACCTGCTGCGAGATTTCACCTCAACAACAACCACAAGCACCAGCAAAACAGCCAAGATCCTTGTATTCCCCTACACAGAGAGAGAGGCAAGCCTGCTTTGATTTACTGCCACCACTGTCCAAAAAGAGGAATCCCCTACGATCCGCGGTCCTTTGCCGTACAGCCCGAATCGCACACAACACGTCCTGTCCTTCCCGAAGCGACGAATCAACTGAGCAGGCCACACGACTTGCCTTTGACAGCTTCGGGCCCACTTTGTTGTTGTTGCTCCCGGTTGCATCGCGCGCTCTCGGCTTTGCCGTCGTGCGTTGCACGACGTGCAGCGTCGCGTCACGTTTGACAGTCGGCGATGTCACGCGAGCACGCTCAGTGTAGCTCAGTTTGCGAGGAACCCTTCAAAACAAGAGAATGTAAACAAAAAAGCGGGCAGAGAGCATTGCGTGGGAGCGAAGCACAATGTAATCCCGCTGTTTGTTTTGATCCCATCATCGCAGTCGGCGGCGGTGAGCAGCTCAAATTCCGCGCTGTCTGCCTGGAATCGTCGTTATTGGTTTGTTGTTGTTGTTGCGTCGGTGGAAGTGGCGGGTGATGACGGAGCAGAGAGAGAGAGAGAGAGCCTGTCTGTCAAAGTCGAAATGCAATAGCTGAGCGGGAGGTGCGGAAAGAAGGCATAATTTTGATAGACACTTGAATAATGAACAGTTTAGAGATTCGTCGTTTGTTGATTTTTTTTCGGGTTTTGTTGGTTGAAGATGGCGCTGCGGACAGTTTGGGGGATGTTGACTTGCTGCAGATGGGACGTCAGATTTCCGAGGGGCGCTGCATCGGAACAGCGGGAGCGAGGGTAGAAATGACTCTTAATTAATTGCCCATTCTTCGGCAGTGACGGCGCAGAGTGACAGGAGACGTTTCTAAGGAGGCCACGAGGAGCGTAGCGCTGCGTTGGGAAACGGCAGTTAATTTGCATTTATGAAGCCTATTTGGGATGAACAAACAAGACTGGAATGTTCCGAGTTGAAGGTAGACGAAGGATGATTTAATGAATATTAAATTACACGGACAGATGAGAATCGAGTGATGGTTGAGACATCGCTTTAGGAATATCTTAAGAAACAAACTTTTAAAAATCTCTTTAGCATAAGATATAGAACATTTTGTTAACTGCTTTTTATTGAATTATTTTAACATCAGCGACAAACAAACTTTGTTTTTTTGTTTTTTTTTTTAATTTTTGTTTTTGTTTTTCGAGAAAGAGCTAGTAAATTTATGAAGCTTGCTAAAAATAAAAATAAGACTAAACGAAACTGTAAAATTTTGCGCATGCATTTAAAAAATGTGATTGCAAAATAAAGTATTAGACGTAAGAACATTAGTAAGCTTTCATACATTGGACATTGAATTGGTACCATTATTTCTGTTTAATATGTACAAATATACCTGATTAAAATACGTTTAGCAACAAACTAAAATATAAGCTCTCTTTAATTACAAAATATTTCAATAATAAAAGTGTTTTTAAAATATTTTGTAATTAAATAGAGCTTATATTTAAGTTTGTTGCTAAACGTATTTTAATCAGGTATATTTGGTAATTATTGCTTTTATGTTCTCATTCCACATCTATTCATTTTACAACTCAAAACTATAAGAAATAGCTTAAATGCCGGATCGATATCCCAAAATCCACTCTTCGACTCCCTTTAATTACGTAAAATCCACCCAGGCTCATGTTTTCGTTGTCCACTTGTATCTTCACGCAGTAATTAAAGCCAAACATCTTTACCGAAATTGACGTCCACTTAACGTCAGCTTGAGTTTAAAAACTATAAACTTTACACGTTGCATCGAAGGTGTACGCAAGCTAGAGGGCTGGCCAGAGGCATTATTTGGCTTCCCACTTTTCACGCCTTGTCGTTTATTTTACGGTTTTTTCTTTTCATTTTCTCCAAGTTGATGCATTCCTCTGTACCGCACTGTATTTGCCCCGGATCAATATTTGCCCAACAGTTTTTGGAGGAGCTCAACACGTTACCTAAATTAAGCCAGGCGTCAAAGCACTTAAAAACGGTTTTTCTATTTGTCGAAAGGAAAACAAAATGCCAAACTCAAAAATATAACGTTTCTCTCTATTATGAACCCGCTGGAAGGTGTGGAAATTTTATTTCTATTTAAGTGTTACACAGCTTACCGCGTTTTGGGATTTTGGGGAAGAGCGTATATTTAAACTCTCCAGAGATCATGAAACGGTGCCTTATCCGTGGGCATCATTCCCTCCAAATTGATCGTGACACAAAAGGGTACTGTCTGGGGAGCCTCGTGGTACACACTCAGTTGCTATTAATAATCCATGTTTTGTGTAATGAATGATCTGTAAAATTGTTTAACTAACTACATTTTTTGATGACTTCGAGTAAAAAATATTTTCTGAAAATCCATAAACAAATGATAAAAACGTTTCTTAATCCACCATTAGGTGGGTGGTGCCATCCTCACATTTACAAAGTAATAATGAAAATAAGTTTATGAAAAAAATATATACCTGATACAGACTTTTCCAAAAAACATGCAGACTCTCATTTGAAGCAATTTGGCAACAGGGCGTTTCGCATCTGGCACGACTCTCGCACGTAAACAAAAAGACCCGGTCTTTTGAGGTTATGCAAAAAATCACCCTTTTTTGTATCTACAAAAATCTTTTTCTTGACTTAACTTTTTAAATACTTTACTAAACAAAATAAAATTCAACAGGGTCTTAGGGGACCCTAAAACGAGCAGAATAAGGCGGATCCGGCCAAAATCGGTTCAGTCAGTTCTGAGATAATCGTGTGGAAAAAAATCGTGTCTACACACATCCCAACAGACATTTGTTCAGAATTTGATTCTGAGTCGATAGGTATACGTGAAGGTATATCTAGGAGGTGTATTTAAGAAGTTCATTTTTCGAGTGATTTTATAGCCTTGCCTCAGTGAGGTGAGGAAGGCAAAAACATGATATAAAGTGTTATGCTAACAAGTTGGCGTGCCCAAACAACAAATTACAAAAACTTAGAAATAATTTAAAGCCCGATTTAATCCTACCTGGGGTGAGATAGAGCTTTCTTACAAAAGGAAGATTACGGCAATTTTTTTTTTCAAAGAAATAGCAAAATTAAGAATGGTCCATTCATGAATCAATTTAAAAATCAACCTAATTTTCTCATATAACTGAAAAACGCTGTTTTTTGCCCCATTTGCCATAGCCTGTACTCGCACACAAACATTTTCGATTTTCAAAATCAGAACAACTTATTTTTTGAGTCAGAGAATTTGCTCACAAATTGCGATGTTCGTAATGTTTTCTGCCAGCGATAAATTTTTCATATTCTCTGAGTGTTTTTTTTTCACTTTTCAAAATATCAAATTAACGAGAAAACAAAATAATAATTCACTAAACTGATATTTAGGCGTTAGGCAAAATTGTGAGCTTTTAATAAGCAAGCCAGGAAATTCTGTAGTATGCATTTAGGCGTTTTTGGGATAGGGAAGCATACTGCGACTGAGCGTTCGGTGAGACTTCATTACAACGAAACCGAGCCGACGAGAAGACGCGTATCTTAGTACGCTGGTACGAAGAACCAAAATACTAACACATAAATGAGCTCGTACTGAAGCTAGAAAATCAAACCCACGAAGTGCGTTGTCTCTGACGCATGGGTAGCTTGGACGCTCACCAGAAATTTGTTCGCTCAGAGATCGATCAGAGAATGACCAAGCAAAAACGGCACACGAATGAGCATGAGGCTTCAGAACGGATAGCTGCTTGCGTCGTTTTGCGTTCACTGAAGCTTAGCATAGATAATCATGATAGGCGATGTGTGATGAACGAGCAATCGATAGGGCAACTTGTTTAAAAAGGGGGTTATCAAGTATCAAAACTCTATACGCGCCAGCATTACTCGCGTCTGCATGTGAAGCTCAACTTGACAACTTGTCGACGAAGCATCGAAAATCAATCGTCTATGATTTTTTGCAGATTTTTCGATATCTTGAGAAATCATTTGATAACGATCAGTCTGCGATCAGCAGAGAAGCGAGTCAGACGTGCGTCCCTCACAAACCAAAAAGTGCTAAAAAGTGCAAAAAATGCCTCACGGCAAGAAAAAGAGGCGGTCCTCACCAGCAGGATCGGCAGATTTGAAGAAGCTAAAGAATGCCGAAGCGCTACCTGCAAAGCCAGGCAGCTTGAGCAAGGACGCTCAAAAATTGTCTGGAAACCAGTTCGCTACCCTCCCTGTGGACGTGAGCGAGAAGGAAGAATTTGAACGACGGGAAAAGTTGCCACCCATTTTTGTGAAAACATCGTCATCGGATTCGGTGCGAAAGTGGCTGACCGGGTTTATCAAATCTGGTGCTTTACGAGCTTCCATTCGCTTGTGTGCTGATGGACTCAAAATTCTGCTACCTACCAGAAAGGATTACAACTGCGTTCGGGATTTCCTGAACAACACAAAGATTGAATACTACAGCCATGACGATCCAGGTAAACGCCCCATGAAACAGGCCCTCCGAGGCCTGTACGACATGGATGTGAGTGTGCTGAAAGAAGAGCTCAAAACTCTTAAGTTGAACGTGATCGAAGTCTTCAAGATGACGAGATACAACAAGGACATCAAGTATCGTGATCAACTGTACCTGGTTCATCTCGAGAAAGGATCGACAACGCCGTCTGAGCTGAAAGCAGTTCGGGCAATTTGCAACATCATCGTGACTTGGGAACGTTATCGTCCAGTGCACCGTGACGTGACACAGTGTTCGAACTGCTTGCAGTTTGGGCATGGTGGAAGGAATTGTTTCATCAAGAGTCGTTGTGCAACCTGCGGAGGTGAGCACAAAACTCAAGCTTGCGAAACAATCAACGAGAACATCGAAGCCAAATGCTTCAATTGCGGGGGCGACCATTCGACCAAGAATCGGAGCTGCCCAAAACGTGCTGAGTTTGTAAAAATTCGGCAGCAAGCGACGACGAGGCACCAACCAAATCGTCGCAAAACACCACTAACTTTCACTGCTTTGGCGTCACCTGGAGCAGGATCTGTTCGAGTGGTTCCAAATCTGCAGCCATTGCCGTTGAATCAGCGGCAAAAAGTTGCAGAGAATACAACACCTCCTGGCTTCAGTCAGCAACCGAGGGAAAACCAACCAGCATCAACGGATGAAGGCAGCAGTGACCTGTTTTCACCACAAGAACTTTTGAACATTTTCATCGAGATGACAACAACACTGCGTGGGTGCAAAACTCGCCAGGAACAAGTAAGAACCCTTGGAGCATTCATCTTAAAATACAGTTCGTAGTTTACTCGTTCTAGTGATTTTGCATATTTCAATGAATTTTTTTTTTAATTTTAAGTTAGGATTAGTTGTTAAAGTTATTTTTTTTTCTTTTTTACCCAAATGTATTCGATTCAATGCAAAAATGTAAAACAATTTGAAGTAAATAAATGAATGTAAACAGTTAATAAAAAACGTTACTTAATCCACCCTTAGGTGGTTGTTGCCTTCCTCACATTTAGAGAGTAATGCTATCCAAAATAGATACACAAGGGCGAACCTTTCCGTGTTCTATCAACATGATTCATTATTCATTCCATCAGATTGGGTAGTTAGATTTTCATAATTCAGGGCACTTATGTGCTTATAACTTTTGATAGGGTTGTCAGATCTGCAATCTACTGAGCTCGTTGGAAAGGTCTTTTGATCTCCTGTCCAACGACAGGGCGCATTAAAGATCCAGACAACGTTTTCATCGAAATATCTGAGATCCGGCCTCTAAAAAGTTCATAAATATTACTTAGGTGCTTAAACTTTTGATAGGGTCGTCAGATCTTCAATCTTTTGAACTCATTGGAAAGGTATTTTGATCATCTATTCATCGAAAGGTTGCATGATAGAGCCGGACAACGTTTTCATCGAAATATATAAGATCCGGTCTCTAAAAAGTTCATAAATGACACTTAAGTGCTTATAACTTTTGATAGGGTTGTCAGATCTTCAATCTTTTAAACTCATTTGAAAGGTCTTTTGAATATCTTTCTAAAAATGTATAGCATGACAGGGTTTCTTACAAAAACCACCCTTTTTACAATCTTCCGGACTTTTGTTAGAATCGTTTTTTAGCATAGCTTTTAAAGTACTTTACTAAACTTTATAATTTTCAATAGCGACTTATGGGACCCCAAGACGGATCGAATGAGACCAATACGGTCCAAATCGGTTCGACCAGTGCCGAGATAATCCAGTGCAAATTTTTTTGATCAGCATCCCACCACACACACAGACATTTGCTCAGAATGTGATTCTGAGTCGATAAGTATACATGAAGGTGGGTCTAGGAGGTCAAATTAAGAATTTCGTTTTTCGAGTGTTTTTATAGCCTTTCCTCAGTAAAGTGAGGAAGGCAAAAACGAAAAATATAACAAAGATGAAGAGCATGTAGCCATACCACTTAGAATGTAAATGAAATGTAATTATTATAAGAAAGTTCAATAAAGACATATTTAATTTCACAAAAAAAAGTACTGGACAGGTGTACAATGCATTTTAAAACACTTTTTTCATTCAAATGTTGACACCGTTTCAATTTTTTATTTTTTGCACTTATTATTCTGAGTACGGATTTTGCTTTTTGTCTATTTTTGCGGGATTGCAAAATTCCCAGGAAGTGGGAATTTAGAAAAAAATCCCGGGAAATCCAGGGAATTCCGGAAATTTTGAAATCTATCGAAAAATTGTCTGATCCTGGTTCTGATAATTTTTCTGCAACCAAATTGTATAAAACCTTAAATGTTCAAAATAAGTGAAGGTTAAATGAATGACTTGACTGTGCGTAAAAAATCATACAACTTCATGAAAATAAATGAATTTTCTAAATTCATAAGCTATCATAAACAACGTTTTTTTTAGAAGCAATATTATTTTTTAATCAACTTGTTTGGACAGTGAGTAAAATGAATCCTTGCTCATCAAACTCACAAGTTGTTTCAAATGTGTCTCTGTTACCAGTTTGAGAGAATATGATTAAGAATAACATTGACACATAAAATTGAAGTAAAGGAAAAAAAAACATGAAGAAATTATGTTTTTCATGGCAAATAACTTGTCCAAAACAAGTCTTGGTTCAGATTATTAATAAATTAGATAAGAATTAAAATTAAATAAACAATCTAACATCTCGTGCTTTTTGACATAAAACACTATTTCATGAAATCACAAATATTTGTAGGAAATGTGTTAGCATTACTTTCTATTGAATGTTTATGGTTTCATATATGGTATGGCTTTCGTTACATGATATTTAGCCTAATAAATGATTCTTTTAAAATTCATTTTCATAGCACACAAAGTAGTTATAAATTAAAAGATACATTCATATTTATCGCCCTACTCCCTTGGTAGTTCAAATACTCCTATATTTTTAACTTTAAATTGTATTTAATTGAATACTTAAAAAAATTTAACTTATTATTTTTGTACAACGTCTTTTTGAGACATTTAATGGTATTAATCCTCTACTGGCCATTTTTTCGAATGATTTTATTTTTCCCGTGTTTACGTGGTTTGAGCAACTTTTGTTCTACGAAAAACTTCACTTCTCTTGTTTGTTAACTTTTTAGTATTTTATTTTGCATTTATCTTGTTTAGTTTATGTTTATTTTTGTTAGTATTTGGCCTATTCTATAACCTCTTATCATTACTTTTTGCTTCCAGTTTTACAATGTTTTTACAGTCACTTTTTAAATTTTTGCTTGTTTTTTTTTAATTTTTTGCTATAGATTGATATTTATCATTAGAATTATGAAAATATGCGTAGAGGCATGGTCTGGTACACTACAAAAATTAATGCATACTTAAAATATAGGAAATTATGAAAAAAAAAAAAAAAACAACACAGCCAAAGTTGACCCTAAATAATACATTTTTAAAAACATCGGGAAAGTCGCATAAAACAAGTCTTCTTTCCAATGGTAGTAAAAATCCTTGTTTCTTATTTAAAAATAACTTAACAACAATTTTCGTTAAATGGTTGTATAATAATAATGTATTTTCACTCCATAACATCGTTAATTTGATACATGAGAAATTAATATTATCTGAAATAAATCTTGACATGACATTTTCAGACGATCTGATTAGTTCAGTATAAAAGAAATTTACACTTTCTTGAATTTGTTTGCATTTCCCCATACAAACTCAAACTATCAATAGCGACACTTAAACCGATTTGGCTCAAAATTGGCACAGTTACTTATTTTTACCTTAAGAATCAAGCTTAAAGGTATCTTCAAAGATTATCCAAAATTTTCAATTTTTCTTTTCATCCTAGTGTACCTCTATCTGGTACCCTTAGTTTCTGACCAGATCCGTTCACCTCGGCCCTCTCAAGTGACCCCTCTCATCAGCGACACAGGGTTCAGGAGGCCTACCTTTTGGACATGATCCGTTCCACACTCAAGAGCAGCTCTGCTGCACGAGCATCGATTTGTTAATTTGAAATTCATACCCCCAACCAACCAGCTTGAGTCCGGGAGAAATTGGAGTTGAGAGTTGAAGCCGTTCTCGAGTGTCACTTTTCAATCCGTCTTTGGAGAGGCAGAAAACGCAGAGGAAGAATTAGGGGAACTATACCCTTTCTCAGCCTATTTCTATTATCGGCCTATCAGCACTTTGATCATGAATTACAGCTTTCATAAAGTTTTTGACTGTTCCAAAGTAATGAATAGCTCAAATAAAAGTGAGCAAGCAACTCTCCATTGTTGAAACATCTAAAAATGTTGATTTAATATTGGAAAACGGAAAAGTGATGAGAATTGGTCGAACAGCTTAGAGTGATTAAAATGGGCATATTTCCCCTATATTCAAATTGGACTTGAACAATTTTCAACAATGGTCGCTGAACAATGGCCATCAAGACCGAGAGATCACGGTTTTTGGGGGTAGGAAAGGGCAACCTGCTGATCTTGGTCGGTCGGGCTATCGATTTGAGAGGATTGAAATCGTCGTCGTCCCACCTCCCGTCGGTCGTTCCAACCGTGAACAGCTGGCCGTCTATCGTGGCTTGGCGTCTTTGAATGGAAGTGCAATCAATCAAAAGTATTGATTTCTCCTCGCTGCTCAACCTGCGAGGTCTAAGGTCGTGAGCCGCGCGATGAGAGGTTAGTCTCCGTGGATGGATTGATTGGTGTGTAATGATGATGGTGATGGTGGTGATGGGAGGAAGCAGACCTGCACGCTGGTTGATGATAGAGTTGGTAATGCTATGGTATCAATTTGTCATCGTTTTGCGGTTGAATTTTATCGCTTTGCTGCAGTACTGGTTGTATAGCTTAAAATACAGACAATTTAAGTTTAAAGCCATCAGCTGTATTTTTGTTAAATCGAAATAATTTTCTCTTTTAATTGAAAAAAACTGTCTGATTTTTTTAATATATTTTTTTAATATTTTGTAGTATTACAAATTACAATTTTCGCAAAATTAATCCATTGGTCTCCACCCAACAGCGTCATAGGGAATTTGCATCGCGAAAGACGCGAAAAAGTGGTTTCATAAATATTAAGTGAGTGGAAGGTAATTGAGTTTTTCTTTTCATCATGCTCAACTTCTTCCGCAACATTCTAGTCCCTTTGGTCACACTCCACGTGGCAAAGCACGACTCAAACCGGCGAAGAAAAGGTGCCAAGCAAGTTTAGCACCTCTGGGTGCTGTCCAAGAAGTGTCTCTTTCTCTCGCCTTAATAATTTCTTCCCTGTTTTTCACGGCGTATCCATCGCTACTGGACCAGGACTTTATTTCACGCGCGTTTAATTCGCTTTTGAACCGAACTTTACGTACTTCCAGAATTTTCCCCCCAACCAGCCCCTTCACCTTTCCATACCTTAAGGCTCTTGTTTTTAAGGCCGGTGTCGTAAAGTTTTATCACTACCGGAGAAGTTTTGCTGAATAACTTTCAAATATAATCATTTTTACACCACCACCAGCCAAGAGGGAAACTTCTTTCATTTTCCCAGGCTCCTTGCAGCACTTGGCTTTGCTCATGTTTTGTGTTTTGCCCGGGCCAAAGCAGCTCGTAATGCTCGTTTAATCTTTATATCCGATTTGAGAATTCTTTCGCCGAACCTTCCCCTCTTTTGGGAATGGAACCGGACAAAAAAAACTATAGTCGGAATTGCTTCGCGTGTGCCCGCGTGAGAATAATTAATAGGAAAAGGCGAAATTTGCTGCTACGGCCTATTGTGATAATTCCTTGGCGAGCTTAAAAAACAGCCGGCTTTTACGACTTTTGTGGAGAAGTGTTCCCCGCTCTCGGGACGATTGTTGGAGCTGGACCGGGGTTTAGGAATAGGGTTGGCCGAAGGTTATGGTAGTGATGAGGTGAAGTTTCTTTGGAACGACAAATGAATTCATGTTGGCACAATGCGATTTTTTTTTGCATTTTCAACAAATAATATGACGTAGTGGAAAATGCATAGGAAATAAATAGTTTTCTTGAGAGTTTTCAAGTTTTTGTCTCTTCTCCTTCAAATTTTCTCCAAAAATATTGTTGATAATGAAAAAAGAAATATTGTTGCAAAAAATACACCCAAAATTCCGAGTCGAGAGAATCGTTACCTCAAAATTTATTGAGGGCTCAGAGCCAAAATCGAGAGAATAATTTTATCAACTCACACCACCATAACAAATGAGTTCATTCGTTAATTGATGCAATAAATCTCCAACAAGTGTCATACATCGACATCTGACCACTCCTTAGCCACCAAGCTGTGGTGGCCGAGGCAGTAAAGACCATGGGTTAGTATGTCAAAGGTCTAAGGTTCGATTCCCGTAGTCGACACTTTTGATTTTTTGTTTTGACGGATGAACTTTTTTTGCAAATGAACCTCGAGAGGATAATTCTTTCACCCATCTCGAGCTGTGCTCTCTGTGTCCGTAAATGGTAACACTATTCTTTCGTCTCGATGCCATTCTTCTCTCGGACAACCGCTGCCCAGTTTTGGGTGTAGAAAAGCTAACTAAATACTGTACATTTATAATTTTTAATAAAGGAATAGTGTATAATGTTATGCATTTTTGAATATATCCAACATCAACTTCAAACACAAATTATTAGTAATATTTGTTTTTACAGCAGAATATTATTTTCAAATCATATATTTTAGGCTTTTCTAATTTCTTCGTGAACAAAAAAATATGCAATTATAAATATATACAAAAATGCATGTCCCTCGACTCCAGCAAAAAGCAAAGTGGCAAAATTATTGAAAAAAGGGAAATTGCATGCCCTTTGTTAATCATTTCAACGCAAAATGTTTATTTAAACTGGTGTTTAAGAAAGGCTTATTAAAAAAATATATAAAAAAACTGTTTTTGTGACAGTGACTTAACCTTGAAGTTAAATTTAAAAAAAAATATTAAAAGTTTTTATCACCCCCCTTAAAACTTGGTTCGAAAAATCAGGGGCCAAAAAAAATATGTTTTCAAAAATCTTCAAAATTTCAATGGTGCATTCAGCTGAAATTAATGGGTCTCGTGGCGCAGGGGTAGCGGCTTCGGCTGCCGATCCCGATGATGCTATGAGACGCGGGTTCGATTCCCGCCTTATCCACTGAGCTTCTATCGGATGGTGAAGTAAAACGTCGGTCCCGGTTTCTCCTGTCTCGTCAGAGGCGCTGGAGCAGAAATCCCACGTTAGAGGAAGGCCATGCCCCGGGGGGCGTAGTGCCAATAGTTTCGTTTTTTTTTCGTAATTTAAAATGTATTCCCCTGCAATCAGAAACATTTTAGCATGTTTAAATTTAAAAAAATCTTTTGAATTTTGAAAATTTTTGATGCTTAGTATCGCAAAAGTTTTTTTTTGAAAAAACAAAAGTTTTCGTCAAATCTTAAATTTATTTTTTTAATGCAAAACATCAGGACAAGTGCAAAATGCATTTTAAAACACTTTTTGCATTCAAATGTTGAGACTATGGCTTGTTATTTCCATTTGTATATATTTTTTAATTTTTTTCTTAGTTTTCAAAAAATGTAAGATTTGACTAAAACAAAAAAAATAGCGAAAAAAAAACTTTTTGCAATACAAAACATCTTTTTTTTTAATTCAAAAGATGTTTCAATTAACCACAACAAGACAAAAATGATTTGAAACGCAGGGGAATGCAACTTAAATTGATATCAGCTGATTGCACTTAAGTTTCCATTGAAATTTTGAAGTTTTTTGATAAAATACTTTTTTTGCCCCCTGATTTTTCGGGCCAATTTTGGAGGGGTGGGGGCCCCCTACCCTAACTTTCAATAATACAGCAATTCCATTTGGAAAGAGCTTAAACAAAAAAAAAGTTCTCCGATCGGGCTCAAAATTTTTCCGGTGGTTCCTTGGCCAAAATAATTAGACCCATATTTTTTTTGTTTGACCATTAGGGTGACCTACATCCTGCTAGGGTGGTTCGAAAAATGGCATTTTTCGTCATTTTTCGCAAAAACCACTTTATTCAAAAAAATATATCTCCGAGTCATTTCATCCGATTTTAGCTGTCTTAGATGCAAAAGAAAGGTGATTAGCTTAAGCTATATGAGGTTATATGAGAAAAATAGTAAAAAGTTTCAAAAATCTAGCTTAACATTTGAAAAAGTCGTATGAAAATTAAAAAGGCCGTTTGGACCGTGTTTGGACCAAAGAGCCCATGAAATTTCACATACCATATAAAAACATTGGCGATGTCGAACCGTACGTTTCCGAGATATGTTTTTTTTGAAAATAAAACTGAGTTTTTCGACGCGCCGCGCACAAAAATAGGAAAATGACGAAATCGGCAAAAAACAACTTTTTTCATTAAAACTGTGATAACTTCAAAATTTCAGCAATGACCTATACATGTTAGGGTACCAAAAATTGCGTATTTCGATAACGGAAAAAAAAGAAATTTTCCGAGGAATCCAATAAAAATATTTATTTTTTTATTTTTGATCGCCGAGTATTTTTACTTTCTTTGTTTAGATTGATGTTTTTCGGCGAATAATAACATAATTTTTAAACGTTTTTTCTGATGATGGCTGAAAGGAGAAAAGTAGGCCGAAACGTAAGAAAAAACGTTTAAAAATTGTGATATTATTCGCCGAAAAATATCAATCTAAACAAAAAAAATAAAAATATTTTCAGACACAGGCTCTTTGGCCCAGACACGGTCAAAACGCCATTTAAAGTTTTCGTATGACTTTTTCAAATGTTAAGCTAGATTTTGGAAACTTTTTACTATTTTTCTCAAATAGCCAAACTAATCACCTTTGCGTCTAAGACAGCTAAAATGGGATAAAATGACGCGGAGATATATTTTTTTTGAAAAAAGTGGTTTTTGCGAAAAATGACGAAAAATGCCATTTTTGCAATTCCGTCGTGAAACTACTTACTTTTCCTGTCATTCTTGAACGACGAAATAGCCTACTTTTCTGTACCAAAAATAACAGAATCGAATAGCAATACTTTTCAAAATAAATGCTGAAAAGTTCTCCTTTTCAGCACTCAAATGGGTGATGAAAAGTTGAACTTTTCAGCACTTGTTTCGAAAAGTAACACATTTCAACATTTTTTTGATATAAACGATTTATTGACAAAATACATGAAAATTTGACATAAAATTTCACTCAGTGTGTGTTTTTTTGGAATTGCAAAAAATGTTGTATGGAACTCATTGCAAAACTTGAATTTTTCAGCACTCTTCGTATTTATCCAACTCGGTGAACCTCGTTGGATAAATGTACGACTCGTGCTGAAAAAATCCTCTTTTTGCAACTTGTTTCATAAACTACTATTTTCGAACCACCCTAGCAGGATGTAGGTTACCTTAATGGCCAAACAAAAAAATACGGGTCTAATTATTTTGGCCAAGGAACCCCCAGAAAAAGGTTGAGCCTGATCGGAGAACTTTTTTTTGGTTTAGGCTCTATTCAAATGAAATTGCTGAATATTTGTACCAGCCTTAGTAATTATTTATTTTAAGTTTAATAAAAATTACTTGTACCGTCATCCGGGGTGACATTGGGACTGGGGGTGAGATTGGGTCATACAAATATTAGTTTTTTTTGAACGACCCAATCTCACCCCAGACCCAATGTCACCCCTGATGACGGTTAATAAAACTAATGATTGTCATTGGGTGATAAACAATGGAACATTTAATTTTTTTATGGTCTTCAAATGTGTACTTTACATTTTTTTTTCGCCGTTTAAAGTACGTTATTTTAAGCAACTCTTGGTCAAAAAACGTACTTTTTCATAAGGGACCATCCATAAACCACGTGGACACTTTTTTGGAAATCTCGAACCCCCCCCTCCCCCTCGTGGACAATTGTCCATACAATAAAATATTTTTTATATGGAGCGTGGACAGTCGAAAACAATCTTGTAATGAGGCAATATTTCATCAAAACATTTTTTTATTTAGGTTCATTCAATCAAATACTTTACATTCAATTGAGCTCAAACGGGACGTTAGATCCCCTGGAAAAAAATTTTAGTATTGCCTAAAATCATAGCTAAACAGCTGACTCAATGTAAGCAATTCTACCTAACATTTTAACGTTTAAAAATTCCAACATCTTTTTTTATATAAACAAATAAATACAGAAAAAATGATGACAATTTTTTTTTTTAGTAAGATTGTAAACCCATTCACTTAATTTCTAAAATAAATTTAGGCTTACTATCGAAATATCAATATTTTTTTCAATAGCTACTTTTTTAACGTTACGGAAGTCGAAAAAAATCAAACAATGTTTAGATTTGAAAATAAAATCAATATTCAACATTCATCCACTGTGCACCCTTGCCGGTTGACGACGCGCCGGCCGGCTCTAGCAATTACTTTAAGCACGCTAGAGTTCGCCCATTCATGGCGATTTTCCAACTTTCTATTTTCGGGGTGAAAACACTCCTCAAACACCCCACTTCTGTTCCTAGACCAGCCGGCTGTGAAGCAAGCAAAAATATAAAAAAACCCAAGCGTTTAATTAAAGTCCAGCCGGGGCCAGGGACTGGGGAAAAGTCCAGTGACCCAAAAACCGGCGAGCTTCCTTGTGTCCTTCGTGCAATTCAAGGGAAATTTTATTTAAGGGCCTTCGAAAGTCTGGGGAATGGGTGGCGCGACCGTTTTATATCTTCCACGGGGAATCAAGTGATTTCACTGGGTGATGATGGAAGCAGGCCCTTGTTGTTAACACGCTTCAGCAACTTTTTAATCCTCGTTTGTCAGCCCAGAAGTTACGATTGCTGTTTGGGAAAAAGCTCTGGCGAGGAAAATGCCTCGGCGGATGAAAAAGTATGAGTCTCGGACTTACTTGCTTGGGCCTGGTGATAAAAGTGGCTTATGTGATTAAATTTCTGAGAAAGTTTGCATTTTTTGGCGGAAATATTTTTTTGAGTAACTGATATTTATTCAATTGTCACTATTTCTCAAACCACTCTTATTTGCACACAGAACGGCATCGTTACGAGATCGTTCAATTCTTCACAATCCGCGGTGTCACCCGGGTGGTCTCGAACCATCGATCGATCCCCGGGGTCCCTGCAAAGGTCTATCGATACTATCTTAACGCTGCGCCATCAACGGTGACAGCTGGTGACGTCTGTCTCGCGAGCTTTATGCTCCTATCCCAACATCAAACGTCTAACGTAAAATGATTGTCACCCGTCAGCTTTCAAAGTTCAACCGTGGGTGTGCTGGCTTTAATGGTTTCAACTTTTGGCATCGGATGTCGGATGGCTGGAAATCGATATTTATTTTTTCGTACTTGCACGCTGCGAATGAAGATGTTTGGGGAAAGTTGGAGTGAGGAAGGTTGGGAAGTTGGTGAAATTGAAAATAAATTTTAATTGACTGAGCATAAATGGGGAATTTAGACACGTTATTAAATTTCATTGGTTTGCTATTTTTCTTTCCAAACTGAAGTCACGGCGAAACCACACGCGAGGAACCTGTGGGAACAATCTGGTAGATATTCGAACTTTACGGGAGAAAGACGAGGGTAGGGGGCTTTGAGGGTGGGCTTGTAAAACAGCTTGTTGGCAACTTAATGGGCCTCAAAGTGGTGAATTAGGTGATTTATGGCGTATTGAAAGGTGACACCTTGCCCCGAAACGAGTGTATTCGGTGAGTCGTGAATCGTGTGTGGTATAGCATCGAACGGGAAACCGTTTCTCACGGTGAGTTGTTTTTATGGGACAGGTAGTGATTTATGTTTCAGGATATGTACAAAACTTCATTCATGAATCGAAGTGCAGAAGATTATAATGTGCATTGGAATATGAAATTCTAGAAGCAATAACAAAACAGAAATCAACAATCAACATTCAACAATCAACAATCAACAATCAACAATCAACAATCAACAATCAACAATCAACAATCAACAATCAACAATCAACAATCAACAATCAACAATCAACAATCAACAATCAAAAATCAACAATCAACAATCAATAATCAACAATCAACAATCAACAATCAACAATCAACAATCAACAATCAACAATCAACAATCAACAATCAACAATCAACAATCAACAATCAACAATCAACAATCAAAAATCAACAATCAACAATCAACAATCAATAATCAACAATCAACAATCAACAATCAACAATCAACAATCAACAATCAACAATCAACAATCAACAATCAACAATCAACAATCAACAATCAACAATCAACAATCAACAATCAACAATCAACAATCAACAATCAACAATCAACAATCAACAATCAACAATCAACAATCAACAATCAACAATCAACAATCAACAATCAACAATCAACAATCAACAATCAACAATCAACAATCAACAATCAACAATCAACAATCAACAATCAACAATCAACAATCAACAATCAACAATCAACAATCAACAATCAACAATCAACAATCAACAATCAACAATCAACAATCAACAATCAACAATCAACAATCAACAATCAACAATCGACAATCAACAATCAACAATCAACAATCAACAATCAACAATCAACAATCAACAATCAACAATCAACAATCAACAATCAACAATCAACAATCAACAATCAACAATCAACAATCAACAATCAACAATCAACAATCAACAATCAACAATCAACAATCAACAATCAACAATCAACAATCAACAATCAACAATCAACAATCAACAATCAACAATCAACAATCAACAATCAACAATCAACAATCAACAATCAACAATCAACAATCAACAATCAACAATCAACAATCAACAATCAACAATCAACAATCAACAATCAACAATCAACAATCAACAATCAACAATCAACAATCAACAATCAACAATCAACAATCAACAATCAACAATCAACAATCAACAATCGACAATCAACAATCAACAATCAACAATCAACAATCAACAATCAACAATCAACAATCAACAATCAACAATCAACAATCAACAATCAACAATCAACAATCAACAATCAACAATCAACAATCAACAATCAACAATCAACAATCGACAATCAACAATCAACAATCAACAATCAACAATCAACAATCAACAATCAACAATCAACAATCAAAATCAACAATCAACAATCAACAATCAATAATTAACAATCAACAATCAACATTTAAAAGTCAACATTCAACAGTCATGATGAGATTAGAGATGGGTAATTCTCTATCAACTCACACGAAATCGGGAAAAGTTGCCCAGACCACGGTGCTCAAAATACCGTTATTATGAAAAAAAAAATGCAATCCGAGATTTTGAGGTCTATCGATTCCTTACACCATAACGCACCTCTGTGTAGTTTTCGAGATGCAGCCCTTTTAAGATGTTACATCCGATTTTCAATAAGAAAACCAAAACAATCTATTCAATTTTAGCATTTCAAAGAATATGCGATTCGAGATAATGATGTTTTTTGCGTCAAATGACTGTCAAGTATCTCTGGACCAAATTTCAGAAGGTTTGCTGATGTAGTTCTCGAGATACAGCCATTTTAAAATGTGATTTTCGACTTTTTCTTAGTAAATCTATAAAATCAAAACAATTTCAGCACTTTAAAGAATATGCTTTTCGAGATAATGATGAATTTTGCTTCATAAGACTGCCAAGTATCTCTGGACCAAATTTCAGAAGATTTGCTGATGTAGTTCTCGAGATACAGCCATTTTAAAATGTTATTACTGACTTTCTTTTAAAAACTCTTAGAAAAAGTCGGAAATAACATTTTAAAATGGTTGTATCTCGAGAACCACATCAGCAAACCTTCTAAAACTTGGCAGTCTTGTGAAGCGAAATTCAATGTTCGGACCCGTGAATTGGCCAACCTCGAAATCCGCGCTCACCTGATTTTATCCTCTGTTCGTTGGACGTCTAATTCTACGTTGTGTTTTCTGTCCCCTTGACGTAGTTCCAGCGATGCCCTTTCGTCAACTCCTGGATGTGCGAGACTCGGTTCGCAACGAACGTGGGCCACACGTACGACGGTGACCTCAGCCACGCCAGCACGACTGTCGAGTCCGACCAGAACCAACTCTCCGTGCCCTCCATCTTGAGGGCTTGCACGACCTTCCGGTACAGCCTTGCTGCCATCAAAGCTGCACACAGCTCCAACCTCGCCAGGGTGACCTTTTTCAACCCTGCGGGGCGTGACTTGGCCGCCAACAGCGAAATTTTGACCAGCCCCGGCTGGCTGATCGAACGAGCGTAGATGCACGCTCCGTAGGCCGCTTCGGACGCATCCGCGAACACATGAAACTCGACATGGACCGGATTTTCCACGAAAGCGCACCTGTCGACCGAAATCTTCGACAACTCCGGCAACTGCTGGTAGAACTCAGTCCACCTCCCGGCCAAATCCGGTCTCAATGGGTCGTCCCAGCCTTGAGTCGCGACCCACAGCAGCTGCATTCGAATCTTGGCCCACGAAATGACCGGAGCAGTGATCCCAGTTGGATCCCAAAGTTGGGCAATGACCGAATAGACCTTCCGTCTGGTCCATTGCCCATTCACGGACAAACCCGTGACATCGATGCCGAGAACGTCTGGCCCTGGCTGCCAGTTTATTCCCAGCGTCTTCACCTGCTCCTGGTCGAAACTGAGCGTGGTCTGCGTACCCAAATCGTCCGCAGCCAGCCCTGCCAACGCCCCTGTGGCGTTTGACACCCACTTGCGCAGCCTAAATCCACCCTTCGGCAACAGCTGCTCCAGCTCCTGCCGCAACAACAGCGCTTCTTCTTCGGAGTCCGCTCCGCCGATGAAATCGTCCACGTAGAAGTCACGCAACAGTGCTTCCTTCGCACGTGAATACACCTCTCCTTCGTCCTGCGCCAGCTGCTGCATACAGCGCGTGGCAAGGTATGACGATGGGGCCAACCCAAACGTCACCCGTAGCATCTCGTACGTCCTTATTGGCTCCGACGGCGAAGGCCTCCACAGAATCCGCTGCAGAGGGGTATCGTCCGGATGGACCTTAACCTGCAGGTACATCTTCTCGATGTCCGCAACCAGGGCTACCTGCTTCTTCCGAAAGCGCAGCACCAAATCGAACAACGGGTCCTGGAGAACCGGACCAACCATCAGCGCCTCGTTCAGCGAGAAATTCGACGTCGTCTTGGCAGAACCATCGAACACGGGCCGGATCTTCGTGGTCGTGCTGGACTCCTTGAAGACCGGATGGTGAGGCAGGTAGCATTCAAGCCGCTTGTCGCCCTTCAGCTCCTCCTCCGAAACAACCTTCATGTGGTCCTGATCCAAGTACACCTGAATCGCCTCGTTGTACCGCTTTCGCAAGCTTTCGTCCTTGCCCAGTCTCCGCTCCAACTGCATCAGCCGCCGCACCGCCATATTTCGCGATTCGCCGACCATCTTCTCGAAACCCATGCGCTTCGGAAGTCGCACCACGTATCGACCCGTGACGTCGCGTGAAAACGTGGCCTGAAAATGCTCCTCACAGTCCTGTTCCTCTTGCGACCGCTTCGGTGCCTCCTGCAACTCCTCAATCGTCCAAAAACGCTCGATCTTCTCCTCCAAAGTCGCATTGACGGAGACGTGGCAGCTCGGGACGGGGTTTAGACTCCCCAGATCAGTCTTTCCCGCAGCTATCCAACCGAAAACTGTGTTCACGAACAGCGGAAGACCTTCTCCCGGCCGCTGGATCTGCACCCGGCCACCATTCAGCAACAGGAACTCGTAGAAGAACTCCAGCCCTAACAGCAAATCGATTGGAGCCCGCTTGTGGAATCCGGGATCCGCCAACACCATGTCAGAGGGCAAGTTCCACTGATCGATCGGAATTGTGGCCGACGGCTGGTCCTCCGTCACCTTCTTCAGCACCAGACACTCCATCGGGACTGTGTAGTTGGTGACACGCGAAGAGACAATCGCCGACACCGAGCTATCAACCTGCATACGGGAACTTCCGACGCCGGAGATCGGCACGCTCACCTTCTTCCGCGGCAATCTCAAGATCTGACACAGTCGCTCACTGATTAGATTCGCCTGCGACCCGCTATCGAGCAACGCTCTTGCGGTATGCAACCGGCCATGGCAATCCTTCACCGCCACGAGCACCGTCGACAGGAACACGTGGACCTTCCGCGACTCCGCTGCCACATTTGCAGCGTAAATTGTAGCCACCGAACTCGTCACCGCTTGCGGTTGAGCTGCCGGCGCCGTCAAGGAACGCGAACCACCCTCCTGTGAATCTCCCGTTACCGCAGTGCTCAGAGTGGAACCGGAACCAGTTCTACCAACAGGATGCAGCAAGGTGTTGTGCTTCTCGCTGCAGCTGGAGCAGCGACTCTTGACATGGCAGTCCCTCACGAAATGGCCACTCCACAGACAATTTCTGCAGAGCCTCTTCGACAAAACTAGCCTGTTCCGACCATCCAGCGACAACTTCTTGAAGTCCGAACAGCTCGAAAGCAAGTGTGGGCCGCTACACATTCTGCACTTCGGAGAGGAAGAGTCGGAAGCGGCGTTCACTGTCAGCTTCGGGAACGATTTCTTGGGCTGGGCTGCTGGAACCGAAGATACGGAGGGAGAACCACGCTGACTGCCCAACAGCTGATCAACTGCGACCGCATCCAAGACCTTCGTCCGCTCCTCCAGGAACGCTATCACGTCGGTGAACTGCGGGTCCTCCTTCTTGGCTGCCAACGCCTCCCATTCCTTCTGCGTCACATCATCCAGCTTCGACACCAACAACTGCGTCAGCATCACGCCCCAGCCACCGGTCACTTCGCCCAACTGGTCCAGAATCTGCGTACAACGGCTGAAGTGATCCACCACGTCGTGGATGCTACTCGACGACACCCCTTTCACTCGCGGAAACTGAAGCAACCCGTTGACATAGCGCTTCTTCTGGAGATACTTGTTGGCATGTCGCTTGACCAACAAGTCCCAGACCACCTGGTAGCTCTTCGCGCTGAACTCACTCGAGTTGATCATCTTCTTGGCCTCACCGATAAGACAGTCTCGCAAGTAGTGGAACTTCTGAATCGCGGTCAAATCAACATTTTCGTGGATGAGGGACTTAAAAGTGTCGTGGAAAGGCAACCACTCATCGTACTCCCCACTAAACTTCGGCAAAGTGATCTTCGGCAACTGTATGCCGGCACGCGCAACGCATGCGCTAGACCCAGACGCAACCCCAGAAGGCAACCTCGACTTCAACCCTGCCCTTACCTTGTGGTACAACCCCTCGAACTGCTCTCGGACTCGCTCATGTTCCTCCTCCATGGCTGTGGCATCATCCTCTTCCTTGAGGTCCTCCTCCTCGATGGTCTCGATCTCAAGCTGGAGCGCCTCGAACTCCGCCCAGGCCTGGTTGACCGCATCGAGCCGCGACTGCACCTGATCGGCGTGCTTTTCCAGCACAAAGTTCTGCAGGAACTTGTCGGCGCGGTTGAGAGACGCAAGGATGGTGTTGCGAATCTTCAGCTTGTACGACACCTTCTTCGGCATGGTGACGCAGGGCAAATGACTGCAAAAAGAGAGCGAAGCGAAGCACCACACAAACAATCGCTGGGGAGTTGGAAAGAGGCTCACCTGTGAGCCTATTAAACAAGGCCTTGTATGTTTAACGCCCAACAGGATACTCTCCAAAACTCTCCGCCGGCCGATGCACAGCCGCAGCGATGACGTCGCCCCCGGTAACATACGCGCCCCCCGGTAGCACGGGTAAACAATGGCCAAACAATGGCCAGCAGTACGGCACAAATACCTTCCGTACTCCAATCGTCGCCGAAATAACCAGCGGTCGGTCCAAACAGCTCGTGATCGTCCAGCAAATTGTCCAACAGAACCTCAGCAGCAGCAGAAGTCACGAAAAGCAGCACCGAGAAAGTTGAAAACAGCGCAATGAGGACACCAGTTACGAAAAAAATGGGGACAAGTGTACTCACCGTGTGAGCCTGTCCACCAGGCCGTGCACGTATCAACAATCAACAATCAACAATCAACAATCAACAATCGACAATCAACAATCAACAATCAACAATCAACAATCAACAATCAACAATCAACAATCAACAATCAACAATCAACAATCAACAATCAACAATCAACAATCAACAATCAACAATCAACAATCAACAATCAACAATCAACAATCAACAATCAACAATCAACAATCAACAATCAAAAATCAACAATCAACAATCAACAATCAATAATTAACAATCAACAATCAACATTTAAAAGTCAACATTCAACAGTCATGATGAGATTAGAGATGGGTAATTCTCTATCAACTCACACGAAATCGGGAAAAGTTGCCCAGACCACGGTGCTCAAAATACCGTTATTATGAAAAAAAAAAATGCAATCCGAGATTTTGAGGTCTATCGATTCCTTACACCATAACGCACCTCTGTGTAGTTTTCGAGATGCAGCCCTTTTAAGATGTTACATCCGATTTTCAATAAGAAAACCAAAACAATCTATTCAATTTTAGCATTTCAAAGAATATGCGATTCGAGATAATGATGTTTTTTGCGTCAAATGACTGTCAAGTATCTCTGGACCAAATTTCAGAAGGTTTGCTGATGTAGTTCTCGAGATACAGCCATTTTAAAATGTGATTTTCGACTTTTTCTTAGTAAATCTATAAAATCAAAACAATTTCAGCACTTTAAAGAATATGCTTTTCGAGATAATGATGAATTTTGCTTCATAAGACTGCCAAGTATCTCTGGACCAAATTTCAGAAGATTTGCTGATGTAGTTCTCGAGATACAGCCATTTTAAAATGTTATTTCCAACTTTTTCTAAGAAAATCTATAAAAACTATAAAATTTCAGCACTTTAAAGAATATGCTTTATGAGATAATGATGAATTTCGCTTCATAAGACTGCCCAGTATCTCTGGGCCAAGATTCAGAAGATTTGCTGATGTAGTTCTCGAGATACAGCCATTTTAAAATGCTATTTCCGACTTTTTCTAAGAAAAAATATAAAATCAATACAATTTCAGCATTTTAAAGAATATGCAATTCAAGATAATGATGAATTTCGCTTCACAAGACTGCCAAGTTTTAGAAGGTTTGCTGATGTGGTTCTCGAGATACAACCATTTTAAAATGTTATTTCCGACTTTTTCTAAGAGTTTTTAAAAGAAAGTCAGTAATAACATTTTAAAATGGCTGTATCTCGAGAACTACATCAGCAAACCTTCTGAAATTTGGTCCAGAAATACTTGGCAGTCTTATTAAGCAAAATTCATCATTATCTCGAAAAACATATTCTTTAAAGTGCTGAAATTTTATAGTTTTTATAGATTTTCTTAGAAAAAGTCGGACATCACATTTTAAAATGGCTGTATCTCGAGAACTACATCAGCAAACCTTCTGAAACTTAGTAAAGAAATACTTGGCAGTCTTATGAAGCAAAATTCATCATTATCTCGAATTGCATATTCTTTAAAATGCTGAAATTGTATTGATTTTATAGATTTTCTTAGAAAAAGTCGGAAATAACATTTCAAAATGGCTGTATCTCGAGAACTACATCAGAAAACCTTCTGAAACGTGGCCCAGAGATACTTGACAGTCATTTGAAGCAAAAAACATCATTATCTCGAATTGCATATTCTTTGAAATGCTAAAATTGAAAAGATTGTTTTGGGTTTCTTATTGAAAATCGGATGTAATATCTTAAAAGGGCTGTATCTCGAAAACTACGTCAGCGAATGTTTTCACGTTTTGCACAGAGGTGCGCTTTGGTGTTAGGAATCGATAGCTCCAAAATCTCGGTTTGCATATTTTTTTCATAATAACGGTATTTTGAGCACCGTGCAGACCCTTCTCGATTTGCGTGAAACTTTATCCTAAGGGGTAACTTTTGTCCCTGATCACGAATCCGAGGTCATTTTTTTGTATATCTCGTGACGGAGGGGTGGTACGACCCCTTCCATTTTTGAACATGCGAAAAAAGAGGCGTTCTTCAATAATTTGCAGCCTGAAACGGTGATGAGATAGAAATTTGGTGTCAAAGGGACTTTTATGTAAAATAAGACGCCCGATTTAATGGCGTATTTGGAATTCCGAAAAAAGGTATTTTTCATCGAAAAAACACTAAAAAAGTTTCAAAAATTCTCCCATTTTCCGTTACACGACTGTAAAAAATTTTGGAACATGTCTTTTTAAAAGAAATTTAATGTTCTTTTCGAATCTATATTGACCAAGAAGGGTCATTTTATCATTTAGAACAAATTGTTCATTTTAAAATTTCATGTTTTTTTCTAATTTTGCAGAAATATTTTTTAGACTGTAACAATATCGTACAAAGTTGTAAAGCAGACAATTACAAACATTTTAATATATAAACATAGGGGGTTTGCTTAAAAGCATCACGAGTTATCGCGATTTTACAAAAAAAAATGTTTTGAAAAAAAGTTCAAGATGGTATGTCAGAGACATAACCGAAAGACATAGGACAGTACAGGGCCTTAAATTTTGATTAGGATTGCTGATGTTTTCGGATAGATAGTTAAATGTAAAACCAGATTATTTTATTTTGCTTGATTGAATGATTGCAGAACAACTCTTTCGTGATTGTATTGGTGGTCCTGAAAAGAACCGTTCAATTTTTGTCCTGGAATGAAGAAATGAGATTAGGCTTGATCCTGGCTGGGTCTATCAGCGGTGTTCCAAGAGGGCGGGGGATGGTTTCCTGTTAATAAACAATTGATGACGGTTGAATGAATCATTAAATACGTTCAATATATGAATAAAGCGGGAAGGAGAAGGATTGGTTGGAAGGGGAGGGAAAAAGGTAAGGAGGCGGTTGTTTGGTAGGTTTTAGTGTGTAGTACAGTATGTTTTCGGATAGATATTGAAATTCAAAACCAGATTATTTTATTTTGCTTAATTGGATGATTGCAGAACAACTCTTTCGTGAATGTTTTGGTGGTCCTGAAAAGGACCGTTTAATTTTGCCCTGGAATGAAGAAATGAGATTAGGCTTGATCCTGGCTGGGTCCATCAGCGGTGTTCCAAGAGGGCGGGGATGGTTTCCTGTTAATAAACAATTGATGACGGTTGAATGAATCATTAAATACGTTCAATATATGAATAAAGCGGGAAGGAGAAGGAGTGGGTGGAAGAGGGAGGGGCGGTTGTTGGGTAGGTTTTAGTGTGTAGTACAATATTGTTCTGTTTCTTAAAGTAATATTTACATTTCATTTGGTTCCTGATGTAGTGATGTTAATGTTTGGGGGGTGGGGGAGGGGTCAGTGTGTTTAGTTAGTGTTTACAAAAGTTTTCTGGTATACTTAAATTAATGAGTTTACAGTTCATTTGTGAGTTGGTGTTCGTGTAGGTGTAACTGGTAATTTACATTTCAATTTCTTCTTGTAAAATCCGATGATAATATCGTCGTGTCCGGCTTTGAACGTTTATGGATCAATGCAACTGAGATGGCTCAGGTTCTTCAGTTCGTAGTACAGACAGCATGGGTCTGTGGTAGGAAAAATAGCATACATACCGCGAATTGCTCGCCACATGTATGCCTCTGGTAAATGTGAGATCAAGGACCGTTCCACGATTTGTGGTCGTCTGTCTCACGTCGTTAGCTAAGGATAGTTGGAAGTGCTCGCCCATAAACTTAATGAATTCGACATTTTCTCGTTTGGAAACGTCGACATTAAAATCACCGGTTACTACCATTGGCAAACCAGTGCGGGCAGTCTGGAGCAACTTCCGTGCCAAAAACCAACCTTTCTGCTTCAGTGTGGTTCCTGGGATGATGTACACCGAGAACAGCAGTACCTCAGTGCCCATCACATCCACTGTAGCAGCGCAAACGTCACCGTATTTATCTGCCACACCGAAAAGTTCGTCTCGATCTTGACTCACCAATTCGGGAGTATACGGGACTGCCATGCTGGTTTTGGTCGTCGTCTTTCGATAAATTGCCACACCGCCAGATCTTGCGTCATCCCTTTTGGACTGGACAACACAAGTGTAGCCTTCAATCTCGACCGAGGAGTTATCATCCAACCACGTCTCGCTTAGGGCCAAGTAGTCTACACTGGTCAGTATGGAATCGATCGATATATCCTGGTGATGAGCGCTCAAGCTTTGGACGTTGATTGTCATCAGGGTGCATGCTGGTCCACTACTCGCCAACACCTCAGAAAAATCGTCTCCGATCGTTCGATAACGGTTATTCCTCAAGCGCTTGTATTCGTCCCGCAACTCACGCATCGCTGGAGAGTTGTTTGCCTTGGCGTGGTGGAACACAGGCTTTTCCTTAGACGGATCTAGAGAGGGATTGTCCGCGTAGGTCAAGTAGAGTCCTTCCAGCGAAGTAACCCGTGACAAAGCAACGTACACCAGCCTTTGCTCCTGCGAGCGACTGTACTGGTAAACGACCTTGGAGAAAGTTCCACCTTGTGACTTGTGGATTGTCATGGAACAGGCACTCGCAATCGGAAATTGAATCCGCTTGCATTTGATCGTACCTCCAAGAGCGATGTTCACGTGCTGCTTCGTGATGGGGTCCAATCCTGCTGCAGGAGATGGGGTCGGGCGTTAACGACTGCCTGCGCCTTAGATCTTGCAATGGTTCCGATTTTCTCCGTATCGAATTGCAACCAGAGTCTGTAGATCACTTCTTCGCCGGCGTCGTTTTCCCGCATCTCCACATACTTCAGCTCGCCGATTGCTCCGTTTACCAGATTATCATCGCCATCGATGTTGGTAGTGATCATGTAGGGCTTTCCAATGCAAAAACGAACCATATATGGCAGCCCACTCGTTTGGGCTGTGCTCATTTATGTAATTTCGTTCGTGCACTGGTTGCCTGAGCGGATGTGCTGTGACCTGTGATCATATCGTCGGCAAGACAGTCCAGACCCTCGAGCCCACTCAACGCTTCTCTGTTGAACCGATCGACATCAACGTTTTGATGGAACAGCCAAACGGCGTTGGGAGCTTCCTTTGGCAGTCCTCCACTGACTTGAACCGACTCTCGATCAGCGTCTTCTGTTCATCCGTCAGTTTCTTGCCTTCGCCAATCGCGGTGAGGATGGTGGAGAACACCACATCGGTCTGACGCATGACCTGATCCAACTCGTACAGTCGGATGTAATCCCACAGCCAAGATCCACCAATCGAATTTCTCGGAGCCTTATAGATTGGTAAAGCATTGACTGGATTCAGCTGATGTAAATCTCCGGTAAACGTAACGTCCTGGTCAGCGAATGGGTGAAGGTAATCCAAATGAATATCCTGCAAACGTATGTGCATTGTTCTGAAGTTACCTGCGCTAAGCATACTAACTTCATCTACAATGTGGAGCTTCACGTTCCGGAATTCATTTCGGTACGTCTGCAGCCATTCAGGGCTAAGCTTTGAGTCACTCTGGCGCGATATTGCAATGCGGTAGGCACGATGGACCGTAACACCGTCAATGTTAACGGCGGCTTTGCCTGTCGACGCACATGCAATATACGCGTTGTTGCGAGAGTTGTGACCTTGGCTGTACCGGTTATAGGTTTCCATCATCAGACGCAGTGTGAACGTTTTACCACTACCCGCTGGTCCAGTCAGGAAGATCTGCATCGCTGGAATTTCAGGATCAAAGCTCGTCAGTCGATGGATGATGTGGAGGATCAACATGCGCTGCTTCTCGTTAGCCTGCCGCATCCAGGCACAGTAGTCAGCTTTTGGCATGACATTCGAACGTTGTTTCACAATCGCTCGCAGTGCAGAAGTCGGCAGGTTTTCGATGTCATCGTTGTTTGGCTGCATGTCGATGCTCCTCACGTACTCGTTGTGCTTCTCCGTGGCGGCTCTCTCTTGCTCGCCATCGCCTTCCTGTGCGATTATTCGGAGGTATTCCTCAACGGTCTGCTCCAAATTCAACTCACAATCGTATTCCTTACGTTTCGCGATGAGCTCTGTCTCATGCGAATCGTACAATTGGAGGAATTTGTTCTGGTCCAGCAGGTCGACTCGTTCATTCCGGAACGGCAAAAACAGGAGCACTGCCTCTCGCTTGTACTCGACCATTTCGCTCATCGGGTATCCTCGCCATCGCAGGATTTTGGCAGTGCCTCGCAGCTTGTAGCTGTTTTTGGTGCTTTTCATCGGTGCATACCATGCGACGAAATCAGCCAGGCACACATCCTCCAATCCATCGCGGTCCTCATACTTCTGGACGATGTTTCTGGTCCATACGTCCGTTGAGTCGTCGTCGAGTCCCTCGTCGTCCATCTGCTGGTGTCGCTTCCGGCATCGGGTTCTCTCATTTGGCCACATTGTCGGCACAAATTCGATTTTCCGGCTTGCTTCGGACATTGGTAACCGGAGCAAGATCCACGCTGCTTCCTGTGAGCACATCTCAACACTGTTGAGTACTCTCACGCCCAACTTCTTCAGCAAGCCTTGATAGTCGTAGTCGGGATACTGCTCCTGCAGCTCGAGAAGCTCTCGGTGAAACGCGCTGATGCCTCGATTTGTCTTGTTGACGTAATCAACCAAATAAGAGGCGCACGAGTACTCGTCCATGATGAACTGCAGATCACTGTTGGAGCGAAGTACACCGCCAATCCAAACGTTGAATGGATTCATGTAGAGCTGATTCATCGGACGCTTGAAGAAGAACGCTGGTCGCTGTAGCCATGCACGAATCACTTCGAGGTAGTATTCCTCGGTACACTCACAATCGGCCAGAAAGTCTTCGAGAGTTTCGAAAGTCTTCGTTTCCAGAATCTCACGAAACTCGAGAGCACGTTTCTTCAGTGCAGAACGACGACTGTCATCAGCCGGAAGGGGCACCAATACCCGATCCTCGTTCATCGGCCAGTACGGAATGTTGAAACGACAACGTTTATCGTTGTGTTTGTAACATGTACGTGTGTGAGCGTGCTCTTGCTTCTTGCCAAGCAGTGGTCCCAACCAACGGAAGGCATCGATGGAGCAGAGAGTGTTGATCATTTCAATGGTGGCGGGCATGTCCTCGGAAACGTCCTCACGAGGATCGTTTGCACACCAGAGCATGATGTGGGCATGCGCGCTACCACGTTGTTGAAACTCGATCCGCTTGAAGTAATCCACAACGTAGTATTTACCAAATGGACTGAACCGTTTGGACTTCAAGATGCGCATTATGACGTCAACAAGCTTGTCGATGTATGCAACACACGTCACAGGATCTTCAACGACCAACTTTGCCTTTTGAAACGCGCTTAACTCCGACAGCGGGTCGGCCAATTCAAGGTCATCGTAGTCACTGGACAATTTGTGCAGCACCTTCAACAGTTCTTCCCATTGAGTTTCACTGGCGCTCAAGGTGAGAAACATTGTTGGTTTACCCAACTGTCGAATCATGGCGAAGAGGTCCTGTTTGCGTCCTTGCCAGTACTGCACAGAGTTCGGTATCCCTTTGAAGAAAGCCAAGCCAATCTCCATCATATTCCTCTGGAACTCTGGATCGCTGAGCTGGGCACGTGTGACGTTATCTGTTCCCACAGATTTGAAGTGACATTTGAGCCCTTCAATCATACGGCAGTATAACACCTTCATGGCCATGGCCAGAATGTGATCTGGACGAGCACCCCGCCTGTCAGCTCGCCTAGCTTCACTGCTCGCCTTGTTGAACACAGTAGCTTGTACGCCTTGCTTGATCGTTGTCGGGACCCCAAAGTATATGTCGGGATTGCTCAACTCCTCGGCATTCTCATCGTACAAAATACTCGAGGGCATTCGGTTCATGGTAGGGCAAAGCTCCAGGTACATGTCTTCGTTCCACATCGCAGTTTGTTGCATGCTAGCCAACAGCTCGGCTTCATCATCGATGATATCCAGTGGCATGGCTTCTTCCGCCCGCGAGGGACCCTCCTGTGGATCTGCTCCGAACGCATTCAATCGTTCTTCGTCAAAAGTAATGCCCTCACGTTTATACAACGGAGTAGTTACGAGATACTTGAGCCAAGCATAAACAGTCCCCTTGCAAACCCACCCCGAGTAATGGCTCGATTTGTGTGCAGTGTGCTTCTTGAAGCTCACATTAATCGCACAGTCATTATCAAGATCGCGAGGAAGAACCCGAACCATCTCCTCAACGTCTACCGGCACGTTGATCACCTGCCCAATGATACCATAGTTGCCCAAAGCATGACACAGACGACGAATCACCAGAAAGATGAAACGGGAGAAATCAGCCGCTTGCTGATCATATCCAGTTTGGGAAGACCCGGTGGAATCGGCGGGTAAACAAATCCGTTGCTTTTGGACAGGGTTGGGACCTTTCCACGATTCAAGCTGCTGTTGCAGGTTTGGCACACCATGAAACCTTCGGTTGAATCAAAGTCGCCGGCTTGTACCAGTACATTTCCCCCAGCTTCAGTGATGGGCTTCAGGTCGTTCTTGAACCAAAGTCTGTCGCAAACGCTGCACACAGCACCAAACGAGTTCTCAACGAAAAGCTTACGGAACTCAAGAGTGGCCCTGTCGTAGTTCGGTCTGCTTGCATTGCGAGGACCTGGCTCTGTGAAACACGATAGAGTTGACCCAAACCTCGAAAACTTCGCATAAATTTAAAGACCTACCCTGGCTTGCCCCATCTGAAATGCTATCCGACTGACTTGGTGCAGAATTTGATGGCATTTCTAAAAAGTTATTTTGCGTGTTTAGTAAATTTTTCACAATAACACAATGTGTTTAACGTCTCACCTTCTTCATCAATCTGCACCACCGGATCATGGAGGCTTATTGTGTCTGCCTCCATGGGCGGATAAATCCCTAAAAAGTTGCGTATGAAAAATATTTGAAAAGTGCGTTGAGATGGATCTAATAATATCACGAAAATTATATAATATCACGAAAATTATATATTAGCATATCAAATTTCTCCCTTTGTTTTGAGATGAGAATGTTTATAAGAGTAATTGGAAATACAGTGATAACACAAGGCCGAATATTTTCAACCTGAATTAATGATCATTTCATTTAAAATCGTATCTATGGCATGACAAGTATTGTGTTGGAAATTTATTCCAAATTTGTACGATTACGCTAATGTATTAAATTTGATTTTTACAGAAATGCTAATTTTTCATCTAATTATAACATTTATTTCAATTTATCACTTTCCAATTTATTTAAATTTATCACTAGAAAGTGAATAAAAGCTGTAGAAATTTAGCACGCACACACACACACACACACACACAAACACACGCATAAATTTTCTACGATCGCACTTACCCTGTTCGGGATTCTCCGATGCCAAATTTGGAACCGAAATGTCCGCGATTCCTCGTCTACCACCCCGTCGCACACCTCCAGCAACGAAAGTAACATCCGCGGTAGCACCTCCTTGCTCGCTCCGACCGAACGTTGTCTGTCCAGTCCTCCTCCTCTCCCGCAACCGTCTCATACGTTCAGCAGAAGTGCTGCCAGACGCAGTCGACCCTTCCGTTGCATCTCCCACTCGCCCCTGCCGCCTCCGCTTTCCTGGATTGGACACCGACGGTCCAGCCCCAGAACCTTCCGGGAACTCATCCCCGCGCTCTCCACCTCCTTCAGCAGCTCGCTTCCGTCGCCTGTACCGCCTTTTGCGTTCAGCGTTGTCCACTGGCGCCGCGGTAGGCTCATCCGCCAACTGCCTCTCCTCCTCTCTCTCCTCTCTCTTCCGCTTCCGATAGGACGCCTTGTACACCTTCCGCAAATGCTGGGACATCTTGTCTAGCCGCAGTTCAGTAGGGTTATGAAGCGCCAAAAATGGTGCTACTAGGTACTTGAATGCTACATCCCAAGATGGGAAGCTCATTTCAATCGATCAGCGTGAAGCAGCAAAAATCATGATCGGATTTGCAAAATAGGTTTAACAAGATTTACACTTAATTTTAAGGCTTCTAGCAGTATGTTTCTCGCTGACGCAATGAATTTGGATTCAAGAATAACTCTCTCGTGATAATTTTGTGGCCCTGAAAAGGGCCGTTTAATGTTAAAACCGACGAGTCGGGAACTGGCGACTTCCACCGTCTTTATCATTCTTGCTCCTCAACTGCAGCATCAGCCAGCATGCCTTCCCCCGGCCAGAGAACGGATTTTGATTTCCTCCTTCTGCTGATGATTCTTCTTTCGGCTATTGCTGCTGGCCTTCCTACGCGGGGCCGAAAACGAAATTCCTCCCGTTGCTGGCTTTCTGCCGGTCCGAGAACGGATTCCTCTCCTGCTGCTGGCCGTTCCTCTGCTGGTCTCTGCTCCCCTCTGCTCTAGCGGCTGCTGTGGTTTCCTCCGTGCCGTCCTGAAGTGGCCTTCTCGAGTGCTCGTGCCGTAATGATTCGCGTGTGCGAGGTTTTGGTGCTTAAATAGATTTGGGTATGGCAAGCGGCGCAAAGGGAGTGGTCTCCAACACATAAACGTTTTTGGCGCGTATGCGTTTGAGACCGCGCCCCTTTTGTTCCGTTCTCCTATTCTGCCGACATAAAAGCAGCCAAACCTCGCACTCGCGAGTCATTTTGGATCGAGCACTCGAGAAGGCCACATCGGAGGAGGAAGCAGCCATCGCGGAGGAAGCAGCAAAAGCCACAGCAGAAGGAGAAGAAGAGGACAACCAGCGGAAAGAACTAGTAGCCTAGGAAATCTGTTCTTTGGTTGGTGGAAGGCTAGCAGCAGGAGGAAATTCAAATTCCGCTCTCGGTCCGGACAGTCGCAGGAAGACGGGATGACGTCATAAGTGGATTGAAACCCTTGGCGGAAGAGGGTGCCCAGATCAGACCAAATTAAACGGCCCTTTTCAGGGCCAATATATCAATCACGAAAGAGTTTGTCTCAGTCTCAACCAAACCAACCAACTCAGAAGTGAGTTGGCCTGAATTTGAACCGAGTCTACAAAATTGACGACCCTTTTCAAGGAACTAGCAAGCTATTTTACAAGTGATATTTTGCGAAAAACTTACTTAAACTATTTCACGCACTCGAATTACAAATTTTAACCTCAATCTACTTTGCTTGCGTACACACAGTATTCTATACAATTTTGATCATTGGCGTAAAGTGGATTGTTATATCAAATCACGAATTTTAACCCAGACTGCATGTTTCCAAATCCAAATTGGCTGGCGAGAAGGCAGTGAGGTTTAAAGATTTTTATTTGCTGAAAAAGCTCGAATTGATTACGAAGAAGTTTTCTCAATTTTCTGTGATGGATTTTCTTTGCGGCACAACAAAAATTTGCATCGCGGTAATCAATCAAAAGCGCGCAAGACTCTTTTCTTGATTTGCCGTTCCTACGGCCAATGTATTTCTGATAAATTGGTCATCATTCATTCTAAACTTTCTGTAAAGATTTTCTTTGCTTCACAACAAATTTCGATCTGATTGATGAGCGTCTCAGGTAGGCCTTCAAAGGTCAGTTTTTTCTAAGAATCATAAATTGTGAGAAAACTCTCACACTGTACCATAAATAAATATAGAAAATAGTAAATCACTTAAACATGCGTGCAATTGTCGTTTGCATTTTATGAAATGAATAAGATAACTCTTTCGTGATGAATTTGGTGGCCCTGAAAAGGGCCGTTTATTTCAATTTGCTGCCTTTCTTCTACTTGCAACCACAACTGCGCTTAATTTGCCGTCTGCGGGTCAGAAACGGCCAGTATCGATAACGTCTCAAGAACCACCAAACGGTAACCGACGGAATTGACCTCAAAAGGCTTCCTCTAAACAGCGCACAGAGCTGTGTTGAATTTCCATCTGATTTGCTTCGACTGGCGCGGCTTCCATTGTCGCTTCTTTTCTCCCTTCTGCTTGGCGCTTCCTTTGCCGCGTCCAGTCCAGTGAAGAAGTTGCTCCGTCGGTACGATGTTGACTGACCGAGCCGCTTTTAGTTGATTTAAGTCGGGGACGTATGCCCCGCCTTTTGCACCCATTCTCCTATACCTCCTTATTCGCTTTTGCCCCGTCGACGATCCGAAAATTATGCGGTGGAGTAGGGGTGATTTTAGATACATCAATCTCACGTCTCTCGATTGACTGATTGGGAAACGTTTGTTCAACCAACCAGCGTGCCCCAAAGAGGAGAAATTTGCCGCGAGGGGAAGGTGAATCACGGCGTATCATTTCGCTTCGCGAAATTTTGGGTTGTTACCCTGTATAGAGAGCCCCATGAAGATGTTCTTCGTCAAAAGAAGCGATTAGGTTTAGATTGAAGAAGACTAACTCTTTCGTGATTGATTTTGGTGGTCCTGAAAAGGACCATATTGTTTGGTTATCTGAAAAGAATGGTTTTAGGATTATGGCTTTGCATGGAATGGCAAGAGTAACTCTTTCGTAATTGTTTTGGGTGGTCCTAAAAGGACCAAATTTCTGAAAGAAAAGTTGAAGATTATTGAATTTCTGAAAAGAAAATTAAGTTATGAATGGTTATAAAGTTCTACGCCCTGGCATCCCAAGAAAACAAACGCCTTGGACGACTTACAACACTGGAGGAAACCATTTATAGACAACTTTTAAACCCAAGGCGACAAAATCCTTAGACAACTTGCAACCCGGGAGGAAACCATTTATAGACAACTTGCAATCCCAAGTTGACAACATCCTTAGACCACTTTCAACCCACCCAAACGTTTATGGACGACTACTCTACCAACTTACTTTTGAATTTGCGCTTTTGGACGACCCTTCAAGACGCACAACCGAATTTCAAACGCTGAGGGAGCTGAACCCCGTACACGACAGACTGGCGAACGCTGAGGAGTTAAGCCTAAGAGCAAGAGATCTTCCCAGATTTGTTACTCTTGCAAACTTGCTGGTTTTAAATCTGGGTTGAACTCTTGCTCTTTGAGCCTAACTCCCCGACCCAACAGAACTTGCACACCCTTAGGACCAAGACCCGTGCCGAACCCTATTTGGACAGAACACCCATTCAAAAGAGGAGAGGAACGAAGGAGTAGAACGATTTTTAGCAAGAATGTTAAGAGCAAAATGGAGGGTGAGGGGGCAGAGGGTTGGGGGCGAGCAGCCTCAGAAAGCTGTGTATTCCGTCGCCCCGAAGACCAAAATTTGTTCCTGAAATTTAAATTCAAATTATTGCAGTTCGCTGCCTCGTCCCGAGGACGGGAGAAGAGGGCAACAGTTTGGAATTGGACAAGAAACAACTCTTTCAGAAGCGCTCGCCACGAATGCGACGAGCTAGTTGGATGTCCTTGGGCATGATCGCGCACAAATTCGTGTGCTCGAACAGCCCACCAGATACACCTCGCAGGTCTCCTGCAGCGCCATCACGACCGAACTCTGGAACCGCAGATCCGTCTCCTCCGGTGGCCGGCGCCTTCATGGCCAACTACTTCCGCGGTGCTTTTCCCCCGGTGAACTTGCGAGCTATCTGCTTCGTGCAAGCCATGGTCCTTAATTAGCCTCCGATGCGATGTTACTCCGTCGAATGTTATAGTCAGAATGATGTTCTGAGCTCTGGCGCGCGTTGTTATATATGATTTTGGCCCTCTACTTCCCCTCCTTTTCGCGACCGACACCAGTCGCGTTGTTTGGATGATTTTCCCCTCAAATTAGGTACTTGACTCATTCTGCAATCAAAATCACTACATTTTGAAAACGTTTTAAAAGATTCAATTGTTTCTATCGTAAAACTATTAAGCCAATGTTTAATAAGTAACTCTTTCATGATTGAAGATGCAACTCTTTCGTGAATGATTTGGTAGTCCTGAAAAGGACTGTTAAGTTTGACTTTTCTTGGCGGAAGCGGCAGTGGCCTACACGGTACCAGCGGCCTTCCGGTTTTTGGCCAGCTTCAGCAAACTCGTTGCACCAGTTCCTTTGCGTCGGGTGAACGCCTTCCGGATGAAATTAAACTGCTTGGCCAGGCCGCACTTGTAGTTGATCGCGATGTTCTTCTTGATAACCCGCGACGATCCGTTTTTCGGTGGCCGGCGGATGGTCTGCTTCCTTCTCCTTTTGCTGCTGCTGCTGCTGCTGCTCCTTCCACGCCGGTCCGATGTTGGCTTCTCGAGTGCTCGTTCCAAAATGACACGCGCGGGCGATGTTTGGTTGCTTAAATCGATTTGGATATGGCAAGCGGCTCAAAAGGGGCGCGGTCTCCAACGCATAAACTTTTTTTGCGCGTATGCATTTGAGACCGCGCCCCTTTTGTCTCGTTCTCCTATTCTGCCGACACATAAGCAGCCAAACCTCGCACTCGCGAGTCATTTTGGATCGAGCACTCGAGAAGGCCACATCAGTCCATCGCGGAGGAAGCAGCAGAAGGAGAAGAAGAGGACCAGCAGCAGAACCATCCAGCCATCTAGAACCATCCAACCAGAATCTTTTCTCGGGTTGGTGGAGGGCCATTAGCAGTCGCAGAAGCAACCAAGGCCGCTTCAGTTGCGGATAGGAACGAGTAAAATGGCCGACAAAACGGCGATTATCGCCACAGTGTGATGCATCATCCAAACACAAACGGCCCTTTTAAGGGCCACTAATTTATCACGTAAGAGTTGTCCTTCAGTTCCAAGCAATAAAATTTCGAATCGAATGGAATCAAAATCATGCCGATTCGATTTGAGAAGGAAGATTTAAGAGATTGACGGATGACGCAATATTCCAGGGCCTTCGGCCCGGGTTTTCTGGAATGACCTTCGACAAAGACGTAAGTCTACGTCAATAATCTATCCTTTTCTGACATTTTAAATTAATCGATAGCAACTCAATCTCATTTTTTCGGCGCAGATAGTTTGGAAACTCGGCTGTCATTTTCAGTAATATTTCGGTAAACCGCTTTGAAGTGATTTACACGTACCGTCATCGGGGGTGAGATTGTGTCATACAAAAATGCAGTAATTTGTATGACCCAATCTCACCCCCAGACCCAATGTCACCCCCAATGACGGTACCTTCAAAATGTTCAAAATGTTAGTTTCAGGAAAATTAATAATTCAGAAATGAACGTGCATGAACTTATAGAGTCTCTTTCGTGATTGATTTATTGGCCCTGAAAAGGGCCGTTTAATTACGACTGAACCTGGTTCGCGGGGCCATCCCCGTTCTCCTCCACGACGCTCTTCCACCTTTTGCTGCTGCTCGATTGTTGCTCCCACGCGAGCCCGATTAGACCTGTACGAACGTCCACAGCTTCTTTAGCCTCATGTTGACTGCTGCTTCCTCCTTTTTTTCCGGCTGCTGTGCTGCTGCTGCTGCTGCTCCGCGCCGGCCCGACGTGCACAGTTCGAGTGCTCGTTCCAATGTGACTTGCTTTGGCGAAATTTTCTGCTTATATAGCGGCACAGCCGGAGAACGGCACAAAAGGGGCGCGGCCTCGAATGCATACGCTCGCTCTGATTGGTCATCTGTCCGATTTGTACTGAAAAATTACTCATTTTGATTGCATGTTTTAAGTGCTTTAACTATGTTTAGTCAGACTATCTATGTAGTTAAACAATAGCTGAAGTCTTCCTCTTTCGATTGGTGGTCCAACCATCTGAATTGATTCACAGGGAAAAAAGATATAAGCGTTCAAAATGTCCCCTTTTTTAACGCTTAAAAGTGACGCTTTGGATCGAATTTCTGAACTGGCCCCCCAATATAGTAAATAGAGACATAGTCCTATGTCAAAAATCTTTTTGTGTTTCTCTTTGTTTTGTCGTACGTGTCTGTCACGGGTGACGATGAACGTCCATGATCGACGACTACCATTTTTTTCAAAACTTTTTTTTCGTAATATCTCGATAACTCATGATGTTTATAAGCAAACCCCTTATGATTATATATCAAAACTTTTGTAATTTTTTATTCTACAACTTTGTTGAACATTATTAAACTCTAAAAAATATTCCTGCAAAGTTAGAAAAAAACACGAAATTTTGAAATGAAAAAAAAAAAATTGTTACAAATGGGTAATTCTCCGCCAACTCACACAGCAATTGCCCCGACCCCTCTTCGATTTGCGTGAAACTTTGTCTTAAGGGGTAGCTTTTGTCCCTGATCACGAATCCGAGGTCCGTTTTTTTGATAATTCGTGACGGAGGGGCGGTACGACTCCTTCCATTTTTGAACATGCGAAAAAAGAGGTGTTTTTCAAAAATTTGCAGCCTGAAACGGTGATGTGATAGAAATTTGGTGTCAAGGGACTTTTATGTAAAATTAGACGCCCGATTTGATGGCATACTCAGAATTCCGGAAAAACGTATTTTTCATCGAAAAAACACTTATTTTTGTTTTATTCTCCCATTTTCCGTTACTCGACTGTAAAAATTTATGGAACATGTCATTTTATGGGAAATTTAATGTACTTTTCGAATATACATTGACCCAGAAGGGTAATTTTTTCATTTAGAACAAAAATTTTCATTTTAAAATTTCGTGTTTTTTCTAACTTTGCGGGGTTATTTTTGAGAGTGTAACAATGCTCTACAAAGTTGTAGAGCAGACAATTACAAAAATTTTAGTAAATAGACATAAGGGGTTTGCTAAAAAACATCACGAGTTATCGCGATTTTACGAAAAAAAAGTTTTGAAAAAGTTGGTCGTCGTTGATCATGGCCGTTCATGGTCACCCGCGACAGAAACGGACGACGAAACAAAGAGAAACCCATTAAGTAACTTTTTCAAAACTTTTTTTCGTAAAATTGCGATAAATCGTGATGTTTGTGAGCAAACCTCTTATGTCTATATATTAAAATTTTTGTAATTGTCTGCTCTACAACTTTGTAGAACATTGTTACACTCTAAAAAATTACCCTGCAAAGTTAGAAAAAAACATGAAATTTTAAAAGGAAAAATTTTGTTCAAAATGAAAAAATGACCCTTCTGGGTCAATGTAGATTCGAAAAGTACATTAAATTTCCCTTAAAATGATATGTTCCAAATTTTTTTACAGTCGAGTAACGGAAAATGGGAGAATAAAACAAAAAATCGGGCGTCTAATTTTACAATTTTGACAAAAAATTTAGTGTTTTTATTGAATTTTTACAAAAAATTTAGTGTTTTTTTCCATGAAAAATACGTTTTTTCGGAATTCTGAGTCCCTTTGATATCAAATTTCTATCTCATCACCGTTTCAGGCTGCAAATTATTGAAAAACACATCTTTTTTCGCATGTTCAAAAATGGAAGGGGTCGTACTGCCCCTCCGTCACGAGATATCAAACAACGGACCTCGGATTCGTGATCAGGGACAAAAGTTACCCCTTAGGACAAAGTTTCACGCAAATCGAAGAGGGGTCGGGGCAACTGCTGTGTGAGTTGGCGGAGAATTACCCAGATGAGAGATGAGAGATGAGAGATGAGAGATGAGAGATGAGAGATGAGAGATGAGAGATGAGAGATGAGAGATGAGAGATGAGAGATGAGAGATGAGAGATGAGAGATGAGAGATGAGAGATGAGAGATGAGAGATGAGAGATGAGAGATGAGAGATGAGAGATGAGAGATGAGAGATGAGAGATGAGAGATGAGAGATGAGAGATGAGAGATGAGAGATGAGAGATGAGAGATGAGAGATGAGAGATGAGAGATGAGAGATGAGAGATGAGAGATGAGAGATGAGAGATGAGAGATGAGAGATGAGAGATGAGAGATGTTTTTTGCAATGTCCTAATGGTCTGTTCCCAATTTACAAATTAATGGCTTCAAAAAATAACAATAAACTAATAGCTAAAAATATTTAAACATTTCTAGCCAAAAAAACAAATCAAAACATGTTTGCCCACTACATGATGTCGAAAAAATACCCAAACAAACGTCTCACCATTATTTACCGATCCAGCAGCGGTCTCGCAACAACCAACAGCAACAAATGCCACAATAGAATGAATAATTTGCCATCACAACCATTTGTTTACTCCATAAACGTCCAAAATGCCTTGTCGCGTCAGGCTCGCCTGAATAAACATTCGCTTTCACTTTTTTGTCCACTCTCTTCAAAGGTTCTTAATGTTCCGTTTTTTTCGTTGTTGTGTGTTATTCCTCCGCTGTATTTGTGTTGTCATCTTTTCTATGCTCTCAATAGAGGACTTATATTTTTTATCACACCACTTCATCATCAAATACCATATAAGCTGCCCATTTTCTTCTTATTCTTCAATCCTCACCGCAGGTTCCCCTCTTAGAACCACCACAAATCACCCAGCTCCAGAACGGGAAACCCCACCACCCGGGCGGATTTATTGTTATTTGACCACGTGTCCACCGCCGGAAGAAGCCAGAGAGAAAATTATGAAGAAAAAGAGGGAAAAAACAAGACGAAGAAGTAAGTCACCTCGAATATGACCATCAATCAAAGCTCGCTTCTGAGACGTGTCGTAGCCAGAAACCCGGCTGGGTGTTTTGCGGTGTTGACCAACGTCGTCGCGTTCCGACGCGCCCTGGTGAGGTCCATTAGAACTGGTACCTTTTTGAAAAAACTGAGGAGGATGGGGGTGGTCAGCTTAGAGGGGACTCTGGTTGACGGAAGAAATATGTGCATTAACTGAAAGAATCTGGTGTGAATGTTTCAGAGTAATTTTAGAATAATTTTTGAAATTATATATTAAACTTTTTTTTGCTCGCAAATTCCGAGTATTATTTCACTTGAAATCTTCTTTTTAATTTACGTACGATTTTATTGTAAAAAGAGCAAACCAACTTTTCAAACTTCCAACTTTCCGCCCAGTGTCTGTAACTGACCATAAGTCGTCGCGGTGAAAATTTATTCTAGGGTTCTCTTTTTCCCTTCTTGAAACAACCAAAAGCGCGATGAAAGTGACACTTTTCATTTTCTCCAACACATCATTCTCTTCTCCTCCTTCTCTTCTCTTCATTGTACGATGTCTGTTTCGGTTGTTTTTTTTCTTTCTTCTTATTTTGATGTCGTTTTAATGCTCCCTCTATTATCCATTAATGATCCAGCTGCTGCTTCAGAATACTCTCCAGTCCAAGCAGTGACTTTAACTTTGACTCGCGCTGGAGATGAATACAGCTCGCCGTGAGTTTGAAAGAGAAAGAAAAAATGTAATATGGAAATTGTGCCTGACAAAGTCACTCAAGAGGAAGAGGGAAGGACAGAGGAGGGAGGGAGAGAAAATGAAAGAATGGGAATAAGTGTCACCTTTTTTATTTGGTCATTAATATTCTATAAATATTATGAATGTGAATGTTGTTATTCTCACATTCATTTCTCTCGTCCCGCGGCTTTGGTGGAGTGGCGTTTACTGTGGTGAAGAATGGTGTAACATTTTCATTTTTTTTTTACTCGCTATGCTTTTCCAAACGTTTCGAGAAGTGATTTATATTTTCATTTCTGTTGTGCGGGTCATTAATCATTTGATTTCAATACAAGCTTTTGGTGTTCCTGTTTAAAAAACTGTATTTCATTTAAATCGGTTATTTTTTCTCGTGAACTCTCAATTTCCATTTTATACACAAAGTAGCCGATAGAGCATTATGAAGATATTACATTAATTTGAGATTAAAATTGTATTTTGATGTCTTAAAAAACTTTAAAATTTTGACTTCAGTCAAAGTTAAGGTACATAAATTAAAATCAAAAATCACATCAGCCATAATGATCATTTATTTATGAATCCTGAATATGTTTCCAAGAATAAAAATGCTGATTTGAAACTAATTCTGAATGCACTAGCCATATTTAATTTCTGTTTTGAAAATAATATAATTAAAAAAGTCTAAACTCTAATAACTTTGATCCTTTGCCTGTAATCAAAATTCTGTAATATTTCTTCTGTTTTTATTTGGTCAACAAATAAGAGCATTTTTCTACAATTTCACCAAAAAATATCAGGGCTTTATTTTTTTTTTGTATTTTTGATGTCCAAACAAGTAATTTTAGAGCATTTCCACAGCCGTTCGAATACTTTTTTTTATCAAAAATGTACACTATTTTTAAAATTAAAAATAGGCAATTTAGCTGAATAGGGGAAATGTATCAATTTTTAGCCTAATACACTGAAAAAAAAACCAATTCTCGAAATCGTGAATTAAATTCACGAATGCGAGAACATCGAAGGAATATATTCACGTGTAAAGTGCAAATGCACCATACTCATGAATAAATTCCTTCGTGGTTCTCACATTCGTGAACTTAATTCACGATTACGAGAATTGATTTTTTTTCTGTGTAAGCGGTCGTGTTTGAATGATGGTGGATAATTTGGAGTGTTCCTTGAAATTTACTAAAACCAAGTACACCAACGAGTAGAGCAACTTTTTGTGAACATTTCCGTTTATTTTCACTTTTCCTAAAAGTTATTCTATTCTTTTTACAAGCATTTGAAAAAAATATTTCCAAAATGTATTCCAATCAAACGAGAATGCATTGGGCAACGCCCATTTTTCTATTTTCAGCTTAGCTTTTTTTTACTTCCAGCGCTCTTTTGGGTCTGCTTAGTGCTGCCAAAATTGATGAAATTTAAAGCGAACAAGTAGCATTTATAGAGAAAGTTTCCTGGCATCACTGGCTCACTCCAAGAGGCGCGCTGGTGGTGTTGGTGGCCACCTTTTGTACTTTTTTTGCCTTCGCTTCTCGCTCGGTTTTCTTCAGCCTTCGATTAGAATGGGTAGTCAAAAGTCAAACGTCAAAAGACTTTTTGCGTTTGTGTTTTTGATGGCGCTTGCTTATTATTTACATGTTTCGAGATTATTTTTCAAGTGAGTGACTAACTAATGTGCAAAAGAACATGTTGCCGAAAGTTGGGGGCAGTTTTGTATCGAAAGCGCCGTGAAAAAGTAAGCGAAAGTGAAAAGTTGATTTTGGCGATATTCAATAAGCGTTTGAGGGTTTCTCGCGTGTGTCACTGTGTGTGTCAACAAAATGATGAGAAATGGTCTCGCAAAATAGAAATTATTTTTATGTTATTTTTAATTCAAACAAATAATGTAAAACTTTGAAAAAAATATTAAAATGTTGGGTGTATTTTTAACACTTTCCACTATTACGAACACAATTGGAATTTCAATTTCAAACCTCATTTTTATTTTTTCAATCAAAGAGTATCGCAAAATGCTTTCCATACTAAATAAACCATGGTTTTCATAAAACATTTCAAGATATTATAAAAAATACTAAAACATTGTCTACTTAAAGTGTCATCTATTTTTGCAAAATTGACATTTGATTTGATTGAAAATACATAAATTAACATCATTCATTGTTCTCTAAACAGTTACCAATCAATTGTTCATGTTTTTGACAAAGGACTTTTTTCTTCTATTTTTGCCTTCCTCACCTGAGGAAAGGCTATAAAATCACTCGAAAAACGAAATTCTTAATTTGACCTCCTAGACCCACCTTCATGTATACTTATCGACTCAGAATCACATTCTGAGCAAATGTCTGTGTGCGTGGTGGGATGTTGATCAAAAAAATTTGCACTGGATTATCTCGGCACTGGCTGAACCGATTTGAACCGTATTGGTCTCATTCAATCCATCTTGGGGTCCCATAAGTCGCTATGGAAAATTATAAAGTTTAGAAAAGTACTTCAAAAGTTATGCTAAAAAAACGATTCTAACAAAAGTCCGGAAGATTGTAAAAAGGGTGGTTTTTGTAAGAAACCCGGTTTTTAGAAAGGTATTCGAAAGACCTTTCCAACGAGTTCAAAAGTTTGAAGATCTGACAACCCTATCAAAAGTTATGCGCACTTAAGTGTTATTTATGCACTTTTTAGAGGCCGGATCTCATATATTTTGATGAAAACGTTGTCCGGATCTATCATGCGACCTGTCAATGGATAGGTGATCAAAAGACCTTTCCAACGAGTTAAATAGATTGAAGATCTGACATCCCTATCAAAACTTATAAACACTTAAGTGTTATTTATGAACTTTTTGGAGACCGGATCTCATATATTTTGATGAAAACGTTGTCCGGATCTATCATGCGACCTGTCGATGAATAGGTGATCAAAAGACCTTTCCAACGAGTTCAAAAGTTTGAAGATCTGACAACCCTATCAAAAGTTATGTGCACGTAAGTGTTATTTATGAACTTTTTAGAGGCCGGATCTCATATATTTCGATGAAAACGTTGTCCGGATCTATCATGCGACCTATCGATGGATAGGTGATCAAATGACCTTTCCAATGAGTTAAAAAGATTAAAGATCTGACAACCCTAACTCCAAAAGCTATAAGCACATAAGTGCACATTATGAAGATCTGACTACCCAATCTGATGGTATGAATAATAAATCAAGTTGATAGAACACTGAAAGGTCCGCTTTTGTGTATCTATTTTGATAAACATTACACTCTTATTGTGAGGAAGGCATCAACCACCTAAGGGTGGATTAAGTAGCGTTTTTTTAAACACTCAATTTAAATTTCAATTTTGAGCAATAAGCAACTTTGACACTTGGAAGACAAAAACATGAAATAAAATTTGCAATGGCTTTCGAAAAATGTTTAATTTTAAATTGATGGTGTTTGAAAATAACCACCAATGAATAAAAAAAATCCAAAATAGACTTTATCCCTCTACCGCCCAAATTTTTATCTCGAAAATTTGTATTTTTCCCGTGTTCAGGAGGTTACTACAACTTTTGTTATAAATTTTCTAAAATTTCAAGGGTTCTTCTTTACAATACTTTTTAAAGATCAAAAATCGGTTGAAAATGGATTTTTGGAGATTTTTTTAAATCGAAGCCCGTCTAATGCGGGGTTAGGTTGTAGAGGTTTATACTGATAGTTGTTTATCTAAGCCGACTTAATATTAAAAGTTAAACCTTAAAAAACTGAATTGTATTTTGTTGAAATGAAATAATTGAATTGAATTAAATTTGCACAACATCATTTTTAACTTTTTATTTTTGATCCAACGAATTGATACTTTTTTTCTGAAAATACTGTTCACTCTTTTTACAAACAAATAAAACGAAGGATTAAAAATACTATGTTCAACTCAAACCTTTTCAACGATAACAGATTTCCAATTAAAAATCTATTCAAAAGATATTTGATTTGCGTTATATTTTATATTTCAAATTGTGATGATGAATACATTACAGGGGTAGTAATTCATGAATGAAAAATTATTCACGCATAAAAATTATACTCATTTAGCATGATACAAAAATATAAGCTAAACAAAAATATTTATGTTTATGAAATATAAATTTTCAGCTATTTAAGTATCGTTTAAAATTTTCACTTTTTCATCGTATTCCGTAAAACATCGGTAATCCGTAAAATGAATGTTATAACCAATCTTATTTCATTTTCGTTGATTTGTTTTGAGTACATTTTTCTTAAATCATAACAATTATTGAATTCTGCTGAAATGTCATAATTAAATTAATCAATTTTCATTTTTTTAAAGCTTTATTTTGAAGAAAAAAAATGTGAATATAGGTTATCTCAAGCTTCAAAAGTGAAAATATACACGTCAAGCGAAATTGCCAAACAAAACGATAAACTACACAAAAAATTTGATTTAAAAATCAATAAAACATATTACTGATATATTTAAAAGTGAATAAATAACAGTAATATCTAAAGAATTGTTTTTAACAGATTTGATGCTTTTTCAGACTTTCAAATAACTTTTCAATGGGGTCCAAGTTATTGCGGATGTCAAGAATAAAAAAAAAACAAACTAAAAAATTACAAGCAATTTGATATACTTGATTTTACCCTCAGCTTAGTAAAATTAATTATATTTTTTAAATATTCAAGTGGAAACAATTAGTTATCGCTTTTAAAGTGTCCTTTATAAATCAAATCATGCACCCACAAAACTGTAAGTTATGCATTGCAGAATCTATAGTTATTACGAAATTTCAGTTTTTTTTTCTAAATACCTTTTTTATCAATATCTGGTCCTTTTCAAATTACTTTTTTAATTACTCCACTTGGAAGTACTGATTTTTATTCCAAATTATGACAATTTAAAAAAGTCATGACTTTTATCTGATTGAGCGCATTTAGAAAATGATTTATCTTTTTTTACTGATCCTATTTTTTCTGATACAGCGAATTGAATTTATTTGCATCAACAAAAATAAGACAATTGGAAGGGATGTTTTGTCGTTTAAAAAATAAGCTATGATCAACATTTATTGCCACCAATGAAATTTAAAAAAGTGTCATAATCTTTCAAAGTATTAGTTGAATAACTCCCCCACACTTTTGATTTCCCCGACACTCACTACCTTTCCACCGTCCTCCAATGAACTGACTGACTTCTCTCGCCACTCACTGGCTGGCCATATTATTTATTATGTAGGTAAGGAATCTCATTAATATTCTTTTGAATGCACATCATGGAAGTGCGCGTCGCTGCTGCACCCCTCTTCAACGCGATAAAAATGCAGACATATTCACCGGGGCGCACTCAAACAAACATTGTAAGCTCGCTCGACTATTCAAATGCCTTTTGCAGCCCAAAGCCAATGACGTCATGACCAGCAGAGGAAGTCCTCGAAAGTTTTGCTGCTGGCTGCAAGTGTCTGCGACGAGGGTGGCTTCCTTAATAGGCAAATGAATCCAAAGAAAAAATGTTTGAAAAAGTGACTTCAGAACTGAATGACACACCAACAGAACGGTTACACAGTTTGTAAGTTTCTTCCTTTCTTCACTGGAACTGGGAAACCGTTGAATGAGACTTAGGTGTGAAAAATTAAACTTTGAAAGAAACTATGCTGGGAACTGTGTGTGTGTGTGACTTGGTGAATATTAATGTAAGGAAATGCATCATTCAGGACGAGTGGTGAGTGGAATTTTATTTTATTTTCGCCTTCTTTAGGTGACACGCTAGACGACAGTTTTATGGCATAATGATGAGGGAGGCAGGAAATGGCTTTGAGATTGTGAAGGTTTGCGTGTTTTTTAGTTATCTTAATTTTTATTTGAAGATATCTTAAATAGCTTAGTAGCTACTTTAATTTCCTTTCCTTTATTTCACTTTTATTTAGTTGGTAGTAAACATTTGAAATCTTCCATTATGATAAAAACTACACCCAACTGGCAGTCGCATGATTGTGATGCATGGCGGCATGAAAGTATATCAGAATCTGCATGAAATCTGTCCTCATGCATTTTTTGCGATACAGGAGTATGACATTTTTGCCCGTTACCGACAATTATCGACATTACCGACGGCTTTTTGATTGTATTTCACAAAAAAAAACACTTAGCAGAACGAGGATTGAACCACCAACTTCTTGGTTATTGATCCGACACGCTACCACCGCGCCATGGACGCTTGATGAAAAGTGAGTGAAAGAGCACCAAGATATGCTTTCCTTTGGAGTGTTGCTCGGGGACGGGCCAGCTTTATATGTGTTGGTGAGAACTGCAGATCGCTGAAATTTTTACACGCGGGCAAAAATGATCTACGGGCTTGCTGCAAAAAATGTTATAAAATATGACATTTTCTGCAGCAAATCCAATGTTGCAGATTTTGAGATATATTTTTCCTTTGGGTGTACTGCAAAAAAATGAGCTATGGCTCAGAAACAGAGTTTTCTCCTTACAAATTTAAAGAATTTATTTTTAAAGGTTGTCACCAAAACAATCTCTTCTGATTTCTTCTCTCTCCATCCACCCACGCTCTTTAAGAGAGAGAAAAAAAGATGACATCCATAAATTCCACACCACTACAATTTTAGAGTCCGCTGACATTCGGCAAAGCTCAAAGTCGGCCTCGTTAATTTGACAGCGTGACTAAACTAAATGATATAAGAGAGCCATTTAAATAGCTCATTTTCACTGGCCGAGAGTGCGCTCGTTAAGGGACCACTCTTTGGCTTTTGACACCTTAACCACACACACATGCCCTCCTCTTCCTCCAGGGTAGAAATCTTCACGCGATAGAGGGTACTCAATCTTTCATTGCTGCTGTTGCTCCTGCTGCTGGTCCAGGCTTGACAGAACCGCGTGGTTCATTTTTCCCAAAAGGGAGGTGTGACTAATGTGAGTGTGTATCTCTTACTTGTTTTGGACTGTGACTTTGAATGGGGAAAGTTGGGTTAGATGAAGAACACTCACAATCTGAATCTTAATCTCAACTAACCTTAATCTCAATTCTTCAATTCTTCAATTCTTCAATTCTTCAATTCTTCAATTCTTCAATTCTTCAATTCTTCAATTCTTCAATTCTTCAATTCTTCAATTCTTCAATTCTTCAATTCTTCAATTCTTCAATTCTTCAATTCTTCAATTCTTCAATTCTTCAATTCTTCAATTCTTCAATTCTTCAATTCTTCAATTCTTCAATTCTTCAATTCTTCAATTCTTCAATTCTTCAATTCTTCAATTCTTCAAGAAGTTCTGTTGTTCTGTTGTTCTGTTGTTCTGTTGTTCTGTTGTTCTGTTGTTCTGTTGTTCTGTTGTTCTGTTGCTCTGTTGTTCTGTTGTTCTGTTGTTCTGTTGTTCTGTTGCTCTGTTGTTCTTGTTGTTCTGTTGTTCTGTTGCTCTGTTGTTCTTGTTGTTCTTGTTGTTCTTGTTGTTTCTTGTTTCTTGTTTCTTGTTTCTTGTTTCTTGTTTCTTGTTTCTTGTTTCTTGTTTCTTGTTTCTTGTTTCTTGTTTCTTGTTTCTTGTTTCTTGTTTCTTGTTTCTTGTTTCTTGTTTCTTGTTTCTTGTTTCTTGTTTCTTGTTTCTTGTTTCTTGTTTCTTGTTTCTTGTTTCTTGTTTCTTGTTTCTTGTTTCTTGTTTCTTGTTTCTTGTTTCTTGTTTCTTGTTTCTTGTTTCTTGTTTCTTGTTTCTTGTTTCTTGTTTCTTGTTTCTTGTTTCTTGTTTCTTGTTTCTTGTTTCTTGTTTCTTGTTTCTTGTTTCTTGTTTCTTGTTTCTTGTTTCTTGTTTCTTGTTTCTTGTTTCTTGTTTCTTGTTTCTTGTTTCTTGTTTCTTGTTTCTTGTTTCTTGTTTCTTGTTTCTTGTTTCTTGTTTCTTGTTTCTTGTTTCTTGTTTCTTGTTTCTTGTTTCTTGTTTCTTGTTTCTTGTTTCTTGTTTCTTGTTTCTTGTTTCTTGTTTCTTGTTTCTTGTTTCTTGTTTCTTGTTTCTTGTTTCTTGTTTCTTGTTTCTTGTTTCTTGTTTCTTGTTTCTTGTTTCTTGTTTCTTGTTTCTTGTTTCTTGTTTCTTGTTTCTTGTTTCTTGTTTCTTGTTTCTTGTTTCTTGTTTCTTGTTTCTTGTTTCTTGTTTCTTGTTTCTTGTTTCTTGTTTCTTGTTTCTTGTTTCTTGTTTCTTGTTTCTTGTTTCTTGTTTCTTGTTTCTTGTTTCTTGTTTCTTGTTTCTTGTTTCTTGTTTCTTGTTTCTTGTTTCTTGTTTCTTGTTTCTTGTTTCTTGTTTCTTGTTTCTTGTTTCTTGTTTCTTGTTTCTTGTTTCTTGTTTCTTGTTTCTTGTTTCTTGTTTCTTGTTTCTTGTTTCTTGTTTCTTGTTTCTTGTTTCTTGTTTCTTGTTTCTTGTTTCTTGTTTCTTGTTTCTTGTTTCTTGTTTCTTGTTTCTTGTTTCTTGTTTCTTGTTTCTTGTTTCTTGTTTCTTGTTTCTTGTTTCTTGTTTCTTGTTTCTTGTTTCTTGTTTCTTGTTTCTTGTTTCTTGTTTCTTGTTTCTTGTTTCTTGTTTCTTGTTTCTTGTTTCTTGTTTCTTGTTTCTTGTTTCTTGTTTCTTGTTTCTTGTTTCTTGTTTCTTGTTTCTTGTTTCTTGTTTCTTGTTTCTTGTTTCTTGTTTCTTGTTTCTTGTTTCTTGTTTCTTGTTTCTTGTTTCTTGTTTCTTGTTTCTTGTTTCTTGTTTCTTGTTTCTTGTTTCTTGTTTCTTGTTTCTTGTTTCTTGTTTCTTGTTTCTTGTTTCTTGTTTCTTGTTTCTTGTTTCTTGTTTCTTGTTTCTTGTTTCTTGTTTCTTGTTTCTTGTTTCTTGTTTCTTGTTTCTTGTTTCTTGTTTCTTGTTTCTTGTTTCTTGTTTCTTGTTTCTTGTTTCTTGTTTCTTGTTTCTTGTTTCTTGTTTCTTGTTTCTTGTTTCTTGTTTCTTGTTTCTTGTTTCTTGTTTCTTGTTTCTTGTTTCTTGTTTCTTGTTTCTTGTTTCTTGTTTCTTGTTTCTTGTTTCTTGTTTCTTGTTTCTTGTTTCTTGTTTCTTGTTTCTTGTTTCTTGTTTCTTGTTTCTTGTTTCTTGTTTCTTGTTTCTTGTTTCTTGTTTCTTGTTTCTTGTTTCTTGTTTCTTGTTTCTTGTTTCTTGTTTCTTGTTTCTTGTTTCTTGTTTCTTCTTTCTTCTCAAAAATTCACCCCACATTTCCCCCCAACCACGAATCCCTCTTCATCCGCGTGAAGCATGAACCTTTTAAAATTCCGACCCGATGTCCCCCTTGAGACGCCGACCAAAGAGTCAGCAATGTGAACACATGTGGCTGCCGAGTTCCATCAATCCACGTTGGCGTTGGTGGTGTGGCGTTCCGCGGATCACTTCTCATTTATAAAAGTCCAACCCGGAAAAAAAATCGAGCAGGGGAAAGAGTGAGGGGGGTTTGAAAAAGTCGCTAATGAATTGTTAAACGAGCGGGATCTGGTCATGATACGCACCACATCAGAGAGTTGAAAGAGGCTCTCATTTATAAATTAAGATAATAGGTTGATAAATTTTGGGTGCAGCGTGAGCTGGGCGAAAGAGTGAGAAGGGGACCTTGGAGACTTGTGGAGTGGTGCTGCCGTTCGTTTTATGGTTGATGACATGATGTATTTTTATGTTTTTTTGAGCTCACTCAGAAAAAATAAAATAAATCTGAGTTTTTCAAAACATAAATAAATAAAAATTGTTAAAAAAAAAAACAGAAAACAAAATACTTTTGTTTAAATTACCATTTTATGTACGTTTTTTACTGTGATTCGAGCTTCCCCAAAAATGGTGATGCTCGATTAATGGACTCCAAAGAGGCTTCGCCAGACTAGGTGACCGTTAAAATTGCATCCGAAACACTTTGGGTTGGCTACTTTTTAGGCTGGTGATTGAGTGAGTTAGGCCGGGCCGACCTGTCAGCGGAGAGGGTCGTAAAGAATATTTTTAGATAAGAGGGCTATATTTCAGGGAAGCCACAGGTATTTGGTGGAATCGAAACAACGAAAATGTTGTTTTAGTTATCTTCGGTGGAATATATGAGGGATGTTTTAGATAAGCTTTATTGAGATTTTATATACAGCAATTCCATTTGAAAAGAGCCTAAACCAAAAAAAAAGTTCTCCGATCGGGCTCAAAATTTTTCTGGGGGTTCCTTGGCCAAAATAATTAGACCCGTATTTTTTTGTTTGGCCATTAGGGTGGCCTACATCGTGCTAGGGTGGTTCAAAAATGGCAATTTTCGTCATTTTCGCAAAAACCACTTTTTCTAAAAATCATATCTCCGCGCCATTTCATCCGATTTTAGCTGTCTTAGACGCAAAGAAAGGTGATGAGTTTGGCTATTTGGGAAAAATAGTAAAGTTCAAAAATCTAGCTTAACTATTGAAAAGTCGTATGAAAACTTAAAATGGCGTTTTGACCGTGTCTGGACCAAAGAGCCTATGTCTGAAAATATTTTATCGGATTCCTCGGAAAATTTCACATAACATATCAAAAATTGGCGATGTCGAACCGTACGTTTCGAGATATGATTTTGAAAAACTGCGTTTTTCGACGCGCCACGCGCAAAACGGGAAAATGACGAAATCGGCAAAAATCAACTTTTTCACTAAAACTGCGATAACTTTAAAATTTCAGCGATGACCTATACATGTCTGGGTACCAAAATTTTCGTAATTGAGAGACGCAACTTTTGGTACCATAACATCTATAGGTCATCGCTGAAATTTTAAAGTTATCGCAGTTTTAGTGGAAAAAGTTGATTTTTGCCGATTTCGTCATTTTCCCGTTTTTGCGCGTGGCGCGTCGAAAACGCAGTTTTTTTCAAAATCATATCTCGGAAACGTACGGTTCGACATCGCCAATTTTTGATATGTTATGTGAAATTTTCCGAGGAATCCGATAAAATATTTTCAGACATAGGCTCTTTGGTCCAGACACGGTCAAAACGCCATTTTAAGTTTTCATACGACTTTTCAATAGTTAAGCTAGATTTTTGGAACTTTTACTATTTTTCCCAAATAGCCAAACTCATCACCTTTCTTTGCGTCTAAGACAGCTAAAATCGGATGAAATGGCGCGAGATATGATTTTAGAAAAAGTGGTTTTGCGAAAATGACGAAAATTGCCATTTTTGAACCACCCTAGCACGATGTAGGCCACCCTAATGGCCAAACAAAAAAATACGGGTCTAATTATTTTGGCCAAGGAACCCCCAGAAAAATTTTGAGCCCGATCGGAGAACTTTTTTTTTTGGTTTAGGCTCTTTTCAAATGGAATTGCTGTATACGGCTCATATGGTAGTAATAATTATAGCTTTTACGAAAATTTATTCATAAATATTTTCTACGGGTTTTTGTTTTTTTTTTTTCAGATTTAATTTTACCAGCAAAGCATGACTTTCTTTTCATAGATTCAAAGAAAAAAAGTCAGTCCAGTTATTCTAAAAATGTAAAGCATTTCCGACTTCCCTCAGCCTTCAACGTAATTTGAAGTGTTTGTGAAGCAAATTCTTCAATATTAAAAAAAAGTATTTTCATCCAATTTATAAAATAGTTTTGCAAAAACACAAGTGCAGTAATTTGTTATAGTTGCAACACAAGACCTCACTCAAGCGATAAGCCGGAAATAATTCACAAACTGTCTTCCTAGTTTGCCACAAATCCGATACGGTCGACCTCATTCCACCCGCTGAGTAATTTTCCCAACACCGGGAAAATCGTTCCTACCCAAAAAGTGGCATGTTTTCACACTACAAAGTTGCACCCTCTCAAAGAACTAGCTTTCCCTTCGCCAAGGTCCTTCCCCACAAGGCGAGGCACAAAAACATACAAATCTGGCACACAAAACACTGCTCCCCCTCCTCCCCCCCGGGGCGATGGTGCATTTTCCGTCCAACTTTTCTCACCTTGAAGCTCCTCAAAAGCTCTTGACAATGACACTTTTTCTCCGTCACTTTGTGTAATGAATATCCAGGTGGGAATTGTTGGCGGTGGTGCACCGCTTCCGGGAGGTGGAAAATTTCGTGTCACTTTTTCCGTGTCACACGAATACTCTCATACATATGCAGTTTTGACGGCATGGCAATAGTTTTTTTTTTGGATTTTGTCTGTCCTTGGAAGGCTTTTAGCTTTAGTAACTTCCTTCTTTTGAAAGAGTGATGAATTTTATAATTTATTGTGTTTTTGGAATTGCTAAATATGTTGTCTGGAACTCGATGCAAAACTCGATTTTTCCAGCACCCGTCCTTCTTATCCAACTTGGTAGGCAAGTGGAGTGAAAACATTAAAACGGAAAAATTACAATCGAATTGATTCAATTTTGTGGGCATTTGACAAACAATTAAATTGAAATCATATTGAAACTACATTTTGAACTCAAAGTGTAAAATAAGCATGTATAACTGACTAGCTACGAGCCAGTAGTCCGTTGAAAAGTACCTTCCACTTGAAGGAATTTTCCACCATTTTTCCTCCTCCCTCTGCAACAGCCTTGAGTCCCGAAAGAGAAACTGTTGAGCGATTCCACCCACCTTCTACTTGTGTGACACAGTTTGAAGCCAGTGCAAACTTTTGCGAGCTTTTCAACCACAAAAAAAGCAAAGACTGTGGCAAATTTTCCTCCAAACCACATCGAGTGTGGCACAAAAAAAAGAAAAGTATGACAAATGTTATCCGAACTCAATCACACTTTTTTACGACCACCCTGGGAGTCATTTGGATTTCCTGTACTTGGCGGATTAGGCCGTTGAAGTCAACGAGAAAACGAAAAAAAAAAAATGGAGTGACTTTTCCTACCGCACACCCACGCTGAGTGATGGCTTTTCCGATGGGGCTAAAAAAAGAAGAAGAAAATGTCCTGGATCGTCTTCTGGCAAAAAAAAAGTATGACGTCGGTGAAAAGAGAAACCATCGCGTACACATTCAATTTCCAATAAAAAGAGGATTTCTGGTACTTTCAAGCGATGATCGTGACGGTTTTGGCTGGTGGAAGATGGAAGCGGATCTTTTTTTGGGCTCGATTATGACAGGATTATTGGCCTCGGCTGAGTTTCGCGTGAATCTTGTGGTGTAATTTTAGACGTCTTGATCAGCTAAGGTTTTATAAACATTTATGGCAGCAGCATTTTTGGAATTTCATGTTGCACAAGATCTCATGATACTTGTTGTTCAATTTTTATGTTCATATTAGCTTGTTCAAATCATAGACTAATCTAATGTTTAAATTATTACTAAAATAGATTTTTCAGATTGATTTGGTTATGTTGGCTTATTTATTGATGCGGCCTCCAACATCGCCAGAAAAAATTGCGAGAATCGGAGATTAAGAAGAAGCTCTGGTTGCAGTCATTGTTATCTTTTTCCAGAGACCTTTAACGATTGATATCCCCCGGTTGATTGGAACTGCTCCCATTGTTTAGAGAAAATTTTACATTTAATTGTTTTTAATTTAATTTATTTTACATTTGATTGTGAAGACCAAATATGTTTTTGACCGACATCGAAGGATTACAGAACTCACTTTCTTTGCAAGCCTTCGTCACCCGTAAAAAAAACTTCTTCTAACCGATCGAAACATAATGAGCGATTCTCTATGCAATCGGTATTTAATAGAATTTTAATTTTTGTTTTTTTTTTTTAATCCGACTGAAACTTTTTTGGTGCCTTCGGTATGCCCAAAGAAGCCATTTTGCATCATTAGTTTGTCCATATAATTTTCCATACAAATTTGGCAGCTGGCCATATAAAAAAATCTGATTCTTTTGAAGGAGTTTTTTGATCGATCTGGTGTCTTCGGCAAAGTTGTAGGTATGGAGACTTAAAAAACATAAATTTTCATGTTTTTAAACACTTGCATGGCAATATCTCAGCAACTATGGGTCGTATCAACAAAGTTCAAAAAAGCAAGATATAGAGAATTTTCTCAGCTTTTCAAATATTTTTTTTTTCAAAAGTAGGCAAATATGTGCACTAATTAAAAAAACGTTACTTAATCCACCCTTAGGTGGTTGGCGCCTTCCTCACATTTAAAGGGTGCTATCCAAAATGCAAAAAGTGTGTAAATAACACTTAAGTGCTTATAAGTTTTGATAGGGTTGTCAGATCTTCAATGTTTTGGACGCGTAAGAAAGGTCTTTTGAATACCTATCCAACGATAGGTTGCATGAGAGATCCGGACAACGTTTTCATCAACATATCTGAGATCCGGCCTGCAAAAAGCGTATAAATAACACTTAAGTGCTTATAACTTTTGATAGAATTGTCAGATCTTCAATGTCTTGGACGCGTTGGAAAGGTCTTTTAAATACCTTTCTGAAAATGTATAGCATGACTTACAAAAACCACCCTTTTTACAATCTTCCGGACTATTGTTAAAATCATTTTTTAAGCATAACTTTTGAAGTACTTAACTAAGCTGCATAATTTTTGATAGCGACTTATGGGACCCCAAGACGGATCGAATGACGCTAAAACGGACAAAATCGGTTCAGCCAATGTTGAGATAATCGAGTGACAATTTTTTGATCAACATCCCACCACACACACAGACATTTGCTCAGAATTTGATTCTGAGTCGATAGGTATACATGAAGGTGGGTCTAGGAGGTCTAATTGAGAAGTTCATTTTTCTAGTGATTTTATAGCCTTTCCTCAGTAACGTGAGGAAGGCAAAAATGAAAAACAGCGACTATTTTCAAAAAAGTTACCAAAAAATGGCCTTAATTTGAAAACGGTGCTCATTATAAAAATTTCAGTAAAGTACTTTTTGATTGCAAATTTGATTTTACATCGAAAAATGAAATTAAAAAATTTTTGCGACCAATATTTCGATTTTTTGAAAAATCAGCATTGAATAAAACATTCATAACTCGGTCTTATTTTTTTTGTACTACCTGGAATTTTCTAAAAAGTTGGCATTTTATGTCCTCTAAAACATGTCAAAAAATGAAAAAAAAAAATAAAAATAGTATTTTTTTTTGCAAATGAGCATGAGCATGAGCATGGTTGACTGCCAATGAGCTGCTACTTCGTTATTGACAGATCAGCTGAAGTTAAACAATGAATCAAAAATGATCAGTGGGAGCCAACCATCCGTTCACTGTTTAACCTCTGAAGATCTCTACTTTATTAGTCAATACTGGCGCCCTCCCAAGAAGCCTGCAGTTCAACGAAAGGGAGGAATGTTAGTCCGATAGTTGAAGTTGCAGACTCATCAAGCACATAGTTTTTCGCTATATACTTGTTGATACCGCTTGAGACCGTTGAATCCACAGCATCTCCTTCAAGCATCACGTGATTAATTTTTTTTTGGGTTAGTGGGATAAGGTATTGGCTTTTCGATGCCTCCCGAGCTACGAAGCTATGGGGAGGACTTTCATAACAGACCCGTCGGCGAGCCTTCGGTGCTATGGGAAGGTCTTTCTGGTTAGCACACACAATCACTCACACACAGTTATTTTGCTCCACTATTAACTCGACGATCCAAATTGTCAGTGCGTCTTTCGATCATTATATAGAAATGGCTATTTCACCGCAAATAAATAAAACCTCTAAAAATTTAAACACAATCCACCCGACGCCGTGCCTTCCGATCAACGATGATATAGGAAGTGCTTTGAAAATCACAAAACAATAAATTAAGACACACACAATTTATGACCAAAAACACACAAAAAAATCATTCTTCACTCCGAATATTTTTTACACCACTTTTACAAATAACGCACTCACCCCATACAAATAGCGATACAAAAGCACACAAAAAAATTAACCAGAATAGTCACGACTTCACGTCCCCACTTCCAGCGCACCAATCATCAAAAAAATGAAAAAAAAAAAGAAATAAAAATAGTATTATTTTGCAAATCAAGTTTAAGTGACAAAAAGATAAATAAAAAATCATCAAAAAAGGTTTTAACGTGTATTTATTTTTTCAAAAAAACGAAACTATTGGCACTATGCCCCCCGGGGCATGGCCTTCCTCTAACGTGGGATTTCTGCTCCAGCGCCTCTGACGAGACAGGAGAAACCGGGACCGACGTTTTACTTCACCATCCAATAGAAGCTCAGTGGATAAGGCGGGAATCGAACCCGCGTCTCATAGCATCATCGGGATCGGCAGCCGAAGCCGCTACCCCTGCGCCACGAGACCCACCCATTTATTTTTTCAGTGTAGTTCTTATCCATACCTACAACTTTGCCGAAGACACCAAATCGATCCAAATATTCTTTCAAAAGATACAGATTTTTGGATTTTTCATACATCATTTTTGTATGGAGAGCTGCCAAATTTGTATGGAAAATTATATGGACAAACTAATGATGCAAAATGGCTTCTTTGAGCATACCGAAGGCACCAAAAAAGTTTCAGTCGGATTTAAAACACAAAAAAAATCGAATGACAGAAATCTGAGAGAACTGCTCTAATGTAAAAAAACTAGACAAAACAAAATACATACTACTGGTTATAAAACAGCTCATTTACCCAGAAGAAAAAGTCATGCTTTTACTCAAACAGACTCCTACTTTGAGAATGTAAACAGAACGGGATCAAAATTCGTAACAAAATTTCCATACAAATTTTAAAAATTTTGTATGGAGCGTAACACGGCCTCCGACCCCCTCCCCCTACTGCGTTACGTAATAAAAGAACGCTCCCTAGAGTCAGACTCAGCGGACAACATGGGGAAACATTTACCTAGTTGAATAATTTTTGGATTTCGTTAGGGTGGTCTCAAAGAGTTTGCCCCCGAAAATAAGATATTTTTTCAAACCGAGATACCATAAAACGGGGTGACTTTTTTAGCAAAATCAAGAGTACAAATTTAATAAGTACGGAATGCTATGGAATCATACAGACCATGGTAGAGAAGTGATCAAAGTACTTCTAGAAGTTTTTTTTTATTAAATTTTTAAAAGTTAGTTAACTTTAATTAAAGAAATGTTGATGAAATACATTATTTGAATCTTCTCAAAGTGTCACGATTTTCTCAATTAAAATAATTTTGAATCAGAAAACGAAATGCATTTTCGGATTCTTTGGACAATTTTCCACTAGGAGAAGGTAAAATAAGTTTAATAAATATCATATGTTTTGGAACTATAGTTCAAAAAGGTTTTTGCTTGGTTTTTGCATTAAAAGACTTTTTCAGTTAAACAAATTTCGTATAAAAAGCGAAAACTTTTGATTCGTGCTTTGAATTTAGTTGAAAATGCAATTAAACGAAAATTTAATAATCAAAACTAGTTTAATGAATTTCAGGCAACAATGTGACTTTTTACAATTTTAGCCTAAAATTTATATGTATTTTGTTAAGATGCTTATAAACATAGTGAAATAAAGATAATTTGGATTTTTTCTAAAAACTATATAAGCAACTTCAGCGATGGTAAATTTGACTTAAAAAGAAATTTTGAACACCTTAAATCTGATTTTAACAAGAAATCAAAGTCACACCGGAATTAAAAAAAAAGACGCAAGGACCCCATTTCATGGTCAAATTAATGACCCTGACAAAATTGGTCAAAATTATCCCATAGTTCTAGCCATTTTGAAAAAAAAAGTCCTTTAGGGGGAATATCAAATAATTAAAAAAAAAACAACTCTCAAAATTTCAACTTTTTAGATTTTTTTTAGCTTAACGATCCCATTTTATGGCCGAAATAATGACCCTGACGAAATTGGACAAAATTTTCCCAAGAGATTAACATATTTAACAAAAGAAAAAATAATATCAGATTGTGTTATGGACACTTAGAAACTTTTCCATTTGTGCGATTTGTGGTAATTTCATTTCTAAGTCAGAATACCAAACGAATAACAAATCTTGTTATTAGGACGCACGCAACTATTTTTTAAAGCACTATTGAAAAACTTTTTTTAATAGTGCATGAACCTTGTTTGGCCTACCTCTACATGTTTTAAATATAATCATCTTGAGAAAAACCTAAACAGCTGGTAAATATTTCAAAAATGAATAGAAATCCTATCTTGCACTGATCATTGAAGGTTTGGACAGCTTTCTTCAAATTTGATCGTAGATGGCGTGGATTGCGAGATAACATGTTGGTGTTTTCGACAAAGTTGACAAGCTCAACAATCAAAGAACTGTCACAAAACCACCGGCAAGGAAAGCGGAGAAGCAGAGTCCAGCGGTTCCGGCGTTCACGCCGGCGGAGTTCCCTCCACTGCCGGGCGCAGTTCCAGACGTAAAATCTAAGGATCGCCCTCGACCCGCAGGAAGCAGTCAAGAAAATACCGGCGCCGGTGCCGGTGCCACCCCTACGGCGGAAGGAGAGGAGGTGCTCTACAGTTCGACTGCGCCAGGTTCCAGACCTGCAAGACCCGCGTGGACCAATTAAGGCTCGTTAGCTACATGCTTGGCAAATATGGAGGATAATGAAAATATTTTTGTAATGTATTCTAAATTATTTTGAACCGTTCCTTGGCCCTAACCTGGTCACAGCACCTGAACGGACCTTATAAAAATAAGTTAAGAATAAAAAAAAGCCCAACAATTTTCTAGAAGACAAAAAATCCGAAAAATATTCCTGCTAAGGAAGAATTTCACAAACACCCTGATCGTGAAGCACCCTAAGTTGCTCTTTCTTATTTGCACAAACTCTTCTGTAAACATCAAATCCAATTCCACTTTATTTTGAGATTTGGACCAGTGGATATTGAGAGTAAGTGCATTAGTAGCCAAAATGCTTGACATTTTTAAATAGGTAAATGTGCTTTTACATCGAAAATTCAAATGCAAAGCAGCAGCTCTTGTGTATCATTAATCTTTCAAAATTATTCAACTAATTTATTCAATAAACATAAAAACAGCGGACAAAATGAATGTTTTGCACGAAAGAATAACGATATTTATGAATTATATTCAGAAATGTATACTTTAGTTTTTAACTTAAGAAAGTGATTTTAAAAGTTTTCTATGTTTGAAAAAATCGCACTTCCATCGCTCCAATTCTTTTATACTTTAAGAGACCTCAAGAAGCAAAATGCTTTTCAATATAGGGATGCACTTTGCGTGACGTTTCAAAAGCGTTGTTAGACATTTTTTGCATTTTTGGTTTATAAAACGGCTATACGGAACCCTTGTGAATGGGGGAATGTCATTTTGAGTAGCGCTTAATGCCTCGCTGTTTGATCTTCATAGATCCTCAAAATTCGAGCATTAAGCTGAGATATTTAATAAATACCAAAAAACTCCGTTGAGTTAAACTTTAAAACCATCATCACTGCATACCATCCTTTGCGTCCTCCTTCAAGTTAAAAATGCTCAGACATGCAAAGACATGTGCCGTTCCGTCCTCATCCTCTCTCTCACACTAACCGAAAATTCCTGCACCATAACTCCAATGTTGCTGCTGCACGTGTGCCAACACAATTCCGTCCATCCCTTGTTCCATGATACTGATGCTGCCACCGCCTCACTGCAGGAAACCCCCGAAAAACATTAAAACAAGAAGGGAACAGAAAAATGCTGAACAGCATAAATATGTCATAACGATATGCTTCCTTTATCCTCCCTCAATTTGAGAATGAGAGAGCGAGCATCGCTCTCTCACTTGCGTCGCGATAAGTGAGAGAATTGAGCAACTGTGCTACACAACACAGTCTCCAAAATGTCGCGCAACACTTTTCGCACTGCACTCGGGTTGTGTCGCAGCGCCTACTGAGTATTTTTCTCTCTCGCGCAATTCCGACGGGATTCGAACCCGACGAGATTCCGGCTCCGTACGGGCCGCCCGCTCCTCAGTAGTCTGATTGCCATCGGGTAAAACGGTTCGCGACTCGCAGGTGGGATCTGTGACGGATTTTCGTGGCGCAGATTACGACGCGTGTTGACATCGGACGCGCGTGAGTTTTTTTCTTTGGGTTTGCCCCGGTCAACCGGTGACAGTGCGGGTTCGTGAAATGTGATACTGAGGTTGGTGAAGAATCTCGTGAAGATATTTTCTTTCTAGGGAAGAGTGCACAACTGAATGGGCTAAACAAGCCAGCGGAATGCGAATCTGGCCAAACGTCAAAGTTTGTTGTTGACCGGAAGAGAGAATTTTTGGTTGTGCAACCCCAACAGGCATTGTCAAGTGGTCGTAAAGCAATAGAAGAAGAAGCAGCTTGTTGCAACGGCCAACGATTGACCAATCGCGTACAAGAAAGCGGTGAAGAAAGTCAAGTGGTGTAAGCCGACAAAGGAAACGGCTCGGAATCTGTGTCAAACGGAACATGATTTTCGGCGGTGCAACGCCGAACAAGAAGCAGAAGAAGAGCACGTGTGACTGACGCGTGGGAGTCGTTGATGGTTCGGAGATTCTAAGCCGGGCTTTTTTCGGTGCTGCGACGACGTATTGTTATGCTAATATTGTGTTTAACAAATTTCACGATGCAATAAAGTGTTTTAGTGCGGTGGTTCTGCGGTGGTGTCCGCAGTGAAGAGAGATAGGTGTTACGAGCAGATCTAAATCGTTTCGATTGTTCTCAAGAGCAGTGCAGTGTAGTGAGGAACCCCGAATTGAAGGGCCGGAAATTGAAGTATCAGCCGACACACTAGTTCTTCTCGTACGTCGACAGCAAAGTGAGTGAGCGTTTTTTATCAAAATATTAAATCTGGTACTCTTGAGCTGTGCAGTTGTGTTGTACAACATGCATTCAAGTGTCGGTTGGGAGTGTTGTTTCTTTCGCTTGGATCCGCACACAGAGTATATGGATCCGCTGTCAATCTTCTTCTCGGAGGGTAGTTCTGGGGGGTCTTTGGTGGGAATCTGTGTCAGTGCAACTCATGGGACTTTCTTGTGTGCGTTTATCAGGCAGACTCATGTCGAGCTGATGAACAAGTGTGATTTATGAGCAGTTTTGTGATGTTGTTCTTTGGTGTAGTTCGTGGTGATCTCGTCGGTCGTTGTTGTCGCCGCGGCTTTCTTTCTGTTATTAAAGATTAAAGGTTGAGGCGTTTGAAGAAAAGGGAAGCTATTGCTTCTGAATCTCGCTGATTCTGTTGTAGTTGATGAGTTACAAGTTGGCAGCCGGTGGTCGGTGAGACCACTGCACTAAGAGAATGTTTTTGCGGGATTGGATTTTGGGAGCGAGAAATTTCGGTGACGGAATGTTATTTGTAGAATGTCACGGTGACGAATTTATTGTTTAAGCGCTCTGTAATGAGATTAGAGACGAAGGAATGCTGCTATTTGAGTGACTAATTTAAGGGAAACTAATTATACAACAACTCAATTCGTGTGATTAAGAAGAACAATCTACTGCTGCAATAAAGCAAAATGATGCGGAAGCCGATTTGCGATTTGAAAATTTCTGAGTTGGTCAACAAACACCATATAAGTAAAAGCCATGCTCTCTGTATCAATGTTTTGGGGTGTTTTGGAATGGTAATGAGCAGAGCTTTCGTATGCACTTGTATGAAAAATATTGTTCCATACAAACTTTAGCCATAAAACAGAAATGTTTTTTTATAAAATCATTTTTGAAGGCAAGCGCCCGCTCTATCGAAAAACTGACAAATTCATTCGAAAGCTGAGACGGACTAGGTTGCTGGCTTATGGGATTGTTCAATACTTGACCTCAGTCTTCACAATCGGCATAACTGTTTGACTGCGATAACGAGCATGGTGCGAACCAAACGTAGGGCCAATAATGATAGAAAATATTGCTCCATGTTTAGAGGAAAAAACATAGCATCTGGAGAAGATCTTCGAAATTAACCAAAGTGACTGTACAATTGCGTTATAAAATCGATAAATTCGGTAAATCGAAAAATCGATAATTGAGTATATTGGCTCCAGTTGCCGAGTACAAGTATACAACTTTGTTGCGACACCTTCCTTGTATTATTCTGAGGAAACAGAAAGAAATTGATAAAATACCAGAGGTTTTATCTGTTGAAAGTGTTGACACGAGTGATGATTGTGAAAATAAACTGATTGATATCTTGACAATTTTTGGGAGCAGTAAAAATTTGAAGAAGTTATTCAAGGTAGATTCTGATTTTTTATGACTCCCATTCTTTAAAGATCAACTTGAAGTCTTTCGAACTATTTCAAAGTGGAACAAATTCCTTTTGCTGACTTTGTTTGCGGGGACTTGGAGTAGAAATCGATTGATTGAACAATTTGAATGCAGTAAGTATTATTTATTGCAACTGCCTAACCCAGAGCCATCCGTCTCCGCCAAAGAGCGAGAGGCTCACCAGAATGGAGCACACTCATGCCTGGTGTTCGGGATACCATCAGCATACCGACGTATCCTGGAAGAGAAATTCGACAAAAACGTTAGTTACATGGCACCATTAAGTTAGCAAGAGTTATTCGAAAGCTTTGCGATGCAGCACCCTATATTGCCAATTGGATTTTCTACGTTAGCCAAGCTCCGTCCAATAGAGTGTATATTAGTTGGTGGATCAGAGACGCATACAGTTTTTGTTTGTATGCGTCATGAAAATGTGGACTGGAGTTTGAGAGCTATCCGGTATATTCCACTCGTGAGAAATCCATCAATTCATCAGTTGATTGAGAAGTATTTGGTCTATTGCCCTTCAAGTTCAGAATGCTTTGTCTTAAATTAAGAAATTTGTCTTAATTGTGAATTTTGTTCGAGTGAGTTTATAGAAAAACTACTAAACGAAATTTTTGACTATCCCCTCACCGTTGTTTTCAAAAACTTTATCAATATTTTAAATCAGAACTTTCACATATCAGTAAAGTTCGCATTTGTACACGGATAAAAATCTTGTAGGCATATCCGGTAACTTAAGAGCGAGTCCACGAGCAAAGCATACCCATCTCGCATCGACCTCACCAATTTGCCTGAAATTTTCAGGGGTTGTTTGTACATATAAAACTAGCATCTGGCCAAAATATGAGCACTCTAGGTCAACGGGAAGTGGGGCAAATCGGGACACAAAGTTTTAAGGTTCAGAAACGTAAAAAATCTTAAAATTGCTATAACTTAGGCAAAATTCAACTCAATTTCAAAATTCAAAATGCATCTGAAAGGGCTTGAAAAATGCAACAAAATGCAGGGTAGAGCATCCTTATTGGTTAAATCTAAAGGGAGTTATTGGCATTTTAGTGAAAAAATAGCATAATTTTCAAACTCAAATAAATAAGTGTTCCTGCAGCTTGTAGGGGATATCTGGGACTACCATCCGAGACTGAGAACACTTTGGGTAAGGCAGTTTAACATATTAAATAAACACTTTTACTTTTAGTGATTTTTTTGGTTGTAAATTTTTGCTCGGGGGACCCCTTAGATCCCATTTTCTGGTGATAATTTTATCATATTCGTGTTCCTGAGACAATTTCACAATAGAAACATGCATAAAAATATTTATTTTGATCCATTTTAACCCTTTAAAAAATAAAAGTTTAAAAAATTTATTAAGCTGCTTTTTTCTGGTGTCATCTAGTATCCTTGGAAACGAGCTTAATTTTCAATAAATGTGAAGACGGCGCTTGTTGGTCTCAATTTTGTCATATTCGGAATCCTCAGAAAATTTTATATTAGATTGAGGTTTTGGAATTTTGAATTTGATTGAAAAAAATGCCATTTAGAATTAATTAAAATATTATTTAGAATTTTGTCGGATTAGGGGTAAAACAAGTTTTCGCCTACTTGATACAGCATTTGACGTATTGATCATAGGGTAAATAAGATCTATTTATTTTTTCAAAAGTGTTTTATTTAATTATTTTTTAAATCAAAATTACAACTCCAATACTTCTAACTTACGTGAAATTGACCGAGGATTCCAAATATGATAAAATTGAGACCGAAATGTGCCGTCTTCTTGGCCTTCAGGGCAAAAACTAACGTTGTAAAATGTTTGTTCTAGAAAAATCGTAAAACTATGAGAAAAACTGCGATTGGCCAAAAAGTTAATACCGTAGGCTTATAGTCCATGAAATTCCCTATCTTTTGACCTATGGGAGTATGGATGTTATGGGCTGTTGCAAAAAGATATTAAGGTTTAAAAAAAATCCATTTTTAACAGTAATTTGCAAAAGCTATGAGAAAAAGTTTAACCAATCCTGGATGTCTATAGCACAATTTGAAGGGCTTCGAAAGACCTTTCGAATGCATCTAAGAGAGTTGGAATTGATGAAGTTTTACGTAAATGCGAGCAATTTTAAGATTTTTCATGTGTTTTGGACCTCAAACTTCAATGCCCGTTTTACCCCACTTCCCTTTGTTGTTGAGGGCTCATATTTGACATGAGTTCATCTCATGCAAACAAACGCTGAAAGTTTCATCCAAATCGGAGCACCTCGATACCACCTCTAGAACAAACCGAGCAGAATCTACAAATACTGCCTCTTAAAGAGTGCGGGGTATTGCGATCATCTTTTGCGATTTTCCATTTTCCATTGCGATATTTTTTGTATGGGCAATTTTCTGCAAAAGACAATTTTCCAAAATGGCACTGCAAGGATATCTTTATGCTACGACTCGATGCGCAGGATTCAGTTTGTTCAAGATTTTGTTTAACTGAACTGAGTTGTCCTTATCAAGTTTGGCTGGTTTTATGAAGGCTTTGGACAATTTTTTTTCTTATTTTTTACGTCAAATTCGAGTTCTGCGACCAACCCTTTTAGTCAAATCTAAATAGTTGATTATGGAATTACAAAATGCAATTTTTTAAAGATATCATCACCACCATTTTGGATTTAAAATTACTAAATCACTTTAAAGTAGTTTAGGAGTTATACTCAAGCTTGACGGCAAAACAAAAAGACGACTAATAAAATTGTTAGTTATTCGATTATCGGAAGTGAACTTCTGACAAGGCCGGATAATAGAGTCTGGACTATATTTTGATTTTCAACTAAATGCATTTTTTGCTGTCGTGCTATCTTGCCATTTGTTACTTTTTGACGTTCCGAGAAAAACGCATTTGAATGAGAGCACGCAATGTAAACAATAACATACACGTTTTGTTTGGTTGACCATTCTGTGCATTGTCCTGAAGTTTGGTTGAATTTGGTTGCCGAGGTCCCAAGTTTTAATAACAAATGTTTACGGTAGTCGATCTCTTACTTGTGTCAAACGCGTTCTGACCTGAAATTTCTTTGGGCATTTGTCGCAATTGCATTAATTTTCAGGCTGTGTCAAGTTAGCACGAGACGACAGTTTTCGGTTTTAATTCAATATCTTAGGATTGAAATCGAATTTTGGATATCTGTGTAGGCTAAAAGACGAGGCATTATGAGCTGCACAAAATGGCGTTCTTTACTCAATTTGGCACAACATTGACGTACGACAAGTTAGCACGACAGCGACGAAATGTGAAAAATATGCAACTGTATTAAGCGGCACGTTGCTATTTAGATTTGTTCATTAGAAATATGTACTCTACTCAAGATGTTTTCCTTATCTACATCATTTGTCACAGTCGGAGTTTTTGTTGGATTTGGTGGAGTCAGTTTTTTTTGAAAGGCAGTTAGAGTAACAAAATTTCAGAATCCGGAGTTCGAACCCTTTTATTCCGCAGACTTGGACAATATTCAAAATTTAAGTGAAGCCGGAATAAAACGCTCGAAAAAAAACTCGGAATTTTTTGAACGTTTAATTGTGGAAATGATGCTTCATTGATCGCTACTTCCCTGAACCTGGTCAGGCGGGTATGCACGTTGCCCAGAACCGCGTGCGCCATTCGGGGAAATGCATGCTTTGTTCGGGGAAATGATTTTCGGATAAATGACATTTCGGGAAAGTGTCTTTTCGGAGATGTGGCATTCGGGGAAATGTTTTTTTGGGAGTGTGGGTTTCGGGGAAATGTAATAGATTCTTTTGTTATATGTTGCTTTTGATTGTTAAGCTGGAATATAACCACAAACATGCCCTAAAGTGATTTAGATTTTTTTATATCCAAGATGGTCGTATTGACATGCTGAGAAAATATATTAGGTATTCCTAAAGGCAATCATCGCAGAACTCGAATTTGATTTTAACAAACAAACAAAAATCGAAAAAAACTTTTTTTGTTTTTGTTCAGGATTCCCATTCAAATCTTTGGATAAATCAACTTCGGATATTAGAAATTTCGGATCGAGTCTTGATTTTATGTGTTTTTATGTGTGTATTGTGCAAATGAAATCTTTTTTTTAAAACACATATTAAACTGAAGTTATGACCTTTTGAATGGATTTCTGGGGGATGGCATTCTGGAGATTGGAATCCTGGGAAATGGAAATAAATTATTAAATATGAACTATAATTTGGGTTCATGTTCTCAAAACTTTAATAAAATGTATATTGACTTTATTGATACATGTCAGCAAACTAACTCTTCAAAAACACTTCCATTCTTCCTACTTCGCCGTCTGACCACCTTAAATGATTGTGATGATCAGCAACATTACCGAAGTAATTTCCCGAAACAAACTGAATCTATTATTCATGTTGAACACACACACACACACTCTCACAAATGTTCGTGCTCTTCTTCAAAAAACACAACATAAAACATTTCGGCCGACTATAACAAACCCAGACAGGCCGATGACGACGGGCAGGACCAAAAGTTTCACTCACTCACTAATCTCAAGGGACTCGGTGTGAAGGTGTGTGTGTGAGCGTAAGTGTGCCGCAAAACAAAACACAGACAAAAATCTAATTTCGTACTACCTAGTCGTTGGTTTCGCAACTGCACACCAACACACTCACCACACTCACAGCTCTTCTTCTTCTGGTGAGAACAACTTCCTCAAACTCTGTGTGTGATGGCTTCACAGAACATGAAAGAGAAGAATAGAGTGTCAGTGGGGAAAAGTTTTGTTGATTTTTTTGCCTGTCGGGGAGTCTGGGCGAAATTATACTGCAGGGATTCTTATGATTAATCCCTTGAAATTCTTCAATTCTTCAATTCTTCAATTCTGTAAATTCTTCAATTCTTCAATTCTTCAATTCTTCAATTTTTCAATTCTTCAATTCTTCAATTCTTCAATTCTTCAATTCTTCAATGCTTCAATTCTTCAATTATTCAATTCTTCAATTATTCAATTCTTCAATTCTGGAATTCTGGAATTCTGGAATTCTGGAATTCTTCAATTCTTCAATTCTTCAATTCTTCAATGCTTCAATTGGGTCCTAAAATGAAGCTTAGATTGCTGATATTATTGTTTACAGCGATAAAGCTTACTTTTCTGAGTACAATGACCCTTTGTACGACCACAAAGAGTTGAAAATGGATTTTTAAATCAATTTTGAAAAATTAACCGCGCGGTCCTTCTTGACAGAAAAGCTCCTACTTGACAGCTCGTTCCAAGGGGACCATAGTAGATCCATCGAAAAAATGTTGTCCTGTCAAAAAAAAATTTGCGTTAAAATGAAAAAAAGTGATTAGAAATGGTTTTTAATCGTGTTTTTTACCGTTGTACATAAAAATTGACATAGGGCTTTAGTACCCAATTCTTCAATTATTCAATTCTTCAATTCTTCAATTCTGGAATTCTGGAATTCTGGAATTCTGGAATTCTGGAATTCTTCAATTCTTCAATTCTTCAATTCTTCAATTCTTCAATTCTTCAATTCTTCAATTCTTCAATTCTTCAATTCTTCAATTCTTCAATTCTTCAATTCTTCAATTCTTCAATTCTTCAATTCTTCAATTCTTCAATTCTTCAATTCTTCAATTCTTCAATTCTTCAACTCTTCAATTCTTCAATTCTTCAATTCTTCAATTCTTCAATTCTTCAATTCTTCAATTCATCAATTCTTCAATTCTTCAATTCTTCAATTCTGGAATTCTGGAATTCTTCAATTCTTCAATTCTTCAATTATTATTATTCAATTCTTCGGTTATTCAATTCTTCAATTCTTCAATTCTTCAATTGTTTTTTCTACTATTTGTTTGAGAACCCCTGTTCCTAAAAAAAATGTGTTCATTTTTCGTGCACAAGATCTTCTCTTTTCACCGGAGGGACTTTCGCCCCCCTTCCCCCCCCAAGAACAGAGCAATGGCACTGATGAGAATTGTCACCTTTGTTCAGAAAAATCTGGCTTCCTCACAGAAATAACTATTCTAGTTGTTTTATACCGCTCACTAAAATTTTAAATCGCTCCCTTTCACCAACAGCTCTGCTGCTGGTCTTTCTGGTTCTTCAATTTGCCCTCGATTCAAGGTCCAAGGCGCACTCCCCCACAACTGGGTCATTTCCGTATCTTTTTCCCAGTCCCAGACACTGCGAGCTCCAAGTTTTTCGGAACCGCAAAAAGACCCGAGAACCGTCTGCCGGAATAATGTTGCCAGCAAAGCGCAAAACTCGGGCGAATGGCCATAATAAGTGTTGTTTGCGTGATGTGGTGAAGCTGAAATAAATAACCAGAGAGCGAGCAGCGGGAAAAGTTCACACTTTTCCGGCATGGGGAAAATGTGCTCGCTCTCTCTCACTCTCACACGGACACACACTCGAAAAAGTTGGGGGTGAAAAGTGGTTTAGTGAAAAAAAAAAAAAGAAAGTTAGGGACATATAAATGCGATGCAACGTCTGTTCCGGGTGTCCTATTTCTTGTGGAGAATGTTGGAACTTTAAAGGGAGTTTCTGAGCATATGGTGCAGTTCCTGGTAGTGTTTCAGGTCATTTAAATGCACTTTGATATTCCATTAGAATTGCAAGAAAAACGTGTTTCTGTCAATTTTAGGCCAATTATTTTTTTCAATTTTGAATGTTTTTATTAACTTTCGAAACAGCAAACAAAAAAAATTATACTTGTAGTAAAGAGTGTTGTCAATAGAACTTTTTGCAATTCCGTCGTGAAACTACTTACTTTTCCTGTCATTCTTGAACGACGAAATAGCCTATTTTTCTGTACCAAAAATAACAGAATCGAATAGCAACACTTTTCAAAAAAAAATGCTGAAAAGTAGCACTTTCAAACATTTTTTGATTTAAACGGTTTATTAACAAAATACATGAAAATTTGACATAAAATTTCACTCAGTGTTTGTTTTTTGAAATTGCAAAAAATGTTGTATGGAACTCGTTGCAAAACTTGATTTTTTCAGCACTCTTCGTATTTATGTACGACTCGTGCTGAAAAAATCCTCTTTTTGCAACTTGTTGCCTAAACTACTATTTCAGCACTGTAAAGTGTGTCTAAAAATGAAACTGCATGATCCCAAGGTAAAGTCATAATGTCCAAAAAAAATGGCTTTGAATTTTCGCAAATTAAGGAAACTAATGTTTCCGGTAATGGACATGACTGGACATTTCTCAATTAAAAAACCTTTATCGTCTCATCAACATTAATATGAGCAATTCTCCAAAAAAACCGTAAAATGATTTTATTTGTATTCTTTATTTGTCATTAGTTCGCCCATACAAGGTTGCTTACAATTTTGATAGTTGTATGGCCCAATCTCGCTCTCCAGATCTATTGTGACGATTTGATAAATGTGTCTTTTGGAAAAATTGAAATTCCATTTCCAATTTGAATTTTTCTCTTTTGAAAAACTATTGTGAAAATGTTGGAATCAAGACTTGAATTTCAAAAAGGCCAAATATTAAGAGGCAGTATTTGTAAACTCTGCTCGGTTTGTTGTAGAGGTCATGTCGTGCCAAATATGAGCCCTCTACGACAAAGGGAAGTGGGGTAAAACGGGTTTTGAAGTTTGAGGTCCAAATTACATTTAAAATCTTTAAATTGCTCGCAACACTTCATCAATTCCAACTCTCTTAGTTGCATTCGAAAGGTCTTTTGAAGCACTTCAAAATGTGCCACAGACATCCAGGATTGGTTTGACTTTTTCTTATAGCTTTTGCAAATTACTGTTTAAAATTGATTTTTTTTGAAACCCTAATATCTTTTTGCAACAGCCTCCAACACCCATACTCCCATTGGTCAAAAGTTAGAGAATTTCATGGATTATAAGCCTACGGTATTAACCAATCGCATCGTTTTTCTCATAGTTTTTCGATTTTTCTAAAGCAAACATTTTACAACGTTAGTTGTTGCCCTGTAGGCTTCCATAGTGGCACTTTTAGGTCTCAATTTTTACATAACCGGAATCCTTGGAAAATTTCACGTTAGTTAGAAGTATTCGAGTAGTAAATTTGATTTAAAAAAAAAATAAAACATTTTGTGAAAAAATGAGATCTTGTTTACCCTGTGATTAATACGCCAAATGCTGTATCAAGTAGGCAATAACCTGTTTTACTCCTAGTCCAAAAAAATGTTAAAAATACCATTTTTTGCAATCAAATTTACTACTCCAATACTTCTAGCTTACGTGAATATTTCCGAGGATTCCGAATATGACCAAATTGAGACAAAAAAGTGCCGCTATAGAAGCCTACAAGGCAAAAACTAACGTTGTAAAATGTTTGTTATAGAAAAATCAAAAAACTACGAGAAAAACTGCGATTGGCGAAAAAGTTAATACCGTAGGCCAGGGGTGAACAACCTTTTGGCCGTGCCAGATCTGATTTTCCTGAAGCAGTGACCATATTTTAACCATGTTAGATCACAATATTTTGATTTTTCTGGTTGGTTTCAGATAGAACAGACTCAGACCAACAAAATGTGTGCATCCATTTCCAAATTTAAACCTTTAAGTGCTCTTAACACTGCTGTCTCTATTCAGACTGTAGTCCGATTCGCCCCAGATGACGGTACTTTTCATGAAATCAAATGAATGATCTAGTGTTGCCAATAAGAATAATAACTATTTTTTTTGTAGATTGCTATTGAATACCCGGATATAATTAGTTTAAAAATTAGTAAAAAAATAAAGGCAAAAACATTCAAATTTAACTGGTCGTTGCCAGTTTTTTATGGGGTTACATGCATGTAGAAAATGACAAAAGTTTTTATGACAGAAAATTGATTAAATCCACTTGAACGATGAATTTCAATCACTCCTGAAAGTTTCATGAAGATATTTCATGATTTAACACTGGAACGCCCAACGCATGTCCAACTTACACGGACGCCTCCCAAAAAAGGTGGAACGGTAACTTCAACTCGCTGGTTCTCGGGCATTACTCAACCAATCGGGACGATTCTTGTTTCCAGTGATTTGTAAGAATGTCTAGATGATCCTAACATTTTACAGAACTTGATTTGGACAAATCTGTAATTTCTGTGATCGAAAACATCGTTCCGCCGACTGCCTCCGCGGAATTCTTGGCGAATTTTTTTTTACACGCGAAAAATTACAGATTTGATCAAATTAAGTTCTGCAAAGTTCTAGAATCATCTAGACATCCTAACAAATCACTGGAAAGAAGAGTTATCTTGATTGGTTGAGTTATGCCCGAGAACCATTGAGTTGAAGTTACCGTTCCATCTTTTTTGGAGCCTTGGGCGTTGGAATGTTAACTGAGTTAAAGACGATATAAGCTCAGAATTTTGCCATGCGCAAAGCATACTGTCAAACTTTCTAAGCGTTTTCCTCTAAACACTGAATTGATTTACGGGTGCCACGATATTTCGTTATGGGACGTACCAAATTGGCTGAAATTTAGGGTGAAAACTACCAAGACTTATCCCGTGTGCATGACGAAGCCCGATATTGAAATTTTGAATTTTCAAAAAATACAAAAATCATAAACTGGAGAGATTTTATATGAAAAACAGAAAAATATTTTTTATCTTTTTTTATATATATATATATTTTTGTGTTTTGTTGCTGGGTCTCGTGGCGCAGGGGTAGCGGCTTCGGCTGCCGATCCCGATGATGCTATGAGACGCGGGTTCGATTCCCGCCTCATCCACTGAGCTTCTATCGGATGGTGAAGTAAAACGTCGGTCCCGGTTTCTCCTGTCTCGTCAGAGGCGCTGGAGCAGAAATCCCACGTTAGAGGAAGGCCATGCCCCGGGGGGGCGTAGTGCCAATAGTTTCGTTTTTTTTTATATTTTTGTTAATATCGGCCTTCGTCTTGTATACGGGACCGGTTTAATGAGCCTTCACAAAAATTTTGAGCCGATTTGGTCGAAGCAACGTTAAGATATCGTGGCACCCGTTTTTTGAAACTGCTAACTTCAAACAGGTATATCTCGGTAATGACACAACAAAATGTTTTCAAATTTTTTTTGTTAATAGATGAAAATCTGGAGTTTTTTTTTTTTGAAAAGGTCCAATAACCCAAATTTCCAGTTTTTTGCTTTTTGGGTGTTTTTAGAACCGCCTTGAGTCAGGGGTATTAAAAAACACCCAAAAAGCAAAAATTTAAAATTTGGTTTATTGGTCCTTTTCAAAAAAAAAAAAAAAAAACTCCAGAAATGTATATTTAAATGCCCTAAAACAGATTTTGAAAAAAGTTCAAGTGTGTGCTCAAACCAACCTCCGTCATTTTTGCCGATTCACATGTATGTAACCCCTTAAAGTTTGATTGCCAACACAACCATGTATAAAAGAAATCAATGAGGCTTGACAAAAATTATCCTAATCCAAATGATTAAAATATATTTTATAAAACAATTTGAAATATATTTTGTAGAACATTTGAAAAGATTTTAAACACACAAATTTTTACAATATATATTGAGAAGTTTTCATGTTAAGTTCATTGAACTTATTTAAACTATTGAAGTTTATAAAAAATATACTGGAGAATGTGTCAGATAGTTTTTGCTCCCAGTTGTCATTTTTACATTTCAATATATTAAAAATATTTTCGGGTATTTTTTCTTCAGTCTGAATAATTTGCGTTTTATAAGTTTTTTTTTTTTTAAACACAAGTTTATCACTGAAAAGATGTTCTAAAAATACGATAGTTTTTTAATACTAATTTGAATTTTAAAATCAATTTAAATCAAGTTCCTTAAAAATGAAAAACTTCAATTTAATGTAAACACAGTAAAAATAATAAAATAAGATTGTCTTTTTGTGCATTTATTTTATTTTCCTGCGCCAAATCGGCCGATTTCGACCATTTTTATTTTTTGTATTTTTTGATTTCACTTAAACTTTGTGGGGGCCTTCCCTACGACCAGATAAGCTATTTTGCGTCATTGGTTCACCCATACAAGTCTCCATACAATTTTGGCTGCTGTCCATACAAAAATTGTATGTAAATATTCAAACAGCTGTAACTTTTGAGTGAATTTTCTGATCAATTTGGTGTCTTCGGCAAAGTTGTAGGTATTGATGAGGACTTTTGATAATAGGTACACGGAAAAAAATTTGAAGGTTTTTTTTATCAACTTTTTTTTTCTAAAGCTCAATTTCCCAAAAAATAGAGCCGTTTTAAGAAAAAGAAACACGAAAATTGAAATTTTCTAAATCTCACCAAAATAACCCACCACGGCTCTATTTTTTTGGGAAATTGAGCTTTAGTAAAAAAAAGTCCCGAGCAGCAACCCGAGGTCCAATCTTCAATGTCTCTTATACAATTTTATAGCAAATTTTCTGAAGTTTGCAAAAAAAAAAATTTCGAAATGGTCACTCATGGTCACTATTTTTAAAAATTGAAAACTGCAAATACAGTATGTAAAAAAAGTATTTACACCCCTTGGGCACTATGCACATTTTGTGATGAAACATGTAAAAAATTTAAAGTTTGACAGGAACCTAGTACTACGTTTTGTTCAGAAACTCGTGCCAAACATTTTGCTTCAAAAAGCTCATGAAAAGATGATTTCTATAAAAAGTTATATAACAAATACTATTACGAAAATAAAAAAGGTGCAAAAAAAGTTTGTACACCTTTCGAAAAATTTACATAAATAATGTTATTTGTTGACAAATCACCATAAATCCAGTCTCCCAACTCCAAATAGGCATCCTTGACTGATTAAAAAAATAATTTGGATTGAATATAAAGTTTACTAACTACTTAGTATAAAAGTTTATATAACTCTGGAAATTCTATAGAAAACTTATCTTAACTTAATTTTGAAATCTTCTAATTCAACTAAATGTGAATATATTACCATAGAATTGCAAAATAAACATTTGGGAGTGGGTATAACACCGTTTTGGGGTCTTTGTATCGCTAGAATAGATTTTTCGTTGGAATTTCGTAACAACCGGAATTACGTCGTCGGAAAATCCGCCGGCATCCGAACCGGTCCACAATTCACAAGTCAACCTATGTGGAATCGGAAAGGGCATAAAATTTCCGATCTTTTGATACCCAAACATCTAGGTTTTCTTTAAAACCTACGTTTTTAAATACCTGGGCAAAAAGTAAGTTTGATCCACGAGAACAAAAATTACGAAATTCCATACATTTTTGACAGGTTGCTCAAACGAAACCATAACAACGTTTTTGCTTAGGTATTTAAAAACGTGGGTTTTATAGAAAACCTGGATGTATGGGTATCAAAAGATCGGAAATTTTATGCCCTTTCTGATGCCACATAGGTTGACTTGTGAATTGTGGACCGGTTCAGATGCCGGCGGATTTTCCGACGACGTAATTCCGGGTTGGTACGAAATTCCAACGAAAAATCTATTCTATCGATACAAATACCCCCAAAACGGTGTTATACTTACTCCAAAATGTTTATTTAGCAATTCTATGGTAATATATTGACATTTAGTTGAATTAGAAGATTTCAAAATTAAGTTAAGATAAGTTTTATATAGAATTTCCAGAGTTATATAAACTTTTATACTAAGTAGTTAGTAAACTTTATATTCAATCCAAATTATTTTTTTAATCAGTCAAGGATGCCTATTTGGAGTTGGGAGACTGGATTTATGGTGATTTGTCAACAAATAACATTATTTATGTAAATTTTTCGAAAGGTGTACAAACTTTTTTTGCACCTTTTTATTTTCGTAATAGTATTTGTTATATAACTTTTTATAGAAATCATCTCTTCATGAGCTTTTTGTAGCAAAATGTCTGGCATGAGTTTCTGAACAAAACGTAGTACTAGGTTTCTGTCAACATTAAATTGTTTAGATGTTTCATCACAATATGTACATAGTGCCCAAGGGGTGTAAATACTTTTTTTACATACTGTATTTCGCTAAAATCAAACATTCGGTGGCTATATCTTGAAAACGGAGCCCTTTATCAAAAAATCTGTAAAGTACTTTTCGATTGCAAATTCAATTTTGCATTAAAAAATAATGTGAAACTTGTTTTTGCATGAAACTTCTTTTTTTTTCCAAAAATCACTATTTTTTCAAAAATTTCAACTCAGCGGCAGATTTTTTTGACCATGTTTCTCTATGGTTCAAAAGTTGCCGATTTTTGTCCCCTAAAACATATCAAAAAATTTCGAAAATAAAAAAAATACGTATTTTGGGAAATTGAGTTTTAGTGAAAAAATGTTGAATCAAAAATCTGCAATTTTTTCCTATTTTTTCTCAAAAGTCCTCAACAATACCTACAACTTTGCCAAAGACACCAAATTGATCGGAAAATTCACTCAAAAGTTACAGCTGTTTGAATATTTACATACCATTTTTGTATGGACAGCAGCCAAAATTGTATGGATACTTGTATGGATGAACCAATCACACAAAATAGTTTATTTGGTCATAGAGAAGGTCCCCACAAAGTTTGAGCCAAATAAAAAAATACAAATAAAATCCATTTCGGGTTTTGGTAGAGAATTGCTCATAAATGAATCTGATACCTGGTTGCTAAGGTTTAATAACCACAGACTTGTGATTCTCGTCGCAACAATAAGTATGCAGTAACTTTTGAAATGTCCCAGACTATGTCTCTATAATTTCTATTTCCAAAACCAACAATCCGTGTTGATCTTTGAAAGTGCCAAAATATGTTGTCAATAAGCAAAAATAAATTGACACGTTTCCTCTAAAAAACGAAAAACCACACAACTCTGCCTTGTGGGATTTTGTGAAAACTTCGCAACAAAGATATCATTTCCACAACTCATGTGGCTAGAAGTAACAAAACTGACTTCTTCCTTGACTTTACCCACTCACAAACCCAAACAAAACGAGAGAGGTGGATCAAAACACACACACACACACACACATGGGAGGGCGATTCCCTCCCACCGGAAAGAAGCCTATAAAACACGTACTTTTCCAACTTCCCAACTGGGTAAACTGTTACTGATCACTGCTGGCGGCGTGGCGCGGTTCTTCCTCAAGGCCCACCCTTAAGAAAACGAGAGAACGAAAAAAAAAACCGAGGCAATTCGTGGAAAAATTTATTGCCGGCGATGATGGTTTAAGAGAATTGCTAAATTTATTGTAAACACGATTTGTTTTCTTACGAAATTTGCTTCCGGAACACACACTCGCACACTCGCACGGGGGGAGGCTTTTTTCCGAGGCAGTATTTTATACTTTCCGAGCGTGTTCTACACGTGGAAAAACCGAGCCGGAGATGAGTTTGATTGCGATTAGGGACAGCACCCTCGACTGGCGAATGGAAAATCGAGGACACGTGTGGAATTGGAAGAATATTTTACTTTTATACCATTTTTTTTGTGCTGGTTCCTCCTTCGACGTTATGGTGGTACGTGACCAATTTAGTGGGGCCAGGAAGTTTTTCAGCGGAAAATAATGGACTGCTTCTTTTTATAATGAAGCTTTGCAGAATTGTGATGCGGGAACGTGTGAGTTAACAAGTGCCTCTTTTTATATGGGAAAACGTACGTGCCGGGATCGGATCGGAAGGAAACAATTACCATCAAAGTCACTTTTTATATCGGAAATTTATTGTTTCAACGAACATCTTCAAACTTAGTTTGAAATCTAAAATTTTTTTCTACTTCAATTGATCTTTTTAAAAATGCTCTAACTTTTTAAACCCTCATAACATCCTTATTATTTTTTCCTCGCAACAAAAACAAACAAAAGAAGAATCATCCCCCAAAATCTAATCAGCTCCGTAACGAGGCTCGGTGACAAAATATAAATTGCCGAAAAAAATCTCCATTCTTAACTTTTTCTTTCGCTTTTTTATTCCTCTCCCTTGACAAAATCTGCTTTTGTGCCAAACAACAAAAACCAAACACTGCTGTTGCTGCTACTGAGAGGCTTTTCTTTTCATTCGCAATTTTTTCCTCCGACCATTTCCGTTCAATTCCCAATCGAGGTGTTTCCTGTTCGTTAGGCACAAAGCGTGACGGTGGTCACCACGGGAGGAAAAGGAAAGAATCCTGTCACCTGCAAATTTAAGAGCTGGGTATCCTTTCATTATTCTTGAAAATAAAATATCAAAATTATAAAAAAAAGATAGTAATGAGGCACACTGTCATTGTCTATCAATTTTTGAACGGTTTTTTTAACTTTACCAAAAAATACGATAGGTTTCATTTAAAAACAAAAACGTTGTGATATTTAATGCCTGGTTAGGCGTCATCCATAAAGTATGTCACGCTAAAATCGGCCAAAATGGAAATCGGTTTTAAAATGCACTTTTCATCAGTCCAGTTATTTTGGAATGATGAAAATTTTATTTTTCGAGAAAAATTCCAAATATTTTCATTCGAGCTTAAACATGCTAAAGATTTCAAGTTGTTTTCAGTTAATTTTACGTCTATTTCCATCAACATTTTGAAGTTTATTTTTTATTTTTTGCCCCTTGATTTTTCTTGCTGATTTTGAAAGGGCCCCATATACTTTGAAAAATATTTGCAACGGCCTGAGTCGATTCTATTAACTATTTTCAAGAAATTCTCGACAATCAGTTTAAATAAATATAATTAAATTAAAAAAAACATATCTTTGTCATTGTTTATCTTACAAAACCATCGCAGTTTCAGTTCTGAGAGATTACCAAACGTATAATTGTGTAATTAAAAAACTAACTTAATCCACCTATGTGGTTGGAGCCTCCCTCACTCATTACCAACAGTAGCTGTACACAAATTTCATCTATTTTTTAGATCCGGAATAACAAAGTATCAGCCAGTGCCGAGAAACATGAGCTAGTTTGTTGGTCACATACATACATACACACACACATACACACAGACATTTGTTCAGTTTTCGATTCTGAGTCGATATGTATACATGAAGGTGGATTTACGACGTTTTTATACAAAGTTCATTTTTAGAGCAGGATTATTGCCTTACCTCAGTGAGGAAGGCAAAACAAATGAATTATGAAAGGGTTGTGTAGGGCACAACTTAAGATGACTTCGCTGAAAAAATCTTGTTCCTAGAACAAATCCTGTTATTTTGGCAGCTGTCTAAAATTCGGGTACTTTTTTGGCCAAAAACCTCTCGAAAAATCATTTTTCTAATATTTTTTTAGAATTGATCGAAAACTACCCAAATGCTTGAAAATCTCCACAGTGTAGCCTGTCAATACGATTCCCTCGAACAAAAAACACTGTTGGATGACTTGTATTTACCATATCGTTGTGTATGAGCATCATTTTAGCCCCCTCTAAGGGGTGAGATTGGGTCAATTTTCAAACAATTGGCATTTAAGGTAGTGTTCATCAAAATCCACCATATTTTGGGAAAATGTTAGTAAACTTTCTAAGAATAAATCGACGTTAAAAGATTTACGATGTTATTTAAATTGTATTTGTTATTAAGAAAAAACGAGAGGCGTATCGTTTTTTGACCTATAGTCACCCCCACTGACGGTACATTGCAATTGTTTAAATTTAATTTTTAACGATATTGTACTGTAGATTTTTAATGAACTCAATCAATTATTTTTAACCTTTATTTGTAAAAAAAGCATTGAGCCAGAGTCTGAAACAAAACTGAAACAAAATCTAAAATATCAGCGATTCCATGTTGCCAAATTTGTATATTTCCAACTGTTACGGTGTTATCCACTATTCAACCTTTTCAAGATAACTTTTTCATAACTTTTTGTTAGAAAGAAAGAACATTACCTATAAAAAAGTGTATAGATTCCTGTTTTTCTTATCCATGTAATTTTTCGTATACCACAAAAGTTAAGGTAAAATTACACAGAAAAAGATGTAATATTTAATCATCATTTTTTCAAACTTTTATACTGACTTTATGTGTTGACAAAGCATTTGGAAAATAACATTTTCTAATTTATGCCTTTCCAAAATGTCATCATTTTAATATCTTCAGCTTAAAATCATTTTAATTTTACATATGAAATTTTTGCAGATTTTGCGTTTGATTACTCCAAATAAATTCGTTATTTCACATTTTTTACACAAATTGTTCAGGGACTGTCCATTCGCGGATTATTTAATAATAAAGAAAAGTTTTAAACACTAAAATGAACGTGAGGGAATTTTACCATTTTAAACTAAACACTAATAGAATGATTTTTTACCTGCTTTAGCAATTTTGTTATTAAGCGTCTTATTTGGATTTGGCCTTTGTTTTTTTAAAAACACAAATATTATTAATCCTGATTCGTTTACAACAGGCCTGCTCAACGTCCGGCCCGCGACTGCGTTTCAAAATGATTCTATGACCGGCCTTAAGCCTTAAGCCTTGTTCAAGAAATATCGTATAAATAATTTGAGTGTATACATTTAAAGAAAAGTGTTTCTTAGTCATCGCATAATTTGCATTTTGCCTTTTTATTTTTTTAAATGATTCTGTCATAAAATCAAACATTCTTCATGTTTGAATATATTTCAAATCATGATTTGATATATCGATGCCTCTGTGCTCTCTTATAATAACTTTATAGGAAAACCAGCAAGCTAAGAACAAGAGAGCACAGAGGCATCGATGTGATGATATTTTTTAGAATCAACTAATAAACTGAAATATGGCGCAAGAAATTTCCTAAGATTATGAATTTTTTAATGAAAATAACTTGGATTGTTCTCTTATTATGTAAAAAAGACTCTTAATTTAAATTTCTACAGTTTTAACTGTTGACGTTTTTTATTTTTTGAGGAACTTGATTGAAACCTGATTATTTTTTTTTAAATGAGTAAATAAACGAAATAAAGATAATTGGCAAAGGGAGCGCGTGGTCGTAAAAAAATGTTCGGAGTGAAAAGTGATTTTTTTTGTGTGTGTCTTTTGTTTCGCATTTTTGTCGTGAATTGTGTGCTGCGAGGAGAAGATTACCCTCTGAAAATGCAGTGTCATCAGTGCATAATTGGCAAAGGGAGCACGTGGTCCTTGACGTGGTCGTAAAAAAATATTCAGAGTGAAAAGTGATGTTTTGTGATTTTCAAAGCCCTTCCTATATCATCGTTGATCGGAAGGCACGGCGTCGGGTGGCCATCGAATCGAAAAGCCAATACCTTACCCTACTAACCCAAAAAAAAAATTAATCACGTGATGCTTGAAGGAGATGCTGTGGATTCAACGGTCTCAAGCGGTATCAACAAGTATATAGCGAAAAACTATGTGCTTGATGAGTCTGCAACTTCAACTATCGGACTAACATTCCTCCCTTTCCTTGGACTGCAGGCTTCTTGGGAGGGCGCCGGTATTGACTAATAAAGTAGGGATCTTCAGAGGTTAAACAGTGAACGGATGGTTGGCTCCCACTGATCATTTTTGATTCATTGTTTAACTTCAGCTGATCCGTCAATAACGGAGTAGCAGCTCATTGGCAGTCAACCATGCTCATGCTCATGCTCAAATGAGTAAATAAACTAAATAAACACATTTTGGAAGTCCGGGTACTTAGCCGAATGGTTAAGCGATCTGCCTTTCAAGCAGACGATCAGGGATCGAATCCCGCCCGGTCACCTCGCCACCGATTTTTCGGTGGTAACCAGAACCCCCTGCTCCCTCTGGGAGCAACAGATACACGGTAATTAATTACCACACACACACACACTCATGCCACTCCCCCCACTACAACAACTAGCGGTGGGTGAGTGGGGAATGGACGGGAAGATGACCAACCAACCACACCACAACGCGTGAAGGAAGGAAGGAAGACTCTGCCAACAAGACCCACAGGAGATCATCAACATCCATCAAGACGAAGAACAATAGATCTCGGATCTATAAATAGACGCACGGCTCCTTGATGGCAAGGCCGATTGAGCCAGTTAGGGTATAGGTTAAGATAGAGGACAAAAGAATAAAAAAAAAATAAAAAAAAAAAATAAAAACACATTTTGGAAAGTAATCTTTGTTTTTGTTATCTTAAAATTAAGATTTTAGAAACATTTCAATGTTTACAAAATCGATAGCATTGAGTCACCAGCAGCTATAGAATAATCTGTGTGTATGTGTGTATGTGTGTCCAACCCAATACCCGCTAACCGGTAGCGATATTATGGGATAGTATAATTTGTATCAGACTTTGTATATGCCAAATGCTGATACAACTTATCTCAGTCCCGGGTATTCGGTGGTGATAGCCTTCGCGCTGCGTCCTACGACCCATTTCAGAATGACAGAGCCTCCTTGAGGTCCAATTCCGAGGTGGCTGGGCATTGTTCGGCCCCGCCTAAACATAGAAGCAAGCTTCTGAAGGATACTCGATCTATATTATTTATTTTAGACTTCCAATCCCCTCAGGCAAATCAGGGACCAGCGCGTATTTAATATGAGATGAAGATGTATAAACATGTTTCAACACCACGGATCATTTCACTGCTAGCGTGTAAACCTTCTGATGCCCGACTGCTTTGCGTTCCAGACCACCAATCCAAAGGTGTGAGAGTTCAAATCCCACCTGATTCGTTTTTTTTTTGGTTTTGTTCATATTCAAAGTTCAAATTCCTGTTTCCAAATTTCAAAGGTACCGACCGGGATTTGATCCCTGAAACTTCTGCTTGTGAGACAGAAGACGTAACCATTAAGCCACGGAGCCGGTTACCAGCAGCTATGGAATAATAATTGTCAAAAGAAAATCATTGGACGTTCATCAAGAGAACTAAACTGGAGGAGCATGGCTCTCCTCTCTCGCACACGAAAGATCGGTAAAAGGAATCTAAAAAAAACATCATCTTGATAATTCAGTGGAGCATCTTTTTCACCACTACACTTGCAAGTGTAACGTCACACGTCGAAAAATTACCTGTCATTTGTCAAAGTGAAATATATATTTTAAAGTGGTGCTAACAAGGAAATTCACAAAAAAATCATCAGCAGATTGATTTTGTTGGAGAAGTTCGGGAGCGATTTTCTTTTGCGTGATTTGCCTCCTCTCTCTTTCGCGGGTGAAGAAAGTTCGCTGGCGAAAATGATTTTTTTGCGACTGTTCCATCCCTGGACTCACCAGATTTGCTGACAGGATTTCTATCCGTGTATGTTTACTTGAAAATATTGTGTGGAATAGCAAAGTTAAAATGCATTGTATCAAAATAAATTTTGTTTGAAAAATAAAATGTTTTCAATCCAAATTAAGACTAATTTCAAACATATTCTTGCATAATAATTGCAGGTATGCCTTTTAAAATTTATTTGTTTTAATTTCCCTTCCTTATTTTATTATTTTTTATTATAAAAACGAATTTCCGGCTCATCACTTTTCCACAAAAAAACGATTTTGCCTATGGATGTTTTTTTTAGGTAAATTACATCTGAGAATGGTAAGACCATTTTTGACACAAATGTTCAGGAAAGATGTACCCATTCTCATGTGTAATTTAACTTCAGAAAACGTCAGTGTTACACATTTTTGTGAATTTTTACCTTAAGGATAATTTTAATTTTATAGAGGTGATATTCCATCATAAAATTACACCATTAAATTTCACACATGCCAAATCTTCACAATTTTTGACTGTGGTTTCTAGAAAAAAAAAGAGCGTTACTTAGACGTTAAAAAGGGCCAACAACCCTACGCATTCTTTTTCGTAACCAAGCCTATTTGTTGCCATTCTTTTGACGTGATTACACGATCTTTGGGGTTTTTCGATTGTATAGTCTACATTTTTTCCCCAAACATTTTTTTCGCCCTCGTTCCGCTTCTCCCTGTGCGTGTCAAACAGGAATTTCGGCACTCTCGGCTAGGCTTTGGCTTACCTTCCGGGGGCAATCGACGGCTTGGTGGTGGCATTGTGCAAAAGAGTGGCAAAAATTGAAGTATTGTCGGCGCAAATTTAATTCAATTTGGGATTTACGACGAGCTGGCTTACCTCCAAAGGACCGTGACTTTGGCGTCCTGGGTTTCGGCACTTCCTCAGGGACCTCCAAAGACAGCCGGAAGAGAGTGCCTTGTTTCGACGGGACTCAACCGTGGAAGGAAGGTGTTCGCTTCTCCTAATATAAATCATCAAGCCAAATGAATTGGCTCGGCAAAAGCCCCCATTCCTACTTGGGGTGGCCCGGTCATGCAAGCGACTCGGAGGCCGTGCACAGTCACGCGATCCGGAGTTCCGAGCGAGCCCGCAGGAGGAGTGTATTGTTGGCCCATTACTACACCGTTTGGGAATAAATGTCATTACCTTTCGTTTGGGGTGGAGGGTGGGCAAATTGGGGGTGGTTTTCCACGGTTTTGCTCCGCAAAAGTAGCAGGTATTGTGGCCCTGGAACCGCCACACTTTTATTGAAAGTGAGTACATTGGCGTGAATTTGCGGTTTCTTTTTTGGGCAGGGAAAACCGCTTGTGGTAATGAAATTAGTTTGTTCGTGTGAGGTTAAATGTTTTAATTGAAACGTAGGAAGAAGAACTCCAAACATGTTTTATTGACTAATTTAGTGAATTTTGTGTAATCCAAAATATTTTATTCATTATCTTCAAGAAACCCCAATCAATGTAAACCCTTGAACCCCCAGTTCAATTTCCTCTTTATTACCCCGAACAATATCAATTACATGCACACTTTTTGTTCATTGCCGTGGTCAACTCATTTTTCTGTCCCACACAACGTCCACAAACCATTTTCACATCCTCAATTCTCGTTTTTTTTTCGTCGCGCTCCCGGCAAGTGTCACAAAGGCCATCACATACACACAACTCATACTCACACCCCTTCTCAGGCTGTGGAAAAAGGAAAAACGCAAACTTTGCGGTGGAATGAAAATCACTTTATGACGGGGGGGTTTTCCACCATCGCAAGGACCGCGCGGCCAAGAGGATCGTCCTGGTTTTTTGCCCAGCTTTTTTCCGTTTCGAAGGAGCAAAAACGGAGCCGCGGAGGGTGTGGTGTTAGATTCATGTTCGTACGTGATCAATTGTGGTAATTTTAGAAAATTTATTCCTGCTACTTCTGGGCGCTTTGGCGAAGAAGTGTTCAGGTTGAAGTGCGGGGGAGGAACCCGAGTTTGTGGAGGTTCTTTAGGGACCATCCATAAACCACGTGGACACTTTTTTGGGAATCTGTTACCCCCTTCGTGGACAATTGTCCATACAAAAAAATATTTTTGTATGGATCGTGGACAATCGCCATACCCCCTAAAGTGTCCACGTGGTTTATGGATGGTCCCTTAACAGAAGTTTTTTTGTGTCAAATTTCAAGATTTTTTTGTTTTTTTGCGAAGTATTTAGGGAATCATAAAACTAAATGTCAATCAAAAATGAAATTTGAAATTCTCAAAAAAAATATCACAAAATCATTCTTTATTCAGAATCTTACTACTCATGGGCAGACATAAGGCATTTTTTGGCCAAGGTTCAGACCAACAACGATTCTCCAAATATTTTCCTCAAAATTTAAGGGTTGGCGTGCTGCTGAATCGTATGGGTGGTCTTTGACCAGAAAAGTGGAAAGAGAAGAGGTTTTTTTCAACTGGTTCCTGGAAAACTACACTGACTGTTGCCTCTCTATCCTCACATATTTATTGTAAAACTTTCCAATAGCTCGTGGAAATTTCGAACGAGCACCGGTATGAATGGCAGAAAATATTAAGCATAGACTATAAAGTTGAGTGATTTCAGGTTAGTTTTGACTAGAGTGAGGTTATCCAGTTTTTGACCAACTCTCGCTCTCTTGGGATAAAATGAGTGCTTAGGATGTTCCCTTTCCGTCATGAAAAATCACATTCGGTCACAGAGGCCACCTACTAGGTACCGTAAAACGGGGTGACTTTGATAGGTTTGCGATTTTTCCGCAAAATGAAGAGTACAATTAAAATACGTAAGGAATGGTTCAGAAACATACTGACCGTGGTAGAGAAGTGTTCAAAGTACCTCAAGAAGAACTTTTCATAAAATTTTGACAAGTTTAAAAAGTTAGTTAACTATAGTTAGGAAAATGTTAATGAAAGCCATTATTTTAAACTTCTCAAAGTGTCATGATTTTCTCAATGAACATGATTTTTAATCGGAAAACGGAATGCATTTTCGGATTCTTTGGACAATTTTCCACTAGGAGAAGGTTAAAAAAGTTTGTAAAAAATAAATAATATGTGTTTTTGAAACACAATTATAAAAATTCTCTTAATTTATAGGCAATGTATTTTGCTTAAAAGCTTATACACTTAGTTAACTAAATATAAACATTGATTTTTTTTTCTTAAAAACTATATCAGCTACTTTGATGAAGTTTGAACATCTTAAATATGATTTTAACAAGAAAAACTATGACTATCAAAGTTACCCCGGAATTCAAACTAACAATTTTTAACGTAACTATTTTTCTAAACGTTAATAAAAAAACTTTTTTCCCGAAATAGTGCATGGACTTTGTGTGGTCTACCACAGTACATGTTTTAAAAATAATAATCTTGAGAAAAACCTTACCTGTTGGAAAATATTCTAAAAACAAATTGAAATCCTATCAAAGTCACCCCGGTTTACGGTACAATCTTTTTTCCGAAAGTATTCCAAAGTGGCCACCGCAATCCGGTTCCGGAGTGGACTGAGTGAGTGAGAGAAAAAACGATTTGATCGTATATTGTCAAATTATTCGATTTAATGAAGTTTGATATGTAAAATGATTAGGCTTCATACAAATTTTCCAGTTGGCCGTTCTTCGGATATCCGGAACCGATTAACCGGACTGATGGATAATACTCAACTAGAATAAAATCATATAAACCCGTATCATGGAAAAACCGTACAAAATGGAAACCGTAAAAAATGATATTTTCGGATGTTGCGGATTTCTGAAACCGGTAAGACACCTGGCCCTTACATAAATTTGTATGTTCTAAGTATAGAAATGTACTTGAGCAATTCTCTACGACATCGGCCGATTTCGTGCATTTTTTGTATTTTTTTTTTATTTGGCTCAAACTTTTTGGAGGTCTTCTCTATGATCAAAGAAGCCATTTTGTCACGGGGTCGTAGTATTTTTGAGAAATGGCAAGAAAACAATTATATACATATGAAAAAAGGGAACATCCCCGTTCATTTGAGGGGTGAACAAAAATCTTTGGTCTGGAAAAAATAACGTTATCCTCAGGGAACATTTTTTCTGAAGCACGCAAAGTTTCTGGAAATAAGGGAAAAAAGTTACAAAGATTCATTTGGAAATTTGGGACATTTTCGGACCAAATTGCACACCATCTTTCCCAAAACCGCATTTTTTTTTTTGATATTCACATCATTATTTTGATGAATTCTTTTTTGAGAAATGTTTCTGGACCCATTGAGTATACAAATCACTACAGAAAAGTGTAATTGGTTGGGTTTATGCTCAACTGTAAGTCTCTTTTAATAATTTTGGATTTTAACCGAATCAACATATTTTTGTTTGTTTTGGTTACAAAATGTACCATTTCATTTTATCTTCACATTTTTATTAGTCTTATTTATACTCACAGATGGTCTCGTACTTATTTTAAGGAAACATTATAATATTGTAATTAAAAAGAATAACTATTTGTGGCAATCAAGCCAAAACAATTTATTTATTGTATTTTTCATTATTTCAAATTTGGATGCCAGACTTTTACACATGTTCAACTCAATTATTTGAGATTAAATTCATCATTTCATAAACATTCAAACTTTTAACTGATTTTTAACACAAAATTTATGTTATTACTAATAATAAAAACTTCAACTTTGTAGTTTTAATAATAATAATATAGTTCAAATAGATATACAAATTAACAAAAGGCATAGAAATAGAAACCCTGTGATTGTAATTAAACTGCAGATCTCAATTCAATAAAAATTATCATATGGACCATTTACTCACAACAAAAAAAAGTTAAAATATAATGAAAACGGTACATTTTATAACCGAAACAAACAAAAATATGTTGATTCGGTTAAAATCCAAAATTATTCAAAGAGACTTACAGTTTAGCATGAACCCAACCAATTACACTTTTCTGTAGTGATTTGTATACTCTACTGGCCCAGAAACAATTCTCAAAAAAAAAGAATTCACCAAAATAATAATCTGAATATCAAAAACATTACGGAAAATGTCCCAAATTTCCAACTAAACCGTTATAACTTTTATCCCTTATTTCCGATAACTTTGCGTGCTTCAGGAAAAATGTTCCCTGCATCATTTCCCATACAAAATTATATGATCCGAATCATAAATCATGTCCATATGGGGTTAAGGCAATAATAAGTTGAAATAGGCGAAATTTCGTCCGATAGGAAAATGTTGAAAAACTTCAAACGAGGATAACTTTAATTTTTCCAGACTAAAGATTTTCGTCCACCCCGTAAATGAGTTGGGATGTTGCATACTTTCATATGAATATGATAGTTTTCTTGCTATTTCTCAAAAAGTACTACACCCCCAAAAAAGACCTCGTGTTGTGTGTCATTGGTTCACCCTCACAAGGCTCCGTACAGTTTTGACAGCTGTTGTTGGTTGGAATGTTGGATTTTTTATTCGAAAATCTGTACGATTCAGAAAAAATGGTCCACGAAAAGAATATCAACCAATTTTTTTTTTAATAATTTTTTTCACAAAAAAAAATTCCGATAATGGTTTTGGTTCATTCCACCTGAAGTGTGCAAGAAAAAATGTAAATTTGAAAATTACCATCTCCGATTCTGCTCAAATTTGGCAGAGCTGTTGAGACTATCAAAACATGCAAAAATCCCGAATTTCATCCTAATCGGACCACTCCCTCCATTTTCGTACCCACCCCAAAAAATCGACTTTATGGCTCGACTAAACGACGATAACTCAGGAACCACAAATCTTAGAGGGTCGATCTTAGACTCAATTTTGAAGGAAATTGGACGTAGAATCCATTTCCGTGATCAAAATTTAGATTAAAATATTTTTTCTACCTGTATTGCGCAATTGAAAGCTTTTAATGACCGTATCTCAAAACAGCCCTATTTATTTTTTAAATTTGACCTCACCGTCGTATTCCCCATCCAATTTTACATAAGAATCACTTATCGACAGAAAGGAATATGTTTCGTTCCAGAGATATTGAATTTTAAAGTTTTAAGTATTTGAGATCACCTAAATTAGCTACACTCGCCGCATATGCTAGGCGCGCTGATCAATAACTGCTACCTGGTGTTCTGTAAGATGGATTATTTTTATAATTTTCTACGATTTTGAGATAATCAATACCTTGAACAATCTATTTTTTGTTTCAAAAAATAAATAGGGCTGTTTTGAGATACGGCCATTTAATGTTTTCAATTGCGCAATACAGGTAGAAAAAATATTTTAATCCGAGTTTTGATCACGGAAATGAATTCTACGTCCAATTTCCTTCAAAATTGAGTTTACGACCGATCCTCTAAGATTTGTGGTTCCAGAGTTATCGTCGTTTGAAGATAGGGACTTCAGTTTTTAATGTAAAATCAAATTTACTGAATTGAAAAGAACTTAACAGACTTCAATACAAATGTCTTAAAATTCACTGAATATTGGACCTCTGGTTGCTGAAATACAGCGAATAAATGAAAAAGAAACAAGAAAATTGAAGATTTTGAAGTCTCATTCAAACAGCCTTTTATTTTCTTGTACAAATATCTCATAAACTTAAAAATCAAATCAATCCATTCGCTATAAAGCATTGCCTTGGCGTTCTGGATTGCGAGATTCCTACTCGAAACTAGGTGTCTGAAGACTTAATTGTTGAGGCAACTGCAAACCTCTTTTTGCACCTTAGTTTCCATCCATCCCGGGATTCGAACTGACGACCTTTGGGTTGTGAGTCCAACTGCCTACCGATGACTCCACCGAGGCAAGGGAGACGACTCCTACACCTGGATTGAGCTAACGACCTTACCCTCTAGGTTAGACCGAGGCCAACATTTACTGGGTGAGAGGCAACCACGCTAACCCCTACAAATTTTCTGTGTCCCAAAAAAAATCAAAATTTGGAATCAACACTTTCAGATCGGTAGACTGCTTTGCCGATATGTTTGCATGTCCTGAATCTTCCAACGACATTGACAACGACAACGACATTGGTATATCAACGAAACAAGCATGAGATCGGTGGTTTCGACCTCGGAACATTTCCGCATACTTCGGAGATAACCTTAAAAAATAAATGAAAATCTTCTTTATTTATTTGAATGCTACTTTGTCTATCGATTTCTTTTGTCCAAATAAGCTATTTTTGATCATTAAATTTTCCATTCAAGCCTCCATATAATTTTGCTGATCATCTGTATCTAGACATGAGGTTTTTTTTATCGATTGAGTGTCTTTAGCAAATTTGTAGATTATAATAAGGACTATCCAGATTTTTTTCAATTTGATATAAAAATGAAATGAGGAAATTTGTTTATTTGTAGACCTTTTCCAAAGTTGAAATAATCTTTGAATTAATTTTTATTGAAAAGATTACAAAATTTCACAAAAGTTTAATTTTTTATCATTGGAAATCAAACCAATAGTTTCCGAGATATAGTTTTTCGCAAATTACAGGATAATTAGGTGACGTTTAAACTTTTAACATTTTCGTCGATTCTACTTCTTTGTGATGCTGTGGCTCAGCATCTTGTCTTTTTTTCAAATCTTCGAGAAATTTGTAGAAAGCTTTAAAAAAACCAAAAAATTGGAAGTGCTTTCCTTTAACATTCCAACTCCCAATCCTTCAAAAAATGTTGAAACGGTAATTTTGACTCGCTGGAACCCGGGCATAACTCAACCAATCGGGATGGTTCTTTTTTTTAGTGATTTGTAAGGATGTCTAGATGATCTTAAAACTTTACATAACTCGAATTGATCAAAAAAAATCCGCGGATGCAAGCGCGATAAACAAATTGGAACGATGTTTTTTTTCCGCAAAATACACAGATTTGATCAAATCGAGTTTTGTAAATTTCTAGGATCATCTAGACATCCTTACAAATCCTTGGAAAAAATAGTCGTCCCAATTGATTGAGTTATGCTAAATTAATGGTAAAGTACTTTTCGATTGTAAGTTCGATTCGGTTTTTTATGGGACCATCCATTAACACGTGGACACTTTTTTGTGAATCTGTTACCCCCCCCCCCCCTCGTGGACAATTGTCCATACAAAAAAAAACTTTTTTGTATGGATCAATCGTGGACAATCGCCATACCCCTCCCCCAAGTGTCAACGTTGTTTATGGATGGTTCCTTTATTTTTTTTACGGATTGGAGTTTACACCATCATGCACTATGGCTCAAAAGAGATCTTTTTTGAATCCGTAAAATATATAAAAAAGTTTCAAAGATTTAAAAATACTTATTTTTTGGAATTCAAATTTTTGTGATAGAAAAATAAATGAAAAAATCAGATTTTTTCCATCGTGCACCTTTTTTTCGAAATGTCCCAATCATAACCTACAACTTTACCCAAGACAACAAATGGATCTGAAAATTCCTTCGGAATTCTTTTTTTATTTCAAATTCTGTTGATGTTAACCAAAAATTACCAACTCTTATTAAATTTGAAAAATATGTGCTTGAAATAAGGTTTCGTGGCTGTTTTTCTTTAAATGTGAAATCAATGTTTCATCTTTATTTGTTTAACTTATGCTCACTGGATACTTGATTGAAGAAATCAAGAAATACCCGGAATACAAAAAAACTTAATTTCTTAAAACGGTTCATTTTCTAAACCCATTCCAAAAATGTCAATCAATAAAGCAGCTTCCGGCTACAAAGCTGACCTTCACAGAAATTTGAAATGTCAACCGTTTCCAGGTTCGCTGAAGTTTCGAACACCTGCCCAAATCAAACCCACTACTCACTAATAAACCGAGAAACCCACGAGCTTTTCACCGAAGTTCTCACTCATTGATGATGAAAACGCACAGTCCCTGTCTTGGCCCCCCGCAATTTTAGGTCGTAGTTTTCCACTTATAGTCAGTGAAAACCACCATCGTTGTCGTCAAAGTTGAAGGTTGAGAGGAAAATTTTCTACCAATTCAGCTCCTCTCTCTCGTGTAGGGTTTTCGAAACGAGCTGCTTTTCGTTGGTGAACTTTAGCGCAAAATTGTGTCCTCAATGGCTTTTTTTTCTTTCGCTGGGGTTTTTCCTCAACTCTTTATTTGATTCTCTGCGGTTGACACGAGCAAAAAAAAAAACGTGAGGGAAAGGGGGTTTATGTTGGCAAACATCAGCATGAGGAAAACCGCCAAAGAATGTAGGAAAATTGATTTTTTTATTAAATTAACTTTTTCTGCTTTTTCCGCTTGTACTTACAGGGCAAATTTTCCAACCCAAAAAAAAAAGCAAAGTCGACGAAGGAAGCGCTTCTGCAGCTGATGGAAGTGAATGATTGGATAATTGGCGTCAGTGAAATTAATTGAGGTGTATTCACGTGGGTTTGTTCGGACCGTGCCTGGCCACACTCTGGACCCGGAGCAAGTGGAGGAGGAGTTGAAAGTTTCGTGTCGTGGCCAAAGGCATTTAATTGAAATAAATGAAAACGACGACGGAGAAATTCTCGCCTCGTTAGACGCCGAATGACGAAAGGCCCCGCGCGCCGCTTCTGAGTCAAAGTTTTGGCTTGTGAGGGCAGAGCGGAGTAAAAAACAACAAACCTCAACGGCTCTAAGGTAAGATTTCATTGCCGTTTTCCATCATATTTGCACGTTTAATGGAGAGAATGGGGAAAAGGGTGCTGAAGGTAGAAAATGTATGCAACTAGGTGGACATAGTCATAAAAGTATTTTAGTGTTTCAAGTTTAGGGTAATGTTTGAAATCACAAAAGAATTTAATAATAATAAATTATTTTGAGATTTTTTTTTCATAAATTGTCAACAGTCAATTCCTCCATTATGAGTATGAATAAATAAACTTTTTTTTAACGTAAGGCCGTTGCAAATATTTTTCAAAGCTTATGTAGCACTCCCCATCGAAACCACCCCAAAAAGTAGAAGGGAGGGGTGCGGGCAAAATAAATATTTTTTCGAAAAATTTAAAAATATTAATTGAAATTGAAGTCTAATCAACCAAACTACTAGAAACGCATTTTACGTTTATGTACATTTTCTTAAGTCGAAACTTGTACATAATTGTACATGGATACATAATTGAAAGTCACAACTTTAAGTACCCATACATGTATAGCTCATCGCTTCAATTTTAAAGTTAGTTTTAGTGAAAAAGTTGATTTTCCCCGTTAGTTTTGCCGTTTTTGCGCGTGGCACGTCGAAAACCCAGTTTTTATATTCATGAAATCATATCTCCAAATTCTGTTAACCCTCTACTGCCCAATTTTCCGAATTGTTATTTTTCCCGTTTTCAGGAAGTCATTTTGAGCAACTTTTGTTCTACGAAAAACTTCACTTCCCTTGTTTTATGTTTTTCTTGTTTTATTTTTAGTATTTTAATTTTCATTTATCTTGTTTAGTTTATGTTTGTTTTTGGTAGTATTTGGCCTATTCTAACACCTCCTATCATCACATTTTGCCTACCTAATTTTTTCATGTTTTTACAGTCACTTTTTCAATTTTTTACTTGTTTTCACATTTTTTGCTATATAATGGCACCATTATCATTTATATTGTAAACAAATGCGTAGAGGCATAGTCTGGGACACTACAAAAATTACTGCATACTTATTTTTACTTAAAATATAGTAAATGTTAGTAAAAATCACAGCCAAATGACATTTTTAAAAACATTGGCAAAGTCACATAAAACAAGTAAAACTTACAACCCTAAATTTTTCTAAAATTTTAAGAGTTTTTTTTTTCAATGCATTTTAAAGATAAAAAATTGGTTGAAAAATGGATTTTTGGCAATTTTTCAGATCGAAGCCCGTCTTAAGGCGGGGTTAGGTTGTAGAGGGTTAATGAAACTTCATCATGTTTACATATGTTACGTAAAATTGTAAAATAGTTATAGTAAAATGTTTGTTGTCGATAAGATCCGAAAATCCTCAAAAAAAATCTTTTTTAAATTGAAAATTGAACTTTAAGAGGGTAGGATGAGGCTAAGAAAACTTAAATTTCCAGCAATTTTCCTGGTTTTTCACAGCTAGGCAATTTTATTCGATTTGTTAACTTTAAAAATATTTACATTTATAGAAACCGAAACACTTATTTCAAAAACGTAAAAAACAAGCCTCAAGTAGTCATATCCCAAAAACGGCACACTTTATAAAATTTATGTGAAGTTCTTTTCGAATACAAATTGTTTTTACATGAAAAACTGAAGTAAAAACAAGCAATATCTCTAATTATTCCAAAAAAATACGTTTTTTAAATCATAACTCTGCACGGAGAAAAAAGAGTTCCCAAAATCGTGAACAAGCGTTCATTAAATACGGAACCACGAAAAATGTTCAAATTCCATGGTACGATTTAAAAAAAACGTACAATGAAATTTGAACACTTAAAAAAACGTACAATGAAATTTGAACACTGGTTCCGAATTTCATGAACGCTTGTTCACGATTTTTTTCTTCGTGTGTGGCAATTTTTTTCCATATTTCACAATGGCTCAAATTATACGGGCTTTTTTGCCCTAAATCAAAAACATTAAAAAAAATCAAAATCAAAACTAAATCATTTTTTGTTAATTTTGGAATAAGAATTTTATTATTTTAGTTTCATTCATTAAAAATATAAAAAAATATTTAACTATAATTTTTTTGATAATATGTCTGTTGTCAAACTTTTTCTCATTTATTTTTAGGATCTGATATTATTTAAAGGAATAGAAAAATAAACAAAAATGTTACTCTAACAAAAATCAGTTTTTTTTAAATAGAACATTAGGTTTATTTTATGATTTTTTATCTCAGATTTATTACTTATACTAAAATACTTATTAATAATTTGCTCATGTTTGCTGAAAAGAAAAAAATCACAGATAAAATACTGAAAGAATAAATTGAACTGAATGATATAAAAATACTCAGGTTGAACCGGGACTGTTAAAATAAAAAAAAATACATCAATATTAGTTTAATAAGACCTCAGCACTTGGAAACAATAATTTTCTATTCTATATTTCTATTCGAAATTTTAAATAAACAAATATAAATTATCATGAAAGAACAAAAAGTTCCAGACCTGACTTATTCTAATATTTTTGGAAGTAGTGGTACAGAAGAAAGATTAAACAGCTTTGGAAGAGAAAATATTTTGGAATTGGAAAAGCTTTTAAATAAACAGATCCTGCTTGAATGATTGAAAAAACCCGCAAAAATATTTCAGAAAACAAAATAAAACTACTTAATAAATAAAAATGTTTGCGTTTATGCTTAATGTTCAGTTATGGAATTAACCTGAAAATATTATTTAAACAAGAATATAGCCCATTCTTGAAGAAAAACATTTTTCAGAGAAAAATGTATTATTTTGAAGAATATAAATTTCTTTAAAATATTATCATGTTATCATGTTTTATAAGATGGGAAAACTAGCAATGAAGTTACAAGCAAGAAAAAAATATTTTTAAGGTATTCAAATGTATGTTCAAAGATTTATAAAATTCTATGAAATCAGAAAAATAATTTTATTTTTTTATCAGAAATCATCTAACAGAACTATTAATTTTTGTATTTAAAAAAATGAAACATATAAAAAATAATTAAAATTATAATAACATATCATTTTCTCAATTAAAACCTCTTGGCGTTTCGATCTTTCTTACACTTTTTTTTGCTTTCAATATTATGTCTTTTGACCTCCGATATTTGTCCACTTAAGTTAATATGTTCGATCTTTTGTATTACAGCCTCATTTCATTTGACACGAAATAGAAAACAGCCTGTTAATTGCTATTTATTCCAGTTTGTGAAAATTGTTTGCGCTACAAACTAGCATTATCTGCACTAAACAAATGTTTAAGCTATTTATCCCAAGTAGCAATCCAAATGCTCCTAAGTTTTATCAGTTTTTGTAGGACATTTGAAAAAAGCGTCTTTCTTTTAAAAGCATTTATCAAATCTTTTTGGATAAATGCTTTATTAATCTCTTTTTGATGTTCTTACAGTTATCTTAAAGAAGATACTCACAGAAAAAATTGACTTCACCAAATCAGTATTAAAACCAAGTTGTTTAGGGAAAGCTTTATTCGAAATCTTTTTCTCTTTACCTTTCAAATGTCAAACTCAGTCTACTTTTAGCAGCAAGAAGATTGGACGTTTCCAAAGTGCCGGGCAAGCTCTTTTATTACATTAAAAAAGATCATACTGCATTCGTATTTGTTATGTGAGTTAGTAATTAAATTGTGTCAAATTTAGATTCGTGAGGTGATGAGACAAGTGTTGTGCTTCTTTCTGAGCTTCCGGCATTGAACATTGGAAGGCGTTTCCGAATCATTAAGTGAAAAAAAGTGACAAGTATTCTTTTCTATTGTTATAAATAAATAAAAACGGTGAACTGAACGTAATCCTAGTTTTATTCAAATTTAACGAAAACTCGTTATTCGTAATTCACGAAAATGACGAAAATGTGCCAACACATATATTCTGGATCTACCACCAGTGGGCTAAAACTTGCATGCGCTACGGTCGCAGTATTGTGCATTATACTCTGGGTTAAAACTATATCAAAGCTCACTTCAGTCTAGAACCCCTTGCTTAATCTTAAACAAGAGCTTTTCAAGAAAAGTTGTTCTTGGTCAAGAGCATCTCCAGAAAAGATGTTTTTCTAATAGCTTTAAGTAAGAACAAAAAATATTTAACAAATTTAAACCAGCGACCTAGATGGACGCCGCAATGATCTTTACAGCTAAACAAGAAAATTTTGCTTAAATTTTATGAAAAATGAGAATTATTCTGACAGAATTATGTATTCGGTGATTAGTTGATTGGTGATATTTTAATGGCATGGGTTTTTTCGATATGATTGGATCGATAATCAAACACTTATATATTTAATTATTATAATCATGTCACCGAATAAAGTTAACCATTTGTCGTTTAAAGTTTCAAAGAATAGTTGGATTAAATAAAGTAAATCTTACACCCATATTTTTTTGATAAAATATAATTTATCCTAATCAAGAAACAAGTTTAAATCATGTTTTTTTTTGCTGCTACCAAGAGATCTTCAATAAAGTTATAAATTTGATTAGCTTTAGAATAAGTTCTATTAGATCTCTTGAGAGTATATGGAGGGTCCGTTAAAAATCAACAGCAATACTGTTTGGCTCTAAAACTCTCCTGAAATAAGCTCTTGACAACCTCCTAAAATTGTCCATTTTACACTTAATGCTGCTTTAACTCTTCTTTATTGCTGCTTTCAGGATAAAGCGGGTGTTTGCTCGAATCTTTCCAGAGACTCTTAAAATATACTTCCAGAGTGAATTAAAACGTAAATTGTTACTTGGGTACAAAAATAATTCTAACATTTTTTCTGCTCATCCTAACTATGCTCTCTTATTTCTATCGAAACACAGTTTCTCGTTAAAAAAAAACAAGAAACATGATTTATCTGAAGATTTTAACAATATTGGCCCATGCTTGTATTTTAATCGAGATTTTTTTTTGATTTCTCAGGCGGGATATTTAGTAAATTGTACGAAAAATGGCATCCGGTTGTTATGAAATATAAATTATTTTCCTCACGTTTGAATTTCTATCAAAATGATCGCTTCGTAAACACTAAGTCTACCTTACTTTTGATAGGCCAACCGTAAAATTGTTTTTAAGTTCACTCCAGTGCTCCGCGACTTAGTGAAGTCATTTGTTTGCGAAAAGCCATAAAGTCCATTTTATTGTGTACATTATATTCATTTAGCATTGAGCGACGCTTTATGCCTGAATAACACGCCACACTCCGGTTCGTCCAACTCTTGTAGGCCAGTGTATCAAAAGTTGCATGTCTTTGCTTTTTTTCGTAACGAAAACCCGCGAGAAACTATACACACACACTTACTCGTACTATGAAAATATGCCCATTAAAGTTGGTGGCTTGTATTATAATAAATCAAAACCACGATTGCCACCGCCACACCGAGCATAGTGAACCAGCTGCTACCTAGTGCTTCTGGTGTGTAGTGCCTGTAGTGGTTATGTTCTAGGTTATGGCACTCGGTACTTGGTGCTGGTTTTCCCAAATTGAATTAAAGGGGAAAATTTTCCGTTTGCACGAATGGAAAATGATGATTTTTTTCATAAATTTAGACAATATTTTATTTAAAGTTTCATCCAAAGCAAAACATCAAAAGATGTAAAATGATTTAAAGATGCGTAGAGTTAAAAAAAAGTGTTTTTTTACAGACGTGGTTGAGATATGTAATGCTATGCTATGCTATGCTATAAAGGTGAGTTTCATTTTGGTGTGTGTTGCTGTCCAGACGAAAATTTGTAGAACGTTTCAATTTGAAACGTTCTCAAACTGATTCTTTTTACCAAAACCAGCTACAAAAAACTATAAAAGAATTGATGGTTATGTCATTGGCATGACCAGAAAGACAAAAATCATTCTAATGAATTCAAACGTAATTTCATGTATTCTGAGGGCAACCATTTATGGTTAGGTTTTATTTTCAAACTGAGAAGCAGAACAAAACTCATAGTTTCAAGGAAAGATTCGCCTTATTTTAATTTTTATATTGTTTCATTCATTATTGCAAAAAGTATAGACTGAGCAAAAGTCACTTCAAATTTGATCATCCATCACTCTCAAAACGCTCAAAACTCTCAAATTTCTGCACTTAGCCCAGTCAACCGCAAACACTTTTCCCGTCTTTGCATATCGCACTTCCCCGCCAATCTCAACGCAAACATCTTTACCTGAGCACCCTCCCTCTTACCCCTCGTTATCAACGATGCTTACGAGGGGGAAAATCGTGTCGATTTCAGCGCGTGTAAATTGGCCACCCACCGAGGGGGGGGACCGGATGCCACAGCAAAAGCTTCCGTGTTGCCAAACCCGGGAAGCAAAAAAAGATAAACAAATAGAGCCAAAGCCATTCCGCGTCACGTCCCGGAATTTGGTGCCTCTTAGGATGTTGCAGAAATGTTGAGGGAAAAAAGTGTTTTCAAACAAGTTTTTTAATGATGGTTTTGACAAGTTTATCGTTTTTTTTATATTTTTAGCACTAAATTAGCATTAAGTTGGCTATAAATCTGCATTTATTATACTACCCTGTAAATGTTACATTGTTTAAACAATTGTTCGATGACAAATCCAATAAAATTATTTTTGTTTTTTTTTTTCATTTGTATTTCACCAATTTCTTGCACCAATTATGCCCTAAGGTAGCTTTAAATGCTGATTTGACTAATTTCAACTTCAATAGATAATAACAATAGATAAAAACAACTTTATAATTTTATCCAACGAAATTCAACATTAATTTTAGATTTTGATTTGTTTCTGATTCATGCATTAATTCAGCCCTAAGTCAGCATTTGGAAATTTGGTCAAAATATTGCAATTTTTCACTTTACTACTCACTTGATACCAAAATTAACATAATTAAAAAAGGAGATTTACTGCTCCTAAAATGCCAACATAGTGCCAACGAACCACCCTAACCAGAACCCCCAAAGTGCACCGCGGCGTTGATGTTGATGACGGTGTGATACTTTGGTGGCGTCGGCGTCCTCCCCCCGGCGTGATGATGAGACAGAACTTGTGAATAAATAAAATTTCAAACACGTCTCCGCGGTTTGATAACTACATTTGATTACATGCATTAAGCTGTCAGATGTAATCGTCCCAAAAGGAGCAGGTTGAGGGGTGGAAGAAGACAGGTTTCAGAAATAGAATCGTCCTCGCGATTCTGCTTTCTTGTAAGAAGGTTAGGGGGTAGACAGTAAATATTTTATTGCCTTTTGCATACATTTGGGCGACGGTCACGTGGTAGGGTTAGGGGGCGGGTGTTGCGACGTCGTCGTCGAGAATATTGTGGGCAGGTTTGACTATACTTGGTAGCTTCTTTATATTGGGAGGGTTTTCTAGGAAGAGAGCTATGCAGAATATGCGATTCATTTACCTGAAAGTTAAAATTGTTAAAATTGTTAAAATTGTTAAAATTGTTAAAATTGTTAAAATTGTTAAAATTGTTAAAATTGTTGAAATTGTTAAAATGGTTAAAATTGTTGAAATTTTTAAATTGTTTAAATTGTTAAAATTGTTTAAATTGTTAAAATTGTTCAAATTTTTAAAATTGTTGAAATTGTTAAAATTGTTAAAATTGTTAAAATTGTCAACATTGTGGTTTGGTTGAGCGTTTTAGCAGAATGCATTACTGTGAATACAAAGAGACGAGTTGTTCCTTTTAATTCCGCTATATATTTTTAATATCTTGACAGATACGTATTTCGTCTACTACTTGCAGACTTCATCAGTGTTCTGTTCTCGACTGAAGGTTCATCGCTGGTGTATCCGTATTTGTAGTTACTGTAGGTACTACCTCCTCGTTCTTCTTTTGTGCCTGTATAGGTAACAGCTTAAACAGCCACGTTGAGCCGTTACCTGAATCCTTGTTTAGTAAACGTTTGTTGCCTGCCTTGAAGATTTCCAAACTTTCGGCGACAGCCAGCTTCGATGGGTTTGTTATGTGTCTTAAGATGACCGCGTCGCTAGTTGTGATGTTATGTTTTTCCTCGATGATGTGTTCGGTTACTGCTGACTTGAAATGGGGACAAATCCTTTCCGTATTTCCTCCTTGGCAATTCTGACATATGTGTTTATATGCTCATCCAACCTGGTTTGCAGCAATCTCTTAGTTTGTCCAATGTAGCTCATATCACAGTGGCCGCAGGATACCTCGTAGATGCCGGGTTTGCCTAAAGTCGGTATGGGGTCTTTCGTTGAACCTAAGATGGATTCCAACTGGCTGTTTCTACTGCTGAACACTAAATCGATGCCAAATTTAGCCAGTTTTTGTCGTAATGGGCGTGTTATCCTGTAGTCGAATTCTACTGCTGCTCTTCGTAGTGGCTCTACTGATGGCGTAAGGGTTGTGAGTGAGGTTCTGTGGAGTTTTCTTTCCTTCTTATCGATGATTGCTTGGATAGTTGTTCTGCTGTAACCGTTGATTTCCGCTGTTTCAAATATGTACTCCAATTCTTTCTGTTTTCCTGCTTCGCTGAGGGTAAAGTTGTCATCCTATGTATGAAATAATGATATGCTGCCATCTTATGTTGGAATGAATGGTTTGACGTGGCTGGGATTGTTCTTCTGGTGTTTGTTGGCTTCCTGTAGATCTCGAAAGAAAACGAAGATGGGCAACCTGGTTCTCTTAAGATCAGGATGTCTAAGAAAGGTAACTTTCCTTCGACTTCCATTTCGTAAGTGAACTTGATGCTCCTGCGTGCACTGTTTATGGTGTCCAGTACCGTTGTTAGTGAATCCTTTTGATGATGCAGAAGACGTCATCTACGTATCTCCACCAACGTTCTGGTAGTAGGTTTTGGTTTGTAGTTCGTGTTCCAAAGCTGCCATATAAACATCGCTCAGGAACGGTGACAGTGGGTTTCCCATCGATGCTCCCATCTTCTGTTGATAGATGCAATCCCTGAACTGGAAGTAGCTCTGTTCCATGCATAATTTGACGAATGTTATATACTGGATCGTTTTTGTCTCCATGGTTCTCCCTCGTATTGTGATTGCAGCCAATCCCGTAAAATTCCTATTGCGTTGTTTACTGGTATGCTTGGGAACAATGCTGTTACGTCGAAGGAAACCATTATTTCATCCTCAGCTATCGGTCCCGACTCTAAGAGCTCCTTTGTGAACATCTGCGAACTGATGATCGAACGGCTCGGGAAGGGTTTCGGCATACTCTTGAATTCCTCGACAAGCCACTTTGCGATCCGACTGGTTGGGGCATCCACTGCTGAAATGATTTCTCGCATCTCGTTGCCTGGTTTATGCACTTTAGGTAGTGCTTTAATCCTTGGTAGAGTTGGGTTCGGTACTCTCAACGATTTTGCAGTTTTCCCAACCGATTTCAAAAAGCCTGCACATTCTTTGATGGTGTTCTCTACTTTGTTGACCATATCTTTTAGCTGGTATCCTCGTTGTAGTGAATATTTTCCCTGTTTCCGAGTTTCTCAAGAAGTTCCTTGTCGTATTCGTCCCGGTCCATGATTACTACCCGATTTCCCTTGTCCGCTTTTAGGTAGTACACGGGTTTCTCCTTGAGTTCCTTTACTACTCGTACTTCGGCGTTGTCCTGGTGTTTTGTTGTTGCTTCTCGTATTAATTTGGATACCGTCATCCTGACGCTGTTGATTTGTGCTGGAAGGAGCGGTGGAGGTTTTGTCTGTTTTTCGTCGATGCTTTTAGCATTGATAACAGTTTCGATGTCGATAACAATGTTTTCCAGGTTTGGTTTTGATGATACCGCGTACTTAAGACCTTTGTTGAGTAAAGTTAACTGTTCTTCTGAAAAAGTTTCAGAAGAACGATTAACAACGAACTCTTCTAAGGGTTTAACTACTGGTTTTGTTGTTGGGGCAATGTGGGAAATCAGTTGTCGGAATTTGTTGTCCAGTATCTTGCGTTTCCTTTCCGATTCGCACTTCTCGGCTACCTTCACTTTCGTCAAAAAGGCTTCGAACTCGATGGGGAATTCTTTGGCTAGTTTCAGATGGAGTGAATAGCATTCGAGAGTTTTTATACTCAGTCTACCGTAGAGTTTTTTGATGCTCTCTTTGACAAGCTCTAACTCCACCCTCCGGATGATCTTGCTGTCCGTATGACCCTTCGTCCTAATCCTGTGGCTAGTTGGTGTAACTCGGTGTTCGACGCATTTTTTTTTTTCAAGAAGGCGATGTCTTTGTGGATACCTGCGATGATTTTCTTCAGTCCGATGAACTTGTTGTGCTCCAAGGATTCAGGTAACGGCTCAACGTGGCTGTTTAAGCTGTTACCTATACAGGCACAAAAGAAGAACGAGGAGGTAGTACCTACAGTAACTACAAATACGGATACACCAGCGATGAACCTTCAGTCGAGAACAGAACACTGATGAAGTCTGCAAGTAGTAGACGAAATACGTATCTGTCAAGATATTAAAAATATATAGCGGAATTAAAAGGAACAACTCGTCTCTTTGTATTCACAGTAATGCATTCTGCTAAAACGCTCAACCAAACCACAATTACCATGGCAACCAAGCCTTCGGAGCACAACAAGTTCATCGGACTGAAGAAAATCATCGCAGGTATCCACAAAGACATCGCCTTCTTGAAAAATGCGTCGAACACCGAGTTACACCAACTAGCCACAGGATTAGGACGAAGGGTCATACGGACAGCAAGATCATCCGGAGGGTGGAGTTAGAGCTTGTCAAAGAGAGCATCAAAAACTCTACGGTAGACTGAGTATAAAAACTCTCGAATGCTATTCACTCCATCTGAAACTAGCCAAAGAATTCCCCATCGAGTTCGAAGCCTTTTTGACGAAAGTGAAGGTAGCCGAGAAGTGCGAATCGGAAAGGAAACGCAAGATACTGGACAACAAATTCCGACAACTGATTTCCCACATTGCCCCAACAACAAAACCAGTAGTTAAACCCTTAGAAGAGTTCGTTGTTAATCGTTCTTCTGAAACTTTTTCAGAAGAACAGTTAACTTTACTCAACAAAGGTCTTAAGTACGCGGTATCATCAAAACCAAACCTGGAAAACATTGTTATCGACATCGAAACTGTTATCAATGCTAAAAGCATCGACGAAAAACAGACAAAACCTCCACCGCTCCTTCCAGCACAAATCAACAGCGTCAGGATGACGGTATCCAAATTAATACGAGAAGCAACAACAAAACACCAGGACAACGCCGAAGTACGAGTAGTAAAGGAACTCAAGGAGAAACCCGTGTACTACCTAAAAGCGGACAAGGGAAATCGGGTAGTAATCATGGACCGGGACGAATACGACAAGGAACTTCTTGAGAAACTCGGAAACAGGGAAAAATATTCACTACAACGAGGATACCAGCTAAAAGATATGGTCAACAAAGTAGAGAACACCATCAAAGAATGTGCAGGCTTTTGAAATCGGTTGGGAAAACTGCAAAATCGTTGAGAGTACCGAACCCAACTCTACCAAGGATTAAAGCACTACCTAAAGTGCATAAACCAGGCAACGAGATGCGAGAAATCATTTCAGCAGTGGATGCCCCAACCAGTCGGATCGCAAAGTGGCTTGTCGAGGAATTCAAGAGTATGCCGAAACCCTTCCCGAGCCGTTCGATCATCAGTTCGCAGATGTTCACAAAGGAGCTCTTAGAGTCGGGACCGATAGCTGAGGATGAAATAATGGTTTCCTTCGACGTAACAGCATTGTTCCCAAGCATACCAGTAAACAACGCAATAGGAATTTTACGGGATTGGCTGCAATCACAATACGAGGGAGAACCATGGAGACAAAAAACGATCCAGTATATAACATTCGTCAAATTATGCATGGAACAGAGCTACTTCCAGTTCAGGGATTGCATCTATCAACAGAAGATGGGAGCATCGATGGGAAACCCACTGTCACCGTTCCTGAGCGATGTTTATATGGCAGCTTTGGAACACGAACTACAAACCAAAAACCTACTACCAGAACGTTGGTGGAGATACGTAGATGACGTCTTCTGCATCATCAAAAAGGATTCACTAACAACGGTACTGGACACCATAAACAGTGCACGCAGGAGCATCAAGTTCACTTACGAAATGGAAGTCGAAGGAAAGTTACCTTTCTTAGACATCCTGATCTTAAGAGAACCAGGTTGCCCATCTTCGTTTTCTTTCGAGATCTACAGGAAGCCAACAAACACCAGAAGAACAATCCCAGCCACGTCAAACCATTCATTCCAACATAAGATGGCAGCATATCATTATTTCATACATAGGATGACAACTTTACCCCTCAGCGAAGCAGGAAAACAGAAAGAATTGGAGTACATATTTGAAACAGCGGAAATCAACGGTTACAGCAGAACAACTATCCAAGCAATCATCGATAAGAAGGAAAGAAAACTCCACAGAACCTCACTCACAACCCTTACGCCATCAGTAGAGCCACTACGAAGAGCAGCAGTAGAATTCGACTACAGGATAACACGCCCATTACGACAAAAACTGGCTAAATTTGGCATCGATTTAGTGTTCAGCAGTAGAAACAGCCAGTTGGAATCCATCTTAGGTTCAACGAAAGACCCCATACCGACTTTAGGCAAACCCGGCATCTACGAGGTATCCTGCGGCCACTGTGATATGAGCTACATTGGACAAACTAAGAGATTGCTGCAAACCAGGTTGGATGAGCATATAAACACATATGTCAGAATTGCCAAGGAGGAAATACGGAAAGGATTTGTCCCCATTTCAAGTCAGCAGTAACCGAACACATCATCGAGGAAAAACATAACATCACAACTAGCGACGCGGTCATCTTAAGACACATAACAAACCCATCGAAGCTGGCTGTCGCCGAAAGTTTGGAAATCTTCAAGGCAGGCAACAAACGTTTACTAAACAAGGATTCAGGTAACGGCTCAACGTGGCTGTTTAAGCTGTTACCTATACAGGCACAAAAGAAGAACGAGGAGGTAGTACCTACAGTAACTACAAATACGGATACACCAGCGATGAACCTTCAGTCGAGAACAGAACACTGATGAAGTCTGCAAGTAGTAGACGAAATACGTATCTGTCAAGATATTAAAAATATATAGCGGAATTAAAAGGAACAACTCGTCTCCTTGTCAACATTGTTAAAATTGTTAAAATTGTTAAAATTGTTAAAATTGTTAAAATTGTTAAAATTGTTAAAATTGTTAAAATTGTTAAAATTGTTAAAATTGTTAAAATTGTTAAAATTGTTAAAATTGTTAAAATTGTTAAAATTGTTAAAATTGTTAAAATTGTTAAAATTGTTAAAATTGTTAAAATTGTTAAAATTGTTAAAATTGTTAAAATTGTTAAAATTGTTAAAATTGTTAAAATTGTTAAAATTGTTAAAATTGTTAAAATTGTTAAAATTGTTAAAATTGTTAAAATTGTTAAAATTGTTAAAATTGTTAAAATTGTTAAAATTGTTAAAATTGTTAAAATTGTTAAAATTGTTAAAATTGTTAAAATTGTTAAAATTGTTAAAATTGTTAAAATTGTTAAAATTGTTAAAATTGTTAAAATTGTTAAAATTGTTAAAATTGTTAAAATTGTTAAAATTGTTAAAATTGTTAAAATTGTTAAATTGTTAAAATTGTTAAAATTGTTAAAATTGTTAAAATTGTTAAAATTGTTAAAATTGTTAAATTGTTAAAATTGTTAAAATTGTTAAAATTGTTAAAATTGTTAAAATTGTTAAAATTGTTAAAATTGTTAAAATTGTTAAAATTGTTAAAATTGTTAAAATTGTTAAAATTGTTAAAATTGTTAAAATTGTTAAAATTGTTAAAATTGTTAAAATTGTTAAAATTGTTAAAATTGTTAAAATTGTTAAAATTGTTAAAATTGTTAAAATTGTTAAAATTGTTAAAATTGTTAAAATTGTTAAAATTGTTAAAATTGTTAAAATTGTTAAAATTGTTAAAATTGTTAAAATTGTTAAAATTGTTAAAATTGTTAAAATTGTTAAAATTGTTAAAATTGTTTAAAATTGTTAAAATTGTTAAAATTGTTAAAATTGTTAAAATTGTTAAATTGTTAAAATTGTTAAAAAAATTGTTAAAATTGTTAAAATTGTTAAAATTGTTAAAATTGTTAAAATTGTTAAAATTGTTAAAATTGTTAAAATTGTTAAAATTGTTAAAATTGTTAAAATTGTTAAAATTGTTAAAATTGTTAAAATTGTTAAAATTGTTAAAATTGTTAAAATTGTTAAAATTGTTAAAATTGTTAAAATTGTTAAAATTGTTAAAATTGTTAAATTGTTAAAATTAAATTGTTAAATTGTTAAAATTGTTAAAATTGTTAAAATTGTTAAAATTGTTAAAATTGTTAAAATTGTTAAAATTGTTAAAATTGTTAAAATTGTTAAAATTGTTAAAATTGTTAAAATTGTTAAAATTGTTAAAATTGTTAAAATTGTTAAAATTGTTAAAATTGTTAAAATTTTTAAAATTGTTAAAATTGTTAAAATTGTTAAAATTGTTAAAATTGTTAAAATTGTTAAAATTGTTAAAATTGTTAAAATTGTTAAAATTGTGTAAATTGTTAAAATTGTTAAAATTGTTAAAATTGTTAAAATTGTTAAAATTGTTAAAATTGTTAAAATTGTTAAAATTGTTAAAATTGCTAAATTGTTAAAATTGTTAAAATTGTTAAAATTGTTAAAATTGTTAAAATTGTTAAAATTGTTAAAATTGTTAAAATTGTTAAAATTGCTAAATTGTTAAAATTGTTAAAATTGTTAAAATTGTTAAAATTGTTAAAATTGGTAAAGTTGTTAAAATTGTTACAATTGTTACAATGGTTACAATTGTTACAATTGTTACAATTGTTAAAATTGTTGAAATTGTTGAAATTGTTAAAATTGTTGAAATTGCATAAATTGAAAAAATGTTAAAATTTTTAAAATTGTTCAAGAGTAAAGAGTAAAGAGTAAAGAGTAAAGAGTAAAGAGTAAAGAGTAAAGAGTAAAGAGTAAAGAGTAAAGAGTAAAGAGTAAAGAGTAAAGAGTAAAGAGTAAAGAGTAAAGAGTAAAGAGTAAAGAGTAAAGAGTAAAGAGTAAAGAGTAAAGAGTAAAGAGTAAAGTGTAAAGAGTAAAGAGTAAAGAGTAAAGAGTAAAGAGTAAAGAGTAAAGAGTAAAGAGTAAAGAGTAAAGAGTAAAGAGTAAAGAGTAAAGAGTAAAGAGTAAAGAGTGAAGAGTCATACTTTTCAAGTTAAAAATATTCAGAATCGCGAAACAATTTCCTTTTACGAGGGGTGGAAGAGGGTGCCTTTTTCGCGCACAGAAGTGCACACAACCAGTGACGAATGCTAATGTTCTAGACAAGATGGGGGAAGACGTTTGCTACTTCTGCTGAGCAAACAAGGTGTCTTCATAAATGGTTGATGTAAATTGTTTGACTCGCGCGCGCGGAGTCCTTTTACCAGGGATGGTGATGATGATGACGAAGCTCGGAAAATGTCTCTCCTAGAAAAGGAGGAAGCAAATTTGAGCCAGTCACGTGCCAAAGAAATAAAAAAAGGAGCGTGGAGAATTTGTACGAATTGAATACATTGCAACGGGTGGTGAGGACGATTTACTCAACGGTAACGCAGAATGACAGCTGACAAAAAGACTTTGGCATAAAGTATGAATATTGTCAGAGCCAATAAAATTTATATTCATCTATAATGTTGTGTCATTGCATGTTCCGGGAATACATTTCGAGAAAGATAACCGGGAATGTTCGTTTGATGGCTTTGAGAATTTTATTAGAAAAATCAGATTTGCTTGAAAACTTTTGTTTTATTTATTTTTTTAACTAAGAACTGAACTGAAATGTTTTTTTTTGTAATAAAACAATATGAACGTATGAAAAGAAGAGTTTCACAACTCGAAAGAATCCTCCAATATTTTTTTCCCCACATCAATATCACTCGCAAATGTGTTTGATTTCATATCAAGTCACCTGCTGCCAAAGTGTCATCAAATATTTAGCCTCTTCTACCAGAAGAAAAAAAGTACCCAGCTCAAGTTTCCAGCAAGGTAAACACAAATGTAACAGATAGTCCTACCGACTTCACTTTTTCGCAAAACTCCATCGCGAGATGGGGGAAAACATATTTTCTCAATGTTTTCATACATTTTCCCCCGCACCCTCAAGGCAGCAACTCTCCTCTTTAAGAGTTGTTTTGTTGAACTTTCAGCTCGATGCTTTTACCCCTCGAAAAAACGCGCAAAAAAACAGGAAGTCACTTAAAAAATGTCTACACACAAGGCTTTTTGCCTCTCGAACACGCGACGACACACGTGACACGTCTCGACATCATCTCTTATGACGTGAAACGATTTGGAGGGTAGTGAAGAAAATAGGAGCCAAAATGTCAAAAGCATAAGCAAAATTGCGAAGCGCCATCCTCCCTCGCGGAAAGAAAACATATGCTACAATTTGTAACTTGGAGGCTGGCGAAAAATTTATAACTTTTTCATTTGTTTTGTTGAAAGAAAAAAAGAGAAAGAATTTTGAATGTTAGAAACGTGAACTCACAACTAATTCAGCTAAAATTTTGCCTCAACTCTGCCTCAATGAAAATCAATCATCCTCCAGAATATCGATCCCATCAAAAAAAAAAAAAAAAAAAAACTTTCCTCATTCATCAATACCTAGTCCTTCAAAAGGGAGCTTCACTCCATCTAAAACTTCAATTTCCCAAAATAAGCCAAAACCACACATACACACCGACTTCAAACCTCCCCCAAAAAACCTCCGAGAGAGTGCCAGGGCTCAAGAAGCCTTAACAAGATCAAGTTAGGGCACCACGCTCGCCCAAACCAAGCGAAGCTTTCAATTTCCCCTTCTCTTCCCCTTAATGTGCCAGCGTGATGACTTTCCCGTTTTCCTAGCATCCGCAGACGAGACACCATCAAATCTGTCGAATTTTGCCGTGTTAGATGGAAATTAGGCGATAAATTGCATTTTCAGGCTGCTGCTGCCGAATTGATCGAAAGGCCGAGGAGTACTGGGCAGAATTGGCAGACAGACACGGATGATGCACGGTGGGAAATTTGAGGAGCACAATCAAAAAATAATAATTGGTTGTTCATTTGGAAAAGTGTTCAAATGATCTTTCAGATGAGGGAAAGATATTCCGGATCAGCCTGTCTTTTGTTATGAAATTTGATGTAAAATTTGTCAAACTATTTTCAATCTTTCAATCTAAACTACCGCAATTTTTGGGTGAAAGAATTTCAGAATAGGCGTTACATTTTAAGTCAGAATGAAATAAAAGATGTAGAAAAATGGAAATTATTTGGAACAGAAATATAAAAACAACTGAACAAATGTAAAAATTAAAATTATAGAAAAATTAAATGGCTTATTTGCTTCAATTAAAACATAAGCATGTAATACTCAAGATTGATTCTCAAGAAATTCGTAAAATTTTCAACAGGTATTTTGCAACATGTGTTTTTTTTATATAAGGCTCCAAAAAATTTTGCGGCTATACTCATATAAAATTAGCTAGTTAATACTCTAAAATCTGTATCTTGAGAACAAAAAAATCAAATCGATTTAGTGCCTTTGGAAAAGATGTAGGTTACGATTTGGATTTTTTTTTCGAAAAAATACTTCTCGATTGTTTTACTTGACTTCTTATAACCCAAAGTTTAATTCCCAAAATACGCTTTCTTCAATTTGTTTTTTTTTTATTTTTAACTTTTGCGGGTTTGGATGGCGCAAAGTCTAATATTGGAGAATCTTATAAAAAAATATATTTCTGAATAAAAAATTAATCCCTGCAAAATTTACAAAAATATTTATTTTTATGCAAATTCAAAGTTTGATATCGAATATGATTTAACAAATTTTTTAAGGTGCATTAGTTTCGAGTCAGGCATTTTGAAGCAGAAATTTTTCGGAAAATGTTTAGTTTTGTGCCATTTATTTTACCCTATAAAGTAAAAGCAAAAAAATACTGAAGGAGGTTTTAGACAATGACAAACAAACAAACAAAATCGCACTTTTTGACAGTTTGACAGTTTGCTCGTCAGCCTGCATATTTTCATCTTCGTTTACGAGTTTGGCAAACTGTCAAACACGAAAAAGTCCGACTTTGTTTGTTAGTTTGTCATAGTCTTATACCTCCTTGACGGTTTCTGAGGCACTACCTGTTACAGTTTAAACTTTGTGAAAATTTAGTTTGAGTCAAATTTTGCGCCCTCATTTTTCAAAACTCGTCACCTCGGAAACTATTGGTATGATTTTCAAAGCTAAAAATGAAATTTTGTGATATTTTCAACTTATTTCTATGTAAATAATTTTGAAATTTATAGTCAAACTGTCAAAAATAAATGTTTTACTTTCTTTCAAAAAGTTACTCTTATTACCCCAGAAGTTAAATGATTTGCATATTTTCAGAAAAAAATACTTTTACTTTCATTTAATTGAGTTTTTTTTTATTTTTTATCCCCTCCGAAAAATGTACAGCTTTATTAAAAGAAGGATACACTAACAGAAATATTTTTGTGAAAATCTTTTCGCTTACAAAAAATTTAGTTTTAAATTGCAGTTTACTATCTGATGTATGATGCATGTCAATTTGTTAATAAATTAATTTTTATAATTTTTTTTTTCAATTTGTTTTTTTTTTAATTTTATTGAAATTGATAAATTAATTTTTTTGTTGCTTAAAACCTTAAAACACGCAGAACCTAAACATTTAAAACCTTTTTTTTAAAGATAAAAAACTGACTATGTAAATGTTATATTTGAAAAAATATATTTTAAAACCATTTGAAATGATTTTTTCTTGATTGAATAATTTTGAAAGCTGCTTTATTTATGCAAATTAAATTAGTTCAAAATATTTTTTGTGTATTAGGAGTCACAATCTTCTCTTTAAAAATCACTTAGAGCAGCTTATTTTAGTTATAACCCAGAAATGAAAGCTAAAGAAGTAAAAGTTAATTGACTCTTTTCCAAGGTTTTTTTTCCTTTTTAGCACTAAGTCAGTTTGAGTTTCGCATCGGCTCCAATATGTTATTAAAATTTAAGAAGATCTTTTGCATTTTTAGTAAAAGTAAGGTCCCCAATTGTATGAATTTAGATTCTTTCTGGTAATTTTCCTACACTAAATATTTAAAGTTGACCTTATGAAGAACAAAAAAAAACATACAATTAAAAAATCCTGCTATTAAAAATAAAATTTCAGCATTTTTTTGCATTTCACTAAATTTTAATTCAACAAGTTCGAACAACCACAAAAAAATTATTCGTTTAACCTTGAATGATTCACTATGAATGGAGAATTGTAAAAATTTAATACGATACAGCTTGTAGTCACAAAAAGCGTTAGAAATAGTATTGTATTTGCAGATTTAGAAAGCATTTGCCATACCTGGAAATATTACTTCAGAATATTGAAAATCCAGGTAAATTAAATTAATTGGATACATTCAAATGCAATTTTTTCATCACGTTTATTTTGAATTATTGATGCCACATTAATTATTTTGAATGAAAACTTAAATTGCCAAGTCCTAGGAATTCCTGGGAAATGCCAAAATTGAAATTCTTGGGAAATTGAAAATACGTAAATTTTCCGGGGGTGAATTTATTTGAATTAATTTTGAATATTTTTTTTTTTGAAATAAACTAATGTTTTAAACGTGATTTGAATTATTGTATTTTTCATAACACAGTTACATCTTTTTGAACGTTGAGGTGAGAAAGTAGAAAAGAAATAAAAAACAAAAACATAAAACAAAAAAAAAAAAATACTAGAATTTTTTTTCTATAGCTACTTTTCGCAAATTGAGCCATTTTTAGCCATTGATTGTTCAAGTTTTTTCGTTGATTTTTAAAGCAATAATTTTGCTTGGAGGTAATATTTTTGAAAAGGTTACATACATGTAGAAAATATCAAAATTTAATATTACAGAAAATTAATTAATTCCACTGATAAGAATTTCCAAACTTTCCTAAAAGTTTTATGAAGATATTTCATGATTAAAGTCAAATTTTCTGAGCGTTTTTTTGGAAACATCGAGTTGATTTACGGGTGCAACGATAATCATTGCCCTGGAAACAAATTGGAAATAAATTCATGTGTGTGCCAATACCCGAAAAAAAACGAAACTATTGGCACTACGCCCCCCGGGGCATGGCCTTCCTCTAACGTGGGATTTCTGCTCCAGCGCCTCTGACGAGACAGGAGAAACCGGGACCGACGTTTTACTTCACCATCCGATAGAAGCTCAGTGGATAAGGCGGGAATCGAACCCGCGTCTCATAGCATCATCGGGATCGGCAGCCGAAGCCGCTACCCCTGCGCCACGAGACCCACCATTGGCAATTTTGCAGATTTATATGTATGTAACCCCTTAAAATATTTTGTAAAGTCTTATTCCAACGTTAGTTTGCTTCTTCAAAACATATTTTGACCTAAAATAACTCAAATTTTCCAACTATCTAACCAACATCCTCTTCCCGAATGCAGTAGGTCTTCAAACCCAGCCGAGACGCATCGCCATCATCATCATCATCCTGGGGGCCAAGAAGGCAGGACACTGAAGGTTGATCCTGGAGCTTACGGTTGGTTTGACTCGACACTTCCCCCCCCTGAAGATGCTTCCACTGGAGTCTGCCTCTGGGGAGTCTAGCCAAGTCTAGCCGTCGAATTTGCTCCAACCGCTGAGGCTATAGCCCTCGATGATTGCAAAAGTAATCGATGCGGAATAAGTGCCGCTGCTGCTGCGGTGGTGTGAAGTAAGCTTCGGAAGTCTTTGGAAAGTGGGTCAAATGGATACAAGTTTGGACAGAGTTTTGACGCGATGGGTGGGGGATGGAAGTTAATGAAGGAATTTTAAGGAGGTTGAGGGTATTGGAGGTGGGGGGAGGTTATCGCGATGACGGAATCGATAATGGGACAGGATTTAGGGACTTTACTTATGTTGTTCTGCGGGGGAATTTTAATTTTTCAAAGAATTTAATGGAAATAGAATTCCTTTGTAAAGTGGATTTCTATCGAACAATCCAGCTGCTGAAATTGACAACCCGTAACACTCATGCATTAAATTTCCGGAAATCACGACTTCCGTTCGGCGTTATATCACCGTTTACGAAACTGTCCAATTTGCAATTCCACGTATGTTGCTGCTGTTGAAATCAGATTGTATCCCCCAAGCTGAAAATATATTCAAACATACAAACAGCTGCTGCTGCTGCTGCACTGCTGTGTTGATACGGTTGCTCGCTAGATCTTCGCTCGAGAGTACCTCGACATGCTCGACTGCTCATCCTGTCAAACGCACCAGAAAAACAGCATATCCCAAACGCGGCTGCTGCTGCTGCATACATTGCGCCCAACATTGGCAAACAACAGCCAAACAAATATCTGAAGCTAAGAGTTGGGGAGAGAAAAAAAAACATCTCCACGACCAAAATCTCCAGATAGGAAAAAAAAACCGTTCGCATCCATTACGTTTCGTTTCGAAAAACTCAGAAATTTAAATCCCAAATGACTGGCACTCATTTGCATAAAATAACGTATCGAGCAGGCGTCCACTCCAGCCAAAGCAGCAGCAGCAGCTTCAGTTGAGTTTGGTTATGTTCAAATCCAGCAGCAGCAGCTTCAGTGTTTGCACTTTTCCTCTGCTGAGAGACTTGCTGAAGGTAGCTTAGGGTGGAAAAAAAGCTCGCCCGAGAATGGGGCGCGCAAATCTGCACTGGATTTGAGGGATGAGGGGTGCAAATTTTGAAAAACACATTTCTATGAAAGTCCTCTTCGAGCTGGGGCTTCGAGCATGGGATCAGGATCCCCACCAGGAGCAGCAGCTAAAGGGCACTTGAGCTCTCATTCTCAATTTCACGCTGAACTGGGTTTGGCCTCACCGAGGAGTCACGGAAAAGCTGATTTAATTGATTTTGGCTCGGCTGTCCCACCGCCACAACTTCAAGTTGTTTTTATTACAATCACTACTTCTCTACTTTGAATGTCTCAACTTCGTCGACTGTCTAAACTGCGTTGACTGTCCCAGCTGCGTTGACTGTCTTTACTTCATTGACTGTCTCAATTTTGTTAACTGTCCCAACTTCGTTGATTGTCCCAACTTCTCAATTTCGTTGGCTGTCTTAACTTCGATGACTGTCCCAACTTCGTTGCCTGTCTCAACTTCGTTGACTGTCTTAACCTTGTTGACTGTTTCAACTTCGATGATTGTCCCAACTTCGTTGCTGTCTCAGCTTCGTTGACTGTCTCAGCTTCGTCGACTGTCTCATCTTCGTTGTCTGGCTCAACTGCGTTGACTGTCCCAACTTCGTTGACTGTCTCAACGTCGTCGACTAACTCAACTTCGTCGAATGTCTCAAATTAGGGACTGTCTCGACGTCATCGACTGTCTCAATTGTGGTGACTTTCTCAACATCGTTGGTTGTCTTAACTTTTTTGATTATTTCAACAACGTTGACTGTCCCAACTTCGTAGACTGTCCCAACTTCGTTGACTGACTCAACTTCGTTGTCTGTCTCAACTTTGTTGGCTGTCTCAACTTCGTTGATTGTCTCAACTGCGTTGACTGTCTCAACTTCGTTTACTATCTCAACTTCATTGTCTGTCACATTATTTCAACAAAATTGACTGTCTCAACTTCGAAGACTGTCCCAATTTCTTTGATTGTCTCAACTGCATTGACTGTCTCAACTTTGATGACTGTATCAACTTCATTGACTATCCCAACTTCGTAGACTGTTTTAATTTCGTTGACTGTCCCAACTCCGTTGACTGTCCTAACTTCATTGACTGTCTCAATTTCGTTGGCTGTCTCAACTTCGATTACTGTCTCAATTTCGTTGTCTGTCTCCACTTCATTCACTTTCCCAACCTTGTAGATTGTCTCAACTGCGTTGACTGTCCCAATTTTGTAGACTGTTTCAACTTCGTTGACTGTTACAGTTTCTTTGACTGCCTCAACTTCGTTGACTGTCTCGACTTCGTTGACTGTCTCAACTTCGTTGACTGTCTCAACTTCGTTGACTGTCTCAACTGCGTTGACTGTCTCAACTGCGTTGACTGTCTCAACTGCGTTGACTGTCTCAACTGCGTTGACTGTCTCAACTTCGTTGGCTGTTCCAACTTCGTTGCCTGACTCAGCTGCGTTGACTGTCCCAACTGCATCAACTGTCTCAACTGTGTTGACTTCTCAACTTGTTTTATCTTCAACTACGTTGACTGTCCCAACATCATTGACTGTCTTAACGTCGTTGACTGTCTCAACTTCGTTGCCTGTTCCAATTTCGTTGCCTGTTCCAACTTCGTTAACTGTCTCAACTTCATTGACTGTCCCAACTTCGTTAACTGTCTCAAATTCGTTGACTGCCCCAATTGCGTAAACTGTCTCAAATTCGTTGACTGCCCCAATTGCGTAAACTGTCTCAGCTTCGTTGCCTGTTCCAACTTCGTTAACTGTCCCAACTTCGTTTGCTGCCCCACTTTTGTTGGCTGTCCCAACTTTGTTGACTGTCTCAACTTCGTTGACTGTCCCAACTTCGTTGGCTGTTCCAACTTCGTTAATTGTCACAACTTCGTTGGCTGCCCCACCTTTGTTGGCTATCCCAACATTGTTGACTGTCCCAACCTCGTTGACTGTCCCAACTTTGTTGGCTGTCCCAACTTCGTTGACTGTCTTAACTTCGTTAACTGCCCCAACTTCGTTGACTGTCCCAACTTCGTTGACTGTCTCAATTTCGTTGACTGTCTCAACTTCATTGACTGTCTCAACTTTGTTGACTGTCTCAACTTCATTGACTGTCCCAACTTCGTTGGCTGTCCCAACTTTATTGACTGTCCCAACTTCGTTGACTGTCAATGAAGTACGGACAGTCAAAGAAGTTGGGACAGCCAACGGAGTTGAGACATTCAATGAAGTTGAGACAGTCTCAACTTCGTTGATTGTTCGGACTGCATTGACCATGTCAACTGTTTGGACCGTCTCAGGTGCGTTGACTGTCCCATTTTTTTCAAATGTTCCTTTCTGTCTGTCTCATTAATGTTTATTATCAATTTGGAAATGTATCGAATTTGCAGTCAGTCAAACTTCTTCAAACTTTCCGTGTCCCTCACTTCCCCATCTTAGGGACTTCACATACAGGGCCTAAAAAAAAACATAAAAAAACGTCCGTCCCACCAGTCGTGACATCGCTTAAGGGCACATATTTTCTCTTACATTTCTATTATTACCACCGCCCCCGCGCGATCATAAGGAAGCAGACTGCCACCCTCATTTCCAAGCACCTTATTTGCATTATAACAAACCCCCTCTTTCCGTTGCGTTGGCGCTCGGTTCGGAACTTATCACCTCCCAGGGAGTAGCCTGGAAGGTGGCAGCAGCTCTCCGAAACTATGCCCCACGGGCGGTGTGATAAAGTCGCGATGTCGGGAAAAAACAGGAGGGGTTCGGGAAAAAATATCCTTGATCCTTGAAGTGCAACGTGAGTGGGAAAACACTAGAATATTAAAATAATAAGTTAAAACTCGGGGAATGAGAATGGGATTGAGCAGGGGAATCTTATTGTAGAGATCAAAAAAATACTGAATTAGTTTTGTTAGTTTATTATATCGTTGTTTTTTTCCTTTGTTCTCTTGTTTTCTGATTATCTCGTTCTCTTGTTCTCTTGTTCTCTTGTTCTCTTGTTCTCTTGTTCTCTTGTTCTCTTGTTCTCTTGTTCTCTTGTTCTCTTGTTCTCTTGTTCTCTTGTTCTCTTGTTCTCTTGTTCTCTTGTTCTCTTGTTCTCTTGTTCTCTTGTTCTCTTGTTCTCTTGTTCTCTTGTTCTCTTGTTCTCTTGTTCTCTTGTTCTCTTGTTTTATTATTCTCTTTTTTTCCTTTGGGGGGTAAGGCTAAGACCACAGTTGGTACAAATCACCTGTTATTATCTTGTTCTGTTGTTCTGTTGTTCTGTTGTTCTGTTGTTCTGTTGTTCTGTTGTTCTTTTAATCTTTATTTTTTTGTTCTTTTATTCTGTTGTTCTTTTGTTATTATTTTCTTCTCCTGTTTTTTTTTTAAATTTGCCTGATCTATTTTCTCTTCTCCTTTGTTTTTTTTTTTATTTTTAATTACTCTTAATATTTTTGTTAATTTCTTTCAAGGAAACTCTACTATTTTTTATAGTTTTATGGCACCCTTCCCCACATTTTTTTAACCTGCAAAACTAGCTTTCTCACACCTTTGTGACCCCTCTCTCGAGTGCTTTATGGCACTCATAGGTACAAGCACGAGCGCACAGCATAAAAGTGCAATGAGTCAAGTTGACGTCCTTCCTCGTAAAGCGTTCGCAAAAAAAAACACGCAAAATGAGTGTTTGCACTGATGTAATATGCTTCTTTTTTTTGCTCCGGCATACGAAAGCAGGTAAATTTCGTTGTCTTGTGTCAGGAGGGTTGTTTCTTAATTATGAGTTTCACCCCCTCAAGGGAAACCCGCTCACTAAATCGCTTCAAGCTTGAATCATACACGGGCGGTCGTAATCACTAATGACGGAGCTGGTTGAAGAAGAAAAAGTGAAAAGTTTGCAGATTTTTTATTCACGATATGGAGAAAAAAGGGGGAAATTTCCTTGAGGACACCACGCTTCCAAGAACTTACAAGGACACTTATGACCAGCCCCTCTCATAAGCTGGGTTTGCTCAAGTGGGTGAAAGGTTTTCCTTTGAAGTAGTTTGTTTGTTGAAAGGTAAATATTACGTCGTGAAGTTTCCTGGAGGTAGTTTTCTCATTGGCAATTTTTTGCTATGACTCTTCCATAATAACAAAACAAATAAACAAATTTTTAGATCAGTAGTAAGAAAATTAAATGTTTAAAAATAATAGTGCAGTACTTCAACGTTTGATGACTGTGAATTTTAATTGAAAGTCTTTAAAATGCAAAGTTGTACTATTTCAAACACATTTTTGATAGATTTTTTTTTCACTTTGTAAGAAAGCATTGAATATCCAGCTGTCTTTCTTGATACAACTTCATAAACTGTTTGATAATTTACAACCGATTTCCAATATCCACTGCTTTGTCACCCTCTCAGCTATTCAAAAGTATCGATTTCAACAAATTTCCGTGAAATATGTGTCCTCCTAAAATGTTTCCAAATGCTTCCGAACCTCTCCCAAAAACTTCTACGCATATCATATCTCAACTTTCAACTCTCAAAATTCCATCCCCCAACCGAAAAAAGCGCCCCAGAAATCCCAAATCCCGCACCAAACACAAGCCCAGTGCGGCACTCCATCATATTCGTTATCACCGGATTTATAGATTAGGCAGGCAGGCAGGCAAAAGTTTTCTGAAAAGCCGCCGCCCCCCAAAAAAAGACGCATACAAAACCGTCCCATACAAACATTTCCCTCCCCCCCTCTCCCTTCCTCAAACATACACACATACTTTCCACCTAAACATAAATCACTCCCGCACTTCCCAGCTGGGGATTCCTCGGACCTTTTTTGGGTGACCAGAACTGATCATGATGATGTTCGCTCCATGCGCCACCAAAGCTTTTTCTGGGTTAACTCGAGCTGGAAGTCCCTCATAAAGCAATTCCGAGAGGAAAAGGGGACGATCTCCCCGCTCGTTTTGGTTGGATCTTGGAGGAGGAACGAAAAAAAAGGTTCAGCTTGTAAAACGCAACTTGTCCAAATGGTGAATTTATTAAACGAGTGCCACAGAAAAAAGAGACGCAAGACGGATTTTGAGAAGGGAAGGAATTGGTGACACACACATGGTAATGTGAGAAGCTTTCTGCATGTTTTAAACTGTGAAATTGGGTGAATTGGCTAGAAATGTTCAAAAAAAAAAAAACAAAAAACAAAAAACAAATAACAAAAAACAAAAAACAAAAAACAAAAAACAAAAAACAAAAAACAAAAAACAAAAAACAAAAAACAAAAAACAAAAAACAAAAAACAAAAACAAAAACAAAAACAAAAACAAAAAACAAAAAACAAAAACAAAAAACAAAAAACAAAAAACAAAAAACAAAAAACAAAAAACAAAAAACAAAAAACAAAAAACAAAAAACAAAAAACAAAAAACAAAAAACAAAAAAAAAAAACAAAAACAAAAACAAAAAACAAAAAACAAAAAACAAAAAACAAAAAACAAAAAACAAAAAACAAAAAACAAAAAACAAAAAACAAAAAACAAAAAACAAAAGACGAAAAGACGAAAAGACGAAAAGACGAAAAGACGAAAAGACGAAAAGACGAAAAGACGAAAAGACGAAAAGACGAAAAGACGAAAAGACGAAAAGACGAAAAGACGAAAAGACGAAAAGACGAAAAGACGAAAAGACGAAAAGACGAAAAGACGAAAAGACGAAAAGACGAAAAGACGAAAAGACGAAAAGACGAAAAGACGAAAAGACGAAAAGACGAAAAGACGAAAAGACGAAAAGACGAAAAGACGAAAAGACGAAAAGACGAAAAGACGAAAAGACGAAAAGACGAAAAGACGAAAAGACGAAAAGACGAAAAGACGAAAAGACGAAAAGACGAAAAGACGAAAAGACGAAAAGACGAAAAGACGAAAAGACGAAAAGACGAAAAGACGAAAAGACGAAAAGACGAAAAGACGAAAAGACGAAAAGACGAAAAGACGAAAAGACGAAAAGACGAAAAGACGAAAAGACGAAAAGACGAAAAGACGAAAAGACGAAAAGACGAAAAGACGAAAAGACGAAAAGACGAAAAGACGAAAAAACGAAAAAACGAAAAGACGAAAAGACAACAAACAACAGACAAAAGACGAATGACATCCACTGAAAAAATAAACATTTAGATTCAAAATTACATCAAATTTTGGTTTTCCTTCCCCGCAATCCAAGTGGTTTGTCGTTTCGTGTTAAGTGGTAGACTTTTTTTTCTCGGTGACCAGCCAAAAAAAACCCTCACATGATTTAAATATTGCCCTGCTTTGTGTGCGTCTCGATTTCGATGGAAGAGGGTTTTCATTTTTTTCATTTCGGAGCTCTCTTTATGATGATGGCTCTTGTGTACTGCGGGAGGAGATATTTTATCATTTTAATTTCGGACTCATATATGGCCCGTCCCAAAGTGGGGCCATGGCAATCGTTACGATGGCTCTCGTGTCGGACCGGTAGCCATCAGCAGCGGAACCCGGGTCTAATATGTGACCGAATATGGTTGGCCGCACCGCCACCTCCCACGCAAGGTGTGTAAGTTTGTCATTTTATGGAAGTTCGTTTGGTAGAAATGGGGGTTTAAAATTAGTGTTTTGTCACGTTTTTTGAGTGGAGGTAATATATTAGAAAATTTTATGCAAAAATGATGTTTCTTATTTTTTTAAATATTTTTTTTGAATATTTTGACTTTAAATAATAAATAATAAACTAGCAACACTGCAACATAAAATGAAAATCTGGTAGCACTGCCAATCAAAACAAGGTGACATTTGTTTGATATAATTCCTAAAAATGTCCATATGTCACTCCCAAACAACTCAAAGCCCTCCCCAACCTTAAAAAGGCAAATCCGCCACACTTCAAAGTGAGTCCCCCCTCATGAAAAAAAAACAAAGCCGCCAAAACAAGATTAAAGTGGTGTGGAATAAATTGTTCCGAAAGCCTCGGCTGTCAACTGGACGTTTGTGATGAGGCGGCCTTAAGCAACATCGCTGGGGACGACTCTCGAATGACGAGGGACGACGGCCCTCGTGTGCGCGCACTTGAAAAGGTTTTATCTCTTGGAAATGGAGCTGCTGCTGCTGCTGCAGGCTGGAGCTGATCTGGATTGGCACGGAGGGCCGGGGTAAAAGAAGCGAAAAATTATATGGCAATCAATTAAAGTCGAGTGAGTATATGGTTTGAGAGCGGTAACCTTCGAGTGATTTGAAAAAAAAAAACTCTTGTTCCGGAAAAATAGTTGCTCTTCGAAGGTTAGGCTCACCATGTCCCGTCGAGGACAATACACATTAAATTACGAGTCCAAACGACCAAGGCAATACGAGTTGCGCGACGCGTGGCAAACGCCATCAACCCAGGGCCGCAACCAATGCCTATGGTCTCACACACCGTCTCGAGTCCTTCCTCAAGTGGCTTCCGAGAGGCCGTCCACAGTTGTGACTGACCAACGGATGCGGGTTTTGGGAGGTGGGGGCAGCAATTTATATCCTCAAATTGACTCTCAAGCCTTGAGAGGTTGAGCTTTTCCCGGAAAATGGATGCCTTTTCATTAAGGGATGACTTTGAGCCTCCGTCGCTCTTGAAGCACGAAGGGACAGATTGTCTGAGTGGCTGCTTTTGCTGTTTTTTAATTTCCCTAATCTCTAAGCCGGTTGAGTTGGTTCCCGGACAAGGGATTTTCCCAGAAATTACAAACTGGGTAATTCATTTTCCCCTTACGGAGCTGCTCACACATTCACGATGATGGCTAGAAAAGCCCGCCCATCCTGCAGGAATACATTCTAATTATTATGCAAATCGCAATGTACAGCATCTTTCAGCGCCGACCATCGTGTGTACATAGTTAGGTTAGGGGGAGGTACCTTAACGGAAACAACAACAGTACATCTGGGAAAACTGCTCTCCACAAGCAGGACAATCATGCCATCAAGCTTTTGCTTGCAATTTTAGAAGGTGGTGAAACCTTCTACGCGCTGAACAACCATCAAGCTTCGTAGAACAACCAAACTGAGGGAGACCTTATCCTTAAGGAAGACACACACACTCTACTCACAAACACCTTCTAGGCAATCAAGAACAGTAACTATTGCAAATTGGAGAAGGGACTTTTGGGAGGGGTAGGATGGTCGTCGTCACAGAGAGTAGCGTGTTACTGTTAATACCTGGAAGCAAAACTGTTTACCTTTATTATATCGTCCCTATTCATTTGGAGAACTTGCCACCTTAAAAGGATGCTATGATGGTGGTAGTTCAAGAGTGGGAGGGGTGTGTATAAAATGATAGGGATGTTTCGAACAAAGTTAAAAATGACTCGAAATTTGTAATTTATTTGCAATCTACTTTAAAATTAATTTTAAAAAAAATACACAAAAACAAAAAATACTAAAAAAATACAAAAATACAAAAAAACAAAAATACAAAAATACAAAAATACAAAAATACAAAAATACAAAAATACAAAAATACAAAAAATACAAAAATACAAAAATACAAAAATACATAAAATACAAAAATACAAAATACAAAAATACAAAAATACAAAAATACAAAAATACAAAAATACAAAAATACAAAAATACAAAAATACAAAAATACAAAAATACAAAATACAAAAATACAAAAATACAAAAATACAAAAACAAAAATACAAAAATACAAAAATACAAAAATACAAAAATACAAAAATACAAAAATACAAAATACAAAAATACAAAATACAAAAATACAAAAATACAAAAATACAAAAATACAAAAATACAAAATACAAAAATACAAAAATACAAAAATACAAAAATACAAAAATACAAAAATACAAAAATACAAAATATAAAAATACAAAAATACAAAAATACAAAAATACAAAAATACAAAAATACAAAAATACAAAAATACAAAAATACAAAAATACAAAAATACAAAAATACAAAAATACAAAAATACAAAAATACAAAAATACAAAAACACAAAAATACAAAAATACAAAAATACAAAATACAAAATACAAATATACAAAATACAAAATACAAAAATACAAAAATACAAAAATAAAAATACAAAAATACAAAAATACAAAAATACAAAAATACAAAAATACAAAATACAAAAATACAAAAATACAAAAATACAAAATACAAAAATACAAAAATACAAAAATACAAAAATACAAAAATACAAAAATACAAAAATACAAAAATAAAAATACAAAAATACAAAATACAAAAATACAAAAATACAAAAAAAAAAAAAATACAAAAATACAAAATACAAAAATACAAAATACAAAAATACAAAATACAAAAATACAAAAATACAAAAATACAAAAATACAAAAATACAAAAATACAAAAATACAAAAATACAAAAATACAAAAATACAAAAATACAAAAATACAAAAATACAAAAATACAAAAATACAAAAATACAAAAATACAAAAATACAAAAATACAAAAATACAAAATACAAAAATACAAAAATACAAAAATACAAAAATACAAAATACAAAAATACAAAAATACAAAAATACAAAATACAAAAATACAAAAATACAAAATACAAAAATACAAAATACAAAAATACAAAAATACAAAAATACAAAAATACAAAAATACAAAAATACAAAAATACAAAAATACAAAATACAAAATACAAAAATACAAAAATACAAAAATACAAAATACAAAAATACAAAAATACAAAATACAAAATACAAAAATACAAAAATACAAAAATACAAAAATACAAAAATACAAAAATACAAAAATACAAAAATACAAAAATACAAAAAATACAAAAATACAAAAATACAAAAATACAAAAATACAAAATACAAAAATACAAAAATACAAAAATACAAAATACAAAAATACAAAAATACAAAATACAAAATACAAAAATACAAAATACAAAATACAAAAATACAAAATACAAAAATACAAAAATACAAAAATACAAAATACAAAAATACAAAAATACAAAAATACAAAATACAAAAATACAAAAATACAAAAATACAAAATACAAAAATACAAAAATACAAAATACAAAATACAAAAATACAAAATACAAAATACAAAAATACAAAAATACAAAAATACAAAAATACAAAAATACAAAAATACAAAAATACAAAAATACAAAAATACAAAAATACAAAAATACAAAAATACAAAAATACAAAATACAAAAATACAAAAATACAAAAATACAAAAATACAAAAATACAAAAATACAAAAATACAAAAATACAAAAATACAAAAATACAAAAATACAAAAATACAAAATACAAAAATACAAAAATACAAAAATACAAAAATACAAAATACAAAATACAAAAATACAAAAATACAAAAATACAAAATACAAAAATACAAAAATACAAAAATACAAAAATACAAAAATACAAAAATACAAAAATACAAAAATACAAAAATACAAAAATACAAAAATACAAAAATACAAAAATACAAAAATACAAAAATACAAAAATACAAAAATACAAAAATACAAAAATACAAAAATACAAAAATACAAAAATACAAAAATACAAAAATACAAAAATACAAAAATACAAAAATACAAAAATACAAAAATACAAAAATACAAAAATACAAAAATACAAAAATACAAAAATACAAAAATACAAAAATACAAAAATACGAAAATACAAAAATACAAAAATACAAAAATACAAAAATACAAAAATCTGTTGCGTTTCAAAAGATATCAGATTTTAAATCCTTAGGTTCTCATCTATTGGGTATTTTTAAAACCATCCCTAATTCAACTTGTTATCTTAAGACATACCCATAAAGCTCAATACAACTCCTCTCCTTTGTTCTGGTAACAGCATCCCTTCAATCACTATCCCCACTCCAGAATCTACGACGGAAAGTCCCGGGACATAATCATGACTACATGACAACCAGCGGACCGGACCAAAACAAAGAAGGAATTAAGTCAAGGAGGTGTTGAGCATAAGTCCCCACCCCTTGCTTCTATCACCAACAGTTGCCAACCAGAATGTTGTTATTGTTATATTTATTATTCTTGCGGGTCGGAAGGCATAACCTTTCCCACATCTTGAGGATATTCCGAGATTGGGCTTTGGAGTCCTTTTGCCGAATGGTCGTTTCACCGAATAATGCATCAATACTCATTTGAGCATCAAGCACTCGAAAGACTTCAACGAAACAGTTCTTCGATAAAGAAGAAGAAAAGACATTTCTACACAATATGATTCCGACGAAATGTCCTTTCGCTTGAACGGATTTTTTGTCATTGAAGTTGTCATCTTAAAAATTCCTGGAGTTTTTTTTTTGAAATCATTCCATGAAGAGGCTTTTCGATGAAACGACCCTTCGACGAAATAACCCAAACCCGACAATTTCCACGACAACGGTAGAGACGGGCCCGTTGCTACCGGTGAGGGTGTGAAAACGACGCCACGGTTTCCACGGAAATCCCCACAAAGAGTCTTCCGGAGGGGTAATTCCGCCGAAACCTTCAACCCGTTTCCTCTAGCCGGACCAAAGAAGGCTCCTTACACGCTCGGAAATAATTGAATTGCGTTGCAGTTGGGCTCGCCGGTTTCCGCAAAGCCGCAAACCAAATACCGAAACAATACCGGCGCCTTCTTGACACGTTCCCGGGATCAAAAACTTAATTGGACATGTCGGAGGTCGGCGTGAGGTTTGGTTTGCTTGGCAAAGATATGCAAATTCGGAACTCATGTTTAGGTCAGAAGTTAACACACTCGACAGATGGTAAATATTTTTAAGGTAATCAGTCACGTCTGACGACCCCCGGGCTGAAACTTGAAGAGAGCGGGCTTGGAAACTGTTGCAGCTAGGTGCAATTGGGGGATTAAACCAACCCACGTGTCGCTCACACGTGGAGGTGGGTGTCTTGTCTTTGATCCCTTCCTTCCATTTTCTTGGTAAAACTAATTAATTCAAATCCCGCTTGTTACAAGCAGAACCACGGGTGCTACCCTTTTGTCCGTCGGCGACCATGTCTTTGAACAACAAAACTGGTATCAACATCAACCAGTAGTTTGCTTTTGGCCGGGAGCTTAAAAGTGAATGAATTCAACGTGGTACGAGATTAAGGCCAAGTTTGGTTGAGACAATCTAGTTCATTCAACTGCTTTTGAGATTTCGAAAAAAGAGCTATATTGACAATTTATGATGCCTCGTTGACACACTGTCGCTGGTGTTATTGATCCGGATTAAGATCGACTTATGTGTGTCAGTCATCAATGGTGTAGGATATCGAGTCAGATGAATGTAGGCAGTCTAACAAACATAATATGAAAATCATTTTATCTTCATATCTCATTACAACTATTATTTCTCTTTTCTCATTCCAGGTAACGCTCAAATCCATAACAACTCAATAACCGGGCAAGTAATCCGCACTAACTATTCCAAGCTAATCTAGGAACAAGTTAATCTCCAAACGGGTCCGGTCATTACTCCGGGATTGCCATGACTCTTACAAAGTAATAAAATGAAAACTTAACCACGGATTTAATCCGACGCCGCGCCAACCCAGCGAACCTCAATATCGCCAGCGAATTATCTCCTCTCCTCGCCCGACAAAAAAGAACGCCACGATTAAGATTAACCCGATAGCTGCGTGACTAATTTCCGTCCCATGTTTCCCCCTCCCGAACTCAAACCTCCATGGTCCATGAGTAATGATGGTGTACGTAGCCTCGTAATTGAATTGTTCTCCCTCCTTCTGTTGCATTACACTAAATACCGTCTCCTCGGCGATGATGTTGACCCGCATCGTATCGTCCCCACAAGGGGCTTAGCAGCAACAACAAGACCGACAACATACCCATAGATCATCATTGCCAACCCCCACTCCTTATTCTTCAAGGGAGGGGGAAAGGCACTGATAATGGCTTTTTCGGGGGTAGTAGCTAAACTAAATTCGTACGAGGAGAGCTTCGCTCCAGCTGGTGGTTGAACCGCACACACACAGTCTCGCTATTGCTGCAAAAGTCTTTAGTCGCCCCGACGATGGATTGCTTAGCCATGCTACTAATTCTAAGGGAACGATTGTTCAAGAAAAGACTGGTTCAGTTTTGTTGAAATCTGTCTAGTATTTTCTGTTATCTATTTTGAGATAAGTTGTTTTCAGCAGAACAAAATATTTTAATTATGTTTATACATACAAAAAAATATTTCCGAATGTTACATCATTTATGATGTAACATTCACTTTTGCACGTAATTAAACATTTAAATTAAAATGCTACTTGATGTAAATTTGCAACAAATTATACGTAAAAACATGATTGTACGTGTGATTCAACCGTTTACGTCGAATCTCAAGTTTACATGAACTGAGTCTCGTAATCTACGCCTTCGACGACCAAATTTATAGAAAGCATCTGAGCAAACCTTCAAAAATCAGTTTTTTGAACGTGACAATTCAGGGTTAAGTTTTATAGAAGAGTGCTATTCGGGACACTTTAAGAGCTTTAAAAAATCGGCAGCATGTAGACAAAATATTGAACAAGTGCAGCATTCTCATCAGGTGTTTGTACCCATTAATTAACAGAAAATCAAAGCTTTCTTTGAAAAATAAGCTAGCAGTATACAAACAAATAATTTACCCCGTTATTGAGTATGCAGTACCTGTTTGGGAGTGTTGCGCTAGAACTCATAAATTGAAGCTCCAGCGTGTCCAAAACAAGGTACTCAAAATGGTTTTGAATGTTCCTGGCTGGACAAGATCAAGTGAGGTTCATGAATTAGCAGAAGTAGAAATGTTGGATCAGAAGATTCAAGAGAAATGTTTGAAATTCAGGGAAAAATGTGCTATTTCTGAATACCCCTTGATTCAAGGATTGGTTTAGATTATTGTTAGTTTAAGTTAGTTTTAGGTTAGGTTATGTTTTCTTAACATTTTTTTTTCGCATTGTACCTAGTGTTACAATAATGATAAATCATATACTTTTAAAATTATGAAAATGAACAGTGTTTAAGTCACAAAAAGCAAACTAAAGCTAAAGAGCCACAGCTGACCACTTATTATTTCAATCAAATGTAATTATTTCAAGAAAGATTCAATAAAGTAAATTTTATTTTAAAAAAAAGCTTCAAAAAACTAACATTTTTATTTCTTGACAAGTCAATTTGGACTTAAGGTCAAAAGTTACAGCGATTTTAAAGTAAAAACTAACTTAATCCACCTATGTGGTTGATGCCTTCCTCACTTTTTGCCAACAATGTGTAATATGAGTGGTTGGACACATATTTCAGTTATTTTTTTAGGTCCAGAAAAATAAGTACACAGATATAACTTAAGTTGACATAACTCGAGACAGGGTTGCCCGATTAACAATTATGTGGACTCGTTGGAAAGGTCTCTTGATTACCTAACCAACGATGGATCGGATGATGGATCCGGACATCGTTTACATGCATTTAAGTGAGATCCGGCTTCAAAAAAGTACATAAATATCACTTAAGTGGTCATAACTCGGGACAGGGTTGCCAGATTTTCAATTATAAGGACTCGTTGGAAAGGTCTCTTGATAACCTAACCAACGATGGGTCGGATGATGGATCCGGACATCGTTTACATGCATATAATTGAGATCCGGATATATGTGAAAACACATTTTTATACATAACTTTTGAACTACTTATCGAAACTTCAAACAATTCAATAGTGATGTATGGGACCCTAAACCAAGTCGAATGCAACTAGTTCGATCAAAATCGGTTCAGCAAGTGCTGAGAAAACTTGGCAAGATTTTTGAACACATACATACATACACACACACACACATACACACACACATACACACACAGACATTTGTTCAGTTTTCGATGCTGATTCGATATGTATATATGAAGGTGGGTCTTCGAGCTTTGAATAAAAAGTTCATTTTTAGAGCAGGATTATAGCCTTACTCCAGTGAGGAAGGCAAAAAGATGCAAATTTAAAACTTAAATATCTCGAAAAGGCGCAAGCCAAATTTTAAGCGCCAGGTTGCATTTGAAAGAGGAGATCCAGCACTACAAACGCAGAAAAAATCTCAGAGGTGTTTTTCTTTAAACTCGAGATATCGCCATTTGAAAAAGTCTAATTATCAAAGGAAAACCTTATGGGACCACCCTAACGAATTTCGATAATTTGTCCAAATATATGTTTCTCCATGTAATTTTGGCCCCTGAATCTGAATCTTTCCTCAGAACTGACCCAAAGTGTCGAAAAATCGATTTTTGGTTATATTTTGGGTTTCCATTATTATCATTATCATTTAAACCCAAAATATAACCAATAACCAATTTTTCGACGATTTGGGTCAATTCTGAGGACAGATTCAGATTCAACGGCCAAAATTACATGGAAAACATATATTTGGACAAATTATCGAAATTCGTTAGGGTTGTCCCATAAGGTTTTCCCTTGATAATTAGACTTTTTCAAATGGCGATATCTCGAGTTTAAAGAAAAACACCTCTGAGATTTCTTCAGCGTTTGTAGTGCTGGATCTCTTCTTTCAAATGCAACATGGTTCTTAAAATTTGGCTTGCGCCTTTTCGAGATATTTAAGTTTTAAATTTGCATCTTTTTTACTTTTAAATCGCTGTAACTTTTGACCCTTAAGTCCAATTTGACTTGTCAAGAAATGAAAATGTTTGTTTTTAAAGCTCTAAAAGTGCCCCGAATACCACTTTTCTCTAAAACTTAACCCCAAATTGTCACGTTCAAAAAACTAATTTTTGAAGGTTTGCTCAGATGTTTTCTATAAATTTGGTCGTAGAAGGCGTAGATTTCGAGATAAAATTTTGGTGTCTTGGACAAAGTTGCTTGGTGTGGCAAGCCCAACAACTTTTTACAAGACAAAAAAATCCCAAAAAATTCCTGAAAAGTTAGATGTTCAAAATCACCCTATTAATGAACCACCCTAATTTCCAACCAAACCAAAAGTTTTCTTAAGACACCAAAGCTTCAAAACTTCATCTTTTTACGGAAAATCTATTTTCCACCTAATTTTGCGATCTGGACCACTGTGCAATGCAGTTTAAAAATCAAAAATTGTTTAAAGTCTAATTTTAAGTAAACTTTAATCTGTATTATCAGCAATTATTAGCCTCTCTTGTTGTAGTTAAGTTAAATAGCTCGTTGAAAATAAGTTGTTGAAAATAAAGGAAGAGTATGCATTTATTTTCGACGTATCGAACTTTTTCAGAATTCAATTTTGTCTAATTATTTACTGGCTACGATTTTTGAACTTCGCTGCAATTCAACCCGAGGATTCAAGTTTTAAAATTAACTGAAAAGTTAATCACCAAAAGATATTGAATAACCCACTTCAGTGAAGTAAGCTAGTAAGTAACTCTAAAATATTTAGAAAATTAATTTTCAGAAATCTTGAAAAAAATTCAAAATATGACTAGATTGAAAAAAATCTTTTCCATGGAAATTGGACGCCCCCCCCCTTACCCCCCTGTAATTTTGCCAATCATTACAAAACGTAATTTTTGGTCAATTTTGGCTGTGTTCTGACTTACTTCAAATTGTGTCCATAGTTGTTCCATCGGGATTTTGCAATATTGCCTTTCCACATGACCATAAGAAACCATTTTGTGTCATTGGTTTACCCATTAAAGGGTCCGATTTGTTGTCTTCGACAAATTTGTAGGCATTGATGAGAACTATCTAAAAAAAATAGAACCTGAAAAAAAAACTGCCGATTTTAAAAAAAAAACTATCTTTGAGTATAAGAAATATGGCTGTTTTTCATGTTTTAGCAGTGATCAAAAAATTATTTCGAACAATTATTTTTTTAACATTGAAAATTAGACCATTAGTTGCTAAGAATCAGAAAACTCAAATTTTCCAGCAATTTTCTTTTTTCTCTTCTTCTAGCGTCTGTAACTCCATGTTTCTTAGACAATTGTAAAGTTAAATTTCTGCATTTTTCAAAAAAAAATCTTTCAAAAATAGTCACTCATGGTCCCTTTTTGCCTTCCTCACCTTATTTATATTGAAAACTGTTTTTCTAGATGAAATCATACTTTATTTGGCGATATCTTGAAAATGGCTCACGCTAAAAAACTTTTTCTTGAAATTTTAGTTGGAAATTAAAATCTGAAGTCAAAATAATTGTGTAGAATTTTTTTTTCCAGAAACACCATTAAAAATATCATCCATTAAAAAAATCATTATTTTGCAGCAACATTTTAGACCGTACATCGTTCTAAAACAAATTGAAAATATTTAAGAATATAAAAATTCAAAATATTGATATGTATATAGAAATTGAGAAAAGCTTGTATGGAGAATTAGGGCGGTTCGTCGCTTGTTGCATACAAGCAAAAAATGCATGCAATATGTGGAATTAGCGAACAGCACTAATTCTCTATACAAACTTTGGAAAAAAAACCATTCGGCCCTGTCTAAATGTTTTTTGAAAAAATCATAGTGCACGTGGTTCTGGTTATGGAAACAAAAGATCCAGATTAATTTTAATCAATTTGAAAGGCCCAAAATTTGGTCCTGTCTAGCCCAAACCCCGTTGGAGAACGCTGCCCGTGCTTTCTGCCGATGATTCAGTTCTTGCGGTATGTTTATGAGCAATGCAATTAAGAAGCGTTTCTTGTGCACACATAGTCCGCTGCAACTATCTACCGAGCAGCTGATGACGATGCTCCATGATGATCATCTTCATGTAGAGAGAGTCTCGTTGTTGCATGTTTTTATGTAGCTCATTTTGCTGGGCTGGGCGGCATCGTTTGTGGCGGACTGGCAAGAATGGGAGATTGTTTTAAGGTTTATGGAATTTTTGCACCACATTAAATGTGCAACATCTAATGTCGGTAGAACAACGTTGTTGTCTAAAGCGAGTCGTTTTTAGGGCTGGTGGAGATGCGTAGAGAGTCTTTGTTGCAACCCGCTAGCTGGCGGTAAACCCCAAAGATTGTTGTGTTGGGCAAATTTAACGACTATTTGTGTGTGATTAGTTGCTTGCTTGCGTTTTAGACTAATGACTTGAGAATAATCGTTAATTATGCATCTGGGCGAGGAGCGCACTCATATAAAGAGTTGATAACACTAATTAGAATGTGATGGCTTTTGTGCATGCCAGAAAGATGATTTAGGTTTATGATTTGTTTAATGTTTAAAATATTCATTGAAACCTGTAAACTTCAACTCACTTTCAAACTAATCGTCAGCTCATAGATCGCCTCATTGATTTTCCCACAACTTTCCACCGCACTTTCAACCTATCTCGGTAATTGCACTTTTCACAAACTTTTCCAAGTTCAAACCGACGAAACCCGACAGAGAGAGTTGATAATAAAATTGATTTCATCGAAGACTGCAGAGCTGCGGTGTACCATCCGGGGCCAAACTTATTAACTTCTTCGCTGACTTCCGTCAACCCGTCCGAGGTTCCTTGAATAACTTTTCATAGTAGCATCCCGTCAGCTTCTGCAACAGCTCGGCAAGTCAATTAGACGAATGCCGGCGTTACTCTCTTGAAGGAACATCATCGTGTTGAAAGGTCGACTTGGCGGCCCCGGAAAAAAGATGCAAACCATTCAACATCAGAAGCGCTCCTTCTTGCGATGCAACCAATAACTGCAGTCTGCTGCCAGGGTAGGTAAACCATCACCATCGCACTATCATTGATGCATATTTCGGTGCGTTTCTCGTCTCTTAAAACTTCTCTTCTCTTTCGCAGCCGAGTGATGGTCGGCTTGCTGTCGCGAATATCGAAAGCCCATCACATCGACGAGAAATACTCTCTCGCTGGCTCCGATGGAACTATCGTTCCAACCGGAGAGACACGCACACGAAATTGCTGTATACATACACTGGAGCTCACGCACACAAATGAACTCATTTCTACAGGGCTTACGGGCGAGAGAATTTCACGATTGCTCTTTCTCTTGCTTTTGAGCGAGGGGACTGGCTGTGTGAGAGATTTTTTTCCGTCTTACGCATCGGTATGTTCGTTGCTCGCTATTTCATCGGCGTCGTTTTCGCTTCGCTCTCTTGATGCAGTTTTGGGAGAACGCCGAAAATTTGATGATTTGAGCGAGGGACGATATCTAAAAGCCCTCGGCCATCGGCGAGGAAATGAGAAAATACCATCCCTGTCTGCTGCACATAATGCGCCCTTCTGATGGAAGCATGATTTATGACCCCAACCCGAGGGATGGTCGATAACGTTGCCGGAGAAATTAGAGTTTGTTTGAGTGAGCTATCGCAGACCTTCGCGACCTCCAGAAGTTGAAAAAAAAACCTGAAGTTCTGACCGTCAGAAGCTTCCTAAAAGCAAAAACCAACTCTTTATCGACTGCAGAAGCAAACTGCACCTTGCCAATAAAGAAGCGCCAATATGATCAACACATTCCGCAGACCCACAAGACCGGGTACCAGGTTTTTGGCTTCAAGGCGAGATAACAAATGCAGCAGTTTATTGCATCATTCAATAAAATCGAAACAATTTCATACACGTCACCCGGTACGTTGGATCTTCTGGTCCAGCATCCAGACAGCAGCAGATGTTGCTGTTTGGCGTGGGTGGGTCCATGATCAACACCAGTGCGGAGAGGTGTCCAGCTGGAAGGGTGCGAATTATGTCCTTTTGGTTATGGGAAGATGAGAGCAGACAAAAGCACTGAAAGTGCACTGAGCAGGGACACATTGCTGGAGCTGCTGCAGTGGATCTGGCTGATGATGCCGCACCAAAAACTATGTCGGCATCCGACGCTTTGGTCTTTTGCGGTAACCCTTGCAGAGGAAGTTAAATTTAGTATATTTTTTAAGCTGAGTTCATTTTTGTATGCAATATTTTAAACATAAATCAAATCAAATAAAAATATCACTTGAAACATAGTCAAAACTTATGATCGCAAACCAAATTTTGAAACTGAAAAGATTGTTTTAAAAACTCGCTAAACCATACGAGTTTATAAAAAATAGAGTGTTCAAATTACAATTTCTTTTGAACGTTTTGAAGACATTGATATGAATCCATAATTGCTTGGTAGAAAAGCTGAATATTGGGTTTAAATTTTAAAGTTTTTGTATAAAATGTCATAGTTACCTAGATTTAAACCTTCTACAATCCAGGCGGGATACGATCTGAAAATTCACCAAAATCGATTTTTGAACCAATTTTTTATCTTTATAAAGCATTGGAAAGCAGAACTCTTAAAATAAAAAAAATGGTTTCGACTTATTTTATGTGACATTGCCAATGTTTGAAAAAATACATTTTTTTGGGTCAACTTTGCTATTCGTGGAACAAAAGTTGCTGAACATGATATCCTGAACACGGGATAATAAAAATCTTCGAAAAAAAATTTGAGCAGTAGAGGGTTAAGACTTTTTTGTTTTGTTAAAACAGTAAATATTTTCATAGAACAAAAATTCCTCAAAATGACATCCAAAATTTGGACATTTTAGGTTAAATGTACCGTAAACCGGGGTGACATTGATAGGATTTTAATTTATTTTTGGAATATTTTCCACCGGTTAAGGGTTTTCTCAAGACTATTATTTTGTAAACATGTACTAGGGTAAGCCAGATAGGGTTCATGCAATGTTTTTGAAAAAAAAAAAATTAATAGTGGTCAAAAAAATAGTTGCATTGAAAATTCTTATTTAAATACCGGGGTGACTTTGAAAATCATAGTTTTGGTTGTTAAAATCAGGTTAAAGGTGTTCAAATTTTATTTTTACGTCGAATGTACCATCGCTAAGGTGGCTGATATAGTTTTTAACATAAAAAATCAATGTTTATATTTAGTTAACTATGTTTATAAGCTTTTTCAAAAAATACATATAAATTTTAGGTAAAATTATCGATTCATATTGCATTTTAAATTGAATTCGAAGCACGAATCAAAAGTTTTCACATTTTGTATAACATTTATTCTACTGAAAATGCCTTCAAACTTGGAAATTTTATTTAATTATGTATCAAAAATACACAATTTTTATTATTTACTATTTTCGTTTGCCTAGTGGAAAATTGTCCGAAGAATCCGAAAATGCATTCCGTTTTCCGATTTGAAATCATGTTCATTTAGAAAATTATGACACTGTAAGAATATGACAATAATGCTTTTCATCAACGTTTTCTTAATTGTAGTAAACTAACTTTTAAACTTTTCAAAATTTAATGAAAACTTCTTCTAGAAGTACCTTGAACTTTTCTTTAACCCGGTCAGTTTGATTCCTTACAATTCCGTACGCAATCCGTACGTATTCTATTTGTACTCTTCATTTTGCGAAAAAATCTCAAACCTATCAAAGTCACCCCCCGGCTATCAAAGTCACCCCGTTTTACGGTACCAGGAGTGCAACATAGCCAAAGTTGACACCTGAAAATATGACTTAATAAAATGCGAAAGTCGCATACAACTTGTCAATCTTTCAAACCTTATTTTCAATTTTTTTATTAGTTCTTCTTTTCAATTCTTTTAGAAAATCATTTTTTTTAAATGGATTTTTGAAACATTTTTGATCGAAGCCCGCCTAGAAGCGGGGTTGAGTTGCAAAAGGTTAAAACACATTGACAAACAAAACACTTTTAAGGAAAATTTATCGAATGTTTCAAAATCCAATTCTAGAAAAACAATGTTTTATATATGTTGAAAAAAGATATTTCTAGTTTTGTTTCTATAGTTAATTTCAACTTTTTATTTTTTGCCTTCCTCACCTTACTGAGGAAAGACTATAAAATCACTCGAAAAACGAAATTCTTAATTTGACCCACCTTCATGTATACATATCGACTCAGAATCAAATTCTGAGCAAATGTCTATGTGTTTGGTGGGATGTTGATAAAAAAAAAATAATTCACGGGATAGAGTTGATAGAACACTAAAAGGTCCGCCCCCTTCTAAATGTGAGGAAAGCACCAACCACCTAAGGTTGGATTAAGTAACGTTGTTAAATGTAAACATACTTTGATCTCGAACTTATAAATAATGAAATCAAATAATTGTTCATTACATTTCAATTTAAATAAAGGTTCATGACAAATTCTTTGCCACTCAAACTTCCTAGGCTCAAACAATTATATATCTTAAAATCAAACAGGCACAAACCAAACAATTTGAATTGATAACGTCAAATGGATCGTTAGCTGAGTTATTCAAAAATCTCGCCTGAATATTCATGCCTCAAATACAACTGCTCTTCTCTCATTATTGAAACTCTCAGCGCCGAACATAGCCGAACACGTTTTCGTGTTTACACATTCGCGATTGTAATTTTCCTTTTCTCTCTCATTCCCGCTTCCACGATCATCCTACCGCAACAGCGTTTAACCACAAAAGCACTTTGAAACACTTCACTGATAACAACAGAGAGTTACCGAGTTTGCTTACAAGATTTCTATTTGTGCGGTTTAAGCTAGTACACATATTTTTAAAAGTTGAAAATCTGCCCCAAATATCAGAAGGCTAAAAATATATTTTGTAATTCATTCTTCTGCATTTAGAACCATTTTAAGTATGTTTGGGTTTTTTCAAAATTCCTGTGAATTTTAGAAAATTTTCAATGTACAGGACCGCAAAAAGTTTTTTTTAACGATAATATAACATTTTTTGAAAACTAATGATTGAAAAACAATTATAATGGTGTAAAGTGCATTTTAGAAAGCTTTTTTCATGCAAATGTTGAGACAGTGGCTTATTTATTTTTTTTATTTTTTTATGGTTTAAAATTTTTGAATTTATTTTAAAAATCAACAGTTTGAAATAGCACATAATTTCTAAGAAAATGCATTCATATAAGATGCAGTTAGGCCGTTGCAAATGTTTGTTTAATATTTTAAACTACACCCAAAGTTAAAGAACGAGAGGATAGTCCTCACGAAAAGAAACGTGAGGAAAGTGCTATTTTGCGAGAGTATAGTCCTCTCGCGTGTTCATTCGTTCACCGGAACAGTTCATCCTATTGAGTGGCTTATATGGACAAATGACCGCCACTTAGTCACCGAACCATGGTGGCCCATACGGCAAAGGCACGGTTCAATATGCCGAAGGTCTTGGGTTCGAGTCTCGGTACCGGTACTTTTTTTTTTTTGATAGATGAACTTTTTTTGAAGATGAACCCATGAGTAAAGTACTCTCGGTAATTTCGGGATTTATCCTCTCAGTCCGCACACAGTACCATTTTACTACCGAATCGTGCTCTTTATCTTCTCGTATGCCGATGTCCAGTTCTGGGTGTAATGTTCAGCAATCATTACACAGAAAAAAATCAATTCTCGAAACCGTGAAGTCAGTTTACGATTATGAGAACCACAAAGGAATATATTCACGTTTATGGTTCAAATGCACCATACTCATGAATAAATTCCTTCGTGGATCTCACAGTCCCGAACTTAATTCACGATTACGGGAATTGATTTTTTTCTGTGTAGTTTTTAAAAAATCTTTGAATAGACAAAAATATAAGAAAAAACTTTTTGCTAAAATTTCTCAAAAAAAAAAAATGATATTTTGATACGAGACCAAACATTCAATGCAATTAAAATTGTTTTCAGTAGATCAGGATTCAATTTCCAATTCAATTTAAAAGTTTTATAAAAAATTGCCCCCTGATTTTCGAGACAATTTTAAAGAGGGTGATATAGTTTCTGTTTTTTTTTTTGCAGCAGCCTTTTTGGGATAAAAATTATTGCAATTTTTTAACATCTTTTGCTTTGTAATAAAAACGTATTCAAAAACGCGGTAGAAATTTTCCAATCATTTTTTTACAATATAAATCAAATATTTCAACAAACCCTACTTAATGCCAGATGTGTTAAAGATTTGCAAAACGAAGTTTCAAACTATACTTTTCATGTAGTTAAACTTAATTAATTGATAAGTATCCAATTTTCCTTACAATTGATTTAACTACTCCATTATTCATAAGGATTTTGATAAATATTTTTCAATAAAAATTAAATCCCAAATTAAGTTAAACTAGGACATAAAATTAAGTAAGTAAATGTAAGTAAAGAAAAATATTTCACAAGTTTTAAAATTAATTTGAAATTATTCTATGTAAACAAAATCATTTATAGAAAAATCCGAAATTCGACTCCAAAATTTAAAAAAAAAATCTTGACGCACCAAGGAACTTCCTCCCCGAGCCAGTAATGTGCAACGAGTCGATCGATTTTGCCTGATGTTTGCTCACTACAGCTGGTTGCAAAGCCGCCGCCGTTCCTTCGTCTCTGCGCTGACAAACGACGTCGGTCGGTCAAGGCTCTCTCTGCCGAGTGCAGTCACCGTCACCGGTTGAAATCTCTTTTTTCGTTCCTTCCCTGGCACACGCAGCAAGGGCCCTCGGCTCTCGTTCGGCCTGGCCCAGGACAAGATAATATCGTACTGAAAGGCTTAATCGATAAAGTAAATTATTCTGCTTATCTATTTTGAAATGCCTTTCACGTTGCCCGTCGTCGTCGTCATTGCGTGTTGACGTTCTGTTGTGTGTTGTGCTGCACCAAGTCGACCAAAGGATTGGCCCGGTCTTTGTGATTCCGTTGCCGACAGGGTGCTGGAAGTATGCAAATATCGAGGTGATTTGCTGGACGATTGATTCAGCTGGCGCTGCCTCTGTTGATATTGCTGCTTGGGAATCAGTGCCGAACGGATTGAGTTGAGGGAATTGCCTAACGGTGTCTGTCCTGAATAAGATTGTGCTGATTTTAGAAAAAGGTACTTAACTGAGAACAAATATGAAGATCTATTTTTTTGTAAAAAAAACGTCAATGCTGTTGGCAGCGGATTCTTCTTAAAGTTCATCGCCGTTGTACTATCTCCCTCAAGTGTCTACGAACTCAACCATATCAGAACAACCACTTTTTCAGAAGCTAATCGTCACACTAGCTTCCGGAAACGACACAACCGAGCTAATCACCACCGCATTCCCGATGTTGACCTCTCCCGGGCCGACCCATTGCCATAGCCACTAACACGAAAAAAGCCACTCAATAATACTCAACTATGCCCCGGCCGTTCCTCCTCCAACTATGTGGCGGAGTTATCACGTCGAACCGATCGGAAAGTCATCCACCGTTTTCAAACGTGAAGAACAGACCCAAAAGAACAGCGTCGTCGTAGACTACATCAACATAGCGAGGAGGAGACTCTTGAGCTGAACTCGCTGGGCCACTCTGTCAAAAGCCACTTTGCCGCACTTGGGAAGCACTTCCTCTGGCGGCCGACGACGACCTGGTCTAGGCAAATGTGCAACATAAAGTCTACAATGATGCGGTGGAGTGCTCGGTTGACGCATCAAAATTGAATTTTAATTCGTAACAATACCAAAATCATCAGTGAGTTGTTCATTCGTGAGTTCTCTCTCGTGAGTGACGCGTGAAAATGTGAATTTTCGAAGCGAAATCAATCCTCACCGAAAAATTGAGACAGAAGAGCACACCACCACAACGACTTGTGACGACCACGGCACGGGTCTCTCTCTCTCTCTCTCGCTTCATCGGGAAGGTCGATCTAGCACTGGTTGGTCGGTCGGCTGGTGTGGACACAGGAAGAAAATTATATTATCAATAAACGATGGCGATAGTGGTAAAATGTGTATAATAATAAAGCGTGTTGTTGGAGAGGCCAAGCCGACGACGGTGGAGGTCCGAAGGCCTGGGTTTGCATCATATCTTGAGCTTGTAGGAGAGTCATCGCGTGTGGCATGGCAGGCGGTAGGAACAATAAGCTAACATAGGTTAAGGACAAGGACGACGACGCAGCAACAGCAGGCTGATTGTGTGGAGAAGTTCTGCGTGGCTAAAGGCATCGCGATGCCGGCGAAGGTCGAACTTGATGTTAAAAAGGATGCACAGTGATTCTTATTTGCTTAGAACAAAATGATACTTCAGCAAACTCAAATTTTATAAAACCATAACAAAAAACATAAAACTTCTTGATCACTTTTCCATCAAAACAAAACAAAATTTTATTAATATTAATTTCTGTTGTTGAAAAAAATAAGCTATCAATTTTGTAATTATTTTGTGAGTTTATTTTTATTTTGTCCCCGATAATTACCCAGAAGACAAAAGTACATAAAATCAATAAATTTTCTACATAAATAAAAAAACGTATACAAAAAAAAACTTCTGCAAAAAACTTTATCGATAATAATCATGTTTTAAGAAAACACTGTTTTGACATACTATTTTGATGATTTCTATTCGAATTGACTACTTAACCCAACCCAACCCCGCCTTTAGACGGGCTTCTATTTAAAAAATCGCCAAAAAATCTTTTTTAAACAAATTTCGGATCTTTAAAATGCATTGGAAAGAAGATCTCTTAAAAATTTAGAAAATATATGAGTTGAATGTTTTACTTGTTTTATGTGACTTTGCCAATGTTTAAAAAAAATATTTTTTTAGGGGTCAACTTTGGCTGTGTTTTTAATTTACATTTCCTATGTTTCAAGTAAAAAGAAGTATGCAGTAATTTTTCTAGTGTCCCAGGCTATGCCTCTACTCATTTAAAAAAAAAATTAATGATAATGGTGTCATTTTATAGCAGAAAATGTGAAAACAAGCAAAAAATGAAAAAGTGACTGTAAAACATGAAAAAATTAGATAGGCAAAATGTAATGATAGGAGGTGGTAAAATAGGACAAATACTACCAAAAACAAACAGAAACTAAACAAGATAAATGCAAATTAAAAAAACTAAAAATCAAACAAGAAAAACATAAAACAAGACAAGTAAAGTTTTTCGTAGAAAAATAAAAAGTTTCGAAAAAAGAATTTGGGCAGTAGAGGGTTAAACAATTGTTGATCAAAGATCGTTTAAGAATAGGATAAGGACTGTTAAATTAAATTGCAAATTTTCATAAAAGTTCATTCTTTATGAAGAAAAATAATACAAGATGTTTCCAAAAAGTTTTCATATTCTTTGAAAGCTGAGCAATTCTCTACAAAATCGGTCTTTTTTCTTAAATTTTAATTTTTGTATTTTTTTATCCGACTGAAACTTTTTTGGTGCCTTCGGTATACCCAAAGAAGCCATTTTGCATCATTAGTTTGTCCATGGGTAATTCTCTACCAACTCACACGAAATCGGGAAAAGTTGCCCCGACCCCTCTTCGATTTGCGTGAAACTTTGTCCTAAGGGGTAACTTTTGTCCCTGATCACGAATCCGAGGTCCGTTTTTTGATATCTCGTGACGGAGGGGCGGTACGACCCCTTCCATTTTTGAACATGCGAAAAAAGAGGTGTTTTTCAATAATTTGCAGCCTGAAACGGTGATGAGATAGAAATTTGGTGTCAAAGGGACTTTTATGTAAAATTAGACGCCCGATTTGATGGCGTACTCAGAATTCCGAAAAACGTATTTTCATCGAAAAAACACTAAAAAAGTTTTAAAATCCTCCCATTTTCCGTTACTCGACTGTAAAAATTTTGGAACATGTCATTTTATGGGAAATTTAATGTACTTTTCGAATCTACATTGTCCCAGAAGGGTCATTTTTCATTTAGAACAAAATTTTTCATTTTAAAATTTCGTGTTTTTAACTTTGCAGGGTTATTTTTAGAGTGTTTTAATGTTCTACAAAGTTGTAGAGCAGACAATTACAAAAATTTTGATATATAGACATAGGGGTTTGCTTATAAACATCACAAGTTATCGCGATTTTACGAAAAAAAGTTTTGAAAAAGTTACTTTTTGCGTTTCTCTTTGTTTCGTCGTCCGTGTCTGTCGCGGGTGACCATGAACGGCCATGATCGATGACGACCAACTTTTTCAAAACTTTTTTTCGTAAAATCGCGATAACTCGTGATTTTTATAAGCAAACCCCTTATGTCTATATATCAAAATTTTTGTAATTGTCTGGATATAATTTTCCATACAAATTTGGCAAAAATGATATGTGAAAATTCAAAAATCTGTATCTTTTGAAGGAATTTTTTGATCGATTTGGTGTCTTGGGCAAAGTTGTAGGTATGGATATGGACCACACTGAAAAAAAGTGATACACGGTAAAAAAATTTTTGGTGATTTTTTATTTAACTTTTTGTCACTTAAACTTGATTTGCAAAAAAACACTATCTTTAATTTTTCAAATGCCTACTTTTTAGAAATTTCCAGGTTGTGCAAAAAATCTTTGACCGAGTTATGAATTTTTTAATCATTACTGATTTTTTCAAAAAATCGAAAAATTGGTCGCAAAAATTTTTCAACTTCATTTTTTGATGTAAAATCAAATTCGAAATCAAAAAGTACTTTAGTGAAATTTTGATAAATTGCACCGTTTTCAGGTTATAGCCATTTTTATGTAACTTTTTTTTTAAATAGTCGCAGTTTTTCATTTTTAAAAATTAGTGCAAATGTTTGCACACTTTTCAAAAAAATATTTTTGAAAAGCTGAGAAAATTCTCTATACTTTGCTTCTTCGGACTTTGTTGATACGACCTTTAGTTGCTGAGATATTGCAATGCAAAGGTTTAAAAACAGGAAAATTGATGTTTTCTAAGTCTCACCCAAACAGCTCATCATTTTTCAATGTCGATATCTCAGCAACTAATGGTCCGATATTCAATGTTAAAATATGAAACATTTGTGAAATTTTCCGATCATTTCGAAAACAATATTTAAAAAAAATTCAAATCAAGACTAACATTTTAAAAGGGCGTAATATTGAATGTTTGGCCCTTTTTACCGTGTATCATTTTTTTTTCAGTTAAGTCTATATCCATACCTACAACTTTGCCGAAGACACCAAATCGATCAAAAAATTCCTTCAAAAGATACAGTTTTTTGAATTTTCATGTATCATTTTTGTATGGCCAGCTGCCAGAATTGTGTGGAAAATTATATGGACAAACTAATGATGCAAAATGGCTTCTTTGGGCATACCGAAGGCACCAAAAAAGTTTTAGTCGGATTAAAAAATACAAAAAAAAACCGAATGACCGAAATCTGAGAGAATTGCTCAGCTACCAATCCTGTAGTAAAAGGTTCAGGTGTTAGCTTAAGTTAAAATAATTCTTAGCAATATTAGGTACAAAAATTTTTTCATTTAATTTGTTTTGTCATTTTTCTTAACAAGTGCGTCTATTTCGGGAGTTTCCGGGACAAAATTCCCGGGAATTTCCGAAATTGAAAAAAAATCTAACTTTTGGTCTGGAACCTCACATTAGACTTTGGAAATAGATGAACAATTGAATACTTACTAATCGGTTGAAAAGAAAGACATTTTTTTTGGAATAAATCAGTTTAAATTTGCAATATTAGCGAAAATTAATAAAAATTTGCTTACAGATACGCATTATACCTGGTGCTTAAACTATTTTATATTTAATTTAGTATATTTTTACAATAACTCGGTTTTATTTAATTTATATTCACTTATATTTATGATTTTTAATTTCGAAAAAAATATTAAATTTAATTTGACAAATAAGTTAAAAAAAAATATTTCAAGCTTTGCTAGTCATGTCAGATAAAAAAATCAATAAATAAAGGGAAAAATATACTTAGTAAGAGACTAATTTAGTTTGAATAACATTGGAATCAAAATTGTGGTTCATTTTAAATCCAAAGCACAACAAATGAAAACAATGAATAAATATTTTTAATTTGTTTTCAGCTATCTCAAACCTGCTGTCGTGTCCAATAAACTATTAAATTAATTTACATGGTGGAACTCTTCCTCAATATTTCAGCTAAGATATTTGGTGAGCTGATATTAATTGGTTCAAGTTTTTTTTGCAAAATAAAATAACAATACAAAAAAAATTCAATTAAAATACAAACGGAATAGTTCTGCTTGGTAAAAAAGTGTTCAAAGTATATACCTCAAGATGTATTTTGGATTTTTTATTTAGTTAAATTATCTTTATTGAACTGTCAATGAGAAACATGAATAACATTTCTTTTGCATGTCAAACGGGTGGCATAAATGCTCTTCATCTTTATTATACATCAAGAAGAAATCTGAATCATAAATGTAAGGTTGGTAAAATGTTATTATTAACACATTGTAAAATAGTTTTAACTCTGAAAGTGTCATGTTTTTCTCAATGAAAATGAATTCAAATCGGAAAACGGACCACATTATCGGATTCTTTGGACAATTTAACACAAAAAAAAAATTTCTGTATTATCAGCTTTAATTGTGATTAAAACAGAATTCAAAAATATCTAAAGATTTTTGGGGATTTTCAGTATAACAAAATTTTTAGTAAATTAGCATAATTTTATTAGAAATCCATTTTAATATTTTTATTATCAATTTCAGAAAGGTTAATATATTTATCCACAATTTAATATTTCAGATAAAATATTGTTAGAAATCATACTAATGGTAAATTTGATTGATTGTGTCAAAATTCATTTTAAGTTTGAAATTTTTTAGAAACTATTAAAGTTATACCGGTTTTAAAAATAACAATTTTCAAAAAAAAATGTGGAAATTGTGTGAAGTCAGTAAAAATATGAATTTAAGAACAAGTTGACTGTTTGAATAATATTTGAAAAATAATTTGAATTCTTATTAATGATTGATGTTATCTATGAAATTATATGAGTTTAACATCTTAAGCAGATCCTAAATATTTTACTTTCTCTGCAAAACTATTTTGATAAAAAAATGTAAAGACGTGTCAAAATATGGATTCGAACATTATTTTCATTGAAAAGAAAAAAAATGTATTCAAAAGTTACTTTAGTACGAAATTTTCGAAAAAAGGTGACCAGTTCTATAATTTTATGCAAAGCACTTTTGATCAGCATCCAAGCTTAGTGTCAAAATATAAATCAAGACTAGAGTTGTGCATATTTCAGTGTTCACAAATAGACTATTAGTAAGGCTAGTTTTATTGATTTATGAACTTTGGCTTCATCCATAAAGTACGCCATTTCACGTAAATGGACCGACGTTTTACTTCCCCACAAATATAAGTTTAATTACATTGCTCATAACTGTAAATAGAACATTTTTTTCAGTGTGGTAGAAACCTGAATAGTAAATAAGCTTACGTAAATAATAAGACAAGTCAAATTGAATAACTGTCGAAGACAAACTTATGGGAAATTGGACGAGCTTTCCGGTAAAAATATTTACGAGACTGAAAAACCAAGTCTGTCATAAAGAAATTGCCAAAAAACCACCAAAAACCTATTTTTTCAACATTTTTTTAAATTTAACCGTCATCCCAAGGATTGGACTCAGGGCAATGGTTAATATGGAGACTTTTATATAAAATTGTTGTGGGAATCGATTCCCATTATCGATTCTGAAAAATTTGTATCTTTTTAGGAGAGACATACCATCCTGCATTTTTCGTGAGTCTTTTTGTATCATCTTAGGCTATCTTCACAAAAATTTTGAACGAAAAAAAAATCGTGGCATGACCATCAAATTTAACTTTTTAACTTAAAAATTGAAAAAATCTCACAGATGTGGCGTGTATTTTTGTTTCAGTGTATTTTTTTTTACAGAAAGCTCGTCCAATTTCCTACAAGTTTGTGTTTGACCACTTTTTGATACGACGCAACGGCTTTGAGATACAGTTATTTTTAAATTGCAAAATACTAAAATATTTAAATACCTTACGCCCTTCTCAAATATTATTTTCGAGTACAATTTGCTCCATATACACACAAATGGCTTATATAGGCCTAGCATAACATGTCTACAAAGTTTCATTAAAATCGGAGAGGGTCGGGTACAAAAGTACCAGAAAAAATCCTGATTTGAGCTGGAATTGCTCTACTAAGAATGCCTCAAAATTTAAAATTCTGTTTCAATTACACATAAACTGTGAGTTGTTCTTGGTGTATTTTTATCTAAATAAAATAAATGCGATTCGCTTTCAAAGATGTTTCAAAATTGAAAAAAATTAAATAAGTTTGAAAAGCATAAAACAGAATGCAACTTACTGAAGATTCTCAAACCGTCAAATCTCTAAAAAATCAGATAATTTTTTTAAATTAAAAAAAAATCCAACACTATGCAACGCTCAAGAGTCCGCGATGAAGACCTCCACTGCTCTATTGCTCAGAGTGTGCATCGGTCCTTCTCAATTGCTAGTTGTCCTACGACCAGGTCTCTTCACGCCCTCGAGGGTCTTTTCTCCGAGATGACGTCCGAACGCCACGCAGCGGCAGAAGATGGGCCCCGTAAGTATTAAATAATAAAAGCCCGGACCGTATAAAGTACGGTTCGTCGAGCTATTTGTTTGCCCGGATGACGGCAAACATGATAAGGACCGTGTTTTGTTTGGCTTTGGCCACGGTGACGGCGGCGGATGCTCTTTTGCAAGGGCCGGCTCTTGGACACGGTCTTCTCTAGGCTGCTGCCTGGAACAATAAATTTCTTCTGCCAGGGAGCAATCCAAGGCATTTATCATAATTTGCTGTGTAGTTATCCGATCGGCAAATAAGGATGGACTTTTTGCGTCGTCTTGCTGCTCTTGAAGGAGTGCAATTAATTTCGTGATCGAACTGGGCAAGTGATTGATAGTGGTTGAGCACACCTTTTTAAGCTGGAGTCCAAGAAGTACTGGAAGGTAAAACTGAAATACCATGAAACTTTCGAATATTTTTGAATTTTCAATTGTTTTTTACAAAAAAAATCATTATTTTTTAGAGCACATTCTATTTTTCTAGAATTTCAAAAGTTATTAAAAATACAGTTTAATTTTGTCTGTGAATAAGCCTTGTTTCATAAGAAAAGAAGTCATTATTTCTGCTGACTTTCACTAATTGAAATCATGATATCCAATACAGCAAAAACACCCATTGCACTATGACCTGGACAATTACACCGTTTTCCAACTGTCAATCACTTGGTCGGTCGGTCAACGGGATTGATTTTATCGAACTTTTCTTTTTTCCTCACATATCTGTCTGCTCTGCTATTTTGCACAAGTAAAAATATTGATATCTTTTTCTTAAAAAAATCGTATTTGCTTTTAAATATTTGCAAATCACGAAATCCTAAATTATTTTAGATTTTTACAAAAAAGGCCTATTTTAGTTTTTTTTACTGTGCCTAAACTATAGTAGGTGCTAATGTACACCCTACTGAACTGCATTCCCCCCCTTAACAGCTGCATTAGCCGCTGTGTCATTCTTTATTTAGTCCCCTATTAGCCGGCCCATGATACACCTTCGTGTGTTTGAACATCGACGGCGGAAATCGACGGGACTTGGTCACGTGAACTCAGCTGGATCATCAGCTGGTACGGTTCTGAATGGAAGCAGCTGTTGGGAATTGTTTGCTTAAGGTGGAACTGATTGATTTGTGAGATTACATATTTGAAGTTTGATGAAATCAAAATTCTCTCTTTCTCATTTTTTTTAAATGTTGTATTTTGTATTCTTTTAAAATAGTGTTTACAAACTCAGAAAAAAAGCTGCTCTTTCAACGAAATTATGTTTCCTTTGGCAAGTTAGCCCTAAGTTGGCCCTTAATTGGCCCGTTATCAGCCCTTTTTGAGTTGAGTTAGGGGAAAAAATTGGAAGAAGCAACCCGTAGGAAATTAGGGCCCATTCTGTCGCCGTATAGTGATGTCATTTCCGAAAGTATTTTTTTTTTTCCTATCATGCTGCAACATCGCTTCATGGGGGAATTTCCGATTATTGGTCCTGGGGAAAGTGTTTTCCTTCTTTTCTTAGTAAGGAAGGAAAAGTTTTCGCTTGCTTTTGTGATTACAAGAGGAGGTTTTACTATCAAGATAAACGTTATAAACGGTCGACGTGACTCATCCTTGATTGGAGTGATTCATGAAACTGTACAAAAAAAAAAAAAGAACAGAAAATTCTCATATGTCAATCCACATGTCCAACAATTTATCCTTTTCAGCAAACTATCAAAATCTACCATGTCCAAAAAAGAATCCACTAAACCATCATCAATTTGCATCAAACTCTCCGTCGACCCCCCTCGAAATGAATCGCTCGCCGGTTGATTAAACGCCATGTTATTTTGCTGGCGCCCGACATAACCCGACAGCTTAACCCACCAGGACCAGGAGATTCCTTTCATCCCGAGGCCCACACGTGACCGTGCCACTAAATGCTCAGCGACCCGCGACCATCACTGTTCGGAAATAGGATCAGAGGAAAAGCACTCTTCGTCCACGAGCCCCCCCCCCCCTTCCCCAATTGATTGGCAATTCATTTATTAAAAACCCCAATGGTCGTCCAAAGAGCGGAGGGGGCTGGTGTTAAACAGAGTGCAAGTGATCGAAAAACTATGGTTTATCGCTTGTTCAGCGGACAAAAGTGATGCCGCTCCAGCGCGAATAGTCGTTTGATGAGGCAGGGGGAACTGTGAGAAAAAAAGATGGAAATTGAGGAGGGAAAGCTGGAGACTGTACAAGCAAAACTGAAAATAACAGACAGTTAATGAAAAAAAATGACTTATTAAATTTGACAAACACAAAACATCATTCAGTAAAGAAACATTGAAGAATACAAACAAAAAAATAAAAATAAAAAAAATACAATGAGTCAATTAAACCGATAAAAAACATAACATAACAGTAATTTTCAAAAAGCAAAATTGAATAACTATGCCAACGGAACGAACGAAATTCGCTCGTTTTTAATAACTTGTTTAAGAGTTTGAAGATGTTTTCTCGGATATAAAATTTTTTGGCAGGTTTTTTTTTATTTCAACAAACTATATCCCACTTTACCCATTCTTTTGAACACACCCTTTCTTGAAATAGTTTTAAGATCTTTTTTATTTTTTTTAGGCCGATGAATATTCAAACAAAAATAACAAGCCATTGAATCATAAAAGTGTAACATGCATTTCACACAAGTTTAAATGTTTTGTAATTATTAGTTGAAAAAAGTAAGATTTAATGAAAACAAAAATTTCAGCAATTAAAAAAATCGGTACTGTACACGTAAAATTTTCAAAAATTCAGAAGATTTTTGAATAAATCCAAACATGCTTCAAAATGATAAAAAAACGCAGGAGAATGCATTTTGAATTGATTTCAGTTGATTGCTCTAAAATTTCATTTCGTTTTTTTTTTTTTAAATGTTTTTTCCCTTGATTTTTCGGGCCAATTTTGAGTTTTAAAAATATTTGTTTTTGTTTTTATTTTTATGTAACTTGTTCATGTTAAAAAAATATTTTTATGAGAGTAAACTCAATTTAAAAAAAATCGAATGTTTTCTAAAATTGGCTGAAACTTTTTTGGTGCCTTCGGTATGCCCAAGGAAGCCAATTTGCATCATTATTTTGTCCATATAATTTTCCATACAAATTTGACAGCTGTCCATACAAAAATGATATGTAAAAATTCAAAAATCTGTATCTTTTGAAGGAATTTTTTGATCGATTTGGTGTCTTCGGCAAAGTTGTAGGTATGGATATGGACCACACTAAAAAAAATAATACACGGTGAAAAAAAATTTTGGTGATTTTGTATTTAATATTTGTCACTAAAACTTGTTTTGCAAAAAAACACTATTTTTATTTTTTTCTATTTTTTTATATGTTTTAGAGGACATCAAATGCCAACTTTTCAGAAATTTCCAGAATGGGCAAAAAATCTTTGACCGAGTTATGATTTTTTTAATGAATACATTTTTTTTCAAAAAATCAAAATATTGGTCGCAAAAATTTTTCTATTTCATTTTTTGATGTAAAATTGAATTTGCAATCAAAAAGTACTTCAGTGAAATTTTGATAAAAGGCACCGTTTTCATGTTATAGCCATTTTTATGTAACTTTTTTCAAAATAGTCGCAGTTATTGATTTTATAAAAATAGTGCCCATGTTTGCCCACTTTTGAAAAAAAATATTTTTGAAAAGCTGAGAAAATTTTCTATATTTTGCTTTTTCGGACTTTGTTGATACGATCCTTAGTTGCTGAGATATTGCCATGCAAAGGTTTGAAAACAAGAAAATTGATGTTTTCTAAGCCTCACCTAAACAACCCACCAGTTTCTAATGTCGATATCTCAGCAACTAATGGTCCGATTTTCAATGTTAAAATATAAATCATTCGTGAAATTTTCCGATCTTTTCGAAACAAATACTTTCAAAATTTTAAACCAAGACTAACTTATCAAAAGGGTGTAATATTGAATTTTTGGTCTTTTTAAATTGTGTGGTAATCACCACCACTACATTCCCAAGTTACATGCTAAACAGAACGACCGGTTGTGTCTCTGTTTCGTATCGTCCTTCGCTACACGCACTTAATGCGTGTTGACGATGCGCATGAGCATGTGGCTTGGAAACGCAGGATGTAACCGTTATAAAGTTTTATTACGGTTCGTCTAGCGTCGGCGTGGGATTAGGACTCCCGCCGACATTTAGGATGAGAAGTCGGTTCTCAGAAGTGTTGTAGGTAGAGAACCGACTGCAGAAGTGTAAAATAAAGTTAGTCTTAAACGAACCTTCAGAGAGGAAACATATCCTCGTACTTATTTAATAATATCACTGCCGGGGTCAAACCTCTACATTGGTGGCAGCGCTTAAAGAACCACGCCGGTCTTTAAGATTTTTTTAACGTGTGCGATTCGATACAAAATCGCAAGTTAATTTTGTGGTTCTGCGTATTATCGGAGGTTGGATTTTGTCCGGCCAGCAAAATCAAATGGTGCACTAGTGTGCGTACGCGAATCGTTATAAAGTGAATTTACTGGACACGAAAAAAATGAATCACATGTAAACTCAGTTGATGTAAACTTGAGATTCGACGTAATCGGTTGAATCACACACGACGCCATTTGGATCAGCGGTGAAATTCATCAAGCGACCGTAGGAGTCTGGAGCACCAATGGTCCAATGGTGGTAGCGGTGCAAGCGCCTGCAAGAGCCTGCAAGTGCAGTGCAAGTGACTGAATAACGTCAATCATCGTGATCATCGCAGCAGGACGACAAAGGAACATCGAATTGGAGCATCGATCAATGGATCCAACAGTGGACAGCAGATAACAATAAGCAAGTTGGTTTTATATTTATGTCTGATTAGAATTATTGTTTCTTCATTTTTTCAAAATGTTTTTGATCGCAGTTATGCTTTCAATATTATTCCTGAGCTTACAGGCCAGGATAATTTGGAAATTTTCTTTGTCAGTGCGACTCTATTTATGAAGAGTTCGGTAAAACTGATTGTGAAAAGAGTCTTTTGGCCATAATCAGGCGAAAAGTTCCAGTTTCTATCTGGAGTTCCCTGAGGAAGTGCAGTGATTACACTTCAATTAAAGAAGTTTTATTATCAAAATTTGGAGATGACACTCCTTTGAGTATACTTCTACATTCAGTCACGACGATATCTCAATATTCGTCAGAATGTTTAGAGGAATATTTTTATAGAGCTCAAGAGTTATTTGATAGAATACTCTTTCGCACTGAAGTTATATTAGAGGGATCGTTTAAGGACTCCTGGGAATTAGACCCTGTAAAAAAAATTTACAATACTTTAATGATTGAATCATTTATAAAAGGAATAAATGATCAACATTTTAAGATTTTGCTTTTGACAAATGGTGTAGAAAATTTTGAATCAATTTTCGATTTTATTAAAAAATCTAAATTAATTATTGATTTTACTGCAACAGCTCTTCCTTTTGATAATTGTCAAAATAATGATAATAATTTCACATCATTTCACAGGCAAAATAATGACATTTCAAAAATTAAAATAGGACAGATTACTGTAAAATCACGTGCTATAAAATGTTATTTTTGTCGAAAAATTGGTCATCGTGAACGCAGTTGTAGGTTCAAGAAAAAAATTATAAACTACAATAAAGTGTGTAAAAGTGAATTTGATGAAACTCAAACAAATAAAATTGGTTTCATTAACACAAAACAAAATTGTTTTGAAACTCCTCCAGATATTTCTGTAAGAGATTTAATAAGAAAATTGGACATGAAAAAGTCTAAATTTAAAACAAATTGTTCAAACAGTAATTCAAAAATGGCAATATTAACCAAAGGCAATAAAAACTTAGTTAATATTGATGCATTTTCAACGTTTAGTTGATGCTCAATATATTTTCAAAACTATCTACCTTTTGGTATATAACCCTGCTAATTCAAACTGACTCGATTAGATTTTTTTTTTTCACAGTGTGCAATTCTTAACAAGATAATTATTCGAACAAGCCTGTCGAGCTTGGCGTATGCAGTCATACCTTAAAAATGAGGTCCCTGTACTTTCATATAATTGTGTCTTGATTTAAGAACGAGTTCGAGCAGCATTAGTAGAGATATTTTGTTGAGGCAAAACATTCTCTTCGTGTTTCTGCTCATGAAGAATTCCATAACAATGGCTGGAGTTATTACAATTCCAATAAGACTATGAAAATCATAGCAATTATCCGTGTTATGAAGTGGCATAAATTGTCAATTTGAACTAGAAACAGCCATGTACGATTGTTAAGAAGTTCATTTATGTTCCTAAGTAGAAGGAACAGGGTTCCAGAAGATTGACACTAACAACTATTGTTGTGAAAGTTCAACTTTTGAAGTTATGCGTTATTAAGTGAGTTCAGTTAAAAAAAAATCGAATACATAAAAACATTCAATCAATGACTTCTTGCGTAAGTTCTTTGTTTCTTCATTATAGTTTTTGTCCCGAATATAAAGAATCCCTACTAAAAATATAAAAAAAGAGTAAACAGTCTCTGTAATTTTGATTTGGTTTAAGTACTTGATAGTACTCCAAACCAAAATTTATGGGGGAAGGGATACCGGGGTATCACCCTGTTGTGTTTTAATTAAATTCTTATGAATGTTTAAAACTGGTAATCAAGCATAAAAAAATGAAGAAATAATAATAAAATAATCAAAAAATAAGTTTCAGGACAATCATAAATAAATAAGATAAGTTTCAACAACATAAGTCCTTAAATTTAAACTCGATTCTTTGAAGCATGAAAGTAAACAGTAATTGTTCAGTTAGAGTTAACACAAAGTTTGAAAAATACATTGTTTCACAAATAATTAAATATCATTTCAAACAAAAACTTTTGCAAAAACAGAAAGGTTTTCTAGTTGAAAACAAATATTTAGACTACTATACGACTAGTTGAAACAAAATAAGAAAAAAAAAGATTAAATGGCAAATGTAAGTAAAAAATGTTATCACATTTTTGTTTATAGGGGTGAGTGATGTGGTAATCACCACCACTACATTCCCAAGTTACATGCTAAACAGAACGACCGGTTGTGTCTCTGTTTCGTATCGTCCTTCGCTACACGCACTTAATGCGTGTTGACGATGCGCATGAGCATGTGGCTTGGGAAACGCAGGATGTAACCGTTATAAAGTTTTATTACGGTTCGTCTAGCGTCGGCGTGGGATTAGGACTCCCGCCGACATTTAGGATGAGAAGTCGGTTCTCAGAAGTGTTGTAGGTAGAGAACCGACTGCAGAAGTGTAAAATAAAGTTAGTCTTAAACGAACCTTCAGAGAGGAAACATATCCTCGTACTTATTTAATAATATCACTGCCGGGGTCAAACCTCTACAATTGTTAGCCTTGATTTAAAATTTTTGAAAATATTTTTTTCAAAAAGATCGGAAAATTTCACGAATGTTTCATATTTTAACATTGTAAATCGGACCATTAGCTGCTGAGATATCGACATTAGAAACTGGTGGGTTGTTTAGGTGAGGCTTAGAAAACATCAATTTTCTTGTTTTCAAACCTTTGCATGGCAACATCTCAGCAACTAAGGGTCGTATCAACAAAGTCCAAAAATGCTTAATATAGAGAATTTTCTCAGCTTTTCAAACATATTTTTTTCAAAAGTGGGCAAACATGAGCACTATTTTCAAAAAATCAATAACTGCGACTATTTTGAAAAAAGTTACATAAAAATGGCTTTAACTTGAAAACGGTGCCTTTTATCAAAATTTCACTGAAGTACTTTTTGATTGCAAATTCAATTTTACATCAAAAAACTAACTTAATCCACCAATGTGGTTGGAGCCTTCCTCACTTATTACCAACAATGGCTGATATGATGGAATTGTACAAAAATTTAATCTATTTTTAATATCTGGAATAAAAAAGTACCTAAATATCACTTAAGTGGCCATACCTCGAGACAGGATTGCCAGATCATCAATGTTTTGGACTCGT